>NW_028232882.1:0-2500000 GCF_057557595.1 Rhyacophila brunnea | reverse complement strand
CAATATACTAGATTACTTTGAGAATCATAATATTTAAGAAAATGTATTAATGCAATATTTTTGAACCCAATGGTTAAAAAAACAATGCGCTTTTTTAATTATGATTAATTAGTTAGAATCAAATATCTTGAAGACAATAATTCTTTTTTAAGTTGTGATAACTATTAAAATATTATCATTAATTGAGGCTGTTATTTTTCTAGTAATCGCAAGTAATCACAAAAAATCGTCAAACGCACTGTGACTTCAAAATATATAACATTTTCTTTACATATTATATTTACATATATATTATTATACATATTTACATATTATTAATCAAACGTATAGCGAATTAAAATATTATTGAAGTCATAATTCTATTTAACTAGCAAACTGAGCTTCATTATATACTATATAAAAATGTACTTATAGAATCAGAATCAAGAAAAAAAGGAAATTACCGACTTTGTAACTTATCAATTTTCCTACATCTTGAAGTGTGAGAAATTAATCATTTTTCTTTGATTTAATTAAAAACAAACGTATGTCTTCTTTTAATATTTAAAACCAATAACTACGTATATAATACGAGTATATATCAATTTTTAATAAATTATTTTTTTATTCAACGAATAAATCACAAGATTTATTAATGTAATATTCTAATTATTGAACATACATAATTTTGAAAACACTTCTGAGAAAATATAATATTATAACAAAGAGAAAAAATCTTTTTGAAAAAAGTAAAACCCCCGCAGGAATCGAACGTGCATCTCTCGGGTATCGCGCCCATACACATAGAACCACTATGCTAAAGCAGTCATACTTAATTGCGACAAATTTTAACTTATGTATTTATTCACTGAAGTGTTTTCCAAATTCAGCTAATATTTGCAGGTTCGATTCCTGCGTCTTACTCTATTCAAAAAATGGTTATGATATATTTTATAAGAAGTTTTTTCAAAATGTATGTTCAATATCAATTTTTATTATAATATTTCACATTTTAAACAATTGTTTTCTCACTATATAATGATATTATAATAAATTCTAATGGATTTCAGTTTTGTACTATTCCATTTAACGGCCCACATACTCAGTGTAGGCCAAAATGGAGCTTTAATGGAATTTTCAGAACATAACCCTGGACAGTCCTTAAACGTTGTAGATAATCTATTTATATATTTTGAAGCCTTATTATCCTTTATATTTATTTTAAATATTTGATGACTGCATAAAGTATTTGTATTACATAAAATAGTATTCTTTTAAACCTCTCGCTTTAATGTTTTAGAATATAGTCATATTTCAGTATGTCCATGTGAAGTGGTATTAAGATTTTTTAGTTTTATTAATTTTTAATCGCATTTAAAAAACCATTAGTAAAATTAATGTTCACATTATATAGTGACATATTTACGATAAAAATTTATATTTTATAATTTTTGTGACCCCAAATTTGACAAGAATTAGGCATTTTATGGGCACAATTAACACATTTGAAGATAAGTCTAAAGATACTGATTATTAGCTATGACTTTGACCATTAAAGTATGATAAACATCCTATAAATAATGATTGCTTTATAATAATTATTGACCTTAGAATAACGTAGTATTTTTTTGAAATAAGCCATTTCTATTGGCATTTCCCAGTGGTTAAGCTACAACATACGGCCGCAGCCATAAATTGACAAACAATAAATGAAGTAAGGAGTACGATCATGTTAATGCACGTGTTTGAACATGTACCTAACCGAAAAAAAAATTTAGAAACGTTTAAGTACCTACTCAAAATGGAATCAAGTGGAAAAGTACAAAACTTAAATCCATTAGAATTTAAATTCAAATTCCACCAAGTACCTTCGGTTGATAGTATTAATAATATTATATCAAAAGATTCGATAAATATAATGTATATTATGTTGACTGCTTTTTAAATATATTATATATATATATATATATATATATTATAATTACCTATACAAAATATACAACTAAGTAAATAACACATTAAAATTGCTAATTATTCTATTGTATGTGTCTCTTGCAGATTGTCTGTTACTATACCAACTGGTCGCAGTATAGAACAAAGATAGGAAAGTTCCTTCCCGAAGATATCTCACCAGACCTCTGCACCCACATCATCTTCGCCTTCGGATGGCTGAAGAAGGGACGCCTTAGCACATTCGAAACCAATGACGAGACCAAGGACGGCAAGGTTGGACTCTATGATAGGATTAACGCACTGAAGAAGGCTAATCCTAAATTGAAGGTCCTGCTTGCTCTTGGTGAGTTAACTAACTGTTATATTTTAATCATAGAAAGCTTTCAAATAAAGTTCAAGTTTTCGTGAGAAACTTTTGATCCCCGATACCGTCTCCCTATTGATATATGTCAATCATTATGAAAGTGATATATTATTAACCCATTGACATACGTAACTTAAATTTTCATTTCAATACTTTTATTATAAATACTATTCATATTATGCAACATCCAATTTGACTATCATACATTCTTTAGATACAAAGCGCATTTTAATTTTGTAATATTTTGCACTAAAAATAGTATATATTTATTAAATAGGTCATCTAGGCCCTAGGTCTAGGGTACTAAACTAAGCACAAAATATTCAAAATTACTCTCTGGAAAATTGTAGCACTCTAAATTAGTTGTTATATTTTTTGACAACCTAATTGCGTTGTGCATATTTTGTTGATATATGTATTTTTTTAAAAGTTGAGATAATTGTCTAGGTACTTATAAAACTTTGTATTTTCTTAAATCTTGATAACAGAAGTACACAAACTTATTAAAAAGTATACTATTTCAATGGAACCAGAGGCCACTAACTAACTTTTAGTATTTACTTTCAAAATGTTGTGAAAATATACTGTACCATCATTCGCTTGCCGAAAGCATTCTCTACATCAATTAACACATTGACTTCTGACTAGATAATTAGTTATTAATTACCAAATTTAAACAGCATGCTAATTATATCTAATGGACACCTAATCGTTACGCGCGAGGCACGTCTTTAGCATCCAATGAGGCTATCGACACAAGTATCCTTTTTGAAAATAATTTTTACAAACTTACTTCAAATTTCATCAAGAGATGACTATGACAATATGACTAACTTAAATATGCTTTAAAATTGTTCTCAATCCTAGATTGTTTTTATGATTTTTAAAATTGGAATATTTTTGAGGATTTTAAAGTTATGTACATTTATATTCCAATCTAATTGTTTTAAAAACGTTTTTATTATTGAAATTATTGTTTCTAATGAAACATTGTTTTATCTAAAGTAATAATACAATATCTGTAAACGCTGTTACGTCAACGTGACGTTCATAATAAATTCTGAGTACAAAGTAAAATATTTTCCCACACTTTCTACCGTTTACAATAATATTTTCCAATACAAATACTTCATTCAATACTGATCACATACTAATTAGCCTTTTTGTCCAGCCTTTGTGAATTAAAATCAGTATCACCTGTTATATAAAGGAAAATATGAGAGGCTGCCATGACACAATACTTAGCACGTTGATTTTTTAATCATGTTTTTAAAGTGTGAAATTTCTATAACTTAGGAAATACTTGTGTTTAGCTACGTTAAAAGAAAACGTTCTCTAAACAGCTCTCAGTACCGTTGCTCTTAAATACAATGATAGAGAACAGAGTAAAGTTACCTAATTGCTAATATAATAAAAAATATGTTAAGAATAGTAGTAGAGTTTTAATAAAATGAAAACACGATATTTGGCGACACTTCTTACTTATTCCTGTGGGGAGACGTATATATCCAAATCGATTCGAAAGGCAAAGGTTCTATGAAGGCTTAAAAAAATAAATTCAGTAGCTATATTTAATATTGAAAAAACAGTGGCCGTGGGCTTGCTGATGGGATAAAATTGGAGCGACATATTGGAGAGAAAACGCATGTCACTACGTCTGCCATATAATAAAAAATCTACTGGTATTTAAACTGACTAAACTAATTTGTAAGTAAAAGTAATTAAATAAAAATTATTGGCAAGTTCAAAGAAGCTACAACACTACAATATCTTGGAGAGATCCGTGACGTCGGTTATTAATTAAAGTAATACCTACTTTACTTTAAAATACAAAAGCCGATAGGCAATAGTAGCTCAATTTGGAAAGCGCTTCAGAGAGTACTATACATTATGAACCATTAGTTAAAATTTGTTGTAATTAAAGATGGTACCTTAAGCATAGCGGTATATTATGTGCATGGACGTGAAACCCGAGAGATACGGGTTTGATTCCTGCGACGTGTCATACTTTAAAAAAAATCTATTGGTTATAATATATTTTCTCAGAAGTGTTTCGAAATTATGTATGACTAAACTAAGTTTATAGTGTCGGCTGCACCCTGTTTTGTGTTAATTTGCTGAAACTTTATAAACGGAGCCTACATATTATAAGAAACTGAGGTTAAATAAAATAATTATTACGATGCAAGATTCACTTAAAATATCAAATTTCATACTACTGTCTGCAACTGTCATAGACAGTTAGCATTTCAATGCAATCTTAAATTCACTGAAATAGTAATTTTCATACTATATTATTAAACATGCAGATTTTACAAAGAAGATAACGCAGGCTTTAAGTTTGCGATGTTTATTTCCTCAATATAAAATAACAACATTTAAATAATTCAGACAAATTGGTTAAACGCGGAAAGTTATATAGCAAGTTGCAGTTGAGTATAAATAAAAATACAGAAAACAGAAACCAAACCGCTTGTATCTGACCGCATAGGAAGTGTTGCATCGCTGGTGTCATATTCGACGTGAGTGCTGTTTTTAGTTGCCACACGGCTTCCTAGTACCCGTGCTAAAAAAATCATTAAAAGTTCGCGTCATCACTGCTTTATTAATTTATATTTTGAGGATGATAGATTTTTGAATAAAATTGTGTATGAATCAAATTTTCACAATATCATGCAAACTTAGTTATAGATGCATTTAAAAAGACAGACATAATCCATTATTATACTATAAAGATCGGCAGTCAAGTAAACATAATAATATTAGTTGCGCTTTTTACAGTGGAATGTAATTTTAATATGTTGGTGGATTACAGATTTAGATGATGGGGTTGGTTTAACAGGATGCCAGGCACTGACCTTTTCTGTTGAGAAGTCCTGCGCGCGCTGGAGCTGGTTCGGTGCTCACGCACTCACGCACTCACGCACTGGTAAACGGACGGTTCAGAATGTCACTCTCACGATTTCGCTTGGTTTTTGATAATGAATGCTGTTGACAAGCTCAGGATGGATGATAGACGCGACGTTCACTCAAACCATAACGGATTTAATCGAACAGTTGTGTTTTGTTTGAGTCACTCTGTGGTTAATGACAGCTTACCTGCAACAAGCCTACATGCGCCTGTTGTCTTTATGTAACTAAACTTCACTTGGAAACAAGGTCGACTTATAACCCGTAACTGCTGACTTTTAACGATATCTCGTGATTCGAGGTAGGTGGGAAGTAAGGATTGAGTGCCACACCATAATTGGCCCAACCAAATAAAATTTAGAATATTTAGATGAAAATCACAAAAACTCACATAATACTAAAACACCAAATTGGCAACAAAACCTTTTTCTCCAGCTATCAATCTACACACACTAAAAATGTTGCGAAATTAGCAACAAGTATTGTAAAATATGTTCATAAAAATCCTTCTATAATATACATTATACTACTTCAAACTTTTTGCCTGTATCTAATTTATAAACTGATACGTTTAAAAATTTACTGCGCATAGAATTGACATTCAAATTAGTTAACAACTGAATAAAAGTATAATTTCCTAAATGGATTAGGTATTAAATTATATTTAATGTTATATCTTTTCAATATATTTTTATTAGTTACATCAGAAAGATTAAACACCTATGCATTTTTATGACTCAATCGCTAAAGTGTTTCAATTTAAAACGTGTTAAACTGGTTCTCAACATATTTGCTGAGAAGACATTATTTTATTACGATTATAAGACAATAAACAGATACAAATGGATATTACCATTTTTTGCGGATTCATTTAAGATGGCAAACATTTTTTTATTAGTCTGCTATTATAATGAGGAGAAATAAAATTTCCTAATATATTATATTATACAGCGTTATCTATTCTATTGGTAAATTTTAACAATAAAGCTCTTTTATATTCAATAAAAAGTTAACAAAACGGTGTTAATATTAAAAAGATAACTTCAAAAAGCTTATTTTAACTACTTGTATTACTATTGTATGATTAACAGAGATGAATATAACGTTGCAACGTATCAGTTTATGGATATTGGGAGTCAGGAATTCAAATTATGCATCTGGTGAAAAATTACAAGGTGTTCTTCAATGTCTGGTGATAATATTATTTTCTTTGTGAAAGAAGCGGCCAAGATCCATGTTGGATTATAATAGAGCCAATTAAAAAAACACACGAATTGAATATATCCATATTATAATTCTGTTAACAAAATATTTTGTTAACAGAAACTAGAAAAAAGCAATGCGATATTTAACATATTATAATATCATTTAAAAGCAGATTAGATATGGATGAATACGAGTTTAAGTCAAACTCGATATGTTCAATAAAGAATGTTAAATTCTTAAATCATCTGAAATATTACTCGTTGAATAAAAAAATAATTATTATATTAAATAAAGTATTGTTGATGTATAGGGTAAGAGGTACAATTGTGGGCCACCCTCCAGTGATGGGCCACTCAGCAGTAAAACATAAAAAATAGGTATTTAAAAACCTAAGTTATGGGTATTTGTCCCTACATGTGACTCACAACATCATATACTTCGGTTCTAGCACATTATTTCCTGTTTCCTAAATACATTTAATGACATAATAGCTTTGCTTGGTACTGCTTCCTATAGATAAATAATTACAAGATAAAAAGAACTTTTTATATACAACGTTTTTAAATTTTCTGTTGAATCATATAAACTTGACTTGACTAGCTTAAACGATCAAAAATATTTGTACTTGATAGAAATACTGAATAAATATACTAAAATGTCATTTTGACACTTCATATTGATTTTCATAGTAACGCACGTATATTATATTAATGTTAATAATTTAGTTGCTAGGACCCAATTAGCAACCAAAAATAGTTTTATTTTTTTACGGATTTCTTCTGAAATAACTTTTCATACAAAACAGAATTAACTAAAAATGAAATCAATTCTACTTAAAGATTGCTAAAAGTATTAAAAAATGCATTGGCATCGTGTTCTGATATATTCTAAAGGTTTAAAATGTCTAGCTAGTCGGTAAGTTAGTTGAAAATTGATTGCAAGATTTGTACCGGACAAATAATAATGCGAGCTAAAAAAAACGTTGTAATAAAAAATAGCATAGTGTTGGACTTTGATAGTGTTTTTTTCATGTTTCATTAACAGTCTCCCATTACTTTAAAAAAAGCAACGTCAACGTGTATTTTAATTAGAAACCAATGACAGCGACACTGGATTAATTTCTTTTAAAAATCTGCTATCATTCAGCAAAACTAATGTATTTCAAAATTTTAATATCTAGCGTGACAAAAATGTCACATCTAAAAATATCCATTATGATTTAGAACAGTATTTCCGATCTCTAAAGATACCGCATGCCATTGATTGATATATAGTAATTTGTACGAAAATAGTAACCAAATAAAAAAATAATGGAATATTATGATTGTAATATTATGTTTTTTTTTTTCTACAGGTGGTTGGTCATTCGGTACACAGAAGTTCAAGGATCTGTCAAGTAGCAGATACGCTCGTCAGACCTTCATCTTTTCAGCTATTCCTTTCTTGAGGGACAGAAACTTCGATGGACTCGACATGGATTGGGAGTATCCCAAAGGAAGCGATGACAAGAAAAACTTCGTGCTTCTTCTAAAAGGTAGGATTTTATTTATATTGTTATTACGTCAATGTAACCTCAAGTATTCTTACTACTCGTATTTATTTAAAAATAGTTACAACATATTAGACATAAAGGACTCTCGTAAGCGATACTTTTAATATACTTACATCTAAATCAGAGCATATGAAATGAAAATCAACGCTTACACATGTTATTCTGACAATCCGTCAAACTTTCTTGTTACTGGTAACAATGGTTGCCGAAATCTAGTGGACAATACATAATATCCTGCTATAATTCCGCGAATATGTCCATTGACATATTACCATGTATAATATCATGGTAATAATTGAATACGTGTATTAATTAAGGCTCTAAGTACCAAAAAGTAGTATTGCCTGTAGTTACAAAATACCGAGTCATTGCAGTAAAATTTCATGAAGCAGACCTTTTGAAAAATATGGTTTTACAGTGTGAAGCAATCACGGCAGCTTCTATAATTTTAGGTATTAAGAACTCGCAAGTGTCAACACACCATCGTCAGCCATTTTATATTGAATGAGGTTGACCACTGTAGTGCTATTTACACCATTATAAATAAAACAGGCTAACGGACTTACAACGTCGACAGGTTTAAATATTTTGCTGTATTTTTTTGACTTGCTTGAGACACTTAGACCATAGTTGAAGTTATTAGCATTAGTATGTAGAACACTTTTTTTATAAAAATGTCAGTTTTTTTGTTTTTGGTACTTAGCGCCTTAAATATTAATACACGTATTCAATTATATCAATGGTTCTGTCAACACAAACATAGATCCCTCTATATTCTGCATTTTTGAATATGAGTCGATTATCTGGTGTCCTAATGAGATTTCTTATAAGCTTATTTTAGAACGCGTTCAGAAGAAATTTCTTCGATATCTTTATTTTAAAACATTTAACTATTTTCCTTTCGATAATTTGTCGGATGATTATTTTCCGACTGCCTTTCTACGAGTCATGCTTACTTTTCACTCTCTTGAATCTCGTCTGTCCCTTGAAACACTTTTGCCTGTTATCGAGAGGGATGGTTTCCAATCCTGGTGTCTTAATGAATTTGAATTTACATGCGCCTGTCAATTACCTACGTGGTCGCAGCCACGATTTATTCTAGATTGGAACCGTTTCCTCGTGTCAAGCCTATCATGCACCATTTGCGAGGGGTGCAAGAATAATAAATGCGCTCCCTAAAGACATAGGCATTTTCAATGATCTTCTTTGCATTTTGTTTTTGAAACTGTATTTTCAGTATAAAATTGTATGTTTTTTGTTTTCAAAATTTATGTTATCTTTCTATATTCTCTTTTTCTCTGTGAGGGTAATGTTTGACTTATAATGTAAATCTCATGTTGTGTACGTCTTGAATTTAGATTTGTTATGTCCACAATGTTTTGTATTCTTAAATCAATAAATAAACCAACCCGCCCCGCACCACACTAGATCTTAATCGAGCGCACAGGCATAATTTTTGTGTAAATTGAGATATTTTAATCATTACAAATTGATAAGACGTGTCATTACATCTTTTGAAATCCGTGTGCACTTTTTAATTTCTGCTTCACATCCATCTTTTCCACCTTCCACGGGTAAGAAGCTAGCCCAATCAATAACTATTAATTTGTTCTTATTTTTATTACTACTGCTTGTGGCTGTTTTCCTCTACCTAACATTATTATTGATAGGGAAATACACTACGTTAAAAACTGATTTAGTTGTACGTTGTAGGAAATGGTTATGCATTCTTTAATGATTGTTCGAGAGAAATTAACTTTCTCTTCTATCTGAAACAAATTCAGATAATTAACATAATCGTCAGTTTTTTCCTCGCAGTTGTACGCAAATTATCATTGTATACGATAATAATTAAGCATCCGTTTTCCTATTAAGTCTCTATTGTTTGTAGAGTCAACTAATTACAAGCGTTTATTCGTCATGTCATGTCATGTCGTACCTAAGGTTATTGTCTTTTACTACATTATAATAAAATCGTTCAAGACGCACTACTAGAAGTACTTTCATGGTTCAATGCTTACAAGGTATTATGTTAATTAATAGTTAAGAAAACTACAATTTTATATAATACACTGTAAGTAAAATTGATATTTTATATTTCTACTAATTGTCATTGCGAATATATTAATATAAAAGTAAATGCATGATTCTGAAGTATGTTAAAACTTACGAATAATGGTTAAAGCCTTAAAGTATTTCTTTACAATATATAAAATTTTATTTAAACTACTAAATTATATTCACACAAAAAATAACATAGACTTTGTGTTCAATAGTAATTTTTATGGACATTTTTTATATTTCGATTTGTGGTACTTATATAATATAATATACTAGTCAATTAGTGGGTCTTTGCCTCCTGGCCGTCTTAGGCCTCCTGAACACCCACCAGACCCCTACCCCTTTAACTATACGAGTAAAATGATATCGCACGTTAATTCAATGCTGAGATTATATTATCTCGAAAAGCATATCGACAACACTTATGAAGTTGGCAGTACCAAACAACCCCTAAGATTTAATAAAATAGATTCCCATCATATGAGCACCTGTTTATTGAATTTAATTTTTTTCAATATTATACAGAAATCAAACGAACTTGGAAAGTTTTTAATTGTTGTCTTACTTATTTAAACTGACGCTACAGATCAGTTAATAAAAAACATAATATCTACTATTTAAAAACATATTATTTATAAAAGTTCCTTAACTCCTTCCTTAAAAAAAGAGTTCCTTATACGTCTAATTAAAATCCTAAAATTCTTAACAAAAATTTAGGTACTGAGAAATAATCACCTATTTATGCATGAAAGAAATAATGATATGTAACAAAGTATGTTGTTTTAATATTTTAATCTGGATTGTCCTTCTTTAAATACTTAACACAATAATTTTCTTCGTGAAAAATCAATATTTTCTGTTGGATTTATAATAAATAATCATTTTAGAAAAATACCTTATTCATGAAATATGGAATGTAGAGATTTTATAATCATATTTCATTCTTTTTCAATTCTTGGGTCTTCAAATATAAAAAAAACATAACAAAACATTACATTTAAAATATATTTGCAGATAAAACCAATTATTACCTTCTTTTAAAGAGTAAAAAACATAAATATTTTGATATACAATTATATAACACAAATGTCGATCATTATAACCTTTGTGATAAAATTTCGCAAGATAAAATTTATTTGTTTTTATTTTTAACGTTAAATGTCATTTTATAACATATTATTAAATGCGTCATGTCGTAAAAGGTTACTGAACAGGTTGGTTGATCATAATCACATTAAATTGACCACTGACTATAATATCACCTTGTAATATCGAATATGTTATTAGGCTGTATGGAAGTTTGTAATATTGAGGCAGGATTCTTTGTAATTCCATAGATAGTCACAAATATTGAGGTATGTTATATGTAGTTACAAAACTTAATGTTAAATGTAGTTAACTGACAGAAATTTAATCTTACATCAAAGAAAATTTATAGTTAATATCAAATGTAATATTGAATAAACATCACACATATTGAATTAGACTGATTGCGTTATCTACATAATATGTGTGGTGATCAACGAGTCTTGTAAAAATAAGCATTGTCAGAAAAATCCGTGATATATAGAAAGATGTCTCAGATTAATATTATTTATATACATTTGTCACAGACCGTCAGCGATATCGGTTAGTGCTTAAACAGTGAGAAACGTGGATAACGAAAAATAAGATCAGTTTACTAAAAACATTTTTAACTTCACATGAATCTAATTAACAATTATTGCAACCAAGAACTTTTACCCCGTTATCATTTATTAATATGTATTATATTAAAATGCATTTCTGTTAAAAGGAATGTGATACTCTGTGTTAGAATTATCTATCACAATTGAATGAATATCTCACTACGCATTTTATATTGGTAGAGAACTGTCACTTTGTATCATCGTAGCTCGAGCTAAAATATCTACCTCGCTGTTATCTTTTATCATTGTACCTATGTTAACTGCACTTGTCAATCCGTCAAATAAACACGCAACCGCTCTCAACAATCATATTTAAATTCTTCACTCATCTCCTCACCTCACTATTATCCGCTTACTGCCAAAAATATGTGTAAATCAAGTAGTAGTATTAGTCCAAAAAATGTCCTTTTCCTCGGCGGCTTTGCAATATTTACTTATGTTGGTTAAGTTGCTTAACTTTACTAACAAAATATATTATCTAAGGAGGTACTAAGCTACTACATAAATATAGCACGTATAAACTTACGATTAATCAAAAACATTTATTGTTTATAATTTATGATATAGATACATACTATACATTAAACTTAAATTGGTTACTTGTTGTTTTATTCGTAACGTAGTGTATTTTTATCGCATTTAATTCATCTATACCGACGCCAAGATGACATTTGTTCAGTAGTTATGACATACAATTAGTGACGTCATATTATCATATTACCAGTAAAAGTAAACTGCGAGTAGTTGTGCGATGCGCGCGCGGCATGAGAAGCGTGAAAAGCACAATATGCTTTGCATACTACGCCATGCGCTAAGCAAGTACCATCCAGGCTTCCTGCGCCATGTGCGCATTGCACGGCTTCTTGTAATGTGTTTCGCCACTAGGTCTCAAATATAAATTATCAGTGGTATTTATTATGTTAATAATATTAGGCAATAGAAATAGTACCTACTGTCATAATAAACACAAAAATCGAATCAGTAAAACGAGTAGGGATATGTCTGTACCCGAAAGTCAGTGTATCACTGCGTCCAACGCTACTGGTGCGTTGCCCATCAGGTGGCCGTTAGATATAATTAGCATGTTATTTAAATATGGTAATTAAACATTAATTAAAAGTTCCGCAGTGAATGGGTTGTATAGAAAGAAGCCTTTCGGAAAAAACGTTAATTAGAATGTTTATGTCATTTAAATATGAAGAAACTTAAGACGTTGTGGTTTTAAAAAAATAACTTTTTGCTTTGAATATACACACAATCGGAATATGCTCTAAAAGATATAATACTTTAGGTATAAGATCTGTAGGTAATTAATTATTTTTTGGTATACGTTGGCATGATATTTAAAGGCAGTAAAGTAAAAATTATTATTATTTCTTCGAAATAAATGTAATTTGCGTGATTTACAAAATATAAAATTGCAAGTAAATGTTTAGATTTGATAATTTGTTTCTTATAAGCATTGTTGTAAATTTTTCCATTGGAAAATAACCATTAATGTCTGTTTTGATTGACGAGTCATAATAATCAACTCGTGTGATTGATTTGTAGAATATGTGCCTAAGGTTAAGTAAATAATGATATGACATGAAAATATTCATTACAGCAATTTGCCAAAATACTGACCCGAATTTAAAGATAATGTCAAAACAATTACTATTTCATATTAGGTACTTGATTGATTGTTCAATAATACCTAGTTATATAATTCATAACATAATTACACGTGTATTGTGTACATCGAGTATTCTGCCTTGCGATAGGCATCGCTCAAAACGTTGGTAAATACAGTACTATTTTCCTCAGTTTCTATAATCTCGTTAAAGTTTCGTTTTAGTGAGCGTATCTTATATGAAAACATGTGCATATTGCTTTACAGTTTTCCGCGCAATGTGCAGACTTGACCATAATAATTTAATACTTAATACACATAATTTGAACACACTTTTGAGAAAATATACAACCAATAGAAAAAATCTTTATATATATTTTATTAACCACGCCCATGCATTCTCGTACAATATGGTTGTTAGTAATTTGAACAATCACAAACACCCAGGCTTTGAGAAAATCACATAATTATTTATTAAATTGTGTCCTCACCGGGTATTAAGCCCGGAGCTCCCAGGTTGAAGGCCAACGCCTTACTCACTGTACCACAAAGGCTGACATAATATGATTGCTATTATCATAATATACCTAATTATTTGATTATTTAATCTGCATAATACGAGTGTTAATATATTTTTATAAATGTTAGAAACATTACAAATTAATAATTGAAACCCACATTATACCACAAAATAAATACTGAATGACTCTAAAGAGTCTAAATGAACTATTATCATGATAGAGTTTGTCTTGGATCCTATAATAGAGATTTTTTAAATCATAATATTTTATTAAGACATTTTCAATACACCTGATAAAATTTTATACTAAGGATATTATTTTCTTTAAATTTGTTTAGTTTGTTTTATTTCACGGTTTGGGACTGACGAATAAATTACTTATTTTTCCAATATGTTTTATCTCCCGTCATGCACCGCGAAAACATCGTGATTTTAATCAATATGTAGACACTGATTTTGAAATAAGATGTATGACAAACCGACCTCATTATAAATTAATCAACACTGCACGTAAAATTTCACGTCTTTTTGCCAGTTCTTTGCTGATATCACAAATGTAGGATGTCTCAGAACTACGTGTGCATTACTTATTGTTAAAATATTATTATATTAAGGGTATAGTGTGGAGACAACTACCCCGTTAATATAATATGTTCAGATAGGTTGCGTTTCGATGTGTAGATGTGATATTATTATGGGCATTTACAAAAAAAAACGAACGTGAGCATTTTTAGCGTTTTATATTTCGTATAAAGCACAATTACTCTTTTGATGATATTACACGGCACGCTTTGGTCAAACCACATATGTATTCTTCATCCAATAAATGCGTATTCTTTCTAGTAGTCATGGGTAACGAGTCATTTAAGTATTCGCGTCAATTACACATCACATTTTATTCTTACTGTTTAGGTAATTTGAGTCACAAATAACAAAAATTCTAACGTATTCACGAACGTATAGCCTCTGCTACAGAACGTTCACTATAGATTTTCTGACTCGCTACCACTTTCACACCATTCGCAAAGTACCTAGTGACTTACTCATAATTTTGGAGCGTTCACAAAAGACGTTGACTGGATATAAACGTACTCTTTAGCATGGTATCCGAATCAGTCATGAGTCATGACGTATCGTCAGTAATTTTTGCCAGTTATGAGTTGTTTGATGTAATGAATTCAGAATTTGAATACGCACATATTCTACTAACACCTATCTCAAAACATACTTTATAACATAATAGATTTAAGCAATTACAAAACTCGTATCACAATAAAAAACTTTTATAAATATTATAAACTCGTTTCTTAAGTTACGTATTTGTAAGAATACAGAATACTGAACCCCGACAGATGATTATACTGAAGCTTTTTCTCGTAAGTCAAGATACGTGTTTACTGCAGTAATATTCACAGTAAAGTTGCAACGCATTCTCGTATCTTCAACAATATGACTGATCGGTCGAAAGTATGGTGCGATAAATTGAAGAAACAACAGTTTTTTCATGAAAATATGTGTAACTATACTAAATGGATATTTCATAGAAGAAATTTTATTTCTAAATTAAAAACTGAGAGAGTAAAGTTGTTATTTGCCTCTCCTGAAAAGTTGTGTTTTTTGAGATACGTGTTTGTAGAAAATTAACGACGGTATGTACATAAAGCCTGACTATTTCACGGGTAGTCTCTGACTCGTATGTTTCAAAACAACAAAATAAAGTAACATCTTTTACTACAAACACATTTATTTATGAAGTATGAACTATTTTTAATTCATAGATTATGTGTTATGAGTAAGTGTGAACATTTTGTATCTGTCTGTATTATTTTGACTGCCTTTCCAAGATGTGTGCCATGGTCGCCTCGCTCGGCCGGACAAAGCGCTTACCATTGAGCAACGCTAACTTTTCGTAGAGTAGGTATTTGTTTATATGAATGGGCCATTGTTTTGATTTTAGACTGATTGTTATTATTGTTTCACTATCATAAATATTCAAAATGCAATTATTACGATAGTATTCTTAATGATAATAATTATTTCGGTATTTAGCCACTAGGATATACAAAGGCATTTTTTTTTTGTTAATTTGTGAAAAATGATGAAATTAATATATTGTGAGCAAAGTAAAGTAAATCACAATGTAATAGAACTTAAACATGAAACATAGCACGAACTTCTAGTGTGGTTTAAACGCTTTTTGAATATGGTTTTTTTGTGGTGTATTCAAAATATATTATGAGTGTACACCAAATTCAGTTTTGTAATTTTACAAGACTTCTTAGATCCTTAACTATCTTTTAAATCAAATGCATCTGTTGTCTATTATGCAAAGTTTCCGAGATATACCGTCATTGGTATTTATAATCAAATGGGATGGCAATAAATGCGTTTAAACAAATCACTTCAGATATTCCACTTGCTGAGATTTGGTCTAAGTTTAGGTAGAAATTACAACAATACTTAGTTCATTTAATGTTTATATATATATTGTATAATTTTAAAATTCTTCTGCGACATATAACCACTAGAAATCAAAAAAAAAATACGATAACCAGCAGGATTCAAACCTGTGCCTCTCGGATTTTGCGACCATGTGGACTGATCATAGCTATACATGTCCTATATAATTAGGACACGTATAGCTTAGTGGTGGGCACATTTATAAAAATCCTGCTGGTGTCGTATTTTTTTAAGATTTTTTTATGGTTATATTATATTGCTCTGAAGTGTTTTCAAATTATGTTTATCACAAATATTTATCATTATGTTCATAATACATATTTTTTAAAGGATTTATTTCATTAAAAAAAAAACTAGCCTACAAGTGTCCACCTAGTAAAAAGAAGCTGGCAGTGAAAAGAAAAACGTTCAAAAGATGTCATTTAAGAAAAAAAAAATAGATGCAGTGTTATAATAACAGTTAAAAGATTAAATGCAATAATTATTAAAGTAGATACATGAAAGTACACCGAATGAGTTAAGTAGACCTTATTTAAGAATTCATAAAACAACGTCCACAAATACTCATCCTCGCGTAGGTCGAATCTAGAGGTGGCAGGCTATATTATGAGCGTATGGTGAAACAAGCTGCTATGGTGAAAAAGTATGGTGAGGCGGGCTGGTAATCAAGTTGCGGTAAAATTTCCACGTTAACATTATAAAATATGGGTACGTTATAATGACCAAAGTAAATCCTCCGTGATGCCCTGATTTTTTTTATCGCGTCGCTATTTCTCGTAAGTTGTCGGCTACTGTTGGCCTGCTTCATTCAGTTGTATGAAAAAGCCGATTTCTTGCCCCTCTTTTTATTTATTTTAATACCTCTATGGGTATAATATCAACATCCAAAGCAATTTGGTTAAATAGCGATATTGCCTTCCCAGTTGGCATCACCAATGGCAGGTTAGTTTGCATCTTAGTAAAACAAACATCTGATTTTTGCGATTTCTACCATAGTTATCAGGAACACACTGGTCAATACTATTAAGAACAGAGAGTTCTCATCTACACCTAACTTCCTAACACCAATTTTCTAGTATTTAAAATATCTAAGAGAGCCAGTTAGATAAAGCTACGGATAGTATCCATACAACTTCAAGTAAAGGAGTCTCAAAAAATTCTTTTGAACTCGCTCCACCATAAGGTCATATTTCAACTGATTTACGGCACAAATAATCGACCTATTGTCAAGCTAGCTTCTAAGGAGCTATAAATAATTTTTAATACCGTAATATCTGAAAAGACCCGGGAAGTTACTAAGACGAAAAACAACACTACGTTTCTATCTATAACATCAAGCTTGTCTCATCCATTATTAAAATTTAACAATTGATCTCCTATATATTATTATCCTAAGAGATTTTGGAAAACCCACTAACAGCTAATTTAAGCGACATTTTATTGTTATTTTTACATCTTCACTTCAATATGTACGCTACCGAATTATCTACCAATTGAATTGACCAAATTTGAAAAATATCCGATGATTTTCCAGAAACGTGACGTTTATATCCGATATATTCTTATATACCGTATACGATTCGCCATATTTCTTTTAACGCCCAACAGAATGATGTCTTCGTCACTTCAGACCTTATAATCCTTTATTGACAAACGGAATCGATTATTTTTATTCAAATGTCATTATGTATACATTAGAGCACTTTTTTCCGGTGTGAAAACCATAATTTTGGTACAATTCACTCCGTAAATTATCTTCTGACAGCCGCGTTCACCACTGCTCCTAATTTCAAAGATTCCAAATTTGATTCACAATTAATCACAATTATTATTTTGCTAATGACTGTTAAATATAGGGATGTGTCTTGTTGCAATTTTAATAGTGTAATGATGCCATGATGATATTTGTTTCGCGCAAGCTAATCTTAAATCATTCGCTAGGTATGTCAATAAATATTATGGATAATCAGTGCACGATTGAAAATCTATACGTAAATACGTGATTTATCAGTTTAATGAACTTACCGTCAATTTAGTTGCTCACGTTTTCCTGGTGAGTACGGTATTATAATAATATACATGTTACACCGGTCGACCTTCACGATTGTCAATTTATTGTACATTCACTATCTAGTTCAGGCATTGCAATTCGCTTATAAATCAAAATAAAAATGTAATATCCGTATTACGAATAATACAAAAAAATATTTTAACTATTATAATACCATCATACTATAATATCATAGTTAATTATATAGTTTGTACTATTATATTATATTTGCCTTGATTTATCTGTCAGTATGTCTGTAATTCAGCGCAATATAGTACAGACCACACACGTATACACGCATGTACGTCAATTCGCATGCAAAATTGTTTGCGTCTTTGTTGCACGATCGCATAAATAGAATAGCCACGCTATACTTAGATAATCAAATGAAATTTTAGTAAAAATTACCGCTTTTATCAAAATAGAAACTACAAATACGTATTTGTATTTAAATCTACTTGATAGGACTCACTTAACAATATGTTAACATAAGTTTGTTTTATTAATATTATAATCAATTAATTACAATATTCTATGTATATATTTTAAATAAATAATTACATAAAATAAATTGTATTTACTGGGTAAATAAAGAGAACTTTACGGAAAGCCTCTTTGTTAATAGGGATAAAAGCAAGTTAATGGATATTGATCAAACTAACCTCCTGTCTTCAGGAGCAAATACACTTTGAGATCTGGTAATAATGGATTGGTTTGTGTACCTAGGATATACCACCGTTAATGGATGTAAAATAAATGTAAGAAAGCGTACACAGATTACCAAAAATACTATGAAACATCTCACTGCTATATGGAATGGTCAAAGAATTTCTCATTCTGGTTACTTAGGGTAAGGGAATTCAATGATAGGTGTTTGATTTAATTTGATTCAATTCAATTCTTCTATTTTACATATTGTTGACATTAGAAATTATAAGTTTAAGACTTTCACAACATGAAATTTAGAAACTACGAAATATTATTAAAACAATATTGGGTAAGTACATAATAAAAGAGATAGATTCTACAGTATAAATGTGTAAATACAAAAAAATATATAGGTACAAGGAAGTACACCGGATGAGTTAAGCAGACCTTATTTTAAGAATTTATAAAATAACGTCCACCTATACTCATCCTCACGCAGATGGAATATATCAACATCCGAAGCGATTTGATTGAACAGAGTTATTGCCCTCCCAATTGGGATCACCAATGGCAGGTTAGTTCTGCTCCTCGGGAGAATAAACAACTGATGCTCCCAATTTCTAAGATAATTATCAGGGACATGCAAGTCAATACTACCAAGAATTGCAGAATTCTCATTCACACCACGTATAAGTCGAAAAAAATACGTGGCCAAATTTTGATATCTTCTAGCACATTTAACATGATCAAGTTCTTCAAAAAATGTTGTATAGGTCAAAGTAGTACTTGGAGATTTATTTCATTGCTTGTATTTATGACAGAGAAATTATGTTAAACAAATACCTAACTACAGTTTCAAAATTTAATAAACAATGTTCGAATATGAAATACTTTATAAAAGTCTAACATTCAAAATTCCATCTTTAAGAGTTATCTAAACAATTTTATTACTTTGTCGGGAATATGTATATAAATTTCATTATTATTTTCTATTTTTTATTATCCTAGAAATCAACATTATATGCCCATATAAAATAATATTACAATAAATGATGTTATTGAAAACGTCGTCGCTTAAAATTGAAAATAAAGCCTTATTCATACTACATCAGATGTCAGTGATTATTGTTTTTTATTATTATTTTGTTAATAAATGCATTATAATTTTATTCATACTCAAACAATGTTATAACCTAATAAAACCTAACCGCAATTAAAGATATTGAACTGACACTTTAAATGCATCTTGTACAAAACACTGATAAGACCAGTTGGCATATATGGCTCGGGGAGACCTGGTGCATGATTAAACACATGGAAATGGTGTTCGGCTAATTTGAACAGAGAGTGCTCCATGGTATCTTTAGACCCATCAATGACACACAGAAATATACAGCTATGAGTTATACGCTTTGTTCGGGGTGGCGCACATCGTATACTTCATCAAATTAGACACCCTTAAGGCGAACAAAGACATAATAGAATTCATACAAAATGGAGAGATAATGTCGAGTTGAATTTAAAGACCTTACGCGTCCTCAACTGAAGGGAAGCTATTTTTGATAGACCTTAATGGGGACAGATGTTGAAGGAGGCCGCATAAGGTTATAGTACGAATAAAAAGAAGAAAAGTTTCTTTTGGAGTCTAGAATTGACTCTTACTACTTTGTCTTTTGTATTTTCCATAATGAAAAAATATATTTTAAGACGGTTTAATATTGCAGATTTCAATTATTTGCCTCTCAAAGTTACCCCTATTTTTTTTTTTTGATTTTTATGCATATATGCATAGTCTATACAATTATCTATTTAGAATAACTAAGGTAATAAAACTCAATAATCCCATCTTGGCACATTCCACTTACAGTGGGTACAATAGAATAAAGGCACTGGGCCTTTAAATATTATTTAATCGTCAGTCCAGCAAGCTTTCGTGCGATATCTATAGTGCGCCACGTCATAACTTAACTACCTATGTACATAATATATTTTATTACTTCCATGATGATGAGAATCAATAACCTATTAACTTAAAGAAGAATGCAACATATCTTGCTTAAATAGATGCATCTCTATAAATAGTTCTTATTCATTTAACTGTAAAAAATGTAAACAATAGAGAGACGTATAATACTCAGCAGTAACATATTTCGTGACTCAAGTTTCCTTTCTAATGATCATCTTTGCTTACAGAAATTGTTTTGTAAAAATGCACTTCTGTTAGCATGGCATCAAACTGCAGCCTTCATCTGAGATAAACTCGTGAAACTTATTTTAAATATTGTAATTAAAAATAGATTTATTAATATTATTTGAAATAATAATTGAATGATATTTACGTTCTCTTATTTTATTTTGTGATATTATAATGAATATTTATATTGTAAATTATTGTGTAGTCAAGGACAATTCATTGCAAAGGTAGTTTTAGTATTTTTATTGAAATTTTGTCACCGTTAATTGACTTTAAAAATTAAATTCTAATGTGTGTGATCGTGTTATATATTATGATAAAGTGGAATGTGGCAATAATACAAGCCTTTTAATAAACTATGCCAATACCTAAGGAAGACAGACCAATATGTATTACATACATTTTGTAATAACTAATGGTAATTCGAAAAGGTATTTTTCTTTACATGTTAGAAAAGTTGTTGATATTACTATGCCTAAACTGCAAGCAATTTGAAATTAATGTAACGATAGTTACATAATATTCGTTATTATCCATAAGCTGATAGTTGTAAATAACCAATTAGTTTTGGGAAATTCTACTTGTTATTTGTACATTATATATTTAAATATTTGGAAAGTTTCTTTTCTTGATTGATTAACAAATATAGTATCTTATTATTTTATGTGATGACTTCTAATCAAAATATGGCTATCATTTTTACGAGAAATATATGTTACTTGCTCAACTCATAGATCCATACTCTGGATCCAAGCACAACAACAACATGTAAACTTGCGAGACCAAGGTTTCAAACCCGGAACCCACTACATTATAAGCAGACACTTTACTACTTTGCCATCGTATGCCTGGCTTTTAAAACTCTTTATATAGAGTACTACGTTTCATTTTTTTTTATTTACGTGGTAGATATTTAAAGGAAATACCATTCAAATAAAAAAAACTCAAGAAACTCACTCCTCTAGTATTATTTTATATAGCGTAGAATTGCAGACACTGACTCTACTATAACAATGACTTTTGGCAATATATTATTGTAATAAATAATAAAAATATAGTAAGATAAGCGCAATGTATAGAATATTTTAGTAAAAAATGAGTGCTTACATACTTGTACTATTGGCTGAATATTAATTTTAACTATCAAACATATTATTTCGTTTTGGCGTGAAAATTCGGCAGAATCTTGTAAGTAAACCAAAGTAAGTGTGCGGCCATTCAAAATGAATTATCATTGCTTAAAAATACATAAAATAACAATAGAAATTATCATCAGAGGTATTGCCATAAATTAAATACAATCTGACAGCAGGTGGTGTTAATTGAGCAACCCATTAAAATAGGTTTTTCACATTTTCTTGCCGCATTCTTCTAAAAACAAAGCTCGGATTGTATTATACTTATTTTCTGCTCACACGCGATTTATTCAAAATGGTTTGCATTCTAACTTACAATAATACACCATATGTTTTTATTGGAATTTGATATTATGCAAAGGAAAATACAATTCTAATAGAGAGGTACCTAGATTTGAAAAATTCTTTTGCAACGCGTTCTATAATAAATTAAACGCTTTATACCGACTTTTTAACTATATATTCTATTCAGGCAAAGTTACCCAAGCCGAAAATATAAATTTCAATGAAGTGTACTTTGACATGTTAATAATAATTATGCAGCTGTACATAATTATATAAATTTAAATTATATACATCAATACTCGCATAAAATGCTATTCTAATATTATAGTTATATTTAAAAAAAAAAAAAAAAAAACTTATTCTATATCTTATGCTTAATGTTGAATAAATGAATTTTACTTATACAGTTTGAGTATTAATTTAAAATCGTGTTTTATTCTTTTTTTAAATGTTGGTAATATAAAATAAACTGTTCTTTTATGAAACAAATTTGTTAGATTTTTAAGCTACGATATTTGTCTTTTTTATGGACCTCTTTTCACAAGGTTCCAAGATGAGTGCAAAAATTTAATTTATTATTAATTGGCTATACGTTGTGATCGAAAATAATCTCGAGAAATCAAGAAATTGTCATCAGGGTAAGCTGGCGACCGCAACCGGAATTTAAAATAAACACAATAGAATTTATCAAGATAATATCATTTCTCGGTTGAATAAAACTCTCGAATTTGATTCTCAATGGAATTCTTCCAATTATCAAGAGCTAAACAAAGCTTTTCACTTTCACTCTGGGATGTTATTACCGAAAGATCTAAAAAATGAAAAAAAAAATGAAGAGCAAGGGTAATTTCGTAATAATGTCGATTTCTTGAAAATCTATAAAATTCTCGAGAAAACAAAAAATCTTGATTTCCTGGACAATACTATAATATTAACTTTACATACACTAATAACATAGGATATAAGTACAGAGTTATATTACTATCAAAATTTTTGGTGCTATTGTCCCAATAAGCCACTGTGTAATCCTAGGAAAACCAATTATTGTAGCCATCAGGGAGTTGTGATTATTTATGTCTGATTTTTATTTCTCATATAATTACATATAAATAATATATTCCAAACAACGCTAGCAATTTCATGAGTGAGTTGGTATTTAGAGCAAGCTGCATACCTAAATTAATAGTGTTCGCACTTTCTATCATGTCTGCAATTATGGTCTAATTAAACATCCGTATTATATGAATAAATATATTATAATAAATTAATCTTGACACGAAATGTATTAATATGTACATATTTAGTAATGTGATATTTATAATATCTACCGGTTGTTACCTTTTGTCACTTATAGCCAGGGCATCCAATTAACCTATCTGGTTTTTGGTTTATTTAGGTTCGGTTTAAGCCATCTGATTTAAAACTATGTCATTTTTAAATATGATTTGGTGTTTTTATAGTGCATTTGCATACGGCAAAAAGGGCAGTCGTTAAATTATCTATTGCATTGTTGAAAAATTAACTATTCTGCAAGAACCATATACAAGATAACTGAGCTACTTGACCTGCGTAATAAATAAACACAGATAAGGCACATCAATTTTACTATATTTCATTGTATCTTTCATTCAATTATCTACTATGATTTTGGCCGGTTAGCCGAGTAAAATCAGCCTATTTTCAGTTAAACATTTTTTGCGGTTACTCAGTTAGATGGTTTTGGTTTAAGCCGGGTTGAAAGCTCTACTTAAACATCTAATGGTGTAAGAGTATATACCTATATATATTTTTTTATAAAATAAAGATTTTTTTAATATTTGAAAAAAGAACGTAGGTAACTTTAAAAATTGTTTTCGGTTTAAAAAAATGACAAGTGGATAAATGTGGTATTAAACAATGTTAAAATACGTTTAAAACCTGAATTTCTAGTCAATTGAAAATTATAGTATATAGTTTTACCGAATATAATTTAGTAAGTGTATTATTCCGTGATGTATAGTAATCGTCTTGAGAAAAAAATCAAAGATACTTAATTTTCGACTGTTATACGACATCAGCGGGTCTATTGTATAGACAAGGCGACTATCGACCGCTAAAGTGATAAAGTTTTAGTATTTATTATATACTTGTATTGAGGTATTATAATTGTTACAATAAGTTAGCCGTCCAAACAGTCAAAACTGTCTATCTCGCTCTAAATTTTATCATAGCCAAGAGAGGTGCTGTTAAAATATAGCACTTATTGCAACAATTACAACTAACTTATTTTAATTTTTACAATAAGTGCTAATACTTTGGTACAAACCTACCCTAAGTTTGATAATATTTTTCACTTTTTCACTGTTTGTAGCGGTCGATAAGTATATAATAGCCTCGCTGGGCTATTAATGAAAAAAAGGACAGAAAAATATGTAGAAAAACAAAGACAATTTATATTAAAAAAAATATGACTTTCTTTTGATCAATTTGATGGTTGATATTAAAAACAATGCAATAATATTATTCAATAAGTAATATAAATAAAAAATGGTTTTCTGGGTAATTGTTTCTGATTATTATTGGTTTTATTCGCGCTCACGAATATTGTATAACCGCAAGTATTAAGTGGATCGATCGTGACTGAAAAAAAATGCCGTTTCGCGTTTTAAATTTTAGAGCATCACTTTTACCCACTGCAGAAGCGAATCCCGATTAGAATGCAACATTAACAGAGTGGTCAGAAAATAAAGTCTACCATTTTTATAGATATATTTACGAATTAGATTATATTAATGTGACATTTATCAATATTACGTAATATTATTATAAAAATGTACATTTTTTGTGAATATTAATTATTTTGTGTTTTACGGCATTATCAAGAGTAAAGTTATGTTATTTAATATGTCATTGGTTATAACTATTGACTATTTTTTTATAAAATTATCCCTAGTATTTTGAATACACCATTGTATTAAACTATTGTAAAATAGAATTGTACCAAGTAAATTATATTCTTTATAATAATTTCGAAAACAAAGTTTTTTGTTAATTGTACACTATTTGGATCATTCATTGTGACAGTTGTTTCGGCCTATAAACTTCTTCTTTATAACAATGCTAAAATAGGTAACTCATTATAATAGATATTTATCACGTAAACGTTCTCTCATTCAAAAAGTATAATCGTATACGACCCCAATTAAATCATTTTATAAATAATCTGTTAAATACATAACATGCAAAAAAATATAGTGTAATTTTAAAAGAAATATTTTTTTAAATATAGACTTATAGAAAGTGATATACTACTACTAACTGCAATATACTTTTTTATAGAAATATACGATTATAATTGAGTACCTTGGTATCAAAGTGGGACATAAGCCATTTACAAAATTCTACAGGAGACTCACAAACATGTGTGAAAAGTGTCCGTTTTTCATATAACATACCAACTTTAAACTCAAAAATCTCTATGAAAACTACCGTTTTTGATACTTTTGGTAGGTTTTTTGAAAAGAGCATCACTTGCACTGCCATAATCAATTAAAACATGAATTTAGTGGGAGGTGGCGTTTGTCCCACTTTGATACCAACGTACTCAATTGTTAGCATTTCAGCAAATCAGATATCAACATTCATCATATTAATGAATGTGGGTGATTAATAGCGTATATGAAGCCTGCATGTGCCAAAAGATCAAACTTAGGTTGTTAAAACTCGATTCTTAGGAAACATACGGAATTTGCACCAATTGTTGTAGTTTAAATTAAATTTCTACTAAGTACCATTTGTTAACAGCATCAATCTATTATCAAATACTACTTCTTTCGACCATATCCGACCCTAATAAGATCCTATGGGCCTCCACAAAGTGGAGGTTTATAATATTAACAGATTTTGTTTTACTATAAATGGATGTCAGCCACTTGCTCAACGTATTAGGTCCATACTCTGACTCATATACAAATTAAAAAAAAAAACAATAATATTGTGCATACTAGCCAGACCCAGGATTCGAACCTGTAACCCATAAACACTGTATTGCTTATTATTGATAAAATATAATATGTAAAGCAAAAAAATAATACATTGATTTGTAAATACACTATACGTGTACTTTTCAATACTAAATTACAGTCGTCTCATAACGGAAATCTTTGTAAAATAGCTGTATTAAATTTAATACTGTTTGCATTGTGTGTTGTAATATGCAACCCAGTTGCGAGTGATCGTGCAAGCACCCATCGGTAGAATTCCGTATATTTTCTTGCACAAGTTTTCTTTTATTATTATCTATTAATTCATATTATTATTCATCATTATGCCACCGCTCAATGAGTTTAGGTACTCCACTGCGCCGCGCAACTACCGGTTGAAAGACAATTTAAAATTTAATTTATTGGTTCGAGTATTATGTAACACAGTATAAGGCACACTGACCTGTAAGTGGTTTAGTTGAGACAATCTATCTATCTGATCTAAAGACAATCATCATCAGCTGGAGTGCAACTACTATTCGAGGGTAAATGCCTCTATATAACATATTTTACTCTGCTCGGTCCTTAGTACTTTGATACTACCATGTACTTCTACCAAACTTGGTTATTTCGTAGATACAATCGGTTATAAGATGATTCTGCGGTCATTCAACATTTCTGGTCTACTTGTCGTTTTTTTATGCCCTCAGGGATGAAGGTAAAGGAAACAGGTAGCTTGGGTTGACAGGAACCTACTGTGGTTTGATAGTGTTATCCTTCATTTGTTTTCTTACTAAAGACTGGACTTTTGTGCAACTCCTGAGTAGTATTCACAGCTTTTATGTTTAAAAACCGTCATCTTGAATGTAATTGTCAGGTGATTTACCTTCAAGGATGTATTTAGACTAGGTGGCGAGAAAATGTTCGGGAAACAAGAAACTTTTACGAAAGTTAAAACATTAAAGTTTATTCAACGGAAATGCGAGTACATATACAGCAAGACATACGCGAGATATACGCGTTCCAAAGATTTAAAAGTAAAGGACATAGGGCGTGAGATGCATGTCCCTTTTTATACATTTTTTGTGATATCATTTTAATTAGTTTATTAATTGACATCTTATGTGTGATATCCGGCGTAGCTCCATGGTCAATTGACCGTCTGATGTCCCACACTTGTGTTTATTATGTTAAAATATTCTGTAGGTACTGCATTACATCACATGGCTATTGTTTATTAACCCTTATAAACTTGCAAAGTTTAGTAGGTATAACCTACTCTGAAACTTGGGAAGTTGTATAACAGTTTCATCAAATTGGTAAACTCTATTACATTGCATATTCTTTTCTGCCTTCATCTATATTCGATTACTTTATAGCATATTCGCATTACTCCCAACATGCACGTTTCTATGCTAGATTACAGTATCCTATATCTATTAAATCTCTTGGATAATATACTAATTTATTATAATATACACTTTCACTTTGATTTATCCACTCCCAAAATCTTTTTAATTTGAATCGTGTATATTCTTGTAAAAATTCACATTTTCAGATATATACCACTTTCAAAATCGTGTTTTTCCTATCTGACACCATATACTTCATTATACCTTTCCGTCATCAGTCACAAATTAATTGTAACGTTGTTTAATACTTTATAATATATACTATTCTTGTGATAACCGTTTTGCAAGCATTTGTTAAACTATTATGAGAATATTTTGTTAACTGTCGATTCATGGTGGAACTGCATTGTATTGTTGTTTAATTTAATAAAACGCATTTTTTTTGTAGTAGTTATTTCACTTTTAATCAATAAATAAGGACCGGTTTCATCCGACTCAGAGGGATATTTCCTAATTTATTGATTAAAAGTGGAATAAATACTACAAAAAAATTGCGTTTTATTAAATTAAACAACAATATTATGAGAATATCATTTGTTTTCTTTCACCACCCGATTAAAATAAGCGATCCCTTTAATCCTATATTTTTGAAATCTACCGTTTACGTGTAGGTATATTTAATACGTTTTCTCCCTGTCATACATTTTCATATGTCTCCTCTCATGCGTTACAAATTATTCAAGATTTAAATTATATATATATATTCAAAGTTGCTTTATATATAAGGTAATATTGAAAGTATACGAAAGGTTATGATACTGCACTATCTAGTCTACTTATAACAACAATTGTACTCCACAGAATCGATGATATATGAAATTGTCTATTCAGGCATTGCCCCACAGAGAGCACTTTCATTTTACTATACCTTATTCAATATTACATCACGATCAAACCAATAAAACCAATTATATATTATTGTTTCTCATGTCAATGATTAACTGTATCAATTTATATAGATAAGATTTACAGATTTTTTTTTTATTCAATGACCGAATGAATACTGTTTTTGATTATATTATGTATACTTGCTTATGATATTCTGATTGTATCAGTATATAGTTACATATCATAATAATGTTTTTCTTTTGATTTGATAATTATTTACATTATTTATTCTAATATTAATTTTAAGAAAAAAAAATTTAAATAATTGTTATTACTTTATTTTAACTTACTAAAATAAAATTTTTCGTCACTTAAAAATATGTGCAGTGGCATTAATATCATTTTGAATTTTTTCTAATCAAAAAAAGAACGAATTACTTAATTTCTTAAATTGAAATACGG
This sequence comes from Rhyacophila brunnea, assembly GCF_057557595.1. Classification (NCBI taxonomy): domain Eukaryota; kingdom Metazoa; phylum Arthropoda; class Insecta; order Trichoptera; family Rhyacophilidae; genus Rhyacophila; species Rhyacophila brunnea. Next base: position 2,470,718 of record NW_028232882.1, on the reverse strand, counting down.
GTTTGAAAGCGATTGAAATATTAGCGGTTAAGAAAAATGATGTAATAATGTCCAAATTAACAGCAACAATATAAATTAACTTTAATTTATTTTACATGAGATTAAATGTAACATTATTACCACGTTTTTCTTAGCTCGTATTCTTGTTGGTCCGGTGGTTGTTTATCCAGTACAAATCTTGCAATCGATGTTTAACTAACTTCCCGACTAGCTAGATATCTGAAACTTTAAGAATATATCAGAACACGATGCCAATGCATTCTTTTAATACTTTTAGCCATCTTTAAGCAGAATTGAATTCATTTTCAGTTAATTCTGTTTTGTATGAAAAGTTATTTCGGAAGAAATCCGTAATCCAATCCACTATTATTGGTTGCTAAGGGGCTGGTCTTAGCAACTAAATTATTAATATATACGTGCGTTACTATGGAAATCAAATTGACATTTCAGTATTCTATATTTGTTTGTTTGTTGCAAAATAGCAAAAAAATGATTTGTTGATAATTGCCTTATTTGTCCAAAATTATTAATACATAGAATTGTCAAGTTTATATGATTCACCAGAAAATTTAAAAACATGGTATGTGAAAAGGTATTTTTATCTTGTAATTATTTCTTATGTATATACTATGTTAAATAAAAATGTTACATTCTAAAATCTTGTAAATTATTCGTCGAATAATAAAAAGAAATTTTATACTAAAGATATTATATCTTAGCAATCCATATTATTAGGTAATATTCAACCATAAATTAGAATACTACCTTATTTTTTGCAATAAATAAAAGTGAATGCCCGAGTACCTGACTAGCTTTTTATAGTGAATTCTGATATATTACTTTTCCAAATCCAAAGTTCCCTCACTTTACGTAATGCAATGTCTCAATATAATCAGAATGTAGTATCACATAGCAACTTATCAGATGAAAATTATGTCAATAGTACAAACTTACGACATTCTTACATACAATAAGGAAGCGTAACCTTTCCGTGCATTTAGCTGATTTATTTTACCCGATATGATCTCTATGTCGTTACATTTGCTAGATATTGCTATCGTTTATCTTTAGAAATTTATGACCAAAGTAGGGAATATTTGCTCAGTTATTATTATTAAGTACAAATGTTTCATTCGATATAGTAATTTAACTGTGTTACAAAGATAATCCAAATAATTTATTATTATGTACTCTTTTAGTATGTATATCATTTAGCAGTATTTAGGAGTGAATTTTTAAAGGAGGCAGTCTGTGTGGTACGAAAAAATAATGTAAACTTTGAAAAAACAATTAACAATAATAAAAACCTCCTGTATTGATATTTGCTACAGATAAAGCTAAAATTTTAAATGAATTGCCGCTAGTTTAATCATTACCCTTAGTAATATTTTGTTTAGTTTAATTATTATGTACAATTGTATTCGTAGAAGGTTTTCTATAACATATTCTTTGATTTAACCTAGGGGATAGAAAAATAATGGGAAGTTGCCTTCTGGGTGAGGTTATATCAGGATTTAAAACTTGAGTGTAAAAATATATTAGATAAACATAAACACGTTTTTAAGAATATTTTATTTTTAATAATTACGTATGTATCATGGTATATAATAAAGTTTGTCATATAAACGCATTTAATATTGGTATTTTTTTTGGACACTCGGTACGATTAATGTTTCTTGGGTTTTCAACCCGCTGGATAAATGAAGTCATAAAGTATAGTAAATGTACATGACATCAAAGAACTAACGACCGAGAATAGTAGAAGGAGCTAAGGGAGGCTTTTATCTAGCAGTATATCGACTCCGGCGGATGGTGGTCACATGAACGACATTATTTTTCAGCACCATAACTATAGTTATTAGAGTACATAATATGTGTTTTAAAACTATGCTTTAATTGATGTCATTTTCTGTTTTCTTTATAGAACTGAGGGAAGCTTTCGAGGCAGAAGCGCAGGAAGTTCGGCGACCACGTTTACTATTGACTGCTGCAGTTCCTGTGGGACCAGACAATGTAAAGGGCGGATATGACGTACCAGCCGTAGCAGGGTAATTACCTAATAACTACTTCCGTTTAAATAATATTAAAGTATATTTTTTTAAATGATTGTCAGTCTATAGTACCTACGTTGGACGAGTGACGAAATAACCGATTCTTAAAACGTGCATTGCGATTTGAATCCTGCATAATTTGATAGATTTACATGTGTATTTAAATTTACAGTATAAACTTAAGAGATTGAGCAAATGGTCAACAAACATTTTTATTCAACGACTAAAATCTCTTCGGGAGGCAGCCAATATTTACATAGGATTATAATTCAACTATTGTTGATAATAATCGCTTTAAAACAATTAAATACTATACTAAACTGCATAATAGGTGAAAAATAATCCAGGTTATTTGTTTCAATATCGATTATTTCCATATTTCGCCACATTGAGATAATTATATTATGAACTAACCGGCAATCGTATGAGCTAAAATAAAGTTTTGAAAAATAGATCAGTGACTTTAATTTATATCTGTAAACTATACAAAATGTATCATAGATAAGTTTCTATAACGATAGCAAACGGTGTATGGGAATAGTGACTCTCACATCCTGAAGTGGGCCTCCCTACATCGTAAGGTTAAAAACAGTTATATTTAGTACACAAGTAGTATTTTTCAAATAGTGTTCGAGGTAAAATTAAGGCTATTCGGTGTATTTGTTTGTATTTCCTAATAAATATATTTGAATTAAGGAATTGTTGAGTATAGACACACAAAATTCAAAAATTTTATCGTCCAACCATATATTTTAAAATGTTAATAATCAGTAAGTAAAATAGTGCCTCGCTTTTTTACTATTAGAACAAATTTCTCATATTGTGTACTTCACTTATTTTGGTCGATCCGCGACGCTGGGCCCTTCTGAGTCTGGGCCAGGAAGCTAGAACCCTATCACTCCTCCTCCCTCTTGTGAGGTCAATGACTAGAGTACTGAACCACCAAAAATATTAATAGAATAAACTATGACCCTATTAGCACATTTTTAGCACATTTCAAGTTTCTGAGTATATGGATAATAAGTAAAGGGTATTATTTAACATTGCAACTTAAAGAAATGCATATTATATTATATTATAGAGTAAATAGTAAACTAATGTAAATATCATATAGCTTCTAGTCTTTATTTACTTAAACAGAAGTTGGCGTTTTACGTAACGGATGTAATACATAATTAACATTCACATAATTAACCATTAACATTTTGTCGATCCCAAAACTATAAACACGAAATTATTTCGACTTGTAAACAACAGAGCGTAGTTCACTGTTCATTGTTATGTCCTTAAGCAAGTTACATTGCCAGACAACTTACAGCCGAAAGTTTTGCAGTAAAACCGAACTCGGAAACTAGCAAACTTTGACATTTCCAGATATTTGGACTTCATCAAGCTGATGGCTTACGATTTTTATTGGGAATTAGGAAAGGGAAACCGGACAATCTGCTGCGTCAATTTATAAATGTTTACTAAGACAATTAGAAATCAAACACGTTTTAAGAAAATTGTACTAAAATAGAATAAAATAAAATATGTAGATATAATATTTTGTTTATTCAAATATATACTTGTATTAAAAAAATAGTTTTTAAATACCTCAGAAAATACACTATAAATTTTCATTTAACTTGCTTGATTATAATCAGTTCTATTTAATAATTGAGTTAGCATTTACTTGGTAGAATTCCATTTTACAAGAAATGAAAATATAATTAATATTAAATTCTACAGGTTTTTTTAAAAAAGTTTGTCGATAGCTATTTCGGTTGTAACACCATTATCAAGACTATTCGGATAGGCCGTTTGCCTTTGCTTAAATACTATACGTGTATAGATAGAGACAGAATACATTTTCTTATTCGTTCCAGCAATATTATGAATTTTTACATTATTATTAATTGTAATATTATTAATACTTTGAAAACCCTAAGTGGGTTTTTTAAAATGGATATCGGAATTTTCAAAATTTATCAAAATTACAGTGTTCGATGGTTATTTATTGACATTATTAATCAATTAAAATATTATTAGTATAATTGTCTTAATCGTGTGTTTAGATTATATTTAATAGTGGCGACGAATACATTACCAAATTTTCATTAATTATGTGATTACTTTTGGATAATTCGCGATTAATTTCCAACTATTCAAGTAAATTTAATTTTAGACCTTTATTACACAATGTTTGCATATATCTTTAGGGGATGACACTTTTTAGTTTTGACATAAATTTAACATCCATAAATCTGTTACTCACGTAGAAATAAGTATTATTATTGAATTCATGATAATACTCTTTAAATTTTTTAACGTTTTTTGATAGAGTTTGATTAAGCTGTACTGTTTTTCTCTGTTATGTTTATTTACGTTTCTTCTTTAGATAATGTGACAACTTTATCTTCTTATAATATGGCCGAAATACTGCAAATTTTTAGTGTTTTTAAATCTTTCTTAATCGCAACATAACAAATTTGGTTGTTTTCAGATACTTGGACTTCATCAATTTGATGGCTTACGATTTCCATGGAAAATGGGAAAAGGAAACCGGACACAATGCCCCACTATATTCTCATTCTTCCGATTCTCAATGGAGGAAACAGCTGTCCGTTGATCATGCTGCAGGCTTGTGGGTCAAACTTGGAGCTCCAAAGGATAAACTTATTATTGGTAAGACAATATTGACTGTAATAATATATTTTAATAATATGCTCCATAATAATATATTCTCTATATCACATGGTTACATATAAATTATGGGTATGCAGTTCGCTGTATACATTATTATCGTGAGCTCTTGTATCGATACTATATGGCAGCATAGCATTCACACTAAGTTATATTGTACGAACCTGCGTTTATTTAGATACAATTTTTATTTTCTTGAGTGTTAGTAATCTTCCAATTAAATTAAAATAAATAATTTTACATTAATTCATAATTAATATTTTTAATAATTTCCGTAGGTAATAACGCGTACTACAACTTTTTCATTCACAAATTTGCCGGTGCTTACACTTTCGTTTTATTATAAAATGTTTGAGAACGTAGTATTCACTGTCTACTCACTTACCTATATTTATTTATCTTCCTAGCCGATTCCATTACGTGTGTGTTTAATAATGTAATATAATATATGAATTATATATCTGAATTAGCTATAAAGTATTTACTTGATATTATTATAGTATCCTGAAACAAATCATTTTTAGTAAGTACCTATTATCAGCAATCAGGGTCAGGCTGTTTCTGAATGACGGTCTCTCCTAGCTTCTCTCACTTTTCTCAATCCTCAGTTCTTTGCTGCACGTACATATAATAAAGTTTTTTTTTGTGATTTTACCGAGGCTTTGACTGCGACTAGCTGTCATATCGCCTCTTCTCTTCTAGAAGAGGATCCGTCGGTCAGGTCCTCACTCCTATTCTGTTAAATAACTTTACAATTTTGCCTAGCTCTCCCGTCTTACCCACCGCCAGGACACCCTTCAATTCGTCGACATTCTCATATATATCCGCAATTCGCAGCTGTACTCTGTAAATTTCATATTTGGGTCATTGCAGAGCTATAATATGTGCAATGTCCTCTAAAACATGACATTCATCGCAGAGCTGCGATTCGCTTTTTCCCATGAGGACATCAAATCTTTTGTCCATGGTGTGCCCTGTTCTTAGCCTCAGTATTAACTTAAGCTCATTCCTCGTCAAAGAAGACTCTACAAACCAGGGCACCTCTCGTGGTGGTGGTAGAATAGACTTACTCCATTTCCCCTTTTCTAATGATGCCCTATGGTCAAAATCTATCCACATACTTTGGCACATTTTCTTTATAGCCTCATTCCAGTCCAGGTTTTCTGGTATCCACTGATATGGTACCCCTGAATGGCCAGCTTCCTTCGCCAGATCATCTGTCCTTATATAATAAAGTTATTATTAGACATCGGTAAATTTGGTCTTTAGTTTTTATTTCATTGATACTCGATTTTAAATAAAAAGTAATAATCAAATTTTACATAAAAATTAAAGAGCAACTAATTAATATCTCTATAAAATTTTATATACTGTATATAAATAAATGCATCGTTTTCAATAAGTTTGAATAAATCGAGTTATATGGCATACCTGTGGTGGCTTACTATGCTTTTATAATAATAAAAAAATACTTGTAAAGTATTTAAACTCTTGCTCAACTAGTGTGAAAGAATATACATTTTTTTACTAGCAAACAATCATTTCAGTAACGTAATATTATGCCAGTAATGTATGAAAGCTAACGAATAGGGATGAGTTTAAAATTTTGCCAGCTTTTATTATTATAAAAAAGTATTTATAATGTAGTCGATCTTTATTATGCATTTAGTGAGACATAAAATTTACTTCTTTAAGTACGGTCCGTTAGAATTTTTATTTTGACGACGCTATTGCAAGTAGCATTTTTATCCCGTATTTAAATCCACGGGAGGGAGTTACCATCTTATGTAATATCTTTCTCACTTTGTTTTTAATCATTGCTTGTTTGATCCAGAGCAAAACCTCACTGGATTAGGCGAATAACCAATAACCATACCTTATAAAAAGAAGTACCTATGCTAATAGAATCTTCACTCTGTATAGGATATACTTTATCTAAATACTATGGTGGGAAAATAGTCAGTTATATATTTTGATTGGTATTGGATTTTTGGTTTAAGAATTACCGCCTTTCAGGAGAATTGCAATAAAATGTTTTGATAATGTAAATTAGTTATCTAAATATAGAACAAATCATAATTACGTACTAAAATACGTTTTTATGCCAAATAAGTATTTTTTAATGAATTTTTATGACGTGCAATGCCATTATAGGTTTTGCATCCGCTATAATTAAGATATTCGAATCAATTACAAATGGAGCAATCAATAATCAATCAGTACCCACGTCTGCATAATAATACATTATTACTTTATGACGTAAGCTACTTTAGATAACTTGTCACAATCTGAATTATTAATGATTGAGGACTTAGGTGCAAAAAAGACCAATAATGAAAAATGGATATTATTGCAAGGTAAATTCTGAAACTAAACATAATATTATTTTAACGTAGTATTTTTAAATTATTATTTAGTTATTTTATAAAGAAAGGTTATTAATAATAATTATCTTCTAATTTTTTTTCCCAGAAAGGATTTTTTTTTATGTCTATTGAGAAAAATGTATAAATGTTATAAATATTCTATGATGAACATTGTGCTTTCAATTTTAATATTATATGACGTGTATAAATTTCAGTTTTATAGAAATAGTTCCCTAAAATTAAATTATATGATATTAAATCACTATTGGACTAAAATAATAAAAAAAAACGAATAAATATAACAAAAACATGTTTAGATGTTAAAAAACCTATATATTTTCGACTTTAAAAAGTATACATTAAATCGATAGTAGAAGTATTATTATTTCGAACAATATCACAATATTTATAGCCATATATCTGTATGCTGACCATTGTTTTATAAATAGATTTTTATTTCATTTTCCACGTTGTCTTATTTTTTGATTTATTATCGTGCCATGCCAAATTTTTATTTTCTTGGAATTATTTTTATATATGATTGATGAATCAGGTAAAATATTCTATAGCATAGTCATACTAGAAATACTGTTAATAATTATCGAATGATTGGCGGCTAGTATCTACGTATTACTTAATGTTTTTTTTATTATAATTACTTTTCATATAAAACAAATCACAATAGTTTGACAAATTAAGAATGAAGTGTAATATAACAATAAATTAAAATGTGCTTAATGTACTTAATATGTAAGACAGCCATTTACATATTATTTAGTTAGATACGACTCTCATAAGGAGGCTTCGCTAAATATTGATGTTAATATTACTTTATAATATATTATGCCTTGGAGTTGTTGCAATTCTAATGATAGCAAAAACGACCTATTTTTAATTGAACGTTTCTCTAACTATGTCCTCAATTGTGACTCATGTTAGACTGGTATGCCGTTTTGCAGGAATGCCAACATATGGAAGGACTTTCACTCTCGCAAACCCAAACAACTTCAAGGTGAACTCCCCGGCCACCGCCGGAGGCAAAGCTGGTGAATATACCAAGGAGTCTGGATTCCTTGCATACTATGAGGTAAGCTGCAGTTATTATGAATACATTACAGACTTTTTGAGTAAAGTAATAATATAGAATACCTACTCTATCGGCTCACAAGTCAGTTGTAATATCAGACTTAGAACTTACATCAGTTCATTAAATTTCCCTCGGGGAGGAAGGCAAAGGACACAAGTAACTTAGGTTGACAGGAACCTGATGTGGCGTGATGGTATTACCTTTCCTTAATCTTCTTACCAAATACAAGACTTTTGTGCAATCCTGGTGTAATACTCACGTTTAGAGACCGTCGTCTTGGAGGTAACCGTCAGGTAATTTACCTTCAAGGATGTATTTAGACTAGATGGCGAGACTATGATCGGAAAACAATAAGTTTTTACGGAAGTTAAAACATAAAGTTTATTCAATCGGAAATGCAAGTGCATACAATGGCGGACAGATTATACGTGTTACAAATACCTTAAAATAAATGATAAAGGCGCAAGTTGCGTGTCCCCTTTTATACATTTTTGGTGATATCATTTTAATTAGTTTATTGACGTGGGTACAATGTCGAATGACTTCTGACGCCCTTCACATTTGTGTTTATCAAGTTTAGAATATTATGTACGAAACTGTATCATATTACATGGATATAGTTTATTAACCCTAATAACTTGCAAAGTTATGCAGATATAATATACATAATAGTACCGTAAAAACAAATTATACTTGCAAACTTACATACTCAATAAATCACACCAATCGTCTAGCGTGATTAAGAAATGTAATTTTCAAACTTTTTGACAGGGCGTGGCTGGAATATAAAAACAACTAAGTAATTTAGATTTCCATATACTGTAGGACATCAGCCGGAATGTACATGCGGGCACGACTATCAAGACGCTGAATACGTCCTGTTAGACCGCCCGCTGATGGAATCCGATCAAGCGGAGCTATTTGCCAGGGTCCGTCCATACATGAGCCCGAGATTGGCCACGCCGACTTGATATCAACCAAGGCCACTTTGAGGGATTTGAAAAATTTGCTGCGTCATACGGAGGACGGAATAATTCCGATCCCTCCTTAGATTCATCACTTTTAACTCCTGACTCCTTTGTTTCGGTATAGTTTCAGTACACGGGTACAGAGGACACTTCATGTAATTAAAAATAAATGACGGTAGAGCAAGATTTTTTTTTTATTTTCTAAAACTCTTTCTTTAAGCACCAAGGTACATTGTTGCTCCATCAGTCCCGTGCAGCTTCGTTTCGAGACAAGGAAGTGTGGCACTAAAATATTTTCATTCTGACATCTTCATAGCGTCATGAAAGGTGGCCATACACAACTTGCGGCTGCATATACATGGCGGGTAGAGATGGGATAACTTAAATCATTGCCACGTGCGGGCGCGTCTATTTGGTTTTTATACGATATTTTGCCAGACTATTCATTATTTTATAAGACAATACTACAAATAATTAGTAAGATACTTGTAAATACAATCAGCAACTACTTATTAAGTAAATGTACAAACACTATTGCATTTTGAAACCAATATTTTGTTTATTGTTCAAATAGAATTTAATTTTTAATTAACACACATTTTGTTCACTCACCTGTCGATATATACCTATATATTATTATTATGATAAATATTTGCTATTAATTCTTACATGTGTATTATGGGCTATTGCGTCTTTTTATATAATAAATGATTTACAACCAAAGTCGTAAAATGAAATTCACTCATATTGTATTGAACAGCAATTTATACAACTATTGAAAATAGCCAACACACAGCAGTATGTAAAAGTAAAAAATATTTTACTTTGATTATACATCATTAACTCATTAACGTGTTGAAAGGAAATAAAATGTAAATGACCCTCTAACCTCCACAGCGCTAAAAAAACCTGTTCCGAGAGTGAAAGGCAACATAGCAGGGTTAATACAAAATTATAATCGTGCAATTAATTGCAATGCTTATTTAATATTGTAAAATCCGTAATATCTAAATAACATGTGTGGCCCAAATGAAGATAGTATTATGGTTATTTCGTAATTTTATTTTTATTTCGCCGCGTGTTAAAATTGAATACAAATAATAATGTCTTCATTATATTTTTAACACTGAATTAATGTTGCAAATGTTAAAATAATAACGTAATTTCGTTAGATTAAAAAAAAGTTTTAAATCGCAACTTTAACTGTGTTTTAAGTAGACTTAATTTTAAATCTATTCCATCTAACATAATAAGATGATTCTTAGGTAAAAATGTAATATAAAATAATATGAAACTACTACACTAATTTGTATAATTTCATATATTATTATATTTATACTGTATAACTTTCAAAATCCGCCAAAATTATATGAAAAATATCTTTAAAAACTTGCCGTGTTCAACGATATGTCTACTAAGGTGGATCGCACATATACCTACAATCGACACAACCGTAACACGTCGACTTTATCAATGTAATTTATGCATTTAAAATATACGAGTACATATTATAATATGTAACAAAAATTATCACCGCACACGTCGTTGGTGCAATGGTGTTGGTTGGGGGAAAAAATGTGGTTCAAAAAGTCACATAATTCATACTATTCATAGCGCGTAAGCTATTTTTTAAGCTTGACCTAACTTTGAATTCATTCGAAGAAAGGAAATGATATTTTGAATTTAAAAAAAAATCTTTTAGTCGATTGAAAAGTATTTTTTTTAATGATTAATGTACCTAATATTGACGTATATTATTTTATTTTCTTAACAGATTTAAATATTTTGAGAATAAAGTTTTTGGTGTTTTGACTTCGCGTTTTTATGTGGGAGCTTAGAAGCAACTTTATAGGCATTACTGAGTTAGGGTTTTGTCTATGTCGAGTCAAAGGTCAGTGTTCATTAGGCGTAAGAACTCACTTTACTAAATCATTTTTATAATATAAGGCAATAACGACAATCCTACCTACCTAATCATATATTTTCTTATCTATTCAGGTATGTGACATGCTCCAAAATGGTGCAGCTTATGTATGGGACGAAGAGATGAAGGTGCCTTATGCCATCCATGGAGACCAGTGGGTAGGATTTGACGATGAACGCAGTATCAGAAACAAAATGAGGTGGATCAAGGATGGAGGTTATGGTGGCGCCATGGTGTGGACTGTTGATATGGATGACTTCAAAGGAGATGTCTGCGGAGGAGGTGTCAAATACCCACTCATCAGTGCTATGAGGTTAGTCATAATAATCACGTAAAATATGTTAATAATTTTAATCTACCAAAGTATTTTTTATTAAAAAAATAACATTGAAATAATGATAAATTAAACCATCACAGTACATAATATATAAAACGTGAAATTAATATTGCAATTACTTAAAAATCTATTACAAGTCATTGAGTAAATTGTGAACTGTAATATAGACAATGTTTATTGCTTGTATTTTACAATGATTATTTTTTTATTAAAATTAATAAAGTAATGACGTTTTTGACACGCGATTTTTTATTATTCAATACTGAATATACATAAGGTTTTTATAAGATTATTAGATTAACCTACCTCAGTTTAAATATAAATTTAAGAAATAATTTGCAAAAATCATAGATGGATCAATAGCTTAGAAGCCAAAGTATTCACCCGGAAAAGAAAAGATATTTGTTTGAGTCCCAGTCGGTTTAACTTTTTTCCTAGAATATTTTCTAATATGTATGTTTTTGAGGTTTTTTAATATGGTTTTTTTCTATAATGAAGAATCTATTGAATAAAAAAATATATACCATTAATCATAATAATCACAGGGTGCGATACCGAAGAGACGCAGGTTTGACCTGAAAAAAGATTTTATCTATTGGCTATATTTTCTCATGAGTGTTTTCAAAATTATGTATGTTCAATAATTAGAATGGAACATTGGTACATTCTTAAAATTTCATGAATTATTCATTGAATAAAAATAGTTAATTGAAAAATACATGTTATTTATTTCCAATTATTTTGTTCTTATTAATCACTCGCGTAGCCACACGTGTACGAGCACCCCCAGTTACGTATTACTGGAATAGATAATAATATTGTCCCAATAACCGTTTTAATAATTAATGGCGTATTACGCAATACTCCAGTCGTAAATTGAACTTAATTCAAGTTACTGACATATTGTTTCACTGTACACAAACAGGGAAGAGCTTCGCGGAATATCTCGAGGAAAGGACGCCAAGGACGTCGACTGGGAGAAGGTTGCGCAGAGCGTCGTAATTGAAGAGACTGAGAAGCCTCAGCCCATCAAGATTAGCGTCGCGGAGGTGCTTAACAAGGTTCGCAAACCCCATAAGAGGATCAGCGTGAAGGCTGGGTCGGCTTTAGACGAGAAGAATAGTAAGTGGTTTAAGAAAAGCTTATTTATTTAGGTTTTAATTGAAGTTTATTACGTGTTAGAGATATTTATTAACGTGACTATAAGACATGCAATTTAATTAAATTAAATTCATGCAATATAAATCAATAAAATTCCACCACAGCGACTAAATTGACTACCGTCAAATGCACGATAATATTATAATAAAGGGTTTCTTAAATTTTAATTGTCGTGTTATAGATTTGAAGTTATCATTTTTAGCATGGATACATGCTTTTGTCTTGACCTCCCGGGTGAATTCGTTACAAAAAATCGGACAGGCGTAACGTAAAATAAAGTCACAAAAGTAGCGCGGCCGCCAGAGACTCTAGTTGGCCGCGAACGTGCGTGAACGGGGCTTCGGGAATGACGCGTAAACCCGCGCCCCGCAATTTATTTTATTTTCTTTCGAATTTGGACAACCGGCATTCGAATAATCAATGGGCAAAGCATGTTCCATCTTTAATAATAATTTTATTATTATATTATACAAAATATATATTTTTCATTATTTTCATGTATCAGAATATTTATATTCATTGGAATGAATTTTTTTAAATCATGTTTTGTTATACTGTATCATTTACAAGTATTATTAAAGTAAAAGAAAACTGCGAGTTAACGTCTAAAATGGGAAGGCTTCGCGCATTTTAATTTTTAATTTTAATTCTCAGAATAATAATATAATATATGATGTATTTTCAATACAATTAAATCAAAAAATAAAATAGCTGTATTAAAAAAAATGTTAAATAATATTATTTATTTATTTATTTAAGAATACAAAACATTGTGGACATAACAAATCGAAATTCAATGAATCAAATTCAATTATGCAATGCAGTTAGCATTAAAAAGTAGACAATTATTTGTTTTATTTATTTGTTATTTTGACGCAAACATACGGTGTTTTATTTTGGATGGTTTATAAAAATAATAATCTTTGTTTTGAAAACAAGTGTCATGAGACTTTTGTGGAGCCTTTTGATAAAAAAATATTTAACACAACACAACTAAGACTTTACTAATTACGTTTTTTATAAATTTACAATCACTTTTTGTAAGAGTACAAACTTTCTTGAGTGTCTTGAGACACATTTTTTTATATTGGTTGTAGAGGTAGGTACGGGTGAATCTTTTATATGTATATATAATTATACGTTATAATAGACATGTGATAGTATGAAAACTGCTTCTTTCTTATATCTTACCTGTACACTTTTAATGATCGGCCCGGCCCGTCAATTAGCTAAAGAATCACTATAGAATATACTAAAATTTAAACGTATTTCAAGTACTCGTCATAGTTGGATATGAAACAAAATAATGATATTTCTCTACACTATGAGCAAGACTATGTAGATTATATTATTTTTTGACATTGCAAAAAATATGACTAAATTATGTAGACTTTCTGATCTAGACAGTAGCTAATATAGGTGAAGCTGTGATAAGCTTTAATTCTCAGGAGTGGAAAAATATTGAATAAATTTAAGAGCGTGTTAAAAATATTGTACTTACATTAAAGTTTGTCACTTAAACGAGATGCGCATTTAAAATTCGTAATATTTTTTTTTTAAATCAGGCGGAATTTATTTGTCATGGGTTCTCTGACCTAGCCGTCATTAAGTCGTAAATCTAAGTGACTACACTTCAAATCCTTGTCCATGGCAACTAGCTTTCACATTTATACCGTTTCCATATATGCTGTAGCATATGACCGCTTTACATCGAGTGCCCAACTAGATCTATATCTTATAATCGGTCAGGATCTCGTGGTCTAGGCAAAAATATTTAATTAACTAAAATAATTGTACACATTTCACGTCCAAGATAGAACTGGTGCTAAAAACATGAATGAGAAAATAAAATTAATTCTATTTTTGTAGCATAATGATCCTCAAATTTGCATAAAAAAATATTTATCATGCATGCCTAGCTTAGTATTAAATTATTTAGCATAAAGTACTTCCTTATCTTCTTTAGATAAAAATGTGTTAAAAAATACCAACCCTTTGTTAAGTTCGCGTTTTAAATCTTTTCACATACGCCGTATTTTGTTTGCCGGTTGACCTCTTTCCGAAGCGACTTTGACCCTTATCCACGATAGCTTTCTCATATTGTACGAATTAAGTATTCCAAAATCGTTCGATGCGGTATTTGCTTCCGCGTGTTGAGTCCTTTGGACATTGCGTACCCAAATGGGGCAAGATTTATTTTTATACTGCATATTACCTTCACAGAATGGAATATATTATTAAGGATTATAATTTTAAAAAAAGGCATATCAATTCTAATACAACGATATAGTAATGGTCTTCCTGTCTATTGCAATATATTCTAAAATAACACATCCGAATCCAATGTCCAAATTTTATATTATATTATTATATCAATTTTACTACATATATACTACAAAAAAGCATATTGTCTAAACTCAAAAGTAATTACAAGATAAAAAGAACTTTTTATATACGTTTTTAAATTTACTGTCTAATCATATAAACTTGACTTGACTAGCTTAAACGATCAAAAACATTTGTACTTGATATAAATAATACTGAAATGTCATTTTGACATGTCACATTGATTTCCATAGTAACGCACGTATATATTAATAATTTAGTTGCTAGAACCACCTCCTTAGCAACCAATAATAGTGGATTAGATTACGGATTTCTTCTGAAATAACTTTTCATACAAAACAGAATTAACTGAAAATGAATTCAATTCTACTTAAAGATGGCTAAAAGTATTAAATGCATTGGCATCGTGTTCTGATATATTCTAAAAGTTTCAAATGTCTAGCTAGTCGGGAAGTTAGTTAAAAATCGATTGCAAGATTTGTACCGGACAAATAAGAATACGAGCCAAGAAAAACGTTGTAATAAATAAAAATTGGTGGAAACAGTCATAAAATGTTAGAACTTACAAGTCATCCAAAGTACTGGATTAATGTAAAATATCGACATGTTTTTGAACACATGCCCTTTAATTATGATAATATATAAATTTGAAGGCCATGTAAAGATTTGTTAGTCGCTAACTTCGACTAAAAGCAATTCACGAGAAGAAAATGAATTAACTACATATTATTATAAAATACATTCATTAATAAATCATAATTTAGGATAAACATTTAGCTAAATTTACATATATTATGATACATACGGAATTTGTAAAGCATTGAGGTCGATTCATTGGTCGGTCTATTAATACTTTGGACGCTGAAGATGCACATGCGCGTAATGACCAGGCGGCCGATCGATGTAATTAACGTGCATTTTTAAAATGCTAATTATAAAATCATTATATAGTCAGCAGCGAATGAGTTCATATTGCACGGTATGTAGCTAATGAGGTTATGATGCAAGTTTGCCCAACCTAAAAGTGGGAATTGTACAATTTTTGGTTTTTAAGGGTGTCGCCATGTGCACCTAACCTTATTGGTTTGACCAATACTTACATATCGTAGATATTCTGAATAATTATGTCATATCTGCAAAATTCTTAATTGTTCAGGATAACAAAAAAACCAATTTAAAAAAATATGGTATTATATGGAGCTATTAGTTTTTTTATCCATATGATTTAGTTAGTGTTTTACCATGGTTTAAAAAACGCATACAACAAGGCAGCTATCATATTGCCGCCAATTTTATTTAATGATTTGTTAGGACAAATTGTTTTTTCCGTATAACTTTGGAAATAGTTTTTTTAACACATGGGACAAATTATTGCAAAATATCCGCAAGATTATTTGACATTGAATTGATATAAAATACGAGTTTCAGTAAAAATGACAGATAGAATAGCTCACTTTAACAAAGCTTACCTACACATTTATATCATACTTGATACATCTACTATTAATTAATGTTGATGAAAAAAATATTGTAGAAACCGCTATCCATATTAATAACAAGAGAAAATACTAATAAATATAAATGTAATTGATTATTTATTTGTACATACATTTTTTTAAGGTTAGACGTTTAATAATTATCGTGAACAATTCAGATAGCTCGTGTTCATTATTTACAATGTAATCATGTAAATAAATATAAATTGGTACACTTGAATTAAATATTCATTCAGTATGAAACAGTACTAGGTAATATTATCAGATAATAAGGAATCTCAAACAAAATTATTTTGAAGATAGGCACTATTTTGAAATATATTCTGTCACGAACACTCTTTTGTTTTAAATTACTGAATTGTATTATGAAATAAATAAATGTGGGCAATATTTCTAAATGTATAGTAACTTTACATATATTATTATTATGTGTGTATATGTTACAACGATAGATATTATTTTGGTTATTATTATTCATATCACGACTTCGTACTGCGGTAGACATTTTCACTTTTGTCAATAGACCAACAGGATCTTTACAACTCGGTTATAAGCACATTATAATAATTTGAATGGCCAACTTTATGATGACACTTTTAGTGTAACAAATATTCTCATTTTTTCCATTATAGCTGCTGTAATATTATAAAGCATTAGATTACTGTCATAATTGTAAGAATCTGTGAGATAACATTGTATATTGCTTGTATCATATTATTTGAAGGTTACAAGTAATATATTGATACTAAAAAGTTCATTCAACTGAGATTCTACTTATTATTGACTAGGGCTGTTTCCTAGTATTTACTTCCAAGTGCACAGTAATCTGAATGTATTTTAACAGATTACGATTAATAATTGTTATTGATTAAAATCAATATTTATACTAATTGAACACAGGTTGAAAAAGGAGGTAGAATTTCAAAGATATCCATACCTTTGATCAAACTTAAAAAATGTAAATTTAACAACCCAACTAGGATTTGAGCTGGCTTAACACAAGGGCTTCTCTCGATTTTTTAGATTCACAACAGTCACTCTCTGACATGATCAAATTATACTTATTAACAATAATTTTTATAGAAATTTTTGTTCAATCAATAGTCAAAGTAGTTACGTATACTCTATTAATATATTATAATATAATTTACTATGTATCAAAACAAGTTATTAAAAGGGGTTTGAGATTACAACATGCTTCATTGCACCGAAAACAAGCCTGGAGAACTTACATTTGGAATTAAATGCTTGCCTATAATGTTCGAAGTAGAAAAATGGTCAAAAATTGTTATGTCAGCAACTGACTGACTGCTTTTGTCGTAGTAGATTTTTGGGTTTCCACTCTGTGACCTTCTTCCTACTTTCCTCGACGCTTCAGGTTCGTTTCAGAGTCCATTAACAAGAAATTATATCGTCTCATATCTCATATTTTCTCTTGATAATGGCCTCTGCAACGAGCCCGAAACGTCGAGGAAAGAAGGAAGAAGGACACACTGTGGAAATCCAAAAATCTACTACTATGAAAAACAACCGTGAAAGCCTCAAACATTATATGACTGCTTTTGTTGTGTCATTTTACGCTAAAACACGAGGCATGCTGAAAGGCGCGAGTTTAAAACAAAAATCAAACTGTCTATGCTTTGATCTTAAAAAAATACATCGCTTCACAAGTCTTACCCATTGTTACAATGGTTACTATATATTAAAAAATACATATGTAGTACTGTTGTCATAAATATTATATATTCCTAGCATGAAGTTATAAATAAATTTGATATATATATTTCTAAAAAATGATATCTGCATAATATATACTATACGTTAAAGTTTAACTATTTTGTAGTTAAGTAGTTAACGATATTTTTACATGCAATAATTCAACCGGTTTAGAACCTACTAGTTGGGTGTAATTTTCAATATTTCATATCAAATATTATGATTCATAATGACGTCATGAGTTAACGAACAATTTTGATTTGAGAGTAAATTACTCCATATTGTAATATAAATATAATGTAAGTATTGAACATGAACAAGAAAATAAGCTATTGAGATTGAGAAATAGTTAAAAAATCACCCTTCATAAAACACAGTAACCTAAATATGCGCTATATTGATAACTGGTATATTAATGCTATTAACAAGAATTTTGACTTTTCATTATTACGTGATAAAATGTAGAGATGTTTGTTTTTACACTTAAAGGCGTAAAAAAATATCATATTGAGATAAAAAAAAAACTAGTGTGTGTATTGAAGTTAATTTCTTCTGACCTCAAACTTTCACTGCGAAAAAATCTCACACTATACAAGTCATTTGAAAGACTCATTACGATTATATTTTCTCAACAAATCGGAGAAAACAAAATAATATCTCACTCTTCGCAGTAATTTGTGCGTCTAACAATAATAAAACACATAAGTAATAAAGTTTCCCAGATACGTACAGATGTAGAAAGCATGGTAAATTAAGTACAGGTTAACTTTTTGTGAAGGTTATTTTTTTTTTACCTTATTTTTTAATCATAGATGAGTTCTACAATTAATGTCATGTTGAATATTTTATAAAAGTGTGTTTATTACGTCTATTTCGTTGATTTTATGGCAGTTTATAGTTTGATCATTTTATGATTTCTGATTTTGATGTTTTTTTAAGTATCAATAAAAAAACTTTATAAAATTTTATTGCACGCATAACCATTGATATTTTTCTCTTCTGTCATTCTCAATGTTGAAAAACTTTTATTATTGATTGAACTTTTTTTAAGTGGACTGTAATTATTTTAAGGGAAAATGAGGTCAGATCTAGGGGTGGGGGCGATAAAACAGGGTGCCAGACACTGACCTTTGTGATGATGTATGATGGCTCCGTGATCTGGTTTCAACTTTCGCTCGCGCGGTAGTTTTGGGTCACCCGGTTCGTACACTAACGCACTTTCTGACACAGTTTTATGGATTATATTATGTGAGGGTGTATGAATGATGATAATTATGAATGAGTCTGTGTATATTGAGTCAATCACTTTAGCGACGGAAAGCTATTAGAAGCTCGCACACGTCCGCTGTCGAGATAAGGAGTAGAATGGGAACATAAATGGCCCAACCAATTATTATTAGGTATTGATATTAATATCTTTATTATTACTATTACAATACCAGGTGGCATTTTCACTTTTCATGTCAACATTCTTGTCGATGCGCTCAATAATACAATCCACTTTCAATGTATACATTCTTTATCCCTTTCTCATACACATTTACATAATATGTTGCATTTCACCTTATCCCTTTTATTACGTATTATTCCTAACTCCAGCCCTCTCTCATACGTATACGTTTTATCTTACCTTACTACTATATAAATATAATATTTCTTCCTCATTAATGTACCTACTGTTAATTTCTCTCCATTTTTAACATTTATTATTTCTCTCTCGCTCTCTACCGCATAGTGCCGTATATCTATTAATTTTTTCTCCCTATTATATGCTATGCTACATACATCGACAGTTTAACACACATTACACATTGTTATTATTTTTTATTATTTTTAATTATTTGTGTGATTTGTATAATCAGTAGTTTTATAAAATTGTTACACTACAACAGAATATGAGACCCAATAGCAATAGTAGGTATACTGAAACAGTGTTAAATTAGTGTAACACAATTACATTAATATCTTTGTTTTATAAAGTCGAATAAATTAATGTATTGTGACCTAACTGATAATCGAGCCCGGAGTTCTCAGATAAAGGCAAATGCCGGACGCACTAGACTACGAATGCCAATAGTATTATGTTACAGAGACAAAAAAGCCTTATTCTATATACAATACTTATTATTTACTTAACGTTGTCTTTACTGTATAGTGTCGCAAATTTGCGACATTTCAAACTGTTTGGATATACTCAATGCCATCTGTGTAAATTATCAAATAATATCCTTTTTCGATGCCTAGAAAACTGTTTTACCATAAACATCCTACATTACCGATTTTGTTTGGACATTTCAAGAAATAAAGCATTTCTGCATTATAGTCTCTGCATTTCTGCTTTGACAGTTGACGAATTCGTATGTACGCAAAAATCCGCATTAATTGTAAATAAATATAAAAAAATGTACAGAAGATTGAAATTGGTTAAATAAAAATTTCTACACATCAAATAAGGTGTGTACATTAGTTTTTTTATAATTGTTATCATTTGTTTTTGTATTTTGTCATACTGAAATGTAAGATTTTCTAATGTCGTAAATCTGCGACACCACGCAGTAACATACAAAATTTAATGGATTTTTTGAAAAAATAAATTATTTTTCCTTCATTCACAAGGCATTTAGACACAAAAAAAAAAATTTTTTTTTTCAAAAAAAAAATCATGCAGTAAAGGGTTAAGACAAGCACAAAACCATACTCACTTCCATGGTTTAGCGTCATTTTATTTGCTATGACAGATATGCAGCTAAATATTGATCATGTACCATTATTCCAGGGTTAGAAAAGAACGACCACGATGACATAATGTATATTGTTGTATGTACTCTTTGATCTGTTATTTAAATTTAAAAAAATCTTGCACATTCTCGATAATATTTCGATATACTACAGTTTATTGATCATTTTTTTGTACCCAGAACGCGAGCCTCAAGTTTTCTGCTACATGACATCGTGGTCCCAGAAGCGTCCCGGCGCCGGAAAATTCCTGCCCGAAAACATCGACGCCCACCTCTGCACACATCTCATTTACGCATTTGCCACTCTCAAGGATAACAAGCTTGCCGAAGGGGACGAAAAGGATGGCGATATGTACGACAAAGTTGTCGCGCTCAGGGAAAAGAACCCCAATTTGAAGGTTGGTAACTTTTGAATTTTTTTCATATTGCGTATTTTGTTTTTGACAGAAATAAATAAGATATTCACAGTTGTATGGCAATATTATTTGGTTGTTCTATTGTTGTCATATTTCCTTTTGCAAGGGCACGTTTTTTTTAGATATAATAACTACAGTGGCGTATATAATGAAGATATCCAAATTGACTCCAGTCCATTAGAATTTCAATATGACTTTTCAACTTTTTTAACTTAGCCTAATCGTATTTTAATATGTAATATATTGTAATACCGATCACATCCCTGTGCTTGTCAAGTTAGTCCGCCCCTCAATTGGACAAGCCGGGCATTGAAACTTTATTTCTACACTGGTAAATAAATCGGTTTCAAAAAATTTTGCAACGTCATACGGTGATTGAGAATGTCACTACTAATAAAGGCTTGGCCATAATCTATGGCAATAAAACTCTTGCCAAATCTTGGCCTCCTTCAAAAACTTCCTCCATTCTGGACGATCCACCACCGATACTCACACGATTAAATCTCTTATGGCGCAGTCCAGTCATCAAATGTATGCCGTTTAGGTCTTCTCTTGCCCTCGAGTGTTGCGTACTTAAATGATTATACCAAATCATAATTAATAAAAATCTAATACTACAAATACAATTATTGGAACCTAGCTTAAAAATCACAAAAAGCTGATTGCCAAAAATCAACGCAATTAAAATATATACATATTAACTAATTTCATTGTAACTACGTATAACGCAGGCGCAAATTTGATAGATGCGGGTTCAATTCTCGCTCGATATCGTATTTTTGTGAAGATTTTTTAAAATAAGTATATATAATATATGAGGTGTTTTCAAATGATGTAATTATTTTAAATTAATAAAAAATCATTTTAAAATTTTTACAATTTAAAATCATGTTATTTTAATAAACACCCACGATATCCGCGCGGCTTAAGCGTCGGACTATAGCGTCGTGGGTCCCAGGTTCGAATCCTGGGTCTGGCAAGTACACATATAATTTTTTAATTTGTGTATGAGTCAGAGTATGGACCTAATAGGTTGAGCAAGTGGCTGACATCCATTTCTCGTAAAAAAATCTGTTAATACCTACAAACCTCCACGCTGTGGAGGCCCATATGATCTTATATCAATTTATCCAAAAAAATCTTAAAACTCATTCACTGCTGACTAGATAATGATTTTTTAAATTACCACCTTTAAAATGCACGTTAATTACATCGATTGGTCCCCTGGTCATTACGCGCCAGGTGCGTCTTCAGCGTCCAAAGTATTAATAGCGTAATTTGTTTCATTTCATAAAAAAATAAAATATATTACCTACAATATGTCTATTTTATTAATTAGTCTTACTTATACTATTTTTATTCTAAGCTCGTTTTATTATGCCATATTATAATATTAAATATGATATAATATCAAATCATATTGATTCGTACCTAGTTAAATTATAGTAGGCAATTTGATAATTAAATTAACTTACAATATTTACCTGATTTTTTTGCGATGTCTGTTTAAACCTTAAATTTTGTTCGTTAAAACAATATAGAAATAATTATACTTAGTAGTTTTCACTGTGCAAATACATAATATAATGCGAGTGCTTTAATTTATTTTCAGATCCTCTTGGCTATCGGAGGATGGGCTTTCGGCTCTACGCCATTCAAAGAACTGACATCCAACGTCTTCAGAATGAACCAGTTTGTTTACGAAGCAATTGATTTCCTCAGAGACTATCAGTTCAATGGGCTCGACGTTGACTGGGAATACCCAAGGTAGGCTGATTAAGATATATAATATATATACGATCTACATATTGTAATAGGTTACTAGGTATTGATGGAGTTTTTAGGGGTTAATCTTGCGTGGAAGTTAAGATTATTCGTTTGTTTATATGAATAGAAAAAATATTTTTAAGTTATAAGGAATACAATAGTATGACATATCATAGAGCTACATAAATACGAGATATAAATACAGTATTTATATTATAAAAATATAATAACAGAGTTAATACCTCATCATCAGGGACGCGACAACCCGGTGTGGGTCCAGGCTTCCTCCAACAGCTCCCTCCACCTGTCCCTATCCAGTGTGGCCGCTTTCCAATTCGGTACCCCCAGAATACGGCAGTCACTGGCAGCTCCATCCAACCAGTGAATCTTTGGCCTGCCTCTTCTTCTATGCCTTATTGGATTGCTGGACATCACTCTCTTTGCCGGTTCATTGTCATCTATACGGTGTACATGACCTAGCTATCGCAGTCTCCCAATCTTAATTGATTGAACTGCGCTGCAATCTTCGAACAGCCCGTAGAGGTCAGCATTATATCTTCTCCTCCAATTGGTGCCGTTCCTGATCGGTTCATATATCCGGCGGAGAATTTTTCTTTCAAAGATGTTCAGGGCTCGTTCATTTTGCAGAGTTAATGTCCAGGTTTCCGATGAGTATGTGAGCACTGGCTTTACAATTTTAGTGTCTTTTAGTTCGGCGAGATACTATGCGGGACTTAAAATTTCTTAACAGGCCAAAGTAGCATTTATTCGCAGACATGATTCTCTTGTTGATTTCTTCTGTAATATCATTATGTCGAGTTACAAGAGATCCAAGGTATATGAAACTGAGTTAATACCTACGTTTTGAAAATAAGAACTTGAATTAATACTAAACGCCAGTGGCAAAGACCCCATACTAGGCGATTATTTGAAGCCTACCTTCTTAAGAAAAATATTTTTTGATTGCATATTGACTTATTTATATAATCACTTGATTGTATATTCTATAAAATAATTTATTTTGCCAACGAGAGATGCCGTATGTGTAGGAATGTATTACACAGATAAATTACAAAACAATCTGCAAAGGTTTTAAAAAATATACCACAGCGCGCCGTCTGTCTTGACTCTTGACGTAAATAAAGGTCGGATTATGTTTCAAATAATTCTCAATTTTTTTCATATGGACTTAACGTCACGTAGCCCCGCCCAGTCTATCGAATTGTATGAACTAAGGTAAGCTCCGATCGCAGAGCCTAAAACTAAATAATTAGATAATTTAAAAAAATAATTTCTATGGTTATTTAATCGAATATTAATAAATAAACATAGACTGTTTTTAAAAAAAAAAAAAACTTTTATCTAATGATTTTTGATGTGTATTGTGTTTGATGAAAAAATACGTACTTAATTTAAACCGATCGCTTAAATTTTATGTCGTCAGTGAGTTTTTGAAGTTTCATTAAATTAGTGTGTCGTTGTTATTAGTGTGTACCTATTCATTAGTAGTAATATCGTACTATCTTATTATTTCTCGTAAGTATACCTGACAAGTGTGTTCTTTTTATCAGATCTCCATAGCCTACCTCTGTCCAAAAGTCACCCTTCGCCACTGCTAAACGCTATAGTCTAAGTAAACGCATAATTTTTATTTACTTTACTGCTTCAGTATCTTTGCGAATATATTTTTTAAATATGTCAATTCACAAATATTAGAAGAATAATGAATTCTGGGTTTGGTAAATATAGTATGTAAAAGTTTGATAATTAAAATCATCGTTGAGTCGTTGAGTGGGTCATATGGATACCTTTATCAAGTGAATAGATGGCGATGAACTGTGCCGGCGACTTCTGAACAGTCAAAATGTAATTGACAGTTTTTAAATAACCACAGTTTGACGTATTGATTTTAGCTATTTAATAAATTAAAGAGGTTATTTTAACTTTAATCACATTAGATTAGTTAGTTTCAGTAAGCAGCTTTGGATTACGTGTATAATACAATATCTGAGTGTATTTAATATAAGCTTTATTGGAAGTTAACCAAATTGTAGAAATGTAAAAAATTGTAGAAAAACAATTTTTATTTATTTATGAATAGAAAACATTGTGGACATAACAAATCTAAATTCAAGACGTACACAATATGAGATTTACATTGTAACAAATATTATCCTCACAAGTGAGAAGAAGAGAAAATAGAATATAATAATAATTATAATAACAGAAAAACACAGAAAAAGAAAGTTTCAAAAACAAAATGCAAAGTACATCACTGAAAATGTATAAGTATGTCATTAGGAGCGCATTTACTAATCTTGCACCCCTCGCTAATGGTGCCTGATAGGCTTGATACGAGGAAACGGTTCGGATCCAGAACAAATCATGGCTGCGACCACGTAGGTAATTGGCAGGCGCATGTAAATTCAAATTTATTAGGACACCAGGATTGGAAACCATCCCTCGCGCTAACAAGCAAAAGTGTTTCAAATAGTCTAATTCCTATGATATAAAAAAAATGATATATCTAATTTATTATTTCGAAAGTATTTGTATAGTATTCATTACATACATTTCAAACGGATATAGTTATCTTCAAATAAAAAGAAATACGTTTATTTTCGCATCATAAATAAATTATCACCGATATTATGGAAACAATATAAATACAGTTGTAACAAATAATCAACGTAGAAGTGCTAAAACAACATATGTAATAGTAATAGTAATTTAATGATCAAACCGCTAGTATAATTTCATAACCGGAAGAGGATGCCTGGTCTGTTTAAAATATTAATTAATTTTGTTAATCGAAAATATTATCAATCATAAATTTTATTTCGTAATATTGCTAATATGTAATTTACTGTGTTTTATTGTACGTAATGTATCGCTTGCGATGGTAGGTTAGTAGAATTTTCAATTAATAATTCTTATATCCTGGATTAAAAGTCCGCGTCCGAAAAACAACACGTGTTATTTTTACAGAGTGTGTTTCGATCCGGTTATATAAAATATAATGCATTCTTTTATAATAAATAACATACGTAAAAAAAGTTTAATAAATTGAAGAAACGTATAGTATAATGTGTAGATTTTTTTTTTTTTTTTGTAAAGTAATATTAAACTCCCCAGCTTTATCTATTTACTCATATTTTTTACCCATTATTTTACCCATGGTGGCCACGCGGCTTAAGCGTTGGACTATCACGCCGTGGGTCCCATGTTCGAATCCTGGGTCTGGCAAGTACACATATTGTTTTTCAATTTGTGTGTGAGTCAGAGTATGGATCTAATAGGGTTGAGCAAGTGGCTGATATTCATTTCTAGTAAAAAACAAAATCTGCTACACCTCTACACTGTGGAGGCCCATATGATTCTATTAGGATCGGACATGGTCGGAAAACTACATATTTTTGATGTGGCTTAATTATTTTTTAAAAATTACAGAGGCGCCGATGATCGTGCTGCATACGTTTCCCTGTTGAAAGAACTTCGATTGGCTTTCGAAGGAGAAGCGAAATCATCAGGCCAACCTCGTCTGATGCTCACAGCTGCTGTACCAGCATCATTTGAAGCCATCGCTGCTGGATACGACGTTCCTGAAATATCTAAATACCTGGTGAGTAATGGTTATTTTAATTACCTACCAAATAATTTAATTTAAGATTGTTCTGTCTCTATAAATGAATCAATGAATTATTTTCTTGAGTTTTTGTTCCTGAAGTCTATGGGACCTATTATAAATGTAAATAGGTGCCCTGCAATATGTATATATCAGTGGCGAGGGTATTTATTTCTTTTCATGGAACTAAGAATACAATTTTCTGATGGTGCCGGTTAATTTTTGAATTCAATGAAATCCTGCATAAACCGAACCATAATAGTTTAGGTATGCTATTATATAGGCGATCCGATCAAATTAGTGCACACTTTTTCAGTCATACTTATTTGTTTTCGTTGAATTAAGAATACATATAACAAATGGTGTTGGTTAGTATTTTTAAAATTCGTTAAGGCATTAACCAAACCATAACCGATAAAAAATCTTCTATCTATAAATTATCGTGGCAAATTGAAGATATTTTATATATAAACGTATAATTTTTGAGTATTATTGACTATGGTTTGGATTAAGTAGGGGTTTTTTTTAATTTTAAAAACTAATAAACACTATGTATGCATTGTAGTCTTAGTTCAATGAAAACAAATACGTGTGCAGACTTAATAAAGTTCAGTGTGCAATATTTCTGTTGGATCTTAACAGCCTACCCTTCGCCACTGGTATATATTATCAGGGTTGATTATTACCTAATCATTTAACAATTATTACTGTTTGACTTAACAATGGAAAACACTTATGTATATTTTCAATACTAGACCTTCATTAAATTATATTACGAATATAATATAGTGATTTCTATCTATAATGTGAATACGTGTATTAATTAAGGCGCTAAGTACCAAAATAATAAAAACTGACATTTTTATAGAAAAATGTTCTACATACCAACGCCAATAACTTCAACTATAGTCTAAGTGCCTCAAGCAAGTCAAAAAAATACAGCAAAATAATTAAACCTGTCGACGATGTAAGTCTGTTGGCGTATTTTATTTATAATGGTGTAAGTAGCACTGAAGTGGTCAACGGCATTCAATATAAAATAGCTGACGACGGTGTGTTGATACTTGCGAGTTCTTAATACCTAAAATTATAGAAGCTGCCGTGATTGCTTCACACTGTAAAACTACATTTTTCAAAAGGTCTGCTTCATGAAATTTTACTGCAATTACTCGGTATTTTGTAACTATAGGCAATACTACTTTTTGGTACTTAGAGCCTTATTTAATACACGTATTCGTTATCCATACGTTTCAAATTTAACATACTATTACTTCTGTCGTATTAAGCGGTGTCCAAACTGGCAACAAGTTGTTGGCAACCTCATTAATTTTTGATCGTGAAATTTAATGAGGTTGCCAGCAACCTGTTGCCAATGTGGACACGTCATTGATTTATTTAGTGTCTATAATATGATAACATTATGTTTTATCTTTCCAGGACTTTATAAACGTAATGACCTATGATTTCCATGGCCAATGGGAAAGACAAGTCGGTCACAATAGCCCACTGTTCCCATTGGAGAGTGCTACTAGCTATCAGAAGAAACTGACAGTGGTAAGTAAAAGTTTAATGAAAAGAAACCCTATAGTACTTTCAATAACTTACTAATCAAACGTCTGTTATAGATAATTATTTATAAATAAATCTAGAGTTTAAAAATGTAAAAATTTCAATGGAGATACTTTGTGATGATAATTTTACTTAATAAACAGTGTAAATCGCTTTTACGGTTTTGTTGAGTCGTTAAAACAAATTGCTATTTTTTTTCACGTGTTTTTTGAATATTTACTGTTAGTTGTTTATATATTATTATTTATTATACTACATATACTAATAACACATACAATGCTACATAACGTATAATTAATTATAGTTGAGAACATCTCAATATTTAGATAAATAAATTCTTTCAGATACTTTTTTTTAATCCTAATTTTTGAGCTTATACAGCATTTTTTTATGTCCATCTGTAAAATTTTATTTTTATATACATACAAGTTTCAACTGTTCAATAACAAAAGGCATTTATAAATAATACATATTATGAGACATGTAAAATAGGGTTTAAGTTAAATGTAATTATCTTTTAATATAAACAAACATATTTTTTAAAAGTGTTATTATATAACAAAACATCAGGCATGCAATGTTGTTACTTTTAAGCCATATAAAACATCTTATTAATCAAATAAACACTCGTATAAACTATCTATGCTACGAAATGTCGTGGGAAAGAAAAAAGATAATATTACAAAATAATTATTCACTTTCCAAAGTTTACGCGCAATTTTATTTTTACTATTCTGATGCACACACACATTGTCTAGATAACATCCGTGCCATTAAAGTACACATTTGAATCAATTACACGTGGAGTTGTCTACATTCAAAGATTTTTTAAAGAATAATTATTGTATAATAAATACAATTTAAATAGGCGAAGAAAAATTTTCATTGTTTCGCAATGCTTATTTTTTTAATTGTGAGAAATATAAAGATAGATAGTAGGTATATAAAGTAGAAAAGAAATTTTTTAAAGGGCTATTTCTAATAAATGTAACAATTATTATAAAAAAAACTATTGTTAGAATATCTCAACTTATATTTTAAATATTTCTGTATCGCTCGAGTATATTTATACATACAAGTTGACTGAGGTTAAGTTCAGTTTTATATAACATTTGATGATACTTATATTATTCTTTGGAAAATTACGCAAAAATTTACTTAATTTCAGGCTGTTAATAATTAATTAAAAATACCTAGTACACCATCAAATAATAACTAATATTCCTATATGAATATAAAATGATTTTTTTGCCGTTTCTATTTCACTAAAAAAATGATAATGATTGAAAATGATTTGCGAATAGTGATACACGTCTATGTGGGTATAAATGTATTTTATTTTTTTATCTAAAGATGTATCTAACAAGAATACTCTCAAGATATATTATCTAAAGTTCTCATCTGTGATATTTATAATTGTAACCTATTATCCG
Source organism: Rhyacophila brunnea (assembly GCF_057557595.1). Taxonomy (NCBI): domain Eukaryota; kingdom Metazoa; phylum Arthropoda; class Insecta; order Trichoptera; family Rhyacophilidae; genus Rhyacophila; species Rhyacophila brunnea. The sequence continues at coordinate 2,441,033 of NW_028232882.1, read as the reverse complement.
AAGAGAGTTTTATTCAAATACATTTAACTAGCGTAATAAATATTAACTATTTTTACAACGTTTTTTTAGCTCGTATTCTTATTCGTCCGGAGGTTGTTTGTCCGGTACAAATCTTGTAATCGATTTTTAACTAACTTCCCGACTAGCTAGACATTTGAAACTTTTAGAATATTTCAGAACACGATGCCAATGCATTTTTTTAAACTTTTAGCCATCTCAAGTAGAATTTATTTCATTTTTAGTTAATTGTGTTTTGTATGAAAAGTTATTTCGATACCATTATTGATTGCTAGAGGGTTCTAGCAACTAAATTATATATACGTGCATTACTATGAAAATCAATATGGAATGACATTTCATTATTAAGTATTTCTATCAAGTACAAAATTTTTTGATCGTTTAAACTAGTCAAGTCAAGTTTCTATGATTCAACAGAAAATTTAAAAACGTTGTATATAAAAAGTTCTTTTTATCTTGTAATTATTTATACTAAATGACACGATTTTTTTTTATCAAAACTTGACCTACATTATTTTTTTTCCTTTCAGGACTTCTCAGCCCGCGAATGGGTAAAACAGGGAGCGCCTAAAGAAAAGCTTATGATCGGAATGCCAACCTACGGAAGATCATTCAATTTGGTTAACATGACGCAATTCGATATTGGTGCACCTGCGTCAGGAGGAGGTAAATACATGATAACATAATATATCATTTGTAAGGGACTTATATGCTACCATTTTTGTTTTTAACTAAATATATAAAATAAAACAAAGTTTTTTAATGGTAAAAAACTAACAATGTATTACATATTTTTGTACATTTCTTTTAATGCAAAGTAATTATTAGGTTCCATAATGAACGAGTATCGCTGATTGCATTTTGTCCAGCCTTATAGTGTCTGTATTCATTGTTGTAAAGGAAATATAATATTTGAATTCATTTTTCGAACTTGGTATACTCGGAATTAATAAATCGCAATAAGGGACAGTCGTTATATTTTTTGGTTCTTCTTTTTTTATTACTTTTCACCATAATAGAGTTTGTAAATATTCATAAATAAGGCAAAATTTTGCCCATTTCATTTAATAGTCAATTTCGCACATTCGGCGTAACAATATATACAAATATATTGATTTTTACACTACCATTAATAGGCGGACGCCCAATAACAGTAGTGTAGTAAGTAGAAGCGAAACAATCAAACACTTAGGCTATGAGAAAATTACATAAATATATTGTGACATCATCAGGAAACAAACATGGAGCCTCCGGACGAAAGGCCAGTACAGTTAGACTCAATTGCCAAACCTTTAAAGGTATACAGTTTACGTTTAGGGGTCACCTATGGAAATATTGGTATAGAATCATTACGTAATAACTTTTAAATTCCTGCCTATCGGTTATCTAGTCTATTTGTTATTGGGCTGTGTATTTTGGAACTGTTAACACAATAACGTAATGTCTTATAAATAATTTTACGTTTTCCAAATTTTGAAGATGAAATTGCGCAGTTCCTATTTCACAAAACTTATTTTTATGTCAAAAGAAAATAGCATAATTGTAGGCTTTCGCATTATGCGCTGAAAAATAGTTGTTAATTAAGTTGTATGTAAATAATTTATTACGTGGCGGATCCTTAAAATAATGGGGAAAGCATTAAAGAGATTAATTTATTATTGGAAGGTTTAATAATAAATTCTGAATATTATGCTACATAATTCTTTTAAATATTTAACATTAAAAAAAAGATAATGAGATTACGTACCTGTATTACTACTATACTTTATATGGAGAATTTTGATAATCTTTTTTTATTATTTTACATGAGGTATGTTCTTTAATTCCTTAATAATCATTACCAATAACTTAGGTATTTTTTCGAACATCCTTGGATGGAATATCTACTTAGTTACCAATAATTATTTATATAATATTTTTCTTTACAGGTACCCCTGGAAAATACACGAACGAAGCCGGATTCATGTCTTACTACGAAGTGTGCGACTTCCTCCACGGAGACAATACAACCCTGGTTTGGGATAACGAGCAACAAGTTCCATTCGCCTATCGAACAGATCAGTGGGTTGGATTTGATGATGAAAGAAGTTTGAAGACAAAGGTATTTATAATACAGAAAAACCGTACTTTTTACTCAATGCAAATTATAATTATTTAGTATTAAACGTAAATTTAATAAGGAACACTGAAAGTTCTGCATGAAGACTTTATTGCATACCATCCGGCATCTTTCAATCATCAATTCTCATTATGTACCTATAGTTAGTTATAGTAAAAAAAACTGTAAGTAGAGTCAAATAGGTGGTTATCAAAATGTCGTGTTGTCCATTGATGAATCACAGCTGATGTCTAGCCCGTGTCTGTAGAATTTTTAATATTATGACATATAAATTATAAATAGCCATCTATGTATTAGAGTTAAAAGCATAATGTATGAAATGTGGTAGTTTTATCTGCTAAATTTTGCAACAAAATCGAATTCAAAACTTCAATAATAAATAAAATGTTTTAGAAGCTAAAATTTAGATTATAATAAAAATACGGTTACGCTATTATATTATGGCCTAATTAAATAATAAAATTGTTTAGTTAGTCAAATAACATTTATAGATACTTACATATTTGTACAATGATACACAATTTTATACGTTTTATTTTGTATGCAATTTTAAATATATTTTTCAACTTCAAATCTAGTAATTGGTAATAATGAAGGGAAAAAAATGTTGTTTGATTAGATATATCCTCGGAAATCAATATAATAGTGATTTTGTATAATATTATCAGTAAGTGACTTTGCTAATCTTACAATAATTAAATTATGATTCTCTCAATAGATGGCGTGGTTGAAAGAAGAAGGCTTCGGGGGCATCATGATCTGGTCAATCGACATGGATGATTTCCGAGGACAGTGTGGAACCGGAAAGTACCCTCTCATCACTGCCATGAAGCAGGAGTTGGAAGGATACAAAGTCAGACTCGAATTCGATGGACCATTTGAGAGCTCTAACCCTAACACACAGTACACAACGAAAGACCGTAAGGAAAAAAATATTATATGTTTTATTTTTTCAACGACACATTGCTCCCCTATTAACTAGTAGAAAGCGCTATAATACAAAAATTAGATGCTATTATTCATTATTAAACCAACAGACATACGCTTTTATGTTACATTTTTGAAGTTATACTTCTTTATGCGCGTTTGGAAAATCAGATCAGAGTGTATTTTTGGCGTGTGACATGTAACACATAATTTATTTTTTCACACGAAAAAAATCGCAGTCGATTGGCTTCGAACCACGGTTGTTCGGTTATCAGCCGAACGCACTGCCTTTACGCCACAATATGATAATATTAATGAAATAAAAAATAATGATAAAATGATAATAACGATTATACAGTATATTATTTTAGTTTATTTCATTGCCTAGCCAGTGAATTTATTATTATATGTACGAAGAATTGTTCCGTTGCCTAGGAAATGAATTTATTGTTGTAGGCCAAAATAAAAAAAAACAACGAGAAATAATTAAATAATTTATTTAGTGTTATAAGTTAAAGTGTCTAGAAATAAACCAGTGGCACTCCAATAAGCGGCCATTCTTTAGTTTTTTAATATTGTGTAAGAATTAAATATTTTCTTGTTTGAACTACTAAATGATACTAAAAACTTTTAAGTTTCGGCAGAGTAGACGGGACTAAAAATACGTAAATATTTTTTTCCACCATGTCTGATCTTAATGCTCAACCTATTGGGTCTATACTCTGACTCCAAACACAAATTGAAAAACAATGTGTATTTGCAAGACCCAGTATTCGAACCTAATCGAATATAATTTACCGAAACTTTACATTACAACGTGTTTTAAATAATCAATATGTCATCATCATCATCATCAGCCTGAATCTATCCACTGCTGGATGAAGGCCTCTTCAAGTTGCTTCCACTTCTCTCGGTCCTGTGCATTGCGTTGCCACGTATTTCCGCAGAACTTTATCATTTCATCGATCCAGCGGCCTCTAGGTCTACCTTGTGGACGTTTTGTACTTCTTGGATACCACTGGATGACTAGATTTGTCCAACAATTGTCTCAATCTTATGTAGCTATCTTAAAATATGAAATAGAAATTAAACATCATTATCAATTTAATGATTCGCATACCCACCCAGAATAATTACATACATGTATTATAACCTCGCCGAGTTTGAGGCTTTCGGATGATAAGTCAATTCCACTACAAGAGCTGCCAACATGAGGACATTGTTAACTTTAAAAATATTAAAAATTTTATGTTTTTTTACAATTATTTACAGCAAATCAAGTGACATGCGAAGAAGAAGAAGGTCACATCTCTTACCACAAAGACAAAGCCGATTGCACCATGTACTACATGTGCGAAGGAGAGCGAAAACACCACATGCCATGCCCTTCAAACCTTGTCTTCAACCCCAACGAGAACGTCTGTGATTGGCCAGAGAACGTGGAAGGATGCATGCAACACACCGTGGCACCTCCAGCAAAAAGATAGTTACAAAACACTATTAATTTTAATTTTTAAAATATCAAAAAAATCGGTCCTAACCTTCGCAATAAAATGTTGGCAATGACTGACAATGTGTATGTTGTGAAGACATCAGAACAGTGTTCTAGTGATATGACGTAGGAGAGTTTGTTTTAAAGAAGTTGTGACAAACCGTTTTTTTTTTGGCAAAATATACAATAAATAAAAATACAATATTGTCAAAGCTTCGAATGATAAAAAAGTGAATATTTTTTTTTGGTAAAAGTAAATAAAAAGTTAATTCTGTTAATGCTTAAAATAAGAAACCACAATTTTGCAATCCAGTTAATTATACAACTGCAAATTAAAATTTTATTATTTTACCGATAAATAAAAAATATATGTATTTATACGTCATACTAAAATATTTTCCATAAACATTCAATATGCTACGCTCTCTATAAATTTTCGGAATTAATGATCTGAAATTCAATCGTATTTTTTATTTATATTTTTAAGCGTACCTACCTACTAATATTTTTTTATTATAAAGTGTGCAATGTAATTTTTTCCATCTGCTTTATAAGTGCATTTTAAAAATATAATAATGTAATAAAAATTAAACATTTTTTAGATTAAACAGAATTCTTCTGCTGCAATGGAATAATTTAAAAAAAATATATAATGTTATTTCGTTACCTGTCATTGTCAATGAATCTGTTATAAAAATAAATTATGTTCATTTATTTTATGTTTAAATTAAAATTTTAGATTAATAATATTTTAAAATATTGTTCATTTTAAGTTGTGTAAATATAATGTAAGTAAATAAAACCTTATTTACAAAATATACCTGATTTTTAATTATTACACTACCCCTTTCAAAATACTATCATTCTTCTTCTTATTATGCCATCCCCTAGCGGAGATCGGCCACCATCAAGGCGATTTTATCTTCGTCGTCTGCTACCCGGAACAGTTCGGTGGAGCTGCACTCGTACCAATCACGGAGGTTCTTAAGCCACGAAATGCGGCGCCGTCCTCTGCTATGCTTCCCATTGATCTTTCCTTGAATGACAAGTTGGGGAATGCTGTATTTTTGTCCTCTCATAATGTGGCCGAGGTACTGTAGTTCCTTGGTTTTGATACTACGTAGAACTTCTCGGTCATTCCCCATTCGATTGATAACTTCAGCATTTGTCACCCGGTCAGTCCAAGGAATTTTGAGGATGCGTCTATACAGCCACATCTCGAAAGCTTCAAGTCTCCGTGACATCTCTTGGTTTAGCGTCCATACTTCCATACCATAGAAAAGAATTGAGAGAATATAACAACGTACCATACGCAGTCTCAGACCTAGGTTAAGATCTCGATTGCTAAGGAGGCGTCTCGTTTTGAGAAAGGCGCTTCTTGCGATCTCAATTCTAGTTTTTATTTCCTGAGACTGGTCCCATTTCTAATTGACCCATGTACCTAAATAATGTATAATGGGTCACAAGTTCGATTTGTTCACTGTTAATGACAAAATTTGTGTTGGTGTCTGGTGTCGCTATTTTTGATACTATTATTATGAACTTCCAATTAACCAGGGTAAAAATGCTACCTGGTTTTATATTATCATAATTTTTAAAATGTGTGACTAAATGGTGGAAAATATTGATCACTGATATTTACGAACAATGTACAATTTCGATTGCCACAAAAATGATGCTTGTGCAAACATTAGTGTTCTCGATATTCCTATATGGAGTCGAGTCGTGGACCCTGAAGGCAAGAGAACGGAAGGCAATTGATCCCTTTGAGATGTGGTGTTGGCGCCGAATGCTTTTGGACGGAGCACAGGACGAACCAGTCAATCATCCAGGGACTGAAGATAAAGGAACGGCTCTCGACAATATGTCTGAGAAGAATTCTGCAGTTTTTTGGACATATTGTCAGGCGCGGACCGAACCATCTGGAGAGACTGGTAGTTTTGGGTAGCCTCCAGGGAAGGCGAAGCAGAGGGAGAGCATCTGCGCGATGGAGCGACCAAGTGAAAGAGCTGACTGGGGGCACCATCCATTCTGCCCTGAGAGAAGCGGAAGATCGAGAAGGATGGAAAGTCTTGGTCGCTCAAAGGATGGCGAAATTTAAATGTGGTCACGATCCTCAGCCATGAGTGCACGACCAAGAAGAGTACAATTTCCAAAAATTAAATCATACTAAGTATACCATTATACTTAATAATATATTGTTTAGGTAGGTACTTACAATTTTAATTTTATTTATTCCATTATATTAGTTAAAATACTGCCTAGCTAGCCACTTAATTATATTATGTTTAACAAAAGTAAATGCATTTATGGGATATGAACTAATATATACAACACACCTTATTGATAACTCATCTAGTAATCTATGCACGTCGCGGCCAACCTAACGGAATCTTTGCATTTTCAAATGCCGTTTTACCCCAAAGTCAATACACCCCCTCATTATAGCTTGATTCCAAAATTATACGTTAAACACCCATAAAGATTTGTCTTAAGACTCTTGTCTCAAAGATATGTATCTATTATCATGCTCCTATTTCCTCATTGCGCAGTCTCAAGCATTCTTATCCAAACGTTAGGCTTAAAAGAGTTTTATATTACTTTGGTTTTCTTTGAGACAACCTTGCTTTCGGTTCTTTGTCCGATACAAATCTTCCAATCGATTTTTAACTAACTTCCCGACTAGCTCGACATTTTAAACTTTTAGAATATATCAGAACACGATGCCAATGCATTTTTTAATACTTTTAGCCATCTTTAAGTAGAATTGAATTCATTTTCAGTTAATTCTGTTTTGTATGAAAAGTTATTTCGACACCATTGTTGGTTGTAGGGGTCTGGGGTCCTAGCAACTAAATTATTAATATATACGTGCGTTACTATGGAAATCAATATGACATGTCAAAATGACATTTCAGTATTATTTCTATCAAGTACAATTTTTTTGATCGTTTAAGCTAGTCAAGTCAAGTTTATATGATTCAACAGAAAATTTAAATACGTTGTATATAAAAAGTTCTTTGTATCTTGTAATTATATTTATTTATATCAACGGATGCAAAACATTCAAATGACTCCACAGTTTTAAATGGATTGCCGACAGGAATAATACTTATATTATCATTATTTTGTTGACGCACTATTATTATAGAGAATTGAACTTATTTTTTTATATGTATAGTAAGTATTATATTATAATATAATATATACTATAGAGTATAGATCAGGCGTGGGCAAATGCCGGTCTTCGTTGGGTTAAGTGCGGCTCCCACTATCTCTTGATAAAACTATAGGTATTTTTTTCCCCATTATACTTGTATTTTCGAGAGTTTTCTTTTAATTTAATTAAATTTAAATATTTGTGTTTAATACTACACGAGAACGTGACTATGGTGTTGCTCTTTATATATATGAAAATCCAGAATGTGTCTCTCATTGACCTCATATCGTAAGCCCATCCCTATTATAGACGATGGGCGAGCGATTACGGTTCATGCTAACAAAATGTCATAAATCCCGCGTTAAAATCCCGGATCTGAAAAATTCGTGTTTTTGGTCATGTATGGACCTAATAGGTTGAGTAAGTGGATAACATCCATTTCTCGTAAAAACAAAAATCTGTTAATACAACATCCATTCTTTGGAAGATTCATTCGATGTTCTTATGATCAAACATGGTAAAAAGAAAGAAAATATATTTTTTTATGATTTTCTTGTCATTTCTCATTTTAGGTACATAGTAGTTTATTTAAAACAAACTCTTTTATACGAACACAATTTGTTCAACGAATAATTTACAAGATTTTAGAATGTAACATTATATTTTTTGAACATAAATAATTTAAAAACACTTTTGAGAAATGTATTACAAATTGAAAAAATCTCTTTTGAAAAAAGTAAAATACCCAGCAGGATATGAATCTGCGTCTCTCGGAAATCGCACCCACGTGCACTGACCACAGTGTTATAGGTATTTTATCTAATTGCAACGAATTTTAACTAATGATTCTTACAATACTCTCTGAGGCGCTTTCTAAATTGCGTTACTGCTGGCTGTCATATTAAAAAAAAATGATTTTTTGATATATTAGTATTTTGTAGTTGTGGTCATTGTCGTCACAACTACAAAATAAAAGCGTTTCTAAATTAGAATTAGAATAGAGTAGAGTTAAAAGCAAAGAGAGCATGAGACATAAGCAAGAACAGGGGCCGTGAGTTACCTGATCTTTTCAAGCTGAACAATAATTACTTCCGCAACCTCGCAACTGACAACTGTAAAATTAAATTGGAATACAAAAAGGGATTACACGGCTGAAGGCACGTGAAATCTATGATTAAAGATGTACTTAATAAAGTCCTGGGCGCCACACGATCTTGAGGCCGTGAAAGATTATAATTATTTATCAGTGTGGAATAAAGTGGGATCAATAAATAAAAGAGCAATTTATATACTTGACAGAAACTATATTATCGTCAAAGCAAGAGATTAGAAATACATTAAAAGGTTATTAAGCGGCTCGATATTGAAATTTGGAAATACTATAATAAACACAAGCAGCTAAGTTTGAAAAGAAACATTGGAAGAGTAGTGAATCAAATAATAATAGTTTTAAAATACCAAACTGGAACGATCAGAGGCTTCAATCACTGCGGCTGCAATCATGCTCCGTTAAGTGACGTCCATTATAAATGTTGGGTAAAACTCAAGCGGAGCTCGACTATACTAGACGACAGTCAGAATCAAAAAGCCATGTTGCTGCGTTCGCACTTTGCGACTTCCGTTGCGGCCGGAAATTCCATCAGCGACATCTCTTTTAATCGCGTACGCTCCATCAACGTGACCATAGATAATCGTCGGGGTTGCCAGAGGTATGAAAGTTAGTTATGTTCATTTTGAACATAACATCTTTCTGTTAATCATATATTTCTCAGAAATATTTTCAAATTATACTTTGATAATTTGATTGTACTTAATTTACACAATTTTATATATACATCAACAATGGTGTTTCGGATGCTGTGAATTACCAACGTTATCATTTTCGGAATAGTCGCATTTATCATTTTTCTCCACCAACCTCAAATCCCCAATTACTATCACAAGACCACCAGTCACGGGTCATGATCGACCGCGATAAATCTTAAGTTTAATTACTCCAAGACAGCCGAGCGCGTAGGCTTGTTAAAATTATCGCGCTCTATCTCATAGACACGAACGAGGTCGCGGTAAATACAGAGTGATTCATACAAAATGCATCTGTTTGGCCTTTGTTGCGCTAAATCTGATACGGTTTGACAGAATGTCGCGTCTACCATCCATCCTGAACTTATCATCATCATTCATCAACTTCATAATATATCACCCATCAAAAGTATACCGGCTCCATTGCGCGCCAGCCCCCTCAATATAAAGGTCAGTATCTGGCATCCTGTGTAAACCCCCCCCCTGGATCCCTAATCCACCAGCATCTTCAAATTACAGTCCACTGCAAAAGCGCCATCAGTTAATTTTGTTTAAAATGTAAATGTTTCGGGGAGGAGGCAACTAGTAACGCTACGAGTAAATCTCTTTCTGACATCATATCGTTTGTAAATTACGATCGATTTTTATTCGTACAGCTAATGCGTAAAGCTAACAAATCAATGAAAAAGTAATGGCTCTTCACCGTTTCACGGATAAGCAATTATAACACTGGCCTACTGATTGAGTACAACGGCGATTCTCGTATCTATTGCGGAGATATCTGGAGCGAACAGGAAAACAGTTATTTAGCGATAATATATTGACTGCTATTTATTGATGTGTTGATTGTGTGAACGCGCCCTTGGTTTTGCGAGCTTTTCAATTAGCTGCTACTATTAATTAGAACAAAATTTGCTCTGCTACTGAGGTAGCATATTTACATACCCATAAATATTATTTAACAGAAATAATTACAGCCATACTGTATTTTTGTTATTTTTTTTTAACCTAGAGTGCATATCGATCATCTATCATCATTTTAAACTATGTTAAGATTTACTAAATATATTTATTAAAACATCCATACAAAATCTATACTTATACATGTTTTCAACTATTAGGCGAGAATGTCAAAGCTATTAACAAAAAATCACATAATTCCCATTAAAAATCAGATTGTAATATTATATTATATAATATAATAGTATTTAATATATCGATCCATTGCTTCCAACACTCTTCTCGGTCTCTGATTCTTCGCTGCCACATACATCCACCGAACTTTATGAGTTTGTCTATCCAGCGGGTTTTAGGGCATCCCTGTAGAAGTTTGGTGTCCTTTGTGTAATACTGTATGATGGCATTTGTGACCAGTGGTTGTCTACAGGTCCAGGCAATTTATATTTCATGTACTTAGCGACCTCTAATCACATCATGTATTTTTATCTGCTTCATTGTCCATTGGTTTCTTTCGTGATCTTTTTGTGTTATGCTCAATTCGCTAATTGTATTTTTTTGGTTTCTCTTACATTAAGAGTCAATGTTTCACATGCTCAAAGTAACCTTCATCAATGGCACTAAAATTGAGTGGGTTAACAACTATGTCTATCTCGTAAAACAAATATCAATTGACATTGAAATGTATGACAAGAGTTCTCGCAAAACCAAACTGGTTAACACACATGACAATATTATCAAGAAAGACAGAGTTCGACAGAGGTCCATATCATAGTAAATATAAAGGGTCAGTTAAAGGAGTCTCAAATATTTTTATAGAACCCTTTCTACCACAAGATCGTAATTTAATATTAACTGGTGCGGGCCTTATGCAAAAAATCGACTCTTAAGTAAGTTTCAAACTTAGCAACTAAAGGAACATAATAAATTGTTGCCTCGAGTCATAACTCACATTTTGCAATTTTGTCATACTTTAAATCACAAAATTCTATATGACTAAAATAAGTTTGGTATCAAAAGTCACTTTAAAGGAGTATGTAAAAATTGTTAACAAAGTTGACTGTTGGTGTCATAACTCACATTTTTCAATGAATAATGTGGGTTCTGCCACCAAGGTCTTTCTAACCAATCAGGGAGTTATATTTCCCATAGTGAACTGTGTGTCTGCAGCCTTAAGAGTGTTATATATATTTTAAAATAAATGTAAATCATCTCACTTACTCATTAATATTCAAGAATGTTTAATACTTTTCTTCTAATTATAAAAAAAACAGTGTTCTGGTGGATATTTATGATTATCTCAAAACTCAATTTTTGGAATATGTGAATTATGACTCTAGGCAAAACATATGAATTGATTCAAATCGGAGAGGTCTTGATTAAAGCTGATGATGATGATGATGATGATAATATTACTTACACTTTACAGTAAACTAACAATTAGTTTTTGCAATCAACTTGTAAACATAAAAAAAACTAATTGCATGCTTGTTAATTATTATTCCACTCAAATCGGTTTAGAATAAAAACTTACGAGTTTTTCTGTCTAATCGCAACAAACTGTAAAATACAACTTTGCAATTCTAGCTCTTCTTCAATGGGTAACTGACAGACATACAATATAATCACCCGACGACGAGTTATCTGGTGGCCTATTTACGTTACGACATCTCGTTCACCCGGCGGTTGCCATATGGCGGAATCCTAGGCTAAAAAAACCGTCTCACATAATGATACGTTATTGATGTACATTTATGACGTATGCAGTTAAAAAAAACTGTTTAGCTACCATAATACTAAGATAAGAAAATATAAATTACATGGACAAATTATTTTTTTTAGATTTGACATTTGAAAATATATTAAATAAATTACTTAAGTACCTACTTCTGCAGCTATCCTACCGTAATAGCAATAAGAAATATATGTTTATTCGTTTTATCGCTATGTAATACCTATTGATGGGTATTAGTTTATGTAAGGTGTTGATTTATACTTTTCCACTTATTAAAAACACGGATTCAGGGGCATTAAGTAACGTAAGTATATTTCGCTTGATAAGTAACAATTAATTATTAATAACATTTGTAAACGCACGTTTTGGCGCAAAAATGTGGCAAAACGTATTTAGAGGCGACGTTCAAGGCTCAAGGGTAGGTTACCGACTGACCGTACCTACTTTCGATCCTTCGTCCGTCCAGAAACAGATAACGGTACTTTCTTGTTGTTTGTTTCGCTATGCATCCTAGTCTAGCCTTGACTCATTTACACTTACAATAATATTATCATTATATTCCCAACTCTGTCGATTATAGGATTTTTATGGGGTATTTAGGCATTATGATATTTGGTATCACTATGTAGTTTTCAAACTTTTCAGTATGCATCATTATATGGAATTGAATGAGGGTCGATTATCTGGTTGCTTTATGAGGTTTCCTATACGCTTATTTTAGAACGCATCAAGAAGAAATTTCTTCGATGTCGTTATTGTAAGACATAATATAACTATTTTCCTTTCAATAATTTGTCAAATGATTATTTTTTAACTGTTTTTATATAAGGCATGCTTTCTTTTCACTCTCTTGAATCTCATAGGTTTCTACTCCTCATGAAACATTTTTGCCTGTTATCGCGAGTGATGGTATCCAATCCTGGTGTCCTAAATAATTTGAACTAAAATGCGCCCATCAATTACCTACGTGGTCGCAGGCATGATTTATTTAGGACCGGAACCGTTTCCTCTTGCCAAGCCTATCAGGCACCATTAGCGAGGGGTAGAAGACTAGTTAATGCGCTCCTCAAAGACGTAGACATTTTTGATGACGTGCTATGTATTTTGTATTCGAAATTTTAATTTTCTGTATAAAATTGTACTTATGTTTTATTATTATTATATATATTCTCTTCTTCTCTCTTGTGAGGATAATATTAGTTATAATGTAAATTTCATGTTGTGAACGTCTTTAATTTAAATTTGTCATATCCACAATATTTTGTTATAAATTATTAACAAATAAAAAAATATCATGTCTAAAGATTTCTTCACAACGCCCTAAAAATACCAAATAATATGATGAGTGAACCCGCTGATTTCTATGCAAGTTTTCAGATCTTAAAATCAATCTCAGAATACCGCTACATAATATTGTTATTATTTTCATATTTTAATGTATTTTACCGATTTTTACAATAATTCCATAATTTAAACCTACATACATGCATCGGTAATGCTGAGGCAATTTATTTGGTAGATTTCCTCTCAGAATATAATAATCTGATTAAAACTGTATCATTCGAATTAATTTCATAATTCTCTTCCATCCAACCAACATAGCCGCATAACACGTTTCTCCTAGATCTTCAATCCATCTTACATATTATGATTAATTTCCTAAAAGTATTTTTTAAGTAGTTAATATCAAGATGAGATAATGCTGTTCAAAAACAATGTCGTATCGTAGAAAGAAGTATTGGAGGTCAGAAACTTGTGCAATATTAACATAAATCAACGCGTTGTTTTAAGATTATCTGATTTGGTTCAGCTTGCGGCGCCCCAGGGTGGTGCAGCGTACAGTTGGAATAAAAGTAAAATATGATAAGAACGGGAAAATACAATGCAGAAACCCACTAGGTTTTTTACTTAGATAGGCCCTACATGTCACCAAATGTCGACTGTCGAGAGTGGTGAATATGAAGAAGGCTATTCAAATCTTAAAATCTTTATTTTACCTTCAATGTCCATGTTTCCACACCATGATGGTCCACAGAGAAGACTAACCTTCATACTGGACGTTCTTTAGTATGTCTAGTTATTGATTGCTCAGCCTTTTTCTGTCTTTTTTTACCATGTCCACCCCTAAGTTGTTACTTATAAACACCACAAGCACCTCCAAAAATTGCTGTCGTTTGCCAGTTTTCTTGCATCCACTAGCTTTACGTATACACTCTGTGGATAGTATTAAGCAGCCTAACGGGACACCGGAATCCGGTTAGTTTGAAGAATAGGCAAGCTAAGTTAAAATTTGAGGCATCCACAACACCTATCTTGGTCCAACGTCGCCTCTTTACTCTCAACGTGATGAGATACTGCTTAGCCTACTCTCTTATATCTTCGTTACTCATACAGTTATACACTCAATATATACCGCAATATATACAGTTAGTAGGGCAACAGCTTCTGTCAATCTCTATAAACCATCGCGCAGATTTCCTATCAGAAAAGGAGTCCGACAAGGTGATACAATCTCACCTAAACTATTTACAGCTACCCTAGAAGACTTATTCAGGCAACTTGACTGTAATGACAAAGGGATCCCCATAAATGGAGAATACCTGAGTCATCTACGCTTTGCCGATGACATAGTGATTTTCTCGCAAGACTCAGAAGACCTTCAAAGCAGAATGCAAGAACTCGCTGAAGTAAGCAATAAAGTACGTTTGAAAATAAATGTAACAAAGATGAAAGTCATGTTCAATTGCTTTGCGTGCCAAAAAGAGATCCTCATCAATAGTACTCAGCTCGAACAGGTGAAAAGCTACATCTATCTGGGACAACAAGTGTCTATAGATGGATGTATATTCGATGAAATTATTCGCAGAGTAAGATAGGCTGGAGCGCTTTTGGCCGCCTGAATACTGTCTTCAAAAGTGACCTTCCACTATGCTTAAAGCGCAAAGTGTTCAACCAGTGTGTGCTTCCCGTGATCACATATGCGTCTGAAACATGGACCCTTAATAAAAGAGAGATCCAGAAACTTAGAGTAGCACAACGTGGTATAGAGAGGTGCATGCTGGGCATAACGCGAAAGGACAAAAAGAGGAATGCGTGGATAAGAAATCAGACAAGGGTTTGCGATGTAATAGAGTTTATTTAAAGCCTTAAATGAAGATGGGCTGGACACATAGCTTGAAGAAGAGACAATCGTTGGACAAACCTAGTCATCCAGTGGTATCAAAGAAGTATAAAACGTCCGCAAGGTAGACCTAGAGGCCGCTGGATCGATGAAATGATAAAGTTCTGCGGAAGTACGTGGCAACGTAATGCACAAGACGAGAGAAGTAGAAGCAGCTTGAAGAGGCCTTCATCCAGCAGTGGATAGATTCAGGCTGATGATGATGATGATATACCGCAAAGATAATATATTTTTGAAGGTCGGTATATGGTTGCTTTGAGCTTTCTTACGGTGATATGACTCGCTACTGTGACGCAATAACGTAAGAATACAAGAATCGAATATGCGGCATTTGGTGTAGCTTATACTATTGAGAAACCTTCTTAATAACTATTTCTTTTATTCAATGAATCATTCACATACATAAATAACATAACAATAAAAAAATGGTTTATTTAAATTATTAGCAATTTTAAGTAGACGTTAAACTAAATATTTGGCGAGAGCCGGGTGTCGGTTAGTAATTAAGGCAATTAATGATGCCTTAATTTAAAACACAAAAACCGATAATCAAAAATAGCTCAAATTGATAAGCGTTTCATGTAGCACCTACTAGTTAAAATTATCATAATTAAGTAGAATGCCCGTAGCTTAATTGGTAAAAGCATATTGGCACGATACCAGTGGATATACGGCTTCAAGCCCCGTCGGGCGTAGTATTTTTTTTCGTATCCGAAAATTTGTACGTAAACAGTTCACCGCAGGACACTTATTCGTGCGCCGCAGAACGTGAAACATGAGTTCGTATAACACTTAATCAAATGACGAATCCTTCGATGAACATTTCACCGTGGAGTATATTTGTACGTATGCTACAATATGTGGAGATGTCTTTACTAGGTTAGGTTAGGGTAGGTCAGGGTTAATCTAATTGGAATAGTACTATTTGCAAACTATCGCCGCATTTTGTAAGATACGTACAAATGTATTCCACGGTGAAATGTTCAACGAAGAACTCGTCATTTGATAAAATGTTATACGAATTCATGTTTCACGTACTACGGCGCACGAATAAGTGTCCCACGATGAACTGCATACGTACAACTTATATGTAACTATTTTTTTCAAATATGATTTTTTCTAGTAGGTATATACATTATCTGAGGTGTTTTCAAGTTATGAATGTCCAATGTTATATTCTCAAATCTTGTGAATTATTCGTTGAATAAAATAAATGGTTAATACAATATGATAACATGACATTACTATATTGAAACAGGACCATTAAACCCAACGATATATGATATATTATATGATGATATATAGGTCTAGTTTTCCGATATATACGATACGGTAAGACTACTGTTGACAGTGGCATAAAGAATACATTCCAAGTAACTGAACACGAGTTATCTCGCCACCGATTTGGAATCGTCGCTTACATACGACAGTCAATCGATCCGAGAAAATAAAGATCACGGAGCCCGACTATCGGTTATGTTTATATTTTACTGAAAGCAGATAGGCCAAAACCCATACATAGCCTAAGTAATAATAACAATTTGAAGGTGGGTATAATTAAATTAATTTGTATTTTTAATACATAACATCTCATATTAAATTAGTTTTGATGTATATTAATACATTTAAATTCTAATAAACGTTTTAAAATATTTTGTACTTATTTCTTTTGAATTATTTATTGCGACCTAGGTTAAGTGGCATCTTTATGCACTATGCGCACTCATCAATATAGTAAAAGCACACTGAAAAACTACACAGTTAATTCTTATTTTAAAAAAATCAATACAATAAAATAGTGTGAAAGCCTTACTACTAAGTAAATAAACATGTATAAAAACTAAGAGTTGGAAATTGAAATTATTTGGAAATACTATCTTATATGTGTCGCTACATTTCAAAATCAGCTAAGTCTACCTTAAGGTATTTTTGACTTTTTGTGAATTGCTGAAGAACTACTGCTTTCTAACATTTTTGCATTTTCAAAATGTGGAATTTATTAATTTTAAATATTCTATACTCGAAATAATATAAACTTTCACACTTGTGACTGTGTATTTGATAAAACAAAAAGCTGTTTTTCTCCTATTAATCTATTAATTATGGACTTGGATGATTTTAAAATCTAGCGACACATATATTAGATACCCATTGTTTATATACTCAGCAGTCTATTTAAATATCATTACTCATAAGCAATGGAACTGAGTTGAGTGTTGGTAACTTAATAAAATTGGGTATCAATTACGATCAATTCGTTACATAAGTGACTGTTAACTCATTACCGTATCAATGTGCATTGGCCATTGGTAAGTGCGCATAGTGCATGAAGATGCCGAAAGGTGAAAACCGGGTCGCAAAAAATTATTCAAATGGAATAGTGCACAACATTGTACTTCTCAGTTTTTAACCGGATACTGTGGTTTTGCCTCCAAGCTCTATCAGCTTGGCCTAATAAAATCTCTGACTTAGTTATGTTGCGAATTGCTGGATGCCGATCACATCTTCTGGGAGTGTCGGTTGAAAGGGAAGAGCTTCTCAAGTCGGCCCGACGCTCAGTTGAACTAATCGGCCATTGCGACTTGATATATATGATGGAAAATTTCTCAGCCTTTAAAAAGTTTACGGCAAGCGAGAATGTCTTTTCTCATCGATAATTGATTGTAATATATTATATCGAAGTAGGAATCACACACACTCTAGTGTACGTCACTCAAGGTCTTGGAAAGCTGCTCCTGGGACACATTCGGCACAACTTTTAAGAGCGCATAATGTTCGTTGCGTTATGATATACGCCTGCATAAGGAGGTGTGGACATGTAGCGGGTGGTGGAAGGAAAAGCAACGTGTTGATGTTTACATTTATGAAACATTATTTTGAATGTAAGACAAAATCCAAAATTTACAAATAGTGAATAACGGAACGTGACCGAGACGTAGAAAAAATAGTGATGAAAAGATCATAACACCCAAAGAACATATCATTGCATGATATCAAAAGATGTCAATACAGACTATGAGCCTGTCGGAGAATTATAATCAATGTAAGTAAAATTACATGGCAACAAAAAATATTAATAAGGAGATGGTAAAAAGATACGTTATAGCAGTGGATCATGAGTAGTTGTGTTTGGGATTCAGTTTTAAATCTTACTATATTTTTTACCTAATCAATGAACTAGTGTCGAATCTATATTTTTCAGAGAAAGTTCTCTTACTAAAGTAGTCGCTTATTGCTGAGTTATTGTAAAATTCAGTTTCAGTAAAAAACAGGAAAGTAGGTTACAATGCAATAATTATAGAAAAAGCTTTTGGCTTAATTTCCATTGCATTATAACGCCATTACATTAAAATAATTGCAACAACATATTGTAAATTTTATAAAGAAGTGCAATTTAATTTGTTAATATTTTTTTTTACATATTTTTTAAACTACATCTGTAAATATAAGAAAGTAAGCTTATTAACAAAAAAAATCATGCAAATTTTAATAATAATAATTATATATGCTTTTAAAATGAATGAAAGATGTTGGCATAGCGTGAATTAAATTTAGTGCGGTTTGTAGCAACAGAACAAGAATTGGCTTTAAACAATGACTTCCGTCTGTGGTGGAAAGAATTGCAAAATTACGCGAGATATGTGACCACACAGCCTTACCAATGATCCATGACTAAAATCTTCAATCTGCGGATAAGCAGCCTTCTGTACCACAAAACAGAACAATAAATAGAATTCCGCTATATTCCAATACACTATTTTGATGCAGGGTTTTCAATGTCCTATAAAAATGTACCACGTATTATGGACGTGCAATAGTGGGTGCTAAACTCATTCACTATACCAATATTAAATGAGTGACAATGCATAAACCGAGAGCAAAGTTGCCAGTATTCGAAGTATGACGTATTCTTGACACGTGTTTAAGTTTACCCCGTATTCTTCCACAGCGAGATCGGTTGCTAATGTTAATTTCTTTGTGCTTTGTGGGATCTATATATCGGATGAAAATGATTTTTTTTCTAATATACTTACATAATATATTTACATAGACATATCATCCGTTTTTAACTCTAAATACCTAAATTATTATCGACTTACCAATTTTTGGCAGCAACCCCCGATATGGAACGGGGAGTAAAATAATTACCCACATAAATTTGACTAAAATGCAGAAAATCCAATATTGTTAACTGAATCTAGTTCATGAATTGAATGTACCTATAAAGGTTTATGTCCAACATGCACCGTTTCATGCCACGTTTCGCTACTTGTAAGTTTCTTAGTTAAAGTTGTAACTTAGTTAACTTGTAAGTTTGTAAGTTCCACATAATTAACTGATCAAGTAATTTATTATTAAAATTATTACGTTATTCCATAATATAGCGAGCACCCTGAATTCAACAAGTAGTCAACTAAGTGTACCATTTTACATTGTATTTTAACAACGTAATATTATTAAGTGTGTATTCATTTACTGGTCACAATTACCTTTACATGCGGTACTTGTATATTATGTACCTTAATAGTGGTAAGCCGGACTATCGCATCTGATACGGTAGACACCTGTTTGCAGTACCTTTACAAGAATGGTGGCGTAAAGGGCACTCGGTCAAACAAGTACGCCGTTTCTCACCACAATTTCATTTCATTCACTCTGCGTGATGAGAATTGGCCATTCCGTTTGTTGTGTAACACCAGGTAGTAAAGGAATATACTTATTATTTTTTGGAAAAAGATTATTAACTGTCATAATATGAAACTTCTCGTCTCTCGATTGAGTTATTTTTTTTAATACGCCATATTATTATACCCTGTAATGAACAAAAATTTTGTTAGGTTTTTTTTCTTATACTGTATTAACTGCCAATTCATGGTAGAAATACAGTGTATTAATGATTTAATTTAATTCTTCTTCTTATTGTGCCATCCCCTAGCGGAGGTCGGCTACCATCAAGGCGATCTTATCTCTGTCGTCTGCTACCCGGAACAGTTTGGTGGAGCTGCACTCGTACCAATCACGGGGGTTCTTAAGCCGCGAAATGCGGCGCCGTCCTCTGCTACGCTTCCCATTGATCTTGCCTTGAATGACAAGTTGGGGAATGCTGTATTTTTGTCCTCTCATAATGTGGCCGAGGTGTTGTAATTTCTTGGTTTTGATACTACGTAGAACTTCTCGGTTTTTCCCCATTCTATTGAGAACTTCAACATTTGTCACACGGTCAGTCCAAGAAATTTTGAGGATGCGTCTATACAGCCACATCTCGAAAGCTTCAAGTCTCATTGGCGTCTCTTGGTTTAGCGTCCATAATTCCATACCGTAGAAAATAATTGAGAGCACATAACAACGTACCATACGCAGTCTCAGACCTAGGTGAAGATCTAGATTGCTAAGGAGGCGTCTCATTTTGAGAAAGGCGCTCCTTGCGATCTCAATTCTAGTTTTTATTTCCTGAGACGATCCCATTTTTCATTGACCCATGTACCTAAATATTTATAATGGGTCACACGTTCGATTGGTTCGCTGTTAATGACAAAATTTGTGTTGGTGTCTGGTGTCGCTGTTTTTGATACTAGTAATAGTTTTGTTTTCTTGAGGTTCATTTTTAAACCATAAGAATTACTGACCTCATTAACCTTTTCTACCAGTTGATGCAACGCATTTTTTATCATACTTATCCTACTTTTATTTAATATTTGTACCGGTTTCCTTCACATCAGAAGGACATTTTCAACTAAAAAATATTCAACATAACAGGTATTTATAATAATACATAAATTCAAAAAGTGACAAAAACAATCAATCAATACATTTAAGTATTCTATTAAATAATATTATGTCAATAAACCTTTGTAATTAAAATGAATAAATAAGCCAAAAATTTTGAATTATTAACATAAAATAAAAATATGAAGTAATTTAATATAATAATATTTATAAAAATTATTTATATTTAATATAATATTTATTATAATGGCGTTATGTATTTGTCATCATACATAATATTATATAGTGTGATAGTTTAAAATTATTGTCTCGTAAGCTCAGTCAATGCATATTTGAGTTCGTAGCGACTTCAGTATTGGGTAACTTCTCCTGATAAAACAACATGCATAAACACCCAAACGTAGGGCCCTGTGATACGGCTGGCGTACGGAGGATTGGCTTGGAGAGGTATATATTTTTGTTGTCTTATTACTTTTTCCTCTTTCTCATAGACAATCAAATTATGCGGGCCCGTGCCATGTAAAGGTCAATAATTAAGATATTGTGGTATTTTTGAGAGCTAAATTAAGATATCATTATTATTCCTTCTCTTTATTTATCTCAGAAAGTAATATTTCATGATTATATCAAATATTATATTCATATTATTATAAAAGCCTATTTTTTTAAGCAGCGTCGTTTGTTGACAGTATTGAGTCGAATTTAAATGTCTTGGCAGAATGAAGTAGTGTATTGATAAACTTGTACAAAGGCGGATACTTGGTGATACTAATGCCTACACATTATTACATAATCAGAAAAAATACTGCTGCAGGTGTACCTTAGCTCTTAATTAGTAAATACTGAAGAAAAATAATGACGTTATTTGCCTCTTCAGAAAAGTGGCATTTTACATAAATAATAATCATTAGTTAATATTGATTGAAATGCTTTCTTAAAAATGTGTCTGAAGGAACTAAAGATGTTGAAGACATCTTTTTTTTGTAGAGATATAATAGCCTTACTACTTACTTACTTACATCACCATGTTCGATCCTAGAGGATCATATTATGGGCCGCCATAGAATGGAGGTTGTATTTAATAGATTTTGTTTTTACGAAAAATGGATGTCAGCCACTTGCTCAACGTATTAGGTCCATACTCTGACTCATGCAAAAATTTTAAAACAATATGCGTATTTGCCAGACCCAGGATTCGAACCTGGGACCCACGATTATAAGCCGACCCTTTAAACCTCTGGCCATCGAGCCTTAATGTAACAACTATGATACAAACTCTAAAACAAGTGTGAACTCCTTCACTGTTTTCATTTTTTATACATGACAGTTATTTCAAACTAGAACTGTCTTCTGTGATTTTTATCAGTATTTACGTTATTTTGTAACAATTACCAAAGGCTCTGGAGATAGATTTAATAACTTTTGTGAGTATATTATTTCTGCAACTAATTTCCAATAATACAATGTTCCATTTATTGTAGATAAAATTCTATTCTGATAGCAATTATTGCGACATTTTCAAAAGCAGGTGTTACAAAAAATTTTGTGACATTAGTCAAAACGGCAGTTTTTTTAATTAAACTATCGCTTGTTTTTTTGCTACAAATATTGAAGCAATTTTGTTAAGTCATTGTCAATTAATGTCCATTATTGATATGTATCCAACCATTAAGTGCATCAACTTTATTTTTTTTATTTTAAGTGTTAAAAATAGAATAGAAAGATCCAAAATAATAACTTTTGTACTTTCCCTAACGATCGGTTGTAGCGATCCGAGTTTAATATTTTGGCATTTTTAATAGTCATGTATACTTATTCATTTATTTATTATAAATTATAAATAGTCACAAAAAGACTAAATTATTAATAACAACCAATATAAAACAAGTAAGAATAAGAAAAAATGAGTTCTTCAGAAAATATTAAAGTTAAATAATATAAAAACAATTTTAAAATGAACCTATTTAATACGTTCGCAAACATTATATAGTTTTAAAAAATCAACCTTTATCGTATCATCAAATAGGTTACAAACATCATACCTGTCATTTGTTACTAGTGATATTTTTGCGTTCTTATATAAATGATACATTTACGACTCTCGGTAATCTAATTAAGAAACTTACCAAAGCCTCAAAATGTAAAAAGGGGAAACTCGTATGGCTAAATGCTAGGTACTATATTTAACTTATCAAATATATTGTCTAAAAAACTGCAGAATTCATCTCAAACAAAATTTTTGAGAGCCGTTTCTTCATTTATAGCCTCTTGATAGTTGGCTGGTTTGCCCTGTACTCTGTCCAAGAAGTATGAAGCGTTCGGCGCCAACACAATATTATTTCGAATGCATCAATTAATTTCTTTCCGTTTTATTTCCTTCAGGGTCCATGATGCCGTTAAAAAATAAATAAAACACTAATAATCCATTAATATAATATAATAGAACTTATACCTAATCTACCTAAAAACCTGTCAAAACTATCTATATTTTTATGCTCATTTCGCAATAACAAAGAGAAGGTCTTTTCTTTTTAACCTACTCATATTAAAGTATGTTTTGAAATTGTCTATTAATACTTACTTCAAAAATGCACGTCATTACCTTTTAGCCGATATTGATGTGATTTTGAAGCTAATATATTTTATTATTTGAATTTTTAGTTGTTTTATTTTTAAAAATATCTTGTACTTGCGATTCTTTATAATATTATGGTGTGCAATTTTCGTATATATATCGAAATAAAATTTTATTTATATAACGGATTTTGCAACAAATGCTCTCATTTTTTCGTCATTTTACGATATTTTTAAATAAGTTTTGATTTCTTTAACGGTTTATAATAATAGTATGTTTAATAGAAAAAAACGTGCATAATCACCGTATCAATTCATGCAAGCATATGATTATTTAGTGTATTTTAAAACCCTGCAATTTACATTTCACTAACAAGCCACTGTTATGGAAGAAAACCATTATTACATTTTGCTTGTAAGAAATAATATAATTGGCATGCCGTATTGTATAATTTATATAACCGACCACATTATAATAATATGGATATCAGTGGGTACTTATCCTGAATACATGTGGAACAACTTGAGTCATATCCACATACAAAAGTAATTTAATTGACAAGGCAGTTTGACTCGTTTACATTTGCAACGCCTGTTTGTTGCAAATATTTCTACTGATTGAAAATAAAATCAGACCATTGAGGTGGCGCCATTCAAATATTTTATTACATTCTATTTATAAATTAATAGAAATTTTATTGCTAAGATTAACTGACAATGAAAAAAAAACCTTTTCTCTGGTAAAAAAAAATAGAATGTTATCCGATAGTAAAGAACGACAAGTTTTAATTATAATAATATGAATTATTAAAAAAAAACAAAGGGTTACCATAAGTTATGTTAAGGAATAGAATTTATATAACTCAACTGTGTAACGTTATCCAATAACATTTTTTAAAACTTTGGTTATATTATGCAAAGCCCACATATTAAACTGTTTAGTATATGTGCCTAAAGCGCAAAGTGTTTAACCAGTGTGTGCTTCCCGTGATCACATATGCGTGTGAAACATGGACCCTAAGTAAAAGAGAGATCCAGAAACTTAGAGTAGCACAACGTGGTATGGAGAGGTGCATGCTGGGCATAACACGAAAGAACAAGAAGAGGAACGTGGATAAAGAAGCAGACAAGAGTTTGCGATGAAATAGAGTTTATTAAAAGCCTTAAATGGAGATGGGTTGTACACTTAGCTCGAAGAAAAGACAATCGTTAGACAAATCTAGTCATCCAGTGGTATACAAAACGTCCGCAAGGTAGACCTAGAGGCCGCTGGATCGATGAAATTATAAAGTTCTGCGGAAGTACGTGGCAACGCAATGCACAGGACTGAGAGAAGTGGAAGCAGCTTGAAGAGGCCTTCATCCAGCAGGGGATAGATTCAAACTGATGATGATGATGATAATAATACGTGCTGAAAAAATAAGTTTGTAGCTAACACCCTCAGAGTGGGCGATTTTGATGTGATTGGTTAGTCATGGGTTGGTTGGGTTTTGTGTGAATGCGATATTATTGTGTGGGTATTCTTTAAGATATCATAATTTTCATATAACTATATCTATTTAATTTATTTATTTATTTAAGAAAACAAAAGATTGTGGATATAACAAATTAAAATTCAGGACGTTCACAACATGAGATTTACATTATAACAAATATTACTCTCACAAAAGAGGAGAAGAATAATAAAATAAAACATGAACAATTTTATACAATAAAATAAAGTTTCAAAAACAAAATGCAAAGTACATCATTGAAAATGTATATGTATTTAGGGAGCGTATTTACCAATCTTGCACCCCTATATAAATATAATATGATGTTTAGTGAAGTTTGGTTACCGAGAATGTCCATCAAGACGTTTTTTATGTTTTATTTTTATATTATTATACTGTGGAATTATTACAAAAAAAAAACTATAACAAAATATTTTAAATTGTATATTATTTATAATAAAACATTGTTCCATCAATAATAATTATTAACATTGATGCTGTTTATCATTTGGTTAATCTAAATATTTATTATGGTTTCATATTTCTTATAGCTAAATTTAGGTACCTATTTATTTTTCGTATTTATCATCAGACGGGGTAGATCCACTGCTAGATGTAGACCTCCCCAAGCTCAGTCGTTTCTTCTTGGTCCCCTTTTCTCCGCTGCTACCTATATACATCTACCAAAATTTATTTGTGCCCCTCGCAGTTCAGCGCGTAAGGCGTTGGTCTTTCATTAGGGGGCCCCGAGTTCGACTCGGTGAGATCATAATATATTTATGTGATTTTATCAAAGCCTGGATGTTTATAAGTATTACTCTTATATTACTAAATAAACAACTGTCATTGAGCCTCAAAGCCTGTAAGTAGTGTTAAAGTTACACAAATATAGTGAATATATATGGATAAACACAGTAGGTAAGCGAGGAACGATTATTTAATTGAGAGATTATTATTTATAAACTGCTAGATTCAAAGGTTTGATATCGACTAATCATTATATTTATGAGCGCGATGCTCAATTGTCTGTCATAATTACAACAAAATTACAACAAAACACTATCCAGAAAGCCTTTCATAGTTATGATCGAGTTGTCTATGGTCCACCAAATCTGCAATAGCTTCGTTCTGTTTTTCTATTGAAAATATTACCATATATAAAAATTCTCTTTTTCATAATTTAGGTAAATTATTTTGTAATTGTTAAACGATAACAAAAATATGAAAAATATACAAAATAAATTCAATAACTATAAATACACAATTAATATTTAATTAAAATGATTAAATGTCTCCGCAATTAGTGAATAATATAAGTTATTTTTTGACCCATGTTTTCCCGATACGGTAACACTTGCCGTTGAAATGTCAGATTTTGTCATTTACAATTATTACAAATATGCCATGATATGAATAATTATATAGAGTGATTAAAACTAATATTACCATGTTGGTGTGTAGGTAACTAAGTACTTATATATTTTAACTACCTATCTATTGGTTTAATATTACATAAATATCTAAATCCGAATAAGAAAAGTTAATTCATAATTCATTGACACTGACATTTCAATTCGATAATCGGTTTTACTAAATTAAGACATGTACAGAATCAACGAAAGTAAAGGAACATATGTCGTATTAAATGTCACGGATATTTAATAGTTGTTCAATACCCATATTGAGATCAATTGTTAAATGAATTTGAGTGTATGGGCTGTTTATAGACATGTAAATTTATTTTGACAGCAGCTGTCAGTGGTAAATGGTAATACAGAAGGGGGCGAGTCATAACAAAAGTAGTCTATGGTTAAGGATTCCTTATCTCTATAATCTATAGTTAACAGATGGATTTCGGCTATTTATTAATTTTACTGTAAGTTTGTGGTAAGTACGAATTGAGCATTACGCCCTATGAATTGCGCAGATTGCGATTTTTTCTACTACGCATAAAATACATAGGGTAATTTAAATAATTGTTACCGTTTTTATTATATCCGACTGCTTTTACATGAATCCTATTGCATCCTTTTACTCTCGCTCGGCGTCATTGTAACTATGTCATATTATGTTCTGTCAAAACTATCGAACTTCACGCTTATGTGGTACATATGTGTATAATACAATACAATGTAATATGATAAGTTTCAATGACGAGTACTTAAGTATTATCTGATATCGTTAGTTATATTTTATATATATTTCCTAAAGTGACTTTCTTCGTTTATAATAATATGTATATATTAATGAAAATAATTATTATTTTAGTATCAAAATACATTTTGATATTTGTGAATACTATTTGCTATGTTTGACTATTAATAAATTTCTTTTAAACTTAATAAACGGTTGAATGGAACTAATAAAGCAAATAGTCGTAAGTTAAACCATAGACGTTTTGAATACAAATGCCGACCTACTGACTGCATCGTATAACATTTTAGTACGCACAATGACTATGCCTTTACCAATAAAATTATTTATAAGTCAGTATTAACCAATGTTTTCTAAATGAAATGGCAGCAAGTTTCTGTAAAATATGATTTTGACAATCTAGGAATTGAAATCTTTTTAGCTTTTATATTTAAATCACACCAAAAACTGTGCTAGATGAAGCAGTTTGGTTTATTAATTTTATTTAATATCGAGCATTATTGAGAAAATAATTTTATATCATGTTTAAAGATATGGCTAATCATAACTCAGCTCTGATTTTGCATTCAGAAGTCCAGTGGCATAGCGATGTAAAATCATCAGTAAAATTTTCGAACTGCACTGCAGTGTTGTTATATATTCTGGATCGTATATTTATTAATAAATTACCTGTTATTTTCAATATTGCAGATCTTGACAGCATAATCATAATATGTTTAATGTAAGAAATAAATTTTACTAATCATATACACCTGGGTCTGATAAGAAATTATTGCTTTATGAAAAGATAAATTAGGTTGAAAAAACAATTATGATAATTTAAATGGACTGTAATTTATGTTTAGATGGGCAGAGTGGACTTGGGAACTCCGGGCATTAACCTGGCTGATACTTAACAGAAGAAATCCCGCACTCCTAACTCCTAATCACTCACGCATTATTATGGCTATGATGTCACAACGTCACTTGAAGCTTTAGAGTACACGATCAGTACTTTCGTGGTCACCATGTTAGTCTTATTTATTGTTATTGATTTTCAAGTCAGATCAAGACTAAATTAAATATGTCCAGGAGAGACGGATATGATTTGGATTATTCAGAAAAGGTATTACAAGAAATTGGTTCAAATAATATATTAATCATTTACAGCGTTGTTGTATGCAACTACATATTATGCAACTTATTTTTTTTACTATTACCTGGGGTTGATACTGCCTACACGTTAGTCGTTTTTCTGCTCTCATTATCCTACCGACCACTGCTAGTGCTTTCATGTTTCTATAAAGGCCATAACGCTACTGAATTCATATTTATTCTACTTTCTTTTAACCATATCCGATCATTATAAGATCATATTATGGGCCTCCACAGAGTGAAAGTTTGTATTAACAGTTTACTGTTTTTACGAAAAATGTATGTTAACCACTCGCTCAACCAACAATACACAAATTTAAAAACAATAATATGTGTATTTGCTAAGCCTAGGATTTGATTCTGGGACCCACGACATTAAAAGCCGACGTGTAAGCCGCTTGCTCATCATGGGCATCAATTATTATTCCCATATTTCGTATAACGCCCTTAAATCTTAAATCCTTATCACCTATATAATATAAATTTCTTTTCAATTGATTTGTAGGTATTTAGGTAGGTATATACGGATGCAAATATAAATATTAAGCAATTAATAGAGATAATAAAAATTTAAAATTTTTTGAATGCATCAATTTTTTTGGAAAATTAAAATCAGATTGTCCATTTTTTATCTTAGGAGGCCGCAAAATCAGTCAGTGCGTCGCGCATCTACGTCATGAAATGCGCCACTGGTTATATCTCATCACGTTTGACAAAGAGCTTATAATATTATTATATTAGGTACATAATATAATAAACTTACTTTTTGGCCAATTATGCTAACATGTTTACTGTTAATGTTATAATATGTAAGACAGTATTTTGATACAAGTCAACGGATAATCATTAAAAATACTATGTATTTAACAAAACGATTAAAAAGTCCACTATTAAACTATGACTATTTTTATCATAAAATTGTTATTTTACGATCATTAAGAAGATTTCACACGTATTTATTATACATGTGGCGTCAAAACCAGAATTTTATTTCATATTATTTTTATGAAGCGTCACCGAAAACTTTGTAAACTATACAGGAATGTGCAAATATTTTTTTTTATTTACTTGGTAATATATTTTTTCAACTATACCAATATTTATTAGGACGTTATTATCAAACAATACGTTACGGCATAACCGTTATTAACTATTAACATAAAAAAAAACATCTTATATCGTAGTAGTACAATAATTATTATTAAAAACTAAAATTATTATGACTAATTATTTTCTGATAAAGTTTAATAATCATTATTACTTATATAATTTTGAATATATTATTATATTTTTGGGTACAACACGTGTCATTAAATTGCGTATTTTTTAAATAAATTATTTTTGTAAAAGTAAATGTTAAATTATTCAGTTTTGTCACCAATTATTTTTGAAATATTTTGTCAAGTGAATTAATTTGAATAAGGTTCAAATTACTAATATATTATACACTTGACTGG
Organism: Rhyacophila brunnea; assembly: GCF_057557595.1. NCBI lineage: Eukaryota > Metazoa > Arthropoda > Insecta > Trichoptera > Rhyacophilidae > Rhyacophila > Rhyacophila brunnea. The sequence goes on along the minus strand of NW_028232882.1, from coordinate 2,411,102 downwards.
TTGATTTTTAAAATTCTTATAATAGATTTCATTAACTACCTACTGTATATATTTTACAATGTTTTTATTAGCTCGTATTCTTGTTTGTCCGAAGGTTGTTTGTCCAGTACAAATCTTGCAATGGATTTTTAACCAACTTCCCGACTGGCTAGACATTTGAAACATTTAGAATATATCACAACACGATGCCAATGCATTCTTTTTAGTCATCTTTAAGCAGAATTGAATTCATTTTCAGTTAATTCTGTTTTGTATGGAAAGTTATTTTAGAAAAATCCTTAAAAAGTAAAAGACTATTATTAGTTGCTAAGGGGGTAGTCCTAGCAACTAAATTATTAATATATACACGCGTACTATAGGAATCAAAATGAAATGTCATAATGACATTTTAGTATTCTATATTTGTTTGTTTGTTTGTTTTTTATTTACATCATATCAAGTACAAGTTTGAGCATATTGAGCATAATAATTCAATAGAAAATTTAAAAACGTTGTATATAAAAAGTTCTTTTTATCTTGTAATTATAATTGTATCAGGTGAGTGGGATAAATTTCGTAAAGATGATCGATGTATGTAGAAAGCTAAAACCGATTCATTACATACAATTATTAAGAAAAAAGCTGGATATTTATAAAAAGAAGATATTGAATAGAGTTTTTGAACCCTTACGTAATATAGATAGTAAGTACGTGACAAGGAAGATACAACCACGAACTGTGTACGCGTTCAGTAATCCTCACACGTGAAAGTGGGATGACTCACTTATGTAAGCAACATCATATGGGTATAAGACATACAACCATCCAATAGACTGCTGTTTAATAGACCGTACAAAAAAAATGAGTGTCGAAAAATTTTATTAACAGGGGTTGGACTGTGTAGGAATAAAAATGCCGAAAAGCATAATGATTATATAATTAACTTACATTTTTATTTTAAATACTTACTAAAAATATCAACATATGCTTTTTTGTTTATTAATTAGACGACGAATCTCAAAACATTTTATTAGAAAATGCTTATTTATATTATGTTATATATTACATAATATCGTACATAAGATTTTCTTTATTTAGGATAATAAATGGGTAGTAAGTTATAGTAGTATAAGCCAATGAGGACAAATAACTCTCCGATTATTAATATAGCATACACTCGATGGTATTCCATATGATATTCTCATTCAGCAGGTGAAATAGTAATTTGCTTTATTTTTATTTAATTAAACTTAAAGTTGTATGACAAGAATTGACGACACACTGTTGGGATCAAAAAATGACAAAAATTATATGATGTTGTTTTTCAGCTGTTCAACCTGGTTTTTTCTGCACATTGTATAGTATATGGGTTCAAATCCCGTCGAGCATCTTTTTTTTCTAGTGGGTGTGGGTTTTCTGAGGTGTTTTCAAGACAAGCTATCAAGTTATGTATGTTTATTTATTATTTTTAAGTAGAAAAAAAGAATATTATGGCATTACAATTATTTATCAAGGCAACATACCTATTACATATTAAAATACAATATAAAAATGAAATAGTATGAAATTTATTGTAAATAAGATAAACGTAACTACTAATAACAAGTAATATAAAACACGGAAGAATAAGAGACAGTGAGTGTAAATATTAAAATAAGAAAACAATTATTACACATTGATCTTATTTAAAACGTCCACAAATATTATAAAGTTATTAAAAATAAATCAACCTTTATGGTGGCTATCAAAAAGGCTAATTGCATGCTATACAGTATCATGAAACATCACATCCGTCCTGCGATGGGGCATCATGAAGACTGCCGAGTTACGAGTGATATAATATATTGGCGGGAACGTGAAAATTGATACTTGCCAGTATAAACGTATTGTAAATGAACACACGAATATAATATATGTTATTTGATTCGTTTGTTATAATCGTTTAACTACAGCCTTCGTCACTAATGTCGATATATAATAATACACGCGTAGCATCGACAATTCTCGTCCCATTGACAACAATTTTATCGCAGAATCCCGGACCTACGTTCAAAGGTACAAGATAAATCCCGGTCCGAAAAGTAGGCTTCGATTCGTAACCATTCCGGCAAGTTATCAAAACCTCGCGCACAAGTGCAGTCATTCCACGGTGTTGTTTGTTTGCAACACTCGACGAAATTACTGTCAGTTCCACGGCGCATGCGATTCAAGATCGACGCGCGGGCAGAACGGCAACCCGATTCACCGCGGTAACGATCATTTGGTTGAATTCAATTCGATTGAATTGATCGATCTTTTTTCCGCTGCATGATTTTACTGCCGGGTTTTATTGTTATGAATGACTGAATACAAGTTTGTTTAATCAATGGTATTTATTGATTTGTCGTTGAAAAGTGTTCCCAATTTTATGTTTTAACAATAGTTTTATTGTTGACCATTAAAAGTGATAAATACAAATTAATGTTTGGTGAACTGTCAAAAGATTTACATAATAATAATTATTATTGGATTATCATTCACTACAGGTATATTATAATTATATTAATTGGTATACATTTTATTTACTGTTTATGAAAAAAATATACTTAATCTAACATAGTAAAATCGTGGCCGGTCCGGTCCTCCATCACTGTAGCGATAGTACAAAAGAAATCTACGCGCTTGCAATTTGGCGATGGATCGAGGGAAGCGGTTTGAACTTGTGCTTACCCTATGATCCAATGCTGCGGCGTGACAGGGTGAAATAGTAGTAATATAGTAAAATCTGGATCAATTTATGACATTATCATATAGGTAACAAAAAGTTAACAAGATTTAAGAATGTACCATTCTGATTATTGAATAAACTTTGATTTAATAAAACAAAAACCGATTGCCAAAGTAGCTTGATTTAGAAGAACGCTGATGAGTAGGTATTAAAAAAGGCCAATAGTTAAAATTTGTCGCAATTAGTATGTCACTGCGTAGCATAGAGGTAAATGCGATAAACGAGGCGTAAACCCATGAGATGCAGGGTTCGATTCCCTGCCGAGGTGGCTCACTTTTTTCAAAAAGATTTTTTCTATTGGTTATAATATTATATTTTCTCAGAAAGTATTTTTTTTTAAATTATGTATGTTTAATATATTATTATTTATTCAAATCATTTCACAAACACTTTCAAAATATTCACGTTAGAATAATAATATTATACTTTGAAAACTAAATTGAAATAATCATGTTTACAATGATTAAGTATCATATTGTATTGTAATAAGCAATTTAATTAGACGTTAGTTGCCAAATATTGCATTAAATATTTATTTTTTTATATTGAATTACGACATTGTGTATTTTACAACCCAAATATAACACAATATTCTCAATAGATGCCAATACACTAAACATTATATTAAAACCATTATTACGATATTATGTATATTAAAACTATATTAAATCCATTGGCTTTAGAATCTAAGTTTGGTTACGCCTTGAAGAAATTTCTTAACATTTTTTTTTTACGAAAAATGGATGTTAACCAATTGTTCCTATTAGATCAATGCTCTGGGTACAAACAATGTTTATCAAACATAATGATCCCTACAATAGGAAGGCTGACAGGGCTCTAGCATGGGGGCTCTGTGTTGTGGGTCGACCAATTAAGTGAGATAAACACTCCACAAATTTGTTATGTTAGTAAAAAAAGTCGCTATTTTACTTAAAGAATATTAACATTTTATAATATATATGTCTGTGTGATACAATTTTTGATGTGATATGATGATTGATATAATATCTAAATGATAATTCATATTATGTAAAATTATTTAACAATTATTTGTAGTGTGTTTCCTGCCTAATAAAAATGGCTATTTATCCAATATGTCGAAGAGTCTGATTTTACTTATCTACCATAAAAGTGGGTCGCAATCAGTGGTTCAAAATAATATGATGCCTAGTGCTGCAGACAACTTAATAATTCAAATGGATTTATTTAAGAATACAAAAAAACGCTAAAATACACTGAATACGTTTAATTTTACTACGAGGAACCCAGGGATTCCACGGAATATCATTAATTTAGGGATTTTGGGGAACACTATTGTAGAGTAACACACTGCCCTTAACCTTAGTGATAGGTAAAAGGGTCCCTTTGTAATGTCAGGGCCATTTCAAACACATATTTAATTAATTACAAGATAAAAAGAACTTTTTATATACAACGTTTTTAAATTTTCTGTTGAATTGTAATATAAACTTGACTTGACTAAGTTAAACGATCAAAAAAATTCTACTTGATAGAAATAATACTGAAATGTCATTTTGACATGTTATATTGATTTCCATAGTAACTCACGTATATATTAATAATCTAGTTGCAATAATGGTGTCAAAATAACTTTTCATACAAAACAGAATTAACTGAAAATGAATTCAATTCTACTTAAAGATGGCTAAAAGTATTAAAAAATACATTGGCATCGTATTCTGATGTATTCTAAAAGTTTCAAGTTTCATTGGCTAGTCGGGAAGTTAGTTTAAAATTGATTGCAAGATTTGTACCGGACAAAGAACCACCAGACAAATGAGAATACGAGCTAAGAAAAACGTTGTAAAATAACATGTAAATTGGCCAGGCCCAGGATTTGACCTGGAGAGAGACGAATTACTAAGCGCTCGGCATTTGCTGTAATAATATTAGTATTCCTTATTTCTTTAAATTACATATTGTTATGTAATTATTATTAAAAACTTCCACGTTTTATTGAAACACCAATAGATACTATCTTCTGAACAATATCACATTGATTAAATTTCATTAATATTAATTTTAACCATTCTCCAGGCATCTATTTTGTCAAAAGTTTAATAAAATATGACAATTATTTTAATCTAACAAAAAGCTCATTACCTAGGTGCATGAAGTTCAAAAAAATCTACAAATATTTTATTTATTTATTTCTTAACGGCACATGCACCTATGAAACATATTTATAACAATATCATTATATTACATTTGATACGAGTAACATTCAATAGCTTTCAGAAACTCATGCAAAGCTAATTGTATTCTTATGGATATTTATAATATTCTTTTATATTTGATAATATTTTTCTTATGGTCGGTTATTTAGTTGATTTAGTGGGTATAAAATCATTTATCAATAATTAAGGTATTTAACCCAAAAATACATGAATTAAAAGTAATTGTATAGGATTGGATTAGGGTGAAATAGCATCCTTATCTGTTATTTCGTGACAAATAAACAACTATTTTTTGACAGGATAGTTATTGAAAGTTAAAGATAATTAGTAACATACCAAAGCTTAAAGGTCCTGACATAAGAGCCATGAAAATCTATGTGTCCGCTAAATTTTAGGAGTACAATTTATTATAGCATGATTGCATTACAAAGACTCAAGTTAATGTGCTGACAGATTGGTGATGGATGTAATCATGAAGAGGTGCCTCATATGTCTTTGACATGTGTTCCGTTTACCGCCAGAAAATGCAAAAATCTAGATTCTTGTAGTGGAACTTGTCACTGTGATCGACCCTCGGTACTATAAAATTGCAAGCGTTTTATTGTAATGGACAGATAAATGTGTTGTGGCTTTATTATTTACTTATATTCCGCTGCTCAATCGTATGGAATATATGATGAAACCAATATAATTCTTTCTTCGAATTGCTCTCCTATAAAGTAAATTGTCACTTTGGCTAAGTATTACTTTCAGTAATATGATGTTTGAAGTTTTCTAAAGGCAAAACTTGGGTGATTAACCAAACAAATTAACTTTGTATTCTTAAACATATTTTGAATTTTAGGTCCATTACAATTTTTTATACGACTCCATATTATGAAATTCAATATTAATCACAAATTTATGTTCATCATAATATAGTATGTATCAATGCAGTAATATGTACTCTAATCAGAAATGAAGAGTATTGATATTTAGACTTTAAATCGATTAACACAAATATTACGCCCTTATATAATATTATATCATCAATATATTACAATGTTAGAATCTAAGCAAATATTGTGGACCTTCACAGTGTGAAGGTTGTAACTCATTTAGTGCTAACACCGAGACTGGCGCGTTTGGAGTCGTTGTCCATTTGATATAATTAACGTGTTATTTAAATGTGGTAATTAAGAGGTATTTTAAAGGTTGATAGTGATTGTGTTAAACAGTTTTTTGTAATGATTGTTGGTTATTCGTTCAAACTATTGGGTCTTTTCACTGAGGCAAAATTACATTATTTTTTAACTAAGTATGGGTTGGAACCCACGGCTTCTTATTTATACAAATACAGTATTATTATGAATTAGGCCGACGTAGGTACATACCTAATTATGTATTACAAGTGATATCCTGCGAATTCTTTTACGTGAGATATGGAAATAAAATGTAGACATAAATACAGAATAAATATCGATATATATTTTTATCAATCAATTAGATAATGTACAGATTTCATGGATACTATTTTGTATAAATAAATAGAATAACAAAAATCAAATGAATGTATTGTATAGATTATCATAGAATATGTCAAAACGCTCATTAAAAGAGGCAAATATTATTTCTAAATCATAGAAAAAAACTTTGTTAATATAAGTATAGATAACTTTTAAAAAATCAACATGAAAGTTTATAGTAATTAATTTCTTAATAATAACAATACTGTCTGTTGTTCTAAGTTTTATAATATTATAAAACGTTTTAACAAAAAGTAGTATAGATCTAAAATAAATTTAATTTAATATTTAACTGACACTTTCCCTTTAAATGGATTGTATTAAACCTGTCTAGTAAGTGGTAATAATTCTTGAAATTCTCGATTTTTAAAAGATATCTCAAAGTAAAGCTTTATTTTTTTATTTGTGTTTTTTTTTTGTAATATTGTTAATAATCCAAAGTGAAATTATTAACAACGTTTTTCTCGTTCACTGAATCTCGGATAATATTGCGCACTATCGGTTTTAATTTTAATAACAATAATGCCTGAGTGTGTATTTTCTTTTATCGAATTTATTTTCAAAAATTAATTGAAAATTATAAATTAGAAAATATTTCAAAATATCAAAGTTGAGCACGAGTTCCCTCGCTGTTAAACACTTCACAATAGATAGCTGCGGGTCCGAAAAATAAATGTTTACTGTTGTAATACCTACGCTACCGTTTTTAATGAATTATTTTATTCGTTTAGGCAATTCGATAAAGTCAATTTCCTGTTTGGATTTTTTTTCATTCATCCAATCGAAAAACTAAAAACGTCATTACGTTTGACAATTTTCGAATCGAAATTCCAATTTAGATGCGGAGAAATGAGCTTTTTCGAGTATTGCAAATTGAAGTTTCTTATACATTACTTTTACTATGATATTCACTTTGGTATTACTAAAGTCAATAAAGTATAAGTAAATCAGAAGCGAATTAGATACTATTTTTCTTTGAAGCTGTCCTATTACAAATAATTAGGGGTTGTATTTGAGAAACCTTTTTACAAATTAATAGTTACTATCTATCAATTTAATAAACCGTTTCTAATTAAAGGAATAATAAAACTGACACGATTTAAAAATGTAACATTCTTTATTGAATAAACATAATTTGAAAACACAAACAACATGAAATTATCGTATTTTAAAGATTGTTTCTAGTGTATAGATAATAATATCTTAGTTGTTTTCAAATTATATATATCCAATAAAAAATGTTACTCCTTGTTGACCATGTTTAATCGTAATAAGATCATAATATAGGCCCCCACAGAGAGGAGGTTTGTATCAAAAGATTTTTTTTTGTTTTACGATAAATATATGTTAGCCACTTTTTCTGCATATTATTTCCATACTGTGACTCTAAACACAAATTGAAGAACAATGTGTGTATTTTCCAGACACAGGATTCCAGTCTGGGATTGACATTATAAGCCAATGCATAAGTAGCTCAGCCATCGTGAGCGTGAGTTTGAATAAATATCCGTAAAATTAAAAAAAAATAGCTTATTAATTGTTAGCAAGTGAAAATACGTTATAAATACAATTTAAAAAATCTCTATGTCGGTTATTAGATAGGGTACACATAGCTCAATTGATAAGGCATTTTGGCGCGAATCCAGTAGATGCGGCAGTAAATACATTTTTTTAGTATATATATACGAGATATTTTCAAACTGTGGATAATTAGTGATTAACTTTACCCATCTAGCCCTAGTATTATTAAAATACCTAGTATTATTAATATAGACAAATACTATTTTTGTCAGACCCACGATTAGAGTTTCTTCACTGTGATACTATTTTCCCGTGGAACACAATTTGATTTAGATTTATTACTATTACACTATTATAAAAGTAATTACAATAATAATTAATATAAAGTTATTCAGTATATATTGAAAATGGTTGTTATACATGTTATGTTTAAAATAAAAATATTATTTTATTTATGAAAAACATCAAGTTCTTATATAAATTTATATTATATGTATATTAATATATCCACATCATTATGCTCAGGATAGATCTAGATACACAACTTTATAGTTAGGTTTATTTAATAGTTTATTTTTTCTTTTTGCATTGTTTTTATATTTAATTATTATTTGTATAAATTCACAATTTAAAAAAGAAAAAAATCTTTCTTTTATTTTTGTCAGAAATAAATGCTTAAGATTTCTTGAATTCTTAGAATATGAATGTTTTGTATAATAATTCCATCACTAACCTGTGGAAAATTATATTTTTTAAGATGAATTCTTCTGAATTATATCAGCTGATATAAAAAGTACACCCTCATTAGATCAGTAGCACAATTTATGCATCTGAAATCATGGATTGCTGATTTAAAGCCTGTGTCTTAAAAGTTAGTAAAGTGTCCAAGATTCGTAATCGTAAAACCATTCAAGAAAAAAAAAAAAGAATCTGATTACAGCGCAATGATGATAGAAAATATTGGAAACTCCTTCGTAAATTTGTAATATAGGTAGAATACAGACTGATTCAGAGTTCTGAAGTGTTCGAAAATAGTCTGATACGATAAAAATTATATTACAATGAATGAAATACTTCCATATACCAAAATAAATCGCAGTCCATTTACCAATTTTTATTATTGTACGTTATTTGGGTTACATTACTTTTGGTGACCACAAAAAATTATGCAATATTGATACAGTTATATGTGTGATACTTTATTTTTACAACGCCTTTACCTGTCAATTAAATTCATTTAAGAACATGTTTATGTACAATGCGTATTAATATTATTTTCAATTCAAAAATATTACACCACTTTTTATTCATCAAAGTATTATCTTTAACAATTAATATTATTATGTCATATAATATTATATTACGAGTGATGAATAAAAAAATAATAATAATAATATTTTAGTACTATAATTTAGAGCAAAATGCAGTGCTATTAATTGTCCATTTACTATGGAAATTTAGTGACTTAATTTAAATTCTGTGATTTAAATAATCTCTTTTCATATCGTTTACCAGTTACCTATAACAATTACCTTTTCATCTGGAGCGATCTTGCACTGATCTCGCATTCAGTCAATTTCTTGATAGTTTCATTCCACCTGCTGCCAAGCTGCTTGGATCCCCCTTTAGTGCGCGATCGAAGAATTGAAGAATGCGGCACTTGCAGTTAGCTGAAACGCGTTATTTGATGCAAAGATATTTATTTGATGCAGATACATTTGTATGCCTGGTCGTCCATTAAATGCGGGTATCTTCAACCATATGTGTCGCTACATTTCAAAATCAGCCAAGTCCACCTTTAGGTATTTTTGACTTTTTGTGAATTGCTGAAGAACTACTAACTGCTTTCTAACATTTCTGCATTATCAAAATGTGGAATTTATTAATTTTAAATATTCTATACTCAAAATAATATAAACTTTCACCCTTGTGACTGTGTATTTTTGATAAAACAAAAGGCTGTTTTTCTCCTATTCATATATTATGGACTTGGCTGATTTTGAAATCGAGTGCCACATATCTCAAACGCCTTAATTATCTACCAATCGGAAAATGAAAGAAATCTTAGTTGACTTATAAATCCCAAATATATTTTTTACATTAAATTTCTATCATAAATCGTGAATAATAAATTTAAATTATAAAAAGTTAATATTGCATATTAATTCATTCATTCTTTTCCATATTTTATTCATTACATTTGTATTACCTTCCGAGCCGCTTAATATTCTACAATTGACTTATATATAATATTGTCTTTTTCTGTTGATTGTATTTTCTATCGAAGATTGGAGACCAGCTTGCAGTACATATCCTTATTTTGTGTGTTACGGAGGTTTTTTAGCCAAGAAATTCTTATTCTACTTGAATGCTTCTACTGTACTCTACCTTTGCCTGCATTAGGATTTGGACTATCTTACTTTTCATTGTGGAAATTATGGCCGAAATATGCTTTTGTCACAAAAACTCTATACTATAGTTTTAAGCCTAATTACTAACAAGAAAATCCGAGTATATCTTAGAGCACCAATTTGCCCTTGCATCAGCTTGTTTATTTTGATCAAAATATAATACAACAATTTAAGTAAAAGTTCATTGTATTTAAAAGTACGAGAATTTCCAATAACATAGTATTATAATAACAAACGAACGGTTGTTTATAATAACATTTACATTTATATGAACGATTTTATAAAAATAATTGATTCTAATCATTGTTCCATAATAATGCTTTTATATCTTGTGAAATTCACAAATTAGTTTATGGTCTAGTAAGTTTGGGTCACGCATTTTAATTTCATGACCTTAAGCAGTCAAGGATTTTTCTTAAGTGATTATTTTCCAAATCCAGCAACGGCAATGATGCAAGGTTGATTTCTATTTTTCTGCATTTATAAATCATAACAATACATAATATTTTGTTATATTTATGGTCTTCTGTTATGATTTTTGTGGGAAATAGTGTTGTAATAAGTTAAATATACAAGGTGGTCCTCGCAGTCCAATACAAAAGGCACTGGTTTCTCATCTGGGGAGGGAGGTCTCTAGATTCGATTCCCTTTGAGGTCACAAAAAACCTTTGCGATAACAGAACCAAATTCGTAATAAATAAATTTACAAAAAACAACTTCGCTATTTTCTATAACCTAAGTATATATATTGTGAATTGGACCTCGTGATATACTATTGTATAGTGTTAAAAAGGCGAATATATAAGCCCTGTTTAATGCAAAGTTAACTGTTAATACTATCGACCGAAAGTACTTGATGGAATTCGAATTTAAATTCTAATGGATTAAAGTTTTGTACTATTCCATTTGAGTCGTTTTTGCGACACGTTGAAATGATAGGTAGGTAATGGGGGTTTTACCTACACTATTGTATTAATTTAGTATATAAGTTAGAGTTAAGAGTGCTCATTGTCTGTGTGTGTTTGCTTTTGGTGAGTATACACAGCGCCTGAAGATGCCGATAGGAAAAACTCGGGTCGCAAAAAACAACTAAAATGGAATAGTACGAAACTTAAATCCATTAGAATTTAAAATTAACTGTGTTTATACGATTTTCAAAAATTTGTATTATAAGTTAGTATCTCTCAATAGTTGTTGGATTAAGTACAAGGGTGGAAGATTTCTACTTTCAGTACATTGAATACGGATAAATATACCTAATACAATGTCTTTCTACCAAGAATTGACAGGTAACACCAGTAAAATAAAAATAAATTAAATACTATATCTATGGACTATGAACTAATTATTGAATATAATATTGTTAATTATATTGTATGATGGAATCCAAATTGTATCATTTGAATTATTTTTTTACATTTTAATGTACATAATATATGTTAAAAATCAATTAAGATTTTCCTTAAATTCCTAACAATTTAATTGTTTCACTAGATTTTCTTAATAGTTATCTGAATATGGTATATTTTGAATCGAGATAAATTTGTAGTTGAATGAAATAAATGCACAAATTCTCTAAGTAAAATGAAATCGTGACTCTTGTATACTAATTGGCATTCAAATAGTTTTATATAAATTTCTTTAGATACGATATTTTGATGTATGTACGTAATTAGTTGTCTTTATTCGGGCTACGGAGCTTAAAATAGAAATGAAGTAATTGAGTGTGATTTATGAATTAAAGTAACGCGAATAACTATTTTTTTTTTGTCTTTTATCTTGCGCTGCAAAAAAAAAGAAAAAATAATATAAATAATCAATCACTGATTTTTATGAATAAAAAAAACAAAACTACTATTTTTTAACTTTGTATGAAGATTAGAAATCGGTAGTAAGTATTTTATGTTGTATGCTAATATATGTACATATATATTATTATATTTGCTTATTAAATCAATAGATGCTATTATGATCTCAAAATAAGTTAAATCAAGATTAAGATATATTTTAAATATTAAACAACAATCATTAAATTTTAAATTCGTCGTTGTCATATTATTGTAATATTATTTTGCTTATTTCATCAGAATATTCTAAATTTAAAATAAAGTTATGGTAACCATAATAAATAAAACAATGTACTTACGTACTTATATCCAGTTATTTTAAGAACGTTTTATTATAGAGACTACTGGAATACACAAATTCCTAAATTATTCATACATACTTTGAAAAAATCTCATGCATATACCCACTAGAAAAATATCCTTGTTTAGAAAATAAAATACGATACCCGCTGCAACCGCTGGATTTGCACCAGTGTGCTTTTCCAATTAAGCTAAGAGTATCCTACTTAATTACGACGAATTTAATTAATAGTTTTATATAAAACAATAATGTTAGTTATCGGTTTTTGTATATTAAATCAAAGTCGGTATCAATTAAATACCTTAATTACTAACCGACGACACGGTTTTTTTTCCAGTGGGTATATGTGTGAGACGTTTTTAAGTTTTGTATGTTCAATATAATTAATATAGAATGTTACATTCTCAAATCTTGTGAATTATTTGTTGAATAAAAGAAAATAATTTTCTTAAATATTCTTCTTCTTCTTCGATGGCGCTACAGCCAAAGTCAAGCCCTGGCCTCCTCCACTGCCGTCCTCTAGCCGGAACGGTCCTCTGCACGTCTTTTCCAGTTCATGATTTTTAGCAGCTGGTTGGCATCTTTTGTAATGTTGTCACCCCATCGTGTGCGTGGCTTTCCCACTGGCCTTTTTCCCCCTGGGTTTCCTTAGAAAATCTTCTTCGGTATCCGTGACACAGTCATGCGCTGGACATGGCCTGCCCAGTTTAGCCTCTAGAGTTTTATGAAGGTGGAGAGTTTTGAATCTTGGTATAAGTGATATAGTTCCGTATTGTACCTAATTCTCCACTCCCCACCATCATTCATGGGTCCGTATATCCGCCTCAGGATCTTTCTCTCAAAGCAGTCCACCATTTCAGCTTTTTTCATATTTAGCGTCCATGACTCGCACCCGTATGCAACGACTGTGCGTATGACGGTTTTATAGAGCCGGATCTTAGTTTTTCTTTGGACATTTCTGGATTTGAATATGGGCACCAAATGAGAAGTACAATTTATTTGCAGCGGTTATACGGGCTTTTATTTCTTCCAGTTCCTCGTTCTCTTTTGTAATATTGGAACCCAGGTATGTGAACCGGTTGATAACCTCAAATTGATGGTTTCCAAAACTACCCCTTCTTAAATATTCATTTACATCAAATTATAAATTCAAGAGGTTCACAACGTGACATGAAATAAAAAAAAATATATTACTAAGAATATGACATTTATATAAAAACAACTTAATTAAAAGAATACATACAACGTCATAAATCAGTACATTTATATGCACGGATTGAGGTAAGTAGAACAATATATTAATTCATTTATTAAGTGTATCCACTTACCTTGACGTTAGTGGAATATAATATCAATATCGAAGGATGTAATTTGGTTAAATACATTAATTATTGCCCTCTCAATTGACATTACAAAATGACAGGTTAATTTTTCTTAATAGAAGTAAAAGCAATTGATGCTCTCGATTTCTAAGATCGGGAATCCATTTTTTATCATGTTCGATCCTAAGAACATTATAGGGGTCTTTGCAGAGTAAGCGTTATATTATTAACAGTTTTTTTTGTTACGAAAAATGAATGATAGCCAATTGCACAACGTATTAGGTTCAAACACACATTGAACACGAACCCAAGACCAACGAAATTATGAGACTGACGCATAACTGTTCGGATATAGTGGGCAGAACACACGTGTATACATATTACATAGGTCAACACTGCCAAGTAAAGAATTTACTACATCTGCACCTGTACTTTTGAGGTCAAGCCTTTCAATATATAGAAAATATACGTTGACAATATAAATACAGATACACATAAAAAAACCTATCACCCACATTCATAGAATATTGACATTGTGTTGACAGAAAATATCTTTAAAAGACAGGCATTCGTCAAAATAGAATGACACATTAGCAAGGAGACAAAATAAAACATTAAATGAATTTTAATAATCCAATTGGGCATATTTCTATAACGTAACTCACACGTGCATAATTCTCATGATATTCAATATTTTAGTTAAGATGGATTTAAAATGTTGTATGATTATTTAATGCTTGAATTAAATAATCACATATCATATTTTTTAAATCAATCTTCTCTAAAATATTGAATTTAATCAGAAGGTTACAAACGTGTGGGTTGCATCTTGTTTGCATAAATACGTCTAATTGGTCAATGATTATTAAAATAATTTTTAATTGACATACAACGGTAAAAGTATGAAAACTAGACCATACACATTTAATAATTTTAAATTAAAAATTAATGTTGTAAACTTACAATATTCGTATATTTTATTATTGTCATATAGAAAAAAAATCGTATATAATTTATTAGTATTTTAAAGTCTGTTCAAATAATAAAAATCTAATAATTTTTCGTGTTTGCGTATATAATAAATAGGTAATCAAAATAATTTTTCAATATCAGAAATAAAAAAAATGACAAAAACTTTTTATTTAATTTATTGTTAAAATATTAAAGCTGTCATATTTGCCGATTAGTAGTCGCGTGTTCATATTATCATTATAACTAATTTGCAACACGAAGACGCACGTACAATTATGGTTGAATAACGTCAATTTAGTGATTAGTGATCAAATTCTATGCATCTCGCCCCGAGTGACGTTAATGTAAGGTTACTAAAAAATGCAACGCTATCTCGAAAATGTTGCATTGCACTTTGCAGTATAATTAAACATTCAGCATATGATCATCACTCCCCGATGACACGGTCTGCTTGCATAAAAAATCACCAAGAGAGGTATATTCTATTGAGATACTCGTAGATTTGTTTACTAACAAATCGTCTGCGAATTTATTAAAGTAATTATTTACAATCAAAAATTAAACAATTATTGGCTTCGTTAAATTGTTGTTAATTAAATAATTTTTAACTGTAACAGTTTTTAAACAAATTTATTTTTGTTAAATCTACATTTTTAACATCATGATTTTTTTACAATCGGATCTCTTGAGATCGCTATATTTTTGCGTAGTATACCTAGTGTTACTCGGTTCTGCACATCTACTCTAAACACAAGGCTGCTATCGAGGGTATTTTATCATATGTATGTCTTAAGGTATTGTAATTGTTACAATAAGTTAGTCAAAACTGTCGCTCAAAAAATTAAAACAGCCAAGAGAAGTGCTCTTAAGGGGGGACATGCTCGTCGATGGTCAAAATTGAGTTTTTATTGTATTTTCAAACCATGATGCTGGACACTCCTTAAACGTTGTAGATAATCTATTTATATAATTTTGAAGCCTTATTATCCTTTATAGTTATTTTAAACATTTGATGACTGCATGAAGTATTTTTGTTACATAAAATAGTATTCTTTTAAACCTCTCGCTCTAATGTTTTAGAATATGGTCATATTTCGGTACAGAACTGTGCAGTGGTGTTAAGATTTTTTACATTTATTAATTTTTAAACACATTTATAAAACCATTAGTATAATTTATTACGAGATAATTTTTGTAAAATATTCACGATAAAAAAATTTTTTGATAATCTCTGTGATCCCAAATTTGACAAGAATTAGGCATTTTATTATTCAAAAAATCGGCAAGATTAACACATTAATTAGACAGTATTATAGTGAAATATTTACGATAAAAAATTATATTGATAATCTCTGTGATCCCAAATTTGACAAGAATTAGGCATTTTATTATTCAAAAAATGGGCAAGATTAACACATTTGAAAATAATTCTAAAGATAGGTACTAATTATAAGCTATATCTTTGACTATTCAAGTGTAATAAACATCCTACGAATAATGGTTGCTTTATAATAATTATTTACCTAAGAATAAGGTAGTTTTTTTTAAAATTAAAGTAGGGAGTAAAATGATGTTAACACGCGTGTTTGAACATGTTAAAGTGAAGTAACTGAAAGAACATGCAATATAATGTATATATAAACCAAATATGATGGTGTTTTTTTAGAAACTCTATTTCTCCTAACAAAACGAAGACTTCAAACCATAATATATCCAAAATATGTCTTTTGCAGATGCCTTCATTTTACACTCACGGTGCGAATTATTAACCGCCTCAATACATAAATATGATAAACTACCCTCGATAACCGCCAATAACAGCCTTGTTTATAGAATAGATGCGCTAGAGTAGATTTATCTAAGGTATGAGAGTTTTGGCGGTATTACTAGTTAAATTGCGTATACTGGAATTATAATAGGCTTGTTAAATGTATTAATTAGTTGTCTTAGGTAATGTAATTATGATATTTCCAAAAATTTTAATATTTCTGACACTTCGGTCGGTATACTTCTTTCTTTACTCTGTGTATGAGTGTGCATTTGCCATTATGGAGTATGCATAGTGCCTGAAGATGCGAAAACACAAAATCCGGTTTGGATAGAAATGGCTTAAATGAAATAGTAGAATATTAGTTTTACAGTTAAAGATATTTTATTATAAAACGAAAAATATAATTTTATTATAAAATGTTTGTTGAACAATTTCATCGCATTAATATAATTTTATGGATATTAATTATATTATGAAAATCTAGTTTTCTTTTCTCGAATATGCCTGGTTTCATTTAGAACGATTTATAGTTATATTATATTATTTTGTTACGATATAATAGCGATTTTTGGTATTTTTTGAGCTATAGTCACCTGTTTTTCCTGTCATTTTTTCTCAGCATCTTTGCCAGAGGGTAAATGACGAGCGCATAATGACAACTAACCTATTAGAATTTTAAACTACTAAATAAAATATGTGATCGAATTGTTGAGTTTAGTGTTTTTGCCAACGGAGAGTGAAGAAAATTCCGAGGCACAAACCAATGGTCTGTGAATATATAGCTCAGAGTAGGCTGCTCACATAAACACTTTTCATTGATTGTAAACTATAACGTAATCAATTGATATTACCTACTACATTTTAACTAGGGAATCCAATCCCGAGCCAAAATTCTGATCCCGGGATTTCGGGAGTACAATTTGACAATCCCGGGATTGGAATTTTTTCCCATTGTTAAAATAAAAAAAAAATATTTACAAATAACATTGATAAAATCGGTCAAAAATAAATCTAGGATAATTTATACTATTTAAGACATTTATTGTTAATATTATATATCTAGGTTCAATCTTGGAAATACATAAGTTTAATGGAGTAAATAATATTGCAATATAAGTAATAATGTGAATTTAATATGAGATTGCTGTTTCTGATAGTAAAGACTTAATGAATGGATTAGCAAGATTTAAAGTAGTAATGCAAACTAATCATGGTGTACTTATGGCATTTCCACTTCATAAATCTAATTAGTCAGCCAAATATGAAACTGACGTAAAACGTCTGAGATCATGGTGGAATTAATTTGTTAAAAGTGCGAAGCATTGTTTTTTTTCCAATCTTTTTCATTTTCATTAATTTATGTGAAAAAATAAAATGAATCGGCAACTTACACATGGGTATAAATCAAACTTCATTCAAACTTAGTTTATTTCTAATGTAGTTATTTGTTATTAAAAGTATATTTTCTGTTATATTTTCGTTCTTATTTTATTTTCCATAAAAATTGATAAAAAACCAATCCCGAAAGCTTCGGGATTATGTTTATCAATCCCGGGATTCAAAGGTATCGAAAATAGCTCGGGATCCTAGGATAAGAATCCTTAATTTTAATCTTACGTAATAGAACATTTTTTGTAACTGATAATATGACAAAGAATGTTTACCATGTACTTTGTGAATGCTGAAAAGCAACCCCTAAATTGCAGATAAAATCTATAAATGGAAATATTATTGTGTATTCACAATACACCAAGCCGAAATTTCTATATCTATATACAGAATAAAATTGAAGTGTTTAACTGTGATCTCGAAATATTTGCCACAATACCTGAGCATGTTATATAAAGTGTCTTTTCTTCAACTTGAATAGTAAAAAAACAATCGACCAATGTAAATGAAAAATGTTCAGCTTATAGATCTAGTTGCTGGTATTAATTTAGTAGAGTTTTATCTCACTTTATCAAAACATTATGAAGTTAATCCATTGGAAACAATCTTGTGATTCTGGATAATCGGCGTCAACTTACCAGCACCTGTCCTTGGCCAAATCTACCTACACATCTAAAAGTATACATTGAAGAGTTTCAATACCTACACAAGTTTAAAAAAATATATTTAAATTAAACTTATAATAAAGTAGTTGTAGCAGTTTTAGTAAACTTTAGTTTACTATAAAATTTAATCTGACTGTTGGCCCACTTTTTCTTCTTTTTAAACCTGTCTTCAAGAAGAGTAAAGAAGTATTTGTGAAACTCATTATTTATCTTTTTCAATTGATTTTTTAAAATTAGTTTATATTACCTACATAATAATGATATAACAGTTGGGATTATATTGTTATAGCACCATGACCGTAATTAATTACAAAATAATAAATAATGAATTAGTGAGTTACCTAATTCGATTTTAACAAAAATTAATCTGACTAATACCTATTATAATATTTTTAAAATATCTTTTTTCTCATTTCTTTCCACAGGAATGCATAACACAACAATTTTTGTATAAATTCAATATAAATTTCAATCTTGAGGCGATAAAATATTTACTACCTCTGGATAATAGGCATGCAAGTTAAAGATAGCAGAGTGATTGCATCGAAGGTGGGTTGCCGACATGTGCGGAGCAGAGAAACATGATTGCATGGATACTTGCATATATTTATATGCTATCCGCATTGCATTTCGCGTGCCCATTTTTAATTAATATGCATTTAATTAAACATATCCATTTGGGGATATTAAACATAAAATTTATATTTATATTCTTTTTTTTGGTATTGCCAGAGGGGTAATAATATTTTATACTTGAAATTTATTACACGTATCTTATTCTGTGAATAATCGTATTATCTTTTGTGTTTTGATAATTTAAAATATTTTTATTGTAAATTTATCACATTCCATTTTTGGTAGTAATTATATTAAAGCTATCTAATGAACTTCTTATGATAACTGTTTAAAATAATTATACTCCAATGTACTATGTAATTTAAAATAAATAATTTAGCTTTTCTACAAACTAAAATTAAAATTCCAATATGGTATAGACTTTTGTATAAAAGTTGTCTATTAGACATAATATTATATTAAGCTTAGTAGGTTAATCTTGCAAATTACGTTGAAGAGAAACGTACTGTACATTATGTAGTTATTACCATTTTACCTATAAATATTAACGTTAGGTTGGTTGTTACGCGAGAATCATAGATAAATATTAAATAATGTAGTTGAACTACGGTACATTTACAATATGTACAATGTAGTGACGGTAGATTTTGAAAATATGGGTAGATTCTTTATAATATTTTATATCAATCATTGAAACAGTTTGTATACTGCACAACCATTGCTAATTCATACAATAATAATACAATTTCATGATCAACGCTATCAGCTTAGTTCGATCCACTTCTGGACGAAGACCTTTCAAGCTCTATTGATTTTTTTCCATTTCCTGTTCTTTTCTACTACGTATTTCCGCTGAATCTTAATATTTTGACAATTAACCATGCCTTGAGGCGACATCACTAACTAAATATATTATTTGAGATATTTACAGTTATTTGTTATAAATTGTTGGATTATTGCAAAAGCCCGAAACGTCGAATAAAAAATGAAGAAGGAGGGTTACCAATTATTACTACTGACAAAAATATGCCAGATAGAGTAATAGTAACTAAGCTAGTTCTAAGTAACTTCTAGTAACTAATCAGATTTCGCACTTAAAAAAAAGTCACTGTTTTGCGAGAATAAAATATATCGATGAAGAATTAATTATTTGATTAAACTTACGTCATACAACCAAAAAATATTCATGGATGAAATTTTGACATCATGAATTAATTGATGCAATATTCAAGCTTTCCTGTGAGAAATATCAAGCCGTTTATAATGCCGAAAAACGCTTGATTTAAATCTATACGCCTGATGCGTATTATGAAAGCTAGACGTATAATCAAAAAATTCTAACTAGGCAACCCTGGTGACAACCCCGAAAATTCTTACAGTTCAACTATTTAATTTCTTTTATTTTGTTAACTGTCAATTCATGGTGGAACTGCATTGTATTGTTGTTTTTATCTAATAAAACGCAATTTTTTTTTTGTAGTACTTATTCCACTTTTAATCAATATATTAGGACCGGTTTCGCCAGCCTCAAAGGGACATTTTTGTCTGAGGACATTGGGAAAATTAAATAAACACAACTATACAGTTCAACTAATTAATTTCCAATTAAGGGTTTTGACATACCCACTTAATTATGTAATATTTCCTCGTTTTTCTCCTCGTCCATTCGATCCTTTTTTATATAGTGTCTAATATAGCCTCTCCTTGAAACTTTGTGCAACTCTTAATTTATGGATATTTTTAAAAGACCAACTTTTGTATACATTTGTGACACTAATTATATGTAGATAGTAGTTGCACACGTGCTTAATCTAGGTTATATAATATTATATTGTAAGACGAACATATTATAACATTCAAATTGACTATACCATATTCTTTGGAAACTATTTTTAACCTGCTTACCATATTTCCATGTAAGATGGTATTTAATAAATTAGTAATAACAGAAAAAAATATATTGTGTATAAAGAATTAATTGTATTAAATTGACACATAGAAGAATATTTTTAAGTGTAACTGTAGATAAGCATAAGGCTATCAGCTGGGGCATGATCCAAAATTATCGTGACTACGCGACGCGAAGATTGTGCAAATGACGCATGCAGAACAAAACATAATTTGTCATAAAAAATCAACATGCGTCCATTTTATGTTATGTTTATTTTTCTATTACTAATAATAATAATATATTCATTGACATGTTTTCTTTTTCAAGTAAATGGGTAACTTTTTTAGTCATCTTTGCACTATTTAATAATTAATTTCTCCGTCGCCATCACAAAACAAATTGACGTGTTCACAGCTCGACTTTCGTTTTCCGATTACCAGCCAGTCCGCAATTTCGTCGCACCTATAGTTGAAAATTATTTGCCGTTTCACTGAAGCACCGTCTTAAGTACTTGTTACGGTTTGATTTTAAAATTTACAGAAAAACACACGTGTACAAAAATATGCTAGTATTATTATGAAGGAAATTCTACCCAAAGAAAATGATTTTAATTACATGTCATTTTTATCTAATACTAGCTGACCCGGCAAACTTCGTACCGCCTCAGAATCAATAATCTTGTGTTAACTTATTAGCTGAATTAAATTCAGTTTTTTATTAAGTTAAAATGAATACTCAAAATGAATAAGTTTAATAAATGTGCAAAAATCAAATTAAAATGAAAAGTATTTTAATTATATTGAACTGTACACACACAATGACCGCGTGGATTAAGCGCCGGTCTATAGTGTCGAGAGTCCCATATTCGAATCCTGGGTCTGGTAAGTTCACATATTGTAATTCAATTTCAATTCAATGATGACTACCGAGCCAACCTTCAGTCGTAAATTGTGCGGTGGCAAGTCAGGCAGATCCAATGAGTTTAAAAATTCAGTTGGATAGTTGGTTGCTTCGTATTCGTTTGTTACACAGTCGATAGATTTGAAGAAATGCAGTGAACCAACGATTTGATTTTGAATTGTGAAGCTTAAGTGATCCACATCTTTGTTCTTTACCGCAAGAATGCTCGTTCACTCAACCAATTGTCATGTTTGTGATTAGCAATAATGTTCGGTAACACTTTGTTGATGAGTTCGTCCTTAGTTAAATTTAGAAAAATTCAGCGGAAACGAAATCAATCCGCTCGATTCCTCGACAGGTACACGGCCGTTACCGATAGTCAGCAATTGCTTGCAGAAATTTTCGGCAGATGGATCGTTTAGCAATGCAACTCGCATGTTTGTCGTCAGCTGAAGTGTCTTCACATAGCACCACAGAGTCGATGATTTGAGGCAAGCATTTATTTCATCAGCAGCGGTCGATCTTGGAATGACTGGTAGTGTTTGGCGAAAATCACCAGATAGTAGAATCATTGCGTCTCCAAAACTTCTTGAGTCATTGCGCAGATATTTCATAGTTCGATTGAGTGCTTTCAATGCGCGTTTGTGCACCATTGTGCATTCATCCCAGGTGATGATTTTACTTGCTACCAAAACTTTGGCCATTGCTGAGTATTTCGCAATGTTGCATGTCGGTTTTTCAGTTGGCAATTTCAACGTTGAATGAGGCGTTCGGCATCCTTTTAACAACGTGGGCGCTATCCCAGAAGAAGCAACTGCTACAGAATTTTTGAATCTCGCACGAACAGTAGCCAAAATCAATGACATGAGGAATGTCTTCCCAGTTCCATCGGGCGCGTCGAGGAAAAATAAGTCACCATTTCCATCATCAATTGCCTTCATTAACGTATCGTACACTTCCTTCTATTGAGGGTTTAACAGTGGTACATTCGTTCGAACTGATTGGTTCAATGCATCTCGATCATATTCACGTTCACGTTCCAATTCTCTATTGAAAGCGTCGTTCATTCCACGATGTGGCGTTGGCATTCCAGCTTGACTAACAAACTGCCGCACATGAGGTAACACATGTATTCGATCTTTAAAAACAAAGCCTGGTTATGTATCTCCTCATTCACTTTGAGATCAGGATTCCCTGAAATGACACGAATTCGATGTAAAATGTCTTCTGACATGTCATCCTTGTACTTGTTCCACAGTTCAGGTGGATTCGATGGGAAGCATGTCGAAATAATGATAGCAAATACTGTGCGTATCTGATTTGGAGATGTAAAAATAATTGCTTCAGCGATTGTCATATCCCAATGAGTATCGTTTTCAGGCAAATTGAGCTGTTGACATGAAGCACGAAATGTTGGGCACACTACACCATTGACAGTAAATTTCGACTATCATTCTTTCTTTTGTTTGTTTGTTTCTTGTTTATTGTTTCTGTCATTTATCAGAGATGGCGTTGTATACGGATTTAAATTTTTTGTGATTTTCTTTTATTTTCGAATGCGCGAGATTCATTGTTCAAAATGTCAAAATGTATGAGAAAATGAATTTTCTTCATAATTTATTTTTTCCGTGATTTATCCAATTTTTTAATAGTTATTCTGCTATTCGGAGCGGAGACAAATCCAACAAATCAAAGATCATAAAAATCGGTCCAGCCGTTCTTGAGTTATAAATGATGTAACTAACCCGACTTTGTTTTATATATATAGATTACTAAAACATATACGTAGTTTCTTATCATAAAACGAAATACTTGGTATTATCAGCTATAAAGGGTAGCGATAAATCTAATATAGATTAGATCTTTACTAATCCGGTTTTAGTCTTAAAGCCTTTCTCGCTGTTATGTGCTTGGAAGAGGCTTTTGCGGCACTCCCACTTCACTCACCCGGAAATGCTGAGATCGACCATCATTTTGAAATTATTTTACCTTCACCGAGGCAGCAATTTAACGGCGAGAATCATTAAATTAGGATAATCATATAATAGAGAACTCAATAATTAATTTATCAGTACATATTCCTTATATATTTGCGTCTGCATACTTCTGAGTGCAGTTCTTCATGAGTATTCAATATCTAACAGTTATAAAATAGCATTCACATATATTTGAAATATGTTTGTACTTACTAACACAGTACATTAATATATCTTATTAATGCATTTTGTAATTATTAATACCTCTGTTTTTGGATAAAATATATTATGCGATATATTGTCACCTTACTACTGAGACCTTGTAAGTCCAATATTATAGAAAAATGATGTCTGTTCGACAAAATTTAAACAAAAAAACATTTTAAATCATATCAAAACCTCGGTTCTCTATACTAGTATGCTGTCCATCTAACGACAAATTGTAAAAACTCGTAGGTCTCGTGGTTTCAAACATGGAATTAAAACCTTGTATGTCACAACCAGTGTCAGTAAATTCATACATTAGAGAGGTATTTAAAATATTGTTTTTATTAAGTTTTTTCCTTCCCCTCAACATTATTCCCAAACAGATTTACGAGGTTTTAATAGTAAGGTGAAGAATGTGACGATATACATTCGTTATTTTATAAATCTTAACATTGAAATACATGGCACTGACAAACTAGATTCGTGCGCCACACCACACCCAGTCTCAATCAAGCGCATCACGAGACCATACGTTAGGATTTAAAGTATCATTTTTTATGACTAGGAATGTATCAGGAGCAGTTACTCAAGACTGAGTTCACCATGCACTCTAATTTGCTTTTTCTAAATTTACATGACTTTAAGTTAAGAGTACCTACCCATGGAAGAGAGGAGCACGTAGAGGTAAAATTAAAATGGTAATAAGTAACCAAAGCTAATTTAGATTTGTCCATATTTAAAGTTAAAGATAATTTTACGTTTATAAACTAAAATTATCTTTAGTAAAGTAAGGCGCATACGATAACTACTTGTGGATTGTACAAATTGCAATAGTCATCCATATCAAACATCAAACATAAACAAAAATCAAAAATATCAGATATGTTTGCTAGATAACATGCGGAATTTACAGTAGAAGCGACGAGGTATAGTAAGGTAGTAGGTAGGATATAAGCGGTCGCCACCATGGGCGGTTTTGGAGTTTGTAACGTAGAGTGACGAAGCCTGTGTTATACTGTAAAATTCATTTCACAGTATGTGATTACCACAGATGGATTTAGTTAGTCGTATGACTGACTTTCTTCACTTAAAATTGTATATACTTCCTAAAAAATAATCACTACCGTAACTCTTTATTATATATATATTTGTTATTATATACAACGTAGAATATGTATTAATAATTATTACAGAGGACGAAAAGAGGTCAAATATAAATGCAAAGATTCTATCAAAGATTTAGCACTTAACATGTTCTCCTTGCATTATTACAGATAGTGCTTTCAGCTGATATAAAAGAAAAGTGTAATTTAATTTATTTTGTATTGGCAACTAGCCATTGTAAAACATCGATTGGCTTAATCAATACCTGCTTTCTCTTGAGTAAACAAACGCAAAAACATTTCATTGTTATGAAATTTAATTACTAATATCGAATACTAAAGCTTACATGTTTTATTGTTATGTTTGTGTACCCTGTATTGAGTTATAATTTGTAATTCCTATGTGTTACAAATAATCAATATATATGTACTATATTTTAATTTTAAATCGTTGTTCATATTTATTAAAATACAACACCATTTAATTTAGTATATACCGTATACACAAACATTTTATTGACCATAAGGATTTTGAATTATTTTATCAAATTATAATATATAATTGGAAACAAATAAACATAGTAGCATTATATTTATTTCATAATATTATAATATTAGGTACCTAGTTTCTTTAACTTAATACCATCATGTATAGGTAGAAACTATTATTATTTAAAAGAGAATCTTTATAACATTTTATAATATTATTATATATACAACAATATTAAATTTGTGGAATATAATATTATTATATATTATTCATTTGTATCTAAAATATTAATAGTATTAAAAGGCATTAATATATTTTTTTGTATTTATCGAAAATATTGGATATATTTAATAATCAATAGAATTGAGGCGGCTCTCGTGGTGCAGTGCGTAATGTGAGGGAGCTCCGGGTTCGATCCCCGTGAGGACACAATATATTTATATGATTTTCTAAAAGCCTGGGTGTTTGTGATTGTTCTAATTACTAACATACTACCTTGTACGAAAAAATAAGGATGCTGTTAATAATAATAATAATAATCAATAGAATTGAAAAAAAACAGTTGATAATTATAATATAGAGAATTAATAAATGGGTTAAACAATAATAATAGTAATAAAAGAGTAAACGAAAATAAGTTACAAAAGGTGTAAAAGTAAACGACATACCTAAGTACATTTATTATAATATATAAACCAATAAACAAATAATTATAAAACTATTGATATACTAGGTTTCCCCAAGTATATAAAATACCTCCTCAGTCCCCTGGATAACTCAAAAGTAACTAAAACTGTCACTGCATTACCTGTTTGAATCTATGCTTATTGGATGTCTCAGAAACTCAGGAGTTGAACCGCATTCACTTGTTTTATCAGTCAAGCATAACTGATATCAAACACCGTATTCAAAGCAGAGGGTCCCCACGGTCCAAATGTCTAAAACCCCAGACCAGGGATGGCGAACCTTGTTACGTTCGCGTGCCAAAATTTCCTAAATAATATTTTTAGACTGTCAGACGTGCCAAGCAGTTTTTTTTATGGCGAAAATTTTTTTTAAGTTTTCGAAAAAGCAGTTTTTAAGAATTCTATTAAAAAGGTTTAAACATTACAATTGAGTAATTGATATTCTATCTTTCATCATATTTCTAGCCGAAGGCATATCTTTTATTCTTTGAATATTTTTTTCCCTTGTTTTCAGGTTACTCAAAGAGATCGTGGAAGCATTTACCACTATTCCTTCATATTATATTCTCCATCGCAGAGCGGTTTTCCTTTTTTAGAGAATCTGTATGAGTGAAAATAACAAGCAGTTATTATATTTGAATGACTGCCGATTATTAATTTCATAAGGTTTGTTGATTGTATATTTTTATTTTTAATTCCCCTATCCTAAGGACCGACATATGCAATCGTATATTCACATTAAACGAAATGATTATTCTTTAAAATGATTTACCTGCAATTTTTTATACAATGCGATTTGTCATTATTTATGCATGAATTTCGTTGTTTCCGTTTGCGCATCGATTGGTACCTAAACATAATATGAAAAACCGAAGAAAATACGCATGGCTATGTCATTATAATTTTTTAATATTATATCTTACCTAAGTTAGTACTTAAGTACCTATACTTATATTTATTTGTAAAAAATATTTTTTAAATATATTATATAAAATAGTAATATTTCTTTTCTCTTCAAAATGAAACATTCGCGTGCCATGCAAAATTATCTCACGTGTCACTGGTAGCACGCGTGCCATAGGTTTGCCATCCTTGCCCCAGACGATATAATTAGGTAACAGACAATCGTATATATTGGCTTTATTAGATTCATATATTGAGAAGATTGTTTCTTTAATTAAACGCGTTTGTTTTTTATTTAAATATTCTTCTATTCTTATATACTTATTAATAATCAAATATTCTCTATTTTCTATTAAATTCCGTTTATATTATGTTATTAATGACTTTTGAATGTAATGAAAGAAGAGAAAACAAGTAGAATTTCTTAAAATCACAATAAAGTTGATTTTTATCTTTTAAATATATGAATATTTTGTTTGTTGAAAATATTCTATATAATTGTATTTTTAAAGCTTCATGACTAATTAAGTGATGATATTAGATCATGTTATATAATTTTATGTTATATCCGTCGTGACGCAAAAAGTTTGTCTTCGTTCGCTTGTAGTTACAACACGTTTTGTCTTTGCTTGTGAAAAATTGTTCAAAGTCTTCCTGTTTATACTTACAGAAAAGTTCAATATCTAATAGGTAATAAATTAATTATTTTT
Source organism: Rhyacophila brunnea (assembly GCF_057557595.1). Taxonomy (NCBI): domain Eukaryota; kingdom Metazoa; phylum Arthropoda; class Insecta; order Trichoptera; family Rhyacophilidae; genus Rhyacophila; species Rhyacophila brunnea. Next base: position 2,383,012 of record NW_028232882.1, on the reverse strand, counting down.
ACTATATCTCCACCAGTATAAGTTGTCCACTGAATGTGTCATATAATTATGTACTTTTTATACTTAGATGAGCTTTGTTCTAAATTCGAACACCTGATAATTTATGATGGTATATCATTATATAATATACAGTGAAGGTACCTACTTTAAGGTAGAAATAAATTAGTATAATTCAAAATCATTTCAATTAATTTGTAACCTCTATAATATAGGCACACGATCAAACCAACATTTCAATATTAATATGTATTAAAGTACACTTAAATTAATAACTTATTGTAATACCACAGTGCATTCAAATTCATGATCAATAAGTGCACAACCATTTTTCATGTATTTCTATCCTGAACATGTACTCTATAGGAGTGGATTACTTAATTAACATAATAGTAGCAGTACACGCGCATGGGTTAACTTGCGATAATGTGCATTTTAAACTATCGTGTTAATAACTATTTACACGAAAAGTGCTGATTGTCTCTCCGATCTCATTCTTAAAGCGTAAGGGAGATGCGATGTTGTAATTGTATGATGCTATTTGATAGGTTTAGACAGGTTCGTAGATAATCGGTAAACGTCAAATGTTCTATGCGGTGTAGTTCTTATTTCTTCCGGCAGGTTTTTCACAATCGTTTTACTGCGCATGCGCATCGACATGTAAGTACCAATTACTGCGTAAAAATTCAGAAACTTTTGAACTTTTTTGAACCATGCATGCAATCTTGCAACTTGCACGATAATATGTACATTTTCTTGTTATGGTCGCGATAATACGTACTGTCAGCAGTAGTGCATTCATGCACGTGTAAACGGAGTATAAATAATTCTAGATCTATTGACTCTAACGTACTTGACCGATTCAAATATTCGTGCCCCAAAATATGAACTATTTTTGGTACAAATTTCTTAAATACCTTGACGTAAGTACACTTACACTACCATTGATGATAAAAACTAAAATAACGTATCTTAAGATAAAATTCTACATATTTAAACCAAAGATATCAAAAATAACTTTATAATTAATTTAACTTGTTTATGATTTATAAATTAAATAACTGTTGAAAAATATATAAAAATACAATATAAAAAATATTTATAATATGTAATAATATAATGATTATGAAATTACTATATTATTATATAATTTCAGACAATATATGAATAAATCAATACCAAAAAAGAAAGTAGGTACGTAATGATATATATGATTTTAATAGTTTTAACATGACGTTGATTAACACTTTTCTTAAACATTCACGTATTGCATAGGTATATTTAAACTTTTACATAATATCCATTCCAAATAAAAAATATATATTTATTATAAAATATTTTCCAATGTTTTGAATTTTTGATTTTTTTATAATAAATAATGTTTTCTTTTGACGCAATTATTACTGACTTAGAACTTGTATCATCTTTATCAGATTTAATACAAATAATAATTTAATACAGATTTTTAAAGGCATTCAAAATAATCCTGGCCATAAGCCAAAATAAATAATTTACTGACTTATTACATAACAAATCCGATGGTGTATTTGTACTTATAATGAACACTTAAGTGTAACAGTACTGACTGGTAATTTCTCTAGTTAGAAGGTAGCTACGTGATATCTCGTCTTCTTCCTGATGTTATATAACACAGCATCGCTGAGAAGAAGGCCATTATTATTCAATATCGAATATTGCCATCATTATAATGTTTTTTGTAAAGTAAAATCTAGTCTAATTGATTAATAAAATGGGACAATGATACAACAGAATTTGTGTGTTTATATATTGGTATTTTGATAATAAATCAAATTACAACTTTTCTCAGCACATTTTGTTTATTACTTCATCCAATATACGAAATATATTTTCTTCTTTTTTTTATTTACACATAACCAGGGTGATCTTTTTAAAAGACAGTTTTATAGGATCCCTCTTATACATATCAGGGAGATTATTAAGTCACGAAATGAAGCGTCATAAATAATTAGAATTGATACAAAAACTAAATTTCAGTTTAAAAAACGAGTGTATTATGGCGAGGGCTTGCAACGCAGGTGTAACGATTTTATAACAACGTTTTTATTAGCTCGTATTCTTATTTTTCCGGTGATTTTTTGGCCAGTAGAAATCTTGCAATTGATTTTTAACTAACTTCCCGACTAGCTAGACATTTGAAACTTTTAGAATATATCAGAACACGATGCCAATGTATTTTTTTAACACTTTTAGCCATCTTTAAGTAGAATTGAATTCCTTTTCAGTTAATTCTGTTTTAGATGAAAAGTTATTTCGGAAGAAATCCGTAATCCAATCCACTATTATTGGTTGCTAGGGGGTGGTCCTAGCAACTAAATTATTAATATATACGTGCGATACTATGGAAATTAAAAAGAAATGTCAAAATGGCATTTTAGTATTCTATATTTGTATTTTTTTTATTTACTTCATATCAAGTGCAAGTTTGAGCATATTGACCATAATAATTCAACAGAAAATTTAAAAACGTTGTATATAAAAAGTTCTTTTTATCTTGTAATTATTATGCTCTCCTTTTAATCCAATCTAACATGGTTGTCGTCAATGTATGACACTTGTATCCAGAGCTTTCATCATCACTATAAATCATTTCACATTCAATCCCACTAAAGTTTTACGTACACGAATTTAATGATTAGAGACATGGTCTTCGTGCCATATTTGTATAACATGTAAAAAATAAAATAATAAGTAATTTTATATCATATGTTATAGAAAATGTAAGTGTCAATAAGAGGCTTTTTTTTGTTATTGTTAACATTTCAATTGCAACATGAGTATTGAGCTATGTACGCTGTGGCCGGCCGACTCTAAGCTCCGTCCTTTCGCTCTTCCTAAGCTTTCGTTCACCTATATTCACTTCACGAAATAGTCGTATTTACCAATTTTTCTTCTCATTTGGCAAGACCTGACCGATGTATTTGGTACCCTACCTGGCTGTCAACGAAACGGAAATTATTTCTAGGCTAACCGTAGCCCTTTTTTGATTTTGCTAATAACGATTTTTCATTATACATCGACCAAATTCACTGTACCTTTATTTTTCCTCCACCACCCATTATGCAGGCGTATACCGTGGCGTAACGATAACAATAGGCGCTCTTCAAATTTGAGCTGAAAGTGTCCCAGGAGCAACTTCCTAAGACCTTGGTTAGCCTGCACTAGAGTGTGCGTGATTCCTACTTCGATATCAATTTTCGATGAGAAAAGACCTTCTTACTCGCCGTAAAATGCCGCAAATTTTCCCTCGTAGATACGAGCTCATTGGCTGACTAGTCGAACTGAGGGTCAGACTAACTTGAAAAGCTCTTCCCTTTCAACCGGCATATGGGGACACTCCCAGAGGATGTGATCAGCACACTGCAATTCGCCACATAAGTTAGTCGAAGATTCTATTCGGCCAAGCTGACAGAGCTTGGAGGCAAAACTAAAAATAATTTCAACTAATAGTAGTTATGAAAAACTTTAAGGGCCATTGTACTTTTTTCAATAAATAGGCAATAACTTACATTAAAATAATTATTTTTTCTTAAATACGTATTAAGTAATTAAAGTATTATCTACAATCTTGACAGTAATAAATTATGAATGTACGGATTTAAATTATAACGGACATCCTCAATAAAATAAACGGTAATAACTAACTTAATTTATATTTATAAATTAAATTTTACTGCTTATGATTTTGTTTGAATGACACCTATGCTTACTCTCTACAACGGATCCAGTAGATGAAAATACAGTAAGTTGCACATAATTAATTACGTCTAAGCATACTAATTATCACTCGCAGCAAAGTAAAAGAGATCAGATAAGCAGTCGTTTTTCCTGTTCTGTTTTCCTGTTAATTATTTACCAACATACATTTTTTACAGTCTATGAATACATAATTAATAATATAATAATCTGTTTATAACGGTTCTTGTAGTATATTTTGTTGTTTTTTTGTGTGTCAAGGTCGAAAAATGCACCATTCAGAAGCTTGGCTGTGTTTATTTTTTGTTATTTTTATTTTTTATTGTTATACATAATAAAATGCCGTGGGATAAATAGTTATAACTATTAATTATTGTATCGCATAATATCATTACTTTATTGACAATGAATATTTTGGTTATTATAAAACACAGTACACAAAACACTATTCTCTTCATTACTAGAATACTGCATAATTAAAATAATAATTAAAGATTTTTTTTTGTATTGTTAGAGTTAAAATGTAGGTTTATGACGGCTCCTTTGTCTTAAAGCTATACTTTAGCTGGGGCACGGTCTAAAACGATCGTGACTGCGCAACGCAAAGAATGTGCAAACGACGCGTGCAGAACAAGACATAATTTGTCATAAAAATTCAACATGAGTCCATTTAGTGTTATGCTTATTATTCTATGTGTAATAATATATTCATTAACATGTTTTCTTTTTCAAGAAAATGCGTAACGTTTTTTAGTCATCTTTACACGATTTAAGAATTAATTCCCCCAACGCCATCACAAAACAAATAGTCGTATTCACAGCTCGACTTTCGCTCTCCGATTGGCAGCCAGTCCGAAATTTTTTCGCACCTTTAGTTGAAAATTATTTTCCGTTTCATTAAAGTATGCTCTTAAGGCTTCACAATAATCGCAAAATATTGATTCTTTAATCTACTGGTGACCTAAACGTGCGGCCGTTAAATGCACGGCGTAATACTATGGTTTAGTATAATTTTTCATATACCAAATTCAAATACCCACGATAGACGAATGGTTACGGATCTGGCTTATAATGTCGATAATAACGGGTTTGAATCTCGGGTCTGGCAAATTCTCGTGCTATTTTTCAAAGTGTGTTTGGACCCTGAGTAGGTAACTAATAGGTTGAGCATTTGGCTAATATCAATTTCTCGTAAAAATAAAAATAAAATCCTAATACAACCTCTAATCTGTGTAGGCCCACATACGATCTTCATAATGATCAAACATGGTAAAACAATTTTCAAAGCTATCACTATTTTTTTTGTTTACTACTTCCATCTTAAGACTGATATTCATTAAAATATCCTTTTTTTTAATACAAGCATAGAGTTTTAAGCCAAGTTTTATAATATTGCAATTACAGCCAAAAGCCAGCCCGGGGTATATTTTTTTTACCTAGAAATGAGAAAGAAGAGTCATTTGACTTAAAATTTTGTAGTCAAATCAAAAGTTTTTATGTTACACTGAAAAAAATAAATAATAATTTTATTAAAGGTGCAGAGAATTTGATGTACCGAAATATAGCCTTATTATCAATTTAATACAACAATGATAGAATGGTATAACAACATTTTATAATAATCGAAGGCGTCCCGATGAAAAGGGTCTCTTAAAACGACAATTTCAATGTTTTATGTGAGAGATATCTTAAAAATAATATTTTAAGATGACAAGTAATTAATAAATCAAATAATAAAAACATACAAAATTAAAAAAATCACAACAAATGAATCAAATTGTACATTGCATCTAGACCCCCTTTCCACGTTAGAAAACCTTTTCGAACGAATTTTGAAAAGAAATGTGGCGATATTATGAACGTTAAATTCTCCACGCTCTGTATACTATATAGACTTTTAAATACAATAAAATCACTTTTGATACGAATGTATTATATCAACCCTTTTTACAGGGACTCCTTCGCATGGAAAGTTAAAATCTTGAATAGATAAATATAAGACACACTTAATAATTCGAAATGTATTTTTCTTACAAAGTATAAAGAATTTCAAGACAGAAGCAAGAAGAAAACTTTTAAATAATTACAAGATAAAAAGAACTTTTTATATACAACGTTTTTAAATTTGCTATTGAATTATTATGCTCAATATGCTCAATATTATGCTCAATATGCTCAATATGCTCAAACTTGTACTTGATATGAAGTAAATAAAAAAACAAACAAACAAACAAATATATAATACTAAAATGTCATTTTGACATTTAATTTTGATTTCCATAGGAACGCACGTATATATTAATAATTTAGTTGCTAGGACGACCTCCTTAGTAACCAATAATAGTGGATTTGTTTACGGATTTTTTCCGAATTAACTTTTCATACAAAACAGAATTAACTAAAAATGAATTCAATTCTACTTAAAGATTACTAAAAGTATTAAAATAATGCATTGGAATCGTGTTCTGATATATTCTAAAAGTTTAAAATGTCTAGCTAGTCGGGAAGTTAGTTAAAAATCGATTGCAAGATTTGTACTGGACAAACAACCACCGGACAAACAAGAATACGCGCTAATAAAAACGTTGTAAAATAGCCTAAATTCTTTATTTTTGAACTTGACAGGATAAAATATATGCTAATATGCCTTTAACAAGAGAAAAATATATTCAAAAAGTCAGGAGACTGACCGCTGTCATATTGCGATATTATATATTTACCTTGGGTGAGATTTCATTTCAGACCCTTTTCTCAATTCTGTTAAAAACTTAACAATGTCAAGGTCATCCATCGTCTCCAATGCCGGGCCATATTTCCGTCCCCATTTCCCCAATGATAGCTGAAAATTATAGCGCCATTTAGTGCCGTTTTAAGTAGTAGTACTTTACCATTATGAGACATTACTGACTTGACTATGATTGGGTAACAAAAAAAATATTTCTACAGTATCAAAAAAATGTAATAGATACCCACAAACTTTCAAATATTTACGTAATTTTCTTGTATTCAGTGTTACCGTATACCCAATTTATACATAGTATATTTATGCACATATTTTTATTATATGTAAAGTGATACTCTTGCTCACATTTAGTTATTTTTTTAGAAGCTGGTTTCAATCTTATTTAAATAGGTACACCGCAATGTTTGCCTATTTTTTTTTTAATAACAAAATCTATGCGGTTGCTCATTTTGTGGGTTCAATTACAATTGGCTAAGTTTTCCCATAGGAAACGGCTATAATTGTTGTATTATGTAGGTACCTACCTAATAAACATTTAAAGATGTTTAAACTGTTATAAAATAAATTATATATGAGTTACCACCATAATACATTATACTCTAAAAAGATATGTGTCTTACTAACACATTGTATTATACATATTTTAATCCTTATAAATTGTGAAAACATCAATTATTTTTGTAAATACACATAATATATTATAATGAAAATAATGTAGTTACCAAAATATATGCAATTCTAGGTAAAAATATTATATTTCATTTATTTTCTTTTGTACCAGAATTAGACTGTCATAAAAACTTGTCTGTCATAAAAACGTGTGATAATATCAACATATTTTATGACCTTATTACACCTCCAAATAACCGGATAATAATTTGCGCAATGAGACGGGTTACAATTTTGACATATAATGTTAAATTATTTCTCAATTTTTGAAATCTATATGTCTTTATTGATATACATAATTTGAAAACAACTTTACTGTAAGAAACCACTAGAAAAAAATCTTTTTGAAAAAAAATTGACACAAAGCGGGATTCGAGTCCGCTTTCGTGTGCACTGACCACTGAGCTATGTGAAATTAAAAAAATAGTACATTCAAATATTACCAACCACAAATACGTTATATTAATTGAATTTGAATTAGGTAAATTATTAATACTTTAGTTTAAAATACAAAAGCCGATTGCCATAACAATAACGCAATTTAGAGTGCCAGTATATAATTTCATCAGATGTAGATAAAATACACATAACTAAGCGATTAGAGCATATGAGCGCGAATCCCACTGGATGTCGTATTTTTATTGTGCAACTACGACGAATTTCTGTTATCACCAATTTTTTGTTGTCGGACAGTAATCGCATTTATCCAGAAACTGTAAATTTTCCAAGTAAAATACCCAGCTTATTCCTATTTCATCTGCTTAGCGATAGAATATAACTAAATATATATATAATGAAAGCGTATCTTCCCTTTGAAACATGTTCACCGTGCCTTTTACTCATGACTGTAGCGTATTGTAATTATATATTATATTTTATTAATTATTAATACACAAGATTCATAAAACAATAGTGGATAATGAGTATAATATTTATCTGTGACGTGAATTATAAATAAGACCAAAAACTGACACTTTTTATAGTCGTCGAGTTTATTTCAGTTGATTCTGAATGTGTAATGTATCCAATATAAAAAAATCTTCAGAGTACAATCATATTACTGTTATCTCAGATCAAATCGGATGTCATTAAGTATGAAGTTTTTTCACCATTTTTTTTTATTTCACTTTTGAAACCAGAAAATTATGTTTAAACTGACATACATTCTAACCGCATATAATGCATTATAATATGTGAAGAGGCTAGTGATTTTTTTTATGTTATAACAAATGATACTTGTCGAAACCGCAACACAATAAGCATTTTGATCATATAAGAAGCAATACTATACCATATATAGCATTTATAATATTAAAAAATCGATGGAAAAGATAAGTTCTTATAATAATATATTATACTATTTCTTTGTGGCAGATACTAATGAAATATTATAATGTCGTGGATCTGGGGTTTGAATCCCAAGTCTGTTAAAATAACGTATTGTTTTTCAATTATTCTTTTCTTTTTTTGCTTGAATACAATTTTATTTTTTATATGAGAATATAATATGCCAACAAAATTGTTACTTATAGTTTTTATTCACAGGTGAAACTGTTAATTTATAACGATATTCAATAATAAAAATATTGTCATGCAGAAAAGTAATGTACCAAGTTTTATTAGGTGGACACTTAAAGGCCAGCTATTTTTGGAATAAAATAAACCCCTAAAAATATTAAATAAGAACAGAATCATAAATATTGGTGAAAACTTACAAAATCAATATGTTAACCGATGTATCGTGAATATTTTTACAATAAAATGATAAATATTGTTTAGAAAATATACACAAACAGTTTATTCAGAAGCTATGACGTTTACAAGAAGGCACGAGTTCACCCGGATCTGACGGTGTTGTCCTCAGGTTAAGAGTTAAACTTTAAATAATTAAAAAATATGAAAAAAATGTTGTTTAATTACAGATAAAAATAGTATAATAATATAATATGGTAGTAGCGAATGATGGAGGTAGGCTGTTCAGATCCGTCATAAATAGTGCACATTAAACTTTGTCAGTCACACATATTTGTTTTCATTGAACTAAGAATACAATTTACAGATGGTATTGGTTAGTTTTTAAAATTTAATAAAGCCCTGCGAAAAACAAAACATAATTAATAATAGTCAATACTCGTCTATCTATAAAATACAAAAAAATTATGCTATTAAATCATACATAATTTTGTATATTTTATAGATATAATAATATATTTTATGTATTGTAGTTTAGTTTGGGCGGGGTTTAATGAATTAAAAAATGTGAACCAACTATATTAATTTGTGTAATATATATGTATTCTTAATCCTTCGACAACAAATAAGTATGAATGAAAAAGTATACACAATTTTGGTATATCGCCCAAAATATACCAAAATTATTACGGTTTAGTTGGGCAGGGCTTAATTGATTTTTTAAAAACTAGCCGACACCATCTGTAAATAATTATAGTATCATTTGTAGTTCAATAAAAACAAATTTGTATGACTAACAAAGTTTAATGAACGCTATTTATGGCGGAACTTAACAGCCTACATCCATCCTTCGCTACTGCAATATACTTTAATTGTTGGTATCAAGCAGATAAATCTGTTTATATGAATAAATAATGATTTTCTCACGTGGTATTTTACTACATCTCAAAAAAAATATTTTTTTTTATATTTAACTCGTATTACATAATCGCAGTGTCGTATAACGTATTGTTTTTATGCAGAACTTGTCATTAGCCAGTCACTGCTCTTGCAAGCAAAAAGACATAACAAGTAAAAATGATTCAATTTTCCCAGCATTAAAGTTAATTGACACATTAAATCAATGAAGAGTTAAAACGCATTATAGACATTTAGTTTTTTTTAATCGACAGATGGTTCGATTTTATATAATTATCAGAAACGTTAATTGTATCAATACAGTTGTGATTGCTCTTAATATTCTGAATATATTATTAGGGTAAAAGAAAACGCACAGATGGACACAAATGGAAACAAATTCTTATTATAGTTGTGACCATCTTTGAATTATATTTAAATTACATATTTATGTATTAAACGAATATAAAAAATTAAAACAATACTATGAAAAGCTACGAGGCCCATCGTCAGTGTAGTGTACACCCAAGATTTAAAAAAATTCTCCTGTGACCTCACCAAAAATCAAACCTGAAGCTCCTAGATAGTAAATAAATGCCCAACATATTAGATTAGACACTATCCAAACATTCTAAGCCGTATATTTATGACATCGACAAGAAAGGAAGTAAGTAACTATAATTTAAAATAAAAAACGGAGTAATAAGAAATAATTACAAGATAAAAAGAACTTTTTATATACAACGTTTTTAAAGTTTCTGTTGAATTATTATGCTCAATATGCTCAAACTTATACTTGATATGAAGTAAATAAAAAACAAACAAACAAACAAATATAGAATACAGAAATATCATTTTGACATGTCATTTTGATTTCCATAGTAACGCACGTATATATTAATAATTTAGTTGCTAGGACCACCGCCTTAGCAACCAACAATAGTCTTTTATTTTTTACAGATTTTTCTGAAATAACTTTCCATACATAACAGAATTAACTGAAAATGAATTCAATTCTGCTTAAAGATGGCTAAAAGTATTTAAAGAATGCATTGGCATCGTGTTCTGATATATTCTAAAAGTTTCAAATGTCTAGCTAGTTGGGAAGTTAGTTAAAAATCGATTTCAAGATTTTTACTGGATAAACAACCACCAGACACATAAGAATACGAGCTAAGAAAAACGTGGTAAAATACACACTACAAGTACGTGGAAATATATAGAGTGAGCGAAAGAGACCATATTATCTTCCGACAAGGTCCACCGAACTTACTCTCACATAAGTGGAATAGTTACCGACTGATAACATATAACTCAATAAATGCCTTAATCCCATATCAATAATCCTCTAATCGACAGAATTGGGAAGAAAAATATTATATCTAACTCGCGTCTAGTTGTAACTTTTAAATTTTTAAATAAACAAAATAAAATGAGAAAAGGTAATAGAAATTTAATACTGAATGAAAGTACCGTTATTTTTTGACTTGACGGGGCTCTAAGGATAGAGGGTTACATGTAAATTGTACGTAAAACATTTCACCGTGGCACAGTTCTAATTGTATGAGATTCAATATGAAAATTAATTCAATTTTCATAGCTAAAATCAGCTTTGAAAAATAATGCATAAATATGCAAAGTTCATGAATTCAAGAATGAAAACCTAACCTAACATAACCTAACAAATCCAGTATATCGGCTATTTTCAAAATCTGTTTGCTGCTGGCTTCATGTAAAGTGTAAACCGACGAGAACCGTTTTTTATTTAGACATGAATTTTATGTCAGTAGGTACTGTACGACCCAAAGAGGTTGTACCACAGAACAGATAATAAATAGAATGCCGATATGCTATATCCAATACGCCGCATATTGATGCAGGGTTTTTGAATGTGTGAGTGTCCTACGAAAATGAAGCACGCATTATGCACGTGCAATAGTGTGTGTAATACACCAACATTAAATGAGCGTAAATGCATAAAAAGAGAGCAGTTTTCAGTATTCGACGTACAACGTATTCTTGTCACGTGTGTAAGTTTAACCCGGATTCTTCCTTACTCGAGTCGGTTACCTGCTATCGCCTTACCCGTTAGATATTTTAGTTCCCATTATTTCTGTGTTCCCTGGGTTGTACGGTCTTAATATACGGCCATATATTCCCGATACAACATTTCACGGTGAAGTGTGATACGGCGAACTGCATACGTAGAAGTTTCCGGACACGAGGGTAGAGAGGGTAAGGAGCCGTCAGTCGGGATGCATTCTTCAAACTCGCCGCCTTTCTTTTTGTTTTCGCGCCAAAGTTGTTATTTCTACCCATACCCATGTTTCATATCTCATGTGAAAAGCCAAATACATGTAATATTAAATTTCTCTGAAACCATGGTTTTAATTATAAGTGTAAACTGTAGATAAACCCCCGATCATAAATCCTTTCATATCAGAACTTACATCAATATTTGATGCAATTTGGTCACGCATACTACTTATTAATTCTCCTCACAACACAACTACAGTCATCAATAGCGATATATTAATTTCTTTTCTAAAATAATTAATTTATCAGTGACACAAAAATTAATATTAGCAAGAATAATAGTTGAGTTTTCATTCGTAATATAATTATGGTATTGTTTCACATTAAGCCTGATATGTAAATATTTATGCTGTAGCAAAAGTTTATAAATTATTTACTTAATTTAGTAAATATATATTACGCAAACAAAGCATTTTTTTAGAATAAACCTAATTTAAAATCTTATTTATGTATGGCAACTTTGCACAGTTAGTTGTATTGTTTAAAATAATAACTATCTGAGAAAATAGTTTCAATTGGCGAATCTTGTAAGTGTATACTTAAATTCAGTAGAAAGCCCTGTCACTTTTAAATAAACTCACAGCTTGGTGAGAAAATATATTAAAATTATTATTTTTTACAATATCAATAAAATTTTATCTTGCTAGTCTCGAGCCTCCATTTTTAACCGCTATGACGTATGTTATCCCTTTCCGTGTTGACACTACAGCGCGTAGATAATAATTCTTTTAGCATTACTAAAAATTGAGGTTATCTCACCAAAGCTTCAATAGTAAGTTTCGCATGATCCTAGTTGACAATATTGGCAAAACCCGGAGCGCAAAAAACTACTCAAATGGAATAGTACAAAACTTTAATCCATTAGAAGTAATATATCAGTCTAATAATGGCAACACACATATCTGAATTTACACAACTTTATTCACACAGCGATACAACAAAATCGCGTTCAATATTATTAGTGGCTAGTACACCTGTGTATCTTTACCTGACACGCACAGCCGATAATAATAAAAATCTCTCTATCTCAGATTGTATTACGCCTAACGGAACTAGATTAAATCTCGTACATGCATAATGATGCTAATGATTCAATTACAAGCCAACAACCAAGGTTAAAAATGAAGCAACGTCCATTATTTTGATGGTGAAACAAAACGTGGTGAGTCTAATCAAATTAAATTAGGAATTTTATTTATGTTTATTTATTTTATTTTACAAGCGCAAAAAAAAGAGTCATAAATCAAAACTGACCTTGCTGTTATGACGTCTTGTAGAAATTATTAATAATATATTACAATTATTATGAAGTAACGCTGGTTATTATATAAGTCAGTTGAATTAAAATTGTGCGCCTCAGTGTCTTTCTTATGAATAAGTCTTTGTTCATACTCAAATCTACATGAGTCTTACTTTAAACCTTAATTTGACATTCTAAATTGAAAAAATAAAAATTTTAAAAACCTCAGAAACACAGAGTATTAGGAAAAAAAAAACTTAAAAGAAAGTTGGGCCGAGTGGGACTTGAGTTCACGTCTTTCACTTCCCGTGTGAGTGCTTTTGCCTCTAAACTATCGATTTGTCTATGATTATTGCGATTTATTTTTTATTCATTTAATTCTACTAATCAGGAATTTTTTTTTAAGTTAATGTGAGATTTTTAAAATTTATGCTTTTTTATAATAAAGAATCTAATATTCTTAAACCTTGAATAAAAATTGTAATTCCGCATTCAGTTAATTGTAATATGAATATTGGGTTCTTTTTTCTGATAATAATAATTTCTTATAATAACAATTCAATGCACTGATGCACGGATGCAATGATATGCATATATTTTGGCGATTGTTTTGGCGTGGCCTTCGTGATCCAGTGCATGAGCAATAGGGCTCTCATCCGGGGGCTCCGAATTCAATTCCAGGTCACAGTATATTTATGTAGTTTTCTCAAAGCCTGTGTATTTATGTGATCGTTTCACCACACTACAGTCATGGCCAGTTGTAATATCGAAAATAATATATACTATTTATCATATACATTACAGTATAATATATATTTATATATAATTAATTCAATGCTGCATACTAATTTTGAACGTCTTTCTCACCTTAACAACTGGTGTTCAAACATATTTTGAAGAAGTTTTAATATTGGTACGTTTGTATAACTCCACCTCACATTCAATGATCACATTGAATGGTGAATAATCTATGTTTGCTATAGCAAAACTCCGATTAGGCAGTAGTTGTTACAAAAGCCGTATACTAATCAAAACTCAAAAGGGGATAAGAAACGAGGTTAGCCGTATCATCAAAAGATTTGAGAAACTGTGAGGCTAGCAAACTCACATATCCATTAATTTATTAATAATTTATTTTAGGATGCCGTGCAATAAAAAAGATTGATGACCGCTACTTCATTACCTACATGTAATTGGATATATATTTTTACAGTATTTTATAGTTAAATTGAAAACTATCACAAAAAACTATACGCTATATTATATTATTATAAGTAAAACTAATTTGATTATTATATACCTACATGGTTAAATTGTATTAAAAACATCTGTTGTGAGTCGAATTTAATTATTATTTCTAGGGAAATGCGAAAGGATTTACTTTTATATCAGTTTTATATACCATATTAATCTATTTTAGATTGTGTATGGTGTATAAATGACCACAATGACCAATCGGTTACTCGTCAGGCTTACAGTTCTGGGTTTAGAAAATTTATTCACATGTTGTTTTACAATGTGTAACCAGAATATAGACCTAAGTAGCTTATCAGCTTAGCAGTATCATAATATAATATGATACTATGGGAATGGATATTAGACTAATTTTCCATTGCGATACCGTATTTATTATCGCCAATCAATTTGCTGACACAGGTAAACAGTTGTTTACCGGTATATGAGTCCCTGGGAATTTATAATTGCGGTCGAATAATTTGATAGATTAAAAATAGATATTTAATCAATAATATACTGACAGCTACACATACGTTTCTCATAAAAAACAAAAATCTGTTAATACAACTTCCACAGTGTAGAGGCCCACATAATCTTCGATCGAACATGTGGAAAATGTTTTGCTATTATGATCTTCCAATCTCTTTCAATGGAATGGAGGTATCAGTAGCGAAGACTCCATACTAGGCGATTATTTAAGCCTACCTTCTTAAGAAAACAATTTTTTAATAGCATATTGACATATTTATATAATCAATTGATTATTTTATATTCTATAAAAATAATTTAATTTGCCAACGACAGATGTCTTATAATATGTAATATTGTATTATGCATATAAGTAAAGAATCTTCAAAGGTTTAAAAATATACCACAGCGCGCCATCTGTCTGGCGTAAATAAATGTCAAAATATTTACCAAGGAATTGTGATATTTTTTCGTATGGACTTTACGTCACGTAACCTCAAGCAGTCTATCGAATTGTATGAAATATGGTAGGCTCTTATCTCAGAGCCTAAAACCTTCGCGCATAAAATTGATGTCATAACTGCACTCTGACCTAAAAAATTAATAATTAGATAATTTAAAAAAATAATTTCTATTACGTTTAATCGCATATTAATAAATTAATATAGATTGTTTTTAAAAATAAAAAGACATTTTATCTAATGATTTTTGGTGTGTATAAATATTTTGAAAAATACGTAATTTAAACTCATCGCTTTTTTCTTGCATTTCATCGAAGTTTCATTGAATTAGTGTGTCGTTGTCATTAGTTTATGCCTATTCATTAGTAGTAATATAGTATTATCTTTATATCTTTCCTATGTATACCTGACAAAAGTGCTCTTTTTCTCAGATCTTCACAGCCTACCTCTTTCCAAAAATCACCCTTCGCCAATGGGAGGTATATACATTAAACCAGGATATATTGCGAAGAGTTGAGGATTTTTAAATATTATGACAAATTTTGACGCTCTCAAATAAATGGGAAAGGACCGAGAAATTTTGACTAGTATAAAAACAAGAAAACTTTACCATCTTGGCCACATTATAAAATATACAAAAGTACTTCATTCCGACTACTACTAGTCACACACAAAAATATTGACGGTAATAAACTATGTAGCGTTCTCTTTACCTCAGTGTTGTCATGTTGGGCTAAGACTTCCCGATGAAGCCATTCCCTAAAAATATACATGGAATCTGCGATCAAATACACATACATTAATTATTTTAAGTTGTAACTATCTGAGTAGTTTGACGAACCCTGTCCTGTGCATCTAATCTATACACAAGGCTGCTATTAGCGGCTATCAAGGGTAATTTATCATATTTATGTGTTGAGGCGGTTAATTGTTATAATAAGTTAACCGTCTGAACTGTCAAAAAGTGCTATATTTTAACAGCACCTCTCTTGGCCGTGTTAACTTTTAGAGCGAGATAGACAGTTTTGACGGCTAATTTATTGTAACAATTATTTATTTATTTATTAATTTAAGAAAACAAACATTGTGGACATAACAAATCTAAATCCAAGACGTTTACAACATGAGGTTTACATTATAACAATATTACCCTCACAAGAAATAAGAAGAGAATATATTTAATATCAATAATAATAAAAAAACCTAAGTACAATTTCATACAGAAAAATAAAATTTTGAATACAAAATATATAGCACGTCACCGAAAATGTCTACGTCTTTAGGGAGCGCATTGACTAGTCTTTCACTCCTCGCTAATGGTGCCTGATAGGCTTGACACGAGGAAACGGTTCCAATCCAGAATAAATTTAATAATGGCTGCGACCACGTAGGTAATTGACAGGCGCATGTAAATTCATTTTTTTAGGAAAATTGGAAACCATCCCTCGAATAAGAGGCAAAAATATTTAGAGAACTGAAGAGACTTACGAGATTCAAGAGAGTGAAGCCTTGTAGGAAGGCAGTCGGAAAATAATTATTTGACGAATTACTGAAAGGAAAATAGTTTTGTGTCTTATAGATATCGAAGAAATTTCTTCTAGACGCGTTCTAAAATAAGCTTATATAGAAAACCTCACAGGGACACCAGATAGTTGACCCATATTCAAGAATGCTACGCACTAACGAAATGTAGAGTGTACGTACGACATTTGGATTCCTGCAGCCCTATGTTCTAACTAGTGATATGAAGTCACCCGACGACATGACGTAATTGTGACGTCAGCCAATACACGCTCGAGGCAAGCCGTCCAACGCACACGGCTCACCATAGATATTATTATGCTGAAACACCTATTTGTGTATGGGGATAATGGATAACGCCAGTATTTTAATAGCGTTATTTTCTCGAATGCTATTATAACTCCGGTAGAACGTCACAATGATGTCATATGACGTCATGTCGACCAGGCGACTACAACTCGCAAGTTCTAACATAAGGCCCCTGGATGGTTTGGTTTGTCGAATGATGAAACCTAGAAGCTTACTCGCATGTAATACCTCAATACATTAATATGATAAACCGTCCTCGATAGCCGCTGTTAGCCGCCAACAGCAGCCTTGTGTACAGAATATATGAGCTGGACATTGTTTTTTTATGAAGTATCTTCTATAGAAAAATGTAATTTATTTTAGTTATGAAATATGATTACCGCAAGAAAGATAATTTGATCATGAGGCATTCCCTAACGATGGCTAGATACATTGTCGACTTAACCACATCGACCAGTGATTAATGTGTGAGTAAAAAAATATCTGAAGTAACGACCGTAGGAACCAGTTCATTGCCTTTATTTTCAAACTGTCAATTTGTTGCGCAGAATAATCGCCAAATATGCAGATCTGTCAACGGTATGTGGGTCACACGAAACGTCTTTGACTCTTTGCCACATATTAACGATTCGGTCTCACTAGGGCTGGCAGAATAATTTAATCCAAGTTTTACAAAAAAAAATATATATTTTCCAATCCATTTTTTTAATAATCGAGGCTGTTCGTTTCAACATCGGTAATCTCCATATTCCCCCAATTTGATATAATCACAAAAAAATATTAAGCTCTTTTGGGAAAAGCATTGGAGCGGAGCGGAAGCACGGAGCAGTGGAGCAATGGAATTTTACCAGGAGCAGGAGTGCAGCCGGAGCACCAAAATTTTGTAGTGCTCCACTGCTCCGGATGTTTTGTTTTTATTTTTAAATTTTCGTCCTAAAATCGAATGAAAATATTATATTTGACACTTTGTAACACTGGAATTATTTGAAACACAGCAACACTGCCGAGTGATGAAGAGGCAGATAATGAAAGGCGATTTGCTGTCGGCTGTTTTGTTTAACAGAATTAATAATGAATATAACCAAAAATGAACCTTATTTCAAAACTACTTATTGTTTTAACAATAATTGTGTAATACTTTTTTACCCGGAGTGGAGCAGACCCTGGATTTGATCTGGAGCGAAGTAACTCAAAAAAGAGTCCGCTGCAACTCTCTGCATTTGAGGTTGCAAATAGAATATTTTATTTTTTGTAACATATTAGCAAACAGGTATAAAGGGTGAATAGGCAAATAAAGCGTTAACATCGTTAAAATTATTAAAAAATCATGCTTAATAGCTCCTGTGCATGGATAAACTTGCACTAATTGTGCGTATTTCAAACCATCGCTGTATTAACTGTTGATACGTCAAAGTGCTGACTGTCTCGCCAATCTCATTCTTCAAGAGTAAGGGAGACACGGTGTTGTCACCGTATCAGGTACCATTTGACAGCTCGTGAAAATCGGTTAACCTCAGAATGAGTGGTTTGCCACTACCGTTCTACTGCGTAGGCTCAGATATCGATCAAATCCCAACTGTCGGGTGAAAATTCAGTTATTTTTATTTGGAATTATTTACTTTATATGAAAACTATTTTCTAAATGTATTATGAAATATATTTTTGATGTGAATTATTTTAATTAACGTGATATGCGATTAATTCTCATATGGACGACACGTGTCTAACAGAGAGTAAAGCCAATTTACGCGCAACATTAATTTTTGACTTATTTCTTAGTCCAAATTTGTGGCGCCAGTGGGTTTTATTCGAATTTCAGGTATTATTAAATATTTCATACAATTTATAAATTGATGCTAGACTCTCGTGCTAAAGTTAATTATACTTACAAATGGATGGTTAAATCAAACTCTACTATTAGTATGTATCATTTGCACTCTTATCTTTATTTTGTAAGTTATTTCAGTTAAAAGTTAAATAAAATTTTAGTAAAATAATATCGTCGCTCTCAAGGAAGAACTCACCAACCAACAAAAGTAAAATCATGAGATACAGGCTTTTAAACTTTTTGAAAATAATTTAAAATTGCTCTCATTAAAGAACAAAGACATATAGAAGGAAACTGTTTTTTTTTGTTAGATTGCTTATCTGTGTATTCATGTTGTACATTACATCTAAAATATATAACCTTCCTTTGAAAAAAGTCGAGAAAAACTGTTTTTCGTACTTGGTTAGTTTTTTCACATCCATTCAATATATGACGTTATTCAAATGGTGAGTTTTTATCTTGACTGATCATATGTATTTTTTAGTGTTGAGTGTCTGCTACTGAAACGTTACGACTGCAAAAAATAATTTAATTTATTTTCTATAATTACGAAATTAATTCTGGGATTCAAGAATTTTTAGTTACGGGATTAATAACTATGTCCCGGGATTGTAGTCCCTAATCATAGTATAATTACAATCATGAGCCAGCTGCCATCACTCGCGATAAAATGAAGAGTGTACTAGAGCTAACATAATAACGGTTGTGTCATAGAAAACACATGTAGTAAAAATTAAACCAGTTTTATTCCACGTCTGGGCAATGCCATACTTATTATTCTTATGGCCGTACATAAATAATAATCATATTATGAATTGCAATAATTAGTCTCCCATTGCGATCATGACCGAGCATCGTTCGTAAATGTGATCATTTGAAATTTAAATTTGTTTTTTTATAGACCAGTTACATACTGATCGTTAATAGAGATGCATAGTAAAGTTTAGTATGTTGAAAATTATATGCGTAAAGCATTAATGCTCTCAACTACTAACATACAAATATATAACTGTAAAAATATCATAATATTATGATTCATTAACTCGATGTTTCGTATGCTAAATTGAAACTTATTAGGTACAGTTCCTTATCATTATTTTACCACGTTTTTCTTAGCTCGCATTCTTGTTTGTCCGGTGGTTGTTTATCCACTACAGATCTTGCAATCGATTTTTAACTAACTTCCCGACTAGCTAGACATTTGAAACTTTTAGAATATATCAGAACACGATGCCAATGCATTATTTTAATACTTTTTTTCCGACCATGTCCGATTCTAATAGGATCATATGGGCCTCCACAGAGTAGAGGTTTGTATTAACAGATTTTGTTTTTACGAGAAATGGATGTTAACCACTAGCTCAACTTATTATGTCCATACCCTGACTCACACACAAATTGAAAAACAATATGTCTACTTGCCAGACCACGGATTCTAACCTGAGGGCGGCTAACACGGCGTTATAGTCCAACGCTTAAGCCGCGCGGTCACCGCAATAATTTTAGCCATCTTTAAGTAGAATTGAATTCATTTTCTGTTAATTCTGTTTTGTATAAAAAGTTATTTCGGAAGAAATCCGTAATCCAATCCACTATTATTGGTTGCTAAGGGGGTGGTCCTAGCAACTAAATTATTAATATATACGTTCGTTACCATGGAAATCAAAATGACATTTTAGTATTCTATATTTGTTTGTTTGTTGCAAAATAGAAAAAAAATGATTTGTTGACAATTGCCTTATTTGTCCTAAATTATAAATACATAGAATTGTCAAGTTTATATGATTCAATAGAAAATTTAAAGACGTGATATATAAAAAGTTCTTTTTATCTTGTAATTATTTATACTGAAACGGATATTTATTAGAATGCTCTCATTTTCAAGTAAGGGTCGTAAAAACGACTCAAATAGAATAAGACAAAACTTAAATCCATTACAATTTAAATTCGAATTACATCAAGTACCTTCGGTAGATAGTATTAATATGATAAAATAAATAGCAAATAATAATGAATAAACTTTATTAATCTCGTGGATATTACTAAAATAAGGATTTGACTAATAACTAAAATGTAATATTGTAAATCTCGTACGGTAACCGATGGTGATATCACCAGAACGGACGGATTTTTTTAGTATCATAAAGGTAAGGTAACATTGTTTTAAGACATCTGTGAACATTCGATATGGTACTCTTTCGAAATAATGATATTTCGTTTTATTCAATAGACTTTTGACCATACATCAAAAATATCAATTAACCGCTCGGTCTTACAAACTCAGGTGCAGAATCACTTGCAATGTTACCTGAGATGCATTTTAGATAACGCTTTGCAGACTTAGTAACTGAATAATGAAGGTATCTAAGTAGTCCATATAAATTTATCACCACCATAAACTAGTTAATGAACAAAGTCATATTTAATTAGATATATTATATTAGATGCCGTTAAAAGCAGTTAAAATCCACGATAAATTGCAAATAACGTACGTCATATTATTATCATAACTTGCTACCATTTTTGTAAATAATTGAGTTAAAAAAAATATTCATTATTTTCACGTAATCTATAGATAAGAAAGCATTTTAAATAATTGGCTTGGTCAGATATTTATGAGAAAATAATAAATTATTGAACTAGTCTGTATAAAAATACTTATCTATACAATATACATATTAAATATTTGTTTCTTCCTTCAAAACCTTCAGTCAATCCAACCAGCTGTGGGCCATCAGGCCGTCTAACCTGGTCGCCACAAAGGTCAATTTTGTTGCGTTTAAAAATATTGCGTAGTCTTATTGTGGACGTGAAGATCTCTTCACATAGTTGTGTATGTCAGTATTGTTTTAGCTTTGTTTTTGAACTATATTTATTTATTAATTAGAATCTTTTATTTTTGGCTCTCGGGTACCTTTGTTAGCCCATGCAGTAACGTCCCTAGACAAAATGCCGCCCTTAGACAATAGATATGCCGCCCCATTTTTTATACAGTATTTTTTATCATACTTTCATGACTCGAATTTCTAAGATATGTGTTGTATGGATACATTAGTAACAAAATATGTACCGCTAAATTTAATTTAAATGCCATCTCTACTTCAGTAGATAATATTATTACGGGTCCACGGTTTCAGATACATTTAAAAATAAACAATAACTTTCAAAACTCGCGAGTGACTGGCGGAAATATTTTGATAAATTTATTCGGCTAGTATGTACCTACCTACCTATAATTAAAATATAATTCGAAAATCTGCACGTGTCATTGCTGGTCTTCAAGGACGTGACGTCCAAGAACAACAGAGGTAAACTAGACATCGCGAACTCGATAAAAAAAAATTTTTTTTTTTTTCGACCATGTCCGATCCTGATAGGATCATATGGGCCTCCACAGAGTGGAGGTTTGTATTGACAGATTTTGTTTTTTACGAGAAATGGATGTCAGCCACTTGCTCAACCTATTAGGTCCATACCCTGACACACACAAATTGAAAAACAATTTTTGTACTTGCCAGACCCAGGATTCGAACCTGGGACCCACGGCTTTGTAGTCCAACGCTTATGCCGCGCGGCCACCGTGGGCGTTTAAATCCTATTAAATCTTTCATGTTAATTAATAGGTACATTTATTTACAACTGGTAAGCTCAATTTTTTAATGAAAAGATATTCCCGTTATAACTAAGTTTAGATACATATTTCAATATATCCCTAATGATTCTCCACCCATTTGCCGCCCTTCGAGCAACTGCCGCCCCCAAGCGACGCTCAATCTGCCTACCCCCACGGGACGTCACTGAGCCCATGGGCACCTCTCCATACCATGCCGTGTTACTCTAAGTATCTGGATCTCTCTTTTACTTAGGATCATTAAAACTAAATATATCTGTTGTTGATATGACGAATACCTAAGTCACTTACCTAAATTTCGTTGTAATTATAACTATGTAAACATAACGTGGCTATTTATTATTCAGTTAAAATAACTTTCATATTTTACTTGTTCTAAAATCAATTTCGATCATATATTGTATAGATTATTAGCAATTGAAATAATCATACCGCAGACGTGCTAGAAAGTAACTAAGAAGATGCAATATGGAAGCACTATATATTTATCTAATCTGCAACACAATGCATTTTCTCTAATTTTATTGCATGCTTGCCAGCTGTTAAATACACGGCTACACATTACTATTATCACTTCAAGCATTAGCTTAATTTATCTGAAAGTATTTGCATATTCATACTAACTTTATATTAATAAACTATTTTTTGGTACAGTTCGGTTATGAGGAATACAGCGGAAAACACATTTTGAAAATAGCCGATATACTGGATTATTTGTTAGGTTAACCTAACCAAACCTAACCTAACCTAACCTAACCTAACCTAACCCAACCTAACTTAACCTAAACTAACCCAAACTAACAAATAATCCAGTATATCGGCTATTTTCAAAATGTGTTTTCCGCTGTATTCCTCATAACCGAACGGTGCAAGTCAGTTATGTGGAATACAGCGGCAAACACATATTGAAAATAGCCGATATACTGGATTATTTGTTAGTTTAACCTAACCTAACCTAACCTAAACTAACCTCAACCAACCCAAACTAACAAATAATCCAGTATATCGGGTATTTTCAAAATTTGTTTGCCGCTGTATTACACATAACCGACATGTACCCAATTTTTACTGAACATTCATAATCAGATATATGTATCATCATCATTATTATATGGGGTCGATCCACCTCTTGATGAAGGCCTCCCCTAGCTCCATCATGTAGAGGTTTTGTATATAACTCTACAACTGTCATGTTGTTGTCTATGGTCATTGATAGGCCATAGAAAATAACGCAACGGAAATGCAACAGTTGTCATTGAGCCTTCCTAGGACACAGTTGTCTTTCAGCCTTCCTACAATGTAGTCGACACGCGCCACTTCCGTGTCTCTCACCATATCTAAATTCCAAATTAATGTAAAACTTTCAACTCAAACTAAAATCAATGATTTCTAGTGCCGTGTTTATTCGAAATTTATTACTATACAATAAAACCAAGAAAATACCAACTCCGTGTATTATTCATCACTGCCAAAATATAATATGTCACACACACACACACAAGCAACCTTTAGAACTTTAAACTTAACATCAGGGGTGAGAAAACATCATCGTCATCCCCCTGATACTCCATTCTTCTGGGTCCCTAGTCTTTGTTGCCATGTACATTCACCGAATTTTATGAGTTCGTCTATCCAGCGGGTTTTAGGGCATTCCCGTTTAGTGCCTTGCTTATTACGTCCAGCGATTTTCTACTCGTTGAACGACATGTCCAATCTATTATCATTTCATCTGCTTAGCGAAGCCATGCGGTTGATTGACATAAATGTTTTACATCGTGACATAACGTACGTCCTTATAAGTATTATTAGGAAAATAATTGTGACGTACTACAGGAGTGAGTCAATAGTCTTCGAGAAATTAACGCTACTCTAATACTGGCGTTATTCATTGTCCCCATACACAAATGGGTGTTTCAGCATTATAGTATCTATGGTGAGCCGTGTGCATTGGGCGACTCGCCTCGATGCGTGTATCGAGCATACGTCACAATTACGGCATATCGTTGGGTGACTTCATGTCACAAGTTACAACATAGGGCTGCAGGAGCAACTTGCTAATACTTGCTAAGTGACGTACACTGACAGTCAGATGCGCGTTTTTCTAACGCAACATAACGCAACCGATTCTTGAAAAAGTTTTAAAGGGGGGCTCCTTAGAGTTAAAACCTGTCACTCCTATAAAATGACTGGATATACAAAAGGTTTTGATTAATTACTTCATACCTTCATTATTGTAAATCACATACTTCCATTCTATTCGATTGTAAATATAAATTCATGAAAACTAATAACTGCTGTAAGTATATACTTCTGTATTATGATTTGTCAGAGAGAAGTCTGTTTCAATGTAACCATATTTGTATAATTTATACAAAATAAAAAATGTTTGAACGCATGAATTTATTTGGAAAATTAAAATTAGATTGTTCATTTTTATCGAAGCTGGTCTCAAATTCAGTCAGTGCGTTGGGCCTCTAAGTCACTACGACGCGCCACTGATGACAGTAGTGTAGTAATAGGGAAACAGTAATTCAGTGGAAAAATAACATAAACACGATGACTTTGATAAAATTCTTCTTCTTCTTTCGCCACATCCGCCCCTTAACTGGAGCATATGGACACCACGCGGCGCCTCCAAGAATCCCTGTCGCTCGCCAGTCTTCTTGCTTCGTTCCAGGTCAAACCAGCATCCCGTAGCTCCGCCGTATACACTCTGTAGATTGTATTTAGCGGCCTTCTTTCAGCGTGATGAGAGGCTGCTTGGTGCGTTCTCTTATCTCCTCGTTTCTCCTAAAGTCATACCACCGCACACCCAGTGTTCGTCGCAAATATCTGTTTTCGAAGCTCAGTATATGGTTTCTCTGAGCCTTCGTAAGGTGCCATGATTCGCTACTATAAAGCAGCACCGTCAGAATGCAAGCATCAAACAAGCGGCATTTGGTCATATGCGTTTGGCATGTCCCAACTCGAGTATGCGAATTGGGACATATATGATAAAATTACATAAATAATAAAATTGTGACCTCATATGTAATTGAGGTATTGAGAGTACAGTATATCACTCATTAGACTAAGAGGTCCGCCTTACTTTTACTCTTATATTCTTACTTGAAATTAGATTCTATACAGTATTATATAGAGCTTAAATTAAATTGTACCCAAAGCTCTGAAAAGCTGAATTTATTTTAATTGAATTCTAATATACAAATACTTACAGTCAATAGCTATCACTGACCTATATAATTGAACAATTTACACATATTACCTACCTGTAAAGTGATCTACTTCCATTAGTGGTCCACTGCCAGCAAGTTAGCTGGTGTAATGATGATGGTCGATTAACAGTAAATTGACCGTGACTATTTATACGATGGAGCACATGCCTAATAACCTTATTCGATAAAACGCGTTTGAAATAGAGATGAAATGCAATGCCCTTTGTTATGTAGGCTCTTTTGTAGAGGTTAGTTTGTGTATGCATTATAGACAAGTATTTAGTTTCAAATTAAACATCACGTTCTATATGTACGGTTGGGTATATGTCATAATCGCATCATAATAAATTCAAGACAACTTGAATTGATACACTTCTAAATATTTTATCATAATATACCATAACCATACGTCTTTATTATAAAAAATAGTTCTTTATTTCATGGCGTTGTCTTTTAAATACACCTAAAAAGCATTTAGTTTTGGTTTCTCATTTTAAGTTAAGTATGCAGATTTAAATATGTATTCACGTTCTCTTAATGCTAAAAATTTGGGAGTCCAATGTCACATGGTTTCTAAAACACTTAAATCTAAAACGACCAACGTTGTCCAATTATTATACTTTAGAGCTGAAAGAGTGGATGTCCAATTTAAGTCATTACCTACGCTACATTTTCATCATAAAAAATATCATCTCCTGATAATGGCGTCTGCAACGAGCCCGAAACGTCGAGTAAAGAAGGAAGAAGGAGACACGGTGGAAACCCAAGAATATACTACGACAATCCACTATTATTGGTTGCTAAGGAGGTGGTCCTAGCAACTAAATTATCAATATATACATGCGTTACTATGGAAATCAAAATGACATTTCAGTATTCTATATTTGTTTGTTTGTTGCAAAATATTGCCTTATTTGTCCTAAATTATTAATACATATAATTGTCAAGTTTATATGATTCAACAGAAAATTTAAAAACGTGGTATATACAAATTTCTTTTTATCTTGTAATTATTTTTATCTTAGGTGATTTCAAAATAATTAGTCGGTGCGTAGGGATGTATGGCTCCAAACGCACCATGAGATTTCTGAGAGTGACTACAGTGATAACCCAAAAACAACTAGGTACTGCCATCTCTATTATATTCCATACATTTGTATATCTTTAGGTGATAAAATAATATTGTCAAATAAATTAAATGATTTTTTTCTCTTTTCAGGCAAAAGAAGACGGCAACAATTAACGACGCAATCTGAATACTTTAATTCATAAAATAAGCACATATCTGCGGTAGATATTTTCCCAAATATTATATTGACCGACACTGATTATAATAGTAAATGTCATTAAAAATTATTTTCATTGAATTTAGTAATATCATTGTGAGTATAATATAGTGATTATCAACGCAACGTCCGCAGAGCAATTTGCATGCATTTAAAAAAAGTATTATAATAAGTATAAAATATAACATTTTGAATTTTTTTAAATAATTTTTTTTAAATAAAAAAAAACACCCCACAGGAATCGAACCTGCATCTCTCGGGTATTGCGCCCACGCACATAGACCACTGTGCTAAAGGAGTCATACTTAATTTCGACAAATTTTAACTAACGGCTTTATTCACTGAAGCGCTTTCCAAATTTAGCTACTATTGGCGATTTGGCTTAAGTATTTTAAATGAAAGTATGTATTACTTTAATCACTAACCGACGACACAGATAACTCCAAGATTTTTCGTTGTAACTTACTTGAACTTACTAATAATTTTTAATTATTTTTTTTTTATTCAACGAATAATTCACAAGATTTAAGTATTCTAATTATTGAACATATATAATTTTGAAAACACTTCTGAGGGAACATTAATTATAACCAATAGAAAAAATCTATGTGCATGGGCCCGATACCCGAAGGACGTAGGTTCGATTCCTGTAGTGACTTTTTTTCAAAAAGAGTTTTTACTACACGTTACTATCACGTGATGTCACGCTTAGATAGAGATAGCACATGACTGTACGTGACAGCACGTGACGTGATGATTATGTATTCGTACCATAGTTTCTGTCTGTCATATTATAAAATGTGATAGCCGCACAACCTATTTGAGAACCCCTGTTATATTATATAAATGCGTAATTTTATAATTATTGTGATTTATCACTAACAAATTATGTACTGATTAAAATGAATTTTTGTTAAGTCAACATTTTGTTTCTCAAAAACAAAACATGAAAGAATACCGACACGAATCGTAGGTTGTGTCTGATTTGTGTGGGAACATAATATTGCCCAAGTATTATTTTTCTTAGGAAATTGTTACACAATATAACATAGTTTAACTTAGGTACGTGTGTATATTAAAACTGGAATATATTTACGGTAAATATGTGAAAAAGAAAACGCATTACATATATAAATATACAATGACTTATTCTGATTAATTAGTAACACCAATGTAGACATTATATTCTTATGTTTACTTATTCTACTTTACGGAAAAAGCCTCTAACAGATATTTTAATGTAGGAGTTTGATATATTTTAACAGACGTACCATACGGTCTCTATATGTTTTTATTTACACCAAGATTTTACAGTAAAATAGTAATATTATTATAAATCAATTCACGCTGTATACCTACATAATAATACGTCGATAAATTTCACATTATTCCAATATTTGATGAATACCTCTCCACGCTGATTCAATTCACGTCTTTATTACGTATTTTCTATTATCCGACGGTTTCTACTATTTCCACATTTTTTTGGTACCATTCGATGACTAGATTTGTTCGGCGATCGTCTTTTCACTTATTTACGTAGCAACATTATAAACATTGTAAAATTCCACATAATTTTAAAATACCTCAGATATATTATAATATATACTACAAAAAATATTATTAAATACGACGCCTGACGGTATTTGAACCTGTAACCACTAGATTCACACCAATATGCTTTACAAATTAAGCTACGGGCATCCTATCTAATTACGACGAAATTTACTAGTAGTTTTTACATGAAATGCTTATAATATTGCGTTCATTTTGGCTATGGGTTTTTGTTTTGTTATAAATCAAGGTATCAATAAATGAAGTGCCCTGATTACTAAGCGAGATCTGGATCACTCCACATTTTTGTTATAATGTTGCTAATAGTTTAATAAAATATTTTTTTTGTTCATCAGGTAATTTACAAGACTGTTAAATTTCGAAATCTTGTGAAGTATTCGTTGAATAAAATAAATAGTTTATTGAAGTCCACATAAATTTAATCAAACGTGTCTTACTGAGTCATAGTTAATTCCTAAAGTTTTGTAAAAGTATAATATTAAATTATAACATATAATATTAAAATAAACACTAAAAGTTCAAATGGAAGAGCACAAAACTTAAATCTATTATAATCAAAAGCTTTGTTATTAAGTCGATAGTTATTTTACATTATAGACAATACAGTGCACTTAAACTCTTTCGATTATATACCATTTATGTCCACTTTAGTCTACTCTAGTGTGTAAAGCGGCCATCTGTAGATAAATACCAAACAAATAGTTGTTGGTTCAAATAATTCGTAGCTGGACAAAGAAATACATGTTGTTTTCATCAGTGCGTATTTGATCCAGCGCTTGGACCTAATGGTCTAGCTAGGGCCTAGGCAAAGGACTAACAACTATTAATCGTAAAAATATTATTATAACTTGAAACAGCTAAAACCTATATTATATTTAAGTTAGGATCTCAATGGCAATTTACCTTTTACTTGACTAAAACAGATCTTTATTAAGTATAAAAATAAAATGTATAAAAAAGTGTACATTTAATATTATTTTAGTTTTAAAATAAAGTGAATACGTACAACTTTTCTTTAAATAACAGTCAAAACACAAAACAAATATTTAAATAAAGTGATATAAATTTTAAAATTTTAAATGGGCAACAACCACAGTACTGAAAGTGTCGTGATGGCACCGAATAAAAAATGGTCGACCGGAAAAAAGAAGAAAAAGGCACTCCCGGATAACGCGGAATCCTCCAGGGTACTGTTCCTGCTTTACCTCATCCACCGCACGTGGAATATTGTCGTGGAACACGTGGACTCGAAGAGTGTGTCTAGGTTTGTATTGCTTTTTAAAATTCTTACCATGTAATGCGATAAAATGGAGTGAGCGTAGAGATATGATACTATTATAATATTATGTTTATTATAGTATGAATTTATTTTTTACTCTTTAAAATACGTTTAGTAAAATGTTTACGTAGCTTAATATTTTAAAATCACTGAAGTGGTAACAGTAAAAAGAAATCAACCGATCGCTTGGTACAGAATTGTGGTTTATCGAAGCAGGTATATTTTCAAAGCTAACTATAATATGTCTATATTTTATAATATGTAATAATGTAATATATTATGTAATCCCACAATGGCCGTACGGCTTAAGCATCGGCCTATATCGTCGTGGGTCACAAGTTCAAATCCTGAGTCTGGCAAGTACACATATTGTTTTTCAATTTGTGTATGAATCAGAGTATGGACCTAATAGATTGGGCAAGTAACTGACATCCATTTCTCGTAAAAAACAAAATCTGTTAATACAAACCTCCACTCTGTGGACCCATATGATCTTATTAGGATTGGACATGGTCGAATGTATAACTTGCTATAATCCTCAAGAACAGTAGAAAAAAATTGTTAAAACAAATAAGTTGGATTCTAGATAAAAGAATTCGAATTACGAATTTTGAAAGAAGTTCGATTTTAGAATATTAAACTATTGAACGTGTGATTGTATCGGTTCATTATTTTTATGCTTCTATTGGCAGCCACGAAAATAAAATGGTGGCTTATATTCCAGTTTAAAGTCTTTAAATGATTATTCATATTAAAAAATATTTACGAATATTTTATTTTTGGTTACCTACATAAAATTGATGAGGGAATTTGTAGCTCAATTTTATTTTCAAATATTTGCTTTGATACAGCAGTATGCGAGATGTATGAAATGTCAAGTTTTATATTTTTCACCATGACAAGCCACAAGGTCCAATTTAAATACTGTACATAGTGAAACAGTATATAGATTATATCACATATCACCGTGTACGATCCTAATATAGTCATGTGGGTCTTCACAAAATGCAGGTTCAACTAACAGAAATTTTGTTTTTACTAAAGGCATGTACTCTGCCTGTAGATAGATACACATTAAAAAACATCGTGTGAATTTGCGAGATCCGAGATTCGAACTCGGGGCCTACGAGCAATCTAGTATATAGTTTTCTAGTAGTAAAACAATCCCAAAAACACTTTGAGATAATCACAAATATTATTTACATTGGCACCAGGAATCGACTATGGAAAAGAAGACAGTGCTTTACGTAGCTCTTTACAAAGCTCGACATTATAGTAATAATCTGTTCTTCGATATACGAGTATTATTGAGTGTACACTTTTAACAATTTCAGATGGCGTGGATCACGTAAGCCGTTGAGCACTGACAGCGATCCGAGGGATTCGGAGCTTGCATCGCAGTACTCTTTTTGCAGTTGCAGTCACTGCAGATGCACCGACGAATGCATCTCAAACTGCAGGTAAGTTTATCAAAGATAATTAAAATTATTCATTTATCTTTTGTTTATTGTATTAATAAATTTTGTTTAATCCTGTGCTAGGTATTATCCTGAATTACCGTATCAGTTTAATTATAAAAAATGACAGCCTAATTATAATTTATTATGTATATCATATAATTTTTTTTTGACCATGTCCGATCCTAATAGGATCATATGGGCCTCCACAGAGCAGAGGTTTGTATTAACAGATTTTTGTTTTTTACGAGAAATGGATGTCAGCCACTTGCTCAACCTATTAGGTCCATATCCTGACTCACACACAAACTGAAAAACAATATGTGTACTTGCCAGACCCAGGATATAATTATAGTGCCTAATAAAATTGTTTCGTCTAGATTCTAGTAATATATTATAAAATATTTAATAGATGAAATGAATACTTAACTTAAGTACAAAACATTTAAGGAAATGCTTCTTCTTATTGTGCCATCCCCTAGCGGAGGTCGGCCACCATCAAGGCGATCTTATCTTTGTCCTCTGCTACCCGGAACAGTTCAGTGTAGCTGCATTCATACCAATCACGGAGGTTCTTAAGCCACGAAATACGGCGCCGTCCTCTGCTACGCTTTCCATTGATCTTTCCCTGGATGAAATGGAAATGAAAGAAATGCACACAACGGCAAATATTAAATAGAATAATTGTAGAATAATTCGATGTTCTTAAGTCATGGGCAACCCTCGGCCCGCGGGCCGGATCCAACTATCTACTTATTTTGATCTGGTCCTTACGAACCAGAACACGGTGAAATAAAAATATATAAGTTTACGCGCTTTTGAAAGAGAAATTATGTATCTTTTTGATAGCACATATTTACGTGTGAACAATATTTTTTGAGGATAAATCAAAATAAATGACATATTCGTACAAGGGTAACGGATTACGCCAATACCAACAATAATACCAACGCAAATATTAGTAGTCACATGAGTCAATAATTCCAAAAACCAATATTTACACGAAATATTGTAATCAATTATATATTTTATTTAATAATTTGATCCGACCCTTGATTGGGAGACAGAATGATAATTGGGTCCCAGAACTATGAAAGGTTGCCCACGGCTAGAGTTGAGTATTTCCCGAGAAAATCTCAATCTCGAGATTCGGGATTTCCAGAAAAGAATTCTCGAGAGTTCCTGAGATATCGGGAAATTTAAAAAAACCTGTAAAAACCCTAAAATCAGTATAAAAACAGGCAACATTCCCAAAAAATATGATTTTTTTTCTATCTAAGAAGACGAATAAAATAGAAGTAGGAAAACAAAAATAATTCAAAACATTACTTATTAAAATAGAATTTTAAAAAACACAGACTGTCAATCGCTACGTCTGACAATCACGTACGCTCTTGAGACACAAAATTCCCTGATATTGCAAAAAATTATAATATTCAGCATTCAATTAAAAAAATAATCAAGTATAAACACCGTATTACTACCAAGTTTAAATTGCAAACAATGAAGAATCTTCAATCAAAATAAACTTTTCAATGTTTGCTTCGCGTTAAGCGAAAAGCTCCCCCGCAGTATTTCCGAACTCGCTAAAAATTTTAGCGAATTTCGCAAGGCCCCGTGACCCGGAAGTGCTTGCATAGCGCGGTGCAGATGCCAAAATAAATACGGCCTTTGATGTATCCTTTTTTTATTTCGTTTATATGCAATTAGGGAAAGTACACTGACAGTGTTGTATTACGAAATACTGCAGTGCTTTTTGCAAATAGAAAGTGACTTTTTTATTTAATTTTTTTCGCTTTAACTGTTTAATTTGCGTTAATTTTTTTACTAAGATAACTTTAATTAGTGAGTAGTTCTTTGATTAATTTAAAAATAATATTTTAATTTGTATAATAATCCAAAACATCAATATTAATTATTTATTTTCATTTTAACCTCAGGCAGAATCATCCATTTTATTTGATTTTCCGTTTTTCATCTTCAGTTGATAACTCCAGTCCTCTTTCTGTATCCCATTTAAGTCAGAAAAATTCAAGGCCGATTATATTTAGATCGTGAGACTGAATTGCGAGTTACGGTGGTAGTGTTAGTTATTGATTATCTTCGAATGCAATGCGGTAACTTGATTGCAACAAATGACGATTTTCAATATGCAAGAATCATAATTTTCCCACATTCCATTCGAATTATGAGCAATAAGTAGTAGACACTACAATTTTTTACAGTTTTGTGTTACGGCCTGACTATGTAAAAGTGGGCCTTGGAAAAATTGCGGTCTTTCCGTCCTGTATTTTCGTTTTAATAAACTAAATGCTCAGCATTGCATCGAATATGTCTAACTATCCATAGGTACATAACTTTACTATTATGTGACTTGTCTATCGCAGGCGTTGGCATTCAATAAATCTGATGATTTCAACTTTATTAGATATCCTAATATTATATAACTCATAAGCACTGACTGGGATTTTACACAAGATTATTTTTAAGATTGGTATCCAATCCACATATCAATGACGTTTTACACTGATAAAATAAAAATCCGAGTACAGTGTACTTAATATAGTCAAGATGTATATGTAGTATGGTTAATGTGAAAACAATATCTATTTAAATCGAATACCTACTTATCATTTTTTGTTAATATTATTATATGAATACAACTCCCAGATATATATTCCAAAATGAATTTTCAATATAAACGATTCTTAATTATCATGATTTTATCACACTAAATGATAATGTAATAGTATAAATTTCAAACCCTTAAAGTGTAAAGTGCAAAAATACCAAATTATTGACTATTTCGTTTAAGTTTGCGCAAAACGTCAATA
Source organism: Rhyacophila brunnea (assembly GCF_057557595.1). NCBI lineage: Eukaryota > Metazoa > Arthropoda > Insecta > Trichoptera > Rhyacophilidae > Rhyacophila > Rhyacophila brunnea. Next base: position 2,348,623 of record NW_028232882.1, on the reverse strand, counting down.
AGTAAAGGTTTAAATTTTTTAAATTGTTTACTTAATATAAAATGCTAGTTATATTATGTATAATATAGTAATACGGTGATTTATATTTAAAGTATTTCTTTAATTGTCACACCTCTCTTTGATCAAATCTGTCATTTTTAATAGCGATTGCAATATAATCAAGCAGATTATAAAATATTTTTCTAACGGTTAATAGTAATGATCTTTCAATGCATACCTAATAATAATAACACTATAATAGACATTGCAAATGAGACTAGAAGAAAAATAATTATCGATTCTTGGAATACTTTATCGAATATGCATCAATAGAAATGAAACTAAGTAGGTACATGCATATGCATTCATACTTACATAATTAGTTTGCACATTTTTTATCAACTCCAAAAATAATTGAGTAATGAAATTTCTCTTTTTTAAACACCATCTGCTACTTGAAATTCATAGTATAAATATAATATACTAATTAAACGTAAATATTACTATTTGATTTTTTTTTCAAATACTTTTTATTATATAAATCAATGCATTTACTAATGTCTCTTGACGAAAAGCTTCATAAAAATAATATACATAATACCTAAGTACAGTGTATATTCCCATTAGATAATATTATAATTATAACGATACAATATTAATTCAATAGAGAAACAACTCAAAAAACGGGTTCCAAGATTATGGCATTTGAATTTTTTGTATGTTTTTTTTATATTTAGTTTAGTAAATTCATCATACATGAATTCCAGTATAATTGTAAGTGAATAAATGATTTTTCGATTTATGACAAATTGTAGAAATTTTTGACTCGTTTTTTGCTGAATTGAAAAGAGAAAACCTTTATTTATTCGAAACATTGAAATTTTGAGTTGTTTTCGTATTGAAATGGGGTATTCGCTGAAACGAACCTGCCCCGCCCTCTGCACACCTCAATGGTGTAGTGACGTTTCATTTTTTATTTCGCGGTATTTTAAATGTATTATTATATCAGATCCAAAAGAGATTTACTGGCGATGGTGAGAGAAGTTCAGAAGATAGGTTCATTTATTTTCTATTAATTTGCGTATTAAAATGATTTAACAAGAGTATTGAACATGATGATTATTAACAATAAGTACTACATCATGTGTATATTTTTCTGCAATATACTTATTTATACTGTGAAAATATTTACTCAATTGCGATTTTGCAACATTTTTTTTAATTATTAGCTACTGAACAGTGAATAGCCAACAACTTTCTGAACTCTTCCAAAATTTCAGTACTATTTATACTTAAATCATTCTACAGTGGCATTATGAGCGATTTGAGGAGGATTTGTGTTATTTGCTTCAATGTATATTTCAATATTACCGAACAAAACCTATACAACTGAAAATGTCCTTTGCCATATCTATTGTGCCATTGTAGAGTGACCAGTCTACGAATGTATAATATACCTACACATTTTTATATTCAAAGACTTTCCATCTTCTGTCACCCTAAGAGACAAAGCCCACCAAACGCGGCGGATCGGGGCGCTCACTAGGTAGTAGGCCCGTGAAGCGTGAATACAACCGAAATGACACTCCTTCCATCCGCGTATTACCCTTCACATATCGTCGCTATAGGATTTGTTTCCCGAATAGACCAAATGTCAATTTTACAGGAGACGAAAAACAAATTTCACTGTCGTATATTTTAATATCAGTAGATGTAACAATCATTCTTTCTATACTGTATGATTGCAACATTATCTAAGAATAGATTCCAAGAATAATATACTGGTATAAATCATTAAATGAACAGAAAATGCGTTTTATTTACAAGTACTCACTGTGGATATTCGGGAAATTTTTAGCGCTCTCTCAGAATAATGGATATTCGGGACAAAACATGGACGTTCGGGATTTAAGACCGTAGCGTATTGCTGCACGGCCCACAGATTACTGAGTGGTCAAAAAGTACGCGCCTCAAATGTTATATTTATTTACACGATAATTGTTAATAATTACCTCTACTTTTTAAATACTTAATGATCGTAATTACCCAAGTTCGTATGAAATAATAACACGCGGCAATCGCTTTTTTAGGTTTTTTTTTCGGTAATAAAATAGTTTTTAAGTAATTAACTATTTTTTTATTGAACGAATATTTCACAAGATTTAAGAATGTACCATTCTAATAATTGAACATACTTACATATATTTTTTTAATCACTTCTGAGAAAATATATTATAAGGTATCTACTACTTCAATTACTAACCGACGTCACGGTCATTTCTCCAATATTTTATGATGGTACTTACTCGTACTTGCTAACAATTTTATATTAATACTTTTTCCAAAAAAAAAAAAATCTATATATATATATTTCTATAATTGACAATTAAACTTATTACAAACCACCAAATAAATATTATATATTTACTATTGTAAGGAACAACAACACAAAATAATAGCATGTATAAATTAATTACCATTGGCTGCTAATATTAGGTAGGTACCAATATCCTAAGTATATAATATCCACCAAATAAATAGTTACTAACATACATATTAAATTAAAATATTAATTATCAGCGCATTCAAAAATAAATAATAGCATCGCCTTTATTTTCATAGAAATACCTAGATTAAAAGTAAAATAAAGACAAACAATGTTTGATTAATAATAATTTGAAATAATAATTATTTTTTACGTCATAGTAGTTGCCGGGTCATACTGTAGAATTCATATAACCGTTGGGATTTTGTGTCATTTATCAAAACAAAATGCAGTTATTTAGGTTGAAATACTCACTTCCACAACTCTATTGTAAGTTCAGGGCGAACTGGTGATGTATCAGCTATGAATGATTTCTTCAAATTTGATGAATTCACTATTAAAACAATAGTAACGTTAAAAACAATATCAATAAGACGAAATTTGAAAGAAGTCTCCAGACGGCGGAAAAATATGAAAGTGGGCGTGATTGTTTTAGAGCTAGACAGCGTGAATGTGGGAGCGAGATGCACGGCGTGAGCGCGGTTTGATTGGCTAAAGTCATATTCGGGAAATAAACACTCAGCCAGAGATATATTTCGACCGAAATTAACTTGGATATTCAGGTACGAATAGTTGGACATTCGGGAGAAAACCACGGAGTAATTGTAACTTAACATGGCGTATTCGGGTTTTTTAAAAAAATATCTCTGTTCCTAGATAAAAATATATTGTTTTTATAAATGATTTCGGTAGAGTTCGATAAAAGAAATTGAACTGCATTAAAATGTCGATTTCGACAAAAATGGATATTCGGGAAACAAATCCTATAGCGACGATATGTAGGTAATAAGGAGCGCGAGAAGCACAAAATAATTATTATTATCAGCACCTTTCATAATAAAGCAATAAAAATATTATTTTATTTCTCAGCGGTTTGTAATTCATATTCACGATGACATACTTCTACTAGCAATATATCGCAAACCTAGCAACTAAACAATGACAGTATTGTTATAAAAATAATGCCAAGGCGCCCGTCTATCGACAACGCGTCCAGAAGCGCATAAAATAAAATAGCGCGCGCCCCTTTTGCTTGCCGTGTTCAATGGGCTTTGACATATTTGAATACGTAGTATTTTCGTTAATTCATCCCGCTGAGAAGCCAAACAACGCGTATGTGCTTTGAATTATGGGGCGGGCGGGCACAACGCTTCTTCAAAATCAGTTTGCTCTGCCATATTTGATCACGTTGTATTTTCGATGATTCACATTCAATATGCGCGAGCGCTCCGTTCGCTTGATTCTATGTGCCCGGCGCTTAACAGTAATTTATTTTAGTAGGTACGAGGGTGGGTCAATAATTCCTTAGAAAAAAGCATTAAAACAGTTTTTATTTTTGTATTTTTTTTTTATTTCTCAACATAATCTCCTTGGAGCTCAATACACTTGGTTAGACGTTTCTCAATATTTTTTAAACCGTCAGAAAAATAAGTTTTCGGAAGGTCCTCAAAATAAGCATTTGTCCGATCGATGACTTCTTCATTTGAAAAAAAACGTTGTCCACTTAGCCATTTTTTTAAGTTTGGGAAAAGGAAAAAGTCACTGGGGGCAAAATCTGGCGAATACGGTGGGTGGTCGACCAATTCGAACTTCAATTCTTCAATTTTCGCCATTGATCGTAAACATGTGTGAACACGGGCATTGTCCTGATGAAAGAGGATTTTTTTCCTGTTTAAATGAGGCCGTTTTTCTTCAATTTCGTTTTTTAGCTGGTCCAATAAAGATGCATAATAATCCCCTGTTATTGTTTTTCCTTTTTCCAAATAGTCAACGAAAATAATTTCACGTGCATCCCAAAATACAGTAGCCATAACCTTACCAGCTGATTTTACGGTTTTCGCCTTCTTTGGACATGGTTTGCCTTCGCAATCCACTGCTTTGACTGTTCTTTCGTCTCGGGAGTATAGTGGTGTATCCATGTTTCATCTACAGTCACAAAGCGACGAAAAAATTCATCCGGATTGCGTTGCATGAGCGACAACAGGGCTTTAGAGGCCACCACCCTATTGCGTTTATTGTCGACTGTGAGCAAACGCGGCACCCATCTTGCAGAAATATTTTTCATGCCCAATTTGTCATGTAAAATAGAAATGACGCTACCTTTTGAGATCCCTGTAACCTCAATTATCTCACTCAACTTTAATCTTCGGTCACTTACCACCATATCGTGGATTTTATTGATCATTTCTGGTGTAGTCACCTCTACAGGACGTCCTGAGCGTGTTTCATCCTTTGTTGATGTACGACCACGTTTAAATTCATTTAACCAGTTATAAATAGTTGCAAGTGAAGGAGCAGATATGCCGTGAACTAAATCCAACTCATTTTTTATTTCCTTTGCTGTTAACCCTTTTATATTAAAATGTTTAATAACAGCTCTAACCTCAATTTTCTCCATTTTCCATTTTTCCATTTTCCACAAGCAAATTTTTTTTTAAATGTACGAGAAACACACAACAACCCGACCAATCTGATTGAAACTTCGCAGCATACTGAATCGGTAGTGCCGCTGCATGAAAACAAACCGCTTGCAGTACAAGTCGCGCCACCTGTCGGCTTTTCTAAGGACTTATTGACCCACCCTCGTATGTTGATATAGATATATCTCGAAGGCTTCAAGGTGATAATTCTTGATACAGTTTCCTTATTATGTGATGACATAGAAAATTTAAGAATATTTAATCCCGAACCACATACGTCATCTCAGGATTCTCAGGTCTAGTTCGAGGTCTTATATTGCTAAGGAGAGCTTTTACTCTCAAATGTGAACTCCTTGTTAATTCGTTTTTAAATACATTGTGAGCTTTTTTATTATCTCCCATTGTGAATTAGAATACTTATCATAAAACCACTAATTATTCTCACTTTTACGTAATGCACTGCCAGATTACTTAAACGCTAGAATTCGCAAGAGTAACAGTTTCACTGGCAACTGGCACTATTCCAATTATTACCAGCTAAACTACGTGACGTGAATTGCACAGCTCAAATAGGTGGGCGTGGTGAAAAAGTGACTTACTGTGTTTTTCATAGTGCAGGGTAGTTAAATAACATACTTATTTTAAACTCATATCATCAATCCATATTTTTAGAAATCCATGGAAACTTACTGAAAAATTATGTTATAGAAGGGTACTTACCAATAATAAGGGTGTTTTATTATTTTTACCTTCGTGCCAGGCAACGACAAAATCTTGTATTCTTGGGTACGATTTTACAACGTTTTTATTAGCTCGTATTCTTATTTTTGTCCGGTGGTTGTTTGTCCGGTACAAATCTTGCAATCGATTTTTAACTGATTTCCCGACTAGACATTTGAAACTTTTAGAATATATCAGAACACGATGCCAATGCATTTTTTTAATACCTTTAGCCATCTTTAAGTATAATTAAATTCATTTTCAGTTAATTCTGTTTTGTATGAAAAGTTATTTCGGAAAAAATCCGTAATCCAATCCACTATTATTGGTTGCTAGGAACTAAATTATTAATATATACGTGCGTTACTATGGAAATTAATATGAGTGTCAAAATTACATTTCAGTATTATTTCTATCAAAAAAAAAATTTTTGATCGCTTAAGCTAGTCAAGTCAAGTTTATACGATTCAACATAAAATTTAATAACGTTGTATATAAAAAGTTCTTTTTATCTTGTAATTATTTGTATTTAACATAATATAACTTAGCAATACTTAACGAAATTTTATGATTGAATAAAGAGTTAGCACTAATATTCTTGAATAGAACAAAAATAATAATTAATTTCAATTGGGTTTCTCGATTATAAGCAAAAATTATTTAACATCGAATGACATCGTTGACTAAAACTCGATTTTTTTTTATTTTTCCGTGTAGAACTATGGTACCTATTAATAATGAAATGTTGGTGCTTACATAATATTATACGAGCGTGACCCCAATATGGATCTTTAATATAATGGAGCTCCATAACCATACCTTAAATATCAATATGCTGGACAATTAGATATTATTGTGAAACAATAATAGCCAAGAAGAACTAAACGGCCGCATACAGTGTGATAGAAAATATGGCGTATGTATAAGCCTTCACATATCAGTATATAAACAGGTGCATGCTGATTATGATGATTTGATATAATTTCATATTGAATTTATTGTTTATCCATAATTAATAGTAAGTAAATATATTATAACTTCGAAGGTTTCAGAATTCTTGATTGCTAGATAGAATTGAGCTACTTACCTAATTTAGTTAAAGCTCTCGTCCGATAAGCGAAATACGTGTGTTATTTTTCCGGAGCTTTTCTAGTTATTTATTTTCAATTAACGTTGTTACTTCAATCTAAAATCTTGTTTAAATTCATTTAATTTTCAGAAAATATGATTATATTAATATTCAAAAGGTATATTCATATCGTATTAGAATATTCTTTTCCATCTCGGCATTCAACAGCACGCAGGGGACTCTTATTCGTCTTCTTCGACCTTCGACATGACCAAATATCATGAGTTTTTGCAGATTGTTATTCTCTCTGCAGCCTATATGAAAAAAAAAAATCATCTAGTAAAGTCCAATAGAAAACTAATAATTATAGAATCGTTGCTTCATTAGGCTTCATTAGGCCACCCACGAGACTCTCAGAATTCGCCTCGAGCAGTACTTTTCAATAGTCTAGCATTTACCTTTCTTTTGTCTTTACCATCCGAGTCTCAGATTCATATACAAAGTGGAAAGACAATAGAACGTATTTTCGTCACTTTGATAATAATATTATGGTCTCATCTTCTAAATTGGTTTCAGTTTTGATGACAATATTAATACGCACCAAATGTTGTAATTATATAATATACCTTGGTGTCATTATTTTACCAAAATAAAATAATATTACGTTTATTTCATTATACTTATGGTATCAGTGACTTAACCGCACGCGGTGGCCGTATGCTCCGCTTATTGAGTGGCAATGTGAGAAGGTTTTTAATAATTATTATTCGGTCAGTTTCATACTTTCTTTATCACACCAGGCAATATTATAAAACTGCACGTAAACGGAACTTTTCTCGTCTAATGCGACTTTTTGAAACTTCAACGAGGAGCTTCGTATCTATTCTGCAAACACTTTTTGGCAGGCTAGAGTAAAGCGACTTTTGTTGTTTTATTTTGTTTTCGTTCTTCAGTTTTTGGTAGTAAAATTGAAAGTAATACTTACATATATAAGTTTAATGTAATATTAACATAATATTAATAATGAATTCATTCTAAAATTTAATTAACTATGATTTCTATATTTTTTAATTCTTTTTCATACCTACCTACTAATTTATATACAATCAATTTTAAAAAGGTAGCTATTTGTGCTCCTAAACAAATAACTCATTTAGTCATTAAATGATTGAATATTTATTCATTTCTATCTGTATTTTAATACTGCCATCTACATAGACTCAATTGAGCTTAGCTTTCGCCACTGTTAGCGAAGACGCAAACCAGATATAGATTGAATTTTACTATACGGTACAATGACGTGTGCAGAATAAAACTTTATATATCTTAGACACTCAGAATATAGATGTCTACTATTATAATTTAATAGTATAGCAAAATTTCTTTACAAATTAAATGTTATAAAATTAATAAAATTGACAAATTAAAAATAACATAATATACAACACAAACAATACGTACATTTTGGAGTTAGACAAAAGGTTCTTGAATATACAGAAATAGTATCATTAAAAATGATGCCCGGTCTTGGACGATTGGGCGCAATGGGCTCAATCGGAAATCGTGGTTTAGAGGGTCTTGCGCCATAAACGAGTTGCAATAAAAACTAATGCTGGGGAGGGGGGGGCACCTAGCGGAAAAATACGAAGCTTGCAATTTGAGACATTTTTTTGATAATCTACAATTTCAACTATATTAGGTAATTAATAAATATGTATCTGAAAATATTAAAAAGATTTTTCTTTAAGGGGGGAAATGCTCGTCGAAGGTCAAAATTGAGTTTTTATTGTATTTTCAAACCATGCTCCTGGACACTCCTTAAACGTTGTAGATAATCTATTTATATAATTTTGAAGCCTTATTATTCTTTATAGTTATTTTAAACATTTGATGACTGCATAAAGTATTTTTGTTGCATAAAATAGTATTCTTTTAAACCTCTCGCTCTAATGTTTTAGAATATAGTCATATTTCGGTACATAACTGTGCAGTGGTGTTAAGATTTTTAACGTTTATTAATTTTTAAACGCATTTGTAAAACCATAAGTATAATTTATTACGAGATAATTTTTGTAAAATATTCACGATAAAAAATTATATTGATAATCTCTGTGATCCCAAATTTGGCAAGATTAACACATTTCAAGATGATTCTAAAGATACTTATTATAAGCTATGTCTTTGACCATTCAAGTGTGATAAACATCTTATGAATAATGATTGCTTTATAATAATTATTGACCTAAGAATAAGGTAGTGTTTTTTTGAAATACGCCATTTCTTTTGTCATTCCCCAGTGGTTAAGCTACAACATACGGCTGTAGCCATAAATTGACAAACTATAATTAAAGTAGGGAGTAAAATGATATTAACGCGCGTGTTTGAACATGTACCGTTTAAAAAAAAATTAAAAATAAAAAATAAATCGGTTAGGTTAGGATTAGTAATAAATTATACTAATGGTTTCATAAATGCGTTTAAAAATTAATAAACGTAAAAAATCTTAACACCACTGCACAGTTATGTACCGAAATATGACTATATTCTAAAACATTAGAGCGAGAGGTTTAAAAGAATACTATTTTATGTAACAAAAATACTTTATGCAGTCATCAAATGTTTAAAATAACTATAAAGAATAATAAGGCTTCAAAATTATAGAAATAGATTATCTACAACGTTTAAGGAGTGTCCAGGATCATGGTTTGAAAATACAATAAAAACTCAATTTTGACCTACGACGAGCACGTGGGCCGTTAAATCAAAGATAAACTTACAATAATTGTAAAAAAATCTGTATTTGTTACATATTTATGTCCACAGTTACGATATTATTACATTATATTTTATGGTCATATTTATTATTAAAATTTAGTTTATTAAGTTTTCTATGTTTTGACATAGAGATTTTTGACTAAGTCATAGTTTTAATGTTTTTTTATATTTATTTTAAAAAACATCAACTCTTATAAAAAAAAATGTGTATAACATGAAATCCTTCTTATTTGAACAAAACTGAAGTATCTTTCAATATAATACACATATTATAAATCTTTAAAATATTAATATTTTATATGTGTCCATGGTGACCACTGACCACTGACCACTAAGGACAATGATAGGCCACGGAGGTAAACCAGACATCGCATAACCCGATAAAAATACAGTCTCGTTAAGCCTTTTGTGTTAATTAATATATTTTGTTTCAACTTTCAATACCGAATATATCGGTATTGTCTGATTTTTAAAACCGGTATTTTGGTATCGAAAAATACTGAGATACTTACCGGTTTTGAAATACCGATATTGCAATCCCGAGTAGAATGTTAACTTACAATGCTTCGACAGAAACAAAATAAATAACGCACATTAGACGTTGATGTTCATTGGGTTACTTTAACCTTTAAAGAAACTCATTATTTATAAATAGGTCTCGTTAAACCCTTTTTTACTCACTAACCAAATGTATTTCAAATTATTGCTCAGGGAGCTCCTGACACGACTTGCGGAACCCAATTAGGAATCGCTGTCATAAACACGTAATATCCCACCACCCGGAGATTCATGGCATAAGTACGTACTATCATTTCCCTCCATTTTCGAAAATGAGAAACAAGCTGTCACTTTTATTTTTAGTATGGTTTTTCGTCTGGATTCGGGATGTGGAGGTGAACAAATAACACACCCGAATTGCTTTGGAAACGGCAAGGTATATTTAAGTTAATATTATATAATAGTTACATTTTTAATAATTTATTTTACGGAGGACGAAATGTACGCGCTTGCGATTTGGCTGTTGGCAGCGTTCTGCCCGCCATCTTGTGTTTTGCTTTCAACGAAAGCGTTGTCGAAAAACGGTGACGTTGCAATATTTTAACGGTCATAATCTACGGCATTGCCGGCTCGGCTCTATTATTATTATTTATTTTCGTAATCAGCGCTTTACTATTTGTTGGATCTGATACCGATTCGGGCCTCTCCAGATACACAAAGACATCCCCAAATTGGGACCATACGGGGGTGTCACAGTACATACCTACGAATGGATGGAGGAGCTACAGTCGAAAACTACCCAATCAAGAATACCTAACTAGTAACTACCCAATCGCAACTGGACAGAATCTGACATTTGAATGACGTTTTCAAAATTGCGTCCATATGGTAGTTCGTAGTTCCATTTTTGACCGTTCTTTAGATAGGAAGACCCGTAGAAATACCTACCACATAATGTAAGAACAAAATAAGACTGTACAATAATAATTAAAGCACCAACCCGTTTAATAAATGATAATAGAAACATAAATCGTATTAATGACTTTTATATTAGATTATTTTATATAATAAAAAAATTGATAAATTATGAGTTATAGATAGGTATGCTTAAAAGTGAAGGGAAGGGGTCGAATTTAGAAATAATTGACCACAAAATCTATCATTATCGTTTACAGTAGCCGCAGATAATTTGGTCACTTGAATGTCGTTAAATAAATTAAAAAATTGCAACTTACTGCACTTGCCGCAGAGAGTGAAAGTTTTAAAATCAATAATGAACATTAAATAAAACATGATTAAGACCGCAATATCTGATTTTTTTGTATCTTGTATAATTTTAATTTTCCAATTACTGTGCTAGTTAATAAGTTAAAACTAGTCTCAGCAGCTCCTACAATAAATACTAAAATAATAAAAATGCTTACCTACTATAGAGTTATCAAATAAGATATATTACCCATGGGCCCCACATCGTGAAGCGGGCCCCCAGGCTAGGATCTTTGGCGCCCCCCCCTACCTATCACTAAGGATAAAGGCAGTGTGACGCTCTACAGTAGCGTTTTCTAAATGGTGTACTCGGTAAAATTAATGTGTATGTTTAGTGTTTTATTGTATGTATTATACACCCATTTGAATTATGGAGATGTCGAGTATTGATACACACTTAAAAATTGTATCGTACAACTACATAACTTTAAATATTAATATTATTGAAGGAAAATAGCGCGGCAGGCGATTTGTTTTTACTATTAAAGCAAATTTTTGTGTGTTTATCTCACTTATCTGGTCGTCTCACCTCGCCGGGCCCCCAAGCTAGAGCCCTGTCAGCCCTTGCCTTGTGGGGGCTATGATATTACCTATATATATGTTACGCCGAATGTGCGAAATTGAATATTACATGAAATGGGAAAAAATTTGCCTAAATCATGAAAAATGCAAGCCCGTTGCCTTATTCATGAATTAGACAAAATATCTGGAGAGTGCGTGAATTCGGCAGTAATTTTTCTGCCTAGTTCATGCATTGGACAAATTAGATAGTAGCGCTACGGTGGTATTTTTTGCAACTAAACTAAATGTATCAAATGCTCATGCATATAATATTATCTATGGTCAAAATAGATGATCGCGCTCCGGTGGTGTTTTTTGCAACTAATCAAACTAACCAAATATGTCAAATGTCATTGATTATAATATAAAAATATACCAATCAATAACTACAATGACGTTCATATCCATTTACTATGCGCAAAAAAAATCTAGAACTATAATATGATAACGGAAGAATTTTATTGAAAGGTATTTTCGCGATTTGATTCGTGCTTGGGTATCAATCGTGCAAAAGTCGATTTTATGTTTGTGATAGTTTGTTGACACTTGTTATCTAACCTCAAAATGGACATTCAGTTGAATAATTTAATTCAGAATTACAAAACCTAACCTAACCTAACATAATAATATTATATTATGTCCAATTATAACTAATTAAATTTACTTTTTCTTCTGTCATGTTGACAGTTCAAGAATTCCATACCCTGGCGAATTCATGTACTCAGCAGAAAATTTACCTAATTCATGAATAAGGCAACAGGCTTGACTATTACATGAATTAGCCAAAATTTTTCCCATTTCATGTAATAGTCTATTTCGCACATTCGGCGTAACATATATACCGTATTTTTAGATTTTTTCTAGTAGGTATAATATATCTGAGGTGTTTTCAAATTATGTGTAGGTGTTCAATAATTAATTTATATAGAATGTTTCATTCTCAAATCTTGTGAATTATTCGTTGACTAAAAGAAATTGTTAATAAATATTTTTTTGATTTAAAATCATGTTCTATCGGTTCATGTTGAGAGCATCTATCAATAGTAAAATACCTCAGGTACTAATATAAAGAGTGTGCGTATTGTTTGGCAAAATGAAACCGTGTTTTTTGCGTTTAACGCATAGTCGGATCTCAATTTTATCATTATTAACATAACTATAAAACGTTATACCTACCACCATGTTGCTTCTCAGTACGGCTACCAAATTTAAATACTATTTATATTTTTTTTTATTAAATTAACTAAAAATAATTATCACTAACTATATATTTAACTCAAAAACAATAAATTCCAGCAATACGTGCTCGCAGTTTTTAAATAAATGTAGTCATTCAAATAAATATTTACCGGCGACGCGTAAAAAAATATTTTATTCAGCCGTAGAAATTCTATCTTACTCTAACGCATATTGCAGAGATATAAGCGTGCCGAATACTTTCTTACTAGCACTTTTTTATTCAGGCCTTGTAAAATACTATAGGTGTTCTTAAATAATGTAAAATCCATTTCTTTGTCCATAAAATAATAATATATTAAACAATCCATGTAAGAAAAGCTACAAAGATATTCAGTACACAAGTGCTCTGGGGACTATACATTGCTTTTTTACTCACCGATTCAGTGACCTCTAGGTTCAACATTCGATGTTCTACCTCCTGGATTCTACTGGATGTCCAGACTCAAGATTACTCCAGCGATATTTTCCTACTTAGAACTGCATACCCGGTCTTTTTTCATTTAAGATTTTAATAAACTCTGGTACATTTCTAGTTAGGTACTTATTATAAACATAATAATGTATTATTATACTTGATAGATACATGTATTATAAACTAATTGAGTTTATACTTATCTCTCTCAAAACATCTCAGCAAAGTTGTCTATAATATTAGACGAAGATTTTTTTATCACCTATCATTAAATTGAATTTCATATACTTAAATATAACTATAACAATTCGATTGAATTTTAATTAACAACACCTTTTGATCAAATGAGAGTGAAAAGTGAAATATTATAGTATCGCTCGCAAGAAGTGAGCAATGAATTTTAGATATTAATATTATTACCACCATTGTCAATATGATCCGCAAATTGCAGTCTTATGATTTTTTTGCTGCTTAACCTTCCCTTTACATTGCTAATAATTTCTGTCCATCTCGGCAATATTAACTTGGGTTACCGTACGACATTGAAAATATTACAGTAGATAAAAAAATGAATTCCTGTTTTAGCAATATAATAAGTCTAATAATGTTTCATCATCATTATTTTAAATTTGTTTCTTCTATAAAATGATCAAAAGGGCATCAAAACATAAATATGATTACTCGAGTATTTCTATACATTCTTACAGCCTACAAGTCATAATACTATCTTGATATCACCCTTACTTTCATATCTCTTTCTCACAATTGAGTATGTCTCTCTTTGTCGCATACTTTTATATAAGTATATCTCTTTTGTTTTTAATATAATGCAATGCTCTGTTTTCAATGTGCATTTATGACAGGTAAATGAAATCAGATGGATATCTATCAATTAGGTAAAAATAATAATGTTTTAATTAGATGTAACATTGATAATTCTAGGTATGGCCGAATTGTGAAGATGACGAAGTGCATAATATTAACTGAAATAATGTTTGAAGTTTAATGGGCTGGGTGACATAAGGCGACATTATGGTAACGGGAGTGCTAAAGTAACATTCTAAATCATCTGATTTAATTTATAAAAATCACATTTACCAAAGTAAATCGAATAGTAGTAGGTACTAATCACTAATATAGATATCAATAAATCATTAAAAACATACATAGTTCTAACTATTTTTTTATTTATGACACATAACCTAAGGATATTAGCGTTCTTGATTCAAAATACCAACATGTATGAGCTTTAGAAAAGATACCACAATAATAATATGTATGCTAAAATGCGTTACTTAGCAAGCATGAGGACATCACGAATCAAATTTGAAGCATTCCTCACACCATCTATGAATCAATTATAGTAATAAATATTAATACCTTGATTTAAATAATAATATTGTAGGTAAAAAGTCGTAAAATTAGGGAAATTTCAAAACATTCTCAGGTACACAGGTAGGTTTAAAAAATATTAACCATAATGACATTTTGATAGAGCGTTCGATACAGAACGCGATAGGTATATGAATTTTTAAACCCATAATATGGTTTATGTTTTTTTGACCATACTTTTTGCCAATAAATAGATATTTTTATAAAAGTTTCCCATATAAGTATAATGTATATTTTTTTGTTACTCTTCTTTCACTTATTGTTAAGCGTTAAATTGAATCTAGGTATTTATATTTTTAGATACCTTTTTACAATTTTTTTTCCACATTGAAGTTACTGACCCCACAAAACCTCACCCGCCCCGCATCACACCCGGTTTTAACCAGGCGTATCACGGGACCCTACGTTTGGATGTGAAGCATCATTTTTTTATGACTGGGAATGTCTCAGGAGCAGTTACCGAAGACTAATGTCGCCATGCATTCAAATGTGCTTTGACTGAATTTACATGACTTTAAGTTTTGGTACCCATGGGAGAGATGAGCACGTAGAGGCAATGTTAAAAAGTTTAGTAAGTAACAAATTAAAGTTAATACAAAACTGCCGAACATTTCAAGTGAAGAGATCTTCACGTTGGCAGTATGACGCCGCAAATTTTCTAAACGCAATACAATTGATTTTTGTGGCGACCAGATCGGACCAACCGAGTTGAGCAGTTAGTTTTTGCCACAGTTATATTTTCTTTTTTTTATGAGGCCTATTAGGAGGACGGGGGCTAGCGAATCTTCCATGTAACAAGACATGTGGGATCATAGTTTCGCCATCCTTTGTTTCCATATGCATTTCAAATCAACTTAGTAAACATCTCGAATTTGTTTATTTGTTATATCATAATCTCAGGGACTTAGCATACGATGTACATAAGTGATAAGTAATTTATAGCTTTGCTGCATATATTTTATTTGTAATGGTTTATTTTAGCCTCGATAGAATATTATGCTATATTAATTGTTTTTCATCTTTGGGTTGTTTTATAGATTCGTATTTTACTTTCTATATATTGTAACTATTTTTAGAAAGCTGCAGTATTATTTACTGTAGTTTAATTACGATATTAATTTGTTGCCATTAATTATTGTTTAAAGTTGAAAATCTAGGCATAGATCTCCTCTTGTAATATTGACTAAGCAAATTATTTTCGGACAAGTCGCTGCTTCTAAAACTTGAATTGTTTCACAGGCTACTCATCCGGTCTTTCAATATTTTATGACTATACATAAGGCATATAGATTGTAGTTTGATTTTGTTTAAATTATAGTGAATTTCTTTTACTTCCTGTGATATAAAAAATATTATTGTCAATGTAATGTTGGATCGTAGAAATTTTGTCTAAGTATGTTATTTTGATTAAAAGTACTTATATGAAACTACTTAGTTCAATTGTGAGTAATTGGTTATTCCAGTGGTCTTCAAAGTGTGCGCTGTGTTGTCTTGAAGCGCCACGATAGGTGACAAAATCTCGATTAAAATAGATCAAACAGCCTTAATTCAATTTAGATCGAGTTTTATACTTTGGTGGCTCTTTTATTCTTTCGATAACAATATTTAAACTGTTTTTCCCTTATCATTGCAGACAATAAATTATAGATAAAGTTAAAATTTGACATGAATTTTCTTCTGAACGGCCAATAAGGTACTCGTACTATCGATTGTCGCAAAAAAAGCTTTCGAATATGACTCAGAAAATAAATTATTAAATTGGCAACTCAAAGGTAATAAATATAAGTTAAAAATGTCAAGTTTTGAGTTATGTTAGCTATTATATTCGTATATTACTCCTCTTCTGTTCCACAAAATTACAACTCGAAAAAATTACTAGTTTTCTTCGTAGGACTGATGTTTTTATCACTTTTCTCTACGTCACTATAGGTGAGTCAAAGCTTTGATCAGCCATTACCCAAAACTACTAATTCCCAGTTATATCACTATGGAACTGAGCTATCGAATTGTACTTTTTTACAGCCAGATCTAGAAGTTAACCCAATTCCCTTATTTTCGTATTTCATGCTTACAGGCTTGTTTCATAAAATTAGTTTTAAAATTAATGTAGAAGTGCATTTAATACGCTAAAGAATCCAAAATTACTTTTCAAATATATATAAATATATCTATTCTTTGTGTTACTACAACAGACCATGAGGCTTAATGACAGTATTGTATTTAGTAGTATAAGTAATATAATCAAAAACAACAAGGCTTTGAGAAAATATATTGTGACCTCAGCGGAAATCGAACTCGGAGCATCTGAATAAAAGTCCATGCATTACGCACAAGACTACGAGGGCCGCCAGGAATTTTCAGCCCTACTTTGATATTTAATATTTTATAAAATGGTACAATAGTCTATTATTTCCGAACATATAAATATCGAAATAAAAGTGCATTTATACGGTGATATTGATATTTTAATTATGTAGTACAAAGCTCTTTTTGCACGACTGACTCCAAATAGGCCATTAAACCATTAGTACCACTAATGACCATTTAAAAGTCGAACGCATACCACCATAACAAAGCGAAATCAAATGGAAAGTAAAAAAATGTACGTCAAAGAGCTGTAATTATTATTGCATTTAAAACATATATTCGAACACACGTCAGGTGTTCGTAAATGACGTATCCGGAGGTTACTGTCAATCAAATTATTATATTATTGATTAACAGGTATTAACATAATTAATTGTTGATGGAATGTTAATTAAAAGTGTATTTAAAAACGAAACCAAAGCGTTATAATTTTGTATTACGTAGTTATACCACCGTTTTCCCTTTAATATGGAGTATAAGGAAGATATTATGTAATATTTACATCATTTGTATTAGTCTATATTCATGGCCCCCCATCTTGAAATAGTCCCCCAGGCCAGGATCTCCGGCAGCCTCCCCCCTACCTATCGCTAAGATTCAAGGCAATGTGATACGCTACAGTAGTGTTTTCCAAAAAAATGCTGTTTGAGATAAAATTAAAGGTACCTACCTATCCAGTGTATTTATAGCGATATTTTTGTATATTTGAGTACATTTACTTGAATAAATATTGATTTGCCGACTATCGAAACTTTAAAATCAAATATACAGTTTATTGTACAACCATGGCGATTTTTTACAGTAAGAGGAAATTTGTGATGTGTGTTTATCTCATCTATCTGATCGACCCGCCACGCCGGGCTCCCAGGTTGGAGCCCTGTCAGCCTCTTACGGGGGGGATTTCTGTATTATATTAGACTGCGTACCCATTATACGGCTGGCCGGTGCAACTCGACGTAATGGCCCATCAACAGCTAGACGTTTACGATGCACTGTGATCTCCTTTCGCATCCGTGCTTACCTTATTACCACACCTATTACTCCCGCAGCGGTACTCTGATTCATCTCTCTCCATACTCTGGCAAGTGGCAGTACACAATCTACTCGAACTACGTATGGTTATGCTCAGCCACTGGCCGTCTCAGACATCATTAAAGTTTCTGGAATTATAATAAAATGATTTAGAATAGCTTGAGAAACATAGTCCTACCTATTAAAAAAAAATATAAAATAAAATCTTGGAAGGAATGGTGTTCCAACTTTCGGTCCTTTAGGGATGTTTCAAATTAAATTTAAGATTGTTCTAAATACATAATGTTCTGTTATTCTATTACAGTTAATTTTCATTTGAAGCAATTAGTTATTGACCACTCGGTAATCAACAAAAGGAAAAATGCGAGTAAAAATTACAACAATTATTTAGCTTACTTTGTCAATTAGGCTACTACAAACCTACAAACTTATCTGTTGAATGGCCAAAAAAGGAACTACGAACTACCATAGGACGCCATTTTGAAAAATTCATACAAATGTCAGATTTTGTCCAGTTATTGATTGGGTAGTTTTCAACAGTGGCTCCCCATCCCATTCTTCAGATAAGTTTGTAGGTCTGTACTATATATTATATTTCAACACAAAACAATATAATTTTTCGAATTCGGCAACTTTTAGAATTGGAATGATTTTAAAAATAAAAAGTGCTTATCGAATATTTAAAAAAAAAAAAAAAAAATGAAAAATGTTTATTAATGTAGACATCCGTTGATATTGATGTGCTCGAATGGCAATCGGCAGTCCATATTCTTTTTAAGTGCTGCATTGTTCAGCGAAGAATTTTCAATGACCAATTTTATTGCTCAAAGTTTTGTGTCAATGTTGTTTATACAATATTTCTGATTGCCTTCAAATAGTCGTATTACTTCGTTGAATATTTACATTAAAAGGCTAATATCTTCAGAGCAGCATTGGTCTATTTTTAATGTTTTATTACTAGTGAGTATTATGACATATTAAAATGTAATTATATCAGATTTGCTCCTATAAAATAAAGTTAATTATTCTAATCAATATGAGAAGCATCAAGCAACATTAAAAAAATTGAAATTTAAGACGTCTGCCATGGCATGAACATGGTAAGAAGGTATCCAAGCAGCCTGAAAAGAAGAGCTATTTCTGGTAGCGTCGAAGGGAAAATACTGCGAGGGCGTGCTCCTTCCAGTTAGAGCATGACTTTAATGAAAGCGACTGAATAATTAAAAATAACTTAACCTACAATATTAGCGCAGAATCAATCTCAATCTAGTTAAAAGGAGTATATATGTAGGTATGTGATGTACCTAATGTAAAGGAGTATATATAGGAGGAATATTTTCCGACTGCCTTTCTACAAGGCATCCTTACTTTTCACTCTCTTGAATCTCGTAGGTCTCTTCTGCTCTTGAAACACTTTTGCCTGTTATCGCGAGGGATGTTTTCCAATTCTGGTCTCATAATGAATTTGAATTTACATGCGCCTGTCAATTACCTACGTGGTCGCAGCCATGATTTATTCTGGATCGGAACCGTTTCCTCATGTCAAGCCTATCAGGCACCATTAATGAGGGGTCAAAGACTAGTCAATGCGCTCCCCAAAGACGTAGATATTTTCGGTGACGTGCTTTGTATTTTGAATTCGAAATTTGAAGAAGTATGTTTTAATTTTAATTTTATTATTATTATTCTATATATTCTCTTTTTTTCTCTTGTGAGGGTAATATTTGTTATAATGTAAATCTCATGTTGTGTACGTCTTGATTTTAGATTTGTTATGTCCACAATTTTTGTTTTCTTAAATAAATAGATATATAAATCTCTTTCCGATAAGAAAGCTTACGGCGAACTGTGCCACGGTGAAATGTTCTACGTACAATTTACATGTAACCGAATCTGGTTGGGTCTGCGAGTAGGAAATCGAATCCCGAGCCAAAATTCTGATCCCGGGATTTCGGGATTACAATTTGACAATCCCGGGATTGAAGACTTAATGAATGGGTTAGCGAGATTTAAAATAGTAAAGCAAATTAAATCATGGTGTACTTATCGCCTTTCCGCTTCATAAATCTAATTAGTCAGCCAAATATGAAACTGCCGTAAAACGTATGAGATCGTGGTGGAATTACTTTGTTAATAGTGCTAAGCATTGTTTTTTCCAATCCTTCTCATTTTTATTAATTTATGTGAAAAAATAAAATGAATCGGCAACTTAGACATGGGTATAAATCAAATTTCATTCAAACTCAGTTTATTTCTAATGTAGTTATTTTTTCTGTTATATTTTCGTTTTTATTTTATTTTCCATAAAAATTGATAAATAAATCAATCCCGAAAGTTTCGGGATTATGTTTATCAATCCCGGGATTCATAGGTATCGAAAATAGCTCGGGATCATAGGATTGGAATCCCTATCTGCGAGTCTATTAGTATACCTAATTAAACCCTTATAATTATTTTTTAATAGTTTTGTCAGATTTTTAAGTGAAAATGAAAAACCAATACGTCCTAAGATACTTCCATCATATAACAATTGGTACTTATATTTAAGTAGGTAAATATACCTGCCAGTGCAAGTAAGTATTATGCAGTTGCATACGTGGGTAAGTGCATTAATGCACCTCTTAGGATTCCCCGTGTGAAATGACACGGTCGGACATCGCTCGTGACTTCCATACGAAATCATTATTTGGAAGTGAATAATGGACAATGTCTTTTCAAACAACATGTAAATATTCTGAATTGAGTTGTTTTCTTTCAATAATAATTATACTTTTTGGTCTAAGATGACAGGCGTTGCCACTAATAACGTCTTTGTAATTAAATGTATTATCATTATATTACTGGCGAACTATGCAGATATAAAATATTATTATTTATTGGAGATGGAGGCTTGTTATTTATTACTTAATATCCCCACTATCTAAACGCGTCCAGATTATATTCTTTTATATAGCAAAGTAGGTGCTAAGTTTTAATGTAAGGCATATACTAAGAGGTATTTATCGTTAGAAATGTCTTAGGAATAGTTACTTTATACTGAGGTTATTAAATTTTTGAATACGAATGCACGTGAAGAAGTCTTCACATTCGCCGTAGGCATGGCCCCCACATCCTAAAGCGGGCACCACGTCCAGGTTCTTTGGCGGCCCCCCTACCTATCGCTATGTTTAATGGCAGGTGTGACACACAACAAAAGCGTTTTCAAAATTGTGTTAGATGTAAAAAAGTAAGAGCCTTCAGTTTATTTTTAGCGATTTTTTGTAGTTTTAACAGATTTACTTGAATTATGGAGTTGTCGAGTACCAACACAAAACAATTAAATATTAAAATGTTAATAACCCCTCTTTTTTTTAATATTAGAGCAAATTTGTGATTTGTATTTATCTCACATATCTGATCGACCCGCCACGCCATGCCTCTTGCACCCTAGACACAGCATGCAAAAAAGTAGCCTTTGTGGCGATCAGGATGGATAGTCTGCTCGGCCCGACAGCTGGTTGAAATGACTTCCAGTTTCACTCGTCATCACTTTCAGCGTCATTAGAGACTGCTTGCTTTGCTCTTTTATCTCCTACAAAAAAATAAATCGCTAATATTTTTGTGTGTCATCCTTGTCATCTTAAATAATAATTATTTTTCATTACAGAAAGGGGATATCGATATTTTTCCCGATACCTTTTATCGATACTTTCATATTAGGTAGGTAGTTGAAATGTATGATTTGTATTTTATTTTTATCTTGTAAAGCCTTAAATTCTCTAAACCAGCCACTATTTATCACCTTATTCTATACATCAAAAACATAACTAATAAGTAGATATGTTTCCAATTAACAATGAATTATCAGACCTCACTATAAAGTTTTGCAAATACAATTAATATAATTTCTTTTAATTTCGACGAACAGCCCCCTCTGAAGATTCAAATGTAAGACTGACTCCCCCTGAACATTTTAAATTAATACTGAACGAAAAAATAATTCTGTATGCCTCCAACGCAGCGCCATGACATATCTTGCAATGAATTTTAAATGCCACTCTGTTGATATATTTATGAATGAGTTTTAGGAACTCATGCAATCGGAAGGATAAAGCTATATTTGGGTTTTTTTCTGGAAAATATATAATATATCAAATATATTGGAGACGTATAAATAAAATGTTATATTAGAATTTAAATAAATGAATTGATTCACATGGGAAATTACATTTGCTTTGAAGAAATTCATTACTGCACATTAAGTAAACTTATATTATTGATAAAATAAATTAAAATTTTAAGCAGTATTGCGAAATTATTTAAATATATTTAAATCATAATATAAAGTAGTTTGATATACACAATATTTTTGTCATGACAGAATATGTCTATGTTCAAATACATTATTAATTCTACTTAATACTACTCTAAATACCTAAATTATCGACTTTTCAACTTTTGACAGAAACCCCCATGAAATAATCTGTTAATATAACATTGTTCATTATTTTAATATTGTGTAATGGAGTTTTCCTCAATAAATTATTGATTCATTTATGCTTTAGGTCAAAGTATTAATACTCATGTTTCAATATAAAACGTTTTTAATAGGTTATACTTTTATTATGATATAATAAGTACAACATTTGATTTTATCTATAACGCATCCATGTAACAATGTGTGTTGTTTAGATATTTATTATGAATGTATAAATTACATATTTAAATTAAGAACTGTTTTCAAAATTAGTTGTTTATGGCATTCGAATTCATTGTCAATATTTTTTATAGATAATAAACATATATGATACTATTCCACTCATTTTTATTACTACAAGTACCTGTTTACTTAAAATAAAATAAAAACAATTAATAAGTGTGTTCTCTTACTCAATAGACTCATCAAAGCGACGCGTTGCGTGCTAATTCATTTTAAAACGGAATTCCCGTGAACAGGGATATTGCTCAAAGATTGTTTAAATAAGTAACTTGATACCTACTCACATACTGTTAAATTGTTGTTTGTTTTTCAATGTTTAATGAGACTGTGATTTAATTTTTGAAATACGAGCATCTGTGTCAAGGATTGCCTCGAAAACGGAATTCTGCCTTACTACGGTGATTTATGTTGATGTATAGTATCAATTAGTTATAAAAGTATGCTTTTGTAAAAAATCTGCAATAATGCTTTAAAAAATTGATAAAAATTCATCGTTATAAGCTCTAGAAATGTAACATAATAAATACAATGTATTTTGTGAATAACAAGTTTAGATACTTATCAAAAGAGCGTAGGAGCGAAGCTCAAAGCAGGAGCACGGAGCAGTGGATAAATGGGTTTTACCCGGAGCACCGAAAATGTGTAGTGCTCCACTGTTCCGGATGTTTTTTTTATTATTATTAAATTTTCGTCTTAAAATTCAATGAAAATATTATATTTGACACGAAGACGAATTCCGGCGGCATGTCGAGTCGTATCTAGTATGCCCACTACCCAAGCGAGTATCGAGAGGTTATTTTAGTACTAAAATTAATTCTAAGTAAGAAGATGCAAATAATGAAAGAAGATTTGCAGTTCGCAATATTGTTTAATATAATTAATAATGAAAATGATGAATAATAAACCTTGTTTAAAAACTAATATTTTTTTATTTTAACATTTTGTATACATATAATACGTATTACCTTTATTAATCTTATTATTTTATCCAGAACGAAGCAGACCCTGGAGTAAAGCAACTCATTAAAGAGTCCGCTCCAACCCTCTGTATCAACTACTAAATAATATGTATCTCAAACGGATATTGAACATAGTGAGCATAAAAAAATAAGTCATAAGAGAACTCTGATGAGATCAGTATATGAAATAAATAATATTCATCAGGATTTAATAAGATTCATCATGCGACAAGCTAAACTATTCACGAATCCAAATGCCATACGTAAACTCTACGTCTCGTTAGTGCGTAGTATTTTTGAATATGGATCTATTATCTATATTAGTACTTGTGAAGTTACCTACAAGTTTATTCTGGAGCGTGTCCAGAAGAAATTTCTTCGATATCTTTGTTTTCAGATATATAACTATATTCCTCTTGATAATTCGTCAAACGATTGTTTTTCGACTGCCTTTCTACAAGGCATGCTCGCATTTTGCTCTCTTGAATCTCTTAGGTTACTTATTAGATATTTTTTCATGGGGATGGTTTCCAATCCTGGCGCCTTAAATAATTTAATTGTATATGCACTTGTCCAACACCTATGTGGTCGCAGCCATGATCTATTCTGGGCTAGAGCGGTTTCGTTGTGTCAAGTATATCAGGCACCATAAGCGAGGGGTGGAAAACTAGTCAATGCGCTTCCCAAAGACATCAACATTTTCAGTGATGTGTTGTGTATTTTGTTTTTAAAATTTTATTTTATAGTAGATATAACATTGTTTATGTTTTTATTTATCTTTGATGATTAGAACCAGCTTTTTTAATACTTGTAATGTTGAATTCGTCAAATTTTATCCTGAAATTGTTGTCAGCAATGTTTTTTTTAATAAATTAATAAATAAATACCAGTTATTACAAGTCGATCTTTTTTTGAATTCGTAGAAGGATTCAATTAAAAATAATAACAAGTGTTTTGTTTTTCTTGGGAAATAATTTTTTATATAAAATTATTTTAGAGAGTAAATTTTTATTCAAGTATCTAAAACGATTAATTTTAAATTTAATTATTTGTTTTATTAATAATGTTAAGAAAATGATAATCTTTTAATTTTAATGTAGAATCGTTTTTATTCTCGATTAAATTGAGATATTTACATTTAAATATCATATGATTACTGGTTGAAAAGATAATACCTATTTACTATTTTATACCATTCATTATGAAATTTCCCAACATTTTCTTAACATTTCAAAAGCTGTTTATCATAAGATAAAAATACTTAAATTATTATATCCATGTTATGTGGTTTACTCAAGCAAATACAACAATATAGTACTTAACAGATAACAGAGGAAGTTTTTTTATATGTGTACCTATGCAGGTAGTAATAACTTTGTTGTTTTTCTGTGGTAATGACTTTTACAATATTAGCACCAACTAATTAACTGCCTGTGCATACTTCCTTTAACTAAAACCACAGTATCTGTTGATAATATTATAACAAAATTCTGACACGTATTTGATTAATTAATGAATGTCCTTTTAGAAAATTTCACAACGGTGTGTTTTTGCAATACATTTCCCGGGAAATGAACAGTATATACGCAGATTTATTTAACCTAGTTACTACTTTTATTGCAATATCTAATAGGTTAAGATAACATTATGTGATTCGGAATTTCGATAACTCTTTCGGTATTTTCCTCCATGTTGCTACGGAAACATAACGTATTATGGTAACAATATATAATATGTAGGGAGCAATTTACATGTAAATATTTATTTATTTATTTAGAAAAAGAGTATTATGGCATTACAGAGATTGGCCCATGTGCACTAATACATAATAAATACAAATGTTAAAAATGACTTATTTACAAATAACAACCAATATAATAAGAAAGTAGAAAATAAAGTATGTGCTTATTTATTTATTTATAAAAAAGAGTATTACGGCATTACAGCTTTTGGCCAATGCGCCATAATACATAATACATACAAATATATAAAAATATCTTAATTACAAATAACAACTAATATGACAAGAAAGTGGAAAAGACAGCATGTGTAAATATTAAAGAAATATGATAATATATACAATTATAAATTTATCCTATTTAAAACGTCTACAAACATTATATAATTAATAAAAAACAAATTAACCTTTATGGTGCCATCAAATAAGCTAATTGCACGATACACAGCATCATGAAACATAACATCTGTCCTGCGACGAGGTATCTTGAAGACCGTGGAGCTGCGAGTGATATTGGTGGGAACATGAAAATTAATATTTGCCAGTATATGTGGATTGTAAATGAACCCACGAAGAAGTAAAAAGAAATGCTTTAAAAGAACAATCACTCTTCGGGTAGACAGGGATTGCATTGATAGCATACCCAGAAGAAAACGAGTCGGGAAATTCATTTTATTGTCATTATCATAAGGAAAGAACCCGTATGTTCTTAAGTAGAGAAATCTAAGAAATCTGTTGTGGACTCGGTCCAGCTTAATTGTGTGCATGAACCTATTAGGACTCCAAATAATGCTGGCATATTCAAGAATACTCAACACAAATGATACATATAATGTACGTAGCACTCGGACGTTTTTGAATGATTTTGAAACCCTCATAACAAAACCAAGCATTTTGCTAGATCTAGTACTGATGTTAAGAATATGTTGATTGAAAGTGAACTTTGTATCATACAATACTCCCAAATCTTTTATCTCCGTTACCCTACTCAATATTATACCAGACAATGTGTATGGGAACAATAAGGTGTGCCTTGAACGATTGAATGAAATAATATTACATTTGGAGGTAGCGAATTCAAGTTTATTTAAGATAGACCATTGCGAGATAGCATCTAGGTAGCATGTAGATATTAAAGTAAAACGATAAATACTATTATAAATTTAAACCTATTTAACACGTCTTAAACATGATAATATACTTAGATAATAAAAAATAAATCAACCTTTATGGTGCCATCAAAAAATAAGTTATATCGCACGATACACAGCATCGTGAAATATTACATCCATCCTGCGACGAGTTATCATGAAGACCGTAGAGTTACGAGTGATATTGGTGGGAACATTAATATTTGCCAGTATATATACGGATTGTAAATGAGCCCACGAAGAAAGAAAAAGAAATGCGTTAATGGGGCACGGTCTAAAACGGTCGTGACTACGCGACGCGAAGATTGTGCAAACGACGCGTGCAGAACAAAACATTATTTGTCATAAAAAGTCAACATGCGTCCGTTTAATGTTATGTTTATTGTTCTATTAGTAATAATAATAATATATACATTTACATGTTTTCTTTTTCAAGTAAATGAGTAACGTTTTTAAGTCATCTTTCCACGATTTAAGATTTAATTCCCCCGTCGCCATCACAATCCGAAATTTCGTCGCACCTTTAGTTGAAAATTATTTGCCGTGTCACTGAAGTATGCTCTTAAAATAGCAATCACTATTCGGGTGGACAGGGATTGTATTGATAGCATACATATATAAATAATTGTATAATCTTTTAAAATGATCCGTTAAACCCAATTGATGCTTTATTCCCTGTAGGACGTAAGTATGTTGATAAGTATCAAAACATCAATTCTCACGGCAGCTCTTTTTTTTTTATTAAGCTCCGAAGTCTCAATTGAGTCTTATTTAGCTTTACTTTTTAACATACACCATTAATACATATTATTACAATAATTACTCATACAGTTATTACAATAAAAATTTACAGGAGAGGAAAAAAAGAAAAATAACAAAAACAGTTTATACTTGTAGGCCACACTCACTCAGAAACATTTGGACACACTGGAACGCCTTGATATTCGGCCGAGCCAAAAATATCGTGAAATCCAGTGGCAATTGGTACTTTTGTTTACTTAAATCTTTAAGAAGCCGCTGTCTCTGGGTATCATACAGAGAACATTACCAAGCAACGTGGTTAACATCTTCAGTCTCACTTCCGCACCGGCACCCAGGGTCATTTATTATGCCCAAGCGAGCCATCGATGAGGCAAGATTATAATGGTCCGCTCTGCAGCGATTGATTGTGACGATTGTTTCCCTATTTAGCATTTTATTGGTATACCATGGTTTGGTTTCAGAATTGTAATAACTTTGAAAGTACTTTTTCCCTTTTGTTAGACCTTGTTTTTTTAATAAATTATCTGTTTCAGTTTTGGCTATTTTCTTGAATGTTTCAAAAAAGTCTGTATACGGTATGGGGAGGTTATCAATGCTCCTATCAAGAGTTGCTGTTTTTGCAAGTCAGAGTGTATTATATTTTTGGAAGATTTTAAATGTTAGTAAAATGATTGTAAATTCTCAATAAACTAAAATTTAATACCATTCCTGATTTACCACATAATACCAACCTTTCAAAGAGCTGCCCTAAGAATTGATGTTTTTTAGACTTATCAACATATACACGCCATACACGGTATTTATCCATGCATCCATGCTTTATCCAACTGACTTTCTCGAAGGTATGCAGTCTGCAATTTAGAAGATATCTTTAGTTAGTTACGTATTTTTTTCGACTTATACGAGGTATAAATGAGAACTCTGCTATTCTGAGCAGTGTTGACCTGTGTGTCCCTGATAACTATCTTAGAAATAGAGAGCAAAAGTTGCAGAGATCTTATTCTCCCAAGGTGCAGAACCAACCTGCCACTGGTAATGCCAATTAGGGGGGTGATAACTATGTTCAACCAAATTGCTTCAGGTGTTGATACATTTCACTTGCGTGAGCGTGAATTTACGTGGACGCTATTTTATAAATTCTTAAAATAGGGTCTCTTTAGAAAAATCGGTGTACTACGTTGAACTTCTATATATGTATAATCGTATTTTCACTGCTTTTGTGTGTTTATATTATGTTATCTTTTTATATTTTCATCTTTATGGTTTTTATTACTCTTTCTCTTTTTAATAATGTTTCATGTCATGTTGTGAACGTCTTAAACTTATAATTTGTAATGTCCACATTATGTTAAAAAATAAATTCTAACGGAAATACAATTGAAATTTAAATATAATAGTTATTTTTTGTATATCATGCCATGAACGTATTTAAAAGTGTAGTGTCTGTTGGGCTGTCCATTTATTCGGTTTTAAAAACTGCTAAGCCAATACAATACTTGCTCAGCTTATTGGTTACATTTTACTATTTTAGTAACAACTTTATTAAAATTACCTAAGTAAACAGCTTTTATTTTGACTCTCAGAGAGATTTCTCATAATAAAATAACACACTTGCAACAGTATGCAGTATAGCACGGGTAGAGCAGAGCGACTCTAAATATCGATTAAATAATAACAAAAATCAATATATTATTTTCCATTATTTCTTTCCATATTTTACGTAAACGAAGTCTTAGACCAGAGTTGGCGAACCTTTTTACGTACGCGTGCCAAAATTTCTCAAATACTATTTTTCGACTGTCTGGCGTGACGAGAAGTTTTTCAAGGAGAAAAAACGGTTTTTAATAATTCTATTAAAGTATGATGTTCCAGATATTACTCATAGAATATAGCACACCTCATCTTTATCACTGTTTTCAATTACGCCATGCATTTCGATACACTAGTAATTATGAAACTGTCTGCCAGAAGTACTACCATAAGCTCCATCAAAATTTTATTTCTTATTTGGTACCTACAGCCATTTTTGCGGGTAGAAATGAATTTTTTGTTAATGTATTATTTAGTTTGGTTCTTTATGCACAAATTGACATCAGAATTTCTCCGATCAGATTAGACATTCTCACGGTACAGTGGTCTTTAGCATTCATTGTAAATCGATCAAAGTCCGCGGCGCGGCTTTCCCCGTCGCCTGATGAGGTTAGTGCGATAATATTATATGTGACGCATAAAGCCTAAGGACTGACCTATCCAATTATATATTTACATTAAACTTGATGCTTATTCTTCAAGAGTATTTACCTGCTATTTTTTATACAATACGATCTGTCATTTATTGTTATTATAGGTATTTTTTCTCTTCAATATAAAAGATTCGCGTGCCATGCAAAATCATCTCACATGCCATAGGTTCGCCATCACTGTATTAGACAATAATTATTGTCAGTTCGTAATATACTCGGTCTATAAAAGATGTTTTGAAAAAGACAATATTAGTATTAATACTTTATTTTGTATTTTCCGTTGCAGAGACCGTTATTAAAAGAGATAACATTTTTAAATTGCATTACTGCGTACTCAGCTCTAACGTCAGAGTAACATATAAAAAAATAACAACATCATAAAATATTTATCCTTTCTTCAGCTCCATGTTTATTATTTTTTATGAGATTTAATATAAGAATCAAGTCGCTTTGTCATTTTTATAATGTTGCCAACATTTATATATACTGTTCTAAAATCATCTTTACATTTTCAAAATTATTTTTTGAGTATAGCCATTGGAACAAGATCAAAATATCGATGTAAGAATAGGAGGAATAATGTGCAGTGATAACCCAAAAACGAAATACAATTTTTGTTAGCATAATTTATCATAGCTTGTCCAAACAAGCATTGATGGTGACTTGGATGAATCAGTCTGTTACGCCGAATGTGCGGAATTGACTATTACATGAAATGGGCAAAATTTTAACTAATATAGTCAATAGTCAAGCCCGTTGCCTAATTCATGAATTAGGTTAATTATCTGCCAAGTACGTGAATTCGCCAGGGTATGGAATTCTTAAACTGTCAACATGACAGTAGAAAAAATAAATTTAATACGGATGGTTTTATTAGTTATAATTGGACATAATATAATATTATTATTATTAGGTTAGGTTAGGTTAGGTTTTGTAATTCTGCATTCAACTGAATGTCCATTTTGAGGTTAGCTAACAAGTGTCAACAAACTATCACAAACACACAATCGACCATTTGCACGATTGAAACCCAAGCACGAATCAAATCGCGAAAATACCTTTTAATAAAATCCTTCCGTTATCATTCTAGTTATTCAGTTCTAGATTTTTTTGCGCATAGTAAATGGACATGAAAGTCATCATTGTTATTGATTGGTATATTTTTATATTATAATCAATGACATTTGACACATTTGGTTAGTTTGATTAGTTGCAAAAAACACAACCGGAGGGCGACCATCTATTTTGACCATTGATTTATTATACTATTTTGACCAATGCAGGAGCATTTGACACATTTAGTTTAGTACCACCACCGTAGCGCTACTATCTAATTGATCCAATTCATGAAATAGGCAGAAAAATTACTGCCGAATTCACGCAATCAGCAGATAGTTTGTCTAATTCATGAATAAGGCAACGGGCTTGTATTTTTCATGATTTAGGCAAAATTTTGCCCATTTGATGTAATTCTCAATTTCGCACATTCGGCATAATATATATATAAATATTATATCAGTGGTGAAAGGCGGAGGTAGGCTGTTAATATCTGTCTTAAATAATTATTTAAATAATATTAGTTTATAATATTATATAAATAAGTGCACACTAAATTTAGTATTTGTTTTCATTTAACGAAGCCTACAAAAAGCTAATGCTGATTAGTTTCAATTCGTACACCAAGCCATAGTAGATAATCAAAAAATATTCGTCTATCAATGAAATATCTAAAATTATTTAATTAAATCATACCCAACTTTATGTATTTTATAGACATAAGAATATTTTGTTATCTATTATGGTTTGGTTTAGGCAGGACTTAATTAAAAAAAACTAACCAACACCATATGTAATAGGTACCTATGTATTCTAAATTCAACGAAAGTATGAGTGAAAAGTTTGCAATATCGCCTATATCATAAACTACTATTGTTTGGTTTAAGCAGGGTTTAATTGATGTTAAAAAACTGAGCAGCACCATGTGCAAGTTGTTTTATTAGTTCAATGAACACAAATATGTATGGTATGACTGACAAAGTTTAATATACACTATTATGTCGGATATAAACAGTCTACCTCCATCCTTCGCCACTGATATATATTATATATAAATTGATTACGAAATATTACACATGTTTTACTTTGTTTACTTACTTTTTAATAATATTTGATTATCATAGAATTTACAACTACAGCAGACTCCCAATTATCCGAGCTAATTGTGGGGAGTAATGGCGGGAGAGGCGGCACGGATAGACGCAAAATACGGATAAACCGAACTATGGGTTTTTCTTTTTTAAATACTAAATATTATTATACATTTCTAAAGCAGACAATAATAATTTTTTTAACATATTTAATATGTACTCAATATGTATTAAGAAAATCTGGGATTTTGGTTTGTTTGCAGTAATCTTTCCAATATCAGTTCGAATTTTCCAAAGCGAGTTTCATGTTTACGAAAGCAAGCATTTTTTTTTTAATTATATTTTGTTTATTCAGAAAAAGAGTATTACGGCATTAAAGCAATTGGCCAATGCGCCATATTATATAATAAATACAAAATTATAAAAATATCCCTATTACAAATAACAACTAATATAACAAGAAAGTAGAAAAGACAGCATGTGTTTATGTAAATATTAAAGAAACATGATAATATATACAGTTATAAATTTAACCTATTTAACACGTTCACAAACATTATATAGTTGATAAAAAATAAATCAACTTTATGGTGCCATCAAATAAGTTAATCGCACGATATACAGCATCGTGAAACATAACATCTGTCCTGCGACGAGGTACGAGTATATTGAAGACCGTTGAGTTACGAGTGATATTGGTGGGAACATGAAAATTAATATTTGCCAGTATATACGGATTGTTAATGAACCCACAAAGAAGTAAGAAATGCTTTAAAAGAGCAATCACTCTTCGGGTGGACAGGGATTGCATTGATAGCATACCCAGAAGAAAACGAGTCGGGAAATCTATGCACAGATAATTCGCACAAGGATAATCAGGAGTTAACTTTACCTATTATTATTGTGCATTATTTTTAAACTCAAAACAATTACTATGTTTCATATGTATTTAAGTTTAATTTTTAATTAAATAAGTTGCAAAAAACAAAACTTTGTGGGTTGTAATTTTAGATTTATATAAGTAATAAATATTATATCAATTAATTTATTAATAATTCTATTAATTTGACGTTCCGCTACTGAGCCTCAAATAAAGTATCGTCATAACAATGTTAACTTTCAAATCGAAACTTTAAATAATATTGTTCGTATATTTCTACCTTAGAGCAGTACGTTTTTATTGTTTACGTGTTATGTTTACCTTTTAAATGTTTTCAGAGAACACTCTATAAAGTTGAACTTCGCGCCGACAGCAGTATTTTTCTTATGCGCGCTCGAACGACTCTTTGTGAATCGTGAGTGGAATTTTAATTAGAAGCATTCCAAGTAATCGTCCCATCCTCACGCACTTGATCGTACATTTGGAATGTGCCTTCGTTAAACCGGAAATCAATACCAATAATCAAAACTATTATTCACAGATTTAAACATAACCCTTAACTAAAGCTTGGGTACCTACCACAAAATTCTTATATGAGATGAAAAAAGTTTTTACAGTGAATAATATTATACTTTTGCATTTTGTCGGATTAAAATATACCGTGGCGAATAATCGTTACGATTTCGAATCAAATGATACAATCATCTAACGCAGGGTTTTTCAAACTTTTTCTGCAATGGAACACTTCGCAAATCCGGAAATTTGAACGGAACACTTAGGTAGCTTTCTATTTTCATGCATACGGTGTGAGAAGGTCCTCCGCATGTACCTAGATACTTGACGTCATAATCGATACTTGATCATCACTCGCCTTTCAATATGAAGTAGATTCTTTACTTAGGTACCTATTTTAGTTTTAATTATTTTACTTCTACTTAGTAGAAAAATATGTGTTGCAGTGTATAAAATGCTTCCAAATTGTCGCGGAACACCTATTCAGGTTCGGTGGAACACTGGTGTTCCGCGGAACATAGTTTGGGAAACCCTGATCTAACGCATGGATTCCCGACCCATAATTTTCCATGCAATCTATTTTTATTGTAAATTACTTATTTTCCATGTCCGATCCTAACAATATCATTTGTGTCTCCACGGAGTGGGGGATCTATTAACAGATTTTAAAACTTACGAAAAATGGATGATAGCCATTTGCTCAACCTAATAGGTCAATACTCTAGGTCTAAACACACATTGAAAAACAATATGTGATTTTTTTTACTAGCTCTGGGATTTGAACCCATTTCTTGGCACTTTAATATGACTATTAATTGCTATTATTACATAATATATAAAAACTTGTTCAATATTTTGAACATAATAATATACTCGAAGAATAGTAACACTGTGTACTAATCAAATACATACCCTTATCTACCCCAATTCTGTCAATTTTACGGATGTCATTGTCTTCGAAGAATACTACCCTATTTGATATACGCCAAAGCTTCTAAAATAATCTCTATAGGTGGTTATCATGTCGTACCTTTCGCTCTACTTGCACACAGCATTAAGGGTGCGCACCACCAATTCTTCGAGAACAATATATTGTTATTGTAAAGCACACCATGGTTGAACTGGAATTAAAAATCATTATTACAAGTGATATTAAATCATACTCAATACCGAAAGAAGAAGCTTTTTATTAATTGGAAAGTCAAACTATTTATTGATGAAAAATAACATTTTTATTCACTTTTATTACAATTTTGTTCTAAAAAAGATTCTATAGCATTCATTTATATTTACAAATATGCGGTTGCTCAATAGAGAGCTAGCACAATTTTCTGTATTATTGCATGCCGATAGTTAACCACTTCCGATCCAGTTAATCTTTTAATATCTTTAAAATTATGTTCTTCTTACTTTTTTTCTTTCTATCTTGTTAGACTTAACTATATTATAATTTCTATCTGAAAACTTTGCTGGTTGCATTAACTTTTAACTACTCTATTTTTAAACATATTTTTGTAATCAAAATTTAACTGTTTGTTTTCTTAATAAATGAATATTAAAAATACATTGTAGATTACCTTGATTTTGGTCTCATCGTTGAACCTTTGCGTGTGGTAAATTCTATGAATCTTATTTGACAAAACTACCATGACGATATCCATTATATAGCGAAATCTTTCTTGTATGCATCATCGTTCGTTGGTTTCTTTTATAATATTTCTAAATTATACTCGTTTTTAAACCTACTACATCATTAAACTAATAAAAGTTAATTAAAAATGCGAGGCAGATAACTACTGAAGGCTTTCGGGATCAGGCAGTGAATCGACCATCGTTAAAATTTTACGCTATCTTTCAATTGATTGATAATTTAAAATCGAAATATGAGTTTATTTTCCTTTTTTTCTTCTCGTATTCCGAGGATAAAGAACACGTATTTAAATAATTATAAATGTGATAGCCAGTTACCCTGAGTCTACCAAGAGTTTATTCCCAGAATATTTTTATTATTTTACGATCCAACCCAAAGAACACAAAGCGGTTCAACTGTTTTCAAATTTTCAATATGTATTTTTTTTCACGTAATAAACGTTAATGCACATTATAATATTACTATAGACGCTACTATTGAATACATAATATTCTTTAATACGTGTTTAATTTTATTCCTTATTTATCTACAATCGATATCCGAAGCTTATTATACTACACCTGTAGGTTAAGCCACCTCTGGTTTATAGCCCTGCCCCTGATGTATGTATATTAAACTATTACATAGTATTATACCATAGTAGAGTTTTTCGAGTATTTAGTCATAATCATACTTTTGTCGGGATAACATAAACAACTTTATAACTTCGGAATATTTAAAAAAACGCACGCATTTATTCGGACTTGGGTCAAGAACGCCTTTTATTCCGACGATATTTTCGTAAAACCCCCTCTTAATAGCAATTTAAACTGGCGAGTTGCACAACTAAGCTCACCGTTGCAGTCGGTAAACAAAATGAGAATGTTATCATTATTATTAATATTATGATGCCGACGTTAAAATTACGCCCTATTTATTGTTACGCTCTGTGCACCTCTATTATAGCCTGTATCAAGGTCGCTAGGTACGGTCATGTAGACGTTCAATTTTACCCACTTGCTATACGCTTTTACGCGTACGTAATATACCGTACACGGACAATTTTGACTACGCGGACATATTATACACTATTGCAATAATTAAGAATATTGATAATGTTGTTTCACCACAAATTGTACGAAAGATTAGGGTATATTCATATTATATATATATATTAATATAATATATTATTCTTTATAACACTACACCAGGCCAAAAGGCTCAATAAAAGTAGTATAGTGAAACAGTAGTGTATATTAGTATATTAATAAGAGAAACAATCACATACTTACAGGTTTAAAAAAAATCCCATAAATATATTGTGACGAGAATCAAACTCGTAGCCTTCAGATGAAAGATCAGCGCTAGGGTATTATTTAGAATTTTAGTAACGACTACGATGACCCCCTAAAACCCACTAGAACTCATAATGTTTGGTGTATATTATACGTCGCAGCGGAGAACTAGGGGCCGAGAAGAGTGGAATAAACAAAAGAGGCCTTCATCTAACAGTGGTTTGACTCCGGCTAATTATGATCATAAACTGCGTAATACTAATGGATTTTTCTTATTATCT
Organism: Rhyacophila brunnea; assembly: GCF_057557595.1. Classification (NCBI taxonomy): domain Eukaryota; kingdom Metazoa; phylum Arthropoda; class Insecta; order Trichoptera; family Rhyacophilidae; genus Rhyacophila; species Rhyacophila brunnea. The sequence goes on along the minus strand of NW_028232882.1, from coordinate 2,312,050 downwards.
TATTACTAAATAAAGCACTAACCATACATCAAAAGTGAAATAAATTTCAAAAATAACACATTTATAGTATATATTATATTCATACATATTATCTCTAACACTACAATAGGCCATGAGGCCTAATGACAGTAGTGTAGTAGTAGAAGTTAAAATAATCATATAAACATTCTGGCTTTTTTTTACGCAAACCGTATGAATATATTTTGACCTCGACGAGAATCGACACCGATGAAAGCCAATGTCTTCTTACGAAGGCCAAAGCCAGATAACAAATGAGGTTTTTATCTACTATCAACTGTAAAATACAGTGGACATAAAATATAATGACTTTATTCCTGCGAATAATTGGCAATAGTTACGCTAAGTAAGGTATTTTAAATTTTTCCAACAATATAAAATTGTAATATATTTGGGAATTTTAATCAAGGGTTAAAAATACTTATTCATATTACTAACATGATATATAGTGGGGATGGGACAACTGGACTCCGGACAATTGGACGCCGCGCTGTCGTAGACACATATACAGAACGTAGGCGAGGTATTTTAATCAGTTTCTATCTACTACTTAGTAGTTTTAATTCATTTTACTCTTAACATAATGTATTCTTTATTTCGGATTGAGAATTACCATGTCTAAGGCTTTATATAAAATAATAAACTCTTTTTTCGCTCGAACTTAAACATATGCACGATTAAATCTTTATTTACATCTGCATATTTATATTCTCGCCAACTATTAAATCAAAATATAATCATTTAAATATAAATAAAAATATTAAATATTTTTTTAAGTACCTATAAGTACCTTATGTCTATTTATTTTGGAATTCCGTGGCGTCCAGTTGTCCTGGTGCCAAATTGTCCTAGACCCTATATAGTTGACGTTGAAAATAATCCATTTTTTAAAGTTAATGTGTCATTGTACTTTTTAATGATTAATAATTAAATTATCTTTTTAGATTCAACACCCGATTTAAGATTATAGAATTCCCTTTTTGCAGTTGTATGTAGATAGTCTCAAAATATTATGTATTTTTGTTTATATTCAATATTGATAAAAATATTTAATTAAAAATAAAAACTTTTATTAATCTATTAAGGTCATTAATCGCTTGAATAATATTATTCCATATTATTCGTGAATGAATGTTTAATAAAACAACATTTTAATAATATAATTCATACTGTACCATTATTACGTATAAAATCAGTTAACATATTGTTCCAATTACGAACATTGTAATGTTTTCGTAGAACGGCGTAAGGCAAGTGGGTAAACAGTGTAAAAATACAATCCCTACAACAGATGTGAAGGAACTGTTGAAAGTGTTACGTCATAATACAAATGACGTTTCCATGGTAACCATTGATAGTGAGTAAGTAGTAATCATTATTACTTATATGTCACGGTAGGCTAATAAAAGATGATGTTATCATTATAGTTAACCATTTTTTAGTGTTAAAAATCTACGAAAAATAATTAATTATGGAGCATGAGAACATAATATAAAATAATAAAAATATAAATTATATTATATTCACATTTGTAATTATTTTAATACATCTCTCGAACTATTGAATTTTGGCAATTTATACAGGACTCCCAGGCCTACGGAGAATAGCATTGGTAGCGAATATTAATATAATATAATGAACTATGAGAATTTAAAGTGAATAATTATGTGACTAATAAATGCGTCGCACACTGGCATAGCTCATACATCTGAAAAGCTTTCGTGCCTCAGAGAGATAATATAGAGAGAGTGTGTATTGTCCAACTATATGAAGCCGTATTTCTTGGGTATAGCGCATAGTAAAACCTCAATTGTATTATTATTAACTTAATTATGAAACGTTATACCATCATATTGCTTCTCAGTACGGCTACCAAATTTTTGTAGCCGTACTGAGAATACGTAAAATATTAAATTAACTAAAAATAATTACCACTAACTTTATATTAAATTTAACACTAGAAAAATAAATTTTAGCAATACGTGGTCACAGTTTTTGAATAAATGGAGTCATTCAAACCAATATTTGCTGGCGACGTGCACAAAAATATTTAATTCAGCCGTAGAAATTTGATCTTACTCTAACGTATAGCGAGGAGAATATAAGCGTACCAAATGCTTTCTCACTCGCACTTATGGTTCGCTTTTATGCATGGCTTGTTTCGTGCTGTTTTTTGTTTGTGTGTCTAATCCTGTGAGCTAGACGAGTCGCTAAAAATGTTCACTATAATGGTATACTTCACGCCATTAAGGTTTATAATATACTCCCTTTAAGAGGAAAAATGGTAATTTACTTTTAAAATATGTATGTCGTGAGTAATTGGTAAAGTAGAGCGCTATGTCTAGATACCCCCAGTTAAACACAGTAATGAGGAACATTTGTCGAAATGTGTACAAGTGAAAAATTTCTTATTACTAATAAATTAACAAATACAAATACCTATCTTCATAAACTAGCGTATAGTTTTAGTGCCATCATGTACCAAAAGTATGACTTTACTTATCTCGGTTTTTTACTCAAATTTCTTTTTTTTTCTAGTATTGTTACATACAATAGATTTTTGGAAAAAAGGCATAATTTTTTTTAGTAAGTAGAGCCATTTCTACAAACAAACAACACTCAATTTTATACATCTTATTTATATTCTTTTTTTTATTTTGACCATGTCCGATCTTAATAGGATCATAATAGGTTTGCATTAATAGACTTTTTATTTTTATGAGAAACCGATGTTAGCGACTTGCTCAACCTAGGTCCAAATTCTGACTCCGAACGTTAATTGAAAAACAATATAGGTACTTATCTATTTGCCAGACGCAGAATTTGAACCTGGGATGCATGACGTTATAAACTGACGCGTAAGCCGCTCGGTTACCGTGACAGTTGTTTTAGTCGTATTCGTAATTACGTTAGAATACCAATATTATTATTTTAATCTAATGACTAAGACACACAACGCAGACACCGTTGCGTTAAAACAAGTCTTACTTGATTCCAAATATATTCAATTTGGAATGGTCTTGGTTGATTTCAACTGTCGTGTGTCTTAACCAGGTAACACCAGAATAATGATAACTGAAATACCTAATGGGTGTGGAATAACAGGTAACCGTTCTCGAGTGTGAAAGAATATGGGATAAACTTAAACACGTGTCAAGAATACGTCATTCTAAGTTTTTCCTTAGTTCTGACAACTGTTGCATATGTATGCACTGACGCTCATTCGATATTGGTGTATTAGAAGGTTGCAACATACAGTAGCGCACCCAGGGGGGGGGGCCAGGGGGCCTTGGCCCCCCCCAAAATATGAAAATCATCAGAATGATTTTACATATTGAAATCGAAAGCCAATAAACTATACCTTGGGCTTAGACAAACAACACGGCAAAAAATTATTTGTAATTCTCCGGCACCCTTTTTAGTAATATTTCTTAGATTTTAATTTCTAATACAAAAATTTCGAAACACTAATGTCAGGTTTTTTTAGAAACCCGTTCCCTAATGAAATTCTCGGTGTCCACCCGAATTCCGGAGTGGTATTCCGGTGGTGGTGGTGGTCATGGCTGGGGAGGGTTGACAGGGGTCTAGCCTGGGGGCCCGGGCTGTGGGGGGCCCGGCGTGTCGGGTTGACCAGATAAGTGAGATAAACACATTTCATAAATTAGCTTTAATAGTAAAAAAAAGTCGCCTGCGGCGCTATTACACTTCATGACTATAAACATTTTAATTTATATAAATGTCAAATATATTTTCTGATTATTATGTGTCGGCAGCTCCATTATTAAAGTAGATGACGTACTGAAAATCGCCAATAATTCACTGTATAAGTACCCTCAATTTGAACTAAAACACAATTTGAAAAACGTTAATGTAGTGTTTCACACTGCCTTTAATCTAAGCGGTGGATAGGGGGCCCGTCAAATACCCTAGCCCAGTGGTCGGCAAACTCATTAGTCAATAGAGCCACATATCAACAGTACAACGATTGAGATTTCTTTTGGGAGCCAAATTTCTTAAACTTAAATTATATACGTAGGTAGTTTAGTTAAAGTCCTAATTAAATTATAGGTAGGTACACTGAATAAAACTGAATATCATACGTAATAATGATCTTATTTATTAATAAAAATTAAATTGTAAGTAAGGTATCCATAAAATTGAATCATGACAATGACTGACAAACTCAATGTGAATAATGGCCTTGCACCTCCTTGTAAAGTTTGGGTAAGTCAGGTTCGTATGTTGTTGATTTAATTTTAAACACGATTCCAGGTTCTCATCAATAAATCGATTTCTCAATTTACTCTTGATTTCCTCTCTTGGAAATCTTTTTACTAACCACAAAACTTGCAATATTAACATTGTTGAAAGATTTTATTCAGTACCTAATTAAATACAGAACTTTATTTTTCTTGACTCTTCTCCTCAGCTGCTTTCTTCCTTGCATCATCGACAGAATATTTAGCGCAAAATTACGAGTTTTTAGTTGTAGTATCTCTCTAAATTTGAATGCGTCAATTTTTCCCGACACATAAATACAGGTTTGGAAGCCATTTAAGTTTTGAATAAACGCGAAGTCTCGGTCTATTCAACATTGTATTTACGGTTATCCTCTTCCATTTTCTTTGCTGCTTCTTTGTAGCCATGTCAAATATGACAGAGAGCATATGTGGCAGAGCCGCACTCAAGGGGCCAAAGAGCCGCAGTTTGCCGACCACTGCCCTAGCCTGAGGGCCCGTTTCAGGATGTGGGAGCCATGGTGTAGGTACACCGAGTGCAATAGACAAAAGACCGATAAACGAGATATAAGGCTGTGTTGTATTGAGTAGGTTGTGTATAATTTAAAGGCAATAATACTTTTTGTGTCCATTTTCAATTAATATGTTAGAACCTCAATATTAAAAAATCAAAAATCTGCAACATTCTGCGAAAAGAACGACTACACCCACTACGGTGGTGGTGTAAATCAAAGGAACATTTTTTTCGGTGGAATTCGGAATAAATATTGTATTGTTGTTTTAATTTAATAAAACGTATTTTTTTTTAGTACTTATTCCACTTTTATTAAATAGATTAGGACCGGTTTCGTCCGCCTCTGAGGGACATTTTCAAGTAGTTGAAAATGTCCCTATGTATATCGCCATGTATTGTGAAAATATGTAAAAATATTTATATGAAGAAGAAAAAGAGCCTATGGGACTAATTTACATTCTCCTCCTTGGGCCCCCCCCCAATAATAATTCCTGGGTGCGCCACTGGCAACATATACTATTACACGTATATAATGTGTTTCATTTTCGTAGGATACTCATACAGTCAAAACCCTGCTTCAAAATGTAGTGTATTGTGGTATAAATAGCCTATCAGAATTATATTTATTAATGGGTCGTACACATTAATGGGTCGTTACGTACGTCTATTCTTTTACGCATTTAATTCGACCATGCGGCATCCACTTGTCCGGCGTCCAGCTGTCCCAGCACCTAGTTGTAGCTGCGCCTAATTATCCCGGCGTCCAATTGTACCAGCACCTAATTTTACCAACGTCCAATTGTCCCGGCTGCCAATTAGTCGGGCCAAACGGCCGTGGCCAGTTCGCGGCGCCAAATAAGCCAATTCCCTTATTAATCTGTACTGTGGTCTTGGCCCTTAACAAATGCAAAAAGTTTTAAACTACTTAAATCAATTTTAAACAATTTAAATTAAAAAAATTAAAAGCCATTAAAAGTAAAAGTATATCGCGAACAATCAATAAAATCCAACGTTAATTTCTGTAGCAAATTTAATTTTGTATTATATAACCTGAAGAGTGTACCGTGAAACGAGTTGAATAATAACAACATGATAACATCAATTTCATCAAATTTGCGATGACTAGAGATAACCGGTGATTCATTTCATGCTAAATAAACGAAAACAGATTAAAAAAAAGTGTTTTAAAGTTAGAAGCCACGGTGTATTACGTGCACCGAATTTTTTAACTACGAATGCGTAGTAAAAAAATATATATAAATAATATTACTGGACATTTAGTACGGTTGACCATTTTGTTTTTAAATAAAAAAAAATGCCTCAGCATTGCGTAATATTATCGCACCCCCAGTAAAATACTGTAGTAAGTCAAAAATTGGCATTTTGCAGGAGAGCCATTTGAAGTTTCAAATATTCTTTGTAAATACAGGAAAAGTCTGAATGTAAAAATTATTACTCATTTTTATGGAAAAACATGATCTATTTTCAACTGTATTCATCATTTTTCTCTAAAACATATACAAACGGAGATATTTGAATATTTCTGAGTTACGACTGTATTTTATTAGGATATTTGACAATTTCATGGTAAAATTTGAATCAACTCAATACTTTCTATGTAAATTTCCCTACCATCACTCTAATAATTTCAACTAATTTGTTGGGCACTGTAAAGGAAGGTTTTCAAAATATTAAGTTATGGTACAATCTTTAAAGATTTATTGAAAAAAAAAGAAAAATACAATTATTAGTTCAAAACAACAAAAAATACTTAATTATTTAATTTAATGGGAAAATAAATTTTTTACATACGATTTTTAATTTTTAAACATCACTTGGAAGAGAAGCAAAAAATCATAATAAAATTCACGATGTTTAGCGGTGCAGAGGAAAGCAAATCCTTCTTTTTAATTGTCGTTATTTTTGGCCACTCTTGATATGCTTTGGATATATTGAGACCATCCATTGGTAACGGTTTGCCCATTTGCTGTTGTCGAACATTCAATTTCCTACATTCTTCATGATAACTGGTTTTAAAAAAAATAATGTATGGATAGTCTCTGTCTACTTTTATAACTTTAATCTTCTGCCACAAAACTTTTTCTCCATTTTCATCCGTGTTGTAATTTTTACCGATTTCATCTGCTAGTTTTTTCTTGTTGAGAAAATTATTTGTCGTCATGGGTTTAACTATGTATGGTTGTCCTGTTTTCTTACTTGTTTGTACAATGGTAATCATTTGGCTGGGCACAAATATTGGTCCATTTTTTAGAGCCCTGGTCTTCTGCTGCTCAATTGTAGAATGGACGATATCGCCTTCATTTTGTTTATGCCCGGTGACCAAAAACTTATGAGAGATCGTTGTATTTTTTTGTAAATTCCCGGTGGCATATAAATACATTGCAGCAATGTATTTATTTTTATTCTGCCCGGCACAATTGTCACTGTAAAAAATAAAATGCTCATTGTGGTGATATTTTTTACATGCATTGTAATCGAGTACACAGCTACCAATTTTATTGGATCCTCATGCAGCTTGACTCTCGTCCCACATGTATCAGTTTGCAATATTTTCAGTGATATTATAGACTGTACGATTGTACATTGCCAAACTTTCTTTATAATAGAAAGTTGACACATTTCCGCAAGGAAGCGGTAAAACAGCCTGCAAATAATATACAGCTACATTAATGACGCTATTTTGGCCATTAGTTTGGGACTCTGCTACGTCTTTGATCTTTTCATCCCTTGCCTCTTTTTTCCAGGTTGATGTGTCTCATATTTTTCTTGAAGTTGTTTTTTTTCATCTGGTGGTGAAGAATTATTGTATAGGTCGCATTCAACGCACAAATCTTTTTTTAGGCTTAAAGAAGCCAATATTAAATTCGTCATTAAATATAGATGCGTATAATAGTGTTCTTTTCCAAATGGCATATTGCTGTCATATTGTTGTTTTTTGTATAACCGATACATTTCAGCAATTGTTAATTTACCATCTAAATACAATTTGGACGTCTGTGCACGCAAATAATGTTACTCGATCACTGGGAAAGACTTAATGTGAGCTCTTATATCATTTTTTTAAACATCACTATTTTTTTGTGATTTTTGTGATCTCTTTGTTCTGGAATTGGCGTTCCGGAAAGAAGATCTCTTGTTTTCCATGCAGTGGAGCAGTACCTTTCACTCACCCCAAATGTGTTGATAAAGTATTTTTTGCATACTTCTTGTATTTTACTTCCATTTAATTGTTGATAACAAAAATTGTTGCCTCTGCTGCTTCCAGTTTTTTTTGTTTGAATACTTTGGAACAATAATATCCATGCAATTAGTGAGAAAATTACGCTGTATCTCAAGATTTTCCTGTAGTAACAGAGTTACAACAGTATTTTTTTGAAAAGTATTGTTTTAGTTTTTTAGAAAGCTTCTTGTAAAATACTGTCGTAACTTAGTTACAACACTATTTTATTATCTATTCAACAGTTTTCGGAAAGTAATGTACTGTATTAAGTGCTTTCTCTCCGACACTATTTGAGTTTGAGATACGATAGTATTTTATTAAAATAGCAAAAAAAAATACGAATCCAACCACATCCATAACTCGAAAACGCCCATTTCAGACTGACGACAGTATTTTACTGGGGGTGCGTTATCATAAAATAGTTTTTTATTATAATTTATTTTGCACGCTTTCGTACCCATCTGTTTAGTTTTTATTTTCTTTTATTGTATTATGTATGTTTTATATTGATTCGGTAGCTTTTATGCGTGTGTTTCATCGCACTAGTGATTATAATGCAAGGGTGAGGAACCTTATCTTGTTAGAAAGCTTTGGAAATCTTCAGTTATATCTATGTACTTCAATATTATGTACTTTTATACTTTTATAAAAATCTAACTAGGTTTAGGTATATCGATAATGTGATAAGTATATTATTTTCATAATATTTATAAAGATATTACTATGTACCTAATTGTAACAAAATAAATTTTGATGACTGAGCTGTCACTGCTTTTTGCAAAAAACAAATTGAATACCTATTTGCTTATATATAAGGATTTAAGCTGCACTATTTTGATTTATTAAAAAAATCGCACATGTTGGCGTTTGATTTAACTCAGATTAGGTAATTCAAACTAGGATTATTTAGTACCAAACCAGATAAGCTTTTAAACTTACTAAAAAACGCTATTGTGTAGTCGTGACTTCAGAATCCGGGAATCAAATTGACTTTTAGGATATCATGTCATGTATAGAGTTACAGTGTCGATCCTTATACAATAATTTATTATAATGCTTTAATTTTTTTGATATATGGGTGTATAGTCGTATACTTTATATACTTAGTAAGAATGGCCAACTTATACATGTTGAAAACTGCCAATAATGAAGAGTTTCCAAATTGGAGAGTGTATAATTTTGCCACATGACACAACACGAGTTCTTAATAGGTATTTAAGGGAGGATTTCTAGTTAATAAGGCCCTCTCAGAAGAAAACCATTCTGTTTCAATAACTTAGAAGTTTTTCCCTTTTCGGAATAACGACAGACAGAGAAAATAATTAATTGAGTTAGCATTTACTTGGTAGAATTCCATTTTACAAGAAATGAAAATATAATTAATATTAAATTCTACAGGTTTTTAATAGGTTTGTCGATAGCTATTTCGGTTGTAACACCATTATTAAGACTATTCAGATAGGCCGTTTGCCTTTGCTTAAATACTATACGTGTATAGATAGAGACAGAATATATTTTCCATTGGGAATTATCCAAAAGTAATCACATAATTAATGAAAATTTGGTAATGCATTCGTCGCCACTATTAAATATAATTTAAACACACGATTAAGACAATTATACTAATAATATTTTAATTGATTAATAATGTCAATAAATAACCAAAGTAATCGAACACTGTAATTTTGATAAATTTTGTGAATTTTGATATCCATCAAAAAACCCTCTTAGGGTTTTCAAAGTATTAATAATATTACAATTAATAATGAGTGTACAAATTCATAATATTCCTGGAACGAATAAGAAAATGTATTCTGTTTCTATCTATACACGTATAGTATTTAAGCAAAGGCACACGGCCTATCTGAATAGTCTTGATAATGGTGTTACAACCGAAATAGCTATCGACAAACCTTTTAAAAACCTGTAGAATTTAATATCAATTATATTTTCATTTCTTAGAAAAAATAATGCCAAAATCATCACCGATGTCTAATGAGATATAAATATAATTTAAAAAGAAGATCACTACTGATACCTTTCAAATCCGGTACTCTGAAGAGGATGAGATGAGGTGGAATTGCGGTTCCTCTAGCCAAGACAGTTGGCTAAAGTTTTTGAATGTATGAAGTGAAATTACGGTATTTGACAGCAGCACCTAAGTTTATTCAGACACTTGACGTAATAAAAGATTAAATAAATATTTAACTAAATACTTTACGATTCATTATTCATCTCCGTGGAGAAAAATGGGTTTGAATGCCTGAAAAATCAAGTTTCTCTTCGACATTAAACGCACAAAACCTCCCAGCCTTCTGGCGGGATAAGGATGGAGCATTATTATAAAGTGAGAAAGCACGTAACTAAATACGCACCCTTTTTTTATAAGCACCTTGAAACATGTTACGAATTTCACTATTTAAACTGGTTACAATTAAAATCGCACATACTGTCGCGGCATTGTGTCGTGATATATAAATGTGATCACAGAACAGATTAATAAATATAATTCCGATAGACTTTACCCCCAATATACTACATTTTGACGCAGGGTTTTGAATGTGTGAGTGTCATACGAAAATGAACCACACATTATAGATGTGCAATAGTGATGTTACAACCTTTAAATAGACCAATATTGACTGAGCGTCAGTGCATAAACTGAAAGCAGTTATCAGAACGAAGGACGAGCGTATTCTTGAGACGTGTTTAAGTTTATCCCATATTCTTCCACACTCGAGTTCAGTTGCTGGCTATTCCACACCCCTTATGTATTTCAGTTCCCTGGATATGATAGTAGAATGGTGTCAGATTCTTGTAGCAGTGCAGGTGTTGATATGGTTACTTTCAAATGACGCTAACACCGTTCCAAAGTGATTTCATCATGGCTGCAATGCCAGAAGAATCTGTCATTCGTCTACCTATCAGGACAACTTTGCTAACAATATTTAGTTATGAAATATAACATTTACAAAGTGACATATCATTGTGATTTTTTATCGTTAAATAAATTATTTGTACGATGATTACATGTAACATGCAACATACTTTCTTAATTCCCAGATGCTTTCGTATATTTAAATATGAAATGACAAATTAATTAATATTAATTACTTATAAAAATAAATATTTAAAAGGGTGCAGGGAAAAAACCAGTTACGTGCTCGTTTGGAAAGTGATCGTCTTATTTTTATTCGAACCCGCATTTTGCGGAATAATAAATTGCCTCGGAGTTATTATTATTATGATACTGGCTGTACCTGTATGTATAAATTATTGCTAATTTTATTTATTATTTCCCGTAGCATTGAACTTTGGTGTGACTTATATGTACCTACACCTGTATATACTTTATACCAGAGTTTCTGATTGTAGAGCACCCAGGTAGATACAAGAGAAATATGAGAGATTTGATAATACATCAAATATATATATATAGTATCCTTACCTATATAATTATTAAAAGTTAACATAGAATAGAAAAACAATACTTAATTACTGATGACACCATTATATAAAACAATATAATAATTCGGGATCAAATCCCAGGTCAGGCAAATGTATTTTGAATGTGTGAGTTGGACGCAGAGCAGAACAGGAGGCTAACATTTATATTTCTAGTAAAACTGAAATCTCTTAAGAAGGTTCGTGAGGTGGGCAATATTCACATAAGATTATAATAAAAATACCAAAATAATTCAACCGTACATACGCAATTAAGTCATTGACTCGTATGACAGAAGGTTGTAAAAGAGAGCACATTAAAACTCATAGAATTAATACATTAAATACTGATAGTTCAAACAATAAAGGCGCCCGTAGATCTCCAGATATTGCTATTTCACCAGAAAATCTTCCAGGGATGACGTAGAAAGCAGAGATGTCTATAATATACTCAGTTGTATAGATTTATGCACTAAAGAGAATATTTGGAAGCTCATCATTGGGCTACCGGTTTATTTAATCAATTTTAAGTGCATGAGCACTATACATTACTAGTTTAAGACGTTCACAGCGTGGCGTGAAATAGTTTTTTTTTCTTTGGCTTCTCTATAATCCAACATTTATGTGTTTTTCTCAAAGCCTGGGTGTTTGTGATTGTTCAAAATTACTAACAACCACCTTATACAAAAAAGCAAGGACATGGTTATTAATAATTCTAAAAAAAAAATCTGATATGGATCTTTGCAGCCTCAAAAAGAAGTTTCGTAACATATTTTTTTTTGTGTGATAAATGTTAGCAACTTGCTTAACCTAATAATACGTTCATGTTCAATGTCCAAACAGTATTAAGTACAAGATCCAGTATTCGGATACGAGACCCACAATTTATTAAGCGAATACATTTCCATTCATCCATTTCGGACGTTTTTAATATAATAGCAATACATATTACAATTTTAAAGCAAATTTTAAAAAAATTGACTTATACAAAACAATATGATAATATGAAAGTACACCAAAAGAGCGAAAAACGCTTTAGTTATGGAATTTATTTTTCTCGTAAGTGGAATATAATAACGTCATCCGAATTAATTTATTCGAACACAACTATTGTCCTCCAAAGTGGCACCACCTATCATAAAATAGTTATACCTATCTATTGAGAAACATTGTTTTATGATTATACTTTTTTACAGTCTTTGACTGCAACTCGCTGTCATATCGCCTCTTTTTATCTAGAAGAGGATCCGCCAATCAGCCCTTACTGCAATTCTGTTAAAGAACTTTACAATTCTGTCAAGTTCTTTCGTCCTACCCACCGCCGGGGTACCTTTCAATTCGTCGACAATTTCAAAGATATCCAATTGTACTGCTATATGTACAATGTCCTCCAAAACATCACATTCATCGCAAAGCTGCATATCGTTTCTTTCCATGAGGACATCGAATCTTTTACCCATTGTGTCTTTCTTAAAGAGTTATCATTATTATCAAATATTGCCAGAATTTACATTGACATTTTGCACTCAGGAAATCAAATAAAGGTTAAATTTCAGTAGGTTTATAATTCAATTGTAATATCTGCATAACTAAGGAATCACTGGTATATCCAATGAAGTCATGTGAATACAATATTGATTTAATTGGTTATATTATAACCAATGTAGCGCCGACACCGATCGACAAATTTATTACTTGGCAATAAACCAGACACGCCAGCATTGTTGATCGTGAATATATAGCATTTTTTCACAATTGGTAAACTTTTTTGCATTATTGATGGTTTTAGCAATGGCTTCCGGAACGAATAAAAACTAAATTTAGATGGTGTCATGTAATATTCTTGTCGCTATGACCGCATTGTGGTTTTTCTGTTTGTAGATTTTTATTAAATTCACTGTTTATTTACACAATTTATAATAATTTTCATAACCGCCATTATAAAGAATACCTACTAAATAAACACAAAATAGTATAATATTGTTCTAATAAAAACAGAAACTTGTTATTTTAAATAAAACGACTTCTGTATTATTAAATTTTGTATATACCTATGACGAAACTTGTCATATAAATAAACTGAGTTGAAACATTTGAGTGGTTAAATTCATCTTAAGTATTGACCTCTTATTGTAGCTAAAGTGAAATATGTACCTACCCCAGTGACGCCTCTAGACAAAATGCCGCCATACGTACAGTACTTTATATCATCCTTTCATGACTCCAACATCTAATAAATATGTTGTATGGATACAATACTAACAATATCACTAATTAATCTAATTTAAATGCCATTTCTACTTCAATAGACAATATTATTATTGCGAATCGACGATTTCAGATAGGTAGATTTAAAAATACGCCTGACAACTTCAAAAACGAGTAATTAACAAACATATTTGGATAAATTTTAAATTAATGTAAGTATGTACCTACAATTCAAATATTATTTGCAAATCTACACGTGTCATTGCTGTTCACTAAGGACGTGACATCCAAGGATAATGGAAGTAAACACGACATCGGAAACCCGACAAAAAAATAAAGCCCTTTTAAAATTTTTATAGTAAGAATTATAAATACATTTTGTCTACAACCAGTGTGCTGAATTTTTTAATGTTAATATATTCCCGTTAAGTATTACTAAGTTTGGGTAGCTATTTCTATATATAAATAATGATTCTAGTCGATTTGCCACCCTTCAGGTAACTGCCGCCCCCAAGCGACGCTCAATCTGCCTACCCCCACGGGACGTCACTGACCTACCCTTAATATAGTAAAAATCCAATAACTATGAGTATCTTTCAGTTCCCAATGAATACGACAAAAGTACCTACCTTGCGCTACAAAGAATTTTCCAGGGTTTTTGCAAGGCGGTTTCATAGGCCCTGGCCGAATTCAAATTGGCAATACCCGATGCGGGTAGAAGAATAGTTTTCAATAAGGCATATTCTCTCAGCCGGCACAATTTTCATTTGACTAGCATCAAGTAGAGTAGTTTGCGTGCCAAAGTCCTTAAAGAAACTCGATAGTAAATGCGAGGTATCCATAAAGGCATGTAGAAAAAAAAATGTGGCATGTAAAGGTGAATGTTTAGCATAACCATAAAGAAACACAAAAGAAACTAATGTATATGGATGCAGAAGAGAGTAGGTATACGATGTAATTGAGGTTGATAAGCAAATGAATAATAGTTGTAAATAGATCGGATATTTCGTTCGCCGAGTGGACAACTGCTGGACAACTACAGTAAACGATCACAGGGATCGAGTTTTTGTAAAGTACGTAGCAGCAAAAAACTTGGGACAGATATGACTGGAAATTATCTTTTGAGGCCTTTATCCGGCTTCTAATAATCATGATATTTTCAGTACATGTCAAATAAAATGAAATTTTAAACCATTGCCAACTAAAAAAACTTTGAACTATCTACTACCTACCAATAGTTTTAACTCGATCTATAAATTAAGGAGTAATATTGTCGTCATTAGCTTTATTCAAATTTCAAAAATCGTATCCATTTCTTGGCGGAATTATTAACAAGCACTTGGGCGAGTAGCTTAATAAAAGCACCTATCCAGACAGTGTAAGATGTACTCGGACGTACAAATCCTACTCAGTTTTTTTATAATAAAAATATACTTAGTTATATAATATTATTTCCGATACTTTTCAAGATAATATTATATTTTCAACTAATTATTTTCATAACCCAAAAATTTTACTTCTAGTAGATGGCAATAATCTGCACCCATTTAAGTTGGAATAGAGTCCATCTCTAGTATATACTAGACTTGTATTGTTCATTTTTATTACTTCATACTTACAATTTTTATTTAATCAATTATTATTACCGGTGTAATTTTGTAGATATACATACTTAATAAATTTAAAGATAAAAAAAATTGTTAAAAATGTTCCTTTGCATATGTTCTTATACATGGCTCTCGTAGTGCGGTGCTTTATCTGGGGTTTTTGGATTCAATTGCGGTGAGGTTACAATAAATATTTATGTATTTTTCTCAAAGCTTGAGTATTTGTAATTGTTTCAATTCTATTACTTAATATACTACTGTCATTGAGAAATTTGCAGCGTCGTATGGAGAGCGGGATAGTCCCGACTCTTCTGTAGACTCATCCATTTCAATTCTTGAAACTCAGTATGCGGGTACACAAAGCGCTTAACGTCAGCGGACAGCAGAGCCAGTCCAAAAACAAACATTTTCTTTCTTAACTTTCTTCTTTAAGCACTACGGTGCATGGTTGCAGCATCAGTCCCGTGCGGCTCCGTCTCGGGACGGAATGAGCACTTAAAATCACTTCTTTCAGACACGTTTAAAGCGTCATAGAAAGCGGCCGTGCATATCCACGGTTGTGCATATATGACGGCTGGTGGTGGGCACTTTAACGTATGTCATTGGACCTCAAATACAGTAGTTGTAGTATTAAAAACAATATGCATAATATTATATTATGTCAAAACTTTCTCTGAAATATTTGCATTTTATGGAAAATATTACGATTTTTATGATAATATGACAGTAGATCATTTGAAATGTTTCTTCGAATATTGGACAGTTTAACTGAAAGATGTGTTTTTTTTATAGAAAATAAAAGGCGACATATTACGATATACATTTTATTATATAATAATATGGTGTTATCACTACCTTTTGCGTTTTCACGATAATTGAGGATATCAAACCATAACATTTCTTTACAAATCAGCTAATAAAAACGTACAAAAGAATAGTATTTTATTACAAAATTGCAATAAAATAAATGTCTTTTATTGTAAATTTATACATAAAAAGTCATAACATACAGCAATTTAGTGCAATAAAATGAATATCGACAGAATCATTCATCCTTTAAAGGTGTCGCATTGTGTAATGATAGCATATTAAATTTCCTTTTACGCTATGTCCTTTCCCGTATGTTGTTATAATATCAGGTGTAATCAATACCTACATTTATGCATATTATTTACGATCCTGACTAAAGAATATTTTTTAATTTATTTATTATGTACCTTCCTTGCTATTTTGTACTAGGTGATTATGTTATTTCATTTATAGATAAGTTAATTACACACTGTGCATATTTGTAAGATGTTAATGTTTTAATAATTTCAAAGAGGCCAGATTAGCATATTTGAATACGTGTATTAAATAAAGCTCTAAGTACCAAAAAGTAGTATTGCCTGTAGTTACAAAATACCGAGTCATTGCAGTAAAATTTCATGAAGCAGACCTTTTGAAAAATGTAGTTTTACAGTGTGAAGCAATCACGGCAGCTTCTATAATTTTAGGTATTAAGAACTCGCAAGTGTCAACACACCATCGTCAGCTATTTTATATTGAATGCCGTTGACCACTACAGTGCTACTTACACCATTATAAATAAAACACGCCAACGGACTTACAACGTCGACAGGTTATATTATTTTGCTGTATTTTTTTGACTTGCTTGAGGCACTTAGACTATAGTTGAAGTTATTGGCGTTGGTATGTAGAATATTTTTCTATAAAATGTCAGTTTTTATGTTTTTGGTACTTAACGCCTTAATTAATACACGTATTCATTTTATTTCATGAATTTTAGATCGAAGCTCAATGCAAAACCATCTGGATTAACTTAACAATAATCACCATCTAGAGTTGCTAATTTAGCTCGACTTAGGTGTGTCTTGACCGTATTTTAATTGGCTTTATTCTAGGCCACTGCCCTTTTATTTTTTTGAATTACTACCTACCATATGAGGTATTATAGTAGGCGACGCAATGTAAGTGTCCGATATTGACCTCCTGAAAATAGACACGTATCTTAGGGGCACAGAACAGATTAATATATAGAATTCCGATAGGCTATACCCCAATATACTACATTTTGAAGCAGGGTTTTTAAAGTGCGACTGTCTTACGAAAATAAACACATTATAGACGTGCAAAAGTATATGTTGCAATCTTCAAATACACCAATATTGAATGAGCGTCAGTACATAAACCGATACCAGTTATCAGAACGAAGGACAAACTAAAATGACTTATTCTTGACACGTGTTTGAGTTTATCCCATATTCTTCCTCATCGATCGGTTGCCTGTTACTCCACACCCGTTAAGTATTTAAGTTTTCATTAATGCTGTGTTTCTTGGTTAGGGATTTTCGCTCCTACGTATGGTTATGTGTAGAGACTGTTGAGAGTGCCGTATTGTTATTATATTCCTCTATCCATTTTTAATCACCAGAATTAGATAATATTATGTTGTGTAGTGTTCTTGTGTTTTTTTATTGTTTAATAATTTATACATTTTTTCTTATCAATTTTATAATTCTGGTATCTGCTCTGAGCTCCGATAGTTATTGCTTCTTCTCCAATATTGGGCAACTGTTAATTTTATTCCACAATGTTTAAGAGCTGGTATTGCCGTCACATGGACAGCACCCTTTTCTATCTTTTCGGTCGTTCCTTTAAATCTTAGTATTGTAATCGTTCTGAAATGCAGTCATTTCCTGCGCCACCCTCTTTGGTCTATTGCTTCTCACAATTGTGTCGCTACATTTCAAAATCAAACAACTCCACCTTTAGCTATTTTTGATTTTTTTGTGAATTGTCGAAGAACTACTGCTTTCTAGCATTTCTGCATTATCAAAATGTGGAATTTATTATTTTAAATATTTTATACTCGAAATAATGTAAACTTTCACCCTTGTGACTGTGTATTTGAGAAAACAAAACGCTGTTTTTCTCCTATTTATATATTATGGACATGGCTGATTTTGAGATCTAGCGACACAAATATTTAATATGTTCAAAAAACTGCGGAATGCATCTCATAAATATTGTGGAAAGCTGTTTCTTTGCCTGAAGTCTCCGGATAATTGACTGGTTCATTCTGTGCTTTGTCTAAGAGTTAAGAAGAATTGGGCGCTAATGCCTCATTTCGAAGGCATCAATTGCCTTCGCTACCTTGCTGCTCTTAAACTCCTATATAAATATTAAATAAAACTCTACATAGGTCAAAACCTTATACGTATTAATAAATAATTTCCAAAGCTATAAAAAGATTCAGAGGGTAATTTTTTAAGCAAAATATCTTCTTAGTATCACTTTGTTTGACATCTGCTTTGATATTAACATTATTTTATGACATGTTTATATGACTAAAAATACAGAAGCATAATGTTGTGACCGAGTGTTTTAAAAATAAGTTTACTGTTAATTTAAAATAAACCGGTTGACTGGTTTGACAGCGGATAAATTCAGTAAGCACCCATGTCAGCATTGGATTTTGGAGAAGTTATTTTATATTAACTAAAATATTGTTATCTTCATATAACATTTATCTAATCAGTCATTCATTTTTAAATATTGAATATTACTTTAATATAATAATATATTTATATATAGACTCAAGTTGTATAATTCTCAAAGTATTTATATATTATTAAGTTATACTTATATTAATGAATGACTGTAAAGCTCAGACTAATTTATAATACAAAAATATAAGATTTTTCTGTCCGGTTTAAGACCTGTTTTACATTTATTTCTTGTATACCCAGAGATTTGAAATTTTGTACTACTTAAATGATTAAAAATTGTCGATTTGATACTTTCACCATTAGATTCTTCGTGAATGGTTTATAGATAAAAATGCAGAAAACATAAATTTCATCATTAGTTTTTGTTTATTTTTCTCGGTTGCGAAGGAAGGATATGAGAATATTGGGAGGCAAACTAATTATTGTTATAGAGTGCAATAATAATATTAAAGCAAATTTTGGGCATGATATTAAAATAACAACCATTCCTATTAAAAAAAAACCAGCAAAAAAACCTTTTCGGATAGTGGCCAAGATTGTCACTCGTCTTTGGGGCATATGGCAATTAAGTGTCTTCTATTACTCCTTCTCTGGCTCCTTTACCTTTGAATTGCTGTTTCTAAATAGTCATTTCACCAGTGTACTCCAGCATATTTTTATATTTAGTAGTCTTTCAAAATTCCATTAAAATTAAGGCATCTATAGAACATGGCTGAGAAGGTTCTATCTTGCATCTTCACCTAAGGCTTAATAAGAAGCTGCATGTCCGCTACGTAGACTCTTTGTTTCTGACAAAATAGTACTTAGAGTCCTCCGTATAAATTCGGGACATAAATCTGAGAGTTGAAATCCTGAAATTCATAAAATCATGTAAATAATTAAAAAGTATTTAATTACAATATCAAATTGAATAGAGAATTTTAAAATAATTTTGCAGTTATCTTATTAACTATCAGTCTCTTCTGCGTGCCGGGATTTATTAAGTATAGTTATTGTTTTTGCAAAAATATTATGAAATATCTACACTTTACTGACCCTTAGTAAAGTTATACGTGCCAAAATTCTGTAAAAGTACTTAACTCATCTCTAATGATCTATATTCTATAAGATATCTAAGTACCTTTATTTACTTATCAAATGTTAATATATATTAATATTGTATATATATATATATATAAAATTCACTCAGTGACATGACCAAAGGATATAATGAGAGGGTAAAAAACGTAATTAGATAACCATTTTCAAATAATCTATCCAGTTTAACATTGGAATTTTAATGGCTGTTACCTATTTCCGGATAATACGAGTATTATATAACATTTTTTTTATTCGGGATTTCGGCTTTCGGAATATCGTCTGGCGTTTCAAAGTGCCTTATTTATGAATAATAAACATACCAAAGAATTATAGCTGCCTACCACATTTAAATGTTGAAATAAAATATATAGGAATTTCGTTTAATTCTATTTGCATTGAAAATATTATATTTTATTATTTGCAGCGATAAAATTATTCTTCAATTTCTTGTGCCCTTGTGGCGCGAAAAATAAATTATAATTTAATATATTATCTTCTTACATTTTATTTAAATTTATTTTTAAGATTTATTTGATATTAACACGTAATTTTTCGATTAAGTTGTAAATCTCTTCTCAATATCAGGTGCTTGAATCATAGTATGATATAAACTTTCAGGCATCACAATTTTACAAGTTCTCTCGCTAACTACTTACTCTAAGTATTATGTACTTATATAAATAAATAAAAAAATATATTATATCTAGTTATTATTATATTATTTAATATTTATTGTAATTCAGAAAAAACTACCCTGCTTTTATACTATAGTAAAGTTTTGCATATAAGTCGACAATTTCGGTATTTAAGGTAAACAACGGATTATCATCAAGATCATCCGTTATATAGAACAAGCAAATAAAGCACAAAGATATTAGCATTATTCTTGATTATAGAGGGCATGTCAAACTTCAAATGGCAATTACTCCATAACATGATTTCGAGACCTACCAAAATTTTGGCTGAAATCCCACGAATTGTATATAATTTTCCGATATTATCGTCCTAGGGTGGAATGCAGAAACATTTGTCATAACTGAAATTTCCTTGGCAGAAAACACTATGCAGAAACATTGTCCTTGTGCTTCAAATACACTCTATGACGATCGGTCATATATATGTCGAAAAACCCGTTTCTTATGTTGGCACCCTGTGTCACAGGGTGTCACAGAGTGTAAATATGTATGTATAAATGTCGGAATGGTATAGATTTGATCATAGACACTAAAACGCTCTTAGCATATATGTGCCCGATCGTCATATAGTCTATTTGAACCTTTAGTTAAGATCATGTTGTCTATGATTTACCTCGTCTTAAAGCTTCGTTCATTTTTTCTATTGAAAATAATACCATATTTGAAAATTCTCTTTCCTATATTTTAGGTAAATTATTTTATAATAAATTGTTAAACGATGACAAAAATATGACAACTGCACTTTATAAATGCAATAACTATAAATACATATAAATATTTAATTATAATACTCTTATGTTTCTGTTATCAGTCATTATACGTGATTCCACAGGCACCGCAAAATATTTTTTTAACATGGTAACACTAGCGTCAAGTGTCATTCTGTCTGGCATCTAGTATTTCTGCGGGCTGGCGTAAAACAAGTAAAATAATATTCTGCAAGTACATGCCAAACAAATTAACACTATCAATATCCATATTGAGATAAATTGTTAAATAAATTTGAGTGTATGGACTGTTTTATAGACACGCGAATTTATTTTGACAGCAGATGTCAGTGGTAAATGGTAATACAGAAGAAGGCGTGTTCATAATAAAAGTAGTCTATGGTTAAGGATTCCTTAACTCTATAGTCAGTATAGTCTATAGTTAAGTCATCCTTTTCGGCAACTTATCCTTAAGATCGAAATATTGGATTCAGCATTCCGCTCCTGTGTTGCAATTGTATTGTACGTTAGAAATGCAAAAGTTTCTCCATTTATTAGAGTACATCAATAGCCCACAATTTTAAATATGTTTAAACCGACCAGATTTTCGTGAATATAAACCATTGTCATAAACCATCATCCCATATTTTATTTTTATTTTTTTGTATAAAATTGTACTTAAGTATATTTTTATTTTATTTTTTATTATTATTATTTTATATATTCTCTTCTTCTCTCTTGTGAGGGTAATATTTGTCAAATGTAAATCTCATATTGTGTACGTCTTGAGTTTAAATTAGTTGTATCCACAATTTTGTTTTCTTAAATAAATAAATATTTAGAGAGAGATAATGGAGGTACCAATTTAAACTTTCCAAAAACAAATCAATACATTTATTTGGATTGAAAAATCAACACATTTATGGTCTCATATTGACATCTTGTAAAAAGTATTTAACTATTTTACAGTAAAGAAATAAAAATTTATAAAAACCCAATGAAATTAAATTAAAATAATTACAAGATAAAAAGAATATATTACAACGTTTTTAAATTTTCTGTTGAATTATTATACTCAATATGCTCAAATTTGTACTTTATATGAAGTAAATAAAAACAAACAAAAAAACAAAATAAATATAGAATCCTGAAATGTCATTTTGACATTTCATTTTGATTTCCATAGTAACGCACGTATATTATATTAATAATTTAATTGCTAGGACCACCTCCTTAGCAACAAATAATGGTCTTTTACTTTTTACAGATTTTTCTGAAATAACTTTCCATACAAAACAGAATTAACTGAAAATGAATTCAATTCTGCTTAAAGATGGCTAGAAGTATTAAAAGAATGCATTGGCATCGTGTTGTGATATATTCTAAAAGTTTCAAATACGAGTATATAGCTAGTTGGGAAGTTAGTTAAAAATCGATTGCAAGATTTGTACTTGACAAACAACCACCGGACAAACAAGAATATGAGCTAATTAAAACGTTTTAATTACACTTGGTGCAAAAAATGTAATATTTATGAAAGTGTATTTTTGTTTTTTTTTTGATTTCCTTGTTCTTATCACTTTAAAAAATATATCAAATGTCTTTTACAATGTGCCAATGTTATACCATGGGTAAACATGTATTATCTAAGAAATTGATTATTAATAAACCATTTCTTTCTTTCAACGATTAATTTACAAAATTTGAGAATACAACATTCTATATATTGAACATACATAACTCAAAAACACCTCAGATATATACATACTAGAAAAAATCATAATTGAAAAAAATACCAGTGGATATACGGGTTCAAATACCATCGGGCGTCGTATTTTTTTCAAATGTGATTTTTTTTAGAAGATATCTGAGGTGTTTTCAAGTTATGTATGTTCAAATTGATTACTTATTGAATTACTTTAGACATTTTATTTGGTTCGAAAGAACAGGTGTTGGTCGCAATAATTAATTATGAGGGAAGAGAATTGGATGGTATTGGC
This sequence comes from Rhyacophila brunnea, assembly GCF_057557595.1. Lineage (NCBI taxonomy): Eukaryota > Metazoa > Arthropoda > Insecta > Trichoptera > Rhyacophilidae > Rhyacophila > Rhyacophila brunnea. Next base: position 2,288,786 of record NW_028232882.1, on the reverse strand, counting down.
AGAGTGTAATAATTAATCCCCGTCAATATAGAAAACTGCTTTATTGTGAACAAAGAAAAGAATGTGGAGTGTGGATAGATTATGGCTGGCACTGGTCTTAAAGAAGAACCTCTGAAGACGAAAAAAGTCCACTTGATTTTGAGCTTGTTACGCAAAATATGTGTTTAATAGTAAGTATACTTAGCAATTAGTGTTTCTTCGTGAACGTTCTGTTTTATATTCATTTTAATTTTGTCAAACTAATCACCAGTATGCAACATCTTATCGTTATATTAAAGGTATTACAAATTGAATAAATTAATTTAACAACTATTATATTATAATCTGTATACCTATGTATATAAATAACACTTTGAATAACTATTTTGTTTTCTCAAATTATCATATATTATATTAGCAAACCAATAAAGCTCCGGAAGTAGACAATATAATTTTGTAAGCAGGAAGAGCTTTCGAGATGAATCATTTTTTTTAAACATTGTTTCGGGGATTATACTAAAATGTGGTATATTTTATTAGTTAGTACATACATACGTAAAGTCACTGCCTATACTAAGTGATATCACTGACATCTGGTTGGATATAGTAAAACTTTATGATGCCTTAAAGTTTCACACGCACTATACACGCAACAGAAGTCGGTTGGTTTTCGATATCTCTACCACCTGAGGTGCAATATTTTCCTTCGCTTCACTGAACATTTGAATGTGCATTGCATGTTACTATACCTACATATTATTATAAATTTATTAAGCATCATCATTATTACCTTTATAATATGGTGTGACTCTTAGTTGAATCCCAAGGAAAAGATTAACTATTCACTCAATATATTATTTCTACAATTCGTAACATATTTTTATAAAATATGATAATAATATGTGTATTTTTCAAACACAACCATTGTGCCATTCATCCATACCAATACTGTACATACTACATATACGTATTCTCGTTATATATGACTTTTTTTACATACTTCTTGTCTCGTTGCAAAAAAAAATATCACACTGTATCAGAATACAAGGTTAAAACTGTATGAGTATGTCCTCTCACTAAGCAACGTGTGAAAGATATAGTTTACTTCTTCTTCTTCTTGACTGAGGAACGTGACCAATTTTTAATTTTGCCATCCTTTGAGCGACCGAGACTTTCCATCCTTCTCGATCTTCTGCTTCTCTCAGGGCAGAATGAATGGTACTTCCAGTCAGCTCTTTTACTTAGTCGCTCTATCCAGCGCGCAGACGCTCTTCATCTGCTTCGCCTTCCCTGGAGGCCACCCAAAACCACCAGTCTCTCCAGGTTGTCCGGTCTCAATTAAATATGTCAATATGTCCAAAAAAACTGCAGAATTTGTCTCAGACATCGTTTACTATGTGAGCATATTATAATATAGACCCCATGCCCATTTATAGAACCTAGCGTTACGTCATAGTATCTGTCATGGGCATTAGCTTTTTTTTTTACGAAAGAAGAAACTTTGAATAATATATGATCATAGATATGGAAGAACCTGATTTTTTAATTATTTATTTTAATTGTAGTGTAATGTTATTTCAATTGAAATAGACTTTTTAAAAAAATTTAGCTTTTATATAAAAAAAATCACACCATCTCATTTACTACATCCTCCTACCAGGAGCCAACCATATATTAAAAAAATGCATAATTGTCGTAAAATCAGCAAAAAATAAATAAAAAAAACACCATCTCATTATAATTCTTACAGTTATAAAAATCTATACTGTATGAAAAAGCAATAAATATTATTTATACTCACATAAGTACTATATTAGATTTGTCACTCTCTCGATTGACTCAAAAATTTCATCGTCATTTTTTTTAAAGATATTATCACATGTTTCTTTATATATTTTATAAATTGTGTAAAATATTAATAATATAAATATTTCTTACATTTTTTTTTTATAAATTATAAAATAAATTAACATGTACCTACCTATCAAAAAAGTGTCGTCTGCATAAAATAATATTTATCACAGTTATTATATTTTAATAAATTAAAAAAAAATTCTAGGTAAATAGGATTTTTAATTCAATTTTTAGATTGTTCAGCTGGAGTCATGTGTTTAAAATAAACAGATAATATCGAAACAACGACAGTACAACAAAATTGAATTACCTATATCTAAATCATGTACATCGTAATTTTTACTGCCACTGTGCGTACTTTTATCAGTTGTTTATAATCTTGTAACAAATGTATCAAAAAGACAGGTCAAATGATTTCATCACCGTCAAAACAAAGACATAATGACAATTCACACCCATATTATTTTGTCAAAAATTCCTTACAGTTAGTTACTCAAATAAAACTGTTACCCATGTCTTAAATTATATCGCCTAGACATAATATTATCTAGGCATCATAATACTAGGCCCCCTATCATAATATAGTCTAAAATGACATGTAATTGACAATGATGAATGACCCCTAATCATTTTGGGAAAATCTGTCAAAATTTTCAATGCTCCGCCATTTTTTATAATCATCATTAAGTTGTTTTACTCTTTTATACGCGTGTACTATTTGGAAAATTTCAATACATTGAGCGCTACATCTCTTACTGACACCAATATTTCCTTTATACAATTTTAATTCATTTATTTACATAGAGTTAACTTTTCAAAATGTTCACAACATGACATTCAAAAACAAACAAATTGTATTAAAACAAAATAAAAATAAATACAAAAATTATAATACGTAACACCGAATAAGCTAAGTAGACCATATTTTAATAATTTATAAATCACAGCCCACATATATTATTCATCCTTACGTAGGTGGAATATATGAACATCCAAAGCGATTTGATTGAACATAGTTATTGCCTTCCCAATTGGCATCACCAATGGTAGGTTAGTACTGCACTTTGGAAGAATAAACAACCGATGCTTCCGATTTCTAAGATAGTTATCTGGGATATACATGTCACTACTATCATGAATGATAGAGTTTTTCTATAATACATCGCGTGTAACTCTGAAAAATACGTGAATGAAAATTGAGTACTTTAACTTAAAACTAAATCAGACGTCATACTAATTTTGAAAACAGCTCGATTTTTAAACCGAATGATTATATTTACGTGTGGTTATGCTGGTATCGGTAACAGGTTTATTATTTTATCATTCTATTGGCAACCGGTAAATCAAAATGGCGGCCTGCGTTCTAGTTTGAAGTATATTGCATCAATTATATACCTAATCAACGTATTGAAAATATTGGTCAATATATTGCTTTTAACTATCTCCGAAGGCATATCTTTCTACAGGTATTTATAGTTAAATTTTATATTCAAATGTCTTCCTTGTTACGGCCATAATATGCGAATTGTTAAACTAAAGTCAAATTTAATTATGTAATATCAAATTTTATGGTTTTTATGAATTCAAGTCTTATTTTGACAATACCTATTTATAAAATGATGTAATTAAGTATATTTTTAACAATTTGGGTGAATCTCCAACTGTCGTGAAATGTCATAGTAGAAGAAGTGTGAAATTCGCTTCAAATATACCTGCAATTCAAATTCGTTGTAGCTAACCTAATTACTAGACCAGATGTCATCTTTTAGCTTTAATTTTATATATCTAGTCTATATCTCTATATATAGAAAGAGATTGACCAAAAAATGAAAGAGCTTAAAATCTTTAAACTATATACGATTGTACCAATATTTTACTTATCATATTTTGATCAAACACTACAGAATTATATTAATTCAATGTTAGGTATTCACTTACTCATAATCGGCACTTACCTCTAAAGGCCATCTCGTTATATTTTATTCGCGGTACAAAATGTTCAGTCGCGTTCCAACTTCGAACGCTAGCGGTCGTGTTGAGTCTAAATTATAGTCGGTGACCTCAATTATTTATTTGTTTAATAATCATGTTCTTTACGAACTATTTTTTCATACATTATTGTTATGTTTGTGATGGAAAATCGTGTGAAATTTAACATTATTCTATAAAATAAACACTTAACAGCCTAGTCTATTATGCATTCGACCTGAAGTAATTTTCATTTGATTTCTTTTGAGATTGTTTTATCAAAATGACATGTGTTTTTATTTTACCCGATGAAAGTTTAGTGCTTGTTTTAAACAAAACAATAGATTAGTTTTTTTAAGAAAATAAATGATATTACATCTTTGTTAAAATAAAATAAAATTTCTTCTTATAAAATATGTGTTATGTTTTTGTGAATGTAAACTATTAGGGTATTGTTTATTTTATGTGAACGTCAAAATTGGTGTGAAAAGATATTATTTTTACCTTCAAAGCTAAAGATTGAAATAATCCAAGTGCATAAGCAGTGGTGGTTTTTTGGTAGGAACACAAAGAATCAAGGTGCTTAAAGTTTTGGAAGCCCCCTACCATTTTTTTTGCCTACATGATAAAACGCCATTTTTTGCTAAAAATCTAGCATTTCAAACTTGTCAAGATTTGTTTATATTTCGGGTGATTATTTATAATTATATTGTGCAAAACTATTTGAAGTTTTTCGTACTTTTTGCGAAACCTTTTATGTTTCATAAAAAAACCACCACTATATATAGATTAAAAGTTAAATATTCAATTAGAAATTCTACATAACTTCTTTTCAAACAAGTCAAATAATATATTCTATTATTATAACAATTATAACCCCAAGAAAAATATGGATTTTTATATTAATGTGTTATCATTGTAGTGGTATGTGTAAATTTCAAATCATTCAAATTATATGCGTTGCTATAAAAACAATTAAAAATATTATGAATTGATAGAGTGCATACCATGTTATAAATAAAATTACTATAACTTTCATACAGAGCGGATGCACACTTGTATACTATTCCATATAGGTATAAAATAGTAGTATGTACCTGACAATAATATGTAAACTGCTCCGATCCAAATTATTAATAGACTATGTCACTTGTACTTGTTTAATCGCCAGTCTTACAACTCATATTATTTAAAACTTAATAAAAAATATTTGAAAATGAGATCTTGTCTCATATTATTGCATATATTATATTTAATACGGAATTCTATACTTTTCTAAATATAATCAAAATAATTACCAGTAAAATTAAAAAAATATTCGAATAAAATAATCTGCATGATTTTGGCTATTAATTGAATTATAGAACGAAAAATAATGTTAGGTACCGCTACACTCGTAGAGGTCCGTTATAATTCTTTTGAAAAATTCAAAGCCTTCCCAGAATTGAATTCCCAATTAAGTTTTGTCTGTGCATATAGCTTTATTTAATTTTATATAAATAATTCAATGATTTGTAAGCTCAAAGTGAGTTTAACAAAAAAAATATTTTGTAAGCACTTCAACTAGATAATAATATAAACACAACACTTGTAATAATATATTATATACATTGTTAATCGACTAGGTACCAAATTTCTTCGTCAAAAACAATACCTAATACCCAAGTATAAAATATGAAAATTTAACAGTTAGTTCAAATATATTAAATAGGTTATGAAGTGACATCGTAGTAGGCCTCTCTTATCTACCCCATCTTTTTCAATCCCCAATTTTTGCTACCACGTACTTACTTAATTAATTTTCCGTATCTTCAGGTTTTACTAACTACCGTTTGAATATATGACTGTAGTTGGTAATATATTTATGGTATTATGCCCAGCATATACCATGTTACTCTTATAATGCAACATTTACTAATTGAAATACTTACATACAACCTGTAGATGATCAAAATTTTTCAATATGTATTTAATCCAGTGCTATGGTTAGGGCTAGGCGACTGGCTAACAAATATATTCTTCATAAAAAGGCTGTTAATGCAACCTCCACTAATGATAGAATAATAATATCGTAATTTGCTTACGTTTATTATTATTATATACATCTGAATGCACACATTCTTTTCGTTCTATATAATGGGTCTACATCATATGCAATACCCATAGATATTTTATAAAAAAAAAAAAAATTATTTTGGTAGTTTTCATTCGTTTCTTTAGTAATATAATATTATAATTGAGCTATAATATTATTATGCTTTACGTAAGGTATCTAAAAATACATCTTAAATTTTAAGTAGGTATCTATATATACCTATTATAAAAATATATTTTTTAAATAGTATAACGTCTTCTTCTTATATACCTACCTAGTTATATATTGTAGCCATCTCTTTTTCTTCTTAGTGGTTCTTTGACGTCTAGTATGGTAACGTTTCCATCCATAAATTCAGTATTCTTCTAGTAAATATCATCAGAATTAAATTAAAAATTAAATTATCCACACCACAACAATTTATAATGTTTCATATTATTTAAGTAAGTAGGTTGTAAGTAAGTGGGTAGCCTACATTATTATTTTTTTTTGTAATTAATCACTTTTATTTGACCATGAAAAAATGATAATAATAAAACAGTGCACTTCCTAAACGTATCATTAAAATTCACATACGTAATGCAGTTTAATTAGTTTTAGAAGTCTAAATCAAGGTTTTCATTATTTAATTAGTGATTTAACAATTAAATTTCAAGGATTATAAGCATCCTTTGAATTTAATCTGTATTTTAACTTTAATAATCCATCCGTTAACATTACAGTTTACGTAACATTGTTTATTTATTTTTTAAACAATACGGTATATTATTATCAAGGCTTACTCGTATACATTACTCTTATGACATTCCAACGCCGTAATAATAATTTACAGAAAGTTTATTTTCGTTTAACGATTAGTAACGGATCTGTTGGTCGTTTTACTAGATTCTGTATCAATTCAAGTTTGATCGACATTTTTCAAATAGTTTACAATCTTATTTTAATCGAAATAAAACGTAGAAGCCGATTTGAAAAAAAAGCACAAAAAACTCATTACTTTACGACTACATGATACATTTAAATCGATTTTGATATTAAATTTCACTGTATGTTGGTACTTAAAGTTTAAATATGTTTATAGGCTCAATATTATATAACATAACTAACTATAGCTCGCGATTTCATATGCATCAAATACGGATAAACATACTTACATAATATAGAGTGATGAAAAATAAACTAATTCGATGTAAATTATTTGAATTCGATGAGATAGACTGCGATTGGATTTAGCCCTCTACTTAAACCTCACCTCACCATTTTACCACTACTATCTAACCATTTTATTCACTCGTGATGAATAATTGTTACAAGTGCGTTATTCAACAACGTTTGTGTATAGGCGCACGCATCTTAGCCTGTACCTCACATCACCACTCTTTATTTTAGTGTGATATTTTTGGGAACATAGGAAACTTTAGTACCGTTTGAGATTAATCGAGATGCACATTCACTTAATTTATTTAATAAAGTCAATAAAATCTATTATTATTCTTTTAAATATTCTATCTCCTGTATTATGATGGTTGTCAATCATCAATAATATAAATTCCATCATTGAGACCGCTGACCAGAATAACAAGGTTATGGAAACCATATCTTTAGATTTTTCAGCTACTTATGATATGTATTTAGAAAAGTTATAAAATTCGAATAGTTTTTCCGTAATGGTTATTACAATCAATGATAAGGAAAATACCAATCAGAAAAACCGTAAAAATAATACAAACGTTTTTCGTGTTTATTCATTCATTCCGAGATCCATTTTTAAATTATGGCAACATTAAATTTATATATTTGTATGATACATGATAAAGGGAAACTGGGATGTTATCAATATTGTGTATACTTACTCGCACTCGTATTGCAAATTTGTAGAGGAAACAAACATAAGTATATGTTTGAGTTGACTGAAATTATTTTATTTTTTACTTAGTCCAAAATAAATAACAATGCCAGTTGTATCACTTTAATGTGTGGGATTACCACTTCAGTGAATACAATAATTGTTTCTTATTGGAGGTCATGTATCTATAAATTAAACCTATCTAATTCGTTTATTTTATTTAATAAAACTATACTATAACAATTATACGCAAGTAGTGATCAGGTTTTATTGTTCAAGTATTTAATCTCATTGACATTACGTAAGACGCATTTTAGTATAAAACTATAATTTTTGCTGTCGTTTTTTTTAGACTTTGACAGTATTTATTTATTATTTTTTGGCGAAACAAACATGTTCTACAAATGGAAATACTTCAATATCTTGCAAAAATAAACTGTCTAGATATTTGTGAATATAATTAAAACAAAACATGTCATTTTTATAAAGCATCAATACATTATAATATGAAACTAATACAATTATTTCTAGGCTGATAAATGTTTGTTAAAATGTTAGACAAATGTCAATTTTATCTGGTGTATTATTAATGTGAGTAAAAATCTAAAAATTGAATACATTATGAACTGTGCAATAGTATATTGAACGAGTTGATTTAAGTGTTATTTTTAATATAAATAAAATACGGTTTAATGAGTGATTTAATTGAACGTTTCTCATTGGATTATTCCACATCACGGGATAGGTAAGATTTATAATATTTATTTATATTTAGTGTGTTTTTGATGATTTTATTACAACGTTTTCCTTAGCTCCTATTCTTATTATTTGTCCGGTACAAAGCTTGCAATCGATTTTTAACAACTACCCGACTATCTAGACATTTGAAACTCTTAGAATATATCAGAACACGATGCCAATGCATTTTTTAAATACTTTTAACCATCTTTAAGTAGAATTGAATTAATTTTCAGTTAATTCTGTTTTGTATGAAAAGTTATTTCGACACCATTATTGGTTGCTAGGGCTCTGGGGTCCTAGCAACTAAATTATTAAAATATACGTGCGTTAATATGGAAATCAATATGACATGTCAAGTACAATTTTTTTTGATCGTTTAAGCTAGTCAAGTCAAGTTTATATGGTTCAACAGAAAATTTAAAAACGTTGTATATAAAAAGTTCTTTTTATCTTGTAATTATTTTGCATTGGTTATTTTCCACAGACAACAAACATATTGATTTAGAAAAAAAAACGTTAATTACTTAACTTATGTAATATATTTTTAATTATCTGATCTTTATATTATTAAATGTAAACTATAATTAATTAGTGTGAGTTTGAACTGTTTTCTAATTGATTAAAATGTTATAATCGGAAAAATCGCTATTAAAATAAAATATATAAATATGGAGTATATTTACTTTACTTACTAATATTCTTTTTTATTGTATATAGATTGAACAATAATGTTTTGATAGAATATCAGTACTTACTTAATTAGATGAAGGAATTTATTTAAATGACATTTTGAACAATCTAATCTTTATATCTACTGATATTATTAACATGACATAATTATATGAAGCAAATTACTAATTAACTTAATTTTCCCAAATTTATATAAAATATCGTTTCTAAGCTGCTAAAATATAATGCAAACTTACGAAAATGAATATTTTTTTAAATCATATTAAGTATCTAATTGTATAATATCTTCTCCAATATATTTTCAATATTAAATGCTTTTTTTAAATGAAATTTAATTATTCATAAAGTTAAATTATGTTTTTCTCTATTTATAATGTTCCTTCAAACTTCCACAATTTAAAATTAGGAAGATTAAAATATTATGTTCACTCTTAATTTATAAAAACACTATTAACATAACAAATTCATGTGACGTTAACCACCCATTCCGAAACTCCTTGAAATAGCAAGGAAACTGAGTGATGGTATCTCTTTGTTAAAAGAATAAGAAACATAATATGAGAAAGGTACAGAATATTCTGAAGTATAAGCCCGGAAAATAGCTACGCACCCTATTTTTTTCTAAAAATATATCACTAGAAGATGTGTCTAAACCGCAGTAATATAACGGAATAAATACTGAAAATAAATAAATCAAATACACACTAAAATATAATTGACTGAGGAGACAAGGATGGGTTATTATGGCAAACATAATAGCACCATTTTAGGTACTTAGTTAACAAGAAACCAAATGTGACACACTGATATGTTTATCTGGTAACAATATAGGTACTTCTTTTAAGTATATTTTTAACTAATAGAAAAGCGTACTACTACAGTATTAAAAATAATCTTAGAAGATAAGTTTGTAGTCCAAAATAATTATCTATATTTTAAACTCTAAAATGTTGTAACTGAAAAATCTATAATAAGCAGTTTATTTTTGGTCATTCAATAGTAAAGTTTTCTATGTATATTACTAGATATAAGAATAATTAAGTTTAATTAGCTTTATGCAATCAACAAATTTTATGAATGTAATAAAGTGCAATAAATAACATTTGATGAAAAGTATTGAGATAAGAAAATTTGGTAGCTTTTAACAGATATTGTTTACTCATTTAGATACCCGGAAAAATTAATCAAATTATGCATGTGAACGGTCTACTGATTTTATACGTATTTTTCACCACAACAGCCATTATAATATAATTGTTTTATCGATTTAATTCATCTAGTTTTCTCCAATTAGCACAACGTGTACGTGAAAATAGCCACTCAACCATATTGGTACTATCATACCACATTATTTTGTGCCAGAGGCATTAAGGTAACGCAAAGTGAAATGAAAGGTGCTAATTAACACGTCTGATGATACGTCTATGTCACAGAATAGCTGATAGCTGATCATTCTTTTATACAGTAGGAATGAGAGCTTTATATGAACGCCTTTAAAAAACATGACACTTGCATTTAAATAAGTTTCACTTACGCAGAATCAATAAGAAAATGTAAGTACTTAAGTTTTTGTGATAAGTAGAGTTTGCATATATTATTAAAATACCGTAGGTGTACGTTAAATTTTCCAATTTAAAATATGACTATATTCTGATATCTAGATAATTTATTTTGTTTTATCAATGGAATGTCATTAGAAACCTCATTTTATTATTTTAATTTTGGACTAATTAATATTTAAGTACTTACCTATAGGTATATATTATAAAAAAAATGAAACTTGAATCCATAATTTTACTGTCGCATTTCGGTCACTATGTTCAAAGTTTAATAAAAATAAAAAATTAAATAAGTTGTATATTCGGTTTATTCTATTGCAGTGCAACGCAAAACTGTGTTTGAATTTTTTTTACCATGCGCTCATGAGAAAACAATACCTATTATGCCACAAAATACGAGATAAAGAAAACTCTCTATAGTCACTATTAATGCATAAAAATTCTTCATTTTTTGTATTTCACTATTAAGATTAATAGTAGAATACGAAAAATACATGATAAATTTGATGGCGCCCCAAAACCCGCTGGATTGACGAACTTGTCAGGTTTGGTGGAAGTACTTGGCAGAAAAAAGCAAGGAACCGAGAAGAGTGGAGGGAGCTAGAGGAGGCCTTCATCCAGCAGTGGATCGACCCCGGTTAAAAATATATATAGAGATTATATAGATTTTTTTCATCTCATCTACAAATAGTGTCATATGGCATACGAGTTATTGTTTTATCACCAGCGAATGATTAATTCTAAGAAGATCACGTGGGTCTCCACAGGATAGAGGTTGTATTAACAGATTTTTGTGAATTTGTGAGAGATGGATATTAGCCACTTGAATTTTTCAAATACCTACGATATTAAAAGCCGACGCGGTAAGCGCTCAGCCATCGTGTGTGTTTGAGATTAATATGATATAAATATGCCTGGCAATTTTTTTATAAATTTATATTTTCACTGTTCCTCACTAACCACGTCATGTCACGCCAGAAATGGAATGCCTCCACTAAAGGCAGTACACATATTATATTGTTGTTTTTTTTTCCAAATATCAAATAGCGAATAGAAATAACCGTTTTGACAACGGACCATTACACCAGTCAATTCTTAACTGGATATGGTGGTTTTGCTAGCAGGCTCTACAAACTTGGCCTTGTTACCCGTTCAACATATCCATTTGGTTGAGACATACAGGATATAAACCACATCATCTGGGAATATTTTAAAATGTGTACGGAAAGGCAAGCTGATCAAGTCGATCCACTCTGCTGGTGGACCTATCCAGTCGTCCAACCTAGTCGCAACAAACGCCAATTTTGTTGCATTTAGAAAATTTGCGGCGTCATACTATCAACTTGAAAATCTCTTCACTTAGATTATTTGGCAGTTTTGTATAAGCTTTTGTTGCTTATTACAATTTACGTGCTCCTCTATCTCATAGGTACTTTTAAGTTAAAGTCATGTATATTCAGTCAAAACACATTTGAGTGCCTGGCAATCTCAGCCTTGGTTAACTGCTCCTGAGACATTCCCACTCATAAAAAACGATCTTTCACATCAAACGTAAATTCTCGTGATATTCTCGATTAAGACCGGGTGTAGTGCGGGGCGTTCATGGTTTGGTGGGGCCATTAACTACAACGTTGAAATTTAAATACACTCAACTTAATCTTTTAAGAGGGTAGGATTTTTTAATGCTCGTAAAAACCTCCAACTTGTGGAGATCTTATTAATATCGGACATAGTCAAAAAGCAGCTAAAGTATATTTGAGTGCGTAGTGACCTTAGTCTTAGATACCTGCTCCTGAGACAGGCATAAAAAAATGCTGATGCTCTACATCTAAACCTAGGGCCTTGTAATACGCTCCATTAAAGCCGAGTGTGGTTTGGTTTGGAGTATCTACCTTTATATTGATCTATTTTATTTAAATATAGACACACTAAACTCCTACATTGAAATCTCGCTTCTAGTGAATAGTACATAAAGTTGATAGATAAAGGTACGCTATTATTTTTTTTTTAAATTTCACATTTAGATAAAGTAATTATAAAATACTATGTAGGAGTTCTAATCTGTTATTATAACATATGAATAAATCACAAATAGATGGATAAATTTTGAAATATTATTGTAACAGCATGGTCAATATTATTAATTATCATATTAATTGAAATAAATTAACACTTAAACTGTACTGTACAGCAATAATTAATAGTATAACATGTTGTAATCGGTATAGACAATTTTGCACAAAGTATATTACGTAACATTAAATTACTTATAACCATTATATTGTTTTATAACGATGTTATAATTCATCAAGAGTCTTTTCCCCAATTCGCAAATTTCACTTTTGAAAATATATATTACAAGTTTGATAAACAAATACAATTATGAATAATAAATAAAATTATATCATTATCTAAAACTAGTAAAATTACTTAAATAGGCATAGCACATACTGTACTTTAAATGCTCCCGTGAACACGAAAATTGCTGTAAATTTTCGTAAATATCTCTATTTACAAAATCATTATAGCATGTATGAAATATGAATATTTTTCATACATTATTAATTTTAATAGTATATATTTTAATTCAGCTTCCTTATACGCCCCCCATGGTTAAAATATATTAAAGTGACATAAGGCTTTAGATTTTTTTTGCAATGAAATTGAAAATATTTTGTTTTTAAAATGCTTTCAATTTCACTACAAATCCAAGATATTTTTTATGTTTTATAACATACTTTATACAATAGTGTTATGAAATAAAATTAAACAAAAGTAATTGTCTTATTAAATCAGGTAAGTGGGTACATTATATTATTAAGATAGTTTAGTTAAGATATTAGTTTCAAAAATAATAACACTAAAAATTATCAGGCATCAAGTTTATTTACAATTAATTATTAAAAATATGTAAAAGAAAGTTATTATGAAAACTAATTAAATCTAATCATGTTTTTTTGCTAAGTATATTCAGCTGATTAAATCAATTGTGCAATTAAGTTGACTCAAGATGTCTCTGTTGATAAAAGTTTACCTACACTACTTAGAATAATAATATTTTTGAAAATCATGTTTCGTGAAAATCAGACGAATTATTTTTTCAGCGGGCATAGCTTCAAAGCAACGCTAGTGACGTTTTTGTTTGGTAGAGACAGATTTTTTGAATAATTATAACGGCCTACACGATAATCTTTTCTAATTTTTACTCACGAATGGCTTATTAGCACGTCAAAGACTCATATATAATATGTAAATGTTTCTGTATTTTCTTTTTTAAATAATAATGCGTGTATTAGACTTTATATTCCGAAAAAATAATTGGCAATATTATTTAATTTTCATTCCATTAATTATATTTTATAAAACTACTAATTAAAGTAATCGGTTTCATATGAGATCACTTTGTCGTTTTGTTCTGTCAGGAAGGAAGGTAAAGGAAGCAGGTAGCTTGGGTTGACAGGAACCTGATGTTATTTGATGGTGTTATCCTTTGTTCATCTCCTTACCAAAGACTGGACTTCTGTGCAACTCCTGAGTAGTATTCACAGCTATTACGTTTAAATACCGTCGTCTTGAATGTAATTGTCAGGTGATTTACCTTCAAGGATGTATTTAGACTAGATGGCGAGAAGATGATCGGGAAACAATAGATATACAGCGGACATGATGTAAGCATTACAAAGATTCAAAAATAATATACGAAGGACGCGAGGTGCGTCTTCTTTTTATACATTTTTGGTGATATTATTGTAATTAGTTTATTGACGTTTTGTGTGTGATATCCTGTGTAGGTCCAAAATCCTGTAACCGTGTGATACCCTACACTTGTGTTTATCGAGGTAGAGTAATTCTGTAGGTATTGCATCATATTACATGGCTATTGTTTATTAACCCTTATTAATTTGCAAAGTTTGGTAGGTATAACATACCTACTCTGAAAGTTGGAAGGTTGTATAACAGTTCGATATACATTTAACTTTATGACAAAATAATGATAGCCAATTACATATTTCAATATGATAAGTAGGTAAAATAATAATATGTCCAAATAAAAATAATTCTGACAGCAGTGAAATTCAAACAAAAGAACAAATATGCTTAATCGCGAGTAAAAATTTAAAAAAATGCAGGAAAAAGCTATCAAACACACTGTGTATGTTATATATAAATATACTGCAGCTGTACGTATTTCCAGCTACAAGTAGTATATAAAGGCCTCATTATACAATTACACCATTATCTACTCTCGATTTTTTGTCACTATTTTCTACTTTCACAAAGCCTGAGTACCTATATCATCACTCAAAGTAATTTTTGGTCGCTTTTGAGACTTTACGCATTTCTTTGATAATATTATTTATTCTAGAATGATTTCCTCTTCTAGCAATGTGGCTCGCACATGTTCACTCAAGTAATCATATTCATAATAAATTTATTATTAGGTACTCGTAGAATTACCACTTAAGCTTAATAACTCACTATTATATGTTTAATTATGTAGTCAACAGCCAATATATACTCGATGTAATAAACTGCAATGGCGTTAAATTATTTTATAAAATTAGTTAATCATATTTACCTTGATAAAAACAATATTTTGACATGTATAAAATTGGAAAAAATACTATTATTACCTATAAAATATACTGGCAGTACATTATTTAATATTGTTTAAAATAATAGTAAAATTATATCGCGAAGAATAATAACATAAAAAAGAAACAATTTTTGTAGAAAAGCAGTTTTAAAAAAGTACTTACTATTTAATTATTATAAATGCCAAAATTATGTTTTTTATAATAGGTAATATGCGTGTATTTATAATAATATTATTTATCCATATTAAGGGGGGACAAGCTCAGCGTAGGTAAAAATGGAGTTTCTGTTCTATTTTCAAAGCATGATCCTGGACATTCCTTAAACGTTGTAGATAATCTATTTATATAATTTTGAAGCCTTATTATCCTTTATATTTATTTTAAACATTTGATGACTGCATAAAGTATTTTTATTACATAAAATAGTATTCTTTCAAACCTCTCGCTCTAATGTTTTAGAATATAGTCATATTTCAGTACATAAATGTGCAGTAGTAAAAAATCTTAACACCACTGCACATTTATGTACTGAAATATGACTATATTCTAAAACATTAGAGCGAGAGGTTCAAAATAATAATATTATATGTAATAAAAATACTTTATGCAGTCATCAATTGTTTGAAATAAATATAAAAGATAGTAAGGCTTCAAAATTATATAAATAGATTATCTACAACGCTTAAGAAATGTCCAGGATCATGCTTTGAAAATACAATAAAAGCTCAATTTTGACCTACCCTGAGCATGTCCGCCCTTAAGAGCACTTCTCTTGGCTGTTTTAATTTTTAGAGCGACAGTTTTGACTAACTTATTGTAACAATTACAATACCTTAAGACATACATATGATAAAATACCCTCGATAGCAGCCTTGTGTATAGAGTAGATGTGCAGAATCGAGTAACACTAGGTATACTACGCAAAAATATAGCCATCTAAAGAGATCCGATTGTAAAAAAATCATGTTGTTAAAAATGTAGATGTAAAATTATATACATAGATTATCTACAACGTTTAAGAAATGTCCAGGATCATGCTTTGAAAATAGAATAAAAGCTCCATTTTGACCCACGCTGAGCACGTCAGCCCTTAAGTAGTGTGAGAAAAGAAAAAGTGAAAAATATAAAGAAAATTATTTATTAACTTATAATTATTATTATTGGTTGCGCTTATCGTAGTGGACTGTAATTTTTAACGGAATGATTATAATTGTGGATGTGTATGCTGGGGGGGGGGGTTACGTTAGGATGCCAAGCACTGACCTTTGTGCTTGTGAGACTGGATCCGTGGTATGGCTTGACTGTACACTTTTGATAAATGAGGTTCATGAATGACAAGAGCCGGTATCACGGCTATATTGACGAAACCAGTTTTTTTTTAAAGAAAATACATAATTTTGAAAAACCTCAGACACATATTATATATATGTTAGATAGCTGATCTATCCGTTAATCTATCGACCGTTTTATGATTTATGTGATTTATTTCTAATAATTATGCTTAGTTCAGTTTCTCGAAATTTCGTTAATTAAAAGTTGGTCGGCTTTGTAATCAATTAAATAAAAATTATTGCATTATTAATTTATTTACAGCCGACGTTTGGCGTTAGCCATTATTTTATTATTTATATTTTTATACTAATTATGAATTATAATGTTTTTATTGAATACTAATTATACACAAGATAAAGAATCTTAGATTTTTCATTATAGCTAGGAAGTACATAATATTATAATATATTTGATAAAAGTTGTTATTACCAGAGGGTTGGAGCGGAGCCTTTTTTGAGTTGCTCTACTCTGGGACCTAATATTTGATCCAGCTCCGCTCTAGGGTCTGCTCCACTACGAGAAAAAAGTTTTAATATGTATCATATTATTACTATGTATACAAATGTTAAATCATTAAAAAATAAGTAACTTTGAAATAAGGTCTATTATTCGTCCTTTTCATTATTAATTCTGTCAAACAAGATTTTCGACAGCAAATCGTCTTTCATTATCTGCCTCTTCTGTTAAAAATGTGAAGTTATTTATAACTCGGCAGTGTTGCCATTTTTTAAACAATTTCAACGTTGCAAAGTGTCAAATATAGTAATTTCATACCATAGTACCTATAGTATTTTTGGACAAAAATTTAATAATAAAAAAAAAATCGGAGCAGTGGAGCACCAAAATTTTTCGGTGCTCTGGCTCCGCTCTTGCTCCGGGTAAAACCTCATTGCTCCACAACTTCGCACTTCTGCTCCGAGCTCCACTCCAACACTCTGGTTATTACAAATAATTCCCAGGAATTGTATAGGAATTTTAGGTTAAGCCTCACCAGATTCTACTTTTTTCAGGGATTCTTTTTATAAATGCATGTTTTTGAATTCTCATTAAAGATATCCGTTTTACAATCTGAAAATTACCTTGTCGTATTTGGATCAATAGTCACGCAAAATATTTTGCATTAGATAAGAAGCATACTTGATTGATGCACGACCGTATTTCACACTGACGAGTTTAAAACTTTTTTACATTTAATACACTATTATGCAATAGAATACCTAGATAAAAAATACAAGTAACGATTGTATTTTTAAAAAATACTAAGTTTCATCCAACACGAGATATAATTCGATTTTTTTATCCGCTACCGAATAAAACGGGATAGTCATCTAAAGATTGATCGATAAATTATATCCAATAACGTATTAATTCTTCGCCCGGTGAAAAAAATACAGGCGTCCGTGGTACGTGGGGAACCATTCAGAAGCCATCTGGTAGACGTGGTCAATAGAAATAATCAGCCGCAAGAAACCGTATAGGCAATGAAATCTGCTTAACTCTTCGAATGCAAAAAACGTGTTTAACTGCCTGGTTGTACATTTTTTTTGTAGACGTCTTAATAAATAAAATTATTCTGAGCTCTTACCTATTTCGACACTGGAGAATACATGCGACAAAGTAAAAATGTTTTTAATAATTAAAAACTTTACACTGATTTAATCTTATTTCTTTACCTATTCAATTACTCGTAATTAAGGTGGGGTGTAGTGCTCACCTATTTCTAGTAGAGACAATATAATATGTTGACAGAATACAATTTTGAAAATATGAAATGGGTCTTCGTAAAAATAGTTAGTACCTACCAGTTGCGAAGGGTGGAGGTAAGCTGTTAAGATCAAACCTAAATAGTGCACATTAAACTTTGAACAAATTTACAGATGGTGTTTTTAAAAATCAATTAAACCCTGAATCAACTAACCCATAATAGTTTTGGTATACTTTGGACGATTCAAAATTGTGCACACTTTTTAATTCATACTTATTTGTTTTCGTTGGATTAAGAATGTATATTACACATATTAATAATTGTTCGTTCATTTTTTTTCATTAAGCCTTGCCTAAACCAAACCATAAAAGATTAAAAAAATTATTATTCTATCCATAAAATATTCAAAGCTATGTATGATTTAATTGAATATTTTATAGATAGACGAGTATTTTTTGACTATTATATATTATATATAATATATATTGACCATGTCCGATCCTAATAGAATCATATGGGCCTCCACAGAGTAGAGGTTTGTATTAACAGAATTTGTTTTTTACGAAAAATGGATGTCAGCCACTTGCTCAACCTATTAGGTCCACACCCTGACTCACACACAATTTGAAAAACAATATGTGTACTTGCCAGACCCAGGATTCGAACCTGAGACCCACGGCGTGATAGTCCAACGCTCAAACCGCGCGGCTTATTTACACAATTTGTAAATAATTGTAGTCTTAGTACAATGAAAATAAATACATATGGCTGATAAAGTTTAGTGTCCACTATATAATATATATGTTTGATCTTAACAGCCTACTTCCACCCTTCGCCACTGGTACCTGCATACTATTTTATTTTATTTGAATCGTTTTTATTAATATCTAATCTATCTTCAGTATACACCTAGATTGAAATAATTATTTGAATGATAATACTTAAATAATTGGTGCAATTTAACATATTGGAAGTATTCTGATGTAAGTTTTTTTTGATAACTATGTACTTAGTTGTATGCTTACTTACAATTATTAATATTTAATATTATATCTATATCTATGTATTCAAAACAACTTTAACCTAACCTAACCTAACTATGTTTTATTAAGTAAATAGGTATTTAATTTATTATTAATTAGTCAAAACGACATTTAAATCAATGTTACAATAATTCTTCGGTGTTCGTGAATACGAATTGCCAATAAGGACGGTTTGCCCGGAATCGTTCCGAAAAATATAACACTGCTCCAGATACCGGAAGAGCCTCAACCAGGACGTATATTATCCAAGAATTTCAGAGGCAAGAAATCTGGATAATTAAAAAAAAACTAAAAAAACTCTTGACTTCGAATTCGGACGGGGATTTTTACTTTGGGCGGAAAAGATGGAAAGAAATAAAAAAATATTTTCTAACTTCGCTTTTTTTTATTTGTCCCGTTTTAGACTCAAAGGCAACCCTAAATTTAATATGCGCCTGTCATAAATTAAAATAAAATATAACTTATTGGTAAGATGATAACGAGCGGAGCATTGAATGCTTGGTTGTTACTGAAACCTGAAGCACACGAACACAATTAATTATTATTATTAATATTTTTAATACAAATTTATTTATTTACAAATTACAAAGTATATATTTTTATATAATAGGTAATAATATGTATTTTCAATTCAAAGAAAACAAATACATACGTATGCAGAATTTTGTCGGATCGCCCAAAATATACCAAAATTATTATGGTTTGGTTTCGGCAGGGTTTAATTGATTAACCAACACCATCTATAAATTATAGTCTTAGTTCAATAAGAATAAATACGTAATACTAACAAAGCTTAATGTGCACTATGTATGTATGATCTTAACAGTCTACCTCCACCCTTTGCCATTGCTATGAAGTATGCGGCTTTTCTGCAATTAATAGATAAAAAGTTTCCTTGGTTTAATATCTTTATTATAATATGGAAAGCAATTTATAATTATTAAAAATTCGTTAGGTATTTCATACACCCCAATATAAAATAGTCAATGATTTATTGTTTACTGGTAAATTAATAATATAAGTGTAATCCATTTTATCTCCGCCCTCTGAATCGATTATACAGTCAGTGGCAATGACCGAAAGTTCTTTTGGTAAATTATGAGTAATCATAGTCGATCTGTTTGTTATGCGATCAGCAATGTAAGTCGGATCAACCAATCGCAGTCGTTTGGCTGTTGGTTATTTCACCGGAACTACTTATTTTATCGGCGAATAATGAGGGTCGTTCGATAAGCTATAACTTGAAGATTAAACATTTAAACGAATTTATTTATAATGTGTTGATTATTGACCCGTAAAACTACAGTCACTTGACCTCATTATGAGAGGATAAATGTACAGTATTTCACAGTTTATCATCCAAGGGTAGATCAATGTTAAACGTAGCAGAGAACGACGCCGCAGTTTGTGGATTAAAACCATCCATGATTGGTACAAATGCAGGCAACTTCACTGAACTTTTCCGGGTAGCAAAATATGATAAAACATAAATCGCCTTAATAGTAGCTTACCTCAGATAGAAGATGGAACAATAAGACAAAGAATAATCTAGATCAGGAGTTCAAAAACTTTTTTGTCAAAGGGACAATTTTGAAATCAAATATATTTGGCGGGCTGCCCTTTCTTTTGTAAATATTTTCTGTTTTTTTTACAAAAACAAAGGCAAAAAAAAAATAAAAAAATATTTCATTGTGTAAACTTATATAATATTTAACTAAATATAAATATTAGTACTCTCATTAAATTTTTTTGACATGTGATTTCTGCAATTGTTTGTTTGAAACTAAATCTAGGCTCAAATTTTGTGGTAATTTTTAATATTCGATAATATGAAGAAAAAATAATTACAAGATAAAAAGAACTTTTTATATACAACGTTTTTAAATTTTCTGTTGAACCATATAAACTTGACTTGACTAGCATAAACGATCAAAAAAAATTGTACTTGATAGAAATAATACTGAAATGTCATTTCGACATGTCATATTGATTTCCATAGTAACGCACGTATATATTAATAATTTAGTTGCTAGGACCCAAAACCCCCAGCAACCAATAATGGTGTCGAAATAACTTTTCATATAAAACAGAATTAACTGAAAATTAATTCAATTCTACTTAAAGATGGCTAAAAGTATTTAAAAAATGCATTGGCATCGTGTTCCAATATATTCTAAAAATTTTAAATGTCTAGCTAGTTGGGAAGTTAGTTAAAAATTGATTGTAAGATTTGTACTGGACAAAGAACCACCGGACAAATAATAGTACCAGCTAAGAAAAACGTTATAAAATAATACAGATTTAACACAAATCTCGCGAGACACATCAAAAAGTCACGGGAGACGTGATTTGCCCGCGGAACACACTTTGTAAACCCCTGATTTAGATTATATATATCTGAATTTATTTTAAAAAAATATTTAATAATATCAACGGTTAGGCAAAAACCAAACAATTTCAATGTCAATGAGAGATTTTAAAACTTAGCATTTCAAAGTAAAAATGACCAGTGTAATAAATGTTAATTAAATATTACTGTACTAAAATTCTGTCTACACTATCATTTTAGTGGAGATAATATTGAAGTATTTGAAAGTTACGACATCGTAAATATTACTTACTTCAAGTTTACAAAATTGCTTTTGCCAGTTACTGATATGTTTCTGAGCCCACGCAAACCGAGAACTTTTAATGGTCATTAACACCATAAAAATGCACATTTATTTTTATGAACCTCAAATAATTATATGAATATACGAAAATGAATATTTTAAATTGTGCATTTAAAGTATTTCAACTGAATTCACTATATTGTTGACACTTAAAAATTTTTGTATTTTTTATTGATTTAAATATAATATTTTTAATTAGGTACTTCTGTTATCATTTATTAGTAGAAAGATAATATTTATTAAAAATAAACACAATGCATTATGTCAAAAATATCCTCTTGGGTATAAAAAAAATATTTCTGATAATTATTTAAAAATCAAGAGCCCCGGTAGTTAACACGGGGTTAAATCCTATTCTGTCTGCATAATACTTGCGACTTCCAGGCAAGTAGGCAGTACCGTCTGTAGGTCTCTTTTTGAAGTCATGGTTGCTGCAAGTTGTAAACAACTCTTTCGGGTGCACTTTTAGTATGCTAGAAAAAACATTTAAATTAATCTCCATGGATTAGGTACTCATTTTTGCCAAAATTTCCTTTAAAATTTTTGGTTTAACAATTATTTATCTTACTCTAAATATATAGCGTAATTTAAAAAGATTTTGTAGTATTATATAGTTCGGTTGTTAAGTGATTAATCATTTTTTATATTAATTAAGATTATTTTAATTCATATTATCATTAATTAGTTATAGATCATTTCGTTGTTGAGTTATTAAATATCATCAATGTACATAATATAAATTAACAAATAAAACAATATGTACTATTGATTATTAATTTAAAATGCGTTTAATATAACAAGGATATTAATTATCAAATCATTTTTACCTTTAGGACTATTCTAATGATATTATAATGATGATTAAAATTATAAAATAAAAAGTACACATAAAAATATACATACATAACCATTTCGGTTATATTTAGATTCATAATAACTAATTATTATATTATCATTTTTAATAGTATACATACTAATATTTGCAAATACTTTTGAAATAATCACCGTAGTTTCAAAATATAGTAGATTGTATTATATTGAATCGGGATATAAGTAGGACTTTGAGTTTTACATTAAACTGTAATTAAGTAAAAAAAAAATACTTCTAATTATGCGATGAAATCATTTTCACCCATGTTGTTTGAATTGTATGAAAAATGATATTACCTTTTTTATTATTTTTTACTGCTCACCGCTTCGTAGCCTTTGGTGTACGTACAGAACCTGTGCTATCAACCAGCAAAACCACGTGTAGGTATCATGGACTGTAATGAGTTCGTCAAAATATAACGGAGAAATGTAGCAAGTATCGGTTACAATCTGCCATCATACATAAGGCAATTTTAGATATAATAAGGTTTAATTTTAAACTTGGCAATTTTGTACGTTAGTAAATTTTAAACTACTAAGTATGTATTTTATTTATGTCATCATCATCATGATCAGCCGGGGTCAATCCACTGCTGGATGAAGGCCTCCCCAAGCTTCTTCCAACTCTCTCGGTCCTGTGTCGTTCGCTGCAACGTATTTCCGCCGAACTTTATCAGTTCGCCAATCCAGCAGCTTTTAGGGCGACCCTGTGGCTGTTTCGTGCCCCTTGGGTACCATTGGATGACGGCATTTGTAGAGCGGCCATCCTTTCGGCGAGCAATGTGCCCCGCTCATCTCCATTTCAGCTGTTTGGCAACCTCTATTACAACGCGTACTCCTGTCTGCTTCCTACCCCATTCGTTTCTCTTACGGTCCTTTCGCGTGATGCCCTACATACACCTCTCCATGCCTTGCTATGCGATTCTTAGCCTTTGGACATCTCTCGTGTTGAGGGTCTACGTCTCGCAGCCATACGTCAGCACGGGCAACACACATTGGTTGAACACCCTACGCCTACCCTACCCTATTTTATTTATGTAAGCAAAGTAAATTAAAATATATGTGAAATCTGTGACTGTATGATATAGTAAGTTATTTTGTTTGATATTTTACAGCATTTCTATAATAAACGTAGCCCTACTACTAACTTACATTGAGACAAAATAATAAATATTATACAATTCAATGTAATTAAATGAAAATATACATACAAGTATCAAATAATCAAAATCAAAGTTACATCACATTAAAAAAATAATGAATTATTTTTAATTCAAAGATATACGTACTACTATAACAATATTGAAAAGTATTACACACCATTTTGTAGTTATTTAAAAGTTAAAGAGATTTTTTTAAATATTGTATTATAATACATAATTTAACTACAAAACCCATAATATTTGTATGAAATCGAGCTTCATAATGTTCTCGACAGTAATTACTAATATTATTTACGTATTAAACTAATCGATAATATTTACGTATTCATAAATAAAGAAATCGCCCATTCATTGGGAAGTCTAAAGTGTTGTGTTCAAATTTTAGTGAGTAGTAATTTAAATCATCTTTTTCAGTTATATACTTACATATTTTGTTATATACTAATAGAGCTCAATAACATGCCAAATGGTAAAATTTAAGTCACGGAAACTGATTCTTAAGAAATATTCCAACATTTTCATCAATAATTATTATAATTTATATTAAAATCTCGTTAGTATTCTAGATTCACATTTTATATCAATTGTATAATGGAATGCAAATTATAATCAACCGCATATCACGATAATTTTGACAATATATCCTGTTTGACACTTCTATCGAAATTGATATTTTGCATAGACACATAAGTGGCCATTCTACGTTTTAAACAATATCATGTAAGATTACGGAAAACAAATTCGTAGTATTAAAACATTCACAAATTTTAGCAGCTAAATTGCATAGCTGCCACCACTTTTATCGCATATATTTAGAATAGTGAAGATAAAGATTAATCAAAGATAAGATATGTAGATAAAATTGCAATAATAAATTTACGTACCTAAATAAGTTCATGCAATTATTAAAAACAAACACATTTTAGCTTCGTGTGAATTACCTAAAGTATTTTTTAAATGGGATATATTGTCTAAAATATGAAACTATTTAAAAAGATTTATTTTTTTCAAATGGCAATTAAAAAAGCTTCGGTTTCCGGCGTAACTTTACGAAAGAGTATGAGGGTCAAACTCCTTCAAAAATATCCAGTGTTGCGTTTATTTTGTAGCTTTATCACCTTTCTCACGGTGAGACTAATTAATTCAACGTCTCAAGATTCCAGGCACCTACTTATATAGGCCGGAAATGCACTTGAATGAGGTAAGAGTTTCCTGTTTAATTAAAATTCTCTCAATTACCTTGCCAATTTAAACTACTTTTGGTATTTCGCTACACAATACAATGTTTTTTTACTATGCTGTATACGTGATAATAATATAATCTAATTTCCTCGTATCTATAATAACGCACTATTCAGTGAACTTACGTTAATAAACTGGAATTACAGACCATGCAGATCCATAGCCCACTGCATAATCATTCTCCAAAAATCTCTATCCCAAGGTCTTTCTCTCTCTCCAGTTTGCCAGACTCAGTCTCTCTGAGTTCCTCTTGAAGTTATCCCCAGATCAGGGGTAGAGTGCATACAGGGTTCTTCTATAAACAAGTAAAGATCGACGGTAAATCTACATTTCGTGCCTTAAAAGATCATCCACGATTGATACTAGTGCAACTCAAATGATAAAATAAGTATCCTCTTTAAATCTTCATTAACACAATTACTACGTACCTTTTAATTACCATATTAAAATAACATGATAATTGTATCTAATGGCTGTTTAACGGGAACACGGTAGCCGTATCCTGTGCGCCGAACGAGTTAAGGGATGGCACGATAATAATTATATCATGTCTAGTTAATAAATAAACAATACCCGTCATATATATTCTCGGTTTAATCGGATGTGTGTACCAACGTATCATTATTCTCTCCATGTTTCTCTATACGCTGCCAATTATAATCAGTATTTCTAAGTTTTAGCCCCCAACCCTATTAGTCACCTGGTCAAAAAACTGAAGAGTTCATCTTAGACAGATGGTAGAATGCCAACTAAAGATATATGTCAATAATGATTATCGCATCAGGGCAACGTTTTTTCATATACATATTTAATACGTTTTATCTGGGTGTATCATCTATATTTATTCTATAGCACTGAAAGGTAAATTTATTGGTTAATTAACATGTAAATAGAAATAATCGTGTATTATGACATAACCAATTAATGACCGTTTACACCTTCATTTAGACAGAACGAACATTGGTAGGTATATTTACCCACTTCCTGTGCTCTCTTGGAATAATAATTAAACTATTTATTACTACATGATAGCCATCTGGTGTATTTTTGATTACTGGTAATCAATACCTAGTAGTTAATAATATATCGTGGTTTTCTTTTAATAAATATAAACTTAAGTGTTTGTTTCTGACGTAGGTATTCTATATTTTAAACTAGTGATTTGAAAAAAATACAATAATGAAAAATTGTTAATATATATTTTAAACCATTTCCAAAATTATCACATTTTAATTTTTAATTAACGTGACAACTTTAAGAGCGTAGTTATACACAAAGCAGCCAGGCCACAATTTTGAAAAAAATGAGTTATTGTGATTTCCATAATCTCACACGTTTATTGTAGATTCTGCACAAATCAGCCAAGCTGCTGTCATACAAAATCTCATATAAATGCGTTTTAAAGATTTTGCAAATCGCAGAATATGACATTTTCGATCTGCATAAAGCAACCAAGCTGCTGTCATACACAAATGTCATATACATGCGTTCTAAAAATATGCCATATTCGATCTGCAAAAAGCAGCCACATGATAATTATGTACTTACCTAATTATTAAAATCCTGACTGTAAGGTGTGTTTTTCTACATTCAATTAATAAACATTATTTTCTCAATTACATTATATGTTTTTCATTTAATTATATAGATAATATAATATATAGATTTTTCATGTAGAAATTAGTGCCAGGCAGCTAAATATTAATGTATAATTTACAAGTTTTAGAATTATTTTCAGAACTTTGTAATTCCCATAATACTTGAATAACTTTGAAGGTTTTTTTTTAAGAAAATAGATGCAAAAATAACGATTTTTCTTACAAAAACAAGAGTTGGCTGCATTCAAGAATGAACATTGTAAAAAACCCGTTTTGCACATAACAGCCTGGACTGCTAAAACATCAAAATTTCATAGATTTTATGCTTTTATCTCTTTATAAGTTACACAAATTCATATACATATATAATATCTATCATTCAAAAGGTATAGACAGTATACAGAGGCTTTGTGGATTTAAAGAAACACACTTTACATAAAAGTGCTTCTATCTCTGTTTGAGGTTTGTGTGGACTGGCTGCTTTGCGTATAACTAAGCTCATTATATTATTCATCTCTCGCGGCCTATTCTGACGTTTTATTAAACTGTTCATATGGCATAATGTTATTCGAAATCGTTCATCTAACTATTCTAAGTAATACAGGATTTATTTGACTGCCTATCTACTGTCACCATCATAATAATGCATTGGCAGAGTTTGTATACCGGTGCATTTTAGTAATTGAGATTTAAATTGATCTAAAACAAGGGCCTGAATGTTTTATAAATTTGTAATTTCTAGCCGTCTTCACAGTCCGATAACAATATTAAATAATACTGACTACATGATGAAGGACGAACAACCTTTTTTTAGGGACGAGGGTAAGTCTTGATGTGTTATGATTTTTATAGAAAACCTTTCCCACCACGTTAAAATAAGGATAGATATGATAAGTTGGGAAATGGAAAACTCATACGATAGATTAATTGAGGCATCATTAATTTGGTAGAATTCCATTTAACATAATGATGATATAAATTATAATTAATTTTCCAGGTAGTTTTCAAGTTTAAAACTATTTCAGTTGTAACACCATTATTAAGACTACAAAAATATTCAAAAAAGTTCAAAATCTTCGAGACAATTCGTTTATTTTTGTAGTCTTGATAATGATGATGTTGACTTGATAATCGTGTAGAATTTTGTAAAAATGATGTACATAATATGATGTACACTACGACGGCCGCGTGGCTTAAACGTCAGCCTATGGCGTCGTGGGTCCCAAGTTTGAATGCTGAGTCTGGAAAAGTATACATATTGTTTTTCAATTTGTGTATGAGTCAGACTATGGACCGAATAGCTTGAGCAAATAATGGCTGATATCCATTTCTCGTAAAAACAAAATCTGTTCTAAGAAACCTCCACTCTATGGAGGCCCATGTGATAGGATTACAATTCCGCGATACAGGGAGTTTTTACAACTAGTGACAATAATATTATATAATAATTTTAACAGAATGAATATTGTGTTGGTATGAGGAAAATAGTTATTAAATTCACCGTCCGGACGTTCAAAATCAAACCGAGATTCCTATCTCACTAATAAGCAGTGAGCACCATAAAAGTGCATTGAACGCGATTTTAATCTGCCTCTACAAACGGACCGATTCATATTGGAGATGAATGCTAATTACAGGGCGCTCCACCAGGTGCCAGGTACTGTACGAATATTTGTTACGTAATCATTATTGTGTCAGAGAAACTTATTGAGAGCTTATTATATGTAAGAGCTTTTTTTGTAAAGTTTTGTATTTTTTTTTGTTATGCTTAGTTAGTAGAGATTGTGACCCTTGTATTGTATTAAATTTTATACACATAGATATCATCTTGCATGACAATAAATAGTAGATGCTTACATCACGTAAATCCAAATATACTGATCGTGGGTTTCCAATAAAATGACTGAAGGTAATTTCAGTTTGGTATCATTTTCATATAAAGGAAGAAAACAACAAGCAGGTTATTTTTGAGATTGTGTAAGAATATTAGTGTGAAGTTTAAGCATATAAAATCACTTTTATATGCTTACACTTCATTTCTATATAAAAAGATTTTCTTATTATGTAGCAATCATACCACTAAGTATTACAAGAGTGACACACTTAAATATGTATATTTTATTGTCAAAACAAAACAACGTAGCAAAAACGATTGTCAGCATTTCCTCGATCATAATCTACCTAGAACAATAGGGTTTATTATATTATTTTGTTAATTGCGATAATGTCTCTTGTAATGTATGAACTGCATTTATATAAATAGCAAGGACAATCCATAAATCTTCACTCCGCTCGAGTCCATCACTCGGAGCACTAGTCATATCGAGTCCGTCACTCGGCGCACTACGCATCTTGAGTCCAATCTTTCAGTCATATTGACATCTCGGTACATCGCGAGTTCGATTATATAGTCAATCTCATCTGTACAACCGTACCCGCGATTATAACATCACTCTCACATTCTATTCTATTCAATAATAATTATTATGTTTATCAATATGGTAAAAATTTCAATAAATCAAACACTAACTTTCATCGATTAGTGATTATTTAAAAAAAATGTCTACGAAAAATGCCAATTTGTCAATTCATAGACAACAATTCGCCACTAATATATTGATAAAATTGATAAACTATTGATGAAAATTGAATATAATAAAAATACGAATAATAATACTGACTTCGTTTAAAACGGAGAGTGAAAAGAGTTCTAGTCCCACTTGGTTTAACTTTTTTTTCTAATAAGTATATTTCTCAGGTTTTTTTTAAAGCGTTTGTAAAATACCTACCTTTATTATATTATTTATAAATTAAATAAATCGATTACATAAAACTAAATGCAAATCTCGTCAGAGTAATCAGATAATTTTGTTCTGTGAGCAATTTTATTTTAATGACCAGATACTAATGCGTTGTTTTTTTGTAAATAAATAAATTATTCTAAAGCATTATTTGATTACAGCCAACTAAACAGCTAGTATACTTAGTGTATATCTCACACTGTTAAAATCACCTTTGAACTCTTAATTGCATTAAAAGTATGTTGCTTATAGCTTTGTGTAATATAGCAAACAGAAAATTCCTTACATAATCATATTCTTCTAATGATAAAGATCGCATCTGGCTTCCTAGTGAAACAATAACCCAATTTTCTCTTTTCTCCAGCACCAAGATTGCGTGCTTACAACTGTCGTTGCTGCTTTTTGCGGTACATAAGTCATGTTAATTATTTCTCGTTGCTTTCCAAACAATTAACAATAATTAGAAGTGTTAGACTGGCGAATCTTTTGGATTCGTGTTTGATAACTATCGAAAGATTTGTCAGTTGCATGCTAAGTGACGTAGACATTTTAAATATATTCTAAGTTGTTTATAAAACGCAATGTATATATATATATATATATATTTATATATATGATACTAGTTCCCGGTATGATGTGATCCAAATCGTAAATAAACGATGCATGACATTTTTTGTCATTTTTATATAAGTGGTTTCGTTTTTAGTCGATCACGGAATGCGCATTTTTTTATAAAAATACTTCAATGGAATAATTTATTTTATTAAAAATTTACTGCAAGTTTTGTTTTTCTTTTATTTCGATTTATTTCAGATATTATGGTTTTATATGAAATAAAATCAACCGCAAAATTAAATTAAGACTACAGCGAGATTTATTTGCTTTGTTGGACATCATTATCAATTGATATAAAAATACAATATAATAATATAACTCATTATCATCATCATCTATGAGACTACAACCCTTGGCGGGTCCTGGCCCCCATCAAAAACTTCCTCCATCCTCGACGATCCAACGCCGATACTCTCCAGTTACTTTGACTAAGAATTTTTAAATCTCTCGTGGCGTAGTCCAGCCATCTCAATTTTGGCCGTCCAGCTCTTCTTTTGATATCAGGGTTTGCGTACATAGCCCGCCTCGCAAGTATATCCTCCGGCATTTTATGCACGTGGCCAATCCAGCGCAGGCTCTGCATTTTCAAAAGCTTGATGCCAATGATCTTAATAACCTAGTATACAGAGAAATTATAGTCGTGTTAATAATATGAATGTGTGTATATAATGTGTTAAAATTAGCTAAATTAATACAACAATCTGATGTCTGATGATACTTACAATAACCAGCAAGATAGTTGTACCCAATTTTGATCAATATTACATTGGATGTGTTCAGAAAGAAATCAATGTAGAAATGTCTACTTGGAAATAATGGGACAAATCAGGTTCCAATACATCGTCTTGCACGGAAGATCCAGCAGATATAAAAATATAAACAAATAAGTAATAAAAAATAAATTTTAAAAAATGCAAAAAATACTGTCCAATTCTATGATATATTTATTCGATGAACTCTTCCATGATGTTTGATACTAATATTATTGCAATTTAACCTCCATGTTTGCACACCTACTACGTAAATTTGTTTGTACCCCAATATCAAGTATACACGTGACACGTGGTGACTTTTCTTGCTGTAATTCTATTAAAAACTACATAAATAAACACACTATTTACTACATATTACACACTTGGGCTTTTCTGACTGTTTTGAATCTTGATGGGTGGCCGATGAAGTATTATGGCATGTGTGTTGTGTTATAGTTAAGTAGCTCTGATATATTATTTAATATTAATAATAATATTATATAACCTTTAGAAGTACTTTTAAATACAATAATTTATCAAATTATATCGATGGGAATGCGAAATATAATATACCACATGCTACTGGTTTATATTTACTATATTTAAATTCTTACTAGTTATAGCATTGCAGGTATTTTAGTTATGCATATAGGCAATCTGATGATAATACCTAGCTTATGCACGTCTGTTTCACGTGAAAAATTATCTTTGGTTTTATAAACAAGCATCTACATATAATTATAATAATAAACTGCTAAAAAATACATTTAAAAAAAGTCTGATTCTATGAGTATCATATCAATTTTATTGTCCAATAACAAGAGATGGGAAAACTGGTCGATTTTGAAGACTAAGTATACTTACTACCAGTATAAAAAATACTTAGTATACAAACTTGTTCCAAAATACTTACTAGTATTTGGAATACTATATAGAGCGTTTGGCGTGCGTATGCGACGAAAGTTTCATACTCAACTGAAACTAAAACCAACTCCTTATTAGTATTTGAAATACGTATCGGCTCAGAGAACGCAGACTGTGCATCGGCTTCAATAGAATCGCTAAAAATACGCTGAGCTCCGCTTGTCGAAAAGTCTCATTTATTATAAAATTTTAAACACATTTTAAATTTATGAGTTGTTTTTCTGTTAGGTTACAATATTCTTGTTAACAAAAATGAATAACAGTGATTTTTTTTAAATTTTAAACATGTTTTGAGCGGTCATATAACAAGCCTAAGCCTATGCGTCATCTCACCACTGTGCTGCGACACAAAATGTATGACCTATTATTCATACATTCGAACGCAGCAGA
This sequence comes from Rhyacophila brunnea, assembly GCF_057557595.1. NCBI lineage: Eukaryota > Metazoa > Arthropoda > Insecta > Trichoptera > Rhyacophilidae > Rhyacophila > Rhyacophila brunnea. The sequence goes on along the minus strand of NW_028232882.1, from coordinate 2,256,349 downwards.
CTAATAAATTAAAATATACCTATATTCAAGTGCTATATTGTTCGCGCGCATTTTTTTAATGCCAATAGTGTTGAAAGTCTACCAACTGGCGAGTGCACAGAACAGCGACTCGCGATGATATCATCACAACTTTTTTGGAATAAGTTTATTGAGCCACACATACTGAGTATGGGTAGTTTCATCCGAAACTTGAGTACACAAACTGGTGACAGTATTTCCAACTCACCTCTACCAATAACGTGTTAAATAACGCTGAATTAAGGCAATATTTTTGTTACGTCAGTATGTATTATAAATATTAGGAAATATCTAGATATTAATTCGCTCCATTTGTCATAATTATTCTATCATTGTTAACTTCATCTATACAAATTAATACCAACTAAATATTTTTCCGCATTTTATAAGGCAAATATTCCCAAGAAACTATGATTGATCATCTTCCGTCAAATGTTTAAATGATCTTTAATGACATAGTGAAAGGAATGACTTCCCCAAACATCTTTTACGTTTTTTTTCACACTGCTCGCGCTCATTCATCAAAAAGGTTGCAAAAAGTTTCGTAAATCTAGCCCCAAGCTTTGATACTAATTTCATTATCTACCTGACTTATATGGTTAAGAATATATCCATGTATTTAGGCTTTCATATGTATTTATAATCTCTCTTGGGTATAATTAAATTTAATACTATCATGATAGCTGTCATGTTTTATAAACCTTGCGAATAATTTCATTAATTAGTAGAAAATAATATACGGACATACCTTACCCATAGGCAAAAATGCTATTACTGTCAGTAAGTGATATGGTTTCAAGTCTTTAAAATTTTCTTTAGTTATTTTTTACGTGTAATATTCTGAGAACATGCTATCACTTTCTTTTAAACAATTTGTTTTTTTATAAATCGGGCAAAGTTATTTTTTGCAAACTGGTGCAATTTGCTCGTTAACTTTTTTTGTTTTGTAAAAATATAATAATATTATATAGAATCGACTCAATTATGATAAATTTAAAATTATTTTATATTATTATATTCATTATGATAATATTATATTTTACACGATGAAAATGAGAATTTTGCCATTCTTGGTAGTATTGACATGTGTGTCCCTGATAACTACTTAGAAATCGGGAGCATCAGTTATTTGTCTCCCAAGGTGCAGCCTGCTATTGGTAATGCCAATTGGGAGGGCAATAACTCTGTTCAACCAAATCACTTCAGATATAGACATATTCCACCTGCGTGAAGATGAGTATTATAGGTGAGCATTGTGTTATAAATACGTAAAATAGGGTCTGCTTACCTCATTCGGTGTATTTCTAATTATATAGGTATATCTATATATTTTTTTATATTTACGTTTTTCTACTGTATGCTAACATATTTCTGAACGTCTTCAATTAATATTTTGCAATGTTCATTATAAATGTAAAAAAGTAATAAAATTTCAATTTCAATTTCAATAAAAAAAAACTAGAAAAAATAACCTCTTTTCCGTTTTATAAAATTACTAATTATCATTATATCTTCACCTCAATACTAAAACTAGATAACTTGATTTTCACTATTTTTGAGATAGCTATTGAATATGATTCTAAATTTTCCTTCTCAACGAAATGATAAAACTTGGTAAGTCAAAAGTTAGTGGAATCTGTATTAATTTTGTGTTTGAAAATATTTGTAAACTTTAAAACCATAAATGCATTAAATAAATACAATAAAATATCTACAATATTTTTCATTTAATTAAACATTATTTAATTGTTCCCAAATAGACAAAGCACAATTACCATTTTTATTTTAAATAATAATTAAATCCTAGATTTATGTTATCCAGTAAAGTTTAAATTTCATTTTCCCAACAATAACCAAATCAGAGTTATCTAGTTGAAGTATTGAGGTGATGATATATTTTATTTATGATCATTTTCGTTAGCACCTAGGCATTAATTTAGTACTTATATCAAGGATTTAAAAAATCATTATAAAAATTACATTTCATTTTAAGGATAATTGAATGTTGCATCGTTAAAGAAAAAATGAAGATAGTAGAATCATAATGAACAGATTTATTATTTATTTCTTAAACAAAGACATTATTAATTTTTATTAATAAACACATATAAGAGTAGGTAGAATAGTGTGTTGATATTATTGCTACTACGCACGAACTTGTTAGAACAATGCATTTTTAATGCACTTGCTAATAGCATTCTTTTCATTCATGACTAAGATTTTTCATTGAATATTTTCATAATGCATCTAACAGATATGGCTCTACGCAATTGTATTGTTTTTTAACATATTATCTGATGATTCAAGCTAAACAATCACCGAGCATTAATAATTATCTTAAAAATAATGATATACCAAGTATTATATTTAATTTAAATTTTATATGATTATATTTCTTATTATTGTGAAAGTTTTACTAGGTAAGATAACATCATTTACTTTTTATAATTCTATTTTAAACTACTTAATGTTTCTTTTTCTTTGGTCTCTTGTGGATGTTTAATGTTGAACAAAGTTTTATCTTTCAATTTTATCAGTCAATAATTAATTCGAGAAGTGATGTACAAAATCTTCATCAGTAGGGATGGTAGAGTAAAAAGTTGAAAGATAACCCAGGTAATTTTCCTAGTTTTTCGCCAGATATTATGTACTGTACATACCCATTTAAATTCCAAAATAAAAATTGAAATTGTAGAATAAGTAGGTATTATTCTTTCGTGTGCCTGCAGAATTTCCGCGTGGGTAAAATGTGGCATGCTTTTTAAAGATTCATACTCATATCTTACCTAACTCTTCACTGCTATCATCTGATCAATTAACTTACTCTCAATTCATTGTTGCAAGTGCGTTATTTTATATATTATCCTCACTGTACATAACAATTGTTGTAACCCTTAAATACCAAATTGTTCATGAAGTAAAAAGAACTGTGGGCATTGGATTTACTTATTATTTTATTAATATTCATTTATTATTTTATTTTAAATTGAGAATTTTATTTTATTGACACAACAGTGGCTTGCATTTCGAGGGTTACAGCATTTGGCTGGAATATTTTTTTGTCAAGTTACAAATGGCTTGAAAAATAGTTTTGAATTATTTTGATATGAAATATTTTTTTGGAATTTATGATACTTGGCCAGTTCGTGTAAGAGTATGCAATAAGTCCATTGCCATCAAAATGTCACTTCGGTGAAAAGTGAGGGTTACGACAATTATTGGCTTTTATAGTAAAGATATGTTATAACTGTTGTAATATTAGCGTTTTTTGAAGTTATACTTCTTTAGGCGCGTTTGTAAAATCAAACACATAATTTATTTTTCACACGAAAAAATCGCACTCGGTTGGATGCGAACCACGATTGTTTGGTTATCAGCCGAACGAACTATCTTTACGCCACAGTATGATAATGCAATCGTGATGATTATATAGTATAATATTATAGTTTAGAATTGTTCCGTTGCCTAGGCAGCGAATTTATTATTGGCGGCCATTTGCAATTCCTTACGTAAACAAACTATTAAACGTGATAGTGGCAGTTGTTACTTTAAAAATAAAAACAACGATAAATAATTATATAATTTAGTAATATTAGTTAAAGTGTATAGAAATAAGCCAACGACGTTCCAATAAGCGGTCCTTTTTCTTGAGTGTGTAATTTAACAAGATAATTAAGAGCTAGTCGAAGAATCGAGGTTATCACAAGTTTTGTTTTTGTTTTGTTGCGCCAAAGAAGTATAACTTCTAACGCGCGTACATAAATACATACACTGATTATTTTTTTTTTGAATAATGAGAGCAATTTTGATCAATATTGGCTCCAGCTGTTTAAATCGAATAATGGAACAAATAGATAGACATATAACTATTTGTGCTCAAGTTTAGTGGAAAACATGAATTTTGAAATCAAAATAATATATTATGTAACGTGATTATAATGAGCATGATGAATGATGATACAGGAAAGAAATAAATATTACAACCAGTTTGCACGATTAAATAAAAATGACACCACTACCCGTATGCAATAAAATTGTCACAGGAATACTAAAATCATAGCTGGATCATGAAATTGAATATTTTAACAGTGTTCAAAGCCTTTGGCAAGTAATGATGGCGTGACTGTTTTGAAGTCACGTATCTGCAAACATCGTCAGCTAAGTATGGGAACACACAGTTTCCTACATTTCTCCATAACGATCAGCATACATAATTATTTTATTGTTTTCCAATGCTGTGTGACTGTTTTGAAGACCCAATCTCAGCCGCTTATAAATAACGTATTTATTTCCAGTTTCTCACGTAACGAGCATAAATATACATTTTTGTACATTATTCAATTGTTCTTCGGCAACACGGTCGCGTATACATATAAAATAATAAGATTTTAAGCCATGATAATACCGCAAGATAAGCTAATGCTATTAGTAATTCACTTAGTCAAATTTAAGCCAAAGTAAACAAGTCATTTTGTTCAAGTACTATGTTCATTATTAAACTTTGTAAGAAAGAATTACTTCGTTTTATCCATTATGCTTTTTATAACCTAAAATATATTTGTCTTGCGTTATCTATCTATCTAGCATGCATAAGCTACATATCTCACATTCATGAGTTTGCGTCTTTGTTGCACGATCGCATAAATATAACATATACACTGCATCTCTCTCATTCGCGTTGAACTTAATCGCTTTTTCTCGGATTTTTTGACATAATCTTTAAACAGACAGTGTTTATTTAGATAGTATGTCAAAACAATCGAATAATTTTACATAATATAAAAGAAACATATTTTAAAACTTCGGTTCTCATTTCACTAAAACTAAAAAAAAATCTTTTTATTTAGAAGCGCAGTATTAATGTACGTAATGATATCTATTATTATAGCTAACCCTTAGCAGTGGAAAGAAGTTAAGAAAGTTTTAATCCAATATTATATTTCTTTACTATATTCTACATTATTGTATCAAATATCAATTATAATACTATTAAAAAATATATAAATGTAATATTTTCATAATTATACTTAAAAAACAACTATCACTACGTTTGGCTACTGTTAAACTAATGAACTAATAACGTTAAGGTTTTAATAGTTCCTCCATTTAAATTTACAAGATGATTTTCTTCGTTTTTTTAATGTTCCGGAAAAACGTTAGACCTACGTAAATTACTGGAATAGTATAAAATCAACTCCATAAAACTGTTAATACATAGCCCATATATCAGTTAATGGCAGTTTGATGGTGAAACAAACTCTTTATTTATATTTGTAATAAAACTGTAATTATTAAACTATTTTATAAAGGGAATATAATTCCTTATGTTTATTTAATGCACTACAGCAATTTCAACGTAATAAAAATAACCGTATACAAAAGTGTAGGTTTCCTTTACTTTATTCCATTATTTTTAATCTATTTTATATTCATATCAACTTAATATTGAATTAAAAGACACTTCAAAACTGAATGTTTATCAAAATTCATCAAAATATTTATATATTTTATAAGAAGAATAAAAATATCAAAATCAACTTTTTGTACGCTACGTTAAAATATAAAGAATAGATCTTTTATATATAAAAATGATGCCATTTATAATTCAAAATCATAAAACTGCAGTACGTTGGCCACAAAGTACAGCATCCTTTAAGCCAATATCCAAGTAAAGACCGGTAATTATTCCAGAGTATAATGCTGCATTTTATGGCTTCAGATCTTCGATTACTGGTACAAGTAGAACTCTATGGAACTGTTCGTAGTAGCAGTCAATAATAATAGTTTATATCCAACCTTGGAATCTTGGGGCTCCCAATTCTCCTTCGACGAGACGGTTTTGCATAAAAAATGTGCCGTTATTCTGTGCTAGTGAATTAAAACCAATTTGTTGGTTATAAAATATTATATTAGATATAATATGACAAGAATCAATAAATAAATTTATGACCGACCGAATTCCACAGTACTGTATCAGATTATTATATCAAGGGATGGTATAAATAAATAAGGTATATCTTTTAGATTAAGTACTAATTATAGACTAGATTTATTGTGTCAATTTAAGATCCAGCTATTTTTCCACAATGTTTTAGAGGGCGCAAGAATGTAAATTATGAATTAAGTGTCATGGGGTCTATAGCTATGATTCACGTGCGTGTGAAAATATCGCAAGTACGATAAATCTCTATCAAGTATCCAAACTATATGTTGCGCATGTAACCAATATAGCAGAGAATGTTGTATCAGACGTCATACTGCTAAGATATTTATGTTAAATACCTGATTATATAATTGTTTATTATAGGGTTTCCCAAACTTTTTCTGCAATGGAACACTTCGCAAACCCGGTAACTTTAACAGAACACAGATTACTTTGAGTATTATTTATGAGCGCACCTAACCGTTCTGCCAATTCTGGCAACTGTCGTTAAACTGACAAGACTAAATTTGTCAGCCGGTCAGCTAAAAACAATATACCCCATCTTTTTCATGCACACGGTGTAAGAAAAGATGGTCCTCCATCTGTACCTAGATCATGGCCCCCACATCCCGAAGTGGGCCCCCAAGCTAGAATTTTTGGCAGGCCCCCTATTTATTGCTAAGGTTAAAGGCAATGTGATGATCTACAGTTTCATATTCTAAATGGTCTTTGAGGTAAAATTAATGGTATTTTTAACAATTTTTTGTATTTTTAATACACCCACTTTTATGTTGATATGTACAATTTATTATGGACATGTCAAATATCGACAATGATCAAAAATTGTAAGTATAGCAAAACAACATAATATTAAATGTTTGTATCTATGCTTTTAGTGAAACAGCGCCGCAGGCGACATTTTTTTACTATTGATACATGTTTGTGATGTGTGACTATCTCACTTGGCTGGTCGATCTCTCACGCCGGGCCCCCTGTAAGCCCAGGCCCCCAGGCCAGATGCCTGTCAGCCCCCCCCCCTTGTGGGAGCCATGACCTATTTAGATACTTGACGTCATAAATATCAGTAAAGATTGATCATCATTCGCTTTTCGATATGAAGTAGATTCTTTAATTATTTTAATTTTACTTATTTTACTTCTATTTAGTATAAGATCTTTAAATGTGTTGCAGTGTATAAAACATTTCCAAATGATCGCTGAACACCTATTTAGGTTTGGAGGAACATAGTTTGGGAAACCCTGGTTTAATAAATGAATTCAATAAATCATAAAAATCGTTAATTACTAATTTTGGACTAAAACCTGGTTAAACTGTGCTATAAGAGGACATTATTATCTTAATCAGGAAACTTTCTGTCATACATGTGGTGGGTATGTACTCCACCATCATTTTTAGTTCCTAATATCATTCTCGGAAATATTTTTTTAAAAATCAAAAAATCGTTTTCCGATTTTTACAAATATTACTCAACACTTTTCTTACATTTGTGTAAACTGACCGTAGTAGTGTTTTGTAAACTTAGAGTTTCAATTATTTACAATCCAGAAAAGTAAAATTTTGATGCTTACGGATTTATAAACGACTAGAGGCTTTCTGATATATTTACATTCATATGTAATAAAAGTTTTCATTTATTATCGAGTTATAAAATTTAAACAATTAAAACAAATTATTACATAAAGAAAAAAGTTTTCTTCCGTAAATAGGTAAATACTATTAAATATAAAGAAAATAAGGAATAACTGATATATAAATTTCCCACGTTATGCACGCACAATATCTTTCTTTACTCTAAAAGAAAATCTTTGTGCATCTTAAATCACTTCCCGTTTAAAATTTGTCTTCCGGCAGAAGGTTCAAATTATGAAAACTAATAATTCCACACTTTGTTAAAAAATGTGTGCTGAGTTAATAGCGTTGAAAATATCTTTATGGGTATATGTAAATTTAATATATCTTATAAGTATGATCGTTATACGTAATGTCAAATAATAATTTATGTGTAATTACATTTAGCTCGCATCAAAAATAAATGCCAAAAACGGAAGTGAAATTTTCGTTAAATAATAAATAATTTAATAATAATTGAAGATAGATTTTTTGTCATTTTATATAAGTGGTTTGTTTTGGTCAATCACGGAATGTAACATATAATTTTACGGAAAATAACACGTTTACTTTTTATAACAATAACATAATTTTATTATATAAAATAAAATATAGGTACTAAACTGTCACTATTATCAGCAGCAGTTTTTTTTTAAATTTATTTATCCAAGCCCTTGCTTTTTCATACAAGGTAGTTGTTTGTAATTTGAACAATCACAAACACTTAGGCTTTAAGAAAATCACATAAATATAATATATTGTGGACATGTCGGGATCGAACCCGGAGCTCCCAAATGAAAGGCTAACGTTTTACACACTACACCGAAAGATATTACATAAGGTCTTCTCTTGAATTCTTATCTTTCCGTAGTTCTTCGTTGTCACGTACTTTCTTAACTTGGTGAATTTATCAATATAGAATATTTGTGTATGACTGCATTTGCTAATTTAACCACATTTACAGTCATTACGAGACAACATTATTGATATAGGAGAAATCTCGTAATATAAACTATAAACAATGTATATTTTTTATAAGTTCTAACCCACAAGTTCCATAATATATAACATCGAATATATGTATATGTATAGAATATATATGTATACTTAACACTCAATTTAAAGTCATTAATATTACTTTTTTTATCTCTAGAAAAAAGCATTTATTTTATTTTTAAATTTCTACTATTCTGTTAAAAATAACCACTTTATTATTTAACTGATTACACCTAACTACAAACGTAATTAAAAATATGCATTGTTTAAAAACAAATTAAATGCTTGTGTCCAAATACAATTTCACAGCATTTTGTACACGCAGATTTTTTTACACAATCGTGTCCATCAGTAAAGTTTAAAATGCCTCACTACATTCAACTAACTACAACAATTTTCACTTGCAAGTTACATGCCTACTACCATTGTACATTAAATCGTTGCATATATGAACACGCAAAGGCTTATTAGTTGGCTTACCTAAACAGGAAGAAGGATGGTATTAGCATTTAAATATCCTTTGAACATGCTCACTGTAAGACATCTCCATCCGGTTGTATGATCATGAACATATTTTCACTTTTAAATACAAGACGTCTTGTACTTAGTGCATCGAACATCTCCGAGACGGAAATCACAGTTTGCAAGCGCTAATGACTAACGATTGTAATTCTGTAAGTATCTACAAATCATATAGTTAATTACATAAATTTAATGGTTAAAAATAAATAATCATACTGAAAGACGTCTCATTTGATTTACAGTACTTTCATTTAATTGATAAAGTTCAAATCCCGACAGGCGTCGTATTTAAAAAAAAAATCTTCAAAGTATAATATATCTAAAGTGTTTTCAAATTATATATCATCATCAGTCTGAACCTATCTACTGCTGGATGAAGGCCTATCCAAGCCGATTTCACATATCTCGGTCATTTGCGTTACGTTGCTACGTACTTCTGCAGAACTTAACCATTTCATAGATCCAGTGACCTCTAGATCTACCTTGTGGACGTTTGGGTACCATTGGATGACTAGATTTGTCCAACAATTGTCCCTTCTTCTAGCTAAGTATCCAGGTCATTTTCATTTGAGGTTTTTAGAAAACTCTATTACACCGCAAATTCTTGTCTGTTTTCTTATCCAATTATTCCGCTTTTTGTCCTTTTTGTTATGCCCAGCATGCACATCTCCATACTATTCTGTGCTTCTCTAAGTTTTTGGGTCTCTTATGTAAATTATTCCGTTTTTAAATGATGTATATTCAAATAAAATAGTGGTTTATCCCTAATAATGATAAAGTGCCCGTGCCACGTGGATAATTATTACATACACTTTTACCTAAGTTTTTGTTACTTCCTTCAAGATTTATGTCCTATATCTCAAGTGCCCCGAATATGTCGTTTTAATTAAAATCCAAACAAACCCTGCGGCATGTACTGTCCACATCACTAGGTAGAGCTTTGATGAATCGCAAAGTGGTTTCAATATGTACATCAAAAACCCGACGCTAAAATTCACTTACAAGTAATTTATATCAATCAAAAATATTGCGATTATTTTTACAGTAAAGGTTAAGTACTATTTTCTAGTTGATTTTTTACAATAATAATAACAAATATTATAATCCCACTAATTATTTTTAAATCAGTTTGAATAATGAAGAAGCAAAACCGATTAAAATAATAATTTATCTTAAAAAATAAATCAAAAAATTACTGTGTTTTATAATTATACTACCAAGATTGATGTGAAGTTAGAAATAGTTGCATTGTATTATGATTACATACGAACATAAATGCGTGTTTCCCATTCGATTGCCTCAAAATCAAAACAGCCAATCTATAAATGGACGCTATACGGATACAGCTATAATTATTTAATTACGTTTATTTTTACATTTTAATAGGGCTATTTACCCGGAAAGGTATACTGCATTTTTCAGAATACATCAAAGTACTTATTGGTATTTTTTATTAATTTTATTAACACATGTAAGTACTGATAAACGAACCGTTAAATAAACTCAATTAGACTCTGAAAATACTATAGTATTCGTGTTTCGTACTGATACACTTAATATTTATATTCTCGTTTTTTTTAGCATACTGAATAATAAATAATGATTATCAACTGCTAAATGAAGATCTGTCGTTGCTGCTTTTCCTTATTACATTGTTAAGTCTTTTATTTGAACATAATTTTGATAAACTTGATTATAGCATCTATCTAGAATGGTTCTTGTCATCTTTTAAGTATGCTACAGTCAATAGTGAGTAGGTACTACATATTCATGTATTTACGAAATAAAAAAACACAATAGGTACAACGATCTTCCCTTATTGTTAAAAATACGTACTCGAAATCCCATTTGAGTTTACGTTGGCAAAGGAAGAGAAATTTATTATACTGGCTTATGTACTGGTAGTATATACATTCAAAACAAAATCCATTTATATGAAACTATTAAACTATTTGGGATTTATCAGTTGAAAGGATTTTTTTTTTCTTTTGAGTGTTCAGACAAGTGAGCCCTAATTTTATTTCTAATAGCATAATATCACTAGGCTAGTTATATGTCATAGAGGTATTTACGTGGTAATAATTCATATAAAGGGTGACTTAACTTAATATTCCTAGTTCTAGTGCCCAGCAATAACATGAACAATGAACTCTAGTACGTACTGCGCCACGGCCGCCATCTTAAAAAATGGTGCACGATTTTTAGTTTTTCAACCATATCTCATTAACATACATTATAAATCATAATATTAGGTGTGAAATTTTAAATTAATTTGAGTGAGGTTATCCAAAGACAGTAGACATAATTAATGTACATCGTATTTAACTATTAATTTTTAAATAGGCGCATATTAATAATCGGTCACTGTTTTTTCAAGATGGCGACAGTAATTAGTGTCACCAAATAGACTGGACTAATTGTGGAGCTGGATGTTTGTGCGGTCGGTGTAATAAACACTATTGAACAAAACTCAGCATATTACAGACAATTTGTCTACTAAGTTGTATTTAAATGTTAATATTGAGATATTACGTAGTGAAAAACACACTCACACATTCGACTAATTAATTATTGGCATTTTTAAAGCGCCATAAGAAATCGTATGCACTAAGAATCCCGTGATAAAGAAATACAACCACTGATTTACAATATTCAAGGCGAACGATATTACCTTAAAGTTTACATTACGTGCGTTATGTATTCATATATTATGTATTAACAGCGAGATATAGCGGTAAAAATAAATGTTTAAAAGATTTTTTACGATCAATAAACAACGCGTAAATATTTATATAATGATAAATGCATTATTTCCAAGAATACCCAACATTATGCGATAAAAACTCTTCAAAAATTAATTTTAATTTGCAAATCGTTTGAATAAATCGCTGTAAATTTGCACTCCACTTACTTAGACAATAAAAATGGTCTTCGTTTGTTTCACGGCTGAGAAATCATTCTACTTACTGCCCATTTGAACTTCCTGTATGCCTAGCTGGAACCTAAACAATACAGTTATGCCTAGCACACAACGTATTGAACATATTAACAAAGATGATATACCTACAGATTTTTTTTACAATAATTTTAAGTCATGAGTTTCTGACTAATGGCAAAAATAATTTCTTAAAGTCCTACTGACATCGTTGCAAGCTTGCGTTAGAGAGGTATTTTTTCAGATTATGTAGACTGTAGAGGATAGGAAATCGGCTGCGTAATTTGCAAACCAGCCAACTGCACTTCGACCAAAAATGAGATTTGTTATAAAGCATGTTTTCTATCATCATCTGCCGGGGTAAATCCACTGCTGTTTGAAGACCTCTCCAAGTTTCCTCCAACTCTCTCGGTCCTGTGTCGTTTGCTGCAACGTATTTCCGCCAAACTTTATCAGTTCGTCAATCCAGCAGTTTTTAGGGCGACCCTGTGGCCGTTTCGTGCCTCTTGGATACCATTGGATGATGACATTTGTCCAGCAGCCGTACTTTCGACGATCAATATGCCCCGCCCATCTCCATTTCAGCTGTTTGACAACGTATATTACATCGCGTACTCTTGTCTGCTTCCTAACCCATTCGTTTCTCTTACGGTCCTTTCGCGTGATGCCCAACATACACCTCTCCATGCCCCTCTGTGCGACTCTTCGCCTTTGGACATCTCTCGTGTTGAGGGTCCACGTCTCGCAGCCATACATGAGCACGGGCAGCACACATTGCTTGAACACCCTACGTTTAAGACATATTTTCTATAATCACACAAAATTTCAAACTTCTAAGCCTATAAATAATTGCGTTATCGTTCTTCACACAATATAGCCAACTGCAGCTGGTGCCAATTTCCAATATCATAAATGGAACAACTCCGTTCTTTATATATTTTTTCTTTATATATAAAAGGGAAGCTAAAATAGTGTATTAATAATTAATGAATTATTCATAGTTTAGCTTATTTATAAAAAAAATGTATTTTCGGAATTGTTAAATTCTGTTCTATTGTTTAAGTATTAAGTTTTTTCTCCTTCCTGAACAATTTGTCCAAATGGAGTTATCCGGTTTATAGCAGTCGAAATGTCTCTTACCAGTTTTAATATAATCAATATAAATTATGAACCTTCAATGTACCTACGTATACACGTCATGTAGTTTGAGGATTAGTAGACATATTTTGTATGAATATTGCCATCACCCAATGCGAGAATGGGACGATTATTTATAGAAACAAAAACAAATTATCAGTTATCAAAATTGTGGTAAAGTCTCCATTTATGCCAGCATATTTTCTTGAACATGATAGATAAGAAAAAGTTGCCTGGGGGAAAATATGAAAGAGGCAGCCTCTAAAATATGCTCAGCAATTTGGATTTCTTATACATGCGTTTGCGGGGTAGTTAGGCTTTTGTGAGTTGAACTCATTAGATTTATCACCAGACAAAAGTTTCTCACTTCACATTAATAATTACATTTTAATGAGAAACGGTTACCAATTCAAAACTTTCCGGTATTTTAAGTCAAATTTGGCAAACACTTAGCAAAAAAAATGTAAAACTCTATTGTGTTCAACTGCAACGGTACATTGATTTATCAGCAACAATGTACCAAGATATATCTGACAGTTCTATCGGAACCGATATGCACATTTTCCATTGTTTTCCTAAGTTCAAGGCCGCAAATTTATTCACTATTCAAATGAGTTTTTATATCTGACACATGTCATTTAGTAAGATGTTTTTGGCCATGCGTAAATTGTTATCGTACTTCAATGTCTTGAACGAAGTTTAATCTTGATAGAAATATCAACCAATTATTTACACTACATCATCATTAACATCAACCGTTTTTTTATCTATTAGTATATGAAGGTATTGGTATAAGTACTCTCTGCCATACTGTTTAGAATTGTTAGGGTGAAGACATATTAATATAGCTCATATTGTGTAACATACCGCCGGGTAAATCAAAAATAAATTGGCGACAATATCACCTAATATTAAATGTTTTACAGAAACCACTTTTAAGTTTAATAACATATTGATCCCAATTTATTTTCTAATTTAATTTTATTTAATTTTTAAAACAAGTATTGATACATTGAATTTGGTATTCATAGTAGATTCTTTCAGCTACCTAATTTTTTTTCATAACATTTCGATAATGTAACAAATTTAACTTATTCTTACTACACGCCATTATCCCTCTTTCTACCCCAACCACATACATAGTATTGTCAATAAATATAACCCCACACAAAGTCAAATATTATTTTCGGTACCCCTATTTGAAAAAAGCTCACCATGTAAGAGAAACATCTGTCGTAAAAAAAATTAAATATATACATTTGGTGAACACCATAGTAAATGATCACCCATAAAAAACAAATGTGTTGTACTACTTGATCTTTTACTTAGTGGCTAATACGGTATTTCACTTTCTTTTATTGTACAAATTTATTATATAAGCGAAAATTAATTGTATTTGTTCTCACTGTGTATTTACCATTGATGAGTGTTCATAGTAGGTACATAAAGATGCTGCAGACTAACGACTGAAATAGAATAGTATAAAACTTAAATTAATTATAATTATAATATATTTTATTTTAAAAAATCTGCAATATCAAAACGGTTAAATTAGTTTCCATAGAAATGGTAGTTAATGAACAGGGAGATTTTTTCTATTTTGATAACATTTTCATCTCTGAATTTACATAATTCTTCAAATTAAACTGGTTTCTGTCCAGGTATTTTATTTTAAGAGAGACAAAGAGCTGAATTATTCTAATAAAATAAAAGAGTATCAATTATGATTTCATCGGTATTTGAACATACGCATGGATCAATATAAATACCAGTGATGTTCCGTAGGAGTAGGCAAGCCATGCCCTGCTAAGGAGCGGCAAATGAAGAAACAAAATACAAATATTACATTTTTTATAGCAGTGGTGGTTGGTTATCCATAAGGCAGATGATGTTGTTAGAAAGTCAATCCATCATATTTTTGTATGCGAAAACCTACCCAATGACAGTTTATCGTACATGTATCATTTGCATGAAGAACCCTCCAAACCTGTCAGCGCCTCAGATTTTCGCGTACCTAAAAACATGGATGTTAGAATGTAGGTTTTGTGGAAATGCTTTAATCCTCAGTAGATGACACTATAAAAATGTTACACTCGTATGATTTTGATAAACTAAAATAGATACTGATTTAGGTACAACATAATTTATATACAAATTGAATTTAAAAATAATTACGAGATAAAAAGAACTTTTTATATACAACGTTTTTAAATTTTTTGTTGAATTATTATGCTCAATATGCTCAAACTTGTACTTGATATGAAGTAAATAAAAAACAAATAAATATAGAATACTGAAATATCATTTTGACATTAAGTAGGTATTAGTAATTTAGTTGCTAGGACCACCCCCTTAGCAACCAATAATAGTCTTTTACTTTTTACGGATTTTTCCAAAATAACTTTCCATACAAAACAGACTTAACTGAAAATGACTTCAATTCTGCTTAAAGATAGAAAAGTATTAAAAGAATGCATTGGCATCGTGTTCTGATATATTCTAAAAGCTAGTTGCTAGTCGGGAAGTTAGTTAAAAATCAATTGCAAGATTTGTACTGGACAAACAACCACCGGACAAACAAGAATACGAGCTAATAAAAACGTTGTAATAAAAGGGGACGGCGTTAATTCTGCCGAACACTCTAAGGGCGGCATTTTGCCTAGGGACTTCACTGATAATTACATATTCATAATATCCATAATTTGGATTTTAAATACTGGTTTCCACAACATCCACAAGTTTTTGTATTATTTATGTATTGTTGATGATAAATATCACACTATTTTGTCTATAAAACAATGACAGGTGACTAAATACAATGTGACTAAATACTGTAAATACAATGGCGGCATATTTCAATTGTTTGATGGCATTAACGCCATCCGATATTAGCGGTACATAATATAACTATAAACGTCAAGAGATATGTATAAGATCAACCACAAACTTATTGTTATTATCCAGGTCAGTTGCTTGACTTATGGTATGGAAAGTCTGCGGTGAATTGTAACAAAACCGCATTTAATTATTAATCATTGATCATTCTTATGGTTTTAAACTTCTTATACGAACATGCGAATCGTATAGGTCTTTCAACTCTGGAATTATAACGGATATTTTATGAACATCGCACTTTTATGCTTGCTTTTTTTCTTCGATAATACGCGGTCAGATTCTTTTGATTACGTTCAATGATCTTGATTTCACACATGGATGAAAAATACAAGCTTCAATACTGCTGCTGCAAAAACTTTATCTGAATTTTATTAGTATTATTAATTAACAGTACATAATATAACTCTATTTTTTATTATTATTTAATATAAAGAATTAAATTTTCCACGATACTATTTAATACTATACTTATATGGCATAAAAGTAAATGACTCGGACTATTGGATGATAAATAAATGTCCTAAAATTTTAACAAAAAAATTACATATCTGCAAATTTTACAAATAAATAAAATTATAAATTATTAACTATAATCATATTATTATATTTATATTAAATGTTGGTTTGCTTTGCACTGATTGCCTATAATAAAAAAAGCTTTTGCAGTACTCGATTCTATTATATTCTATAATGTTCGAGCTTTCAGAGCAACTGATCGATAAAAAGTCGACAGCATCGCATATTCTAAAGCACCTGACAGGAAGTCAGTTATCAACACAGAACCCACTGAACTGGTATACACTTATTGACTGGATTAATTGTAAAGAATCGCACAGGGCAAACGTCTCCAGTCGTGATGTGATGTGTTGTTGCACCGTTCGGTGGCAATAATTCTACACGTGTATTGATTTCAAAATATATTTGATCAGAATCAAGCTTATATCTTCCCACACTTATTAAAGCTATCATTACATAAACCACAGTGATGAGTTTACTAACTTCCAAAGAATACATACTTTAACTTTAATAAAATACAAATGGCATTATATTTATTATTATTATTATTAATAATAACCATGTCCTTGATTTTTCGTACAAGGTGGTTGTTAGTAATTTTGAACAATCACAAACACAACAGGCTTTGAGAAAAACACATAAATATTGTGTCCTCACCGGAATTGAACCCAGAACTCTCGAGCGGAAGGCCAGCGCCTTACCCACTGCACCACGAGAGCCGCCTTAGTTTATTCAGGTTATCGGCAATATTAATAATTGTATTTCAAATTACTTACTGAAAAATTATTTAATTTAACAAGTTTAGTGTACCATAAGTTATTAAAATAAACCTAATATTAACTTTTTAAATTCCGTATAGAAATATACTAAAAAAACACGAAATAATAAATTATATTAAAAAAAAAAACAGCTAAAAATCCATTCGTCCAGTTATAATGAATGGTCAATTTTGGATCAACTTAATTTAAAAGAGACAAGAGAACAAAACAGTTCCACTTGATCAATGTGATGATTTTTAGTTATGCTAAGTCGATCATTATTTTCATTATTTCATTCAAGAAAAAAGATGTAGGGTTGTCGATAAGCGTCTATTAATTATAATATTAGCTGCATACTTATATATATATATATATATATTTTTTTAAATATTAAGTAAATTGTCAGATTTATTGTAAAATGGTAATTATATTGGAATTTTCGCAAATTAAATTAACAATAGCAGTAAAACTGAACAGTTAAACTCAGTTCGTTTATTGTTTGTAGGTTGTAAGTTTCTTAATTTATGGCCACTTAATGACAAGATTTAATATGAAATAACATTTGAATTTTATTCAAAAACTAAATTATTATTATAAAGGGAATTATTATTTCGCATGCCCGAATGCGAAACACATAATTTTATATAATTTCCTAAAAAATCTTTACGTATCTAGAAATACAAAATAAAATGTTCTGTATTCAAAGATAAACTATCAATTTTTAATCAGATGTAATTCTTATATCGTATTTTATGAGTATTTCTACCATTAAAATGTAGCTTACTAAGTTATTTCAAAATTCATAAAAAGGTTTTTTAATAATTCACAGTTTAAATAATGTATTCATATAAAGTTCTTTTAGCTGGATCCAGTGACGTCCCTAGACAAAATGCCGCCTCTGGACAGCGCTAAAATTTCGCCACATTTTTTTTATACAGTATTTTGTATAATCTGTGCACGGTGTCGTTTTTTGTCACCATGGACGTCAAAGGGCAACGGAAGTAAACTAGACATCGCAAAATCGACAAAAAATTACAATCATTAATTATTAATACATTGAATTATGAGCTGAATTTATTAACCCTACACTGCATAGTGATGCCATTTGGCATCATGATATTTTAATGCAAATATTATTAACCCCATCTACAAATTCGTTTTTGAAATGTTTTACTATGTTTTATTAGTAAATATACTAAGTAATTAGTAGTGCAGTTAACGCTTTCGCTGCTGAATAGATAATGAGATTTTAATTGCCCCCTTTAAAATGCACGTTAATTACATCGATCGGCCGCCTGGTCATTACGCACCGTGTGCGTCTTCCGCGTCCAAAGTATTAATTAGCAGATGTCTCCAAATTATTGCAAAACTTCAAATAAACTCTGACGGAAGTGAAAGCGGTTGAACCTGAAATTCACCTGTTTCAAATATACTTTTGAGCCAAAGAACGTCCATTAAAGATCATAAAAAAAATATTTCGTGATACATTTAGGTATGTACTTTATGATTCCATTATCATTTTAATGCTGAATATCAAATATATAGAAATAATTCGAAAGATGTTTGTGATGCCATTTGGCATCATCATGCATTGCCGGACTGCTTTTTGCGTGTACTTCAGTAATGATTTGGTTCTCAATTTCTAATTTATTCACTGTAATGAATTTTAGAAAACGAGCATTGAATGACAAAAAGAAGACAAAATAAAAACTGTTTGAAAAATTTTCATATCTTTAAAAAATTAAAAAAATGTACTTCACGTTACTGCATGCAGATGCCATTTGGCATCGTATTGTTTATTTGAAAAAAAAAAATACAAAAAGTTAATATATATTTTTTTAAATATTTTTCCCATGGTTTTTATCATAATTCACAACACATATATTTTTTTCGTTCAAAAAGAAAATGTCATGCAGTGTAGGGTTAATGGAAAGATATTTTCGTTATTACTACGTTTAGGTAGCTATTTCTTTATATACCAAATGATTCTCCTCGATTTGCCGCCCTTCGAGTAACTGCCGCCCCCAAGCGACGCTCTATCTACCTACCCCCACGGGACGTCACTGGCTGGATCTAACAAAGCTAAAAAATATGAATGTCTCACCAAATTATATCATTTGTCCCCTGGGTTTCGATTCATTTGGACTTCTGCTTTGAATACAGTGATTGAAATCGGTTGTAGCTTGACTGATAAAATATGTGTGTGTCTTCCAACTGCATAACTGAGTAGGGGATTGGACAACTGGGCGCCAGGACAATTAGGCGCCTGTCGAATGAAATAAATAAACGATCGTTAAGATTTTATACAGAAAGTAGACGAGGAATTTTAATTAGTTTCTATGCACTGCTCAGTATTTTTAATTTATTTTGCTCCTAACATAATGTTTTTTATTGCGGATTGAGAATTATTATGCCCGAGGCTTTATATAAAAATAAAAGAACTCTTTTTTCGTTTGAACTTAAAAATATGCACAATCAAATCATTGTTTCCGTGTTCATATTTAAATCCTCACCAAGTATTAAATAATATATAATAATTTAAATATAAATAATGATATTAAATATATATTTTAAAAGTAGGTACCTATACTGAGTCCGAGGTAATGCTGGCAATACAATTAGATTAGTAGTGTATATATCAAACCGACCGTATCCGATCCTGATAGGATCATATTATGGGTCTCCACAGAGTGGAGGTTTATATTGACAGATTTCGTTTTTTACTAGAAGTGGATGTCAGCCACTTGCTCAACCTATTAGGTCCATACCCTGACACACACAAATTGAAAAACAATATGTGTACTTGCCAGACCCAGAATTCGAACCTGAGACCCACGGCTTTATAGTCCAACGCTTGAGCCGCGCGGCCACCATGGGGGTATATATTATATACCTAATAATAATATGTAAGTAGGTATTTATATCATATATTTTCTCACTGTTATTTTGTTTTAATCTTTATAATTATTCTTATTCGCCTATTTATGAATTTTCCATGTAATTCTCAACGTCTATATAATATAATTAATTTTAATAAAAATTAGCACGTCAAAAACAATTAAAATATCATTGAGTTTTCTAATTAATAAAAAACTTCAAATCTTTTTTAGTTATATCGAATCGATACTCGGTATTTGTATTAATTAAGTTTTTAAATTTATTTTATTTTATAGTACTAACTCACCTACCTAATTTATCATTGATATAATCAACGTTATGTGTGATTATTTCACCGCATGGTCAAGCGACAAACCTGTGAATGAAAGCATTAAAATAAAAACACTGGTTAATAATAATATTATGTTGTATGCTTGGGACGACATCCTCATTAATAAGCTCGTAGACCTCCTTGCAAGTTCAATGACAGGCTGTATCCTTTATACACTTGCAGCTACCGAACCATTCAGGGCTGGCACAAGTCGTAATAGTACATTTTGAGTAAATGATTATAATATAATCTCTATATATATAAAAATCTCGTGTCACGATGTTTGTGGTCGAACTCCTCCGAAATGGCTCGACCGATTTTTATGAATTTTTTTTATGTATATTTGTTAGGTATGAGAATAGGTCAACAAGTATATTTCATACCGCTAGGTGATTAGGGTATCCCTATCCAGAAAAATTTTCTTTTATTTTTTTGACAATTTTTTTTTTGTATTTTTTTTTATTATTTGGCTTTAAAAATACCTATAACCCCAAATTTTCACTCTCCTACCTACATTCTCCCATTTTTTAATCGCGATTTTATTATTTTTGTATGAACAAAAATTTAACCGTCGTTCGTATTTCAAACAGAACGAAATTATTTATGTTGTTGAATGACAGATGGCGCTACGTCCGAGAAGAATTCAAGAAAAGCGTCGCGTCATTTTGACATTTCATTCGGCATATCACAACGCAGTGCGTGCAAAATTTTGTACGATTTATTTTAATTTATCTATTTTTATGTGCGTGTATTACAGTGCGCAATGCCAGCAAGACGCAAGGGGGGCCATTTGGGCCGTTGAACGAATAAAGCAACAAACATGCAAAATAGTAGAGTAGAAAGAACAGCCGAACAAATCCAACAAGATAACAAAAACGTGCGTGTAAGCATGTCGCAATTGCGTGCATCTCAATCACAAGAGGCACGAACTGAACGAAATCAACAACGACAATTGGAACGGAGCTAAGCGCGCTGGTTCGTAGTTAACACACGCAGAGCAAATGACCGACAACGCCAACAAGTACATCAAACATTTACATCCGCTTCGTTCCTTCGTCTCGCATTCGAGTACGAGTCAGATATTGAATATTCCGCTCATCCGAAAGTGCTGATTGGTGCTATAGACAAAGAATGTCCCCATTGTCATGCGCTCGAATTCAAACATGAGTCAGCCAGGATGTGTTGCGCATCAGGAAAAGTGCAACTACCAGAAATTGAGATACCACCAAAGCCATTGAACGGCTTGCTCATCGGCACGGTTCCAGATTCAAACCTGTTCCTGAAGTCCATTCGCACATTCAATTCATGCTTCCAAATGACTTCGTCCGGAGCAACAGAAATAGTTCACAATACTGCGGCAAATGGTCAACAATTCCATTCTACGTTCAAAATCAAAGGCCAAGTATACCACGAAGTAGGCTCATTGCTGCCAATGCCAAACGAAACACATACATTTTTACAAATCTACTTCATGAGCGCGGCGGTGAGGACACCAATCATGTGGATGCACGTTGCGGCTACAATAGCCTCAAATCGCCTAATGCCAGGCGCATCGTCGGCAAACTGGACGCCCTGTTGAATGAGCACAATGAATTATTGAAATTCTTCAAAGCACACAAGCATGAATTGCAAAGTGAGAATCACGCTATTGTCATCAATCCTGATAAAACACCAGCTGGAGAGCACGTACGTTGATTCAATGCGACTGTTGTTGACGACATTGCTGTAATCATGGTTGGCGACCGCACATTGACGCGAGAAATCGTGATTCGAAGAAGAAACAATAATCTGGAGTTCATCGCTGACACACACCGTTCATACGACGCTCTCCAATATCCGCTAATTTTCTGGAAGGGACAAGACGGATATTGCATAAACAGTAAACAACGAGATCCTGCCACAGTTAATTCATTCATTATGAACATCATTACTCATTTTGAATTGAGAAAATGAATGGTTGATGTTTTTTTGTTATTATCGGCGGTCATCGTCTACAGCGCTCTATTCCTCTTTCTGTCATAGATCCCATCCCCACACACTTACGATACATTCGTTATTTTTTATTTAACAACCAAAATATTCACTAGAAATAATTTATATGGCAGAACAACGTTTGCCGGGTCAGCTAGTAATTTATATAATATCCTCTCACTCAGAACCCGCGGTGGAGTAATGATGAAGTATCCGCTACTATTAAGTATTTTATTTGCAATAGCAAACCAGTGACCAGCGTGCTGATTTCAAATATACAACAGCAGATTTTTAACTAAACAAAATACTTTCCGTTATACTCCTACTAACAATATTTGATTTTTTTTATTTATAAAGTTGATTATTAATATAGATTTAAAGTTACAACATTACAAAACGTTCAATTATGACTTACCTACGCAAAGCCTTTCCCATAATTGCACACAAATAGGTACCGACACCATATTATTGAAACGATTTTTCTCAATCATTTATAGCAATAGTTGGCAAACTGTGGATACGCGTCTAGTGCTTGATCACGTAGGATCTTGTAGTCATGTGCTAAAAACAATGGTTTTTCATCCGGAGCCTTTGTGTTTAATTCTGGAGAGATAACAATAAAATTATGTGGTTTTATCAAAGCTTGGGTGTCTCTGTGACCAATTTACTACTGTACTATTTTTTAACTACTAAAATAACAGATAAGATCAAATAACTCATAACAGGACTTGAAGCAGTATTAAAACTGAACGACATTTTTTAAAAATTAAGTCGTCAAAATATGTGAATTGAAAAATATTAAATTTTAATCAATAATCACTGATGAGGGGTAACGAATCCCGGGTCTGGCAAAAAAAGTACATATTGTATTCTTTGTATTTTGACTAAATAGGTTGAGCAAGTAGCTAATATCCATTTCCTATTAAAACAAAAATCTATGAATATAACCCCCACTACGTAAGCGTAAATTATGATCTTATTAAGATCAAAAATGGTTTAAAAAAAATGCTGATATAAAATACATGTGTTTGATTCACCATTTAAGTGTAGCATTAATCAAAATACTAAATATCGAAAGAAAATCCGATACAACGCCTGAAAATATACGCATAAAGTATTCTTTGAACAGTGGAAATAAGAAGAACTTATTTTTTAAATGTAAATAGGTCTTTTCTCTCAACATTTTCTGACCAATACCCAACACATACCCAAAAATAGTATGGAGATCCAAAATCTAGCCAATGTCATCTATCTTGTCCTGCCTACGTATACTTAGCGAACTTCATCTCCTCCACCGTATTACTAATATTTTCCCTAGTACATTCACATGCTGAAATACTATGATTTTAGGAATGAATATTTGGCATAACTTACCATTGATGAGATTCTCACATACGAGTCTCTGTGAACATTTGTGTTCATTTGTATCATCCATGCCGCGCTGTTCTGTCTTTTTAACATGCCGCATGGAAATATTGTTAGCAAACATTAATTGATACTATCATTCGTTGTAGAGGGGGCTGATCTTGGGATCCCTCTCCTTATCTAGTTTTTTCTAATACTAAAGATAGGTAGATAAAATTATTTATTTATAATTGTACTAGTTCAACGCTATAAAATAATTGTATGTATTCCTGCCCTGTCATAAGACGCGAGCAGTCTTTTGCTAGTCGCAAATGGACCATTATATCTGACATCGGTTTAAATATTTAAACCTACAGTCATTCACGTTAAATTGTAATTTGACATTTGGGTGTAAGTATCTACTCCATCAAACTTTATTTAGACTGCCTGTCATACTAACTGCTGTATTAAATTGTCCGTGTGTCTATTAAATTGCTTCGCGGTATTTATTAAGTCATAAGAACGCTTATGGAATAATTATAATAATTTTTCACTTTAACTTCATTTGACTTTACACCGTTATGTTATTATGAACAAGAAATATTTTATTTTTGATTGCATCCGGAGATTATAATATAATATATTTTTATTTACGCTATTATACATCAGGTATATCAATGGATTTTTATAGATCATACGCCTCATAGGAATTAAATCGTGAAAATGTAATAATCGTGTACGTTCATTTATAATATAATATGGGTTTCATTTGGATTTTGAAGGGGAATCATTAACCATTCATATTGGTGGCGCCTTTAGCAGTGGACTATAATTTTAAGATGATGGTGGAGGATTACGGATCTAGGTAGGTGGTTTACATAGGATGCCAGACACTGGCCTTTATGTTGAGAGAGCTGGAGCGCGCTGGAGCTGGTTCGCACTCACGCACTGGTAAACGGACGGTTCGGAATGTCACTCTCGCAGTTTCGCTTTGTTTTTGATGATTACGATGACAAGTTCAGGATGGATGATAGATGCGACGTTCGCTTGAACCGTATCATATTTAGCGCAACGAATGTTAAACGTATGCGTTTTGAGTCACTCTGTAGTTAACGCGGACTCGTTCGTAGTGCCCAAAAGACGACTAAAACTTATAATTTTCACGAGCAATAAAAAAAGAGTATTTTTAATTTGTATCGCCTCAATATCTTCAGTCAAATATAATACATATTATAATGGATTTAAGTGTTGTACTATTCCATGTGAGTCGTTTTTTGTGAGCCAGGCTTCGCCTTTCGGTATCTTCAGGCACTATTTGCGGAAACCAAAATAAAGGCAAATACACACTGACAGCACAATATCTCACTACTTTCCTTGGTTTTAGCCGCGTTTCGTTCATCCTTCCATGACACGACTATAATAGCGGATAGATACGTTGATACGATACTAAACAAAAAATGCCCGGAGAGTGCCATATGAGCGAGTAAAATTCGCCGAATTTGTGATATAAATATGACTAGCACTGTACTTTGAAGTCTTTGTCCTTCATCTACCTTATTGAAGAAGTGGCTGACATCAATTTATTGTATGAACAAAAATCTGTTAATTTAAATCCACCCTGTAGAGGCCCATATGTATTGGTGTAATGTAAATTGCAGCCAACTACTTGTTATATAATCTATAAGGGATGTACCTAGTCGTTACTTGCTGTGTTCCAACTACATCCGTTATTTGTTTAATGTGTGAAGGTTGCTTGTGTGTGTGACATATTATGTTCGGGCAGAGTAAATAATACACGAATTGGTATTTTATATCGTTTATATGGCGCACATTAACTTGTTTGTAATTACACGGCAAATAACGTGGTGTTATGTTATATTATATCGCTAAGGTTTAACATGAATCATTTACCTTGATAATTCAGTGAAGGACTGAGCGTCCTTATAACATCTATACAGGAACGAGGTCTTTAAACAAAAACAACCGTCAGTTTTTTTATATTCACTTCGCCACTATCTAAACATGAGCATAGATAATGACGTGACAGTTGTAGAGTCGGGTAAAACCTCTACAAATCGTCAGAAGTCAGTTTTGGCATAACTCCCTAAATAGGGAGGCCAATTTAATGGTTTTTATATAATTTATATTATTTCTTCCGATTATTTTTAGTTCACATTGTTTTAACAGTAAGAACAAAGTTTAAAATATACCTTAGGATACCTAACTGTAAAATATTGAATCATAATAATTTTCGTAAATATAGTTTTAGCTCGCATGATGTTTTTTCCAGCGTACTGTCATACTTTCAAACAAAGGAACATAAAAACATAACCAATGATTACTATGTATGAACATAAGCAGTTACTTATCGCAAACAACGCATCAATTTTAAATCATCATGCACTCTTGCGTGAACACAGAGTAAGTAAATATTATTATATTTTAACTGTGGGATTCGCATTTTAACTCTACGCTCTATGGCCTGCTAGACTATAAACAATAAACAACGATCAAAGGAGGCCGGTGCACTTGACCGCCAGGTGAAATACTTGCACTTTAAGCTAATATTACACCGGTCAATGCGAATTGTTTACATTATTTATTTTGGTTGTAGATTTGTTGCGGGTGATATTCATCGTATGATTCAAATGTGTGATTTTTTTTTAATAAGGAAGACAAACAATTACGTTGATTATAAATATGTATAAAAACTGATCATATAGAGTTCTAATGGGTTTAAGTTTTTTACTTTTCCATTTGACTCGTTTTTGCGACTCGGGTTTCGCCTTTCGGTATTTTCAAGTACCATGTCCACTCATCAAAAGGCAAATACACATGTCAGTATACGGGTAGGAAGGGAGATAATGTGTAGTATCAGGGAACTCAGAAATAATGGGAACTGAAATACACAACGGGTAAGGTGATAGCAGGTAACCGACTCGAATAAGGATGAATCCGGGTTAAACTTACACACGTGTCTAGAATACGTTTAACGTCGAATACTTAAAACTGCTCTCGGTTTATGCATTTACGCTCCTTTAATGTTAGTGTATTACACACACTATTGCACGTGCATAATGCGTGCTTCATTTTCGTAGGACACTCACACATTCAAAAGCCTGCTTCACCATGCGGCGTATTGATATAGCCTATTGGTATTCTATTTATTATCTGTTCTGTGTGTAGTATATAAGAGTAAAATTAAATTTACTACATTATCGAAATGTCAAGAAAAAAAGTAGCTGAAAGAATCTATTTACTATGAATATAAATAAAATAAATAATATAAAAAGCCTTTTTATTTATTAAAAACAAAAGTAAATGACAGTTAAATGACTATATCTAATGAATATATATATATAAACTATGAATATATCTATTATGTATATATATCTATCTATGGTTGTATTGTCTACTTATTTTCTAGTTTATATAATATTAATTATTATTATTTTTTTATATTTTTGTATAATACATATATATACTAAGATTTTTTATTTTTGTTACTATGAATACCAAATTCCAATGTACCTATACCTACTTCTAATGGATTTAAGTTTTGTACTATTCCATTTGAGTTGTTTTTTTTAATTTAAATTCAAATTTCATCAAGTAACCCCTCGGTGGAGAGTATTTATGTTTACATAGAAGATATTGCAACCAGAAAGATTTCCATACTATATAAATTATAATATAGTAAAACCTAACAAGTTAGAAAGTAAGAAGAGAGAGATTGAAGATAAAAATGTATAAAACAACCATAATATTTTTTCCATTAAAATAATAATTCCCATTAGATGTATTTCCACCTTACAAATCCATAAAATAACAGAAACTTATTCACATTTCATTTAAAGTGCAATTGAACATGCAATTCTAAAAAACTATTCCTTTCGTCTTTTTGTCGAGTTTAATGAAGTCAGTTTGTCCGGTGTAATACATATCACCATTATTTCTTGAGTGTTGAATTAACTGAATGAAAAAGCTAACGGCGTTGAAGTGTGCGTGATTTTGTTTTATATAAATGCTTTAAAAATACCCGATATACAGCCACAGTTAGATATTTAGCACTTCGCTTTGTAACTTATTAGAGAAAATTACATCATTAATAATTTAATGTCATAATTCACACAAATCTAATGGATTATTGTATCTGTTTTTTGTAGTGAAGGTATTTATTTTTATCGTGTACAATAAAAGACTCATTAAATTTATTATCATCATTATTTACATAGTAGGTACACAATGACTTTATAAAAAATATGTAAATAACGAATACCTTTTTAGATACTTAATGTTTTTCCCTCACTGTTGAAATTATAATTCGTTATAAAATTCCTAGTAAATGTCTCTTTACCGATCTTTGCCGTTTTCATTTGCATAGTTGAATGTAGTTAGATACACTTGATCGACTGATAATTAGTCCCAAATAATTTTTTCCTCTTCTGATTATGTGGTTAAGGAACTACAGTACAATTTGTAAACGTATTTTGGAGAGGAGCTAGGCTGTCATGCTTACTTCTTTCAAAAGTAATACTATATATCGTAGTCCATGGAATTCTTAGTATTTGCCTCTAATACCACAATTCTAATGCTTTTTTTCTTCTATGGTTTAAGGGGGGACATGCTCGTCGAAGGTCAAAATTGAGTTTTTATTGTATATTCAAACCATGATCCTGGACACTCCTTAAACGTAGTAGATGATGTATTTATATAATTTTGAAGCCTTATTATCCTTTATAGTTATTTTAAACATTTGATGACTGCATGAAGTATTTTTGTTACATAAAATAGTATTCTTTTAAACCTCTCGCTCTAATGTTTTAGAATATAGTCATATTTCGGTACATAACTATGCAGTGGTGTTAAAAATTTTTACATTTATTAATTTTTAAACGCATTTATAAAACCATTAGCATAATTTATTACGAGATAATTTTTGTAAAATATTCACGATAAAAAATTATATTGATAATCTCTGTGATCCCAAATTTGACAAGAATTAGGCATTTTATTATTCAAAAAATCGGCAAGATTAACACATTTCAAGATAATTCTAAAGATATTTATTATAAGCTATGTCTTTGACCATTCAAGTGTGATAAACATCTTATGAATAATGATTGCTTTATAATAATTATTGACCTAAGAATAAGGTAGTGTTTTTTTGAAATACGCCATTTCTTTTGTCATTCCCCAGTGGTTAAGCTACATCATACGGCCGTAGCAATAAATTGACAAACTATAATTAAAGTAGGGAGTAAAATGATATTGACGCGCGTGTTTGAACATGTACCGTTTAAAAAAAAATAAAAAAAAATTCGGTTAGGTACATGTTCAAACACGCGCGTTAACATAATTTTACTCCCTACTTTAATTATAGTTTGTCATTTTATGGGTACGGCCGTATGTTGTAGCTTAACCACTAGGGAATGACAAAAGAAATGGCGTATTTCAAAAAAACACTACCTTATTCTTAGGTCAATAATTATTATAAAGCAATCATTATTCATAAGATTTTTATCACACTTGAATGGTCAAAGACATAGCTTATAATAAGTATCTTTAGATTTATCTTCAAATGTGTTAATCTTGCCGATTTTTTGAATAATAAAATGCCTAATTCTTGTCAAATTTGGGATCACAGAGATTATCAAAATAATTTTTTATCGTGAATATTTTACAAAAATTATCTCGTAATAAATTATGCTAATGGTTTTATAAATGCGTTTAAAAATTAATAAATGTAAAAACTCTTAACACCACTGCACAGTTCTGTACCGAAATATGACTATATTCTAAAACATTAGAGCGAGAGGTTTAAAAGAATACTATTTTATGTAACAAAAATACTTCATGCAGTCATAAAATGTTTAAAATAACTATAAAGGATAATAAGGCTTCAAAATTATATAAATAGATTATCTACAACGTTTAAGGAGTGTCCAGGATCATGGTTTGAAAATACAATAAAAACTCAATTTTGACCTTCGACGAGCATGTCCCCCCTTAAATATCAACACCATGAAGAAATTTAATGCCTAACTAACAAGACAATTCTTAACTTTTATAATATACGACCGTTTGTCATTGAATAATATTGCGTTTGATAATACTTAGCGTTTTATGTTTCCTCTATGGCCATTACATCCAAACGCATTTAAGGTCAGCCGTGGCATATACACTTTGTATGAAGAAATAAATCGCTTCATTTTGAGATAACACTTTTTCTCACATGCCTGAAGATTTATGGAAACAGTGTTGTACTGTACTTTTATTACGAATTTTCACCATAATTTAACATTTATGATAATAAGTAGTTGTATGTTATAAACTCGTGAGATATTTCAATGCAAAAACTTCTTAGTGAGTTAATTGAATTCCATTTTATAATATACCAAACGCGCGAGAGGTCAACTTAGGCTCTTTGTACATTACGACGGCTAGACGTTACCACGCATCACATGAACTATTAAACTAGGTGTAAATTTCATGGACGGCTCGGATATGGGGATATATTTTTTTTTAAAGAATTATTAATAACTAGGTCCTTGCTTTTTCGTACATGGTGGTTGTTAGTAATAATTTTGAACAATCACAAACACCCAGGGTTTGAGAAAAATACATAAATATTATGTCCTCAACGGGAATCGAACCCAGACCTTTCGGGTGGAACGCCAGCACCTTACGCAGTGCACCACGAGAGCCGCCGATATGTGGATATTAAGTAGACGAATGTGTCGCATAACCTACTATCTGGGACGGAATCAAAAGGATTTCGTCTTTCGGAATGGCTGCGGGTAATAAAATACCAGTGTTGTATAAACATTAGTATCCCGTACATAACGCATAAGGAAAGAATAATAATTAGACAATTAAAATTTATATTCAAATGTACATATTTACATATTTAATATAGGTACTTATAGTGAACTTTACAAATAATAAATTCAAAACGTTCATGGAATAACATGGAAAAACAAAGAATAGAATTAAAACCGTATTTAAAAACAAATAAATTGAAGCAGTAGGTAGGTATTAGATAAACAGTAAATATAAAAATTATAATGTACCTACATAAAAATATGCAGAACGAGCCAATACCCTATTTCAATAATTTACAACACAAAATCTACCTAAACTCATTCTCACATAGGTGGAATATACTAATAATGAAACAAACAAGAGTACCTATCTGATGTACAATAGTTTTTTTTAATTGATTTGACTTATAGCTTGAAGAAAAGGCAATATTTTATAAATTTGTAACTACCCAAAAGACTCAAAATATGTATCCTAAAAGTAGATATACATGCCGCTGTATTTTTTTTTAGAATTATTAATAACCATGTCCTCGCTTTTTCGTACAAGGTGGTTGTTAGTAATTTTGAACAATCACAAACACCCAGGCTTTGAGAAAAACAAATAAATGTTTTTGTCATGACCGGGAATCGAACCCAGAACTCTCGGGTGGAAGGCCAGCGCCTTACCCACTGCACCACGAGAGCCGCCTCATACCGCTGTATTGCCAAAATTGGAAGTATATGATAACGAAATTCATATGACAGAGCGGAGTGCAATAAGCTTGGAGAAACCTTCATCGCTTAATTAATATAAGCTGATATTGCTGATGATAGTTTATAGTTATAAGTAATTTCACCGTATGAATTACGTTATTACCTTTTACTAGACAGAGAGACACGTAACGATATTTTAATGTTAGGGGTTAGTGTACTTTTTTAAAAACAGTATAAATATAAGATTTCATACAATTAAACATTAATTAGGTATTTGGGATAATAAAGATGATTTTACTTCATAAACGAGGAAGGTCTACCTTCCTCAAATGGTGAGTATAGAATAAATACTTTCCTCAGCAGAAAAATATATTGTAGACATGTTTTTTTATTATTATCAAAACGTGCAAATTGAACCTAAGTTAATTGAAGATCAACTTTTTTAAAATTAAATAAATCGTACATTTTGTCACATTAAATCTCGATTGCCCAGAATCACCGACAAAACCATTAGACAAGATTAATAGCACATATACTCGACGATAAGGTAAAACCTTCTTATATTATCGAAGCAGTGCTTTGGACGGAAGCTCACGACAGGTTGATACATGCATTGCAAATCAATAGGCACCTAACGGAAAGCTTGTTCGTCGACATTTTTTAACGGAGAAAACAGTGCAAGAGTGCAAGGCGTTGGATCCAGTATTTCTTGTTGACAGAAGTGCAACATGCGTACGTCATTGCGTTCGATGATCAACGAAAGCGATTGTTTTTCTGAACTGGTATACAACATGACAATGTTGCATCATTATTACAAGTAACTTTTGTTTGACTACTATTGGGTAAGGGCTACATTAAAATATATATATATATATATATATATATACATATAAATATATATAAACCGTACGGCCTTTCTAAAAGAATTATTAGCCTATTCTACGGCATTTTATTAGTTGTAGTTTTAATTTTTTTAATTTATAAAATTGGTTATTTATAATCATCGTTCGTGTTTTTGTTCACATTTTGTGGATAATTTTAAGTTACCTATTTATTAAGTTGGCGGCTTATTTAATGTTCAAAAATTGTTATCAATAACGAAGAATAAAATTTTACAATACCTGTTATTATAGCTTATATTGCTTATAACATAATACCTATTAATTGATATGAAAGAGTATGTTGGGGTTACATGTCAATTGTACGTAAAACATTTCACCGTGGCACAGTTCGCCGCGAGCTTTCTATAGGAAAGAGATAGCCATATAATATACGATCTACAATTTTATTAGATTTAAAAATATGAACGTTAATTCAATTTTCATAGCCGATTTTGGTAAAATTCATGAATAATTCAAGAATGAAAACCTGATCTAACCTAACAAATAATCCAGTATATCGGCTTTTTTCAAAAATTGTTTGCTGCTGGCGTCCTGTAAAGTGTAAACCGACAAAAACCGTGTTTTATTTAGACATGAATTTTATGGCAGTACTATACGACCCAAAGAGGTTGGACGGTCTTTAATATATGGCCAAATATTTCCGATACAACATTTCACGGTGAAGTGTGATACGGTGAACTGCATACGTACAAGCTTTCCATTTCACTTTAATTAAAACCACGGATTTCTGGAAAATTAAATATTAAGCATATTTTCCTTTTCGTATGAGATATAAGACAAAGATATTGATTGAATTAACAAAACTATGCCGAGGGAGGAAAAAGTGGCATAATAGGTTTGGCGTTTTCAATGGCTACTTACTGACTACCTACCTTCTATCCTTCCAGCCACGCATAGGAAAACGACGGTACTTTTTTACTATGCCATAATTCGTGGAATTCTTTTTTTGTTGCCCATCCCGGTCTTCTTTTCTTTTTTCTTTCGACCATTTCCGATCTTAATAGGATCATATGGGCCTCCACGGAGTAGAGGTTTGTATTGACAGATTTTGTTTTTTACGAGAAACGGATGTCAGCCACTTGCTCAACCTATTAGGTCCATACCCTGACACCCACAAATTGGAAAACAATATGTGTACTTGCCAGACCCAAGATTCGAACCTGGGACCCACGGCGTTACAGTCCAACGCTTAAGCCGCGCGGCCACCGTGGGCATAGCATTCCTCAACTGTCTCATTTAAAGTTACAATACATATTATATAAATTACATACGAGTTAGATATTACTCATATCCTTACAACGTCTTTATTAACTCGTATTCTTATTTTTCCGCTGGTTGTTTATCCAGTACAAATCCTGCAATCAATTTTTAACTAACTTTCCGACTAGTTAGACATTTGAAACTTTTAGAATATATCAGAACACAATGCCAATGCATTTTTTTAATACTTTTACTCATCTTTAAGTAGAATTGAATTCATTTTCAGTTAATTCTGTTTTGAATGAAAAGTTATTTCGAAAGAAATCCGTAATCCAATCCACTCTTATTGGTTGCTAGGGGACTGGGGTACTAGCAACTAAATTATTTATATATACGTCCGTTACTATGAAAATCAAAATGATATTTCGGTATTCTATATTTGTTCGTTTTTTATTTACTTCATATCAGTACAATTTTAAGCATATTGAACATAATAATTCAACAGAAAATTTAAAAACGTTGTATATAAAAAGTTCTTTTTATCTTGTAATTATTTTATTCTTCCTAATTATGATGAAGACTGAATTATTAATGGAGGATTTAGGGATTTTTTGCGTTACTTAGTTTCACTATATAACGATAAACGACAGCGTAAATTGTTAACTTTGAAAATAAATGTAAATACTTATTTAAAAATTTCTAAAAAAAAGTATTAAGTAGGCATTGGCGAAATATTAATTGTTTCGTTTCTTATGAATTAATGATTATCTAGTATTATACGAAATTCTTATAAATTGTTTTGTATCCAATTACGTACGTTTAGTTATAATGTAAATATAATTTACAAAATTAATTACAATCTCATTTCTGACCCATGTATGCCCCATTTTATATAATATACATCTTAAAGAGTAATATTACTTAGCTCAACAATCACTATCTTCGGTAATGGAATAAATAATAGGGAGAAATGGTTATGTAATTGACTAGATAATGAAGTTGAATGCATTTTACATTTAAAGAGGATACGTTTTTTTCGGATTTTCGGCATTCGGCATTTTATTCGGCATTTTATCCGGCACTCGTTTATTATTGTTTATATGATTATATTATCACCAATGGCGTCATCTTTATATAATTACATATATTATCACATAGCCTGTGCATATATTTTGTCTATAATTTATCGTAATATGCAGATATTTGTTTTTGCGTCATCTTACGATTATCGCACTAAGTCAAGCCATGTAAAATACACGTAGTGTGCTTGTTCGACTTAACGGTACAAAAACCAAGTTCCGATATAGTGAAATGGATCCAAACGATCACTGTGCCAACCGGGATAGCGAGCACATATAACTTGCTATGTCATTTTTAATACATTTTCACAATATATATATCGTTGAAGTACGGATATACTGTAAATACGTGATGTTTTATGTAATTTAAACATATATTAATTTATTTTCCTATTAGGTACTTCAACTCTTTCCTATTACGCTTCAGTATTAGAGCATAGGCCAAGCTTAGGTCAGGCTACTTCCCTCGGTCCACCACCACATGTTGCGCTTCCCGCCATGTGAGGTTCTTTGCTTTTGTAGCACCACCATGGCCTCCACAAGAAGGGGGGCTGATAGGGCTCTAGCCTAGGGGCTCGGTCTCATGAAGTGCCTGGCATGGCAAGTCGACCAGATAAATGAGATAAACACACATCACAAATTTTCTCAAACAGTAAAAAAAGCCGCCTGCTTACTTCAATAATGTTAATATTTTAAAGTATGTCTTGATGCGATGTAACTTTTAATTGTGTGTCAGTACTCGACAACTCCATAATTTAAGTATCTACTAAAAATACACTAAATACCCATAATTTTACCGTGAACACCATTTGGAAAACGCTACTATAGAGCGTCATACTGGCTTTAACATTAGCTCATTATGCGGGGGCCATGAGCACCACTGCAGGGTAAGGCCACGGCAACCGAATCAATAAAGCTATACCACAGGTGTCGCCTTCTATAGCGACATCCGGAACATATACTCAAGCCACGTGATACGTCTCTTCATAACTACTTCAATCACTGATAATACATCGATTATTAAAAGCTTGGACCTTGCATGACGCCATGTCTCACAGTCATATAAGAGCACAGGTAGTACGCATGCGTTGAAATGATAATTGACGTCTCCATGCAGATTCAACATTCACTGGAAAGACTGCCATCATCAATAACTTTGGTATTTAAGTATTAATGCTTGATTACCTGTTCGACAGGTAGACCGGAAACCTATCAAAGAGGGTAAGTGTCAATGTATTCAACATAGTATACGGATTTGGTCTTTGTCGTATTCCGATGATGACATACACGGTTCAAGCTCACGGCAATTCCATTCATGGCTATGTCCAGTGGTTTGATCGTCGGGTCAAGGATGACTGATTCACCTGCGTACTGCAAATCTTCCAGTCGTTTTTAGCATGCGTCGGTTGCGTTATGATGGGGTAGATGTATTCCACTATCAGGGTGATTTTATTTAAGAAGGTACATAAGTATATTATTATATTGTGACTATAAATATAGGTACCATCATAAATTGTCAGGTATTAGAATTTATAACTAAGCTCATTACAGTATTAAAAGTATTAAATGATATGTCAAATGTTAGCATGTGGCGCCATCACTCAACCGACAATTTAATAACGACATAAATAATTACATAATTTCTTTATACTGGTGGATCTATACGTACAAACATTACAACGTCTAAAAGTTCATTTGGCGATCTGAATAATATCTTCAAAAGTCTATGAATTGAGTCAGCATTTACTTGATTAAATTCCATTTTACAAAATTATAATATAAGTTAAACGGATTTTTTTAAAAATGGATAGCCATTTTGATTGAGATATCTTTATCAAATCCTTCGAAGATTAACAATTTTTCTACGCTTATGTATAAAACTCATAGAATGAGATTGGTGATCTCTGTTTCTTACCTTGAGATCATTATGTATTATTCTTGAATCATCCAAAAGTGAGAGAGAGATATCATCTTGATAACGGCGTTACAACCGAAATAGCTACTTAATTACTTAAAAAAAACACCTGTAGAATTAAATATAATTTATATCTTAAAAAATTCTAATTCAAGTATTTGATCCACTTTTGAGCAGTTATTTTATGATAAATGATCTTTTTTATTTTTCAATTCGTTTATAAAATCCCAGTGCACTTTTTTCATTTTTATTCGTTTTTAAAAAAACTATGCATAAAAATAATAAAAAAACTATCACTCTTAAGATGACAATTCAAAAGTATTGTCTTTCTTAGTGATAAAAATAAGCTTAATTTTTTATGCTGAATTTTTTAAAACAACAGAAACCAATCGAAGCAAGACTGATTTACAAAAAAAACCTTTAATTACTAGTATTCAGTACAAGTAATTTTGTGAAATACATAAAAAAAATAAACGATATTGTTCATACAAGTACAGAATTAGAAAGCTTTTAATTTGAGTATGTATGTACGCTTTTATTTCTCTTATTAAAATATGCAATATTAAAAATCAAAATCGTGGTTTGGTGCTAGCTTTCATTTTCGTTGAAAACCTAAACAGTCGGTATTCCAATAATAATTTTATACGTGCAAATATTCGATAAGTGAAAATTCACGTTCAAGTACGGAGAAGCAGTACTCAGTTAGTAGGCTATATGCGTTACAGTTCATAAAGTCAAGGCGGAGGCTTTTGCGCTAGAATTTAATAGGCGTGTGTAGCCGTTATCACCACAGTTGATCTTTCGAGTATATTTTAATATATCGTGTTCAGTAAAATTAAACTCCAATCATTTCTTTCACTTTATCAATATTTTATTGGTACATGGGTCATTTACAAGGTCGTATGATTTTCTACATTCTTTTTTACCACTGTTAACACGATGCAGATTGGTTTTTAAGTAACGCTTCGATATCACTGTAATAACAACTAGATATTTTATGTCGATAACAATTTCAGTTATCACACCATGTATGGCGAGCTCCCTACATATCGTTAAGGTTAATGTCAGTGTCATTTTCGACAATAGTATTCTTCAAATGGTTTCCGCGGAACCCCAGAGTTCAGGTGTCTTTTTTTTTATTTTTAGGGATTTTTAAATAAATCCAGTTGATTTATTGAGTCGTCGGAACTCATCATATTATTATGGAGCACTGATCGCGACCTCTTACTGTGGTAGCCAAGTAACATACAACCCTTTACCATATTAGATAAATAGCCAATTTGTAAGTCAGGAAACATACTTAAAATAATTATAAAATTCTACGCGTGAATAATCAAATAAATATATCAATCATCTTATCCACATCAAAATATTACATCACAGTCACATATTTTAAATATTATTCAAGGAAGTTAGTGCCGCAGGTGGCTTTCTCTACTATTCGAGCATATTTGTGGTGTGTGTTTTTTTCACTTAACTGGTCAACCCACCACGCCGGGCCCTTAGGCCCCGGGGCCATGCACACCACTATCAATACGAGATATATATTTTTATATACTGATGTGACAACCGAAATATCTATCGACGGTAATTTAGTAGAGTTTCGTTTCGATGTCTCAAAAGCTTCCGAAGTTACAAGATAACATTTAACATGAATAATAGTCAGATAGCAGCGATGGAATGGTGAGGTGAAATGCGTGTAGAAGACTATAGATAATCGTAAACATTTTGTCAAATAACGCACTTCCAACAGTTAATTCTGAGTAGATAAAAGTAGTGATATCAGTGGTCGAAAACATAGGGCAGCATATCTACATATAACTGTTTCATATTATTTAATTGTTGACAATAAAAAAATCGAATTAATTTATTCTATTCTACTTTTTATTTCTGAATTTCATGCGGACGATACCATGGGCGATCGTTTGTTATAAATAAATGGTCATATTTTAAGTACCGTCTTCTTACTTCACTTCGCCATGTTTGTTCCTTAGAGGATCATATGGAATGGGCCTCCACAGAGTAGGAGTTATATTAACAGATTTTTTTACTAGAAATGGATGTTAGCCACTAGTTCAACCAATTAGGCCCATACTCTGAACACAACCATAAATTGAAAAACAATGTGTGTATTTGTCAGACCAAGTATTCTAACCTGAGATCTACGACATTATAATCTGACGCTTAAGCCGCTCGGTCATCATTGGCATCTTTGTCTTCTAGCTTAAGGCTAACTGTTTAATTTTATCAATCTCCTTCCTTTTTGTCATGGTTTTGAGGATTGATTATGTGTACTGATTAAGCTAGTGACGCATTGATCCTGGTCTTTATTTGCCTTCTATCTTTCCCTGGATAATCAATTAAAGTAGTGTATATTTGCCATTTCGCATAATGTCTTCAAAGAATTCAAGTCTCCGTTTCTTTACTATGAATAAGATTTCTGGGTAGGTATTCGAAAAAAATGTAAATTACAAATAATATTGAAATTACCCTAATTGACTTGTTGTTTAAAATACAAACATATTTAAATTATCCATCTCATGAATATCAAATTTTAAAAAAACCTATTGTTTTTTCCGTTCGCCATAATAAGTGCACTGTGTTTGCTTATAACCTCAATATTAAAATCGCTTTTTTTCCCTCCACACCCGTATCAAACGATTTCCGCGGATTAACTGTATATACTACTTGAGGTCGAGAGTTCGTAATTTGCCGCCTTTTTTTGATTTTCGAATAGTAAAAGTAATTTCGATTTAGCGTTAATAACCATTTAATCGTCCGTTAACAATACTGTAGACTTAAAAATTCTTTAGGCGTTCTTTTTTCAAATAATACCTACTTATCGTAAAATTACTATAGGAAGCATTAATTAACACTTTTTTACACACAACTTTTAGCTTCTTAAGAATGTGCTAACAAATTCATGACGTTACGATGCATTTTTTTTTATCAAATTGTTTAAATTAAAATAAAACACAATATAACAATAATCAGGACCGGTTTCGTTCGCTCAACAAGAAATTTTAACAGATTTTGGGGATGACCTGGTAGTTTAAAAATGTGCCCTAGAATAATGTAAAAAACTATTTCTTTTATTAATGGGCCCTATCGATCTAAATTTTTCACCAATTGACTATTTCTGGTCGTTTGTATATTTCAGAACTAAATATAACTGCCGCAAATATCTAACATATTTAGTTAATACTGTTTGCATTCTGATGGTGCTGCTTTACGGTAGTGATTCACA
This sequence comes from Rhyacophila brunnea, assembly GCF_057557595.1. Classification (NCBI taxonomy): domain Eukaryota; kingdom Metazoa; phylum Arthropoda; class Insecta; order Trichoptera; family Rhyacophilidae; genus Rhyacophila; species Rhyacophila brunnea. The sequence goes on along the minus strand of NW_028232882.1, from coordinate 2,216,637 downwards.
GCACCTTACAAAGAAGCAACCGTATACTGAGCTTCGAGAACATATATTTCCGACGGATACTAGGTATGCAGTGGTATAAATGTAAGAGTAACAAGGAGATACGAGAGCAGAACAACAAGCTGCTCAACACACTGAGAGTGAAAAGGCAACGTTGGACCTAGCTCGGCCATTTGTTGCATATGAATCAAGACAATTTCAACCACGCCTACTCTTTCTTTAAGGCTATACTTCAGTTGAGGCATGGTCTAAAAATGTCGTAGCTAGGCGATGCGCGGATTGTGCAAATGACGCGTGCCGAACGAAATATAATTTGTCATAAAAATGTGTCCATTTATTGTTATGTTTATGTTATACTTATTACTATTAATAATAGTATATTCATTGACATGTTTTCTTTTTCAAGTACATACGTAAAGTTTTTTAGTCATTCTTACACGATTTAAGAATATATATTTATCTGACGCCATGACAAAACAAATAGACGTGCGCACATCTCGACCGTCGGTCTCCGATTGGCGACGAGTGCCAAATTTAGTTTCATAGACATTTCTTGGCTTAGAATTTTTTAAGAAAAGTTGATAAATTTCTCACTTACCATGTTTTTCTAAAAACTCGTTTTTGTTAAACAATAAAAATATGTCGCTTGATCCATTTATTCAATGTGATTCAACCCAACGATCACTCAATGAATGCACAAAGATACAATAAAATAAAATGTTACTCGTTAAAAAAAGAACTAGCAATATACTAAATTACTGTCGGCCATCGCAAACTCTTTGAACCATAAACAAATTACAATTAAACGGAGTTTTAAAATAATTCCAATCAACTTTTACAAACAATTTAAATTCGGATTATTTATCTGCAGTTGGATTGTTATTATCTGAGGGCAACGATTGTTTTGATATTTCTATATCCGTCAGAATAATAAATGGCGTGCAGCGATTTACTCCTCATTTCACTTTCTAATTCAATTTTAAACGGTTTCAAACTAATTGTACTAATTTTAAAATTCTTTTAACTGTTCTAAAATGCCTTGGAGTCATTATTAACGGTAGGATAAACCGAATATCAACAGACTCCTACGTAATTATAATTAATTGATTTTTTTTATTATCTCTGGCATTGCACTTGATATTAAGCTAGGTAATAGCCTTTAATAATACAATATACATTCTTTAGTTTCAACAGGCATATCCAACTTCAGGTAAGCTGTGACTTACTATCCACTATCAAAACAGGAACTGATCTACTGCACTTTCGTACTGTCATTTGTTAACTAGAACAAATGCATGGGCTGACAAGGTTATTGCCTTAGGGGCCGTGTTTAGGAGGGGCCCAGCATAGTAGGTCAACCTGATAAGTGTGATAAACACATATCACAAATTGACCATGATAGTTAAAGTCACATGCGGCGCTAATTTACTTAAAATATTAATTGATTATGGTTTTAAATCATTTAGTTACGTGATACAATTTTTGATGTATGTCGATATTAAATAATTCAATAAGTGGATGTATTAAAAAATACTTAATACCCTTTATTTTACCTCGATCGCCATTTAAAAAACGTTACTGTAGACCGCCACACTGCCTTTAATCTTAGTGATAGGTAGAGGGGCCTACTAAAGGGACCCGCTTTAGAGTGTGGGGTCTATGAATAAATGTATTATATTTGGCTGAGGGCACTGATTCTTTACAAAATCAACCATAACAACATCACAAAGAAACACCGAATTACCCATTAAGTCATGAAACCCATTTCGATTTTTGAAATAATTTTAGGTACTCATTGTACTCATTGTCAAACTATTGTACTTATGTATAATTATAAATAATTAACTGTGCAACGGTAAAGAGAATTCACATCTTCTCTTTCTCTCACTTCTGAGGTAAGCCGTGGGTGATGCAATATCCGCCATATAGTGAGGTCACGTCGGCTTCTTCTTATTTACCTAATTTTCTAGACTTTTTCTTTTAGATCTAGGGATATAATAGTCAGTATAGAGGATACAGGATGTGTTCCACAGAAACATCATAAACTATGGATTGTATGATGTAAACATTACCATTCATACTACACAGCTAGTTCACAATAAATATTTATTTAGTTTAATCAATACTTAATCTAAATATACCCCTTATTTATACATATAAAAACATCCCTAGCTATATATTTAACAATATAACATAATACTGTAGGAATTTGGTCAGTCATAAATTTATTTATTGATCCATGTCTTATATCTAATAATATTTTATAATATAGTACGCCTCTTACAGTAATGACTCAATTTATTTATGCGTATGGCACAATCGACCAAAATCTATCTATTGGATATACCTGGTCCATAGCATTTTGTGAGAATTGCAGTACTAATCTAATAATAATGACATCCAATTAAACTTGTTAATGAATAGTAGTACTTCACTTATAGTAGTATTTCACCTTGTCACTCTACAAGGCACCACGACTTGGAAACCTGGACATTAGCTTTGCCAAAGGAACAAGTGACAAACAAGGAATCGTGTTCATGAGACAAATTAGGATTGGCAACAATTGGTGGCAAAGATAGAATATTAAGCTTTACCGTATATGTGTACAAAGATTGCAATGAAGGTCAACAAATGCCATAGTTCACATTTAGACCAGTTAATACGTAGGGATATACAATAATTCTCTTCTAACTTAAAGACTACATCATGACAAAAACGCAATGTAAAAGTGTGCATAATAAATATTGTCAAAAACGAAGCCGCTAATATATCCTTCATACTTACTCTAGTTGCCGACTTAGTGTTTGTTACCAGATCTATAATTTTGATGAGAAGATACGCATCTGGCGTAAAACGTTAAATCTAACATTTTTTGCCACTGAAAAAAAATTCAGAAATTGACATTGTATTAACTTGAAAATCCACATGCTTGGGATTTTATGAATTAAAACTGTAACACAAGATACATTATTTTAAATACTGGCAAAAAGTTTTACAACCCACATCCAATTTTAGCTGTATTATTCATTTATTATTTGAGGGGAAAAAATCTTCTTCAATCTTTGTTCTCGTAAAAACAATGTCCATAGTAATTATGATCGACTTTTTAAAAAGGGTAGTTTATAGACTTTACTATTTTTTATTTATTTTCTTACAATGTCTGGTATATTTTTGTTGGATTCGCAGATATTGAAGGACGCCACCAGATCATAATATAGAGTATATATATTAAAAAATCTTTAAAAAGATCTAATCTCCGCATTCCGTTGTGGGCACCGTAATAATAAATGACATTGAAACAAGAAGTTTAGATAAGCGGTATTGAATGTAGGAAATGTATACCTAACAATTCTAAGTTAACTGAGAATTTAATTGAATTCATTAATATAGATTGTAATGTTATATGTAAACGAACATTCTTGGCGCAGTCGTTAATTCTAGTTGTATAAAAAATCAAAACCACACTTAATTTGAATTAGTAATATTATAATCATTCGGATATTGTACATTATTGGATCAAACGCCATGAAATATAATGTTTTATTTTTATTTCACGCGTGGTAGAGAAGCGATATAAAATTCATATTAACTAATCTTTTATGGGAGAAATTTACATGTTATTTTTATTTACACATATATATATTTCAACCCAAGTACAGATATTAGACTTATGATTATCAACCACTTCTTTTAAGAACAATCATTAAATTTATTCTGTGGTGATAGATACACTCCACTTAGAAGAAAAATTGGTAGGTAATATATCTTTTTTACTTTGTACTTACCATAAGTGGCAAGTGTCAATCTTGTAGCTGCGTCAAATTATGATATCTTATTTTATTTACTTAAATAATATAGAATATTGCAATGGACATTTTGTTCTTATTTTAAAATAAAATACTATGAATATAAAAAGCCAATATTAAAATCAAATCTGCCCCCAAAAGTGAAAAGCAACTATTTGCCAAAGTCATATTTTGAGATAATGAGACAATCACGTTTTTTCAACTTTTCTTAAGATTTTTTTCAATAATGTGGATGAATCTTTAGATTAATGATATAGGCAAAACCCAGTATATTGTCAATCGATGCTGTGTTTTGCTCATGAATCTCATTATACTGCCTTCTTGTTTAGAGCAACTACCGTTTTCATGAGAAAACGAAAAACAATATGTCGATTTTTATACTGAAATAAATTGTATACTATACGTATTTGTTTTTATTGAACTACAAATATAATTTACAGATGGTGTTGATTAAATTTTAAGAATAAATTACACCCTATATATAACAAATCATAATAGTTTTGGTATACTTTGGGCGATACGACAAAATTATGCACACTTTTTCATTCATAATTATTAATTGTTTTCGTTGGATAAATTACTCATATATTGTCGATTATTTTTTTAATTTATTCAACCCTGCCGAAACTAAACTATAACAGATAAAAAATATTATTCTATCTATAAAATATCATAGTTATGTATGATTCAATTGCATAATTTTAGCTGTTTATAGATAGACGAGTATTCTTTTAACTATTGTCTATTATGGTTTGGGTTTAATTGAATTTTAAAAACTAACCAACACCATCTCTATGTAGTGTTATTTTATTGTAGTGTTATTTCAATGAAAAAAAATACTTCTAACTGACAAAGTTTAGTGTGCACTATTTATGGTAGATCTTAACAGCCTACCTCCACCATCGCCACTGAATCCACGTATAAAAGTCTATGAAGCTACTTTATAATCATTCGCTCCCTCTTATAAGTATTATCATAATATAGTGTTTCTTCTTTTAAATGAAGTATTTTTATATAATATTTGCAAAAAGTGTATTAATATTTTATGAAGGTGGCATACCGTCACTTCTTATTTAATATTTTTTATATATTGTATGCCATAGATAAAGCAATAGACAATTAATTCAATCAAACGAGCGCAATTTCATCGTTCAATGACTTAACGATGTTTTTTTTTTCTCAGAAAAAAATCATTCCTTGCACTTAATAAAGCATAAAGTTCGATAAACTTGCTTTAATGTACCCATAATAAATGAATAAATTACTCACATAATTGATAATTGAATGCTTTTCAATAATATCGTTACGAGTAGCAGTAAACAACATTTACAACTTAAATGCGTATCAATTTATATTTAATATATATATAGGTATAAAAAGAAGATACACTAATAAGAAATAACAATAATATAAATACCTACCAGTGGCGAAGGGTGGAGGTGAGCAGTTAAGATCCGAAATAGATAGTGCACACTAAACTCTGTTAGTCATACTTATTTGTTTTTATTTAACTAAGAATACAATTATTTTCAGATGGTGCTGGTTAGTTTTAAAATTGAATTAAACCCTGCCTAAACCAAACCGTAATAGTTTATGTATTCTTAGTGCCATCTGACAAAAATAGTTCACAATTTTTCAGTCATACTTATTTGTTTTGGCTTTGATTTAAGCTGTTATATGTAAGTTAGTTATGTTGATATGAACAGATCCTACTGATCTAGTTATGATTGAGAAAATGCTGACGAATATTATTGCTCTATTGTTTTGTTTTGATAACAAAACATACATATTAATTAAAGTGTGTCACGCATTTAATGCTGAGTGGTACGATTGTTACAAATATACAAATATATTGGAGCCATCATAACAACAGTATCATACGACGTTAATATAAAGGTATTACTAAGGGAATGGGACGATTTGACACCGCGAACTGGCCTCCGCCGATTGGCCTCCGGTTATTGGCCGCCGGTACAATCGGACACCGACCCAATTGGCCTCCGGGACGATCGGACGCCGATACAATTGGGCGCCGACCCAATTGGACACCGGCCCAACTGGCCGCCGGGAGATTGGACGCCGCACGGCTGAATTAAACGCGCAAAGGAAAAGACCTACGTAACGACTTGGTAGAGAAAGTAGACACGACACTTTAATATGCTTCTATCTACTTAGTGATTGTACCTTATACATTTTTCGCTTATGATTGATAATAATTATTACTTATGCTTTATGCTGTTTATAAAAAGAGAAGAATTCTTCCCTCGTCAGAACTTGAAGATGTGCATAATTAAGTAAGTAATTTATTGTGTATACCTACCTATTCATATTAAAAAAATATATATATTAATAATGAATTGGTTAGTGAAAATAATATTTTTCGGCGTTTTCTCGATTTCATGTTATTATAATTGAACTTTATATTTATTCATCATCCGTAAATAAATATTTTGAAGTTTATGAAATAACAAACAATATAAGTAGGTAAAATACTTGAAAGGTACCTACATATTACATTATATATTATATTATTGTTTGAAATGTGTTGGTCAATCGATCTTTAATAATTAGGTACAATTTATATTAATCAAGGCGTTTACGTAATAAATAAAATAAGTCTATAATAATTAACAAACTATACCGTATTCAGTACCTACATGTATTCTGTACCTACATTATTATATAATATTATGTTGACAAAGCGAATTTGTATGTAGGTGCATATTATTGTCAATAGACTATCGTTTGAAATAGGTGTTAGGTATCTTCGGCTTAAAATTGCTTATTCTATTTTTATTACTAAACGTATTTTATAAAAAACGCGCTTACTCACATTAGATAAATTTTAAGAAAAGTTGACTCAAAAAATTCAGCACGGTGCATAGGTAAATGAATATTTTTTCATAGTGTGGTATATTTTTTTACATTATTTTTAAAATAACTGGAGTAGAGTGTACTAGATATTAATTTAAGTCGAAATGTTCATATGTTAAAAATTTCACCTTTAATTTAAAATGTGTACACATATTTTTGTTGAAAGATAAATAGTATGGCTAACATTAATACATTATTATAAACATTATTATGAGCGCTAAACCAAGAGATGTTACGGAGACTTGAAGCTTTCGAGATGTGGCTGTATAGATGCATCCTCAAAATTTCTTGTACTGACAGAGTGACAAATGTTGAAATTCTCAATCGAATGGGAAAGGACCAAAAAGTTCTACGTAGTATTAAAACCAGGAAACTACAGTACCTCGGCTACATTATGAGAGGACAAAAGTACAGTATTCCCCAACTTATCATTCAAGGAAAGATCAAAGGTAAGCGTAGCAGAGGACGGCACCGCATATCGTGGCTTAAAAACCTCCGTGATTAGTACGAGTGCATCTCCACTGAACTATTCCAGGTAGCAGACGACAAAGCTAATATTGCCTTGATGGTGTCCAACCTCCACTAGGGGATGGCACAATAAGAAGAAGAAGATAAATATTTATTTCTGAAGAAAATCTCACAAATGGAAAATTCACTGTTGGAATATGAATACGTATAATATAACAAAAACAGTAAAACAAAATAGTAATAAGTAGCAGTGTAAACTTAATAATTATATATCCTCTTGGACAACAAAAGTCAATACCACCACCTGTCACCTGACCAAGGCTACTAAAAACCATCCACACATTATATATATGGTGGATACAGAATGGTGACATGACTTGGGAAGATAATAAGAAAATAAATAATCTAGGAAAAAAAAATATATTGACTGGTGAAACATTTCACCAAGCATGGATTTATATTATATGAGTTGTATTGTTTTGTGTAACTACGTCGAAATATATAATACCTATTATATTAATCACTAGGAAGCCGATGTTTGTAATAGGGAATTATTTTTAATTTATCTGTGGAAATACCTGGGTACGTGGGAAAGCCCCAGATATTTAAAAATAATCTGACCTAACTACCTCATTAGCTCGATCAGGGGTTAAAAAATGATTGGCCTTTGTCATGAGAATTATACAAAATATTATAATAGCGTTAAAAATATTTTTAATAGGACAAGAATTTCGAAAAATGTCTAACTCATCGGCTAACAGTCTAAGAGCCGGCTGTCCAGTGAATTCGTCCAAAAATATCAGCAAAATATAATATAAAACATTGGAGTGAGCTTGAAATCGATAATTCAATACCTACTTTGATTTAAAATACAAAAGCCGATTGCCAATAAGTAACGCAATTTAGAAAGTGCTTCAGAGAGAATTATAAAAGCATTAGCTCACTTCGATACAAGTAGATAGGACTCGTATAGCTTAGTGGCCAGAGCACGCATCTGGGCGCGAATCCTGTTGGATATCGTATTTTTTTAGTTAGGTTAAATTTAATAATACTGGGTAATTATTGAGTTTGGAAGAAAATAAATCATTAAATCGACATTGACTGATTATATTGCAGTACGTATTTATAAATTAAATAATTAGTATAACACAAATTATGACTTAATAAGTAGAATTGAACAGTAAACATATTATTAAATATATCAATGACCCAATCACATGAACGTTTTTTAACTGCAACCGGTTTCGTCCACCCAGAGGCTAGTCTAGTCAGTACGATAAAAATTGCGTTTTATTAAATTAAATCAATAATAGAATTCATTTCCACCATGAATTTACAGTTAACATAATTAATAAAAGAAATATTATATTAAACAGAATTATACGAGTGAACACAGTTTGAAAACCCCTTTTTTTGAGAAAAAATAGGTTTAATAGTATTATTTCGATCAAGGCTGGCAAACCTTTTTACGTACGTGGGCCAAAATTTCAAAATAAACTCAAGTGACAATAATTAGTGACAAATACCATATTCGCAATGGAAGGGCAGATTATGAGCGAACGCGGCATGGAAAGTTAGAGTGTGACACACACACTGACAACGAATGCAGTCAATTTTAACTTATATAACAAATTCATACAATAAAGTAGGTAAAAACTTTATCACCTACCTATTAAGTCAATGATCACAATAAAAAATATAACAATAAATAATAATAAAAAAATAACAAATAAATTATGATTAGTTGAAGTATTTGAAGTGAAGTGGAAAAAAGTAGCATGTAAGAATAATATCGAATATTTGTTTCACAAGATTGATATCATTGGTATAGGTATCTCATTAGTAACCTCCGTTAAATTCCCAATACGTTGCTATGTTCCCAGAATTGACAATTTTACACCTCTTGAGTGTAGTAAGTATTTTTATTGATTACATTTACCAATGATCTATTATTATGTTTTGACGATTAATACTCATATCGAATGTATTATTAGTGAGAAGGTAGGGTTTTTTTTACAAACACTTCAACTATTCATAATTTGTTTGTTATATTTTTATTGTGAACTTAATGGTAGGTGATAAAGTTTCACCTAATTTATTGTATTACTTTATTATATAAGTTATAATTATTAACTGTATTCATCGACAGTGTGTATTTACCTTTTGGTAAATGCACATAGTGCCCGAAGGTGCCGAAAGGCGAAACTCGGGTCGCAAAAAACGACTCAAATGGAAAAGTACAAAACTTCAATCCATTAAAATTTATTCGTTTAGTTTACTTACATTCAAATATATAGGTATGTTGAATTTTTGAGAGGTTATTAAGAAAAGTAGTAACATATTCGGTTAGGTAGAATATATTAAAAGTGTATTTACATTAGAAGTTTTAGGTAGATAGGTAGAAAGGTACCTAATATTGTATTATTAGGTTCCTCCTTTTATTCCTTTATTTTTATGGAAAGTAATAAATATTTTGTGTAGTTTTCGTATGTTATTTTGTTATGAGGTTTTTTGAGATGAATATGTACGTATATTATGTTATTTAAATATCATAAGTAGGAATATAAAATACCCATACGATGTGTATTTATGAACTGCATTTTGTTTTTATATTATTGTCATTGAAAATAAATGTATTAATATAATTGTCGTTTTATTTATCAATTTTGCTTAGCACTGCATAAAATTGTGTTTTATTTTATTTTATTATTTAATATAGGTACTGTCTTTTCATCAAGGCTTCACTGTGAGTTAATACCGTTAAAGAAATTCATATGTAAGTATTATTATAAAAATATGACTTAGCAAATAGTGAATATTATTAATAACTATAAGGTTACTTTACATATTTATCCATCAACCTACTGAAATATTTACAGCAGATTATTTTCTTAAATATTTAAAGATATTTTTATTTACCCTAAAACACACTTTAAAATGTATTGTTTTAATTTAAGAAAAGTCTGAAAGAATATTATTTTCATTCAAACTGGCTCAATTTAACTAATAAACTAGAAACAGGTAAAAAAATAAAAAACACACGACGAAATAAATAACAATAGCTTTAGTGTTTTATGGTTGTATTTTAAATGATATACATTTAATAAACTTTAAAAAAATACCATATACGAATACATATATTTTGGTTACTGTTTTTATTTGGTGTTTTTCCTCGCTTTGAGTTTCGCATAACATATACTTAATTATCCCCTTTATAGGGACACCTACAGATTTGTAAATATAAATAAAAATACGTAAATTTAATTGTGCACATCTTTAAAAGACGAGGAAAGAATTCCATTATTTTTATAAACATCATATATATACTATACTTAAATAAAAATGACTAAAACTTCCAATAAAGTTACAAATTCGCTTTGTCAACATAATATCTAATGTAATATGTATATACCTTTCAAGTAGTTTACCTACTTATATTGTTTGTAATTTCATAATCTTCAAAATAATTATTTACGGGTGATATAGGTACACATATAAAGTTCAATAATAATAACATGAAATCGAGAAAACGCCGAAAGACAATATTTTAACTAACCAATTCATTATTAATATATATATTTTTTTAATATGAATAGGTAGGTATACACAATAAATTACTTACTTAATTATGCACATCTTCAAGTTCTGACGAGGGAAGAATTCTTCTCTTTTTATAAACAGCATAAAGCATAAGTAATAATTATTATCAATCATAAGCGAAAAATGTATAAGGTACAATCACTAAGTAGATAGAAGCATATTAAAGTGTCGTGTCTACTTTCTCTACGAAGTCGTTACGTAGGTCTTTTCCTTTGCGCATTTTATTCAGCGGTGCGGCGTCCAATCTCCCGGCGGCCAGTTGGGCCGGTGTCAAATTGGGCCGGCGCCCGATTGTACCGGCGTCCGATCGTACTGGAGGCCAATTGGGTCGGTGTCCGATTGTACCGGCGGCCAATAACCGGAGGCCAATCGGCGGAGGCCAGTTCGCGGTGCCAAATCGTCCTAGACCCATTACTAATGATAGTTGCCTATTAATAAAATAATAAATGTCATTTTCACAATGCGCCATCAAAATGCTTATTATGTATCACTTCGCATTAACTGAATGAGATTTTTTCTTGTAATCATGCGTATTTTAATATAATAGCCTAGCGTATCTTTTTAATTATGCTATCTCGACGTGATAAATAGCTATTATTAAAAGCAATTTTTGTTAATGGCGTTCAATGACTTCATAAATACTATGTTTAAAAAAGGTGCTTAAGCTTTAAAATCATATAAGTAGGCAATCATCACTTTAACGTAACAGTAAGCTCAAACAATAAACACACAAGTATAGTGGAATATTATGATTTTTTTTTGCACAAATATAATATATAATATTGTATTCTTTATAAACAAACTGGAGATTTTACCGGGTTGCCGATTTTTGCCTTAAACTCATCGAAAAATTAAACCCAACATCCATTCTTAGTGATTTACCATAATCTCAAAATAATTTGTGAAAGATTATGTTCATTACGTAGGTTTTAGGAAGACGAACCAGGTTCGAATCATGCAGTGACGTCCCGTGAGGGTAGGCAGATTGAGCGTCGCTTGATTCGCTTGGAGGCGGTAGTTACTCGAAGGGCGACAAATCGAGAAGAATCATTTGGTATATACAGACATAGCTAAAATTATTTTGTTTACATGCTTACAATAATAGCATAGTTAAAATGGCGTGTAAATAATAAATATGTGTATTGCTAAATTTAATGGTACAAACCAAATGTGTGTAAAATATGTACCCCATAGAACCTTAGACTCTGATGATTTGGGTATATTTATTCACTTTTTATATCTAAATTTAATTTTGTATGTTTTAGTTGTACCTACCTATATATTTTGTTACAAATGTATCCATGCAACAGATTTATTAGATATTGGAGTAATGACATGATGATAAAAGATACTGTATACAAATGGGGCGGCAATTTGTTTAGGGACGTCACTGGAATCATGGGTCTCGAAAATATACATTGTTTTTAAATATGTGTTTGGAGTCAAAGCATGGACCTAATAGGTTGAACAAGTGGCTAACATCCATTTCTCGTTACAACAAAAATTTGTTAATACACAAACCTCCATTCTTTGGAGACCCATATGATCTTATTTGGATCGGACATGATCAAAAATAAGAAGGTTTTTGATTTCTTAACATCGACTTTACAATTCATGCTCTAATATTTTTAAAAAAATCGGAGTGCACCTTCTATGAAAATACATCTTTAACTCTAACTTGCAGCACATTTCTCTATCATGGACCACTCATATTATCAGCTCACCAACGCCTTGGATATTGCGTCTCTTATAGAGGTTGTGTCACCAAGATAATATTTGTCCAAACTAATTCTGCCGTCCTCTACCTTCCCCTGTTATATAAATCGGATTAAATCATACTTCACATTGCGGAAAATATGACCAAAGTATTTAGCTATAGCTTTTTTTATTTCATTGGCTCAAAATACATAGCTAGAAAAATTCTCATATTTTACGTTAGCTGACTGGTTGACAGCTCTTGACAGGTTTTGGTGGATGCTGGATACCCATCTCACTCTTTACCAGATCATGTTATGCCTTCAGCACTTTACGCACATGACCACGATGGCCGCATGTGCGTGATTTAACTGCCTCTTTAAGAGTCATCTTCAATTTATTATTACTAAACAAACAAACGCTTAAATACGCATGTTTCTATAAACGAAAAATCTTTTCCTAAGTAATCATTAATATCATGGTGTCATTGAACTTTTAAATATAATAATTACAATCATAATAAGTACTTATCATAAATAATATTTTCTCTACTTAAAATATCAGAGTTCCTTTCAACTCTATGATTAAGATAAACGTGATTCAAGAAACTCCACAAAGGTATTTAATTAAAATCAAAATTAAACGAACAACAAATTCTATTGCTACTTGATCCATGTCTATTAATTGAAAAAAAGCTCTTTCTCGTAACAAAACAATACTCTTTATCCAATACGTATGGTAGTATATCGATAAGAGAGATGTATACAAATACTAATTCTTTGTAGACTTAATAGTGATGGGCTAAAATGGTAAACATTATTATATTATTAAATAATTTAAGACAAGTTCCGAGAATATGAAACATGTTATCAAATTATTACTATTGATACTAAGAGCACTTAATACTTTGGACGCGGAAGACGCACATGGCGCGTAATGACCAGGCGGCCGATGGATGTAATTAACGTGCATTTTAAAGGGGGCAATTAAAATCTCATTATCTCTTCAGCAGCGAAAGCGTTAATGCGGTTTGAATTTAAATTATATATGATGAATATTCAACGAATAATTCACTTATTCATTAGGAATGTTACATTCTTTATTGAACATATTATGTAAATTTAAAACACCTTAGAAATATATACACCACAGATATCCAGCAGGATTGAGTGGATTCCAATACACGTTAGTAATTAAATCAATTATTTATACTTTTATTTAAAATACAAAAGCCGACTGCCAAAATAATAACGTTATTTAGAAAGTACTTCAGTGAGAATTGTAAAATCTACTTGCAATTAGATATGACACACTTAGTTTAGTGGTGAGGGTACATGCGTGCAAAGCCTAGAAGGCGAGGGTTTGAATTTCTGTGGGTGTCATATTTTTTTCCAAACGATCTTTTTCTAATGATCGTATATTTCTCTGAGGTGTTTTCAAATTATTTATGATGAATGTTTTGTTTTGTATAGAACAGTGATATAATTCTAAATAAAATAGTACAGGATCAATGGTTTTTCAACATCGAAATCCCCCACATTCCCAACCTTTTCTAATGCACATGTTTTAATATTTAAGTTAAAAATATCATCAACCTTTTTTTATTCACTTGTCTCAAAATAAATGCGTGTAACTTATTATTAATTAACAACACTATCTGGAAAAATTCTACTCCAGCTCCACCACATAAGAATCCTTTGTAGCGACCCAAATTTAGCATTTCCGTATTTCAGGTGCAATATTATACATATTTATGTCACTTGTATTACTTGTCAGACACTGGATTCGTACCTGGGACCCACGACGCTATAGGCCGACTCTGTGCGTATTTGTGTATGAGTCAGAGTATGGACCTAATAGGTTGAGCAAGTGGCTGACATCTATTTCTCGTAAAAACGAAATCTGTTAATACAAACATCCATTTTGTGGAGGCCCATAATGATCTTATTAGGATCGGAGATGGTCGGAAAAAAATATACATATAATTTATAATATACGGCTGACAATGATAAGACTATATTATAATTGTTTATATTATAGATCGTAAAATAACGTACATTACTCACAAATATTTCAAATGTTTAAGTGTTTTTTTTAACTATCAAAATAATGTGTGACAAATGCTCCACTCGGTCTAAATTATATTCTAGATATTTTGCTAATAAGTAATAACCTATAATATACCTACCTAATAATAATTTGATAAGTTCATTTATCTAAGCAAAAAAAAATGGTGAATATTTCCACACATTTTTTTTGTACAAAATTTATTGCTCAGATGGGTTTATTTATGATCTGCATACGTTATATAAAAAATAGAGATAAAGTTGTTCATATATATTTATTTTTTTATAAATAATATTGATAAACAGGCGTTTATGAGGTTCTATTGTTTTTTACATCATACTGCTTTCATTATTAAATCAATGGTTTTAAATGAAGTAATTTTGATTAATTTCTTGAAAGAAAAGTTGCATTTTTATCATACGCTACTTACACTCACGGGTCCAGAAATGAATTAAAAAAAAAACGTTTTTTCTTTTATTGTTAACTATATTTATTTTCGTGCTACAGCTGTACGACTAACATAAATAAATTAAACACGACAAGGCAACGGCGCAAACATTTCGGTGGACATTAAAAAATGTCACGACCAATCTTCACACACAATAAATTTAATACCAATGTCGTGATATCCTTCTGTATTTTTAAATTTAATATAAAAACATTGTGTGCATTTACATTAAGCAGCGTTTCTTTCTAAAGTTGAACTATGCATCTTTATAATAATATGTTTTTGAAAAATAAATAAGTAATACTTAATTACCCTTACCGGACCCTAGAGTATATGCTTCATAACTTTGCACTTCGGCTCTAGGATGACAATGATGTAATTGTAATATATTCTAAAAATATGTTTTTTACATATTATATTATCTATTTATTTATTTATTACTACATATAGTAATACAAATGTATATAATTTAATCAGGCAAACAGGCGTATCAGTGTAGTTAAAAGTGCACAGTTATAAAACGTACATTCTACACTCTCTTTGCTCCATGCAAAAAATAATGATGATGCACACTACCTCTCGTATTATCTCTAAAACTAAATCAAAAACACCCATGTTTTTTGTATTGCTATCAAAAGGAGCTTACGAGGAATTTAATAGTGTAAGTTTCTGATCTATATCGTCTATAAAAAAGTCAGTTTTTTGATAACGTTGCATAATCGACGTATAAAATATCGTTATTTAATGTGCTTACCTACTGAATGTATTAATAGTATATGAGGTATTTACTACGGGGTTTTACAGACACTTTCAATATTTAAAATATAAAAAAATATTTTTATACCTGATCCTTCACTAAGGTAATAAGGTTTTCACCTTCTTTTAGTGTATTTCATATATATTATATACAATGATTAATTGTGGTCATCGTCAGTGTGTGTATTTACCAATAGTGAGTGCACAAAGTGCCTGAAAATTCTGAAAATCGAAACCCGGGTCGCAAAAAATGACGCAAGTGGAATAGTATAAATATACATAATTTAAAAACATCTCTTGCATAATATACACACTAGGAAAAATCATTTTGTAAAAAAAATACGATACAAGACGGGATTTGAAGCCAGTATGCTTGTACAATTAATCTACGGGCATCTTAGTTAATTATGACGATTTTAACTAGTAGTTGTTACATGAAATGCTTATCGAATTGCGTTATAATTTTGGCTATCGGTTTTAGTATATTTAATTAGGGTAGGTATCAATTAATTCATTAATAATTATTAACCGACTAATAGTATAAAACTCAAATCAATTAGAATTATAATGTATATGATTTAGTTCCGGTACATGAGGAACATGTATACTGTTTGAAATCAATAATAATAAAAAAAAAACAATAGCTTCAATTTATAAAAAATCTATCTCGTCAAAATCTATCAATCACGTAAATAGTAAAATATGGCTATAGCGACATATTTAGTGAAATTATATAATTGACTTTATCTATCTTTAATTAATTGTAGCTCAATTTCCATAAACTAGCGTATAAGTTAACAGTGCACATGTAGAAACCTACGAGCCGTGAAACATTTTCCGATAATACGGCGATGTGATGATAATAGCGAAGTCCAAACCAATCGTATGAGCAATCATTTTAAATTCAGTCACGCCATAGTAAAATTCTCCGTGACTAAATAAATGCTAAATTTAATAATAATGGTATTACCTTCGGTCAAAATAGCGGTATGCTACACAGCCAATATGTTACTTATATATTATATATTTGAAATATTTAATGGTCACCTATGTTATATGCCTGAATATATCATTTCCATCGATTGAATGGCCTAAGGGGGAAAAAATACTTTGAAGATTCACACAGTTCTATCTGAAGTAGTTATCTCAACGATGGTTTCACGGTTCACTGCAAGCCAGTTTCTTGAGTTACTGAATAAATATTAACCAATAGATGGGCATACTATATATTTACCATATTGTATCATACTATTGGTTTTTAGTACAATACGGTTTTGTTATTAAGATAGAGATAAGTTAATTCAATATTTTGCATAAATTAACATTGCATGGTGGATGGAGTCGATGGAGTAGATGGAGTCTGTAGTGAGTGTCATTGTTATATTTAAGGAACTCAGAAATAATTGTAACTGAATTACCTAACGGGTAAGGAGAAGCAGGCAACCGATCTCGAGTAAGGAAGAACACGAGATAAATTAGACATAGTTATGCAGAAAGTAGCCATTCCACAAAAAATAAAAAAAATGAGATATGATATATAGATCAGATGCGAGAAGGTTTTCTCTACATTCTGCTGAAAATAGCCAAGCCGCAAAACAATTATTCTTGAAATAAAATACTATTTATAATTTGACATTTTACATATTACATACATTTTTAACAATCATATTGTTCCTAAAGTGCCATTATCTCAGCTCGACATTATTGTGGACTGGCTACATTCTGCATAACTACGTTCAATTTAAAGACGTGTCAAGAATACGTTATACGTCAAATACTGACAACTGCTCTCGGTTTATGCATTGACGCTAATTTAATATTGATGTATTACACACACTATTACACGTCTATAATGCGTGGCTCATTTTTGTAGCACACTCACACATTCAAAACCTTGCATCAAAATTTACTGTACTGTCATATAACCTATCGAAATTATATTTATTATCTGTTCTGTAGTTATATTACTCAGTTTATTTCTTTATTTTTGTTATTAGCTAAAATTAGATATTTTTTTGTAATGTTATTGTGTTATATTATTTTTTAATATTTCGTGAGGTTTTTGTCTACACAAACCTCTGGCAGCCCATCGCTCATTTTTTAAGTTCAAGTTTTAGTGTTCCTTAGTTTGAACTTTTGAAGATATGCTCCCAGCGCTCCGTGGCCTGTCCTCTCATGAGTGGTAGCAAAGATAATATTTAGAATGAATTTCCGTATTAATTATCCTGTGCCGGACTTGTGTATCTGCTATTACATACATCCACTGTGACATTATAGGTAGATCCTGTAAGTCGTAAAGACTGTAATAGGCAGGCCATACATATTTTTATCGGGTGGGTATCGCATTAAATGCTTCTATCCAGGTGAGTATCACAGAAAAAAATGTTTTAGAGATAGACCCTAAAATAATGGAAATACATAATATATTAATAACAAGATAAAAAGAACTTTTCATATACTTACCGCGCTTTTAAATTTTCTGTTAAATCATATAAAGTTGACAATTCTATGTATTAATAATTACTTTTTTTTTTACTTGATAGAAATACTGAATTTGAATCATTTTGATATTTCATATTGATTTCCATAGTAACGCACGTATATATTAATAATTTAGTTGCTAGGACCCTCTTAGCAACCAATAATAGTGTTTTACTTTTTACGATTTTTTTCCGAAATAACTTTCCATACAAAACAGAATTAACTGAAAATAGATTCAATTCTGGTTAAAGATGGCTAAAAGTATTAAAAGAATGCATTGTCGTCATGTTCTGATATATTCTAAAAAAATGTCTAGCTGGTCGGGAAGTTAGTTAAAAATCTTTAATCGTCCAATACAAATCTTGGACAAACAAGAAAAAATTTGTACTGGACACACAAGAAAAAAATTGTAATGGACAAACAAGAATACGAGCTAATAAAAACGTGGTAAAATAAAGAAGATTGGACATGAGCCACCGGCAGATATTTTATGAGTAAGTTTACTAACTAGTCTCTGTGAATGAATATTTACTTATAAAATTTATTTTGTAAGCACGCACTTTTAAAATCTTAAATAAAGAAAAAATAAATTTCTCTTTATCACAATTTTACTTCAATCTTAGATTAAAAAAATCATATGCGTGACGTATTCATTTATAATTATTCTGTATTTTGTTTGCACTTAATTGCGTACGAGAAATCAAGATTCCTCTTAAATCAAATGCCCAACATTGTATGAGATTATAACAATTATTACAATAGTTCAACGCGTAGACTGACGTGAAAATTACTATTGTAAAGTGAGAATGCTTCAGCTGTATCACTGTGTTTTTTTTTCTTTTGTGCCAGATAATAAAAATTCACAAATAAATGACTAAGATACGAATAATTACAATCATTTTATTACTCGTATTATGCTCGCGTTTGAAGCTAAAACCTAAATTTCTGACTATTTTCTAATATATTAATTATTTTACTTAGACATTTATTTGTTAAGTTTTATAATATTATTTAATTAATAATTTAGTTACCAACTCGTTTTGGTGCCATATTCTAAACTTAGTTATTCTAAATTCTAATGGATTCAAGCTCTATATTATTCCAATTAAGTCGTTTTTGGCGACCCGGGTTTCGCCTTTCGGCATCTTCTGGCGCCGTGTACACTCACCGAAAGGCAAAACCCCGGTCGCAAAAAACGACTTAAATGGAATAGTACAGAGCTTGAATCCATTAGAATTTAAATTCAAATTCCATCAAGTACCTTCGGTCGATAGTATTAATATTAGTTATTCTAAGTTAGTTTTTAGTTTCCAGTTAGTTCTTTTTAGTTATACCATTCAGTGAACTCAAAATAAAAACATAGAAAAAAAAGATTTTATACTCCATGTGGGACTTAATAATAGCATTGTAAAGCTTATTAAATAGTTGAAAACGTCGTTTTTTTAATTATTGATTTATTTCATATGGTAGTAATTACTGGAATGCTCATGAACGTACTGTACTTTTTTGTTTCAAAGCACAGTAGATTTATTATATTTTTTATATCAAATAATGCACGATCACGTGTGGGCACTAGTATAGAAAAAAATCTGCTAATTCTATTTTAAGTGAGCTTTCATACACCAATTAATAAGAATTATTGCAACCAACCATGTTTCATCGTAGATAAAAAAAAACACAAATAATTGCTTCATTCAATAAAACTATACTAAGTTTACTGAAATGATTGATGATTTTTAAATTATTAAATAAATGTAAAAGTAAATTCATTGAACTATTATTAAGAACATTATTCATCTAAACGATTTTTCGTCAAGATTTTTTGTATACAAAATTTGTTCTAAAAACACACATTATTCGTTTATAAAATACGCTGTATAAATATGGAGAGTTATTATATGGCTAAATAAATGTCGACATGATTTTATTGTCTGCCGTTGGGATTTTGTGTTCTTTGTTTATTATAAATAATATCATATGTTATATAGTCAGGTTTTTCAAATTATATACTTAATGAGCTAAATTGGGTCGTATATATGTAGGTGGGCTATGATGAAAAATCATCAAATTTGGTGATACGTATCGCTGATGGGTTAATAATAATATTATGAGAACAAATGCAAAATTCAATAGGATAGAATAATATCATCAAAATATTCTACCAAAATACGTATCTACATACTTAATTAAATTAAATGATAGATCAATGTAAATTGTTATAAAATAATATGAATCAAACAGCAAACTTATGACTAACACAAATCCCATAGTATTATGCTATATTATTAAATATTATTGTAATAAATGTTTTTATATAAATAAATAAGGGATACTTTTAGATTTTAAGTACTGATAAGATTAGAGTAAAATTTATTATGTAATTTTAAGAGCTAGCTATATTTCCACAATATTGTAGAGTATGTAATATCATGAGTTGTAATATCCACATCATAAAATCCATAGTTTATGATGGTTTTATGAAACATATGCTGTATAGGGGATCTATGTATTCTCACGGCGACCCTAGTCCGTGAGATTATCCCTTTTCAGTAGTAAACCTAATTGCCACGGTTAAAGTATAGGAATTTCTGTAATGAATATTTAGGACAGGTCATGGCATGAGCTTACATCAAGGTTCAATTCATAATTCATTAATAAAGAGATTGATCATTGGAATCGGTTAAATTCAAATACCGAAAATTTATTTTTTATTTTCTTTAAAATTATAGTCATATAAATACAGTTCTTATAATTCCAACAAAGTTTATTTTTGAGAGTCTACCCGATTTTACATTCAAGAGATAGTAAAAAATATTAATTTATTAATTCTAGTCATGTGGCACTACTGAAAATCCTATTTTAGTTATTGTGTCAGCACAGTAGAATCTTTAACCCAAACAAAAAAAATCTATTAAAATGCTACAAAGAAAAAAATATGGGAGTTGATTTCATCTTATTATATTATTATTTTAATATAGATTTGGTCACGGAGTGCAACACTGAAAATTACAATGAGCAGCATCGTGTGGAACAATTTCCGAATTCGAAAATCGAACGTGCGCATCGCTCATAAACGCATCATTCGATTTTCAAATAAAACAATTTAATTGCAAAACACGCGCCGTGCGCTTATCTCTGTATATTTAGGGTTGAAATAATTACAAACTAATATTTTTATGATCAATCAAGATAATGTATTATGACATAGAAGTTTTTTAAACATTACGACAGGCATATGACAGTTATGTGATATCAGTTTAACTGGAGCTTAATAGTAGCTAACAATATAACAAAGACACATAAGCTTTGATAAAATTACATAAGTACATGGTTTCGCCGCTTTTGACGAGTTGGATTATTATCGGATAATGATACGTGACTTCTCAATCCACATATTCATAGACGGACACTTTTCGACTTCACCAACATACTCTATATTCAGGCCGGCTATTACCAATAGTTTGAATGCAATATCTTAAAATGTTTGTAGAAAATGATGATTGGTGCATAAATTGTAATAATTTGAACGAAATATATTCAATTAAAAATCTTCATTTATTGCGAACAGGTGACCGTATTGCATTTGAAGATAATAAATAACTAGCACTACCATAGTAATCTGCAATTTAGTGCTACGTTTTAAATATACTCATACTTTGGATATTGACATATTCTTATTGTATTATTAACTCACATTTCTCTGTATTTTTATTTAAAAAATTGTTAACACTTATTTTATGTCATATCGTGAACGCTTTGAATTTATAATTTGTTATGTTCATTATATGTAAAATAAATTTGCTAAAAATGCTATGTATTACCATATCATATTATTGATTAGTACATAAAATAAAATAAATGCAAATCTTTATAATAATTATTGTGTGTATATAATAAAGATGTACGAAATGAACTAACTAGTAGATACAAAGTCTAAAATCGCTACTTTTTTTTTAATAAATTGTTGGTTGAAATTGATACATTTTGTGGCATTGAAATTATTTGGCATGTACTATAACTAATTTTTAATGTTTTAGATTTATCTCTCCTTTAATTTCGCACATATTAAAATGCCGTATATATTTTAATTGTTAATATAATTTCGTTATATTTTGTAAATAAAAATCTAGAATTTTTTGCAGCCCTGTTTTACCTTTAGAAAATAAAATTGTATCAAACGGTCAACAAAACGATCGAAGCTATATACCATTGCAATTTTTACAGCCAATCGCGTAACTGTACAGTCCAGTTGGTGGGACTTAGATATAAACTGCTATCCTAACATGGCGCTCGAGATGCTCGACTGCCATGTATGGATATATCTATTGAATTAACGGTTTCGGATTTAATGCGATTAAGACGATTGTTTCAGAGCCAAAGATGGCAGAATAAATCACAATATGGACTGTTATTATTTCTAAATTTTGGGTCAAGCAGTGCACCTAACAAAGTCAGCTGGTTTCATTTTCACATATTTTCGTACATTCATAATAATATACCGATGTTAAGTAATAATTATTCATTTATCTCAGCTTAAGATTTAATGCAATTCAAACGATTGTCTTATATCCAAAGATGGATGACATCTATTATTACAGATA
Source organism: Rhyacophila brunnea (assembly GCF_057557595.1). Classification (NCBI taxonomy): domain Eukaryota; kingdom Metazoa; phylum Arthropoda; class Insecta; order Trichoptera; family Rhyacophilidae; genus Rhyacophila; species Rhyacophila brunnea. Next base: position 2,193,844 of record NW_028232882.1, on the reverse strand, counting down.
GTTAATATCGCCAAATTTGATTTAGGCCATAAAAACTTGCGCAAAAACGATGTATCCAAAAAATTATCGAAAGTGAGTAATATTTTTTTTTGTTTTTGGATTTAAAGCCATTCGGATGATAATCAACGGATTCGTGCCAATGTGCTGTATCAACACCTTAATACTCGTAGTATGTAGTTATATATTTCTCTGAGGTGCTTTCAAATTATGTATTTAAAATAAAGAATGTTACATTATTAAATCTTGTAAATTATTTATTGAATAGTTTATTAAATTATTAGAAAGTGCAAGTACGTTATAACTAAAATTTGGAGAGATCTTGACACCGATTAGTAATTAAGGTATTTGATACTTTTATTTAAAATACAAAAGCCGACTGCCAAAATTATCGCAATTTGTAAAGTGCCTAAAAAATGTAAAAACCACTGGTTAATTGCGTCATAATTAGATAGGACCCACATGAATTAGTGGATAGATCACATTGGTGCGAATCCAGTAGATGCATGGTTTAGAGTCCTGCTGGGCACCATGTAATCATAATCAAGCAAGGTTAAGATGTACTCCTAGATTGGTGTTATTTTCCTAAAAAGCTACTAGATTATATAATTAAACAAACTATATAAGTTGTTTTAGCACGGCTTAACCAGGCTGCTATAATTATCCAAAATTAGTAATTAACGATAAAATACTTCAGTGGATTCAATTAATTATATCAACGACATGCTCAATAATTATATAAATAACATTTCACCTAGTACATAACATTATATTACCTATATGAACGAAAATTGAAGGAAAGCTTTCATATAAAATTATGTGGTATATAACAGCTGCTGCCGATGGTAATGATTGTGGTCTTTAGAATTGATCGCGTTGACTGATGGTCATAAAAATCAACATTACACTGCAAATACTGACACGAAATCATTTCGGTCCGCCATTTTTTGTTCGCAGTGGCGCACGCAAAATCGATTACAAAGCACTGATGGCTTTGCAGTTTTATTTCCTAAGTACATCTCGAGAGCAGCTTTGATTGTACTCAATCGTTATTTATCAAGTCATGCGTGAAGCGACTGCATTTTTGTAGACTGTGTTACCAAAGCTGAGCTATCGACATAATATAACTAGGCGATGATAAAGTTTTCTATGTGAATAGGTTATAGAGAGAAAAATACAACGTATTTATTTATTTCAGAAGAATTATAAATATTTATTTTATACAAAAAAATTAAATACACGGATTTCATATTAAAATGAATAATTGTCTTTGCTAACACGAAAGTAGTTAAAAAAATAGTTGGTATCTGTAATATGGTTAGTTAATATCAGGGGTATTAGAAAAATAACCAACTTATACGACGGCTTCTAATGTGTTCAATAGTATATTATTACAGTAATATCAATTAACCACGACAAAGCGATTTCACCATAGTGTTTTTAAAATTCCATCATACAAAATTAATATAAAACTATATTATGTAATATTAAATAAAAGTGTAAATTATTTGATTTATATAAAATAAGTAATGTTCATGGTATTTTAATCTTATGCATAAATAAATGGATAGGTAATAAAAATAGTCTCTGAAGATAAAAGAGAACTGGAGTTATTTAGAAATATAATTTAAAAATGATAGTACCAAACTTTATTTTGGTATACAGATAACTCAAAATAAACGATTGAATCATTAATCTTTCAGTTGCTACAATATTACAGGCTCAGGTTTCGTATAACCATGTATAACGTGTCAATCAGAGCATAGTCTGAAGATGTTGTATGATATGTTAAAATGATGCCTTATGTTTTATCACTCTATGACTTAACATCAAAATCTATATACCTTAATTATTGGATCGATAAGATTGGACATTGAATATATAAAGCCACATAATATCATGATATCATAATATACATAATATCAATAAAATACACATAATATCATGGACAATACAGATCCTAAAAATAAAGAGTTATTTGCCAATTCTAGTGGGAGTTTAGAGAATAAATGTTACTATAGAATGTTAATTGTATAGTAACATTTGTTGATACATGAATCATATTTTAACAAAATACTCTAATCATTCACAAGTGTATCAAAATATGGCTTTATTCTAAAAAGTTAAAACGATGACATTCAAAATAATTCTTTTTTGTTATATTCATATTACATTGTATGGAATTATGATTGCTTCGATGAGCAAATACAGGATAGTATAGTGACATTTACATCTCTCCTACCAAGTCTACCCATTTTTAGGTATGGTTACCATAGATATACCAGATTCTTTATTTTCACCTTTATACAGCGCGTATGTTCTAAACAGAAATATAAAATTTAAATACTAAACCATACGATAAAAAATAATTGGTATTATTTTCTAGTGTATTTTATGTTTCATTTATTTCTTATAAAATAGTGTAGCAGTATTTTAAAATTGTCTCTACTCACCTTTCGTGAGTGAAGTATAAATTGCACCTTAATCGCATGTTTTTGAATATGGAACGCACCATTGATTGTCTCTCTTTGTGCGAGTTTCAAAGAATTGTTAGTGTTGCCATTAAATTAAGAAATCCATCACCAATTTGCGGTAATAATAAAATATTTTGTTCAGACATTTTGATGCATCATCGTACCCGCGTCAAACCATTTATGGCTTGTTTGATGGTATAAAAATAAATAAATAAACACATAACAATCGTGACAAGATACCACGCGAAAAATAATCCTTGACTTTGTTAATAGTTATTAATGAACGCGCTGAAAAGGAGTAGGTCTATAATTGATTATTGTCAAAAACTTTAAAGGTTATTTGGAAGATAGTTAACATAATGACGATGATACAATTTAATTAGTTACATCCTTTTGTATCCATTGATAAAATAAAAATACACATACACACTATTTGGTAAGATAACATTAAATCAAATCTACAGCTAAGTAAAATAAGGAAATAAATACTGGGATTACAGTTTTTCAATAACTTTAATTATCGTATATTGAAACAAGTGAAATATGCAACGATCCAAAAAATGACACCAAAAATACTATAAAAATGGCACGATACATTATCATTCTTACAGAAATATCTTTTTAAGTAAAACAAACCTGATTTATTGTTTCAGAATATTGTTGGTACAAGACAGTGTAGTTATTTATTCATTTAAAGGGTTACTATTTACACTTTACAGCAGGGGAGGGCAAACTGCGGCCCGCCGGGTATTTTTTTGCGGCCCGCCAACATTAATTGTACTTCTGATTACGAATAACTTTTTTTATATATTTTTTTTTAAATATTGACAATAGATTAAAATTTGAAGAATTTGTTGTTTCGTTAATGTATTATCTCAGTACGTCTTCCTTGCGTCTCGTCTCACACTATGTAAACACTATTTTCTATGTTGAACATCGCGACACATTTAAATACTTTTAACTCTGCGTTGCAAGGAAAAAAAATATATGCCCACGATATGGTGAGGAGTTTGAATGGATTTCAATTAAAACTCAAGTTGTTCCTTCGACAAATATCGAATAAGAACGTGGACCACTTTCCAACTTTGAAGTTGCTGAATATACCAGAATATAAATTTGAAGAATATGGTAAAATTATTAAAGCTCTGAATGACGATTTTTTACAAAGATTTGGTGACTTCCGAAAAATTGAGACAAGTTTAGCAACAGTACGCGATCCATTTTCAATAGATATTGATAGTGTACTGACAGAGCTACAACTTGAGATTATTGGTCTGCAGTGTGACACTGAATTAAGAGAATTGCATCGTCGCGAAGATATATCTAAATTTTACAATGCCCTTAATTCAGACAAATTCGAACAACTTAAAGATTATGCAAGAAAAATGTTCGTTGTTTTTGGATCAACCTATATATGTGAACAAACATTTTTGATCATGAACCTCAATAAAAATTCTTTACGATCAAATATCTCCGATGCCCATTTACAAGCAGTTTTGAAAATATCAACCACAAAATTAACACCTGAATTTGAAAAAATGTACAACACTTTCATGCTTCTCATTATTTTTTTTGTAATGTTTATTTTTCATGATAATAAATAGTGTATATCTAAAAATGGTATTTTACTTGCGGCCCGCCGCTCATTTTGAATTCTTGAATTTGGCCCTCCATCCAAAAAGTTTGCCCGCCCCTGCTTTACAGCATTTAAACTACTAGGTTTATTTTTTTGTTAATGTGACTACATAATTTATTGATAGACAAAACTGTTTATAATGGTTATTTATTATACACACTTGCACACTGCATTACATTTTGAGGTTATATATATTTAGATAATATTAATTAAGTTATATAATATTATGTGAATTTAGTAGTTAATAGTTGTATGTTATTCTCTAGAATCTAATAAAATACACAAGGAACGAATAGTTAATTGAGAAGTTAATTTTGAACCGCTTTATTTGAAGGTTTTCATATCGACTAACTAATATGATGTTCGAGTAATTTTACTTACTTATCGTCTGAGCTCGTTAGTTATATTTTCTTTTGATATAATTATTACAATACAAGTGATCAATAATATATCTTTTTTTATTACGTATAGTTAACTATTAAACTTTGACATGTAATAACTAATTATGTTGTAGATTATTTTTCGTTTTAAGCTATTATCACAGTTACACAAGTAATAAATGATTTTTGGTGGTGTCCTCTCTTCAAATTAATATTTTAATGGTAATGGACTCATTTATCTAGTATTGAATCTGAATATTGGTAATAAATAATTCCTTAAATAATAAAAATGTTTTCTTTTCATTTCAGTGATTCCACATACCAAGCGGAGCTGACTGGATCCCAGGATATGGCTCCAAACTCCTCGCATAGCCAACGAGGAGGATGGGGAGAGGAAACTACTAAGGTAAGAATAAAAAAAATACCTTTATAATATTTTAATGATTTTATGGTTTATGACAATCTGAGCATGCATTTCTAATTTTAGTCGGTGTTAATTAGTGTCACTGTGGCTTGATTCTGTACTTCAATAACGATTATACTATTACAAAATGATCAAAGATTGGTTAACATACAATTTGAACAACCGTTATGAATTTATTGAAATGAAATCACAACGCACAGCTCTATGCCATCCGTTAAAAGGTTGCCCCAAGTCAGGGTTGGCGAACCTTTTTACGTACGCGTGCCAAAATTTTCCAAATATTATTTTTTGACTGTCTGACGTACCAAACAGTTTTTCGAGTAGTTCGAGCACTGTTCCTGACACTGCTCCCGACACTGCAATGAAAAATCTCTTTTTCACAATTTCTTTTGGTTGTTAAAAGACCGTACTTCAGTGAAACGGAAAATAATTCTCAACTATCGGTGCGACGAAATTTCGGACTGGCTGGCAATCGTAGAGCGAAAGTCGAGCTGTGAACACGTTAATTTGTTTTGTGATGGCGACGGGGGAATTAATTCTTAAATCGTGTAAAGATGACTAAAAAACGCTACCCATTTACTTGAAAAAGAAAACATGTCAATGAATATATTATTATTATCAGTAATAGAACGATAAACATAACATTAAATGGACGCATGTTGACTTTTGATGACAAATTATGTTTTGTTCTGCACGCGTCATTTGCACAACCTTCGCGTCGCGTAGTCACGACCGCTTTGATCTATCATCACAATTTTTGTTTTTCCTTCGTTTATCTAAAACCCCAGGTCATTATTTTACACCTCTAGACAGGCATAACCAATTTTAAATTATAATTGTTAAATGCTTGTGATGAATTGATTTAATTACAGTATCATCTGTCAGGAATAATTAATGACAGAATTGCTGCAGTAAACTTTTCTAGTTATTATCTAATTACTTTGGTTATCAATAACAATAATTACCATTGAAAGTAACCTATTTTTGAACGATTATTAATACTATAATTGGGCGTATTTCATCTTCTAAATTATAGTTGTGTATAGTATAATAATTGCAATACATTTTGCAATTATTATTTTAAATGTCAGAATCTTTCATAAAAAATACATAAACTTAAGATTTATCTATTTGCAATAATAATTTAAACTCATCACCCATTAATCCTCTAAAAATGAATGCAAGTACGCTGGTGTGTTAAGTAATTTGAGTTCATAGTTAAATGTACGATTATTATGTTCAATGTTCTGTTAATGAGGTCCTGTTCTTGAATGATTTCTTATTATTATATAGAAACTTGATAAGTTTTTACAATTAATAATGTTTTTAGTATTTTAAAGAGTAAAATTCTTGCCAACCATTTAAATTATCTACGTTATTGTGGAAATAATAACAAAATTGTTCACACTTTAATATCCAAAGAATGTATTGCTTGTAATTTATTTATCATACAAAGCAGTTATACGCGAGTGATTCTTATATCATTCATGGATAGCATCTCATCAGCATCTCAAATTAATTTACTTGATTAATAATAATGGTGTTATTTTAAAACTTGACTAAACATTTGTTTTTTCAACCAATGTATATTGCCAGTGCTCACGTATGCATGCAAAATATGTAACCCAAAAATATAACATATTAAAAATATATATATCATCATCATCATCAGCCGGGGTCAATCCACTGCTGAATGAAGGCCTCCCCAAGCTTCTTCCAACTCTCTCGGTCCTGTGTCGTTCACTGCCACGTATTTCCGCCGAACTTTACCAGTTCGTCAATCCAGCGGCTTTTAGGGCGACCCAGTGGCCGTTTCGTACCCCTTGGGTACCATTGGATGACGGCATTTGTCCAGCGGCCGTCCTTTTGACGAGCAATGTGCCCCGCCCATCTCCATTTCAGCCGTTTGGCAACATCTATTACATCGCGTACTCATGTCTGCTTCCTAACCCATTCGTTTCTCTTACGGTCCTTTCGCGTGATGCCCAACATACACCTCTCCTATATATATATAGCCTAACATGACATGGAACAATACGTTACCTTGAAAAAACAAGTTATCAAGGGACTTAGTAGATTAGTGGCTACAAATAACATCATAATAAAATCATGGTAGTATACGATATTATTGACTTGTTGGGAGAATAACTCCACTCTAAGGGTACAATCTTGACCTTACACGTTCGCTTAGCTTTTTCGTTGCATTCATTTTAGGACTCTTCTATTCATGTTATCAAACAAAATAATTCAATGGTTTTCGATAATGGTTAATAATAATTAAAATGCTTTTTTAATATTAAATTATTTTTATAGAAGTCATGCGTAACCTATTTTTTGTTCTTATGTTAGGGCGTACTACGTTTTTATGATTGCATAGTTTTTTATTGGCCCTTTCCGAACATAGACTTATCTACGTTATAATATTCCCATAGTGTACGTTTCTTACATGCGATTCCATTTGAAGATTTCCCTTTTTGACATCATGTGAATTATTATTAAACGTGGGCGTCTTTCAATGGATATTGGTTTACTAATAATTATACGTTTGCCTTATCACAAAAGCGAGTAATTTTATAATCATGTATTCATTTACACAACAACAAAAAACTATCCTGAAATCAGTTGGAGGCGTTGTTTTGTTTTTACACCTAACGGACATTGTTAATTTTTTATTTGAAAACACTTACGCCTTCTCAATTATTGGCTTTTCGATATCTAAGAACATAATCAAAAGGTTTGAGTACATGAAAACTAACTAACAAATATTATTAAATTGGTTTTTATGTTTACACGTATAATAATTATTACAACATTTCTTTTTTATTGCTTGTTTCATCTGGCAGTTCTTGGTCTGTCATTTGTTTATTTCGTTTAATATAATTCTCATTCATTAATACATTAGATGTTTGCCATATTATCTACCCATATATTTGTTATACAATTCAATATTTATTTATTAATATATTAACTAGCTTACTCAACAGTCTACACAAAAAATGATACGGGTTCCATTAAAAAAAACAGAAACTATAATGTAATATAATATGGATACATATTAATTTAATTTTGATTCTAATGTGATAATTTGAGTAAATGTGGCTGCAATTCCCACTCACTACTTACCACATATTGTCGTTTCCATCTCAAACACATGCACTTTCCCGGGTACATTCTCCATGCTCAGACACTCTACGTTTTAATTGTAGCAATGAACATTTGACTAATTTATTATAACCACTGATGATATTCTCTTTTGCGGGTCACTGTGACCTGCGTATTTTTATAATTATTACCATCGCTTGTGTCATCTGCGCCGCTCTGTCCTATCTTGTATCACCACAAGAAGTAACGTTCCATTCAACTATCTGATTAATTTGTATTTTTTTCGTTTCTCGGAGGGGGGCTCCGGCCTCCGGACCAACGAGAACTTTTTTTCGTAAAAAAAATATGAATTGATAAATATTATGTTTTAATAATAATTTATATTTGAGGCTATTAGTTTCGAAGTCGGTAATCTTCATGTTTACTTTTTCTGATAGTCTAAGAAATTTTCTAAAATTATTATGTAAGTAGGTATATTCATAAAATATCAAATTCAGCTTCATTTTTAGTACAATATAATTAAACCGGAGGTTGATTGCACAGTTTTTTATATTCATCAATCGACATTTTTATAGCTTTCAACTGACTCGATAGGTACATTTTTTTTACTAATTTTAATGCAATTATCTTGAAATGGCGGAATATGGAAATTGCCGACTTTGATATTAATTGCATCATTTTAAATAGTGATTAATGATTTTATTAATTAATTCGAATGAAAACAATCACGGAAGTATTATTTAAATTATTTAAAACGGCAGTAATAAACAAAAAAAATTGATCTAAAACTGTTGACAGCATAATTTGGGTTATTCATATTTACATTCACTCATCACTTGTTAGATTTATTCAAATTTTAATCAAAAAAGATTATCAAAAAAAACGAAACAAAAACTGGCATTTTTATGATGTTTAATTGCAAAAACTCACCTGCATATATTCTCTGTGGAGTTAAGAATAATCGTGGGATATTTTAAACAATAAAATACAATACCTGGAGTGCGCTGTACACTAACCAAAATTTCGAAAATCATTCATCATAATTAAAAACTATTTAAGTAGACAATTATCAGAAATTAATACACTTATCTATTTATTTTTTATGGTCGTTGTTTTCGACAATACAAAAGGTGTACACTCTCACTTGTCAATTATAATCACAGGTTGTTACGACAATTAATTTTAAATTCGGATTTTATTTGAATAATTTTGATCTGACGACGTGCAAATTACTGTTCTTCCATTTTTGTCAGAGCTGTGAGATTTTTTTTAACTTCCATTGGTAAAATGCAGAACTGAATATGTTTTAATAGTGTAATTATTGTAGATTTTCCCCATTTCACAATCTTGCAAATGACTTAATGAATAAAATGCTAAAATTATTACGAAAATATTTTTTTCAAGGGGGGACATGCTCGTCGAAGGTCAAAATTGAGTTTTTATTGTATTTTCAAACCATGATCCTGGACACTCCTTAAACGTTGTAGATAATCTATTTATATAATTTTGAAGCCTTATTATCCTTTATAGTTATTTTAAACATTTGATGACTGCATAAAGTATTTTTGTTACATAAAATAGTATTCTTTTAAACCTCTCGCTCTAATGTTTTAGAATATAGTCATATTTCGGTACATAACTGTGCAGTGGTGTTAAGATTTTTTGCATTTATTAATTTTTAAACGCATTTATAAAACCATTAGCATAATTTATTACGAGATAATTTTTGTAAAATATTCACGATAAAAAATTATATTGAGAATCTCTGTGATCCCAAATTTGACAAGAATTAGGCATTTTATTATTCAAAAAATTGGCAAGATTAACACATTTGAAGATGATTCTAAAGATATTTATAATAAGCTATGTCTTTGACCATTCAAGTGTGATAAACATCTTATGAATAATGATTGCTTTATAATAATTATTGACCTAAGAATAAGGTAGTGTTTTTTTGAAATACGCCATTTTTTTTGACATTCCCCAGTGGTTAAGCTACAACATACGGCCGTAGCCATAACTTGATAAACTCTAATTGAAGTAGGGAGTAAAATGATATTGACGCGCGTGTTTGAACATGTACCGTTAAAAAAAAAATTTAAAAAAAAACGGTTAGGTACATGTTCAAACACGCGCGTTAACATAATTTTACTCCCTACTTTAATTATAGTTTGTCAATTTATGGCTACAGCCGTATGTTGTAACTTAACCACTGGGGAATGACAAAAGAAATGGCGTATTTCAAAAAAACACTACATTATTCTTAGGTCAATAATTATTATAAAGCAATCATTATTCATAAGATGTTTATCACACTTGAATGGTCAAAGACATAGCTTATAATAAATATCTTTAGAATCATCTTCAAATGTGTTAATCTTGCCGATTTTTTGAATAATAAAATGCCTAATTCTTGTCAAATTTGGCATCACAGAGATTCTCAATATAATTTTTTATCGTGAATATTTTACAAAAATTATCTCGTAATAAATTATGCTAATGGTTTTATAAATGCGATTAAAAATTAATAAATGCAAAAAATCTTAACACCACTGCACAGTTATGTACCGAAATATGACTATATTCTAAAACATTAGAGCGAGAGGTTTAAAAGAATACTATTTTATGTAACAAAAATACTTTATGCAGTCATCAAATGTTTAAAATAACTATAAAGGATAATAAGGCTTCAAAATTATATAAATAGATTATCTACAACGTTTAAGGAGTGTCCAGGATCATGGTTTGAAAATACAATAAAAACTCAATTTTGACCTTCGACGAGCATGTCCCCCCTTTAGAATAATTGCACCGTTTCTGTATAAGTATTTAAATTTTCTTTGATTTACATAATAATTAGTGAATAATGTAGGAAACCAAGGAAAGATTATTCTTAACACACACTTTTTGCAACATTACAAAAAAAACCCGCTATTTGACACGGACACATAGAATATTCCTAATTTTGTAATTAAATAGATAAATTTGCAAAAGTTTTTGCTCTAATAGATGGCGGCATTAATATCGGATTTGATATCGTCTGGAAAATTAGTCATTAAAATATTTTTTGTGAATTTATTAATGAAGATGATGAATATAAATTATATCTTTTTACAGTATCACAAAAGGGTAAGTCTTATGAGTAATTTTGTGTAATTGCTTATCCCTCCACTTTTTCACGTAAATATCTATAACCCGATCCCCGCATAGGTCGTTTACATTGCATACAGCGCTATGACAATATATTGGTTGATGACTTACTTGCCTTATCACGCTCGAACTTCATAGCATAGGGCAAGCACAAGATCATCTCGTCGTTCACCACGTCCCGCGCTCCTGCCATGTGAGATTTTCCATAAATATCGCATTTATATTATTTATAAATTTAAAATAACTTCATTTATCAACCCCCAAAATAACAGCAGAGTTCTCATTTAATTGATTAGAATTAATATAGATTGAAAATTTTTAGATACACAAATTACTTATACTACTCGATGTAAAGAGCATATATTATATATTATATACATTCATGGAAAATAAATAAGACGAGTTCACAATTCGCCAAAAGATTACTGTGTACGGTTATATTGTGGATCCAGCTCATGGTATGGTCATATTATGTCATATAACATAAATACGTGTATCTATATGACAAGGGTCATCAAAAAAGTAAGTTTCCATCAATAAATACATTGCAAAGAAGGTCAAGAGATTATCTAATTATTATTGTTTATGTCAATCTGTCCTATAAACAATCTGTAATATAAATAAAATAGTTGATACCACCGTTGTGATAAGGTAAAAATAACATAATACATCCTCTATTTAAGTCATAACTTGAAAATTACAAGCGTTCAGTTAGAATTGTTATAATTAGTTATAGACAAACACAACAATTACACCCCTCCCCCCACCTCAATATGTACCTGTAAATATAGAATAAATTATTAATCTTGTGTACATGAAATGTAAAAAGGATGTATAACATATAATATACATACATAATTTTGAAAAATACTTCCTAAGAAAATATATTATTACCAATAGAAAAAATCCTTTTGTGTTTTTCAAAATTATGTATGTTCAATAATTAGAATGGTAAATTCTTAAAATATTGTAAATTATTCGTTGAATAAAAGAAATAGTTAATTACATAATATACAACTCAACAAGCCTCATTTGAAGCTTTGTAACTTAATAATAATAATAAAAAACATAAATAACTCATATAATGAAGAATATTAAATACAGAGTTTTTATAACCGTTTATATTTGCATTATTAAAACAATAATTTCCCATAGCCGAAATATTACAATAAATCCACGGTGTGTTTGCAATAAAAATGCACTATCACAATACTATAAAGAATTTTTTATTAAGAAATTAGCAATTTCCCAATTTTTTTATATTGTCGTTTTCTCACTGTGCAATTTTAAAAAGATAGTACCTAAGTAATTTCATTTTGTAGTTCTCACAATTTCCGTGCAGAGACAGCCATTTCTGGTTGTTAATAATATTAAATTGGATCTGCGTGAATGCCTTCAGGTCTAGGTGATTGATGAAAATTGTATGACGAATCTCAATATGCGAATTTGCCAGTCGTGATCATTTTTATTCAATAATTTGCGAAATAATTATTTTTTATATACACATAATATTTTTTTATTGGCTGTACCTACTTACATGTGTGCCCACAATCATTTCTAGTTTAGTAGAGAACAAAACTATCAAACAGAATTGGTTTGAGGTCAAAAATTTTACATTCATTATAAAAAATTTCATTTTGATAGGTAGGTACTGTAAATTATATTTGAACCACTGCTAGCTATCAACCTGAACCGAAATCAAATTATAAATATTGAATATCTCAAAAATTATTTTATATTTGTAAACAATGGTCCTGCTTCTAGATTATAATCACCCTGACAATAGATTAAAAGGATCCAAGTTCATAGGTAACCAAGTTGAATAAATTGACTAGATTATAAATTCTGCATTGTATATAATATTAATATTTTTCTGCTTATTAGTATTTGAAGGACTGCATGATAGGCATTAAAATTAAATACGCTGTTAAGTTGTTATAAAATAAAATAACATTCAATATACAAATTTAAATGTACTGCAATTAAATTTGAATAAGTTAAAAGCAAAAAGGCTACTCTCCCGAATTGAAATTATCACATAAAAATAATAACAGTTGTGAAGGGTTTTTAGATATATAATAAGTTTTCTTAACAATTATTAATAGAGTATAATATTGAGCTACTTTTTCCATTGTTTAAAGAAAAAAATAATAAAAAATTATTTTGTTAAAATTTGAATATTTATTTTCAAAAATGAATTTTTGCATCTCAACTACTGATTCAATGAATAAAATGCTTGTTACTTTTCCTTTTTTTGCCTTTTCACATATAAATGATTGGTGATGGGAAAACCATCCCCAATTCATTTGAGCTTACATATTATATATCACTTTTACTCAGTGGCGAAGGGTGGAGGTAGGCTGTTAATATCCGACATAAATAGTGCATACTAAACTTTGTCAGTCAAACGTATTTGCTTTCATTGTAGATGTGTAGATAGTATTTGTCAGTTTTTAAAATTCAAATTAAACCTGCCTAATTCAGCAGTACCTGCAAATTATTGTATTCTTAATTCAATGAAAACAAATAAGTATGACTGACAAAATTCAGTGTACACTATTTTTGTCGAATCTTAACAGCCTACCTCCACCTCTCATGACTGCTTTTAATCCTTAAATCCTAAACTATATACATTTATTTCGAACCAAAATTATTTTCAAACAAATTCGTTGCGTTATAATCTGCAGCAGCATATATGGCCTACATTATGCATACATACCAACTATGAATCAATTCTTTTCCATTGTTATATAACCACCTCTTAGTATTAATTTTATAGCCTTCTTCTTGTATCTATTATCTCACAGATTATCTTTGATAGATTGCAGTAATATTATTTTATTATCCTTTACACTATTCATGTTAGTTCACATATATTCAGACTTATTTATTCAGAAAGTCACCAACTCACAATTTAACCAATAAAATTTGTACTAGTGGTCAACCACAATATATTAGTTCATCCATATTACTTTGATAAAACTTTTAGCAAGAAACATCCTTTAATTATTGTATTTTGTCATTCACTATAAGCACATCCACTATGAATACTTAGATACATTGCTTTCAATCTATTCTAATTTGCACCTACATATTTATACTCGTGGTAACAATAGATTATATTGTTGATAACTGGATTGAACATAAATTGTATTAACTGAAAGATCTTTATCTATAATGGTAGCATATTTACGAAGTATTTTTCATTTTGTTAGAGTTCAAAAATATCTTTAGTCTTAATTTAACTTATTTTGAAATCAATTCAATTACATAATATATATAATAGATTTGAATTATAAATTAATGTTACATATTACTAGACAGTTTTTGTTAATTCCTTTCCCATGTCAGTAGTTTCTTGAGCTGCATTGAATATTATATAAAGATGAATGCTTTTGTCCATTGATTATATTTTCATTTGCTCTAATATGATACACAATTTTATTAAAGTATCCTGTTATATGCAAAAAAACCATTTTAAAATTCAATGGATTTCTTCTTCTTCTTTCACCCTGTCACGCCCCAATATTGGGCATAGGGCAAGCACAAGTTGGCGCCACTTCCCTCGGTCCATCGCCAACTCCTGCGCCAACCGCCATGACAGACCTGCAACACGTAAGTCGCTTTTGTAGCACCGCTGCAGGGTGACGGAGGGCCGGCTACGGCGATGTAAGCCTTGAGGCTGTGCCATAAGGGTACGAAGTGCCGCACTCTTTGGCGGCATCCGGAATACGTGTCCCAGCCACGTAAAACGTCTCTTCATCGGATTTAGCTTTCAGTTATTTTATTTATATCCATATTATTTCAACTTAAATATATCGGACAATATCAACTTTATTTAAATAAAAAATAATAGTTAAATTACCAACACTAACTGTTTGTAAGTGTACGTTATTATTAGTGTGTGTATTTTTGATCTTTTCTGGTTTAATTTTTTGCTGCCTGCAATTTAACTTTGTTGTATGTATATACGAACATATTGTATTAGTAATTAATCACACAACTAATAAATCATTATAATACGTTGATGAGGAACTGAGCAATTAAAAAATATTTATAATATTGTTATATTAATTATTATGTAAGTTGGTTGTTTTTTGTAAAACTAATCCAAATTTCATGGTAAAACGAGGTATTAAAAATAACACTGCAAATTAATGAAACAACTTCAACTATTAGTTATGTTATGGTACATTTTTTAATGGCGTTAAATCTTCAGTCACGACTTTTTTTAGGTTTCATCTAGTATCTATTATATTTAATTTAGGCTCATCTCTTTAAAAGCGGTATCCATTGTGTTATGTCATAAAATAAAGTTCAGTTATAATAACAGCTTCGGAGGAAACGATTTAAGTATTACGTAAACATCGTATCAACATTTTTTGAGGATAATTGAGCTCCAATAAAAGTTTTATGGTGGTCCCAGAGGTCCACAACCAATTTATTAGAAGTAACTATTAATAGACTACGTATTTTTTTGAACTTTCGCGCGGTGGTGAACTTTTCCTTTTTTGCTAACATATCTCCCCCTGAATACTGTCTAAAAAATCGAGAACATCAATAATATTTGTTTTTCCATGGTGTAGACATAACCCTTCCCCCTGGACCTCGTAGACCAGTGAGTAATACGCTGGCCTTCCATACAGGGGCTACAGATCACAATATATTAATGTGATTTTCTCAAAACTTGGGTTTTTTGATTGTTTCTCTGTTTTTACCAAATACACTAATATTTCTCTAAACTACTATAATTGAGCCTCATGACCTATTGTTATGTTAAAAATAATATAACTATATGTATACTTATATAATAATCTGATATTAGTGGTGTCAATTGGAACAACAACATCTGTGTTCAACCAATTCGTTTTAAATATCGAGTTAAATAATTGTGTGAGTGTGACAGTTAGGTATACAGTAGCACATTTAGTAACGTAGAGGCTATTACGCACTGACTGATCACATCAAAATAATATGTAAGATTTTTATATAATTTATTAAGTGTATGGCAGGTTTGAACTGTTTCGAAGCCCCTTTTTATATCCTCTGACGAATCAATTGCATCATCTGCATCATAAAAAAACTGCTGCTGTAGGTGGAGATTAATTTATATTTTTTAAGTTATGGTCTTAGCTCATGTTATGTTTTAATTTCAATATCGTTACTTATTTTTCTAGTCATTTAGTGAATGTGTTCAATTTGTGATTTGTAAAGTTTACTAATAATGTTCTTCTTCTTGTTGTGCCATCCCCTAGCGTAGGTCGGCCACCATCAAGGCGATTTTATCTTCGTCGTCTGCTACCCGGAACAGTTCAGTGGAGCTGCACTCGTACTAATCGCGGAGGTTCTTAAGCCACGAAATGCGGCACCGTCCTCTGCTACGCTTTCCATTGATCTTTCCTTCAATGATAATTTGGGAAATGCTGTATTTTCGTCCTCTCATAATGTAGCCGAGGTACTGTAGTTTCCTGGTTTTGATACTACGTAGAACTTCTCGGTCCTTCCCCATTCGATTGAGAACTTCAACATTTTGTCACCCGGTCAGTCCAAGAAATTTTGAGGATGCGTCTATACAGCCACATCTCGAAATCTTCAAGTCTCCGTGACACTAATAATGTTGATGTTCTTTAAAATAAATAAATTATAATCATTAAAAAAAAATTAGAAATGATCCAAATAAATTAACAGTAAAGTTAATATTTACTTACTATGTAAGCCTGTTTTCACTTATGGAATCTAATATAAATACAATTAATAATTGTTAATAGTAGGTATATAATGGCAAATTATTCCAGGCATCTAGAATATAATAATTAGTGCGTAATAAACGAAATAATTATTGGCTTCCTTTGCAAACCTGTATTCTGGATTTTTTTAAATCTCATAATAATTAAGTACATATTTATACACTCGTATCACCAGTGCATTTTTAGAAATTAACTGAAACTAACCTCATTTTTCCGTTTAGAAATATAATAAATAATATGTAAAGTGAACGGGTATGACTTTATATGAGAGAATAGTTTATATTATTAGTATAATACTATGAATGGTATGCAACCAATAAAACCAGTTTTTCATTGATAACCTTCTTCAATACGAATGGATGAATGAATAATAAAAATAAATTAATAATGATAATATTTACTCTGTTTGTTTGGTAGTTGGTAGGTTAGATTTAGTAAACTTGATACTTTAACCAGACGATGTCAATGTTTGTACTACCTAATAGTTCCCTCCAAACCAATCCGCCACGCACCACACTCGCTGTTAATCGTACGTATCAAGAGGCACTACGTTTGGATGTTAAGCATCACCAGTTGTTAATGCCTTCTGAGAATGTCTTAGGAGCAGATGCCCAAGTATTTACACTCAAGTGTGCTTTGAATGAGTTTACAGAAACTTTCTAATAAAAGTGCATATGGGAGATAAGAGCACGGAGAATCAACAAAATAAATAGTTATACTGTAATACAACGACATGTACTTAAATCAACGGCAATTTGTTTGACGCAAATGATACAACCGATTCGTCAAAAAAGTTTTGGAGTCCCCCAAATAGTTTAAACCATAATAAAAAAAAATATATATTTTTCAAAAATATCATATGTATTTTTTTAATAACTCTCAACTATTATTTAATAACGTTAAAATCAGTGATATATGATGGAAAAAGACAGATAACGCATTGTTAAGAGACACAAAATTAAGGGGAATGCTTCTACCTACCAGAGGCACCTAGCGGAAAAATATAAAGCTTGCAATTTGCGACATTTTTTTGATAATTTACAATTTCAACTGTATTAATTTAACCTATTTGAAAACATTAAAAAGAAAAATATTTTTTTATTTTAAGTCAAAGATAAACTTACAATTATTGTTAAAAAAGTGTGAATTTGTTACATATTTACGTACTTAGTTACGTTAATATTACAATATATTTTATGGTCATATTTATTATTAAAATTTAGTTTGTTAAGTTTTCAATTTTTCCTCGTACAGATTTTTAACTAATTCATAGTTTTAATATTTTTATATTTATTTTAAAAAACATCGATTTTTATAAAAATATAAATGTGTATAACTTGAAATCCTTTTTATTTATATCAAATCGACCTTAAATATTAGGACCATACCTAAATAAGATCTCATCTATTATTGAAACAACTTCTGATTATAATAAAATTATCTGGATTATTAACTACATGTTTGACTTTATTCTTATGGTGGCTTCCCACCATGAATTTACAGTTACCACCATTAAAGTGATTATATTTATTAATAATAATATAACCCTACCAGTTGTTGACCCCTGCTTTATTGAGCCATTTATCATTATCGATCGTTTTAGTTGTAGCCCGAGGATAAAAATAAGATTATAACATGTTATTTAGCCATCCGTAACCATACCATTTTTTTTTATTTACCAAGCAGAGAAAAATAATAGTAATGTTAAATTAATAAGTGCAATATTTTTCATAAATGATGAAAAGTCAACGTTTTTTTTTCATATAATTTCACACGGTCATTCACATTTGAATCAAAGTAGAGCAAGTGATTTATGATGCAATGAAGTAATGATATCAAATTTTCAAACACGGGTCCCATAACTCATCGGAACAATATACTAAACAGAGTTTTTATAGTCAAATATATGAGTGTTATTCAAACAACTAGATCAAGAAAGTTGAATTGTTTTATTAACAATATTAATTAAGAATCAGGTCATACCGTAATAAAAATAAAACAATATAGAGAAATATAAAACAGTAAGAATGAATTAATAGGAATAATGATTTTAAAACTTAATACAGAATATTTACAAAAGTAACGAAATATGTACATATTATAATAATTGATTTTTTTTCAACAATAAAATATTTAAGCCACACAAAACTAACCCGCTCCGTATCACATTCAGTCTAAATCTAACGTTTTCCAGGACCCTACGTTTGATTTATGTACATATTACAATAATTGTTTTTTTTTCAACAATAACATATTTAAGCCACACAAAACTAACCTGCTCCGTATCACATCCAGTCTAAATCTAACGTTTTCCAGGACCCTACGTTTGATTTGAAGCATTAGCATTTTTATGACTGACTGGAATTAAGTTAGAGTAAATATTTGTAATTATCATAAATTCGGCCACTTAAGTCATTGGACGCTGAATATGCACTTGGCGCATAACGATCAGGCGGCCGATCGATGTAATTAGCATGCATTTTAAATGTGATAATTAACAAGTAATTATCTACTCAACAATACTCAATATCTAGTCAATTAACAAATTTTAGTTTAGAGTGGAGCCGGCTTCTGACGGTCTCATAACAAGGAGTTGAACGACTTGGACAAATATTAATATAATCATTAGATCGTAACTAACCGTATATTTCAATGTTCTGCCGGTGAGCTATTTTCGAGAAGGTCACACAGGCGCTTGTGCACCATACTTATAATATATTATCGTCACGTGAGAATTGTAAGTAATACCAGCTCGCCCCTCACATGATTATTATTATTGTACGCTGTCTATCTTAATCGTTAAAATATAAACCATTCTCCACCCAAGCTGTCTATTAGATTCATCGCCATCCAGTTTTAAAAAAAAGCACCCACCTTAACCCTGTTGGTACAACGGCCGTCTCTGAAGACACGGGTCATGGATTTAATCCATCTCCTGAGAAGGAATTCATGTTGCATACTTTCATTGTGTATTTGTCTATTATTTTTCTTTTGAGTCCGTCTTCTATCGATGATTTGCAACCACATTGCAGTAGGTACATCTTCCAATACACTTATGGGGGTTTCAATAAAATCCCTTTCTGCAAATACTCTGCTGTCATATACCTTTCCTTTCATTATGAGATAGAGTAAATCTGTCATTGATGTTAACTATAAGTTCATTTGGCTTATTCGCTCATCTTAAAACCTTTTCATTAGCAATTTGATCTAATGCAATGGTAAAATGAATCGAACTATTAAGTATAAATCATTCTACGTACAACAAAGTGTCGTCTTATATATAGGAATATGTACAAAATACGTTTGTATAGTTCGATAAAATTATTTAGCTCCCATTCGATCCACGGCGACAAACTTTCCCGCGTGCAGACAACTTTTACCCGCGATTTTTAATGATTGGCTGAGATATTTTTCATCCTGGAACGCTATTGGCCAGAAACTAGATCGTTCCCACGTAATTTTGTTTGTTGACGTTTTTAACATACCGGTGCATCACATCTTTAATAACATAATTAAGCGCGCGTTTGTTGGTGTTCTATTAAATTTCATTTTGTTATTTTAATCTTTTTTCACACAATATAGAGTATAATATATACTCACAATATACTTATTACAGTCATAATGAGTAATTATACGTTAATTTAGTGTGTGATTAGAAAATTAGGTGTCAAGCACACTGTTTTTTTTTATATATCAACATTTTTCACATGAAAAACGAATAATTTTCACTCCAGAATACGGAAGGACTCTTAATAAATTGTGATCAAATTTAGGTGCATGTCGCCTACATGTCACCTACTGTCACGCTGTCGCGGCGATAAATTTGGTCTATGGTTTCGTCATGTTGCAGAATATTTTGAATGATCACCATCACTGTGAATTTACTGAAGAATGACACTGATTAAAAGTGCCAACTATAATGTATTAGTAATTTGAATTATTAATAATTATTCATGCTAATGTCAATTAATTTTAACAGTTTCTACGTTTGCATACGTTAAAATTACTTGCGACATGACATCCATAGATAATATTTTGAACAGAAGCCGACCTGCAGACCATAGATAATAGACAACATTCTTATAGAAAGTATATAGAGCCAACCGCTGAAAACAAAAAAACGTGATTTTGACATGACAGCCGAAAAGTTCAGGCATGTAGAAGATGATAAAAACGTTCATTGAGTAATGCAGTTGTCGATGCAGTGCAGTTAAACGTGAGGTGACCTTGTTGTTGTTCTGGTGATTTCGGCAGATTTTGCCAACTGACAATGTTAGTTTAAAGGTACAAAACGTGCTACAGGATGAGAAGACCAATCTGATTATATTTTAAACACCAAGAAAAACGACATCACACCCTTTTTTATCATAGGGGCAGCTTACTGTGACGTCACGTGATAGTCCGCGACATGCACCATGATATAATTTGCACTTTATACGCATGTATTAGGAATGTTGAAAGCAGTTCAATTTCTAAATTGAACGATTATATTATAAATGGATATAATAAATAATATGTTCATTATTTTCCATTGGCAGCCCCGGAAACAAAATGGCGGCTCGTGCTCTGGCTTAAAGTCGGTTGCTATGTTTACATATACTACTTCATCTTAAAAATAATGGTCAAGGTATTTTTTTTTTTGGCTGCTTACATAAAATTGTTCATTAAGTATAGGTAAATCAT
This sequence comes from Rhyacophila brunnea, assembly GCF_057557595.1. Lineage (NCBI taxonomy): Eukaryota > Metazoa > Arthropoda > Insecta > Trichoptera > Rhyacophilidae > Rhyacophila > Rhyacophila brunnea. Next base: position 2,172,251 of record NW_028232882.1, on the reverse strand, counting down.
TCTAAAGTGGCACCATGAGAGATTCGTATGCGTTTTACTACAATGCCTGTTTCAATGCTAGACATCATACGAATCATTTTATAAATGCAGCCGGCATGGGGTGAGCCAAACTGCAATCTCAGGTGAGCAGCAAATGACGAAAAATTCTAATTATCGTCCTTGTACGCTTACTCTTATATCAAAAAACCATCGCGTCGTTGAACTGCCGTGTGCCCTTCTCAGAAATGGCTTACTGGCAGAACATTCTAGTGTAGTATGTTAATTTTTTTAGAAGTATTCAAATGTATACAGTTACATTAAATACTTACAACTAAATTTTAATAGTATTACAATTTAAATTTAAGCTAACTCCCAGTTACAAAAAGCAACAGAATTTTATCCCAGCATAATCATTGTCGATTTTATTCGATGCAGATAACGCGATCGGATCGTCAGAAGATTTAAAAAAGGCCTTGAAACAGAAATAGGGTTTTATAAAGATGCGTATTTTTATGTGTGATAACACATCATCACTTTTATCATCAATAATAATTGGGTATCTTTAGTTACCTACTGGATGTTATTCAAGGAAATAGATACATTGATATTTTTACTATGTGCATTGGGAGTTGTAATATAATATGGTTTATATTTTATTTTTTATTTTATCGTGAGTATCACACACAGAATAGATTAATAAATAGAATTACGATAAGCTATACTCCAATACACTACTTTTTGATGCAGGGTTTTGAATGTGTGAGTATCTTACGAAAATGAACCACACATTATAGTGTGTGTTGCAATTTTCAAATATGCCAATATTCAATGAGCGTTAGTGTATAAACGTATAATAAACCATGAGCAGTTATCAGAATGAAAGAATGACGTATTCTTGAAACGTGTTTAAGTCTATCTCATATTCTTCTACACTTGAGATCGGTTGCCTGTTACTCCACACCCGTCAGATAGTTCAGTTCCCATTGATTCTATGTTACCTGGTGCCACAGGTCCTAAACCCACTACTGACAATCTTCGAAACATATAATGATCATTTAAAATACGAAAGACTTTCATTCAAATTAGCCGTAACCATGAACAACCTGTAATGTACTTCATTGTTTTTTTTAAGAACAAACTATTTGTACCACTATATATTACTGATTCAGAGATAAATGACAAATAAACATATAGAGTTATTGCAAGCAAATAAAATAAACATGTCTTAATAATTATTGTATGTTGAGTATAAATAACAATTAGTATGATTTCATTGTGCTATAAATAAGTAGGAAAATGAAGAAGAACTTTCGTTTGTGTCTGGTTGCATTCGCAGTGTCAGTAGGTCACAAGGCAGATGGCGTGCGTGGTCACAAATCGATTCCTATTTTCACATTATTAATACACAATAATTATTGCAATATTTTCTCAAATAAATCCATCACCAAGGCTTTGGGCAACTTTGAAACAATCAATAATAATTTCACCTCAAACGTTAATAACCAATTATTATTATTTTCAATATGCGTACGTGACATATTATATATTTTTTGAAACCGGAAATGGGTAGGTGTTGGGAGTAACTCTACTATTTTATAGACATCCGGATGAAAATAAATTGCTAATACGTATGCAACTTTTATTTTCTTTTAGAAATCATTCGAAATAATATACATTTACAATAAGTTACTGACATAGGGCCGTATGAATAAGATTCCCGAATTCTTTATAAGCTATTTAACCGATTTTCTACCATATAGAATATAGCACTGTTTGTGACGTAGGCAATCTGACGTCACATGTCATTCAAAATGGCTGCTTCATCTGTCACTTTCAAATGTCATTTTAACAATGCATTCATTACAACAAACGTTTGTTTGAGGCCCTCATTCATTTTGTAGACTCTGTAAAACATGTTCGAACTTTAAGAACAGTTCCCAGTCGTACTATTTATAAAACACGTATAATTTTGATCCATAGTCTATAATCTAGATAGTAGAATGGTAAATAAATAGTAGGATAAGATAAATTTACGTAAGATTACGATAAAATACCTCCGCCAAACGACCGCAAAGATAGGTACCTACTGCTGTATCTATATAATATTATACAGAGATCATTACATTACATTCTAAACTAAATCCATTTTCATTTCTGTCATTTCTTATTCCGTTTTGACATCTCATAATATAAGTGACTAAAGTGATGTTAGTCATAATACCTATAACTGTATGTATTGCCATCAAATGGAAATGTTTACCGGGACTACTTTATCCTTTCGTACAGTAGTATTATAAAAGAAATGTGATAAAATAACAGATAAATTATTTAAAGTTCATAATAATTATTCTTTTATAGTTATTAAATTTATATGGTACCGTTAGTACACTTTCAGACCCATTTACAATTTCAAAATTTTAAATTAATGATCGGGGAATGAAATTTCATAAGTTTGCCATTATATGGACGCCATGACACATTATGACGTCACATCATGACGTCGCTAACCAACGGATTACATTTGCACTCATGCATACAAATGAGCAGTATTTAGCCTATAATATAATATAATAGTATTAATAATTATATTGAAAACAATTTTCCGTCATCACGAACTAGTTCAATAACATATTTAACTGTGATATATCCGGTCATCATTTTCATCACCAAACTGTAATATTTTCTCGGCCGAACATTACTTTAATGACGATTCATTGGAAACTGGTTATTTAAGAGAGAATTTATTATCCTTTCAAAGAGATTGAACGTTTACTTGATAGTAATTCAAGATAATTTATAAAACGAGTACTTATATCATTTTATTACGATTTCTTTACGATGTTTTGCTTATATGGTGAGCTTTATCAAATATTAGTACCGAAAGATTACCATTAAACATTCCCACTTTATGTACAGTATAGTATTTCGGAACTATTCCTCTCCCACATTGCATCGCTCCTTTTTCACTGTTAGGCCCGTTTCACACGGGACACTGGTGTCTAGATACTGAAGTATCCAGCCACCAAATAGCTAATTATTTGTCTATTGCCACGTTTTTCTTAGCTCGTATTCTTGTTTGTCCGGTGGTTGTTTATCCAGTACAAATCTTGCAATCAATTTAAACTAACTTCCCGACTAGCTAGACATTTGAAACTTTTAGAATATATCAGAACACAATGTCAATGCATTATTTTAATACTTTTAGCCATTTTTAAGTAGAATTGAATTCATTTTCAGTTAATTCTGTGTTGTATGAAAAGTTATTTCGGAAGAAATCCGTAATCCAATCCACTATTATTGGTTGCGAAGGGGGTGGTCCTAGCAACTAAATTAATAATATATACGTGCGTTACTATGGAAATCAAAATGACATTTCATTATTCTATATTTGTTTGTTTGTTTGTTTATTGCAAAATAGCAAAAAAATGATTTGTTGACAATTGCCTTATTTATCCTAAATTATTAATGTCAAGTTTATATGATTCAACGGAAAATTTAAAAACGTGGTATATAAAAAGTTCTTTGTATCTTGTAATTATTTATATTTATACCAGTTCAATAGGGGAACAACTCATAAAACCTTGTTCCGAGATAATGGCGTTTGAATTTTTTGCCGTAATTCTTATTTTAATTTTAAAGCCTTGATTTCGATGAAAGTGTATATTTTTTTGTATTTGATTTAGTGGAATTCATCAATGCACAATGAAATTGTACATTTTAATAACGAATTAACAAATAAATTTGATTATATAATGGAATTACTGATTAATCTTAGAAAGGATTATTCAATTTTATGACACATTGAAGAAATTTTTAATTATTTTTTTTGCTGAATTATTAAGAGAAAACCTTTCTAGATCAAATAGCATTCTTAACTAAAAACCTTTAAATTTTGAGTTGTTCCCCTATTGAACTGGTGTATCGAATGAACGCCTCGGTAGCGAATGAGTTTAAAGGAGAATTATTTAAAACTACGTTAAAATGATTACGGTTTTTGTACACTTTACTCTGTTTAGGCTATACATACATAACTACACATTAAAATCCCAATTGATATAATATAATTATACTCAGATAAGTGTTTTGTTAAATTTCAATTATTTTGCTTTAGCTGATAAGAAAATAAAAATTAACTATTTAAATGAATCTTGAGCATAAGTATAAAAGATATCTAACTAAAAGTTAATTTATTTTCTAAGCGTTCTTGAATGTAAATTAAAATATCCAGACCATATCGAAATGACTTACAAGTCATGGTGAAAATCGAGATTGGTCTATTATTATATTTTTATTGTTATTTTAATTCTGGTTTTCGTTTCTACCAATTGAAAGTTATGGATATAAGATAGAAATTATTCGATTACTGCATCTAAATATTAGTTCCTGCAGTCGGAAAATAATCATTTGACAAAGTATCAAAAGGAAAATAGTTATAATATGTCTTATAATAAATACACGAATGAAATTTCTTTTGGACGCGTTCTAAAATAAGCTTATAGGAAACTTCATAAAGAAACCAGATAATTGACTCATATTCAAGAATTCTACGCACTAATGAGACGTAGATGGTACGTAAGACATTTGGATTCTTGAATGGTTTGGCTTGTCGCATGATTAATCCTAGAAGCTTACTCGCATGTAGAGCTGTAGAAGTTATTTGCGAATGAAAAGATAATGAAGAATTAAATTACCTAATTACTAACTGTAACTGGTAAAACGTACTTGCACCTGCACAGGTTCAAATCCTGCTGGGTGTCGTATTTTACTCAAAAATATTTGTTCTAGTCAAGGCCTGAACAAAAACGATGCATGAGTGCGAGTGAGAAAGTATTCGGCACCCTTATAATCTCTGCGACACGCTCTAGAGTAAGATAAAAGGTCTACATATGTGTGAGTTAGTTTCCAAAAGTATCGCCAGCAAATCGTGGTGAATCGCTTCACGTAGCGTCGATAACCTGCGAGCTCGTGTTGCTAAAATTGATATTTTTTGTGTTTAACATAAAGTCAGTGTTAAATATTTTTAGTTAATTAAGTAGGAAAGATGGTTTTGTGTGTTGTATTAAAATATGGTAGCCGTACTGATAAGCAAGAAGATGGTATTACGTTTCATAGGTAAGTTAATACATGTTCGTTTTAATTTATTTGTATATTATTATATATTTTAATATCAGTGACCTAGTGTTTCTTTAAAATAACTTAAATTATGGATAGCTTTACCTTATGGTTGCATTTTGACCGCTTAAAAATACTATATAACGTAAAAAAATAGAAAATTATATGTTATATATAGTGCGAGCACTTTGGGCGAGCACTAGCGAAATGGTCTATGGTTTCGAACATTTGTAGACGAATGCGTTCGCTCGCCCACAAACCAAACGCACGGTACGCAGCTTCATTTAGCAATGCAACGGGTGGCGTCTGGATGTATCTATAGTCTATGGTTCTAGTGGTCAAATATTAAGAGTCTTTATTTCACATGAATTCGTGAGCACTAGTAGCACACATTCGTTGAACGCTGTACGCTTAAAAGGTCACCTTTGAATATACTATTCAGACGCCCAAATTCACTCCAGTTAACGTAATAATCTATTATGTGTATTGATGCATTTGTCTGAATTGCATATGGCGTCTCTTTCTGACGCAAGTCAATTTGGATGTGAGAAATTTTGCGTCCTTGTTACGTGATCGCATAAATAGAACACCCATGTTGCGTCTCCCTTAAATTAATTCACTCTGTGCGAGTATTGTATAAGAGTTTCGTTATTTTGGTCAATATTAATGAAACTCATGTAAAATACACCGGCTTTATCGAAATAGATACTTTTCAAGATATAATTGTATTTAAATTGACGCCTTCTTTAGCTATAAATACTGACATGCAAAACAGTATTACTGAGCGCATCCACAAGAATGTTGTTAATTTTTTCATTTTTTTTTCTAGTTATCTAATAAATTATATTGCAAATAAATCATACTGTTTATCAGCTGTTAAAAATGCATATATTAATATTAATTTTATATTATTCTTTTATAATAATATCTCACCAAAATTGGGCAGTTATAAAGTATATTTTTTGTTCATAAATCAATCCAAATTGGCCCTGTAAATTATAGTAAAAGTCGATCAATTTAAAAGGCAATATCTTTCACTTTCATCGAAAAAAAGTTTAAACGCGAATTGCAACCGAAATGTTATTAATCAAATTAAAAACAGACCGCAAAATAAAAACGTACCCATACACCATTTAGCCGCCATTAAAAACGTAATATCTTTGAGGTATCGGACTCTTTAATGAAAAAAAGATATTACTTTCTTAAACTCGTTAAACTAGTTAATTGTGCATCAAGTTAGGTGATGAATCAGATATAGTTAAAAAAATAAGTGACCAGTCTTTTTTGCAAATTCCTTACGTAATGACAAGTACTTTTTACCTCTATACATTACAAAAGTATTGATTCTTATCAATTATTTTAATGATTTATCTATTTTAAACCAAGCGGTGGGAAAAATATCAACACCCGAACAGTCAAAGATGCATAACAATATGGAAAAGCCTAAAAAATGTAAGTACATATTTGAAAAATTATACATTTAAGGTGTTCAAAATTATGTAGGTCCCTGGTTTGAATCTTGGGTCTGGTAAAAGATTCAAATTTTGTTTTTCAGTGTGCGTTTAGATCCAGAGTATGGACCCAATAGGTTGAGCAAATGGTTAATATCCATTTCTTGTATAAACCAAAGGTAATTATTGTGCCGAAGATGCCATCATGAGATTTTATCATTTTCAAAAACAGTTTATTCCATGTAGACAATTATAATGAATACCATTTTCTATCGGCGCATAGGCTTTTCGATCCAATAATTGTTAATTTAGAATTTGAACTTTTCATACATTTTGATGGATCATTATCACAAACTAAGATTAGGTAATATTAGGTTGGGGTAGGTTAGGTAAGGTTTGGATTGGTCTAAATCTTCTCTCTAGATTAGTCTAAATCTTGTCTAATACCTCTATGTATCTACATAATATTTCTACCTAGTCAAGTTTATAAGTTATAACTTTAAACGTTTAAAGCCTAGTACAATTAGTCTATATTATATTTGACTTGGCATTAGATTTCTTCCAAGTTATCAATTTTAATAATGCTATATGCCCAAAGCATGGCCCCCACAATGGGGGGACAGGGCTCTAGCCTGGGAGCCCGGCGAGGCCAGTCGACCAGCTAAGTGAGATAAACACAAATTTTGCTAAAATAGTAAAAAAGGCGCTATATTCCATCAATAATGTTCTTACTTAAAATGATATGGTTGTACGATAAAATTTTTAATTGAGTGTAAAAATATAAACAAAAAACACTAAATATACACATTAATTTTACCGCGAACACCATTTGGAAAACGCTACTGTAGAGCATCACACTGCCTTTATCCTTAAAGATAGTTAGGGGGGCCCGCCAAAGATCCTAGCATGGAGGCCCGGTTCAGGATGTGGGGGCCATGGCCCAAAGTGTCCAAAATGCTACATTTTAGTAGGTAAATCACAATTTATAGTTTATACCCACTAAATTTCAAGTGCTTAATAATTGAGGTCACGTAAAGATAATACTTTTGATTTGTAAATCTTCAAATTAACAAATATAACGGTAGCCAAAGTTTTTTGTTAAATAAATTTTACGCTCATTACTGTTTTTTTGTTACAATGATTCATAAATCAGCGTACCTACTGAATACAAGTTTTTTGGATAGAAGCGTAAAACTGGTTGATTGAAATATTTCATCGATAAGCATAAACTTATTATTTTATAATAAATGGATTTGGAACAGTTTCACTTAGCGTACATCAATATTTATTTTCACTTTATAAATTTACATGTTATATTATTAACACCATGATATTTGGGTTTTTCTTACTGTTACCATTCTAATATCTAATATTATACTATACTACTACTTTACCATATCACGCTCCAGTGTTATATATAAGATAGAGAGAAGACATAAGACAAGCAGAAGGTCACGCCACTTCAACGATATTTTTTTAAGCCATGTTTAGTAAATGATATTATGGTTATAGCACCTTTTAGAATTATTCTTTTAAATTCTAATGGATTTAAGTTTTGTACCCGGGTTTTGCCTTTCGGCATCTTTCGACATATGTGCACTCACCAAAGGGTAAATTCACACTAAGAACGAATATAGTTAATTCTAACTTATATAATAAATACATATTAAGTCAAGAATTTCAATAAAAAATATGACACACAAATTATGAATAGTTGAAGTGTTTGTAAAAAATCCCCTATCACTAATAATATAATTAATAGTCGTATACATCGTCAAAACCCTAATAATAGATAATTAGTTAATAATCAATTACACTACATTCCTAATATTAATACTATCGACTGAAGATACTTGATGGAATTTGAATTTAAATTTTAATGGATTTAACTACACAACTTAAATCCATTATAATTTACACTACATTCTATTACTATATTCAAGATGTGTACAATTTTTAATACTGGGAAAAACAATGGCAACGTAATGGGAATTTAATGGAGTTAACTAATGAGATATATCAATAATATAAGTCTTTAAAAAGTTATATTGGTGAAACCCCCGCTATCTTTAGATTAATAAAGCCTGAGCATACCTTTTTGCACAACTAACGAGTGGTCCACTGCCATAATATTTATTGATAAAAAAACATGCAAGCAGAGTTTGGTATTCTGTAATGACTGAAGAGTATAAATAGGTTATTAGTTAATGTCGTTTAGAATCGACTGTCACATTGACAAACGTCCTAGTGTATTATGATATTATTATACACAGAAGAAGTTTCATCACTTCCAATTATTAATAACACAGAACCACTAAATCAGATGAACTCCATCGTCTCCAAGATACGTTAAAATAATCTGATAGAAATCTGAAACTAAGGATACTCCGACAAGTGAACACGACAGACGCGTCAGTTTGAGCACTCTATAGACAATGACATGCAATGACAGGTCATCCATAGAGAACGGGAGGGCGAAAAGGTAGGACCAGTAACTGTTGTGAAATGTATCGGCTTTCCTCTTCAGTCGGCAATGGTTAAACACATATTCTTACAAGCTACTTTTATCTTTTGGTGAGTACACACGCTACATGAATATGCCGAAAGGCAAAACCCGGGTCGCAAAAAACGCCTCAAATGGAATAGGACAAAACCTAAATCCATTAGAAATTGTTAGTTATATTCTACTTCTTTTTTATTATTTTTGATATTACAAATCCAAAAATAAACCCACATACCTACTCGTACATTCTTCCGTCAAACTTTTAATTGAAATTTCCAATTGTCGTAAAAAATTGAGAAATTTACGTTCTTCCTGCATTTTACATGATAACCAATCCTTATAAAAATATATAAACTTAATATAAACCACGTCTTCCACTTTGAAGCAGAAATAATCATTTACAGAGACACATTTTATACTTAATATTGTCACACAAGAATGGTTAGATTTTTGTTAGCTTGTTGTTAGCTTTTAATGATGAAACTTTCATCTCAATTTAATAAAGCTTTAATATCTGAATAATTGAGAATAAAACCAGTCTATCCGATTGTTATGGTATTACTTGAGAGACACAAGAAAGCCTTCGATACAATTTGCACAACCTACTCTACTTTCTTTAACAGTCGGCAATATAAAATAATAATACATACACTACTACTCCTCCAAGCTTCGGCCAAAAAAATGGCCGTGTCATTATAGTAAGCTGTTGTGTGATTGGAAATAATAATATAATCATTCGTATCTAAGTATTCAATGTTTATTTTCATTTATACAAATCTATTGTTCTAACACGACGCCTGTGGTTGCAATGAAACAAACTTAACTGGAATTTTAGTGCAGTAGTACAATGGAATAAGCACAGCAAAATTATTTTTTTTAGATATCAGAATTCCATCAATTTACTTGGCTATTTTTAATAAAATTTTGCATTATTAGTTTTAGTTATTGTGTATCATATTTTTCGTTATAATTTCTGAATACATTAAAACCCTAATTAAATATTTTTAAAAAACTTTATTAAGAAAGTGCAAGAATGTCATGAATAAAAAAAATGGTTAACTCCAGCTGACGCCAACAATAAATCAAGTCGATAAGATCATTACCTTGATTTTAATAACAATATTGGTAGCTATTTATCGACGGTTTTTTAAGTAAATCAGATAACGTAGTTATTAGTACCTATCCAGTAATTATTCGCTGACAGATAAATATTCTGTTAATTCTTGGTGAAAATACATTGTTTTCATAAAAGTAAGTGGTAGTGATTATAATTTTATACGATTCGGCGCTCTTGTTTAAATTATGATACTTATTTTTCCACCGTTGTTCCATTCAATGATTCACCTGCTTTATTTAAACGCGATATCTCCAAAATTATATATAATTGACACTAATTGAAATGAAAATTTATGTTTTTTGTCTTTCCTTATTATTTATTATCTTTTTCTGTTCTATCTTAGATTAAGTACTCATGTTATGTATAAATTTCAATAATTCTTAATAATGTATTATAAAAATGTTACATTTCTTATATAATTTCTTTCTATTTTATGTTCTTCGTACTTTCTATCTTGTTAGGCTTTACTACGAGTATATTATGATTTATATAATATGAAAACTTTGCTGGTTGCAATATCTTTTCTATAATCTATTTTTATACAAATTTATAACTGTTTTTTTCTCTTAATAAATAAAAAACAATATTTGTAGTACGTTTAAAAATAGTCTTAAGAATTTAGGTGGTTTTAAACTGGGTTTTCAATGATAGTTAAATAATATTATATAAGTATTGCACCAATTTATGAGTGCCACAAATCGTCCAGTTACCACAAGCTTGCGTGTCGTATAATGCTGAGATAAGTGGGGCACACTCAATTAGAAGTGCCCCTTGGAAAAGAAGTAGTGATATTCTATTTAAGTGCCTGAATAATTTGTAGTTTATTCATTTATGGGAACTTCCTGACTTAAAACCCCTCTCCTTGTCTCTTGTCTGTGCACCTAATACTGAATAGCGTATATTATAAAACGACAGTTATCCAATAAAAGTACAACTAGAAACAAGTGATTATAATTTATTATTATTAATGTTGTTATTATAATTTTATTCAGTGATAACTAATAGTGATAAATGGAAACCACGCGTTACAGTCCACAAATTTCACCTGATGCTGGATGCATTTATGCAAATAAGGACCGTTGTGCGATCGCCTTCATTTTAGATGCAAAGATAAGACTGGTTTTACGCCGTTATAGTCCGCCATTGAAACATCCCAGTGCGTATAATACTCAGCGGGATAAAAGAGCGTAATGAACGCTACCAAATCAGAGCAAGAAACAAGTATGTAGGTATATTATTTATATTATAAAAATCTAACACTTCCCACTATGTATTCATTATAAATAAATAATACGACATAATATTATGTTAAACTCTTATTAAGCTTAATTAAGTGACTTAGTGCTATGTAAACTTCGAAACTGCATAATGTTTGATATGTTAAGCATCTCAGTCTGAATATTGTAGGACATATTATATATTATGTGTCATTATGATGCAATATCTTTTTTTGCCATCCAAATTAACATACATTTACCATAATATTATATAAGAATACCTATTAGTTTAATTACACTTCTCAATAAAATTTTGAATAACGCCATATTTCGATAGATAACCGTAATTTTTCAAATATCAAAAATAACTGTATTTTGAATGTATGTATTTTATTCTTGAAACCTCAGAAATATGCCTGGTGGGTACATAGTAAAACAATTTGAAAAATATTTACACCTAATTGGATGATTATAATAATTATGTAGGTTCCTATTTAGTGTAAATTTTTTTTTACTAAATAATTTGTGGGTATATATGAATATACCTACTAAATAAAATATATTTTGTGGTAATTTTTTTACATTGCTCTCATGATGACCTGGTTGGTAGAGTGACCGTCAATTAAACATTTGATCTTCGGTTCTCACGGCTGGATAAAAAAAATCTTTTTTCTTTCAGTGTGTGATTGACCAAGTGTAAGGACGCAATGAGTTAGACGAATGGCTAGCAACCATTATTCGTAAAAAAGTATGTGAATATAACCTCAATTTATGCTATTTCTTACAATGTTTTTCTTAGCTCGTATTATTATTTGTCCGGTGGTTCTTTGTCCGGTACAAATCTTGCATCCGATTTTTAACTAACTTTCCGACTAGCTAGACATTTGAAACTTTTATAATACATCAGAACCCGATGCCAATGCATTTTTAATACTTTTAGCCATCTCTAAGCAGAATTGAATTCATTTTCAGTTAATTCTGTTTTGTATGTGTTGGGTCACTACTGTGGTATTCGATGTGTGGGTTGAGGATGATGATAATGAAGTCTACGATGTAGCAGGGTGAGATTTATTAGCAGCGTATCGGTACAATAGTATATTATACATATAATCTACTGAGATAGTTACGAGCTAGGTACTTGGATTCGAGTGACATTTAGATAAATTATTCTTTGTTATTTATACACTAAAAAGTAATACATTAACATTAAATTCTGGTACATAATCATAGTGGACTAATTATAGAGTCAGCGTTTTAAATCGAGTAGCTTGTGAAATATTATTTATTATTACAGTCGTAAGAAAATATGATACCATGAAAAATACACCGGCTTATACACCGTAATGATATAATGTGCTGTGATATGATGTAATAATATACCGTATCTAATATCGCCAATCAACTTGCTGATCTAGCTAAGAGTTGTTTGCTGGAAATTGATTCGCTGGGAATATATTATTGCAGAATAATTTGATACATTAAACAATAGATATTTGATCGCTATTATACTACAGCTACAATGGAAAGTTATTTCAGAAAAATCCGTAAAAAGTAAAAGACTATTATTGGTTGCTAAGGGAGTGGGGTTCTAGCAACTAAATTATTAATATATACGTGCGTTACTATGGAAATCAATATGACATGTCAAAATGACATTACAGTATTATTTATATCAAGCACAAGTTTTTTTGATCTTTTAAGCTAGTCAAGTCAAGTTTATATGATTTAACAGAAAATTTAAAAACGTTGTATATAAAAAGTTCTTTTTATCCTGTAATTATTATTTTTCATTTTTAAGTTTGCAATTGGTTCAGATAGTAGTATATTATTGTATTAAGGGTCATTCTTCTATTTTTAAATAAGTTTCTGAATTCAATTGATACCACATAAAGCTTATTTACAAGAATAAATCAACTGTATCGCATATGCTGCTGTCTGCCAATATTACGTTATAAGCATTTATGACAAGATACTATATTTTCAATTTGACAGACGTCAGCACTATCCATCGACCGACTTGCTTGGAGTTTACCGTTTATGATCTGAATTTCTATTGACCGCTAAGTTAAGTCACGGTAAATTCTGGCGGACTAAGCATATGCTAGTTATTTATTGATTTGATTTGTTGACCTACCTCAAAACTTCAATTAATGATACCACGACCACGCGTATTGGCTGTCATAATAATATTAAATAGACTAAACTGTTTGCTGCCATGTAAAATGTATTCAATTTAAAATCGTCGTAATAGTACAAAATAGACCTGATTTATTTAATGATAGCTTTGATACTTCAGTTATCTGGGTCACAAAGGCTTAGACCGAGCTTTCGGCATGATTCAGATTTTTTTTAAATAGTATCTCGCGTTGTCGAAAACTTCAAAGCTCTCGATTGCTTTTATTTTCTTTATAGAAAGACGATTGAATGAAGCGTTAATCTTAGGTAAAAATGTAGCTGTTTATTAAAGTGAGACTGTCTAATTTATTAAACGCCTTGGTTTTAACGTAGATTATATTAGTATTTATTGGCAGGGCCTATGTAAAACAATTGTAATGTGTTTCAAAAGCGCGGCGCAGTGACGTGAGGTTGATTATACATTTTAAATTGTCTTATTATCTACGGCTGAGTTGAGGGTCCACAACCCCAAATTCGTCAGTCACCCTTATGACGTTGTCGAGGCGGAATGTTTTATGTAATTGATTATGATTACGAGCCATTCCATGAATAACAATATTTTTTATTCTTTATTTGGAAGCAATTGAGCTCTTCCTTGAATGGAAGGCTATTCTGCTTTACAATGGTTTAGAAAAGTATACATAAACTTTTTTTAAACTACAAACCTAATTAGTTACATTATTAATAATACAGAATTACATTTTTGTTCACAATATTAGTTCGTCACACTAGACATTTACGTTACATTTTTGGAGACATTCATGTACAATTTTCATAACTGAAATATTTGGTTTTGCCAGGAACAAATTTATCGTGAAAGGAGGGTACAACCTGCATTTTCCCAATTTATTCATTAATACTTCTCTCTCCTGGTCATAGGCATCACATTGCCAGACAATGTGGTTAAGATCTTGAGTGGGATGTCCACACTGACACTGAGGGCTATCTACCACTTTAATTTTGTACAATGATTCGTTGAGACTGTAATGCCCTGACCTGCTTCTAGCTATTGTCACTATTACATTATTACTTTTTTGTACAATGTTTACTAAACCAATTTTTAGGAGATCTAATATAATAATTTACTGGGAACAGCAATATTTAAGTAATAAAAAAATCATTAGCATTATTGACAAAATCATAAAAAAAAGGATTTTATTATTTTTTACCATAGTACCAAGTAAAAAGCGCATTACGCATGGGTCTAAATTATAACCTCTTCTTTTCTTCTTCTTTTGCCATATCCGCCCCTTAACTGGAGCATATGGACACCACGCTGCGCCTCCAAGAATCCCTGTCGCTTGCCAGTCTTCTTGCTTCGTTCCAGGTCAAACCAGCATCCCGTAGCTCCGCTGTATACACTCTGTATATTGTATTTAGCTGCCTTTCAGGATACCGGAATCCGGTCGGCTTGAAGAACAGGCAAGCCAGGTTGAAGTTCTCTTCTAGCATCCGCAGCACGTGGCCGAGCCAGGTCCAACGTCGCCTCTTCACTTTCAACCAATTCAATTATTACCTCACTGGCTTAATAACATTTGCATATAAATATTTTCATAAAACAATATACTTGATTCGTGTGGTGACAAATTGCAGTGAATTAAGTTAGTAATCTTACATATTTCCTTGGCTTAATTTCCAAAGATGGTTGGCATTATTGATACATCCGTAGTTATCAAATAATATCTGCACGATTAGTACTCGTAATAGCTTAATAGTAAGTCTCTTCGCCTGGATAGCAAAATACGTGTTCGAATCCCATCTAAATTTTTTGACCAGAATAAAGAATATTAGCTACGTATCTTTTTTATATCCAGTTCTAATCACTCTGTTTTTGTATTTTTTTTTTAATAATACATAAAATAAATAAAAATGTACCCTCACTGCGCCACTGCTATGTGAGAGGAGGGAGAATATACACTATTTAGATATTTTATTTCACTTTTAAATGGATCGTTCTGAGTATCTACGGGCTTATATCTAATAACACCTGTCAATATTAATTGGTATTTAAGACATTGTAAAATTAAAAAAAACATTCGTTTTCAAACATTTCTGAGAATCAGTGTATTCACAAAATATATCTTCAGTATCTAGTCGGGTGCTCTAGCCTATTCAGCTAACGGGCCATAAGGAGGCAGACAAGGGTTTGCGATGTGTTCATTAAAAGCCTCAAATGGAGATGGGCTGGACACATTGCTAGAAGAAGAGACAATCGTTGAATGAATTTAGTCATCCAGTGGTATCCAAGAGGTACAAAACGTCCGCAAGGTAGACCTAGAGGCCGCTGTATCGATGAAATGATAAAGTTCTGCGGATGTACGTGGCAACGCAACGCACAGGACTGAGAGAAGTAGAAGCAGCTTTAAGAGGCCTTCATTCAGCAGTGGATAGATTCAGGTTGATGATGACTATGATCTTCAGTATAAGTCACGTCATGTGGGTATTTATGGGTGTCCACATTTCGATTTTATCATTATAATTTATTATAACCTGATAACGTGTTGTGTTATATTATAACGGTGACCTGCATGCTGGCAACATGAACGCGCAAAACGTATGCGGGCTTGCAAAAAAATACCAGCGCTAAAATAATAAAACAAGCCTCTTATCGAGAAATTAGTTAACAGTCTTGAAAATAACGTACGGAAATTTATTCTAGCAATCCACAGATATTTACTCTACATAGTGTTATCTTGGTTTTTGAGTGCCTTCCTAACTAACTATTGTTGATTTTTTTTATATTAAATAGATGATTACTGTAATATATTACCCAGTCTATTGAAAGGGATAAAGTATATTATAGATACATAAGTAGTTTTCAACATAATGCCAATCGCTTGAATATTGTATTACTGTAAGTAAAACAGTAAAAAAATTATGCCTATTTTAGAATTTAAATAAATCCTAATATACTCGTAATATATAATAATTAGAGGGAGACGTATTGGACAGGACCAAATTTATGAATTTAAGGTGGCCAAGGCTAGTACATCTCGTGGTTTCTAAAAAAATAAGT
The DNA here is from genome assembly GCF_057557595.1 of Rhyacophila brunnea. Taxonomy (NCBI): domain Eukaryota; kingdom Metazoa; phylum Arthropoda; class Insecta; order Trichoptera; family Rhyacophilidae; genus Rhyacophila; species Rhyacophila brunnea. The sequence goes on along the minus strand of NW_028232882.1, from coordinate 2,155,681 downwards.
TATTAAAAAATTACCTCCCTTATTTATTTTATTAGTAATAATTTTTTGCATAATTGTTCGAAAAATCATCTTTTATTACAACGTTTTTATTACAAATCTTGCAATCGATTTTTAACTAACTTCCTGACTATCTAGACATTTCAAACTTTTAGAATATAATATCAGATAATAGCAATTTTTTTTTAATACTTTTAGCCAAATTTAAGTAGAATTAAATTCATTTTCAGTAAATTCTGTTTTGTATGAAAAGTTATTTCGGACGAAATCCGTAATCCAATCAACTATTATTGGTTGCTAGGGGTCTGGGGTCCTAGCAACTAAATTATTAATATTAATATATACGTGCGTTACTATGGAAACCAATATGACATTTCAGTATTATTTCTATGAAGTACATTTTTTTTGATCGTTTAATCTAGTCATAGTCATAGTCAAATGATTTCTTTTAATACTTTTAGCCATCTTTAAGCAGAATTGAATTAATTTTCAGTTAATTCTGTTTTGTATGGAAAGTTATTTCGGAAAAATCCGTAAAAAGTAATATACTACTATTGGTTGCTAGGGGGTGGTACTAGCAACTAAATTATTAATATATACATGCGTTACTATGGAAATCAAAATGAAATGTCAAAATGACATTTCAGTATTCTATATTTGTTTGTTTGTTTTTTATTTACTTCATATCAAGTACAAGTTTGAGCATATTGAGCATAATAGTTCAACAGAAAATTTAAAAATGTTGTATATTAAAAGTTTTTTTTTATCTTGTAATTATTTTAATTTAATTTAGCGTATCAGACTCGATTGTGATAGGATGAAAGTGAGCATAAGCGGTTTTCTACAAAGCAAGAACGTCGCGTTAATACTTTTTTATTCATGGCAATCTGAAAAAAGGGTTTCCACGTTTGAAAACTAATTAGGTATCTGCGAAGCTTATCATTTGTATTATTTATATTATACTATTATTACTATAATGTGTATTATTAATTTAAATATAACATTTCTTTATAATTGGGAATAATTTTTATTACCATATTTAACATACACTACGATCAGCAACTGACACGTATGTATAAACAAATTTTGACAAATTGCCTCACGTTTAATGGTCCATAAAGAAAATGGAACACGGGAAGATCACGAGATTGGTGGTTTTGTAGCATACAAAGAGTATGACAAGGAAGACCGGGTAGAGTGGAGGAGTCTGGGTGAGCCGGCCAATGTCCATGCTAAACCAGAAAAGAAGACAAAAACAATATAGCGATTTCTGTTTGAATATGTCTAAACTGGTTATTCAACTCTAATTAGAATTTCTGTCTTTTTTTATCTCAGTGTGGTCTTGATAAATTATCTTGAAAATTTTTAATCTTACTATAAACAATAATCTGTATTGCCAAATCATTACTTACAGCATATTTAATTATTAAACTTAGTACGCTTATTCTCAGCATTGATTTCTAAATAATAAACATATACAAATTATCTATATATTTAATACAATAACTGTTTTTATTTTATAAACTATTTTTTTTATTAAATTATTATCAAGTGGTGAAAACGTAACATTCTCTCAAACCTTGTGAATTATTTGTAGAATAAAAAAATAGTTTATTAAATTATTAACAAATTAATGTAAGTAAGTACGATATAACTAAAATTTACATTGATCCGGGTGTCTGTTAGTAATTAGGGTACTTCATTGATACACTGATTTTAAACATAAAATACTAAAAAAAAATAACGGAATTTGGTAAGCATTTCAATATGTAAAACTACAATTTAATTTCATCGTAATAAGATTAATTAGTGAAGCACATTGACGCAAATCTAGTGAATATGGTCCCGTCAAGTCCCGTCGGGTATCGTATATTGTTAAAAGATTTTTTATTACTTTTTTCATATTTCGTATGTTTTTAATTAACATAATATTTGGTTCCAACAAATGCTACCTTCATTTAATATTAATATTTAATATTAACATTTAATATGTGGACGAAATTTAAAAAAAAACATAAATAATTACTGTAATAAATCAAACATGGAGAATCTTCAAACCATTTTAATCATTATTATTATTAGAAACATTTCTATCAATCACTTGAAAAAAAAATCTAAATAATTTACGTTTTTTTTAAATATAAAATGGCTACTAGGCGTTGTGGTTCCGCTTTAATTTGATTAATAGCTTATTGCTTTTTTTAGCTACTATTTTTTGTTAGTTGTTACCCACTAGGAAGCTTTTTTTCATTATAATTTTGTATTTTAAAAAACACTTCTCTTTCAATTTTATTACAATAAAACTAGTCAAATTGATTGTAAGCTTACGCCATCGATTTACTTCTATTTTTAATACCAAAACACAAAGTAGTTTTAGAATTGATTTGTTAACGACACAACGTTTTGTAGTTTACGATTTTATGTTATTTTAAATATTATATTCAATATTATATCTTGGAAAACCCTCAGAAAATGCCTGTTCTTCAAAATCCGGATTAGACTAAATTAAAATCATGAAGATGGTAGGTAGCCATTTTTGACGGATTTTTAAACATCACCAGTGTATCTATTCAATGGCTGCTATCGACGGCTATCGAGCGTAGCTTATCATATTTATGTATTGAGGTATTATAATTGTTATAATAAGGTAGCCGTCTGAACAGTCAAAAAGGGCAAATCTTTTAACAGTACCTCTCTTGGCTGTGTTAACTTTAACGCCCCGTCTTACGTAAGCGCGTTCGGTGGAGCGTTAAGCGGCGCGCGCAACTCAAACGTATAACCGTGTGTGAAAATGTTCGTTGACAAAGTCTTTTTTGGTTATACGTTTATACGTTTGAGTTGCGCGTGCCGCTCAACGCTCCGCCGACTTCACCCACGTAAGACGTCCAATTAGAGCGAGATAGACAGTTTTGCCAGTTTGGACGGCTAACATATTATAACAATTATAATACCTCAATCGATAAATATGATAAATTACCTTCGATATCCGCTACCATTGTGGCGAAGGGTGGAAGTAGGCTGTTATTATCTGACATGAATAGTGCATACAAAGCTTTGTCAGTCAAACGTATTTGTTGTATATAAAGTATTTATTAGGTTTTGAAATTCAATTAAACCCTACCTAATCCAAGCCATAGTAATTATACACCTAATAGTAAAAAAATATTCGTTTATCGAGGAATATTGTTTATCGATTATGGTTTTGGTATAGGCAGGGCTTAATGAATTTTTAAAAAACCAACCAACACCATCTGCAATATTATGTATTATTAATTCAACGAAAATAAATAAGTATGATTGAAAAAGTGTGCGATAATTTTGACGGATCGCACTTAGCATACCTAAACTATTATGGAAAACCATTAATCCCTAATTACTAACCGACGTCGCGGATCTCTCCATTATTTAGTTTTTATAACGTACTTAGACTTGCTAATAATTTAATGAACTATTTTTTTTATTCAACGAATAAGACAAGATTTGAGAATTTAACATTCTATATATTGAACATACACAATTTTAAAACATTAACGCATAGACATACTATAAAAAATCATTTTGTACAAAATAAATACGACACCCGACGAACATCGAACTTGGTTGTGACTAGGGATTCCAATCCCGGGATCCCGAGCTATTATTGATACCTATGAATCCCGGGATTAATAAACGTCATCCCGAAACTTTCGGGATTGATTTTTTTTATCAATTTTTATGGAAAATAAAATAAAAACGAAAATATAACAGAAAAAATACTTTTAATGACAAATAACTACATTAGAAATAAACTGAGTTTAAATGAAGTTTGATTTATACCCATGTGTGTGTTGCCGATTAATTTTATTTTTTCGCATAAATTAATAAAAATGAGAAAAATTGGAAAAAACAATGCTTCACACTATTAACAAAGTAATTCCACCATGATCTCATACGTTTTACGGCAGTTTCATATTTGGCTGACTAATTAGATTTATGAAGCGGAAAGGCCATAAGTACACCATGATTTGTTTTACTATTTTAAATCTCGCTAACCCATTCATTAAATCTTTACTATCAGAAACAGCAATCTCATATTAAATTCACATTATTATTTATATTACAATATTATTTACTCCATTAAACTTATGTATTTCCAAGATTAAACGTGTACAATATTAACAATAAATGTCTTAAATAGTATAAATTATACTAGATATTTTATTTTTGACCGATTTTATCAATGTTATTTGTAAATAAAAAAAAATTATATTAACAATGGAAAAAAATGCCAATCCCGGAATTGTCAAATTGTAATCCCGAAATCCCGGGATCAGAATTTTGGCGCGAGACTGGATTCCCTAGTTATGACCAATATATTAAAATTAACCAGTGAGTAAATTACGTTTTAATGCATATTAATTGTCTATAGAAAATCACAGATAATTTATGACTTATTCATGTAACCTGTTGTTTTGTTTGAACTTAATAATTCTCAGTTCTACTGACCCAATTATAAAGTTTATAAAATTAAAGTCATCATAATAATTCGGTTATTAATAATTCTTTTGTCTATGGAAGACATCCATAATAAAAATAATAATTAGTTCTTAGTCGAGATGCCAGAGCAATTTTTTAATAGAAGCCTCTCATTAATTCTCTCATTCCAAATCAACAATGCCTTAAACAAACAAATGAAATATTATTTAAATTGACCTTCTTTTTTCAATCCAAATAATATATTCAAACTTCAATGGCAATTGAAGAGTTGCACATTTTTTCATCTTATTTTAAGATATATCTAGGTTTACAAGCATTATTAAAATAATGATTGACATCATTGCATTCCGTTCGTTTGTTTCTTCATTCCTCTTGGTCATATAACATTACTTATCACATTTTTTTCACCCTCGATAGCCAAACAACTTAAGCGTCGGCCTTTAATGTTGCTTATCCCAGGTTCGAATCCTGGGTCTGACAAATACACATATTGTTTTTCAATTTGTATTTGAGTCAGAGTATGGATCTAATAGGTTGGGCAAATGGCTAACATCCATTTATCGTAAAAAATATTCTCTGTGGACGCCTATAATATTATGATCTTATAAGGATCAGACATTGTACCTATCACAAACGGACGGCAATCATAAAAATGTGCAATTATTAAAATCATGAATGACTTGTTGTTGTACCAGAAATATATGGCCATATATGACCGTGTATTAAAGACAGTTTAACTTCTTTGGGTCATATTATATTACTGACAAAAAGTCATGTTTAAATAAAACACGGTTCTTGTCGGTTTACACTTTACAGGAAGTCAGCAGCAAACAAATTTTGAAAATAGCCGATATACTGGATTATTTGTAAGGTTAGGTTAGGTTTGGTTTTAATTCTTGAATTCATGAATTTTGCCAAAATCAGCTATGAAAATTTAATTAATTTTCATTTTGAATGTAATAAAATTGGAGACCGAATACTTTACGGTCATCTCTTTCCAATAAGAAAGCTAACGGCGAACTGTGCCACGGTGAAATGTTGTACGTACAATTTACATGGAACCCATATATCCATGTTAGTATCTCGAGGGCTTAGTGTCAAACAACACTTACTATCTACAAAAGTGCAACTTTACAGGAGAGCCAAAAATCGATATTTTAGATTCTTGTAACTTAACAAGGGAAATGTTTATTAAAAACCTAATGTTAATATTTTATAATTTATTGTGTATTGTACATTTATCTTGCTTATGATGATGTTAAAATTTATAGGGATAGTTTTAAAAAAATATGAAAACAAGGGTAACTTATGTAATTAGCGTTAAACTTTACTGACGATTTAATAAAAAATTAGAAAAGATTGACATAACGTTGTTTGACTATCATGTAGCCGTAAATGTAAAATAACGTTATCTCAAAAAAAAAAAAACACTTTTTTGTAGATAACGTTTTCTGACTTTAAGCACTCGATCTATTGCCATTGCTTTTCGGGATGACCTCGTAGGATTCATTAATCCCCAACTTGCCTAATTTTTAACTAATTTTCTTTATTAATACTTTTCCATAATTCAAATGTGTCCGCTAATCTTCGTAGTTTATCTTGTCTTGTATCATTTCTTGCCAAAATATGTACATGAATTTAAATACAATGGTACTTTTTCACGGGTTAGCGCTGTTAACGTACTTGCGGATTTTATTCAAACTATGTTTTAGCGGCAAATGCAAGACACCTTCGTAACCATGTTACATATTTAACGGTTTACTGCCTTGGACTAGAGCAAAACATAGCAGATTAAAACATTGGCACGCAACCTATGTTAAATAACCTTATATATTATATTTGTCTTGATTTATCTGTCACGCAAGAGAGAAAACACACATAAACGTATAAACTTAGACTAACTTAAGAAGAAGACGTACTAATTGTTTAAGGTGATTGAAAAGATATTATACGTAAATGCAAATTATATACTCATTTTGAACAATATTTTTAAAACAAATGAATACTTATGGCAATTTACCATAATTCGCATTATGCACTGATGTCAGAAACATTTTATAATCTTAGTCCCCCGTAATTCAGTGCGTAAGGCGTTGGCCTTTCATCCGGTGACTCAGACTCAGGGTTTGATTCCCTTTGAGGTCACAATAATATATTTATGTGACTTTCTCAAAGCCTCGTGTTTGTGATTGTTTCACTTATATCACTACACTACTGTCATCGGGCCTCATGACCTCTTGTAGTGCGAAATATATATATTTTTTTAAAATAAAATCCAATAACATATCATATTTTCTTACTTGTGATGCGCGCTTAGATCCAACCGTTGTCCATCTAATTGGTTTGGGAGCGGAAATTAGTCGGATTAGTATATTTCTTCCACTGTGTATATCTGTCTACTTTTTATTTCCGTATTTCACACGGACGGTCGTAGGTATTGTCAGATAATAATAATTTAGTTTTATAAGTATGCTCCGTCACTTATACTCTTAACTTCGCATATGGCACTCATCTAAAGTAAGTCTAAAATTAAACAAAAATCAACTTATTGGCAGTGTCTTAAAATACATTTAAACTAAATGTTCAAAAACTATTTTTGAGACTCCTGCACTTGAGACTATAATATGGGCTTTATGCGACTGACTTTTTCTTACATAACAATTTATGGTACTACAACCCTTGCCGAGTTTTGACCTTCTTCAAAATCTCCATCCTGGATGATCCAGCACCAACACTCCCCAGTTCCAATGGCCGAGCAAATCTCTTATAATCTTATAAATCGGAAATATCAGCTGGTTGCCCGTTCAAGGAGCACAACTAATTTGCCATTGGTAGAGAACATGCTTCATAACTTTGCACTCCATCTCTAGGATAAAAATTATGTAAGTAATATTTTATAAAAATACATTTTTTACATATCTATTACTATATAATATTAGTACAAGTCATTAACATTTGATCTAATTTTATCCAAGTTAATCAAGCAAAGAGGCGTATCAGTGTAGTAAAAAGTGCAAAGTTATAAAACATAATAATATACTCTAATTCCAATTGGGCGAACAATAACGTCATTGAATCAAATTACTTTAGAATAGATATACATATTTCACTTATGTGAGCTTGAACGTAGGTAGACATTTAGCTCATTTGGTGTCCTTTTTTGTAATTATCTTTTTGACTATGTATATTGTGTTTTTGTTTAAATATGATGGTTGAGCTTTTTAAGTGGACTGTAATTATTTTGAGGGAAGATGAGTAGGTCGGATCTAGGGGTGGGGGCGATGGAACAGAGTGCCAGACACTGACCTTTGTGTTAATGTATGATGGCTCCGTGGTCTGGTTTCAACTTTGGCTCGCGTGGTGCTATTGTTTTGGGTCACCCGGTTCGTACACTCCCGCACTTTGTGACACAGTTTTATGGATTATATGTGAGGGTGTATGAATGATTATGATAGATTCTGAATGAGTCTTTATCTATTGAGTCAATCACTTAAGCGACGGAAAGCTATTAGAAGCCCCCACACGTCCACTATCGAGATGCAACTCAATGTTCCTTGTAACACCGTTTCTCATGATCCGTAATTGCTTATTGATTGTCTGGTAACAATAACACTGGGGATTAAGAGGTGGATGAGGAGATAAGGAGCGGAATGGGAACATAAATGACGCGACCATATGATAATATTGATAATACTGTTAGGTGAGTATATAGTTTTTGTTTACTTTTAAATCATACTTGTATTGTGAATGTATTGATTTATAATTAAAAATGTTTATTATATTGCATAAAAATAAATTAATTTGAATTTTAAATTATCAGTGATAATTTATTTTAATAACAAAAAGGTTCACAATGACTTTAATATAGTGGCGATTCACCGTTTCTATCGTTTTATCATTAACGCAGCTATTTTTGAACCGGCGGCAATTTATTGGAAGACCAAGCATTCGTACTGCTAATAAACGATTGCCATACTAAAGTTTTTATACTACTTAACACTATTACTTTCAACTTAAGTTACTAATATATTTTTTTATAGACTTAGTGTTGAAATTAATTCAAATAGTCTTTATTATTTTATTTTATATTTTTTTTCTGGTAAAATTTTGTAAAGTTTCCAAGTAATAATTATATTTTGAGACAATTCTTCTAATTTTTCAGACTAAAGCCTGTTTTTGAGAACTCTGATTAATAAATTTTATAATTTAAACGTTTTCGAATCGAAGTTATGGGATTTAGGCTCGAATCCGGAGTCTGGAAAATTTACACGTCGTTTTTCAGTGTAGGTTTATACCCAAAATATGAACCTGATTATGGCCCCCACATCCTGAAGCGGGCCCCCTGCCTATCGCTAAAGATAAAGGCAGTGTGACGCTCTACAGTAGCGTTTTCCAAATGGTGTAAGCGGTAAAGTTAATGTGTATATTTAGTGTTTTTTGTATATTTGAATTCATCTATTTGAATGATGAAGTTGTCGAGTACTTATCGATACACAATTAAAAATTGTATCGTACAACCACATACTATTAAATAATAATAATATTGAAGATAAATAGCGCCGCAGCCGACTTTTTTGTACTATTCGAGAGAATTTGTGATGTGTGTTTAAATCACTTATCTGGTCGATTCGCCACGCTGGGCCTTTCCTGAGCCTGGGCCTCCAGGCTAGAGCCCTGTCAGCCCCCCCCCCCTTTGTGGGGGCCATGAACCTGATAGTTTAACAAAGGTGGAAAAGTTTCTCGTAAAATAATGTTAAAATAAATTTCGGGCTATATTCAGATTGGGTTGTAAAACCAATGAAAAAATATTGTATATACGCGAATAACGTTGAAATACCCCCAATAAACTGTTAAATTAACCTTAACAATGATTTTTAACTTTTAATAATATAGTTCCAATATTCAAAAATTATCAACATTAAATTTATTAATCTATAATAATTTATTATATTACATTGCGTCAGCATGTCCGAATATAAGAGGATGATATTATAGGCCTCCACGGAGTGGAAATTGTATTGTCAAATTTTATTTTTACGAGAAATGGATATATTAGCCACTCGAACAACCTATTAAGCGCCAGGTAGACGGCAGTGATTTGCCTGCGCGGTGTATTTCGGTTTGCGCGAGCTACAGTTTTCCATTCGATACACACAGGCGTTCTGATACAAACTGGTTTGCGCAGGTAGCTTGACTGTGGTAAAATATGAGCTTCTAACCGACACCTGGTCCAAATACTGTGTTTTTTAGACCAGGAACCCGAACCCGGGCGTCTATCTATATTAAAAATTAGTATAAAAGAAACATAAATGCAATTAAACAAACACACTCGTTCATAAAAGACTTGACTAATTTATTTTTTAAATAGTTATCCAATTCAATGTTATTGATTAGGTATTTCAATTATATTGTGATTTTTTTATATTTTTAATACTAGAATAATTTAAATCAAAGGCACAATCAAAACATAATCATTTTATTGGGCAAGCATGATCAATGGTTATGGCCGATTATCCACGCTATTTTGATTTTTATTTTCAATTCAACAAGCATCATGTACTTAGACTGAACTCAGAAGAGCTTAGAATCTATGACATTGACCATTGATCTATTGCGTGTAGATGAAACGTTTTAATAAAAAAACGTTGCCATGCCAATGCAAAACCGTGCCAGATTTTCTTATTGGCTGTCTTGTGACAGGAAGAAAAAAATGTATCAATGTCTTTTTACTTTCGACTCTAGTTAAATTGTAGAGTTTGTATTTTATCTAATATAAATTTTCATCCACGTGCAATATATCAATTATTTTGAAATGTATTTTAAATTGGTGAATTAGGCAAAACTACTAACATGGTTTCTTTTTAATATTTATTTTTAAGATATTTTTGCTGGGTAACTCTTTTTCTCGTATCCTCAACTATCGTAAGCCGTGATTCTTTTCAACAGATATATCTCTCCGCAATCCCTGAATTCAGTCGTCCGTTAGCTAATCTCTGTCGCGTACAAAAACTCGACTTTCGCTCACCTCAAACAGTTTGACATTTTGATAATTTATCACTTAAAGGATTTGCAAGTCGTTACTGCCAATATAAATTTGGGTTCACATACGTAGTCATTTAGCTATTCAGGATGTTGTTCCATCACACACAACACCACCACAGGCTACTAGGTCTAGTAAAACAGGTGGTAATCGCCCATATCACTGACACTTTGATAATTAATAAACTACATGAAAATGATTACTTCATATTGCTTTGTAAAATCTGTAAAATATAACTACAAAAACACCTATCTAGTATTTTGACATTCGGTCGTTTTCTTGATTGAGTCATAATGACAAAGATACACTATATCTTACGTTCCGTCTACGTACAATACATCAATGTGTAACTCCTATTAAAAGTGACGAGTATTTTGGCTTTGAACTTATAAAATACAATGGAGTCAATTTGTACGAGGATTATCTGATTGTCGGTAGAAGAAAAGATTTATAGATAGTGATACAGGAAAGCTATTAATATTCTGTAGGCATTGTCTCTTTTGATTACTATAAAAGCATTATTATTTACCTATTTTGGTTAAAATGTAACAGTTCTTCTATTATAACAGACAATAACATTTATTGTTCAAAAGAACATTGAGAGTATTTTTATAAGTTGAAAGTATAATTCTGAAATACTTCAGGAACAGACTTACCTATTAGAAAAATCATGAAAAAATATAGTGTCAGGCGAGACTCGAATCCATCAAATTCCAGCCAATGTGTTTTACTAATTTAGCCACCTATGTAATTATAAAAAAAAATTAACACTAGACTGAAGCATTTCTCAAATTGTTTTAAGACCAGCTTTTATGGTTCGAATCAAGAAACCAATAATAGGTAGAATTGACACTTCATAACTTTGCACTCTATTTATTTATTACTACATATTATATTACAAATGAATATCATTTAATCTAATTTGATGCGAGGTAATCAGGCAAAGAGGCGTATCAGTGTAGTAAAAAGTGCAATAAAAGTGCAAAACATATACTCTACCTACCTTAATTCTCTTCATTCCATCAGAATCTCTCCGAAGTCCCGATCCGGATTGGGGTTGAAGCCCATCCGGCATTATAATTTGTTAAGATTTTTTCTATGTAAATTTATTGTTTTGTGTTCTGAATTACATTCAAAGAGTCTTTCATTCTACGAAAAATAAAATAGTTTATTAAAAATTATTATTTTTATTGATCGATTATAGACTTGTAAAGACTAAATAATTTAAAAATCTACATACAACAAAAAGGTTATATCTAGATAGATAATGGTGAGCCTTAACATGGTCAAAACGACCTATGTAATTATTGTATTTTCACAATAGGTTTAAGATGAAATTTTCAGATTTTTAAATAAAACTGTCTCAATTGTAAATAATATCAATATATTTTTTTCATTGTAGCAATTAATTGTAATGTTGATTGAGCATAAATATCAATGTTTTTTTCATATTATCTATGTATAGGTGTTTTTTGAATTATTAATAACCATATCCTTACTTTTTCGTACAAGGTGGTTGTTGGTAATTTTAAACAAACACAAACACCCAGGCTTTGAGAAAATCACATAAATATTATGTCCTGACCGGCAATGGAACCCAGTTGGGGTCAATTCTCTCGGGTGGAAGGCCAGAGCTTTATACACTATACCACGAGAGCCGTTTTAACTATCTATGTACAGGTTAATAATAATTGTTTGTAATAAACGATATAAATTTCTTTTTTTTTCTCCAGGAAAAACAGCGCCCGCCTACTTACAACCCCGAAGACTACGCAACAGCTCTTCGAAAATGGGGAAAGCGTCAGCCTGGAATTTCCGCCCACCAGACCCTCACAGGATCCACAAATCAACTAGACACTCCACCATCACCAAGTTCACATTCTGATAAAGACTATAGGTGAGATATTAGTTTTTCTTATCTCATGAAAAATCATGGAAACTCATTTCCTATAAAATTTCCATTCAAATGTTTTAGCCTGCAAGTCATGGCACGTCTAACTTAACAATAAAATGTGTCCATCCATTTGTTTGGTTATAAGGTTATAACTCAAAAACTGCTGTACCAATTCTGATGAAACTTACATTAACATTACTAACGTAGTAGAAAACCTTTATCTAAAAAACTCAACATCTTATAAACAACGCACTTACAATAATTAATATGTATATTATTTGGAGAGTCACAGGTTTTAAAGCACGTGTACAGAAATCAAATATTTTATTAATATGAATCAGTATGTCGCTTCGTTGTTCCTTTGTTCTGAATGACTAACTTACTTACACATATATATTATAATGTTTTGTCCTCAGGAATCCTTGCATGAGTCCAGGTGGTGAAATGAGCCTCAGACAATTCGGATCGCTGAGTGAACTCCTCACAAAACTTAGAGCTGATCTCCGGCTTGCATTTCCAAGGTTTGTTTCATTTTTTTATATAATACTTAATAAATAGTAGTTTAAAAATTGTATCGCAAAAAAAATCTTCGAAGATAGTGCTTTTTGAGCTATGAAGAAATCAATTATTGATGACCCTGTTTGCAGAACAGTTAATAGATTTCTATGTGCATTATTGTCATGTATTTACAGATCATAAAATTATTCAGTTTACCACTAAACTTTAACCGAACTATAATTTCATTGGTTGATTTCCATTTTACCAAGGGAGCACGAAATTAATGGAAACCACCTTACTCTGTCGGGTGTGTTATAACAAGGTACAGATCGCAGATGTAAAAAAATATTGGAAAACTTAAAAGGGCCCACATGCCAAACGAAGGTCAAAATGGAGAATTTTATGGTATTTTCAAACCATTAACCTGAAAATTCCTTAAACGTTGTAGATAATCTATTTATATAATTTTTAAGCCTTATTACCCTTTATATTTATTTTAAACATTTGATGACTGCAGAAAGTATTTTTATTGCATAAAATAGTATTCTTTTAAACCTCTCAATGTAATGTTTTAGAATGTCATATTTCAGTAAATCCATGAGCAGTTATGTTAAGATTTTTAAGATTTATTAATTTTTAAACGCATTTATAAAACTATTAGTAAAATTTATGTTGAAATTATTATAGTGAAATATTTAGGATAAAAATTATATTAATTATAATCTCTGTGATCCCAAATTTTACAAGAATTGGGCATTTATTATTAGTTTTTATTATTATATTATATACAAAGTACTAATTATTGATATATTATTCCTGAATAGTTGGTATAGTGAAAGAAAGGGAGGATCCTGTGTCTTTCTGTGCATCCAATATTTAAGCAGAGACAAATACCTATTTATTAATAATCCAACATGTAGAATTTATTATAATTTATATAATTATTTCATAGATAAATATTATAATATAGATTTTATAAATTCATACATTTATGAAAAAAATATATTAAGGTTAGTTTAGTATTACGTTCGCAAAATAATTTTGAATGGATGAACGCTAATGATTCTGAATAATAATAATTTGCACAATCAATATTGTATTAGTATTTTAAATAATGATATGAATGCGAAAATATTGAGGTCACGCTCTGAAGAATCAAATATAAAAAATAAACTTATTCGTATCATTAGTAATTTTGACGTACTAGTTTCGGTCAATTGTAGTGGGTGTTGAATTTTTGCAGGATACGTCAAAAAAACTCCCATTTCGCTAATGCGTTATAAACATTTTGAATCATATTCATAACATAAAAACAGTTTTTTTTTCCTGTTTCGTCTTTTACTTTCGATTGGGTTGCTCGATATGACAGCGCCTGTACACATACATAGATTTACTGCCAACAAAAGTACCTATTCAAATAAATATTTTGCGACAATTACTGTTTACACACAAAAACGCTGATCGTCGGGCCAACATCGGGGTTTTGTGTCTTGAGTATATTTTTTTTATTTTTTTCGTATATTATATATATTATTTGTCAGGTTCAATACTATAATTCTACTGCATATGCGCACATATCGCGCAAGTAGCAAACCACAGTGTGGATTGTTTTAATTTCAAGTCCAACCATGTAAATCGCTCGATTCTCATAACAATGTTAACAATAATAAAATAGAAATCATAGATTGTCACTTAATTTTTTTTTGTATTCATTCATTTAAACCAAATCATAATGCATACTCGTATTATATAATTTGACTATGTTGTGTTTTAGGTACAGAAATATAAGTATTACACAGCTATGTCGATTTGTAATTAATGAATAACTGTGTAAGTACGTTAGTGTACGTAAAGATAAGATAGTTTACACTGTTTACAGTGATGAAGAGAACTTCACGCCCAGTAAGCAAACATTGAAGACAAATATGTTGAATATTATCTCTACTCTTACCACACACATTCATTTTCTTCAATATTGCAGTGTATAATTTTTTTTCAAATAAGGTTTTGCTGTTGTCCCGCTAAGTAAAAGCTTTTAAGTAAAAGAGACTAAATGCAAGCCACTAACTTGACTTATTATACTGATAATGCAAAACCCGCTTTAAGCACCGCCTTCGTATGAGAATCTCAATCAGTGTAATGTATGATAGATCAATTTTGACGTAATCTACTTTACGCACATGATCTCTGGATATAAATAAAAACATAACACACGCCTCGGCAAGGAAAATTGCAACGCGTTCAACACTTTGCGTCCACATACAATTTCACTCTAACAAATTCACAACTACCAGATGTGATAAACCATAACATATTAATAATTCCAAAGAAGTAGCTTTATATACTAATGAGTATACACAAAATTGAATCAATTGAATTAGTATTCACGTCAATTCCATCTTACAAAAGGCTTAAGAATTTGGAAACTAATTAATTCTAACAAACCATACAATATTATTAAATAACATGTTTTAATTAAAGTCAATTAAAAGTCTAAATTAAAAAAAATTTAAGTTAAAAGCATATTTGCTCCTCAGTTAAGAAAATGGCTCCTCCAAGAATCCCTGTCGCTCGCCATTCTGCGTACATCTTTTCAGGTCATGCTAGCATCGCGTTGTTTTGCGGTATACACTCTGTGGATGGTATTTATTGGGATTTCCAGAATACTGGAATCCGGTAGGCTTGAAGAATAGATGGACTGGGTTTAAACTCTCTTGAAAAAACAAAATGGACGATTCCGACTCTTTCTGTAAATTGAATACAAATCTTTGACAACTGAAATAACGATTGACTAATAAACCTCTAGAATTTTTAATATAGTTTATATTACCAGTTGTGGGTTTACCCAGTAAATTTTATTGGTTATTATATGTACAGCTATTACTAAGATATTCTCTGAATCATGTATGATAAATAGATATTTTATTGTTTTATTAACTACTACATAAATGACAGTCTCTAATATATGAAGTCTAAATAGGTATACGACAGTTAAAGTGTAGAAACATACTAACATTTAAATTAGTTATAAATCATTATCAATTATGGATTCATTTGTAAGTTGTAAGTTCAATCAAACAGTAGGTATATTATTTCATATTTTTTTTAGATGTCACGAAGATATCCCTTAAATCTTGTATTTGTGACGAATGTATGTTATTGTTTTTTTTTTAGTAAATACATAAGTACTTAATAATCTTGGCATGACTTATCGTAACCTTAACATTAATAATAATAACAACACACTAAATATAAAATAATGGAATTAATGTAGCCTGTGAAAGGAAGGGGCTGTATGAATTATTTTTCATAGACAGTCACTCAAATACACATATCTATATTTAGTTTTATGAAAAATCGTGTATATTTACATGTATTACTTAAACATCAGCCAACGATAATTAATATGACGACCGTAGCATGAATAGGTTTTGCGCTGTAAATGACAGGTATCAATGGCAAGAAATTTTCATCTGTTATTAACTTAAGGAGTTCATAAATAAAATTTAATATGTTAATATGCGAAATAAAACCTATAATAAGGTAATTTTCCTATTTAAAGATAACAACAAAAATATCCTACAAACACTTCTCCGCCAAACTATACAGCTAGAAAAAAAATAGGAACCTACCTGATTAGTTTTCTGTATTGTTCAAATAGTTCTGGAGATTTTTTTCCCAAATAGCAGTTATAAACGTACATGACATCTAAATTATTTGCGTACTTACTAAATACTAGACGACAAACTCTCATTGTTTTAAATTTCTCACGGCGATATTTAAGACAGATTTAAGTCTGTTTTATGTTTATTTATATTGTTAGTTACAGTTGTCGTTATGTTTGTTGGTGTACATTAAAATGTATTACCATTCTTATGAAAATAATATTATTTGTGCTTTGTCAATTATGATATCATTAAAATGAAGAGGCATGTCATCGTGTACCTTGGCTCATTAAATAAACTTCACCATATGGGCCTACACGAGTGGAGGTTTTTTATTAACAGATTTCGTTTTTACAAGAAATGGATGTTAGCCACTTGCTCAACCTATTAGGTCTATACTCTGACTTATACACAAATTGAAAAACAATATTTTTTAAACTTGCCAGACCCAGGATTTGAACCTAGGGCCCACGACGTTAGAGGTCGACGCTTAAACCACGCAGCCATTGTGGGGCCGAAAAATAGTTACACAAATATGTATTTGTTTGAGTAGGTATCGATATATTATTGGATGAGTTTTCCATCACGTTAATAATAATAAATAAATAATAATAATTAAACAAACTGTTTTCAAACTTCTGGCCATTAGTTTGGGATCTCCGTTCAGCAACATCGATATTAAATTGATCACGTAATAAATGGATGCGCTTGCATTCTGTGCGGTTCCATCAACTCGATAATACCACCCTTCCACTGCGGCTGACGCTACTTGTTAGCAACTTATTGCACTCTTTGTCCTGCAAATCATCTTCCAAACTCAAAAAAAACCATCGATTTTATTTGTATTAACAAAACATACAAGGGTTTGAACTCCGGCTATTTTTTGTACAATATTATGTTTCATATTATATTTACAAGAAACATGGCCGTGTGCACTAAATTACAAATTTTACAAAAAACCCAAAAGCGGATTGACTTTTACATTACATATTTTATATGACAACTATTTTTTCATCTGTCATCGACTTTTGTTTTACGAAAATTTTGTTTTTAAAATTGGAACAGTGCAACAGTTGTAATAATTTATTTAATTTATTCTATTTTAGGAAAAGATTTTCTCATCAGGCAATTTTTAATTTGTTATTTTTTTAAATATTGATTATATTGACGACAAGGAAAAACATAACGTCTTATTTAAATATTAACATCTTTATTATGATTCATACAGTTTAATGCAGATATAACTGTTAAATGATTTTTCATATTAAAAACCATCTCACTCGAAATATGCAATATCATTATATCTATCTGAAACTCAAATTAACCTAGATATTGTGTAAACAATAATCAAATATCAATTAAACAAATTTAATTCATTTTACAGATAATAAACTTTACATACTATTAATTTAAAATGTTCACACATGACATTTAAAAACAAATAAATAGGTAGGTGCAGTATTAAACAGTAGAAAGAATAAATACACAAATTATAAATTAGATACAAGGAAGTACACCGAATGTGATAAGTAGACCTAATTTTACGAATTTATAAAACAAAGCCCACCTATATTTATCATTACATAGGTGGAATATATCAACATCGTTGAACAAAACTATTACCCTCCCAATTGGCATTACCAATGTATATAAATATTAATATAATATTTCTTGTAGTTATTACCTATATACTAAGTTTTTATCATTTTTTAAAAGCCATTATATGGAATAGTATTTACATATTATTATAAACCCACAACGTTTTTATTTTATTATGCAATACTATAGGATATAGTATTGTTTCTGCTTCATACGAAAATTGAATTTTCAACGATGGCATGTCATGTTGTGAATATGCACTTTTGAAAAATATAATACAAAGGAAAACCATGAATCGTCAAAAGTGATCACCAATATTTGTACCTATAGATTGTTTAGATTATAACCCGTAAAGAAAAAAATGTTTTATATCAACTATTTTTTTGATTCTAATAAGATCAAAATTGTGGGCATCCACAGAGTGGGGGTTTTTTATTTTATTTATTATTTTACGATAAATGGATGTTAGCTACTTGCTCAATCTATTAGGTCCATTCTCTGACTCATAACACAAATTAAAAAACAATATATGTATTTGCCAGACGCATGATTCGAATCTGGGACCAACGATATTATAAACCGACGCGTAAGCCCATGGCCCCCACATCCTGAAGGCCAGGATGTTTGCCGGCCACCCTACCTATCACCGAGGTTAAGAGCAGTATGATGCTCTATAGTAGTGTTCCTCAAATTAATAGTATTCCGCGGAACCCCAGGATTCCGCGAGGTAAAATGAATGGTATTCCGTGTGTTTTTTAAGATTTATTGTATTTTCAAATAAATCCACGTAATAAATCCCATTCACTGCTGACTAGATAATGATTTTTAAACTACCACATTTAAAATGCACGTTAATTATATCGATCGGCCACCTGGTCATTATGCGCCAGGTGCGTCTTCAGCGTCCAAAGTATTAAATTATTGATTTGTGGGCACACGGCATCATATCATAAAGCTAAGCATTGATCGCGATCTCCTTTTATGCTAGCCAAGTAACATGCGACTCTTCGCCATATTGTATAAATATTCATTCTATTACTCTGGGAACACATAAAATAATTATAAAATTAATTTCTGCACGTGCATTATCTTTTAATTATGTATATCAATCATCATAATATCATCCCACAGGCGGCTCTCGTGGTGCAGTGCGTAAGGCGCCTTCCTTCCACCCGAAAGTTCCTGGGTTCGATTCCCGGTCAGGACACACAATATTTATGTGTTTTTCTCAAAGCCTGGGTGTTTATGATTGTTCAAAATTACTAATAACCACATACATTACATCGTACATATTTTGATATGTTAATATTCATGCCGGGCTCCCGGGCTAGAGCCCTGTCAGCCCCCCTCACTTGTGGGGGGCATGTGTAATGCCATTTAGTATTGAAGGTATTATATTATTGCATTATAATATGTTTACTTATTTTCTTCGTTATTTTTAATATAGTCTTCTGTTTTATGTTAGCAATCTTCTCTCTTATTATTAAATTAATTTTAATTTGAAAAATTACAAGGTAGGTGGTACCTACCGGTTTAATATCGATGAAATCAATAGATTATGTACACGTATAAGGGATATGCATTTAAATGGATAGTTAATAGGCATTCAGAAACGTAATAAGGTATAATATGGGTTTCCATTTCTCGTGAAGCTGAGTCGTGATACATTTCTCCACAAGGTCGTTGTAAACAATTATTTATAGCGAGTAGTTATAAAGAAAATGAAATATTGCTTCTTCGAAAATGCTTACTCTTGTGTATTATTATTGTTTTCTATTAGAGGTTGTATCACTGCAGTGAGCTGAATAATATGCAATCATTTTAATAATAAGTTCAATATAAAATATTTATAAAAAAAACTTTGGTTTAAAGTCGTAATAGTTTAAACTAATTGTAAGTGCATTTTTTTAGTTTAGGACACACGTTATTTGGAATAACGTCAGAATCATACATATAATTGTACCTGTCAAAACTTTAAACTACGTCCATTGTAATCCTATCCTACCCTCTGAGTTACGCAAAACAAAAACTAAACGAAGATACCACTCCCCATACCGTACACAGACGTTTTTGAAACATTCAAGAAAATAGCCAAAACTGAAACAGATAGTTTATTAAAAGAACAAGGTCTAACAAAAGGGAAAAAGTACTTTCAAAGTTATTACAATCCTGAAACCAAACTATGGTATACCAATAAAATGCTAAATAGAGAAACAATCGTCACAATCAATCGCTGCAGAGCAGACCATTATAATCTTGCCTCATCCCTGGCTCGCTTGGGTATAATAAATGACCCTGGGTGCCGGTGCGGAAGTGAGACTAAAGATGTTAACCACGTAGTTTGGCAATGTTCTTTGTATGACACCCAGAGACAGCGGCTTCTTAAAGATGTAAGTAAACAAAACTACCAATTGCCACTGGATCTCACGATATTTTTGGCTCGGCCGAATATCAAGGCGTTCCAGTGTGTCCAAATGTTTCTGAGTGAGTGTGGCCTACAAGTCTAAACTTCTTTTCTTTTTCTCTTTTTTTTTTTCTTCTTCCCTACCGTAAATTTGTATTGTAATAACTGTATGAGAAATTATTGTAATAATGTGTATATATAGTGTATGTTAAAAAGTAAAGCTAAATAAGACTCAATTGAGACTTCAGAGCTTAAAAAAAAAAAAAAAAAAAAAAAAAACGAAGATACCATAGAGCTATGGAACCACAGATACACAACATCCGCCACAGGATCAATAACGCAGAAATTTATTCCAAACATAAACTGTGCCATCACTCTTGCCAGGAACTTAAAAATATCACACGAACTCACACAGATACTAACAGGCCACGGATCGGTGCGAGCTTATCTAAAAAGATTTAAATTGAGGGATGACGACTGTTGTCCATGTGACGGCAACACATCTCAAACTGTGTGGCATGTCATCAACGACTGCCCTATACTAGAAAGGGAGCGATGGACTCTCAGGACTCGATGTAGACAACATAATCACGAAATTGACCTCCAAAAGCCTCACGAAGCACTAAGCAATAGAACAACACAAGAACACTACACAAAATATTTAATCCTGGCCATAAAGAAAATTAAAGATATAAATGGAGGCACCTAATTAGCCCCACATCAATGCAACTAACCCACCCAACCACCTTGTACGAAAAAACAAGGGTATGGTTATTATTAAAAAAAAAAAAAAAAAAAATCCTACCAGTAAACTTTTTAGTGAATAAGCTATCAACTCAACTACTGAAAAATTAAAAATATCGTTACAAATCTACTGATATTGGGGACTATTTTATGTTTTAATTGATACAGCAATACTGATTTTGATTTCTAGACGAGATCATCTTTCAAAACCTTTATTAAATTATATTTTTATTTCCTCAAACAATGGCTGCCATTTTTTTTATATTTATTGTGTTTACACTGTTTACTTACTCACGTCCATTTATAAAAAAAAATTCAAGTACTTAATAATGTATTGGCTGCTTATCTTCCCATTGTGAACGATTGTATTTTCATATGCCTTGCAAATTGTCAAATAATTTTCATAGTCAAAATATGAAATTCTCTTCTAATAAACCTACGACCCTTAGTTACTTGTAGCTAACTTGATCAGAAGTCCAGCACTTTTTTTCGCTTTACTTTCATAATATGCTTAGTCTCCAATCTCCGTCTATGTATATCAGTGGCGAAAGGGTGGAGGTAGGCTGTTAGGATCCGACATAAATAGTGCACACTAAGCTTTATCAGTCAAACGTATTTGGTTTCATTGAACTAAGACAATAATGTGTAGATCGGGGATGGCGAACCTTTTGACGTACGCGTGCCAAAATTTCCCTAATAATATTTTTCAACTGTCTAATGTGCCAAGTAGTTTTTCATGGCGAAAAAAAAAGTTTAAAACATCAATTGAGTTCTTGATGTTCTATCTTTTGTCGTATTTCTAGCTGAATCCGTATCTTTTATTCTTTGAATATTTTTTTCCTTCTTTTCAAGTTTCTCAAAGAGATCGTGGAAGCATTAAAACCACTCTCTTTTCATATTATATTCTCCATCACTGAACGGTTTTCTATTTTTAGAGATTATATGTTTGTGGCAAAATAACGAGCAGTTATTATATTTGAATAACTGCCGATAATTAATTTATATAAGTAATGATCATTCTTGATACGTAATGATTATTTTCTATACAATTCGATTTGTCGTTTATGCATGATTTTCTTCGTTTCCATTTGCGCATCGATTGGTAAATATAATATTAAAAACCGAAGAAAATACACATGGCTATGTCGTCATTATTTTTTTAATTTAATTATTTATTGTAACAAATCCTTATAAAAAAATCATTTTTTAAATATATATATAATATGATAGTACCTAATTTCCTTTCTCTTCCAAATGAAACATTCCCGTGCCATAGGTTCACCATCCCTGGTGTAGATAGTATTAATCCTGTGTAATAATCCAAGCTATATTGGGTAATAAATAATTGTTATTGGATCGCCCACAGCATACGTATATTATTATGGTTTGTTTTAGGCAGAGTTTAATTGAATTTTAAAAACTAATGAGCTCCATCTTCAAATTGTATTCTTAGTTCAATGAAAACAAATACGTATTACTGACAAAGATCAGTATGCATTATTGACGTCTAATTTTAACAGCCTACCTCCATCCTTCGCTACTGATGTAGTTATATAGAAGAAGGATTTCTTAAACACCTTGCACAATTGCTGTTTCACTATACTTCTGGCAGTGGGGCTCATGGCTTGCTGTAGTCTTAAAAAATAAAAGAAAAAATAAAAAAATCTTTAGTATGTAGTATGAAAGAAATATTTAACCTGTCCATAAAACAATAGTAAGAAAATTCTATTGACATTGATATTTTTCCATAATAATGTTTTATATTAATATATTTTTAAGTTAATATAAACATACCATTTTTTATTACTACTTGTACAATGTCTTTTATTTTCACTCTTTGCTACGACAGTAGTTTTTTTATGAATATTTTCATTGCCTCAACTTTTCCATAAAATTCCATCACGCTCGCATTGCGTGAAGATGTCATAAATAAGTAAAATTATCATATAAATGTAATAGACACCATTCCGTCATTAGCATGCATTGTTCGAACCGAAGCACAAAGCTGTATACACAATAAAAAATATTATAATATCACCTTTATAAATTAATAAAATTACCGCCCATATTATTAAGTAACATTATTTATCTATTTTTTTACATAAAATAAAGTATCATAAAGATAACACTGTAGACGTTACATGGGTTTCGTAAGCAATTAATTTGTAATACAGGTCAGGCCAAGGTACGAATCTGTGAATTTTGATCGTAGTGGCAGTCATTGCTTATAGGTACTTCGAATATAATATTATAATAAACTGTTTGTAGAAAATGACGATTATTGCATATTGAAATACATGGTAATAATTTCAACTAAATATGTAATCAAAATCTTCATTAACTGCTAACAAGATAAGCAATAACTAGCACTACTATCGGAACTCGCATTTTAGTGCCGTGTGTTTAGTCTAGACGGCTTTTATATCAGCAATAGTCTACGCACAAATTATAATTTCATATATAACGTAATAGCGTATAACAGTGGTGGCGAACCTATGGCACGGGTGCCACCAGTGGCACGCGAGACGATTTTGCATGGCACGCGTTTGCAGAAAAAAAAATACCTATAATAATTATAAATGACAGATCGCATTATATAAAAAATAAGCATTACGTTTAATCTAAATATATAATTGGATAGGTCTGTCCTTAGACTTTATGCGTCACATATAATATTATCACACCAACCACATCAGGCGTCGGGGGATGCCGCGCCGTGAACCTTTAATTTTGATCGATTTACAATGCTTGCGTAGCTGTAGCGAGAGAAGGTCTCATCTGATCGGAACAATTCTGGTGTGAATTTGTGCGTAAAAAACCAAACTAATTAATACACTAACAAACAATTTGATTTCTACCCATAAAAAATGACTGCACCAAATAATAAATAGAAACATGGTGACGCTAGTAATAGTAATTCTGGCAGATAGTTTCGAAATTGGTGGACCGAAATGTATGGTATAATTGAAAAAAAGTGATAAAACTATATGTGTGCTATATTCTGTGAGTTCTAGAAATTTTGTGAGCTCATTTTTTAACAGTATTTTTAAAAATCTATTTCCCCCCCATGAAAAACTCATCAAGCCATTCAGTCTCGGCACTTTGACAGTTGAAAAATAATATTTGGGAACATGTCCACCAGTGGCTATCATTGGTTTACATCCTTAACTGCTGCATAATTATTCTGGTCACAATACCTATATGCTTTTTGTGTTATTATGTTTAAAATGTATTTTTCTCAAAACTATAGTTTAATACTTACACGCTTATTCTTCTAAGCTCTATATATTACTTATCACAATGTGCAGTTCTTACCTTTTGTTACAGCAAAGCAAATCATTACTCAAATAATTCATGGTAACATTTTACAATCAAAGAAAAAACATATCAAGCACGCATGTTGAGTTTATTAGTAGGGTAAGTGCAGTGAATGTGGAATACCCTTTTTATTTTTGACTCCAGTCGTCAAATTAATAGTATCGTTTTAAACATTAATTTTATAAATAATTTAATTGGGTATATGTAGTGAAAAGATGTAGGTATAATAATATAAACTTTATTTTATTTTTAATAAAATTAAAAAATGAGTAAATTCTACAATACCTGCTTAATAAAGGTAATTTTAAATAGTACTTAGAAATAGTAGATAATGCATCGTTCAGTTAAAAAACAATATTTTCCACAATATTCGCAAATAAGGATCCATTCAGCATTGTGACAAACTTTGTGTGCCCAATTCTGACAAACTTCACACTACCTATCCATACAATTCTTTTACCTTTTTTTTACAAATATGAATAATAAAGTACTTAAGACATTAAAATAAATAAAGTTATTTCATAGCCCATTTTGTATAATTATGACTTTAATTGCCCTCTTCGTGGAGTTTTTATTGTTTAGGCATTAATAACCTATAAAAGCCAATGAGAATATTAATTAGTGATAAATTATACAAAATTAAGCATGTACGAATATAGTCCACTTTACTTTCAATAAAGTATTCCACATTACCAACTTAAAGGCTAAAATCTTTTATAAATCACTCTGTGATATTTAATCTACCTAAAATAAGAATAAAATTACAATCAGTTACAAATAATTCACTTACTCTTTGCCGGATTTTTGGCAAATCAAACACGACAGTGAAAAAATTATCACATTCAAAATATGTATGAAACGATAGATTAAAAAAATATGGCTGACGTAAACTATTTTATTACTTTTAACATTAAACTAGATATCAAACTATTTAATTAAATAAATTACGCCCATATTCCAAAATCCCTGAACTTACCCTAAGTTCTTGATATTCAGTCTTATTTTCATTGATAGTGCATTCGCTGCATTGAAAAACGTCACGAATGCACCGCTCGTGACGCGTGTAATGATAATTGCAAGAGAAAACATTTTTGATTCTCACGATAGCTTCAGTTCAATCCTTGATGTGCATTATATTGTACGCTGTTACTATTATGCAATTTTAAGGTGTGTGTAATATAATACTAGATTACTTTATAGGGAGTATTCAATCTTATGGAGAGCTTTCAGTGATAACCTTTATAACAATGATGTTTACCGATAAAGTGCAGTCATTCTAAGGAAATGTGGTAGTATTTAAGTTGTATTTTAGGTCTTTTCTTTTATATGCGGTACAGAAAACGAAAATTAACAATAGCTAACTAGAAAACGAAGCCAAGTGGCGTCTTGATAAACCCTATTTATCAAAAACCAAAGCAAATGCAATTTTCGCGATGGGTTGGATCATACCAAGGGTTAGTGCCCACCGAAAATTACCACCGTTTCATATATATTATAACAAAACATGGCAATGTAAAAATTAAAAAAACGTAAAATAATAAGAATTTATTGTTAAATATTTATATTAAAAACAAAAATATCTCATAACATGATATAAAATTTTCCCGTAGGCTAGTTTTGACTTGTCATGGAACAAATTAAGATGAAAAATTTCCCTTTCAAATTTTCCAACTTTATGACTCCATTTTCCATTCATCCTTCCTTCGTCCTTTGAGTGTACAGGAAACGTAGGTAGATAATGATAGTGCTAATAAATGTCAACATAAGTTTCAGCGTAAACATCCAGTAGATATTCTTATGTTATTCATTAATCTGTTAGGATGACTTCCTATACTTTACGTCACGTTAAATATCTTCCTTGACATATTTAATAAAATAATAATTAAATATAAATGCTGACGCAATAATTAAAGCAACTCTGATCTATTACGATGACGTATTTATGCTGTGTTTATATTGTTTAGATTTAAAATGTATAGTCTTAAATTTAAAAACCCACGATGGCCGCGCGGCTTAAGCATTGGTCTATAGCATCGTGGGTCACAGGTTCGAATCCTGGGTCTGTCAAGTACACATATTGTTTTTCAATTTGTGTATGAGTCAGAGTATGAACCTACCTGCCATCTGCTGCCATCCATTTCTATTAAAAACTAAATCTGTTAAGGCTATACTTCAGCTGGGGCACGGTCTAAAACGATCGTGACTACGCGACGCGAATATTGTGCAAACAATGCGTGCAGAAAAAAACACAATTTGTCAAAAAAATTCAACATGCGTCCATTTAATGTTATGTTTATTGTTCTATTAGTAATAATAATAATATATTCATTGACATGTTTCTTTTTCAAGTAAATGGGTTTAGTCATCTTTACACGATTTAGGAATTAATTCCCCCGATGCCATCACAAAACAAATTGACGTGTTCACAGCTCAACTTTCGCTCTCCGATTGGCAGCGAGTCCGAAATCCCGTCGCACCTATAGTTGAAATTTATTTGCCGTTTCA
Organism: Rhyacophila brunnea; assembly: GCF_057557595.1. Classification (NCBI taxonomy): domain Eukaryota; kingdom Metazoa; phylum Arthropoda; class Insecta; order Trichoptera; family Rhyacophilidae; genus Rhyacophila; species Rhyacophila brunnea. The sequence continues at coordinate 2,128,541 of NW_028232882.1, read as the reverse complement.
CTGAAGTACGCTCTTAATAATATTAGGATCGGACATGGTCGGAAAAAAAAATACGTATTCTGAGATCATGGCATAGACAACTTTAGCTCTCTGTTTTCACCGACTCTATATAAAATAGGTTTCTGAAACTTTTTTGAATTTAAAAAAATATGCTCTTATATTAGATGGATATTTCGGACTACCATAATTATTATCTTGTATCATAGACTATAATAATTATATATCCTCTTAAATAGTTTTCATATTTTTTATGGTTATTAGAAACCCAGAGAAGATTTTGAAGAGTGTCAAAATTATGATTAATGTCTGAAAAATAGATAATTATTTAAAAGTTTACAATATTAAAGCCATAAATTATGTTTCACTGCCATTTTTTGACAATAACAGCGCCAAAACATGTCTAAGTCTTTAAATACAAATGAATAATCAAATACAAAGGTAATTAGTGCTAATTAGCAATTTGTATACAGCTCCATACATACTCACCCCGAATCATTTGTAAGTAACGGTAGAGTCCAATTAAAAATTACACAACCGAAATATCTCGTAGTTCATTCACCAGCAACCTGTCTTGACTTAGCATACCATCAAATCCAAAATGTGAGTGATGTGTAAAATTCTATAAAATATGTCATTACTTTATTACATTTTTTTCTCTTCTTCATTGGAATAAGGCTCCAGGATCCGACTGAGGATCATGGTTACATGTAAGTTGTACGTATGCAGTTCATCATGGGACACTTATTCGTACGCCGCAGTACGTAAAACATGAGTTCGTATAATATTTTATTAAATGACGGGTTCTTCGTTAAACATTTCACCGTGGAATACATTTGTATGTATCTTACAAAATGCGGCGATAGTTTTCAAATGATACTGTTCCAATTAGATTAATCCTAACCTAACCTAACCTAACCTAACCCAGTAAAGACATCTCATAAAATTTGCCACATGTTATAGCATACGTACAAAATAAATATACTCCACGGTGAAATGTTCAAAGAAGAACTCGTCATTATTTGATTAAATGTTACACGAACTCATGTTTCATGTACTGCGGCGTACGAATAAGTGTCCTGCGGTAAACTGTTTACGTACAAATTTCCGGATACGGCGGATCATATCCCTGATGATTTGATTCGTATTATTTATCTGGGTTTTTTTTTTGAAAAAATAGTGAAGTAGTTTCCCATTGCGATTCGGCAAATTACTAATAGACGTTCAATCGTGAGGAGTAGAATAAATAGACTATTCACTCTGCATTTTATCTTTGTAGAGAACTGTCACTCTGTAGCATTATGCTTCGGGCCAAAAATATCTACCTCTCTGTTATCCTTTATCATTATATCATTGTATCACTGTACTCGTATCAAGCCGCAAATAAACACGCAACCGCATTCAACCTGCCTTCAGTTCTTCAATAATTTCCTCATCATACCACCATTTACGTACTACCAAAGTCTTCCACTTCCTGTACAGGTCTGCGTCAGTCCCCGCAAGTAGATCATTAAAGTATTTTTTCTATCAATAATTTGTGTTTGGATTTAGACACCAGTGGGGTTGAATAAATGGAATAACCTCCACTATAGATAAGCATGTGGTTTCATATTGCTTACTTTTGCGCGGAAATAGTATTTAAATCACAGTTTTCATTTTCTTCGACATAAAAATATCTCGAAGTGTATATTATCACTCTTTGTAATTAATTTATAATAACTTTAATCATGAAAAAGATCATTGCCGGATAGGCTATTAGGTTGGTCATATGGCTGGTTATTTTTACGAAGTTTTTATTAGCTCGCATTCTTGTTCGTCCCGTATAGATTTTTTCTTGTGCAGTACAATTTTTTTCTTGTTTGTCCAAGATTTTTAACTAACTTCCCGACTAACTAAACATTTGAAACTTTTATAATCTATCAGAACACGACGACAATGCATTCTTTTAATACTTTTGGCCATCTTTAAGCAGAATTGAATTCATAATATTAATTCAAAGTAATATTTACTACTCACTACTATTGGTTGCTAAGTGGGTCCTAGTAACTAAATTATTAGCATATACGTGAATTACTATGGAAATCAATATGAAATGTCAAAATGACATTTCTGTATTCTATAATATTTATTCAGTATTTCTATCAAGAACAATAAAAAGTTTTTACTAATACAAAAAACTGTCAAGTTTATATGATTCAACAGAAAATTTAAAAACGTGGTATATAAAAAGTTCTTTTTATCTTGTAATTATTATTATTTTGTTCATCTTTGATGCTAATAAAAAAATTAAATACACGCTTTTCTATCAATATAAATATGTGTCTAAAATGTAAATGGAAAATTTTTGTCGACCTTTCCTCGAATTTTTAATCAGTCACTCATCTTTCTCAGTTCACACTTTTGAGATGACCCTTTAGTATCAAAACGCGCACTCTGAATATCATACTCATACAAAGGATATTAAATTTTGGTTCCGCCATATTAAAAAAAATGCCTTGTTAGTATAATATTATGACGAGATAAGATCTTTAATAAAAAAAAAACTTTGAAAAATAGGTACCGACTCCCGGAAGTCAGACTGTAAACGAATAATTATTTATTAATAGCGAAACAGCAACGGGTGTTAAAATTAGCTATTGTACGCAAATGATTTAGTTTATAAAAGAAGGAATAATCTTATTTCGTACCTACTAGCAACTTAGTCTGACTAGTATTCAACTGGAATTTATTGAGACTCAAGGTATTGATACACCCAGCTTTATCAATATTAATTATTTCAGCATATTCTATACACATTAAGTCAAATAATTACAAGATAAAAAGAACTTTTTATATACTTACAACGTTTTTAAATTTTCTGTTGAATTATTATGCTCAAACTTGTACTTGATATCAAGTAAATGAAAAACAAACAAACAAACCAATATAGAATACTGAAATTTCATATTGATTTCCATAGTAACGCACGTATATATTAATATTTGTTTTGCTAGGACCACCCACTTAGCAATCAATAATAGTTGATTGGATTACGGATTTCTTCCGAAATAACTTTTCATGCAAAACAGAATTAACTGATAATGAATTCAATTCTGCTTAAAGATGGCTAAAAGGATTAAAAGAATGCATTGGCACCGTGTTCTGATATATTCTAAAAGTTTCAAATGTCTAGCTAGTCGGGAAGGGGTCTAGGACTATTTGGCACCGGACAACTGAACGCCACGGAATTCGAAAATAAATAGACGTTAGGTACTTATAGGTACTTTAAAAAAAATATTCAATATTATTATTTATATTTCAATGATTATAATATGATTTAATAGTTGATGAGAAAGTAAATATGCAGACGTAAACAATGATTTAATCGTGCATATGTTTAAGTTGCAACGAAAAAAGAGTTTTTTATTTTATATAAAGCTGTAGTCATGGTAATTCTCAATCCACGATAAGGAATACATTATGTTAAGAGTAAAATGAATTCAAACTACTAAATAGTATATATAAACTGATTAAAATACCTCGTCTATACGTGTCTACGACAGTGCGGCGTCCAATTTTCCGAAGGCCAGTCGTCCCATTCCCTCGGGAAGTTAGTTAAAAATCAATTGCAAGATTTTTACTGGATAAACGACCACCGGACTATACTAGCTTATAAAAACGTTGTAAAAAGGAACAGGCTTTTGGATGTGGAACCGCATCTCAGATTAAAATTAACTATAGTTAAATCATTCTATAGTGGCACCATAGGCGATTCGCGCGTGTATTGAATTGCTTGCGACAATGCCTGTTTCAATGGTAGCAAACAATACCATTACAATTATTGCAAGCCGCATTTGCCGTACCCATGGTGCCACTGTAAAACGATTTACCTATACTAGGGAACCAAATTATGATGATATGTCTCAACATAAACAATTTCATCCTTTTCATTGATTATAAATGAATGTTATTTATAATATGACTTCTTTATTTTATTTATATTTTATTATGAATGAATTTAATTGTTCGTGTACTATTATTTTGTTTATGTACTAAAAACAGAAAAAAAAATTTTTTTTTTTTGATTGTTATTAAAGTATACGCATTTTTGACGAGGTGTACTCAGTGTTAAGATAATTATTGAAGGGGTACACAGATGTCGAAAGTTTGGGAAATACTGCTTTAGACCATGAGTCACTAATAGATAATCTTTTTCTGCCTGTGCTTTTATGACGTAGATAATACAATTGATACGTCAGACAATTTAAAGACCCCTTGAAAAAGTTTTAAACCATAAAAGATACAAAATTCTTAAAAGATGTAATTTTCCCAAGTTTATATAAAATATTTCCAATAAAGGAGCCACTATTACGTGCCATTACTGCCATCCTCAATTAATTATAATTCGTTTTACTTAGATGATGTTATTTATGGTGTTTTTTTAGTTTCAATATCAGTAAATTCGTTAAGCTTTTACGTTCTTAAACTTGATTTAATTGCATTATGAACTTGGTAAATCACATCGTTACCTCAATACTACAACTAGATAACTTGATTTTTACTGTTTTTGAAATAGTTGTTGAAAATGATTCTGCACTTCTTTCTCTACAAAATGATACAACTAGGTAAGTCAGAAGATAATGTGTACTGTATTAATTTTGTGTTTGAAAATATTATTTATTTTTAAAACCATAAACGCATTAAATAAATAAAATAATATATCTACAATATTTTTTCATACAATTGGACATTATATAATTGTTCCCTATTAGACGAGCACAATTTTTCATTTTTATTTTAAATAATTTAATTATAGCCTAAATTTATGTTAATTTTAGTTTAAATTTAATTTTCCCATCAATGTGCAAATCAGAGTTATCTAGTTGTAGTATTGAGGTGACGATAATATTATATACATCTCATTGCAGAAAATATTACCAAAGTATGCAGCTTGTTTACTCGTGATTAATTGACTCATTTAAAACCATATTATTAGTATTGTAGTCAGTTCAGTAAATCTTCATGGTATGGCAATAGAGCCGCATTTTGAAAGTTTCCAGTATTCTGTATGATCTATAATTTATTAGGTACAAACTTTGAATCCATATGCCATTACGGGTATAATCACAGAACAGATAATGTATACCAAAACAGTAAACGCAGGGTTTTGAATGCGTGAGTGTTCTACGAAAATGAACCACGCACGTGTAATAGTGTATATAATACACCAATATTTAATGAGCGTCAATGCATAAACCGAGAGCAATTGTCAGTATTCGACTTATGACGTATTCTTAACACGTGTCTAAATTTATCCCGTATTCTTCCTTACTCGAGATCGGTTGCCTGCTTCTCCTTACCCGTTAGGTATTACAGTCCCCATTATTTCTGAGTTTCCTGGGTATAATGTTAATCGATGAAGAAGACAAGAATGAGTGTGGTATTGCAGTCCGGTTGGGCCAATATATTTTTAATATAAATACTCGATAATAATAATTTTAATAAAATCTTTTTGGGAGTGCGGAGCATCTTCAGCATCTATGAACCGCACGCCACTGTATCAACAATACATATTATTTTGAAATAATAAACATCAATAATAAAATTGTTAGTTAATGAAAAATCACAGTAAAATTTAAAAACTTCCCAGCGTGAATGTTAGAATTTTAATGACGAATAACAATAAAATAATTCAAAAGCCATCACATTAATCTTGTGATTAGTATTCTATTATTTTTTACAGCTCAGGAAATTTAACTTGTCAATATAAATTAGTAAAACTACTTCATAGAATATGCGTACAGTTTAAGTCACAGCGAGATGACATTTCGTAGTTATATAATAAAATTGTATTGGTATTCAAAAAATATGTTAATTAGATGTATTGCCTCTATCGTGAATTCAACTTTACATATTTAAAGCTCTGCCCCTGGTGGTACGCGAAAGATTTGACAGGAAACGTGGTTGAACTTTTTCCGTGTCCTAACAGCGATTCGCGCAGTGTCGCCAAACGTCCATACTAATGAGTAATGATATAAGTAAGTGAATTAACTATGTCATGTAATTCGATATATTTTTCTTTTGATCAGTATGTTGACTATTTAGAATTTTCTTGATACTGTCTATTTTGTCCGTTATACGTCCAAATACTGGACCAATATTGATAAAAAAGCTTATAGACCTTGACCTTTAGGTAAAAACTTCACAAAAATAATGGACTTGCAACAATTCATAATTATTACGTAACATAGACAAATAGCAGCGGTGTAATGGTAGGGTGGGGTGAAACCAGAGAATCGCGCTCCTATATCCAACCGTTATTGGTTACGGGGGTGTAGTCAGAGTAAGTAAAGTGGTCAGATATTACTGGTTGAGTGGTGATGTGAGGTGCGGGTAGAGGAACGCGCGTAATTACATCCAACCGTTGTCGATTGCGTGAATTCACTTGAGCTCTCAATCGAGTGTGATACTAATGTACATATCTAAAGGCACTGGGTGGATATTAATAATCATAGAATGACTGGGACACAAGCGTTGTCCATCTAATTGATTGGGGAAAAAATGTATCGGTCTATTTATTTATACTGTACCTATGTCTGTCGACTGATGTTTGTCGAACCAGTCAATCATCCAGAGGCTGAAGATAAAGGAACGGCTCTCGACGATATGTCTGAGAAGAATTCTGCAGTTTTTTGGACATATTGTCAGGCGCGGACCGGACAACCTGGAGAGACTGGTAGTTTTGGATAGCCTCCAGGGAAGGCGAAGCAGAGGAAGAGCATCTGCGCAATGGAGCGACCAAGTGAAAGAGCTGACTGGGGGCACCATCCATTCTGCACTGAGGGAAGTGGAAAATCGAGAAGAATGGAAAGTCTTGGTCGCTCAAAGGATGGCGAAATTTAAATGTGGTCATGATCCTCAGCCATGAGTGCACGACCAAGAAGAGATTGATTTTGAATGCAGATAAAGTTACGGGCGATTGCCATAACTGTAATAAAGTTATGGTATTTATACCATAAGTTTTGGTTCGCACACTATACGTCAATTCCGACAGTAAGTGTATAATGCTATAGTACCCAACATTTTAAGAAGGTAAAACAATTTTCCAATTCCATACGGGGGGAAAAAATATAATCTTAAAAATTGGATACTACAAATTATTATAAATACTTAAAAAGACCATGACATATGATTCTATAACTGTAGAATAATAGTGTGTACCAATATTGGATAATATATAGACAAGCTTTCTCTAATTAGTATTGTAAAAGATACTCGGATATTTTTATTAAAAATAAATTTAAATATCCCATCAAAACATAATGTAGAGCTCCTCTGTCTTTATGGTGATAATATATAATATTCCTTGCTGGCTCCATAATTTTTCTTAGGTTTCTATAATAAATATAATACTCTCTACGCTAACAGTTAACTGATTCGGATGTACCCAAATATTAGTATCCATTTTCATTTAATTCATATTCGTTATTATTATTTTAATGTCTTTATATGATTGTTATCCGTACCATCTAATTACACGCACGATTTCTCCTTAATGGCAATATTTATTTTCGAAAATACAAAACTTAATATGGCGTACGTTTATGTATATGGAAGTTGCTACATGTGATTTATATATGCCTCACAAAGTGAATTATTATTGCGTTGGAATGTTGAATTATTGGTACTCTAATAATAAATGGGCAGAGTATAAAACTTTGATTGATCAATTCACTTTACAGGAACTTACATAACTTTTAAAACACCAAAGACGTTAAATAAAACCTTCCTAACAGTGCCGAAATATATTTCAAGATACTACTTGAAATAAATATTAACCAGTAGTGAAGGGTGGAGGTAGGCTGTTATGATTTGACATAAATAGTGAACATTAAACAATGTCGTCATTCTTATTTGTTTTTCTAAGACTACAATTTATAAATGGTCAGTTTTTAAAAATCCTTCCCTCAACCAAACCATAATAGTTTTCGTATGTTATGGGCAATTCGATAAAATAATGCACACTTTTTCATTCATATTTATTTGTTTTCGTGGAATTAATTATACTTATTGCACACGTTGTAAGATAGTTTTAAGTGATTAAACGCTGCCTAACCAAACCATAGTAGATAAAAAAATATTATTCTATCTATAAAATATTCAAAATTATCTATGTTTTTTAGATATTTTATTGATATACGATAATATTTTGACTATTATCTACAATAGCTTGGTTTTTGCAGTGTTTAATTGAATTTGAATAAACTAACCAACGCCATCTGTAAATTGTAGACTTAGTTCAATGAAAACAAATACGTATAACTGACAAAGTTTATTGAGGACTATTATATCGGATATTGACAGCCTACCTCCACCCTTCGCCACTGGTTTTAATGTATGGTTATTATATGGTACGGTATTAAATGAATATCTGTGACATAACAATGGAAGCCTATGGCATAATATTCCATAAATTAATTTAATTATTGAAATAAATGCCGATTATAATATTAATACCATTGTTCGGTTCCCAGAAGCTTTCAAAGTGGCATTTATTTCTCCCAGAATAAACGAAAGTAAAACTAAATACATACCAGTTCTCTACAGGGCATCAACAAATGATAATAGTAACCTTATCACTGGCGGCAATGCTGTTAAAACTGTGGGGTAATTCGTTATCCTCGGCTTTACGTTATAGTACATTTTTTTTAAATCATTCACTTCAGCCTAGTTGATGGAGCATCCGTGTCTGATTCTGTAGATGGTGGACTCGACTCTGCGGCTAACAAAAATCCATGTAGTTTTATATGTGTTTACTCCAGTGGAAGGAGCCAATAGGTTCAGCGAATGGGCAACAACTATTCATTCTTTAAAAAGTCTGTGCATATTAACTCTACCCTGTTTGAGAAGTGTTTCCGTGACCTGTTAGTATCTCTGTATTGTTTTTAATATTATGTTCCATAGCTTTTATGTGTCTACTTTAGCTAGTTTAGCTTAGGATAATTTTTGTATAATTTGAAGGTCTTTTGTGAGTTGTATATATCTTATTTAGCGTATATGTCAGATCTTTATGTCTTCTCATTTAGAAGAGTCTATGGTTAGTCCTAACCATTCAAAGCTCTGTAAACAGAGAAGCAAATCATTAAAAACTTCTCAATACTACATAAGGAGCGATGGCTCTTAGAACTCTGTTCAGACAGTATAATTACGATACTGACCTTCAAAATCCTCACAAAATACTGACTACTAACGCCATCTGAAATATGTATTTTTAAACTACTCTGTAGCTTATATTAAAAAAAACCTCTTCCCCGCGAATACCTATTGCCTTTTTAATAAACTATTTATTTTATTCAACGAATAAGACAAAAGATTTGAAAATTTAATATTTTATATACTGAATATACATAATTTGAAAACATCTCATGCGTATACACTAGAAAAAATCATTTTTTAGAAGAAGAAAAAACACGACACCCAACAGAACTTAAACCTGTATCTGCTGGATTCGCGCCAGTATAATTTTCCAATTAAACTACGGACATATTACTAAATTACGACGATTTAAGCTAGCACTGTTGTTACATAAATTAATGATTATCGAATTACGTTATAATATTGGCTATGTACCATTTTAGTATATTAAATTAAGCTATCATAATTTAACCAACGTCACGGAATTTAAATCGTCGTAATTTAATAAGATGCCTGTAGCTTCATTAGAAAAGCATACTGGCGCGAATCCAGCAGATACAGGTTCAAGTCCCGTCGGGTGCAGTATTTTTTTCGACAAAATGATTTTTTCTAATGTGTATATCAGTAGTAGTAGGGTGGAGGCAGGCTGTTAAGATCCACCATAAATAGTTCACATTAAACTTTGTTAGTCATACGTATTTGTTTTATTGAACTAAGACTACAATAATTTACAGATGGTGTTGGTTAGTTTTTAAAAATAAATTAAGCCCTGCCTAACTAAGCCATAATAGTTTTGGTTTATTTTGGCAATACGACCAAATTGTACACACTTTTTCATTCATACTTATTTGTTTTCGTTGGATTTTAAGAATACATATTACACATATTGTTGGTTCATTTTTTTTAATCATTAAGCCGTGCCCAACCAAACTATAATAGATAAAAATATTATATTTTTAAAATATCTAAAGTTATTTATGTTTTAATTGCATAATTTTAGATATTTTATCGATAGACTAGTATTTTTTTACTATTATCTATTATGGCTTGGTTTTCGCAAGGTTTAATTGAATTTTAAAAATTAACCAACACCATCTGTAAACTGTTGTATTATTTCAATGAAAACAAATACGTATGACCGATAAAGTTTAATGTGTACCATTTATGGCAAATCTTAACAGCCGACCTCAACCCTTCGCCACTGGTGTATATGCATGAAATGTTTTGGTATTGTTCGGTTATGAGGAATACAACGGAAAACACATTTTTAAAATTCCCGATATACTGGATTATTTGTTAGTTTGGGTGAGTTTAGGTTAGGTTAGGTTAGGTTAGGCTAGGTTAGGTTAGGTTAGGTTAGGTTAGGTTAGGTTTGGTTAGGATAGGTTAACCTAACAAGTAATCCAGTATATCGGATATTTTAAAAATGTGTTTTCCGCTGTATTCCTCATAACCGAACAGTACCGATGTTTTCAAATGCTGTATACCTAATGCTTTGGTGTGGAGGAAATATGATAGTTTACTCTTTTTTTAATATATATCTGCATAGAAAAACATTTTTTTCGACACCTTTGCGTGTTACTATTGTATTATCGTGTTAGGTATAATGAGAATAAGACAGGAAGTGAAATTATTACATGAAAATACTACTATAAATGTATAATAATATTCGTTTTATTATCATTTCTATTGAAGATGGCCGGTCAGAAATAAGTCAATGTCCGCATTTGGCCACATATTATCTCTTACGCAACTCAACAATCAATTCACACTACCGTTCAAAATTTACTCTACGAGGCAGTGAACTTGGGATGGTAAAAAAAGATAAACACGCGCTATTATATTTTATATGAATTAACAACTTAATATATAGCAGAGATTTCAATACCGGATAGAATTTTTCCCAGCAGGATTAAGGGATTGTTTGTTGACAACCGGGATTCAACAGTCGGGAATTTCACAATGGGTTATGTTTGTTAATTTGTATTTGCTTGTTTTATAAAAGCAACACTGCATTTCTTAGCCGGTTTTCACATCTAAACTTGCCTCATCGCCGCACAGCCATAAATCAAACCTTCCAAGAACGGCGATCCGGTGTTGCATATGAAGACCGCGCAGATCTACCTAGCGACAGTCGCACGTAACCTTCGAAACGTATAGGTAGATATTTGAATGCGGCGATCGGCGAGCCGGTATATGAATGACCAATTCGTATGTGTTTGTATGTGACCTGGCGTTTTCGACTTGGAGCCCGAGAAGCATGCTACTATTCGATTGCAACAGCAGATTTTTTTTCAAATTAAACAGTCGCATTCGACCAATCTGCGGAGCCGCTTTTGGCAAAGTATGTTTTGTGAATAACGATGACGTCACATTGACGTATTCGACACGTTGCAGGCGAGGCGAGTTTTGATGTAAGAGCCGGCTTAAGATTGTATGCGACAGCAATTTTCTCGTCAACAAGAGATTATAGTAAATAGCATGACAAATTATTTAATCAACACCAAAAATCTTCCTGTCTTATACATAAAATGATGTCTTCGTTATGTTATAAACAAGTAGTATTTATTATCATAATTGAAAGGTATTTCCTTAAAGCTTTTTTAACAATCTATTCCATCTTAAGCTCAGTGATTTATGTGGATTTCCGTTACCTTCTACACCGCATTATTCTATAATTGAGTAATTAATGACGTCGTTCTTCGTTTATCAGTATTATATTAATGACAGGTCATGCTATCCTTTGCTAGATTTTAGCCTGTTTAATGAGTATATTGTCACTAAATAATAGAATCCTGGATTCCTGGTTCTCCCAGAATTCGAATTAGTTAACCGCCACATTGACGCAATATTGAAAATCTCTTTGCCATCGAGGATATACCGTGAAGAATAATAACCTGAAAAAATATGGTATATTAATATTATTTTTATTTATAAAATAATCAATAAAAAACTAGCAACAGTAATCTGAACCAAAAACCCGCTATATCACTTGATGTTGCTGCCTTGTAGGCAACTAGTGTAAATTGATTGATATAAAAAGTTACTACCATAATAAATATCGTCTTCTTTTGTCGTTTCCTTGTAGCTGATGATCAAGACTACCTTTGAATTGTGTCATCTTTTGAGCGACCAAGGCTTTTTACCCCTCTCGATCCTCTGCGTTTCTCAGGGTAGAGTTAATGCTGCTCCCAGTCAGCAACTCCTTCACTTGGTCGCGCGCCAATGCTTCGCCTTCCCTGAAAACCACCATTCTATCCAGGTTGTCTGGTCTAAGCCAAACAATATGTCCAAAAAACTACAGAATACTTCTCATTCAAACACTTCAAAGAGACGTTCCTTTATTTGCAGTCTCTGAATGATTGACAGGTTCGTCCTATACTCTTTCCAAGAAGTACGAGGCATTCGGCGCCAGCACTACATCTCAAAGACATCAATTACCTTCCGCTTCTTTGCCTTCGGGCTCCATGATTTGACATTGGTAAAAATACCGGTAATTCAATGAATAAGTCCCGGGATTGAAGACCCTAACATTAAGGTTTTTCGTGATGGAAAATAAATAACGCGATGTGCTCTATGCAAATTAGTATAAGAGATACAAGTGTAGATTTTAGATTTGACTTAATCATTTTGCTCCATCGATAAGGTTGATTTATGGTAAACATTTTCGACCATCCGTGAGGCTTGTGGCGTCTGAATAGATCGCGTAAGATTAAACCGTCGATTATGTCTGGAATTTTTGTAATTTGTGTTCAATAAATCTTTGAGCGTATGATGGTACATTGCGTCTATTTCGTCATCGTTTTGAGGTTATTTCTATCCATATTTTTTTTAATATAAAAAAACTTGGATTTGACTAAATTACTTTGTATGTTAAACTGCTCCACTACCTGTCAATCCACAGTATGCATCGCATCTGGTAAAAGAATTATTGTCATATTATAACACTTGATTTTTATCTAGTCCATATTTCTGAATAGATAATATCTGTGTGCGAAAGGAATAAGGTCTTATGTCTTTAATGGCTACTTTTCAAGACAGTCAAAAGAAGATTAATTTTTAGACCATTTTGTATAGAAACTTCAATGTTTCTGCATGGAATTTAGTAATTCAGGGATTTTGATTTGATTAAGACTTATCTTTTTTCTCATTTGTGCATATGTGTATTATGGTTCATTTGCCATCTTTAACTAATATTTAGATTTTTAAGACATCGCTCTCTTTCTTTCGCCTACAGAACCTAAACTAACCTAAACGTATCTTGATAATTTGATTATATTTATAATGAAAGGGGCTTGACATATTATATATCATTTTAACAAATAATAACAGACTAATCGCTTCTCTCGCATTTTTTCGCGCCGTTTACTAATAGAGCATTGGAGCGGAGCACCGAAAATTTGTGGTGCTCCACTGCTCCGTATGTTTTTTTATTATAAAATTTTCGTCCTAAAATCCAATTAAAATATTGTATTTGACATTTTTCAACACTAGAGTTATTTAAAATACGGCAACACTGTCGAGTGATAAATAACCTCATTTTTTTACAGAAGATGTAGATAATGAAAGACTAATTGTTGTCAAAATTTTTATTTACTATAATTAATAATGAAAATGACGAATAATAAACCTTATTTAAAAACCACGTATTTTTTAATTTTTTTACATGTATATACATATAATACATATTACAACTTTTTATCCGGAGCGGAGCAAAACCTGGAGTGGAGCTGGAGCAAGTATTAGGTACCGGAGCGGAGCTGGAGTGGTATAACTCAAGAAAGTGTCCACTCCAACCCTTTGTTTACTAAGCTCTCGATTATTTCCAAATTATTAATATTAACATCATCATTTTCTACATTCATAATATGATCCAAAATTATTATAAATAATATAATACTGATGAGTACTATCTGGAGAAGTGCCAGAATAGGCTCGTCCTGGAAAAAAGTCCAGGGTCACTGACACGATTAATTCCGTCTGCCTCCACTACACTGTTGATTGGCAGTAACATTTTGAGTACAAAATTTTTTGAGTTTAACGTTGTTTTTATATTTTAATTATAAATTTAAATAAGCCACGTAAGGTGTATTATAAACTTTAATAACCAATACAAACTGAGTCGCTACGTGTAATCGATATTTAAGCTTAATGATTGCCCCCGACGATCAAGATGAGTTGTCGAGTTGGGAGTCTGATTGTGCAACTGGGGTTTACATAAAACAACTTTTAAAAATAATATGTGCATGTCCACAAAATATAGTATGAAATAAATTGGACAGTCAAAAACAGTCGTACAATTTTTGCAGCATGCTATCCATATTATGGTTTATCTTTAACCGGATATCGCGACAAAAAAAAACAACAAGTTGGCAATATATCTTATTTGTCAATGTCAGATGTAAGATGACACAAGATGTAGGCTTTCATCGATTACATATCATCGACTTTGTCGTCACTCACTTGTGTCAATACATTTTTTTATATCAAGGAGCATTAAACTCTGAAGTGATGTAATAAAATCAATGACTTTATCGAGCGGACTACGTGTCAAGCAGTGTACAGGATATCAATAAAGCTTTTGTATTCATTTTATTTAAGATGGGAACGTAGCGTGTGAAATATTTTTTTACAGTTACAAATAAAATTAGCTTCCTTTTGTATTGTAAAAAGTCTTGTGTATTTTTTTGTGTAAAATATCTGTACCGTTAGTAATAAATATACTAATAAATTCCACAAAAATGTCATGTTGTCATAATAATTATGCAGGTTTTCAAAAAATGAATTTAACAAATACTACGGAATACATTATAGCAAATATTTCACACGTTCACTACTGAAGTTATATTATTTCCTTACAACTATGAATTTATTTGAGGTGTTATATCATATTCCTTTAATATTGACTATCATATTTAATAAACTATTTCTTTTATTCAACGAATAAGACACAAGATTTCAGAATATAACATTCTACATAATGAATATACCTAATTTGAAAATATCTCATCCATATACACACTAGAAAAAATCATTTTGTAGAAAAAAATACGATACCCGACGGGACTTGAACCTGTAATAATTGGAAAAGCATACTGGCGCGAATCCAGCAGATAAAGTCTCCGTTGAGTGTCGTATTTTTTTTCTGCGAAATGATTTTTTCTAGGTACTATGTATATGCATGAGATGTTTTCAAATTATGTATAATAACCATCATATTTGATAATGTTAACTCATTCTTATGTCGGCTTATAATATTGTGGGTCCCAGATTCGAATTCTAGTTTTGGCAAATACACATTTTGTTTTTCACATGTGTTTGGAGTCAAAGTATGAACCTAATAAGATGAGTAAGTAGCTAACATATTATTATATTTCTCGTAAAAACAAAAATCTGTTAATTCAAACCTCCACTCTGCGGAGGCCCAAATTATGACCTTCTTAGGATTGAATATGGTAAAAAAACCTTAAATTCCTTGACGTTAACATCCAGATCTCCCCAAATTCTAGTAATATATTATATTATTTTTAATTCCATACCGATTTTCTTTGTTGCTTATGTATAAAAATATTTTTTATTTTATTTAAAAGGATTTTTTTTATATTATAAAAAAAATCCTTCGGTAAAGTGAAAGAGTCAAGTTAATTCAAAATTGAATATTTTCTGAATTTTGATTTTAATATTTTTAAGGGCTGCATTTCGACAGCTTTATATTCTGCAAACCAATAATTGCACTTTTGACCAAAAATGAGATTTTGATGGCATTTTGTTATAAAGCATGTTTTCTATCATACAAAATTTCAAAATCCTAAACCTATAAATAAATGCATTATCGTTCTTCACACAAAACAACCAACTGCAGGTGCCAAATTTCCAATATCATAAATGGAACAACTCCACGCTGTATATAAAATTTCTTTATATACATATAAAAGGAAGCTAAAATAGTCTACCTATTAATTCATGGTGCAGCTTATTTGTAAAATAAAATTTGAGTGTATTTTTGGAATTGTTAAATCCCGTTCAATAGTTGAATTATTAAAAGAAATGAAAATATAATTAATATTAAATTCTACATGTTTTTTAGAAAGGTTTGTCGATAGCTATTTCGGTTGTAACACCATTATCAAGACTATTCAGATAGGCCGTTTGCCTTTGCTTAAATACTATACGCATAGATAGAGACAGAATACATTTTATTATTATCCATTAAAAACCCACTTAGGGTTTTCAAAGTATTAATAATATTACAATTATACAATGTCATAATATTGTTTGAACGAATAAGAAAATGTATTCTGTCTCTATCTATGCGTATAGTATTTAAGCAAAGGCAAACGGCCTATCTGAATATGAATAGTCTTGATAATGGTGTTACAACCGAAATAGCTATCGACAAACCTTTTTAAAAAACCTGTAGAATTTAATAATAATTATATTTTCATTTCTTTTAAAATGGAATTCTGCCAAGTAAATGCTAACTCAATTAATTATTAAGTTTTTTCTCCTTCCTAAATAATTTTCCCAAATTGAGTTAGCCGGTTTGCAGATGAAGCAGTCGATTTGTGATATTACGATCATCGGAGTGTCCTCATTTCTTCATATTATCTTCAGTTCTGGTTACTCCCATTTGTATGTGGTGTATTTTCCTTCAACCCACAAAGTCATACATCTACTCTGGAGATTTCTCGTCTGGCATCTATTTACAGCCACTTTCATCTATAGAAAACATACATTGTTCAGTTAAACCTCATATCTATCAAACTGACAACTAAGATAATAAAAATATAGTTGTATCTACTATACTATATAATTACAAAATAAAACAAAATAATTCAGGATGCCGGTATATTCATAGAAATACTTCAACCATATTCTTAAGTTAATCAAGGAATGATGAAATAAAAACCTGTCGATATAAATTATCGATCTCGTTTTAACTGAACTGAAGATTTGCATAAATTATCTACTCAAGTAATCGTAAAACATTTAAACGGGTTGACTGATATAGATATACATATGAATGTATACGGAATTTTCGCATTGACGTTTTAATAATCAATAAAAATAACATTTGCTTAAATTCTATTCGTGGATTTGCTGATTCAACATTTTTTTTTAATTAAATTACTGTGAATTAATTAGACATTTTCTCCAAAATATTTTATCATTTGTAGGTCAAGTTAAATCGTCTAAATTATCACATATATGTACATTAGCTCAAGTTTCTGTAACTTCATTAGCTAAGAGAGGTTGATTAGGTAAGAATTTAGATAACCAATAATGTCGTCTGATGATTCGTCTCACTATAATAATTATGGAAAACACTAAAAATACTGGTACAGTTCGGTTACGAGGAATACAACAGCAAACACATTTTGAAAATAGCGGATATACTGGATTATTTGTTAGTTTAACCTAACCAAACCTAACCTAACCTAAACTAACCCAAACTAACAAATAATCCAGTGTATCGGGTATTTTCAAAATGTGTTTTCCGCTGTATTCCTCATAACCGAACTGTACCAAAATACTTATTACAACGGTGATATCTATCATATCATATCAATAATTTTAAATGTATCTGTTATTGGGAAGGTATTATTGGACGGATAATTTATGTACCTATTGTTATATTATTAGTGTCGCTTTGGATTTTGTTTGATAAATATTGTTTTAAAAAAAAAATTTAAAAAAAAATGTATTCAGTTGAAAATGTCCTTCTGAAGCGGACGAAACCGGTCCTAATCTATTGATTAAAAGTGGAATAAGTACTACAAAAAAATGCGTTTTTATTAAATTAAAACAACAATACAACGGTGATATTTTCAATCTTCTGATACGATATTGACACTTGGATTCCCATAATATCCGATATTAAAAGAATTGGTGCATTCGAGATATGACACTGTCGGAAGATGTTTTAAATCCATAGATGAACATTCTACATATACCTAGTGGAAAAGCTCGACATCAACAAATGTCTCTCGCCTATTAGCAATCCTCAAAGTTATCAATTCTCGAGTCTAGAGAAGGGGGTGATCACTGGTGGTGTTGAAGGATTATATAATTAATATGAATCAGGAACTCAGAAATAGTGTGAACAGAAATATCTAACGGGTTTGGAGCAGCAGACAACCGATCTAGAGTGTAGAAGAATACGGGATAAACTTAAACACATGTCAAGAATACGTCATACGTCGAATACTGAAAACTGCTCTCGGTTTATACACTGAAGCTCATTTAATATTGGTGTATTGAAGGTTGTAACACACATTGCACGTCTAATCATGCGTGGTTCATTTTCGTAGGACACGCACACATTCAAAACCCTGCGTCAAAATGTAGAGTATTAGAATATAGCATATCGGAATTATATTTATTAATCTGTTCTGTGTTACGAATATTAGTTTCAGATGAAACTATTTTTTTATTATTTATGTTCACATTTTATGAATTTATTAAACTAAATGTATGCATTTACAATTATATAAATACATAATAACCGATAACAACTAATATAAAACAAGAAAAGAAAAAATAAGTATTTAATACGAAAGTAAAATAATAAAAACAATTATAATCTTAACATGTTTATCACGTCCTCAAACGTTAAATAATTCAAAAAAATATATGAACTTTTAAGGTGCCTCCAAATAATATGTTAACCGCACGATACACAGCATTATGAAACAGGTTAGCATGAAGATCATAGAGCTATGGGTGATATTAGTGGGATCATAAAAATGAATACATCCAAGTATGTAATTGATGATTGTAAATGAATCCACGAAGAAGTGAAAAGAAATAAAAACAACAAAACATTAATCACTTTCGGTTGGACAGGGATTGCATTGATAGACATAAAAATCGGAAAGCTTGTTTAATTATAATTATCGTAAGGTAAAGATATCTATTGTGGACCCGATCCAACTTCATTGTGTGAACAGACCTCTGAGGACTCCAAATAATACTGGTATATTCGAGAAAACTCAACACTAATAATGTATGTAACACTTGAATATTTTCAAAAGATCTTGCATAACAAAACCAAGCATTTTTCTAGCTCTAGTTTTGATTTTAGGACTACGGTGCTATATACCCAAATCCTTGACTATGTGTAAACACATCACATAATAATGTTCCATGTTAATCCTTGAAAACAAACCACTACACACTAACACGTCTTGTGTACTAGCGTAATTGTAACAATACCAAACTGTTAGAATAAAGTAATTGCTATAAAAAATATAAAAATATTTCGTAATTACTATCAAGCTTGCCTGTAATGAGTTCTTCTTCCTTTTATAATAATGTGGGAATGCAATTACTGTGGAATTCACTCTGTCCCGAGAAGAACTACATAATATATATTATTATTATGACATATTTATTTTTCCTGGTTGTTGTTTCTAAAGACTAATGGCTCAAATAGACTCTATGACAATCGGTCATATAAATGCCGAAAAACCCGTTTCTTATGTTGGCGTCCTGTGACACAGGGTGTCACAGAGTGTAAATGCGATGTCATAGCTGTCATACAATATGTATGTATAAATGTCGGAATGGCATAGATTTGATCATAGACACTAAAACGCTCTTAGCATATATGTGCCCGATCGTCATATAGTCTATTTGAACCATAACTAGATTTTACAATGTTTTTTAGTCTATATTATTATCCTTGTAAAGCTATTTTCTTCCAATGTTTAAATTGCGAATTCTCATGTTATTATACCTTACAATGAAGGGACACCATCCGCAGATATTTTATTATACATATTTAGCGCCAAATTACATTTTGAGTGGTCAATTTCACACAATTATCATAATAGAATTATATATTACACGATAATATAAGGTTATAAACATTGTTTATTATTTTTCGACGGCCTTGGTAGACCATTAAAAGTTTTTTTAACACAATTGTTCAACAATTTTTCAGGCGCCTTAACCCTTTTTGTTTCTTAATAATATAGTTTAGCAACATTTACCCATTAATTATTATATTATTTTTTCGGCATCTTTCTGTTAGACAATCTATTATTATCATACTTATCTAGTTTCATAATCACATCTAATCATTAAAATGGCATAAAATATTTTAAAATCTCTTGCATATTATATTATATAATATTATTAATTCAGTGAATGTTCAGATATATGAGATATACTTATAGTTAATGAAAAAAAAATGCTAGTACTGCAAGATTATCGACTGATTTATAATTATAGTAAATTTTGCGTTGCTTGTCAAAATTTGAGGTTTATACATGATTTTTTAAAGTGCCTGAACAAAAACGAACCATAAGTGTGAGTAAGAAAGCATTCGGTACTTATATCTCCCTAATATGCGTTAGAGTAAGACAGAATTTCTACGGCTGAATTAAATATTCTTGTACACCTCGCCGGTAAATATTGATTTGAATGACTACATTCATTTAAAAACTGCGAGCACGTGTTGCAGAAATGTATTGTTTTTGTGTTAAACTCTATCAAGTATTTTTGCATAATTATTTAATCAATTTCTGGATCTGTGGTTCGTATCACTGGATGAGTAGCGTAAATTGCAAGGTTAGTATTTTACCACGTTTTTATTAGCTCGTTTTCTTGTTTGCCCAGTACAAATCTTGCAATCGAATTTAACTAACTTCCCGACTAGCTAGACATTTTAAACTTATTTAATATATCAGAACGCGATGACAATGCATTATTTTAATACTTTTAGCCATCTTTAAGCAGAATTGAATTCATTTTCAGTTAATTCTGTTTTGTATGGAAAGTAAGTTTGGAAAAAATCCGCAAGGTGGAGCTTCGATCGAATTCAATGCTTGCACTTTTGCGTAACGGCGTTCGACGATTTTAAAAAAAGAATTATCTCGCTTTCTTGTTTTTTGTTTGTTTATTTTTTCATATCAAGTTAACGTTTTAAAAATCTCATATATGTTATTCAATTAATAAATGTTTTAAAATTTCTCATAATTGCTCTCTTTATTACGCATTTAACCATTTTCTTTCAAGTTGATGGGATAATTCATCAAAAAAATTTTCAAAAAGTATTTATTAATACATAGAATTGTCAAGATTATATGATTCAACAGAATTTAAAACTGTGGTATATCAAAAGTTCTCCTTATCTTAAAAGTATTTAAAGTTAAAACTCTCGTACAATAAGAGAAATACAAGTGTTAAATCTCACTTGGTCCACGAATTATCTAATTATTAGTTTTGTATTTTCAATAAAGGACGCTATATTCCTAAATCCTGCACATATTCAGGTACAGCGACAATTTTCCTTGGCGCAATCTATTCGTCAGAAGATTTAAAAGAGGAACTCTAAACAGTTCAAACCAGTCATAAAATTATTTAATTATAAGTACCTAATTCCTTAAAATGTGCGTTTTTTTCATACACCGAGTACAACAACTTCTATTGACATGTTCAATACCTCCATTCGGGCACTCGAGCACTGCATTAAATGATCATTTTTGTTGTTGTTTACCTACTCAACTTGTTTTCATTTATTGTTTTCTCTTTGTATTTATTTATAAGTATCTCAACGACATTTATAAATAAATAAACAAATATAAATGTTTCACAAAATAATATATTGTTTTGTCCTCACATTATTCCTTAAGACGAGTTCAGCGATGGCCAATCTGTGATCCAATTTTCTCTCATCGCTTGGCGGAAATCAACCCCATCATTATATATCAACACATTACCCGATATGTAATTTATTATGGCATCGTTAAGGCTTTGAAGCTATTATATAATTTTTCGTAATTTTTCAATGGTTTCGAAATTTTAAACGGTATATGATAAGCAATTTAACAAGTATGGCCTCAATTTTAATTATTCAGCGGATATCCATAAAAATATATGATACCTAATTATTTAGGCATGCCTAGCTGGTTACACCTATGTTATAATATTAAAATAAACTATTTTTTTATTCAACGAATAACTTACAAGATCTGTGAAACTCTTCTCTTACACATCAAAGATGAAAGTTAGAAATCTTCATATTTTTTCAGCAAACCAACTGTTTATATAGAGCAATTGTTTCCAATCTACATATTCTTAGTAAATAAATCAATCATAATTCAACACACAAAAAAAATATTTGGAATTAACCAAAGCTCACTTAATATTCTATGAAATTGCATCACAGCACAGCATAATATAAAATATACATTATTAGATTGGCATCATGCATTAAAAGATTAAAATTAAATTTACATCATCCTTCCAAGAGTGAAAATGCGGTACCATACCTATAGTTAAGTAGGTATTTAATGTGTACCTTAGGCTGCAGTTATACAAGGCGGTCGGCACAATACAAAAAGAAACCTCCTGGACTCGCTTCACCGGAAACGGTTCATTACTTTGCTATTTTTGACCGCGGCAAGGCCTTGCGATAATTAATATATTTTAAAGCCTTCGCGGTTAACTTAAAATAATATATATGCTGTAAGGGGTGAGTGTACATAGTATATTAGTTTTAAAAAGAATTTTCATTTTTATAATTAATTATTTTCTTTTTTCAAGACATTTCTGCCATTGTGTATTTTCTTTTTTCACGCCTCTGTTTTCCGGTGATCTTCTTTAAAATAAAATTATAAAATTCAGTCATCGCAAACATCCGGTTCGGCTAATATCTCACAAAGTTATGCAAATAAAATGGCTGCAGGATTACAGTTATCGAGTCCTATTGTCTCCCACCTGTCTCACCAGGTCTGAGCAGTATATAATATATGTCAGTGGCGAAGACTCCATACTAGGCGATTATTTAAAGCCTACCTTCTTAAGAAAAATATTTTTTAATTTTATATTAACATATTAAATTATATGATCACATAATAATACATTCAATATGCCCAACGACATCTATCGTATAATTGTCATAATAATTTTACGAACTTTTCCACTATTTCAATACGCACCATTTATGGCACGTCTCGAAGGTTTAAAAAAATAAACGACATCTCGTTTCGCTTTACATATTGTATGGATTACGTTCGCGTGAATCGAAAACTTTTTTTATATGAAGTTTATTTCTCATAATTTCAAGACGTCTGCGGCGGCCCATATAAATTGGTAAGCTATTCAAGGAGCGCTTACGCTTACATATTACGTAAGTGCACATTTATTCAAAATAATTTATAAGATAATTTTAAAAAATAATTTCTAAGGATTCAATCACATATAAATATTGATTGTTGTTAAAAATAATAAATAATTTATCTCGTGATTTTTATTTGTCAGTTAGTTTATTCATAGACGAAGACAATTTATTCAGCCAATTATGTAAGTTGAAATCTGATATTGTATCCAAGTCTGTGTTTTAAATATAGAAGTATTTTAAAATGTCTAGTTTACGGGTTAAATTATAAATTGTTATGGAACAGATTCACAACAACAGATATTTTCAATATATTTTGAGCGTATCTTGCATTTATATTTAAGAAAATAACTACATAATTCAAATTAAGTACTTAATTTTATACCATCAGTGAGCTTTTGAAATTTCATCGGTTTTTGTGTACCGTCTACCTATTCATCAGTAGTTATGTCGGATTATCTTCTTATTTCCCGTAAATACATCTAAAAAGTGTGCTTACTCTACAGCCTACCTGCTTCCAAAAGTCACCCTTCGCCACTGCATATGTTATGTTTGATAGTGGTGTGATTTTTGTTTCGCTGTATTTATTCTAATAAGACACCTTTTTGGACATCGTTTCAGAGCAGTTGACGTTTGCGGAATATAAAAACTTGGTTCTACGATACAACTTATAGTAAATTAGCTTACGCATCCACAGTTTTAACGAAAGATTTATAGAAAAAAGCTTTTTATCTGCACACAAATACTGACATCTTTCAAATATGTCACATTGTCAGTCAAATGTTAGTGGTTACGTGGTGCACACCATTGTGAAATGGGCTTCACATGCATTGGCTGGCAAATGTTTGTCGTATATCGATCGTATCGTATCGTATGTCGGTGTTTCAACACGCATCAAAGAGCACCAACATCTACTTGGGCCATTGTGAAGGAGGGCCATTAGTGCATAATGCAAATATGGAGTGATAATATTCATATAGATACAACAATTTGTAACAATATTAAAAATCACGTCGCAAGTTCTTTCTTACTCCTACTTAGGCATTCTAATAATGATAATATATATTTTTCTCACTCATACTATATCACTTAGACGTCCATCTTTTCTGCTTACATTTTGGAGAGAATAATGAAGAAAAGATAGCCGACTAACATATTATAATGTATTACATACTGTGAATTTTTTCTTTCTTCGCTCCCAAGTATTATGGTAATTGTTAAATTAAATAGGCAACCCTATTCTCTATGCAATGTGGTCACGGTGGCCGCCACCCTATTTATTGGCAGTTATTAGTCTCACCAGCCTCACTTTAATTTCACATTACGGAGATGAAATTATCGATTTACTTGCATTATAAATAAATTATAACACACAACAATATTACAGCATCGAGACATCTTCGGAGAATCCACAAAGCTAACTTTTTTCAAGCACCTAGCTAAATCTTCTGATTTGTACAATTCTATGGATTGCCTACACTTTTTACAAAATAATTTTAGAATATATGATCCGATCTTCCATCTCGATATTATAATATTATACAATATGTATTATGGCCCCCTTCAGAATGTTCCAACTCAGACAAATGTTAACGCCCTTTGATTCATGTTGAAACACTGATCAAACATTTTCCGGTCAGCGCAAAATGGTGAACACCACGTGACTTGGGCAATTGTGCAGGGGGGCCATTACATAGTTATATAAATAACTTTAACGTATATCCTACCAATATAAATTATTACCCACATGCATGCAGGAAAATTAAGTTTTCTTTTACTTAACTTCCTCTTAGATTTTTATTAGTGAAATCGGGAGAAATCCAAAATTTCTATAATATTATTATTTTGTTCTTATCTGATCAGCATCTGTCCATTAAAAATGATAGGGCGATTGTTCCTTAATTCTTAAAATATCAAATTCAGCTCCGTTTGTCAGTGAATTATGGATAAGCTGACTTTCCACAATTTTAACATCTAAATTCACACGCCATTTTTTTTCGGAGGACGTGGATAATCACCCCTCCCTCCCCGCCAACCCTCTCAATCGTGTAAGCTATTAATAATTTTAAAATGTGTGGGTTTTTATCATAAACTCTAAAACTAACTTTATTCTTTCTAATTTTTATAAAATATAAATATTAATACAATAATTATAATTTGACTTATGTTGTTTTAGAAGTTATCCGGAGGATGATAGTTTCCAATATGTATATAATATTATTATTGATATTTTTTTTTCGACCATGTCCGATCCTAATAAGTTCATATGGGCCTCCACAGAGCAGAGGTTGGTATTAACAGATTTTTTGTTTTTACGAGAAATGGATGTCAGCTACTTGCTCAACCTATTAGGTCCATATTCTGCCTCAACCACAAATTGAAAAACAATTATATTTCTCTTACCCAGGATTCAAGCCTAAGACCTTCGACGCTATACAGGCTATATATAAAATATACATATATATATATATATATTATATTATATTTATAGTATCATGTTTTAAAACCATTGTATATTTCGTATGTTGTACGTAGTCATACACAACAAGTAATATTTTAGACCGGATGTTCCGTGAAATTATAATAATCATATGTGAACATAATAAAAACACGATTATAATCAAATATACTTCGATTATATCAAATATATTTACCGTAATATTAAAATTATATAAGTGTAAACCAATAACAGTTACAGTCTTACAAAAAATGTATCAATATATTATTATTAGAAGCACATCCTCTGTCGATAAAATTTGAAGTTTTTTGTTGCCTGATAGCAACGATCGATTTGTAAACAAAAAATGTTTTACCTCTAAGGCAGATGGGTGATAGATATATCCTGTTGTATCTAATCTGTTTTCCTGTTTTTAAACAGGCGACTTAATAGCTTTAACATGCCTAATTTGTATATTGTTGACAGTAATATATAACTAGTACAATAATAAATGACGGCTTTTCTATCGTGGATTGTTTATTGCAGAATATAATATTAATTACAACATATATGAAATGCGAATTTCGAATATTCTTTAAATTTTAAATAAAATTACGGTTTTAAAGAAACTATTATAAAATGTGCATCCATTGAGTATCATAGTATGTTGTTATCATTTTTTTTGTCAATAAAATAAATAATCTCCATTCTTAAATTATGATCATACCAAAGCTCGATTAAATATAAGTAAAAATGATTTAGAAGATTGTTTTCTAAATATTTTATTAATTTGTTATTTAAATAACAATCGACCCTCGTAGTCCAGTGCGTAAGATGCTGGCTTTTCATCCGTGCCCCCGAGTTAGATTCTCTGTGAGGTCACAATATATTTATATTGTGATCTTCTGAAATGCTGAGTATTTATGATTATTTTTCTTCCAAATACACTACGGTTTTACTGCAAAATAGTCATGTGACTTCATATTCTATGTAGTGTTAAAAAATAATATATATATGTATGTATAATTTATATATAATTATATGTAGGTATACTTTATTTGTAAATTTATCTTTTGTATTAGAAAAAATATATATTTCATTTGAATGTTTTGTAATAGGTACCTACATAATTGATTATTTTTTCATACATTTCGTTTTCTGTCGCGAATCGCACTTATAAAAAATATTATCATTATGAATAACACAGTATTTTTGTAAACTCCAACTATTCTTTGAATCGTTAATAATAAAAATATTTATCATAATAATATAAATCAAACATGTTTGTTCCATAAAGTGAATTTCATGTACTTAGGTACATATTATAATATTAAAATGAAGGATTGTTTATTTTGTAAATTGAGAGACATCAAACCAGAAAGTTTAAAATGCGCTGGTATAATTGAGCAGTCAAGCATCCTTCTAGAATACGTATATACTGTTTAAAATTATTGCTATACAACCATTCTACTAATTAAACGTTATAGTTAATGCTTAAATAACTACAACGTAAATAATTAATTTCTTGCAACTATGTACCAAAGTAAATACTAAAATGTTCAATGTTATCACGATTTTATTACCTCGCCGTAAAATTTTGACGCCTTACCTACAGCACAGATACTATTAAAACTTATTTAACTCGTATATCGATAGGTTATGTTTACATTTAACTGGAAATTATTATTCTCTTACAGTTTATATTTACCCTTTGCCCTTACGAAAGTAAAATAAAATACATGCCAGTTTTTCACAGTGCAACAATTAATGGCAATAGCATTCTTATTGTTGGCGGCGATGTTTTTGAAATTGTGAATTCATTTGTTTATCTAGGACACTAATAACACAAGGTACGAAATAAATCACTAAATCAACATCACCAACACGTGCTATTTTGGATCCTGAACCGGGCCCCCATGCTGGGATCTTTGGCGGACCCCCTACCTATCTCGAAGGATAAAGGCAGTGTGATGCTCTACAGTAGCGTTTTCCAAATGGTGTACGCGGTAAAATTAATGTGTATATTTAGTGTTTTGTGTTGTATATTTTAATACAATATGTATTTGAATTTAGGAGTTGACGAGTGTCGATACACAATTAAAATTTTTATCGTACAATCATATATTTTAAGTAATAACATTATTGAAGGAAAATAGCGCCGCAGGCGACTTTTTTTACTATTAAATCAAATTGCCATGCCAAAGTGCATCAGCAAAAAATATTTCATGACGAATTTATAACTATTTTAAATGTGCCACCTCGTAAATAATTCTATTTTAAGATCTGGTATTCCCAATAATACTGCGGAATCAATTATTTACTTAATGCGTCACACTGAGCCCACGAGCAACACCAGAGCAATCGCAATGGATTCAATTGCTTTATTTCGTTCTATCTTATTTTACCATAATGTTATTCTGTCGCATTGATACTATATAATAAAATTCACTTACCTTCTGACATAGCTAATAGGTGTAAGATAACTGGCGGGGAAAAAACGTGGTGAAACTAAAGCCTATATTAATTTCGACTCGACAACCCGTCCTTTTTGACAACTTACATAACCTATATTGGTGACCCCGACGTGATTTAAAATCATTGATCCAAAACGTGCCACATTACATAAAAGTACTTTTAAAAAACGTGTCCTTACGATCCAGTTCAAAACCCCTGCTGAAGTCTACTGTTTAGTATGAAGATTTTACAGGGCTAATAACGTATGTTTAATAAACACTGTTTATTATAATATGTACTTGTTATCGAGTTTTCAATAATCTCTCATGTGAGAAATTATCTCCTTGTGATCGGATGTTAACTTATTTTTTTGTCTATAATAATAGGTACCTTAATCAATGACGTGATGGCAGTAAATATATTTACCGAGGTGTATTTTATAAGCGTTTCTGACGTAATCGATTTATAATTTAAAATATATAGTACACCAAACGTTTATAGTAATTCCTACGTAGGGAAGCTATTTCATAAAAGTAATTTTCATTTCTTATAAATTTTCAATAACACAGGTAATGGAAATGTTTTTATTTTAATATTGATTGACGCTAATTGGTTCATGCTTTTTAATGAATGAATTGAAAAATACATGTTAATTTTAATGAGTGGTTTTTTTATTTTTTAGTAATCACACAAAGTTCATTTTCAATTTAAAAACCATAAAGCCTCAATAACATTGAGCTTCTTTACGAGCTGTTTATTGGCGGATTTTTAAAGCGGGCGGTTCAGCTACTGCGATTTGATGATTACACACAAAACTTTCCATTCGCTGAAAAGCCACAAGCCAGCCACTATTTTGACGGAACGTAGTTCGTTTTTTTACCGGGAGGTTGGTACTGCGCTTTACTGCGCAGACGCAGTAGGCCCACACGCCGGCGTGTAGGGTATAAAGTTGACCGACTTTCAACTTTTCTCGGTAGAGTGTTTACAAGCTGCTTATTAGCTTATTCGATGATTACACTGGCGTCTTTACAGGCAGATTGTAAATTCGCCAATAAACAGCTCGTAAAGAAGCTCAATGTAATTGAGGCTTAATACATAGGTAGGATTATAGTTAGTAAATAGTTTGGTAATTGTACCGCAGCGGTGGACACGAGTTTTATATTTTTTTTTACGAAAATAGTTTATTCCATGTAGACAATTATAATAAATACCTTTTTCTGTCGGCGCATCGGCTTTTCGATCTAATAATCGTTGATTGAAATTTTCATACATTTTGATACACCATTATCACAAACTAAGATTATATGAGGTAATATTAGGTTGGGGTAGGTTAGAGTAGGTTAGGTTAGGTTAAGTTAGGTTAGGTTTGGTTTGGTCTAAAAAAAAAGTTGTAAAATCTCACGTCCACCTCTGCGGCACATTTACCAACAGTTTTTTTTAACTATTAATGAATGACATAGGATGGTTTAGGTAGGTACAGTGTTACCAAACGTACTATAATTTTATACGAAATATGCCAAAAATGCTATAGTTTTGCAGGTCTAAATATGAAAAACGTTTCGTGTACTGTAGTTATTTTCAGAAATATTATAAGTTGTACACCTTTATAATATAATCAATAGGCAAAAACATTACTCTACTGCTTAGATGCCTGCCTAGTTGACACGAGAGATGTGTATTTTCCAGAGTTTGAACTAGAATCTAGTGATATTCTTACATTTTTTTTACCACGTTTTTCTTAGCTCGTATTCTTGTTTGTCCGGTGGTTGTTTATCCAGTACAAATCTTGCAATCGATTTTTACTCGTCGATCTTACTTCCCGACTAGCTAGACATTTGAAACTTTTAGAATATATCAGAGCACGATGCCAATGCATTCTTTTAATACTTTTAGCCATCTTTAAGTAGAATTGAATTCATTTTCAGTTAATTCTGTTTTGTATGAAAAGTTGTTTCGAAAGAAATCCGTAAAAAGTAAAATACTATTATTGGTTGCTAAGGAGATAGTCCTAGCAACAAAATTATTAATATATACGTGCGTTATATTATTATGTTATATACGCGATTTTTGTGATTATTCAACGTTGAAAACACTAGTAGTAACATTTTGCACGATTCTGCTCCGACGAAATGTTGTTACAATTATTATTCATTAATATACTTGGCTATATATATACTTACATTAACAAACAATATGTACATATAGTTAATAAGATTATTATATGACAGAACCTTTCCGAATGATATTAATAGGTTGAATTTCTATTATCGATTGCATTATTATGTTTTTGAAAATAATAGATCATTAGTGAATTATTTTCATTGTGTTTAACATAACACTAACAGGCATAGCAATGCTATCTCATACTCGATATTGTTATGATTTAAAAAAATGTTTCGGTAGTTGCTAACAATGACAATGATGGATGGTCTGACTTTTCATTTAATAACTTGAAAGAAAGTTAACTAAGTACTTGCACATTCTCAGCCGTGAATTTATTAAAAGATTGAAATATTATTGATCTAGAAAGCTGTTTACTTGAGTTATTGTGTAATTATGCAGGGCTTTATATTAACTGTCAATTTGAATCAGAGCTTTCATCAACAATAATATGCAAGGCATTGTAGCCCATTAAAGTGGACCTAAAGCTCAGAGCAGTGGAATAATGAGGTTTTGCCCGGAGCTGAAATACAGATTTTTATTGCTAAATATGTTTGACTATTATCTACTCTAAATCAATTTTAAAGTTAAAAACTAATTAATCAAATATGATTTAATAGAGTGGGCATAGTAGATTTTATTAACTCATTCGCTGCTGACTAGATAATGATTATTTAATTACCACCTTTAAAATGCACGCTAATTACAACGATCGGCCGCCAGGTCATTACGCGCCGGGTGCGTCTTCAGCGTCCAAAGCACAGAACAGATATTATATAGAACACCGATAGGCTATATTCAATACGCCGCATCTTGATGCAGGCTTTTGAATGTGTGAGTGTCCTACGAAAATGAAGCACGCATTATGCACGTGCAATAGTGTGTGT
Source organism: Rhyacophila brunnea (assembly GCF_057557595.1). Lineage (NCBI taxonomy): Eukaryota > Metazoa > Arthropoda > Insecta > Trichoptera > Rhyacophilidae > Rhyacophila > Rhyacophila brunnea. The sequence continues at coordinate 2,097,307 of NW_028232882.1, read as the reverse complement.
AATACACCAACATTAAATGAGCGGAAATGCATAAACCGAGAGCAGTTTTCAGTATTTGATGTAAAACGTATTCTTGACACGTGTGTAAGTTTAACCCGGATTCTTCCTTACTCGAGTCGGTTACCTGCTATCGCCTTACCCGTTATGTATTTCAGTTCCCATTATTTCTGAGTTCCCTGGTTCAAAGTATTAACCTATTTACAACATTTAACAGTGAGTCTTAATAAAGAATGCAAATACCGTTGAAACTGACTGACTTTCTGGAAGCTGGAAGGCAAACGAAAATCTGGTCGGCCTCATATAAAATGGAGAGACAGCGTCGAGATGGATTTAAACACATTGATCATTCCAGGGAGGATAGAACTGGATGGAGGTAGATGTTGGAGGTGGCCACATAAGGTTGTAACGCCGGGAAGAAGAAGAATGTACTAAAATTATTATTAATAGCTAATTACTTATATATGCATATATATGGCGATAGTAAAAAAAATAATAAAAATATTTTGTACAAAATTAAAAAATCTTTAGGATACCACGCAATAACTTTCGGCTTGGCCTGGTGTATGGCTGGAACTCCTACGGGGAAGGCATACATGTTGAATACTCCACGATCTGCTCAGTGGTATGAATCGCACAAAATGGGGACTCCTTCAAAACCCACTTATGCAGCATATAGGCAGACCTAGAATAGCCACACCGGATTCAGTTAAGATACACGCTATATTTTCGTGGCAGCATAAAGCTAACTCGTCCAGTGGATCCACATCCTCTTGAACGCTCTCAGTCTGAAGTAGTTCGTCTCCTGCACTTCAGAAAGACGGTGGAAACGTTATATCAGCATCATACACAAGGGGGGGGGCTGGCGGGGATTTAGCCTGGGGGCCCGGGCTCTGGAGGGGCTCGACGTGGTGGGTTGACCAGATAAATGAGATAAATACACATCATAAATTTGCTTTAATAGTAAAAAAGTCGCTATTGTACTTCATGACCATTAACATTTTAAATTATATGATTGCACGATGTATTTTACAACGTTTTTCTTAGCTCGTATTCTTATTTGTACGGTACAAATCTTGCAATCGATTTTTAACCAATTTCCCGACTAGCTAGACATTTAAAACTTTTAGAATATATCAGAACACGATGCCAATGCATTTTTTAATACTTTTAGCCATCTTTAAGTAGAATTGAATTCATTTTCAGTCAATTCTGTTTTGTGTGAAAAGTTATTTCGACACCATTATTGGTTGCCAGGGGTCCTAGCAACTAAATTATTTATATATACGTGCGTTACTATGGAAATTAATATGACATGTCAAGTACAATTTTTTTTGATCGTTTAAGCTAGTTAAGTCAAGTTTATATGGTTCAACAGAATTTAAAAACGTTGTACATAAAAAGTTATTTTTATCTTGTGATTATTTTGATTATTATGTGTCAGTACTCGATACCTCTATAATTAAAGTACTAGATGTATTAAAAAATACAAAAAAATCGCTAGTAATACACTGAATAGGTACCCTTAATTAGACCTAAAAAACAATTTGAAAAACGTTAATGTAGTTCGTCATACTGCCTGTAACCTTAGCGATAGGCAGGAGGGCGCCAAAGATCCTAGCTCGAGGGCCCGCTTCAGGATGTGAGGGCTATGATCAGAATAAAGCGGGAGTTTTTCACTGTTGAAAATTGATTTTACATACGATAACAATATTCCATTTTCATGTAATATTAAAACCAAAATTATATTAAATCTGTAGGGAATTATAGTAAGAGGCAGTTAGTAAGTAATTAGACACTAAACAAAATAAAATATGTAACATCACAAAAGGCATCGCTTTATTGTGAGTAAAAATGGTACTCGCTGTTCAATTTATTCCATCTTTCTCGACTTATAAGGCTAAACAATGGTATCGACATTCTTGCTTGCTGTTTCACAATATCGTAAACTCTATAAAACTCGCAAAGTCGGAATTAAATACATATTTTTTTTAGATAGGACTTGCACTTTTGATCATGTAGGTACGTAACAAAGTGTGTGAATTTTCACTGCAACATTGTGTAATGTACATTTTATACCTTATATCATTTTCTTATTGTCTTTTTTTTATTTCAATACAACAAACTGCATAGTTTACTTAACCAAATAGGATGTCAGTTATTTATTAATTTATAATTATTCTGAATAAACGTTTAAAAGGCTTTGCTCTATTGATTATGCTCAGATTTAGAACTATGTTTGTTCTTTGTGAGTTCACAGACTAGAGATTGGTCAACAATAAAAGAAAATACTTCAAATGGTTCACGAAAATACAAATTATTGCAGATGAACTTCCCAAAGAATAGTTCACTTCAGCTGTGTATCGCATTTGACAACCAGACATAACACTAGAAACGGATTTTAATAGTATAGGGTAGGTACTAAGGGCGTAATGCTCAATTTGTACTTACCACAAACTTACAGTAAAATTGGTAAATAGCCGAAATCCATCTGTTAACTATAGATTATAGAGATAAGGAATCCTTAACCATAGACTAGTTTTGTTATGAACTCGCCCCCTTCTGTATTACCATTTACCACTGACAGCTGCTGTCAAAATAAATTTACGTGTCTATAAACAGCCTATACACTCAAATTCATTTAACAATTATTCATCTCAATATGGGTATTGAACAACTATTAAATATCCGTGACATTTAATACGACATATTTTCCTTTACTTTTGTTGATTCTGTACATGTCTTAATTTAGTAAAACCGATTATCGAATTGACATGTCAGTGTCAATGAATTGTGAATTAACTTTTCTTATTCGGATTAAGATATTTATGTAATATTAAACCAATAGATAGGTAGTTAAAATATATAAGTACTTAGTTACCTACACACCAACATGGTAATATTAGTTTTAATCACTCTATATAATTATTCATATCATGGCATATTTGTAATAATTGTAAATGACAAAATCTGACATTTCAACGGCAAGTGTTACCGTATCGGGAAAAACATGGGTCAAAAAATAACTTATATTATTCACTAATTGCGGAGACATTTAATCATTTAAATTAAATATTAATTGTGTATTTATAGTTATTGAATTTATTTTGTATATTTTTCATATTTTTGTCATCGTTTAACAATTACAAAATAATTTACCTAAATTATGAAAAAGAGAATTTTTATATATGGTAATATTTTCAATAGAAAAACAGAACGAATCTATTGCAGATTTGGTGGACCATAGACAACTCGATCATAACTATGAAAGGCTTTCTGGATAGTGTTTTGTTGTAATTTTGTTGTAATTATGACAGACGATTGAGCATCGCGCTCTTAGTCTCAAAATAGAGAACGTATATGATCAAAAATAGTCAGAGTCAATAACCAGACTAAGCTGAAACTGAGAGATTATGAGTGAAGATTAAAAAGTGAACATAATATACCTAGTTAAATCCTATTCCGTCAGCATAATGCTTGCGATTTCCAGGCAAGTGCCCGCGCCATTTGTGGTTATCTTTTTGAAGTCATTGCCGCTACAGTACCTATCTAATTTATGTACTTCTTTTTTATTTTACGTAGTTATGATTTATTATAATATGTACCATTCGTACAGCTACATAATACTAGTGTGCAATACTTGTGATTTAATTTTTGAATAATCTTTATTTGTTTTTAATAGTTTTTTAAACGATTGTTGGTTTATCTGTTTTACCAAACTAAATTGTAGCGATAAAAATGCTAAACAATAGGACTACAGAACAAATTCAAATGACTTGGGTAAATTATATTTTTAATTACCATTACCGCTAGTTTTCATAAATATTTGATAAATAATTACGATGCATAAAAGACAATGGCCGTTATATTGGTGTTTTTTTCGGTGCCATTTATTTATTTGTGTCGAAAATTCAAGACGTAATCTGTACAGTGTCCAAAAAGTACTAAAGATAAAAATAATGATGCACAAATAAACAATATACTAAATACTAAATATCCACAAAAGTAAAAATGTTAGATTATTATTAATTATGAAAGCCTCAAAAAGATGTATATTACAAAATAATTACAAGATAATAAGAACTTTTTAAATACAACGTTTTAAAATTTTCTGTTGAATATTTTATTTATTATTATGCTCAATATGCTCAAACTTGTAGTTGATGTGAACTAAATAAAAAAAACAAACAAGCAAACAAATATAGAATACTGAAATGTCATTTTGACTTTTGATTTCCATAGTAACGCACGTATATATTAATAATTTAATTGTTAGGACCACCCCCTTAGCAACCAATAATAGTCTTTTACTTTTTAAGGATTTTTCTGAAATAACTTTCCATACAAAACAGAATTAATTGAAAATTAATTCAATTCTGCTTAAAGATGGCTAAAAGTATTAAAAGAATGCATTGGCATCGTGTTCTGATATATTCTAAAAGTTTCAAATACCTAGCTAGTTGGGAAGTTAGTTAAAAATCGATTGCAAGATTTGTACTGGACAAACAACCGCCGGACAAACAAGAATACGAGCAAATAAAAACGTTATAATAAAATACATTTTACTAATCATTCACAAGACAAGAATGTCATTAATAAATTTGGTTTACACCAGACATGTTAGTAATCTCAAAACTATGATTTAACTACAAATTTGGTTACTCTTCCATAGACTGATTTTGAAAATACATTAATTGTTAGAATTAATTCGAATGAATCATAATATTATACGGATCAGTATTTTAATGAATAAAAGCTCACTCATCCGAACAGAAGAAGATGTAAGTTCAAATCCCAATGGATCCAGCTATTTTTCTCATATGTATGTTTACGAGTTTTATTTTAATTTATATATATATATATACTAGACATCTGAATTTGCGTAATGCGTGGATAATAATACATTTAATACAGTCATTCTGTAATAAGTTTAAAAATTAATCTGCCAACGATGTCAGAACGAAAGATATCTACTTTTAGTACCTGCTGTACAGAATCAAAAGAAGATCTATCATTCAACTGATAAATATTTTCAATAATGTATTCTATTAGTTGTATACAATCAAATGTAGAACAATCCATAATTGAAAATTTTAATCGATTTGGCCAATGTGCTTTACGAAGCTATTATTTATATATCTGAATCATCGTTTTACGAAGTTCTTCAATTTTGACAATCGATTTTTGATTCCTAACCGACGTCATGATCTCTCTTAATTTTCATTTTAACGTATTTGTACCTGCTGGTAATGCCCTGCTTAATAAAAAGACAGTGTTTTTGTTTTAGTGAAATGAGAACTCAAGTTTTAAACTATAATTTCTCTTATATCATATAAAATTATTGGATTGTTTTGACATAATCCCTTTATTATATAATGTATATTTAGAGATTATTTCAAAACAATCCAATAATTTTATATAATATAAGAGAAAAGATAGTTTAAAACTTGGGTTCCCATTTCACTAAAACCAAAGTTTTTACAACGTTTTTAATCGCTCGTATTCTTATTTGTCCGGTGGTTGTTTATCCAGTACAAATCTTGCAATCGATTTTAACTAACTTCCCGACTAGCTAGACATTTGAAATTTTTATATTATAACAGAACACGATGCCAATGCATCCTTTTAATACTTTTAGCCATCTTTAAGCAGAATTGAATTCATTTTCAGTTAATTTTTGTATGGAAAGTTATTTCGGAAGAAATCCGTAATCAAATCCACTATTATTGGTTGCTAAGTGGGTGGTCCTAGCAACTAAATTATTAATATACACGTGCGTTACTATGGAAATCAAAATGACATTTCAGTATTCTATATTTGTTTGTTTGTTTGTATTTTATTTACTTCATATCAAGTACAAGTATAATGAGCATAATAATTCAACAGAAAATTTAAAAACGTTGTATATAAAAAGGTATTTTTTTCATTTATTATTATATATACATATATTTCATTATTTATAAAGGAGTTTTTTTTTCAAATAATATCACTATGTTCAATAAAGAATGTTAGAATCTTAAATCACGTGAACAATAAAATTATTCTTTGAATAAAAAATAGTTACCTATGCAAAATAGTTACCTATGCAAATCCACTCTGTGGAGGCCCATATGATCCTATCAGGATCGGACATGGTCGAAAAAAAAAAATGCAAAAATATTCAAAGAATGTTTCATCAATAGCCCTAAATCTTATTAAAGTATAGACAGTGCTACTTTTGAGTGTATATAACTCTTATAGCCATTCATTCTAAATACATTATTAAAGATATTTCTCCGTTGAACGTTTTACGACGCGTATAAATTAGTAATTACGGACTTCGGCAGCTCTTGATACCCATTGAAAATTCGTATCCCCGCTCTTGCTGTTTGAAATTGATTGCATTTTAATTACAAAAACACCGAAGTGGGTATATTTACCTTCATACTTTGTATACAAAACTAATTTTATTTATGCATGAGAAATCAACCTGCTCCTAGGCACAATTCGTGAGAGAAGTCTTATCGAATAGTTATTTTTATTTCTAGTACTCACTGTGTTTCCCAAACTTACAAATTCTTTATAGCTCATTAGTGATGGATATTTTACAGACGTAACCGACTGTTGGTGTGCAGGTCAAATAGATATATAACTAACTTTTCACAATGTTTATGAAGGAACCTCTGTGGGCGCTGGAACCCAGAGGTTTTCCCGGAGGAAATAAACTGGCAACAATGAGATAGATACAAGGAGCCTATGTGAGACTGATTAAAGGCAAACAGTGCTATGGATATATTATATACTTGTGGGTCTATTCTATACACAATGCGACTATTGACGGTAGTTTATCTTATTTATGTATTGAGGCGGTTAATTGTTACAATAAGTTTACCGTCTCTAAACTGTCAAAAAGTGCTATATTTTAACAGCCACTCTCTTGGCTGTGATAACTTTTACAGCGAGATAGACAGGTTCGACAGTTTAGACGGCTAACTTATTGCAACAATTATAATACCTCAATACCTCAATACATAAATATGATAAACTATCGCCGATAGCCGCCAATAGCCGCCTTGTGTATAATAGACCCACTCGTATAGGTAAATCATTCTACTGTGATACCATGGATACATAAAATCGGTATTGATAAGCATTTTTTTCATGTAACAACTATTAGTTAAAATCATCGTAATTAACAAAGATACCCGTTGCTTAATTGTAAAATCATACTGGCGCGAATCCAGCTGATACAGGTTCAAGTCCCGTCAGGTATCGTATTTTTTTTACAAAATGATTTTTTCTAGTGTGTATATGCATGAGATGTTTTCAAATTGTGTATATTCAATATAATTATAGAATGTTACATTCTCAAATCTTTCAAAAAATTCTCAAAAAATATATGTAGTTTATTACATTACATTAAATTTGTTTTTGAGACATATATCTTTAAACCTGCTTTGTGGCTTTCATTTGAAAGCTCCTGCATCCTGTTCTGAGTATAAAATATAGACATAATATGTATTATATTTTATCCTTACAAAGTACTGATTTTATCGAAAGCTTCACAAGGTTTTGGGCGTATTATATAACTTAAACAGTATCTTCATACTTCTTACATACTCAGTAACATATATCTCTCAATTTATTTACTCAAAGTCGTAAATATGTGAATGACTTAAAATTATAAGGCATTAATTAAAACTTTTATCGGGGCAATGCTATAAAATTCAGGAGCTTTTGAAAGGAGCTTTTCGTTTTTCGTACAAAAGTCTTGGTTGACATTTACGACTTGATAATAGTAATATAACACCCATTTGGAAGTAAAGTTTATTTAGACATTGTGCGGAAAGTTGCTTACCCGCTGGACCGAAATTTGGAAAATATCAGCATAATTAATGTTGCCAACTCGAGTGTAATATTTATTATTAATGACAATTATGATAATACAGATTTTTGAGTTGATAAATATAATGAGAATTGACTAGGAATTCTAAAAAAGTTTACTTCTCAAAATGTTAACAGAAAATAATATATATATAGTAATAATAAATTTGCCTCATAGCTTACAAGAAACTATATGGCAAATATCGATATACCAGTGGCGAATGGTAGAGGTAGGCTTTTAAGATCCAATATAAATAGTGCACACTAAACTTTGTCAGTAAAACGTATTTGTTTTCATTGAACTAAGGCTACAATGTGCAGATAGTATTTGTTAGTTTTTTAACCCTGCCCAATTCAACTCATAGTAGATAATAGTAATATATTCATTTATATCTAAAATATTTCAAATTATACCATTAAATCATACATCATTTTAGATATTTTATAGATATAAGAATATTTTTATCGATTACGGTTGGTATAGGCATGACTTAATGAATTTTAAAAACTAACCAACACCATCTGTAATAAATAAGTATGACTGAAAAAGTGTGCACTATTTTTTTCCATCGCATACTTAAACTATTATGGTTTGGTATGGGCAGGATTTAAATTGAATTTAAAAAAACTGACCAGCACTATCCGCAAATTGTATTCTGAGTTTAACGAAAACAAATAAGTATAACTGTCAAAGTTTAGTGAGCACTATTTATGTCGAATCTTAAAAGCCTACCTACACCCTTTGCCACTGTGATATACTTACTAGTTAATAAAGATTAAGCGACCTTCAATCTGAAATCCTCGATTATGTAACTACTTAATAAAAGAATATATTTGTTTAGAATCGTCCGTAATTTAATCATTGTTTTACACCTCCGGAAATGTATATAAAAATTTGTGTTACGTGTTCAAAACTCTCATTCTGTTTTTATTAATTTAGTATCTTTAAAATCAATTACTTATTGAGTACCTTACCAACGGATCTACGTGCTTTGTTTCCAAGTAAATCGTATGATTGACTTCCTGAGGCGTGGAATTGATTATTGAAACATGTACATTGTACAATATACTACATGTATTTTTTTCCTGTGTCTATCCATATTATATTGCAGTGTTAGTTATTTTCTTGCCAGATTTAACATTTATATTTTTAGTAGCCATTTAGCTTGTAAAATAGACATCTGACCTATAAGCTGTAGCGACTCTATCTAAATAGACCAGGACTGAAATACATAACGGGTAAGAAGAAGCAGGTAACTGATCTCAAGTAAGGACGAATACGGGATAAATTTAAACACGTGTCAAGAATACGTCATACGTCGAATACTGACAACTGCTCTCGGTTTATGCATTGACGCTCATTTAATATGGATGTATTTTACATACTATTGCACGTCTATAATAAATATGTGGTTCATTTTCGTAGGACACTAACACATTCAAAACCCTGCGTGAAACTTTACTGTATTGGTGTGTAATAGCCTATCGGAATTCTATTTATTATCCGTTCTGTGAAACAGACAGTTTGAAATATGAAAACGTATATTATATTTTAAATAATAGTTTGATTATAACAATATCTACATATAATTCATTTATATTTTGCTTTTGCTTTGATCGAGAATTCTTAAATCTCATGTGGCACAGTCCATCCAACCTTCTCAATTTCGGCCGTCCAGGTTTTATCTTGCCCTCGGGGGTTGCGTACATAGCTCGCCTTACTAGTATATCATCTGGCATTATATGCAAGTATGTACAGATCCTCATTATACCTTGACTTCCAAATACCACCGTCTTGAACAGCCCCAAAGATTCTTCTCATTATTATTTTTTATAGTGGTTTATTATTATCATCTATAACAGGGATGGCCAGTGCGTCGATCGCGAAGGTATTTTTGGTCGATCGCGGACATAATAATAATATTGTACTATTTCTTGTTCAAACGAGTCAAAACTACTCGATGTTCCAGCTCTTAAAATCCGCTAGTTCTCATCTCTTCTCTTACATATCATTATCAAGAAATACACTCATGAAGAACACAAGTTATGAGAATTGGAAGAAATTCTACAGGAAAACATTATTAAAATAAATAATGTAAATTCCTATCCTTGCAATTTGACGAGTTAGTAGATTACACGGATATTGCACAACTATGCATTTTTATTAGATTGACTTTTAAAGACACGTTTGCTTCAAAAGAATTATTAACAGTTTTACCAATGGAGGAACGATCCAAAAAAGATGATATATTTAATGCATTTAAGTCGAATATTAATCGTACTCGATTTCCTATTCATAAACTAGTATCGGTAACGACTGATGGAGTTCCTGCTATGGTTGGGAATCATGTTGGATTTATTGCTTTATGTAAAAATGAGGCAACAGTACCCACTTTTATCAGTTATCATTGCATTATACACCAGCAGGCATGGCTCCCACAAGGGGGGTCTGAAAGGGCTCTAGCTTGAGGGGAGTCCGGCGTAGTGGGTCGACCAGTTATGTTAGAAAAACACAAGCCACAAATTTTCTGGAATAGTAAAAAAGTCGCCTGCGGCGCTATTTTCCTCAGGGAATATTTAAATTTTAAAATACATGGCTGTGCGATGCAATTTGGTGTGATATGATTATTGATGTAATTAAATGATAATTCATATTGTATCGAATTTATTTTAAGTATGTTTCCTGATGAAGGGTTGCATATTGCTTGGCTGCTACAAAATTTATAATATTCGATATACAGGTAAATTGTGTAACTATGTCGAAAGTATAGTTAATGTGTAGGTATTATAGTATAAACATATTACTTAAGTACCTATATTATTGTCGTTAATTCGATGTTTCTGTATCGTTATTTTTATATGTATATAATATCTGTTTTCAAAATACATATTTGAATTATAAACAATGGGGTTTTATTGGTCTTGCATGATATAATTACAAGTGATATCAGTCGATCGCCATGAATATTTTTTTCAACTAGTCGATCCTAGAAAACAAAAGTGTGGCCACCCCTGATCTATAAGATAAAAACGTAAATAACTCGGTAATTACCTAACCTAACATAACAGATGACCAAACTTTGTACCTGTATTATTTATTAGTTAAGTATATGATTATTTGTTTATTAGTTTTGAAACAATAAATTCTTTTTGAGATTTATTTTCATGAAAACAGTGTTAATAGCAGGCAAAAATGTCTCAAGGGCAGAGAGTGACCTACGAGATTCAAGAGAGTGAAAAGCGGCCATGCCTTGTAGAAAAACAGTCGGAAAATCAACATTTGACAAATATAATATGCATACCTATGTCAATAAAGTTATGTAGCTGCAGAATAATAAGTGATCAAATATCTATTGTTTAAGATATCAAATTACTCTGCAGTAATATTATATTCCCAGCGAATCCATTTCCAGTAAACAACTTATATGATTTAAAACGCTGACTCTATAATTAGTTTAATATGATTATGTACCAGAATTTAATGTTAATGTGTTACTTTTATTGTATAAATAACGAAGAATAATTTATCTCAATGTCACTCGAATCCAAGTACTTAGCTCGTAACTATCATTGTATAATATACTATTGTACCGATACGCTGCTAATAAATCTCACCCTGCTACATCGAAGACTTCATTATCATCATCCTCTACCTACACATCGACACCACACTAGTGACCCAACAGTTATATCGAAGAAATTTCTTCCGGACACGCTCTAAAATAAGCTTATAGGAAACTATAGAACTCCCAGTGGCTCTATTCTATACACAATGCGGCTATCGGCGGCTATCAACGGTAGTTTATCATATGTATGTATTGATCCGGTTAATTATTACAATAAGTTAACCGTCTAAACTGTCAAAAGGTACTATACTTTGCTGTGTTAACTTTTAGAGCGAGATAGACAGTTTAGACGGCTAACTTATTGTAATGATTATAATAGCATAACACACATAATAGACCCATATTCAAGAATACTAAGCACTAATAACATTTGGATTCTTGAAAAGTTTAGTTTATCGCATGATGAATCCTTAAAGCTTACTTGCATTCATAAAACTATTATTATCATAGTTCGAATTAATTTTGTTCCATTTTCATTTCAAAAGTTGTGATTCTCATAAACTAATAATAAAAACTTAATAACTTAAAATAAATTGGGAGCATTCTTATAAAAAGCAAATTATTTTACGTTAGATTATTCAAGCTTTGTAATATTTATTGTACCTAATATTTTGATTCGTACTTACCGATGTTATTAAAATAGTAAAAAAAAGCTTATATAATTTTAAATAAAATATAAATTAATCCATGTCACCAAGTTGTCTATTTATTTAGACCTGTTCCACATTCCTACATTCCTACTTTTCCATTGTTCTAAAGCTTATAATAACAAACTTTAATACATGTCATTGTTTGCGTCAAGCAAAAAAGTACAACATTAAATAATGTTATAATTTTCTCTCTTTGTGCCGAGTGCAAGAGAGAATGCGTTCTCTTTTCTGGCGAGGTGGGCATTACACACTGTACAAGATTGAATTTATCTGATCTATGCCACGAAAAATACTATTTTTTATACTGAGTCATCTCTCATCGATCAAAACATCATCGAGATTGTATTGTTACAAATTAATAACTAAATTAATAATAATAACGTGAGCCATAGAAAAGGCTATATTTCGATAAGAGTAATTCTTACAGATTTTTTAGTAAAAACTCCTGCCAATTTAGGTAAAGTTAGGTTAGGTTAGGCTAGGTTAAGTTAAATTATATAAGCTATTGAATATACATAGTATACCTGCCTAATAAATATTAATTAGGTTTCATTTGTAATTATAATACATATTAGTTATTTTTTTTATTTTAGCGCCAATATAATATTATTGGTGGTGGTGTACGCAAAAATAATGACCCGTACCTCTTCACAGAGTAATGCTGTTGAGACCAGTTGGAATCTTCTCAGGAGACAAGCCGAGTAACTAATTGATTCGTGCAAAGAATAAGTTGTTTTAACATGGAAACATTAACGGCACACATAATTAGCATTACGATTTATTTATGTTGCCATATTATTATTTAAACAAATAGATCGGATTGCTGTTAATAATAATTAAGTTATAATACAACTTCTTTATTTATCCACAGCCGGTTTTGTTTTGAAAATATTGAAATAATTGACGAGGCTGATATTGATTTAAAAACAAAATCTGTACGAATAAAAGTGGACTACATTGCGACTTTATATCAAGTCTTTTACGTCACAGTGCTGCATGCGAATGATACTGTTATGGCACTTTATCTTTACGTGTTGACTAATCATAGCAAATACTCTTTCTCTGACAGTATTGAGAGGAATTAAAAGCTTTCTTTTCATTTTCTCGTCTTTGAAGTGATGTTCTTCGTCTGCTTCCGCAAAGGTTATTATATAACATTTTAATGTTATATAATGTTGTTTAATAATAACACAAACTGAATATTATTGACGCGGGGAATGTTGTATACGGCAAATTAAATTCGGGGTAGTTTTTAGTTCCAGAATCTACAGTAATGGAATGATGTAGACCAGTGGCTCACCCAGGATTTAATATTGGGGGGGGGGGGGCAATTTAATTCTCTAATTTCTCGTTTATCGGTCTTTTATCTATTGCACTCGGTGTACCTACACCATAGTCCCCACATCCTGAAAAGGGCCATCAGTCTAGGATATTTGGCGGGCCCCCTACCTACCGCTAAGATTAAAGGCAGTGTGAAATACTACATTAACGTTTTTCAAATTGTGTTTTAGTTCAAATTAAGGGTACCTATACAGTGAATTATTGGCGTTTTTTAATACATCTACTTTAATAATGGAACTGTCAAGTATCGACACATAATAATCAAAAAATGTATTGCACAATTATATAATCTAAAATGTTCATGGCCATGAAGTATAATAGCGACTTTTTTTTACTATTAAAAGTAATTTATGATGTGTGTGTTATCTCACTTATCTGGTCAACCCGACATACCGGCCCCCCCACAGCCCGGGCCCCCAGGCTAGAGCCCTGTCAGCCCTCCCCAGCCATGACCTACACGACACCACTCCAGAATTCGGGTGGACACCGGGATTTTTTTGACAGTTCCATTAAGGATTGGGTTTCTACAAAAACCCGACATTAGTGTTTCGAAATTTTTATGTTAGAAATTAAAATCATTTTTTTGCCGTCAATTTTTTATTTGTCTAAGCCCAAGGTATAGTTTATTGGCTTTCAATTTCAATGTTTAAAATCATTCTGATAATTTTCATGTTTGGGGGGTGCCAGGGCCCCTTGGCCCTCTCTGGGTGCGCCACTGGTGTAGACGACTTGATATAAAAGTCGAATTGTACCTACCTACTAAATTCACGTTCACAAAGTTGTTGTCCACAAATTACGTGACAAGAGTATTTTTTCCTCTCCCCCCTCTTTTCAGATTCGCTCAATAAGTTAATTATATACCTTGAGAATTGAATACTAAAATCCATAGGGTTGGATAGTGAGTGTTTAATTAAATTCGACTTCAATTTGATATTTTACGCATCTCACATATTGCCGTATAAAAGAAGACACTTAAGCTATAAAATACCTATGGAAAGATACGTTTTCGTAAATGTTATGTACATGGCCCCCACATCCAAAAGCGGGCCCCCCGGCCAGGATCGTCGGCGGGTCCCCCTACCTATCGCTAAGTTAAATGGGATGTGTGACGCACAACATAAGCATAGCAAAGTAAGGGCCTCCGGTTTATTTTTACTGATTTTTTTGTAGTTTTAATACATCTACTTGAATTATGGAGTTGTCGAGTATTAACATAAAACAATCAAAGATTGCATCTTACAACTTCATTTTTTAAATGTTAATAACTCCTTCGTGAAATAGATAGCTCCGCAGGCGACTTTTTTACTATTAGAGCAAATTTGTAATGTGTGTTTATCTCACATATCTGATTGACTCGCCACGCCAGGCCCCTAGGCTAGAGCCCTATCAGCCCCCCCTTGTGAGGGCCATGGTTATGTATGTAGCCAAAAACAATATATTAACTATTATTTGTACGAAAAATAATCTAGTAAAACGAGCCACCATTTTATTTTCTGGACTACCAATAGAAGAATGAAATAAATAATGAATTTATTACCGATAAAAGCACACTTAAAATCGTTCGATTTGAAAATAGAACTGATTTCAAAATTAAAAATTCCTAATACGAATAGAGTCCAAATTCTTTGAGAATAACAGATCTCGTGGAAATAGTTCCACGTTCTTAATTATTATTTATTATCCGCAATAATTGTACTATACCTATAATAATAATGAAAAGGTAAAATGTTCTATCTAATTGATGCAATTATTTAGATTTATATTAGGTACACTAATTGTTCAAATAATAAATGTGTTCACAACAATCGTAAATAAATAAATGACAAGCGTTTTTTTATCTGTCTTCTGTGAGTAATAGTATGGTAGATGAACGTCATTGCTATGTAATGAGCCAGTTCTTCAACGTATTTATTTAATTATTATATGGACATGGGTGCATTATCATCGCTTCTCAACTTAGGTTGGCTCTGCCTACGAGCGCAATTTATCCTCATGCAAGCACTGTCAATAATGAACTAGTAATTTGCTAA
The DNA here is from genome assembly GCF_057557595.1 of Rhyacophila brunnea. Lineage (NCBI taxonomy): Eukaryota > Metazoa > Arthropoda > Insecta > Trichoptera > Rhyacophilidae > Rhyacophila > Rhyacophila brunnea. Next base: position 2,081,800 of record NW_028232882.1, on the reverse strand, counting down.
AGAGATCCAAATTACATTCGGTGTAGTTTTCATTTTATTTACATTTTTTTTCATAGATTATTAAAGATATTATACACATATTTATTTGCACTTAGATGTTTTATGATATGTAAATAGTTTACGACTTTGCAAGTAATTATGGAATAATAAAAAAGAGCAGTGTGGCGCACCCAGGGGGGGGGCAAGGGGCCCTGGCACCCCCCAAACAAGAAAATTAGCAGAATGATTTTAAACATTGAAATTGAAAGCCAATCAACTATACCTTGGGCTTAGACAAATAAAAATACGGCAAAAAAATGATTTGTGATTCTCCAGCATCCTTTTTAGAAAAATCTCTTAGATATTAATTTCGAAACACTAATGTCGGGTTTTTTTAGAAACCCAATCCTCAATGGAACTGTCAAAAAAATCCCGGTGTCCACCCGAATTCCGGAGTGGTGTAGGTCATGGCTGGGCATGGCTGACAGGGCTCTAGCCTGGGGGCCCGGGCTGTGGGGCCCGGCGTGTCATGTTGACCAGATAAGTGAGGTAAACACACATCATAAATTAGCTTTAAAAGTAAAAAAGTCGCCTGCGGTGCTATTATACCTCGTAGCCATAAACATTTTAGATTATATAATTGTGCAATATATTTTCTGATAGACAAACCACCGATAAACGATAAATTAGGCTATGTTGTGTTGAGTAGGTTTGTGTATAAGTTAAATGCACTAATACTTTTTTTGTCCATTTTCAATTAATATTTTGGAACCTCAATATTAAAAAACCAAAAATCAACGATAAACATTCGGCGAAAAGAACGGCTACACCCACCACTAGCCGGTGGTGGTGTAAATCAAAAGAACATTTTTTTTCAGTGGAATTCAACATAAATATTGTAGCTCTCTAGACCAAGCGGGTAGCACAGCCGATAATATTTGAGTAATGTTTTAGCATACTAGGCGCACATGTCTAGCATGGTTGCTGTTAGTCACTTCCAATCCGCGAGTCGCTGATGACATGCTCAACGGTTGCCGCCGTTATGCCTCCAATTTAATAAAAACTAGGAGAAACTGTACAAATATACCGCCGTGTATTATGAAAATATGTAAAAATAATTAAATGAAGAAGAAAAAGAGCCTATGGGACTAATTTACATTCTCCTCCTTGCCCCCCCCCCCCCCCCCCAATATTAAACCCTGAGTGCGCCACTGAAAAAGAGAACCACCTGTCGGTTGCTTTATGTAAAATAGTTTCTATAGAAAATCTCACAAAATAGAAAGGACCCAAGTGTAGTCGTATTATTGATTAATATCCTATGATAACTGCATTTTATATTCTTTTACTGGTAATATAGATATATTAATAATAGTCACAGGGTTGAATGGGGGTGATGGTTTACTGTTATCAATTGCGACAACAATTTAATACTCAATCTGATATTGATTTTTTTATGAATGAGCCGGAAGCCAGGGTTAGTAGTCACAAATCCAACCACTACCAACGTAAAAACCCAATAACCAATAATACGACCAAATTAACCGCACAAAAAAGTATTTTTCACTAGGTATCTTTCAAAAACACAAATATATGTAGGTACTTATATTTTTTTGTATAGTTGTTCATAACTTTCCACCGGGATGTGATCATCATTTGTATTTGTTTGGTATTTTAATTTGGTATGTTTACTAAGTTTAATTTTATGTGGATACATAATAAACACAGAATTGTTTTTATGGTTGCTTATTGTATGTACTTGTACACGTATTACATTTTCAGGATGTATATATTTAGATAATATGAATTTAGTATTTAATAGTTTTACGTCATTCTCGGAGAAACACAGTATGCGAGGAACGATTATTTTATTGAGAGATTTTATTTGTAAATTGTTTGATTGAATGGTTTGATTTCGACTAAGCGCTATTATCTAATACAACGTAATATGTTAAGTTCGAGTAACGAGTAGGTAGGTACTTAATTATCGTCTGATATCGTTAGTTCTATTTTACATGACAACGTTTTTCTTAGCTCGTAGCGATAGTGCCCATAGAACGCGTCGAGCGGGCGAAGTCGGCGTATGAAACGTTTATTCATAACCATAATCACACGTCTCTTGCCACGCATTACCCTTCACCTATGTAATAAGCGGCCCAAGCAGCACAAAATAATTATTATTACAGCGTCTCTCATAACAAAGCAATAAAAATATTATATTATTTCGGGGCTTGTAATTAATATTTACGACGACATTATTCAACCAGCGAAATATAGGACACATAATATAAAATTAAACAAAGACTTCCCTGTTATTAAATAATTGCTTCTCGCCCGTCGATCGACGACGCCTCGAGCAGCGTGATTTTGGTAGCCGTGTTCAATGAATGGACTTCTTTGTATTTTCATTAAATCGTATCGCCGAGAAGCGAAAAACGGTGACTCATGCGGCAGGCGGGGCACAAGGCATCGTCAAGTCCAGTGTGCGCTGGCGTATTTGATTACGTTGTATTTTCGATGATTTACGCGCCACTTGTAGAAATTTTGCGCGAGCGCCGCACTCGCTGCGTCAATGGGCTTTATGCCGTATTCTTGTCCGGTGGTTCTTTGTCCGGTACAAAGTTTGCAATCGATTTTTAACTAACTTCCCGACTAGCTAGACATTTGAAACTTTTAAAATATATCGGAACACGATACTAATGCATTTTTAATACGTTTAGCTATCTTTAAGTAGAATTGAATTTATTTTCAGTTAATTCTGTTTTGTATGAACAGTTATTTCGACACCATTATTGGTTGCTAGGGGTTTGGGGTCCTAGCAACTAAATTATTAATATATACGTGCGTTACTATGGATATTAATATGACATGTCAAAATGACATTTCAGTATTATTTCTATCAAGTACAAATTTTTTTGATCGCTTAAGCTAGTTAAGTCAAGCTTATTTGATTCAACAGAAAATTTAAAAACGTTATAAAAAGTTCTTTTTATCTTGTAATTATTTTTAATAGATGTTCCTATAATTGTTTCTAAAATTTCTCTCACATATAGTGTATTTTTAGTGGCAGTTTGTAGTTTAGTACGTCATAAATTTTTGTCTTTTGTATATATTATTAACATGTACAAAATAAATTTATGATTTCAAATAAAGAAAATAATAAACAAATACATAATTATCTTTTAATTGAGATATCTCTAGTTGACGATGAGTATTATAATTCGTAATAAACACAATGTTTTATTGCGAGAAAACCTACTAGTGTCAGTTTGATTTTCGCATAAATAATATTGTGTGAACAGAGTGAAATTTCAGATTTAAAAACATCTAGAGCATCAGCTGTTGTGCCGGGTAGAAAATAGGTTATTTAAATTTGATATTATTTTAATACATAGGTACGAATAACAATGAAATATTACCGGTAAAATAATTGCATTTTTTTGCCGAAGCTATTGATCATTATCTATGGTAGAAACCATAAATAATGATCAATAAGGTTTATACACGTTTATTTACGAAGAATGACCATTCTGTTTGGTTGTGTTACAGTTCGTTAGTACCTATGTAGACTAGGCTGTTTACGATTATGATCATTACCTACTTACCAAAGTCAAAGAAAACATTATCTGCTAGTCAGTGTTTCCCAACCGCCGGTACGCAGAAATCTTTAAAAAGTAATCTTTAAGAAGATTTAGAATCTTTTAGTGAAGACGTCAATCGATGCCCAACTGACAGTCAAGAATAAAGCAAACTAATCGAGTTGTATTTTTGTGCCACTAGTATTCACATATAAAATACAAACATTTCTAGTTACAAAGCCATTAAATTATCATCTAAATTTTAGAATTCATGTGAAAATTCTTTTTCAAAAATGTCAGTTTAAAAAAAATCGGTGCGTGTACGTATGTACGCGCGTTAGAAGTTATACGTCTTTGGCGTAACAAAAACATAACTTGTGATAACCTAGATTCTTCGACTAGCTCTTAATTATCTTGTTAAAGTATACACTCAAGAAAAAGGACCGCTTATTGGAACGCCGTTGGTTTATTTCTGTACACTTTAACTTATATTACTAAATTATATAATTATTTATCGTTGTTTTTATTTTTAAAGTAAAAACTGCCACTATGATGTTTAATAGTTTGTTTACGTAAGGAATTGCAAATGGCCGACAATAATAAATTTGCTGCTTAGGCAACGGGACAATTCTAAGCTATAATATTATTATACTGTATAATCGTCACGATTGGAGTATCATACTGTGGCGTAATGGTAGTGCGTTCGGCTGATAACTGAACAATCGGTGGTTCGAATCCAATCGAGTGCGTTTATTTTTGTGTGACAAAATAAATTATGTGTTACGTGTCACACGCCAAAAATACACTCTGATCTGATTTTCCAAACGCGCCTCTTTAGGCGCCTCTTTAAGTATAACTTCAAAAAAACGAAACAGAGAAACCGAATACAGCGCTTCATATCTCTGAAACAACACTGAAGTCATGGTTATCAACTACTATTCTAATTTATTTACTAATCAGTTTCTAATTATTTCATTACATTAGAAATTGACATGTTTTTTTTTATTCACAATCAAACTATTATATTATATCGGTTACAAGATTTAAAAACTCATGAATATAATACTATACCTTATTATTGATTGATTTAACCGGTCCGAATTTATTAAATAATAAAAGTGGAATAAGTACTAAAAAAATATAAAATAATCCACCATGAATTGTCAGTTAAAACAATAAAAGAAATACTATACCTCTTAATAATAGTTTTTTCTGTTAACGCTCCCCGGTTTTTACCGCATGTGTAAAAAGCTTGAGAAACTCTTAAGCTGGAAAAAAGGACTAATGGACTTTTATTTAAATTAGATAGGTACAACCAATTTTGGATTCATTTATGGCAAATTTCACTATTTCAAAAACCGCAAGAATTTCAACCAAATTTTCGATTCATTAAAACAGTAAATTCTGTAAATCATGAATATGATTTTTATTCCCAATACATGCAGTTGCCGAATGTCTTAAAATATTACCGCTATTAAATTTTCGTTTCGTTATTGTGACGGACGTAACTATTTAAAATAATATAATTCTTTAAAACTGGTTAAAGTTTATTCCACATTATTTCTTCACATTCGAAAGTTATACCTTCTTATAACTTCACTCAAGAGGTAACCCGCTTCCCTTATTTTCGTATTCTCTGTTTAATGCTATTAACTTCGCTCTATCTATCGAATCAACCATGCTGAAACATATCTCTTGGGTCCATGCAGACTAATGATTACTGTATCAGTGACGAACTCAAAAAATAATTGTCCCGTGATATGCCCGATTAATACCGGGTATCTTCCGGGTATGGTGCGGAACGAATATAGTTAGAGATAGGAAATCCAATCCCGAGCCAAAATTCTGATCCCGGGATTTCGGGATTACAATTTGACAATCCCGGGATTGGATTTTTTTTCCATTGTTAATATAAAAATTTTATATTTACAAATAACATTGATAAAATCGGTCAAAAATAAATCTAGTATAATTTATACTATTTAAGACATTTATTGTTAATATTGTATACCTACGTTCAATCTTGGAAATACATAAGTTTAATGGAGTAAATAATATTGTAATATAAATAATAATGTAAATTTATTATGAGATTGCTGTTTCTGATAGTAAAGACTTAATGAATGGGTTAGTGAGATTTAAAATTGTAAAGCAAATCATGGTGTACTTATGGCCCTTCCGCTTCATAAATCTAATTAGTCAGCCAAATGTGAAACTGCCGTAAAACGTATGAGATCATGGTGGAATTACTTTGTTTATAGTGCGAAGCATTGTTTTTTCCAATCTTTCTCATTTTTATTAATTTATGTGAAAAAATAAAATGAATCGGCAACTTAAACATGGGTATAAATCAAACTTCATTCAACTCAGTTTATTTCTAATTTAGTTATTTGTCATTAAAAGTATTTTTTCTGTTATATTTTCATTTTTTAATTTTTTTTCCATAAAAATTGATAACAAAAACAATCCCGAAAGTTTCGGGATTATGTTTATCAATCCCGGGATTCATAGGTATCAAAAATAGCTCGGGATCCCGGGATTGGAATCCCTAGTTAAGGGGATCCATTAACTTCAATATTATCTATAGCTATTTCATTGTCAAAACTAATTACTAATTACACATTCAATGAGTTCAAAATAAATGCAGCTAAATAATGGAACCAGAGATCAGTCAACATCCTGGTTTTAGTAGTAGAGATAAACACCATATCACAACTCAATAAATTCCCGATTACCAATTTTTATCACCATCTCAATATTTTGTAAACAACGTTTTTTTCCTTTCTTTCCAGTTTTGTCCAGGAGTTCATCAGCGAGCCGCTAGATGGAGTACCTCTGGTCGTAGAAGCACTTCGCAGCATCCAGTTGGCACAGTCGCCTTCCAGTAATTCCCTGCACCCCGCGCAGAATGGATCCCCGTCGCCAGCCCCCATCAGACTTCCACCGGCCCAACAGAGGAGGACACTTTTAGACGAACTAGCTTGCTTGTAAGTATAATATTTACTTACTTAATTAATTAGTTGTTAGTTGACCAATAGTTAAAATTTGTCGCAATTAGTATGTCACGCCGTAGCATATTGGTTAAATGCGACGGATTGGGGCGTAAACCCGTGGAGATGCAGGGTTCGATTCCTTTTACTTTTCCGCTTACTTTTTTCAAAAAAGATTTTTTCTATTGGTTATAATATAATCAGAATACTCAATACTCAGAAAGTGTTTTTCTAAATTATATATGTTCGATAGATACTTACTATTTTCTACATAATATCATCTAGGTACTTAGGGGTTTGTAGTTAAGGTTTGTTGTATAGCATTGGTACTTCTGATATATTCTAAAAAATATAATATAATATACGTAATATTAATACTTCAACACCCTCAGAAGAATTCACACCGATCATACAATTTCACAATAAATCTTTTTTTTTTTGACCATGAATTTATTTATTAGTGAAATTGAGCTGCTGAATGGATTTCCTAACGTGTCTTATTGACAAGTTTCTTGTATGATTGTGGACCAATGCTTTATCATTGATGGTTACATGTAAAGTGTACGTAAAACATTTCACCCTGGCACAGTTCGCCGTGAGCTTTCTTATCGGAAATAGATGACCGTATACTATACGATCTCCAACTTTATTAGATTCAATATGAACATTAATTCAATTTTCATAGCTAATTTTGGCAAAATTCATGAATCCACGAATAAAAACATAACCTTACCTAACCTAACAAAAAACAGTATATTGGCTATTTTAAAAGTCTGCTGCTGGCTTCCTGTAAAGTGTAAACCGACAAAAACCGTGTTTTATTTAGACATGAATTTTATGTCAGTACTATACGGCCCAAAGAGGTTGGACGGTGAAGTGTGATACGGCGAACTGCATACATACAAGTTTCCGGACACGATCATTGATAGTATCGTGCCATCCCCTAACGGAGATCGGCTACCCTCAGGGTGATCTTTTCTCTGTCATCTGCCACTTGGAACATTTCGATGGAGCTGCACTCGTGACCCATATACTCATCAAATTTGTGCCTCCTGCACTCCCAGAAGCTCACTGGTTTACCTTAGGTATAGGTAAATCGTTTTACAGTGGCACCATGGGTACGGCAAATGCGGCTTGCAGTTGTAGTGGTATTGTTTGCTAGCATTGAAACAGGCATTGTCGCAAGCAATTCAATACACGCGAATCGCCTATGGTGCAACTGTAGAATGATTTACCTATACTCACTGCACTCTATCATGTTCCAGCCTGAAGGGTTTTATTCCTGTGCCTCACCATGTCAACCCGACAGCCCTATTCTCATATAAGATATGCAGAATGTGGAATCGTGTATTTAAGCTATTTTATTACAACTACAACGTTTTTATTAGGTCGTATTCTTATTTGTCCGGTGGTTGTTTGTCCGGTACAAATCTTGCAATCGATTTTTAACTAACTTCCCGACTAGCTAGACATTTTAAACTTTTAGAATATATCAGAACACGATGTCATTGCATTTTTTTAAATAGTTTTAGCCATTTTTAAGTAGAATTAAATTCATTTTCAGTTAATTCTGTTTTGTATGAAAAGTTATTTCGGAAGAAATCCGTAATCCAATCCACTATTATTGGTTGCTAGGAAATTATTAATATATACGTGCGTTACTATGGAAATCAATATGAGTGTCAAAATGACACTTCAGTATTATTTCTATCAAATACGATTTTTTTGATCGTTTAAGCTAGTCAAGTCAAGTTTATATGATTCAACAGAAAATTTAAAAACGTTGTATATAAAAAGTTCTTTTTATCTTTTAATTATTTTAAACTATTTAGTCATCAATGTCACCATACTAAAACGACATTTGAAATCGGTGAGAAAATTAAAAAAATAATTTCAATACCGACATACTGTACCGATATGATGTAATTTCGAAATAGTTTTTTTTAACAGTATTGCAAATATCTCCCACTGAATGAGGTTATCAGGTGATAAAATAATAATTGTAATTACTGAATGCCAATAGTAAATTTATATGGGAAACGATTTCATTGTTTTTCATAATGACACTAATGGTGTTTTCTTGTTCTTAGCAGAACCATACGCGTAATAATGTGATTATCGACTAATTACAGAAAACAACACCGACTTGCCATATTATTGCTTTTTATTTCTCATGTGTTTTTTTTTTAAATTTTATATTCGATTGTTCAGTGTTATATTTTACGGCAGGGTGAGTTTTTGTAGATAATTTCTTTTAATAATTTTACAAGTTGCAACATCAAGGTTGTTCGATAAAAAAAACATCACAGTTTCTATATTATGTCTATAGATACGATAGAAACACGCCACAATTAATTGACACATTTAAGACTTTGAAACAAAGTGCATTCTCACTGCAAAAAGTAAACTTATGTCGGTATCCCTCCAATACCCAAAATACACACTGTGTGCAGTTATGAACAGGCAACGTACCTAGGGATCTTGCACATTCTAATGCATACCCAGAGGGGAAGGTCATCAAAAAGTCCTCCTAGCACAATTATTATGAAGAGCACTTCTCATTTATTACGCCATCTTCTCTAAATGTTGTATGTAATGTATGTTTTTTAATAAATTATTATACAAAGTATCGTTTTGAATAAGTCATGATCGATTAAAAAGTAAAAATCCATTCGACGTGAATGCCTTTCTGCCATCTGTGAATTGGAGTGGTGGTTTCAGCTAATCTTCCTTCGGAAAAAAAACCTGGACACGAACAACACTCACCACACTTCTTCTTGTCCACGACTAGAAGGCATCGACTATGCCTACATTTTTTACATTCGCATGATTTATAATATTATAAACCATACGTACAATTAGAGTTGGGTATTTCCCGAGAAAATCTCGAGATTCGGGATTTCCAGAAAAGAATTCTCAAGAATTCTCGAGATATCGGGGAATTTAAAAAAGACCTGTAAAAATCCTAAAATCAGTGTAAAAATAGACAAATTCCAAAAAAAATATTAATGTAAGAAGACAAACAAAACAGAAGTAGGGAAACAAAAATATTTGAAAATATCACTTATTAAAATAGAATTTCAAAAAGCACAGACTGTCAATCGCTGCGTCTGACAATCGCGTACGCTTTTGAGACATAAAATTCCCTGATGTTGTAAAAACTGCGCTCATTTTGAGTCGACGTTGGCTTAATTGTATTAAATGCCCCGATCAGTCTTTGAACGTTTTGTGTTTTATGTCCACTTTTTTCATATAGAAAATTGTTTTTCAATTAATACTTGATAATAAAGAAATCCCGAATCCCGAGAAAAGATTCTCGAGATCCGGGATTTCCCGGAATGTTAAAAATTTCAATACTCGAGATTCGGGATGGAAATCTCGAAAATTTCTCGAGAATTCCCGAAACCCAACTCTACGTACAATTATATGGAAAATATTATGTTTTGAGCTGTTATAAAATTATATCATCATCAGCTGGGGTCGATCTATTGCTAGATGAATGCCTCCCCTAGCTCCCCCACTCTTCTAGATCCCTAGTTTTTTGTAACCACATACGTCCACCGAACTTTATGAGCTCGTTTATCCAACGGGTTCAAGGGCGTTTTGTGCCCCTTGGGTACCACTGTATGAGGATATTCGTCCAACCGGTGTCCTCTTGTTGAGTGACATGTCCAGCCCATTGCCATTTCGTCTGATTGGCAATATATACCACATCGCGTAATCTTGTCTGCTTCCTTATCCATTAGTTTCTTTTGTGGTCTTTCCGCGTTATGACCAACATGCACCTTTCCATGCTACGTTGCGCTACTCGTTATTTTTGGAATTATATCACATTAAAAGTTCATATTTCATACCCATGTGAGCGTTGGTAACACACATAATATATCACATAACATACATTATAATAATTGCTATTTTCCTTTTCCAGACAATGCCTACAAAGCTGCTGTCTCCGATATCCTGAAGCAGCCAGGCGACTAGTCGGATGTCCAGCAGGACTTTACGCCCTTGCAGCCTGCATCATGTCCACTGTCAACAAGTCCAGAGTTCTCGCTTTACAGGTAAGTCTGCTTTTAATGTGCATTATTAAATAAGATGATAATTATTAAAACAGTAGCATCCATTCATAACAAATTCAAGTTCGGTACTTTATTTTGGCAGTATCTACACAAAGAATTAATATTTTAAGGAATTGACCGATTGAATGAATCAAAATTTGTATTGAAAATGTTTAAATTCTTACTGTTTTCTACCAATTTAATGTGTAAAGATAGCCTGCAAAGTCGAAATCCGAAACGACTATTCAATCACAAAATGAACTTAAGGTATCTCTGGGAATATTATCAGGTTACAGGTAGGTAGGTATCCAGCGGGGATTTTCTTTAAAGCAGATGACGCAATAGATTCGCCAGAAGATTTAAAAGGTGCCTCGAAACAGCTAAAACCGGTCATGTAAAACTATTCCAAAATCTTCAAAACATGCTTATTTCGTTCATTCTCTCAAATTGAGTATAAGATATTACCCAAAGCATAAAAATTATACATTTTCAAAGTCATGACCAAAAATGTAAAAATTGTTTCAACCCACCACGGTAAGTATCAAAAAAATCAAAAAATCGAAATGAAAACAATTTTTGGTGAATATCATTAGTTGGTACAACGCAAACATAAACCCGTCTAAATCAACCTTCCCCGCACCACCCTCGGTCTTGATTGAGCGTATCACTAGGCCCTAAGTTTGAATTTGAAGCATCAGTAGTTTTTTACGCCTGGTAACGTCTTGGAAGCAAATACCCAAGACTGAGGTCGCTTGAGTTGACTTAGTTTACTGAGTTGACTTAAGTTAATAAAAAGTGCCATACTAGAGAAAAGCATGGAGAACTAACATAAAAGAAAATTAATTTAATTGTAAATATAATACAAAAACCAAGCTAAATAATACGGACATACAATAACTATATCAACAAATCTTCACGTCCGCAATAAGGCGCCGCAAATTTTTTTAAATGCAATATAATTGGTCTTTGTCCCAGGTCGGACGGCTCGATGGGCCCAACAGTTTGTTGAACCGACTTGAGCATCTCTTCCCTCTTGGAGCACATTCTCGAATATTCCCAGAGGATGTGGTTTACATCCTGTAGTTCTCCGCCACATGAACATGTTGGCCGGGTAACAAGTCCAAGCTCATAGAGCTTGGCAGCGAATCCACCATGGCCTGTCAAAAACTGTCTGGTGTAGGACATAATTATATTTCTTCTTCCAGCTCCTAACGACCGCCTGCGAAACATCTGGCCGAGGGCACGCCGGCGTCTCGGAGGCTCTCTCAACGCTTCGTCTCCGCTACGGAGAACCCTGCCGTTTCCGGTTCCTTGCGGGAATGCTACAAAGCGGTGCTGGAGGAGGCGACCTTCCGGCAGCAGGGTTGAGGCTTCTCGCCGCTCTTCTGAGGGGAGCGCCATCCCCGCAAAGGAGGCTCTACTTGCAAGCTGAGTTGGACCAGGCTGGATTAGATGTTGTCGCTATAAGAAAGGTAACTTTATTCATTTATTCGATTATTTGATAGGACGCAGTATCCTTCAGGCTAGTTTTGAACTATTAATTACTTGCACTAGCTGTTAAAAAAATCGATATAGAAAATTTACCGTGAGATGGTCGTATAACATTGATATAAAAAATGGCGCGTTGTTCATGGATCATTGCAGACAGTAACGTTCCAATACTATTTAACATACAATAAGAATATTAATTTGATATTTGATACTTATAAGCACCTACTTGCTAACCTAATTTTGAATCATTCGGAAGTTTATATAAATAATAATACATATTATATATCTACAATATGATTGTGTTTCTAATTTACTAACGTACCGTTTTTCTTGTCTTTTCCTTGTATTCCGGTGGGTTTTATTACGTATTTTATTACACGTTTTATGAAGACATGAATTTGATCTCAACGCTATACGGACACAGAGAAATTGGACCAATGACAGGTAAAAAATATGGGAAAGTAGTGCCTTGCAGGGTTTAATTAAAATTATAAAAAAACTAACCAAAACCATCTGAAAATTGAATTCTTAGTTAAGTGAAAACAAATAAGTTTGACTGACAAAGTTTAGTGAGCACTATTTATGTCGAATCTTAACAGCCTACCTTCACACCTCGCCACTGGTATAATTAACATAAATAGTCTTTGAAAAAAGCGCTCCGACTCGGTACTTACAGTAGGTATAATGCGGACAGTGAAATGAATGAGTTGTTGAACAAACATAATATCTATGCCATATATTTAAAGGAGCCGTGATCCTTAGTAGCGATGGAAATGAAAACTTATAAGACGTCGCACAACTTTCTAAACCAATTGAACTGCTAAAGGTATACATACTTAATTTTAATTGTGTACCTATTTTTTTCCCTCAGGCTGTATCCAGAAATACTCCTGGCGCAGACCGAGTATTGACTGAGCTGACACGCTACGAGAGGCAGCTTATCGACGTGGATGGACTGAGCGAGAAAGCCACTGAGGCCGAGAGGGACAAGGAGGACCTGAAGACCAAATTGGAACTCTTGGAAAAGAGAGTGCAGGTACCTTCAATTTAAATTTATTTTAGACATAATATGGACATGGAAAATTATTAATTGAACACGGTGACAACAGGATAATTCATTTACATATTTATTTATTTGAAGAAGTTACGTACATAGGCAGTGAAGTTCAACATAATTGTTTGAGGCGGTACTTTCTTTTAAATTAATATTATTGCCATTTTATAGAATTGGAACTGGGGTTCAGATTTTTTGGGCCAAACCTTATTTTCCACTAAGATCAAACCTGGAACTGAACATTTAAAAAATGAGTTCTTAGAACTCAAATACACAATATATATACAATACTGACCATATAAATGTACCTAGATAATAGTTAAAAGTCAAGATAGTTCCCAATTCAGCTACATATTTAATACATAGGTAATATGACAAAAATTATAAGGGTTATTATGATTCTGAAGCAAACAATGATCATGATGTTAACTTACTTTCAGATTTTACAAGAAGAAAAGGGAATACTTCTATCACTTGAACAATGTCTGAAGGAGCGCTGCTGTGAGCTGCAAGAAGAAGTCACTTCGCTGAGGTCTGAACATGGAAACTCCACAAGAAAAAAACCTATGAATGGAAAATCCAAAACTGTCAAAAGAGGTAAGGTTCAATAAATATAAGCTACAAATAAATTCTTTATTTTCTAAATTATATGTAAAATTATTTTTTATTGACTATTTATTTTACATAATTCAGAACAGCCTCAGAAATATACCATGGAAAAACCTTGGATTGAATTGGATTCACACCCATATCTGTCATATTTCGGTCATTTCTAATTTAGCTACTGACATAAATACTATCCATGCCGATATATCCCAACAAATAACTGAGGTGTTTTTCAAGTTGTGTCAATAATATAAACTATGTTTACCAACTGTTATTCATAGATAGCATCAGTATCCCTCTTAATTCTATTGCGATTTACCTAAACACTTAAATACTTTTTTATTACGAATTGTGATGCTTATGATTTAAAATGTGATATTTGTTTCACTATATTCCGACACAATTGTTTCATAAAGTGTTTTCATTGCTTATTTCTAAAAAAGTATGTTTGTTTTTATCCAGATGAATCCTCTCCACCTGAAGACGAAGGCATCAGCTCATCAGAAAGATCGCTCAGTCCAGACGATGATCTCCAACGAGAACCGATGGTCTATGAAGTTTTCAACGTTCAAAACGAAACCATTCTAATGAGGTCCGGAAAAGCGAAAGACCAACGCAACAAGATCATAGAAACAGATCTTAAAAAGTTATCAGATGACGAAGAGGAAACCACCATTGAAGAAGTGATCGAAGAACTAAGGAACATTATCAATGACGCGGAATCGGAACAGTTTGCAAAAGAGAAACTATTAGCGGAGGAGAAGACTTCACAATCAAACCAAAAGTCCGAAGTGAACATATCTGTCAAAACATCCGAAGGAAAATCACACAGTGATCTGGAAAAGAAAGACTCCATAACAAGCACAAAACATAACATTATTATTACAGACTCTACCCAATATAAAACTCACACTCCTACCGTTCGGGTAGATTCAGAAAATGAAATCATTCCGCTTAAACTACTGCCACAGCCACCGAGAAAATCAAAAAGCTTAGTCCACCTTTTCATCCCGACTACTGATCAAGGAGTGATTTGTAACAATAAAAGAGATATACCGTATGATGATGAACATCAATATTACTCCAGTGACGAAGGATCAGACTCATTATTGAGCGCCTCAAGATGTCAACCGCAAATGCCACCGAAACCTCAAAAACATGATGTTTATGTCAAAACAAATAACAGATCCCTGCTTAATACAATTATGGACGCTAGAGAAAGAGCAGTTATGGCAGAAAAAAGAGAACAGTTTAGAAAAGCAAGAGCAAGGTCTGGTGAAGATCTCTGCAGAAGACAATCGGTTAAGAGAACAGAATCATTTCAAAAAATAGAGCAGCAAGTTGGTATTGTTAATGTTGAAGAATACAAATTAGGTAGAGATAGTTTTGACGGTTTGTTTTATTTGGCAGAAACTAATAATTCACCATACGGTACGTATAACAAGAATAATGACAAGAAATATGATCACCAAGCCACTCTTATTAAGCAACAGGACATAACAGCATTAATCGAAGCCAAGAAGATGACAAAAAGTCTTGATAGAATAGACGAAGGTCTTGATTCCATGGTAGATATCATTTTAACGTCAGACGGTAATAGAACTTTCGATTGGAATGGAAAAGCTCAGTTAAAAATAAACAGTGATTTAGGAAGAGATCCTTCCAATATTGCAGTAGCACGAAGTCCCAGTAAACGAAGAGTAACATCCAGAAATACGAGATCTCGGCATGACTCCCGAGGATCCGGAAACAAAATTAATCATCAAGACGATTATGACACGAGTCGGCAGTCGTCCGACGGATCTCACAGACTCTATTTCCCAGCCACCCGAGTGAATACAAACTCATTCGATCAACTAACACCGAATAACAAAAGCGATTCATATTCGAATAGTAATTCTTCTTTTATAATCAAGAGAGGACATACTAATGCTGGACTGTATTCAGGACAGAATTGCAACAGGGATAAAAATGGAGTTTTAATTAATAATATGTCGGCTTTAAGACTCGGTAATGGTTCCACGCCCGGAAAAGATTTGTCCAGAGCACTTTCCCCGTCTGGACCGCGGAGTATATCAACTAACTCATTGGCAAAAGTGACGGACATGCCATCAGGTTTATACTAAAGATTAACAAACAATATCTTTCAAAAGAAATAACATTGTTTTTAAAATTAGCTGTAACATATTAATATACATTCTTACATGTATTAATAATATACAATGATATTATTTGTTTAATTCTCAAAGTAAAATATAGGTAAATAAGAAAGAAAACTGTTATATGTATTTAATTAAGATATAAAAATTTAAGTATAAATGTGTTTTTAATAATATTTGAGAATCCATACTATATTTTCTCCCACTGATAATAGATGTATCTAGGTAAATAGATTGTTTTAGTATATCATAATATGTTATAGACTAAGTAATTAAATTGGAAATTAACTGCCAATGAACACAACAGTTTGATAGAGTAATAAATATTTTTTTAAATTCATTGTTTTAACCAGGCAATATTATGTATAATGCTACTTACTTACTACATATCCGGGTAAAATACACTTTTGTATATTAAAAACTTTTTAATTAACCAGATATTGCTGCTATACAGAAACAAGAATAATTACAAGATAAAAAGAGTTTTTTATATACAACGTTTTTAAATTTTCTGTTGTATCATATAAACTTGACTTGACTAGCTTAAACGATCAAAAAAATTTGTACTTGATAGAAATAATACTGAAATGTCATATTGATTTCTATAGTAACGCACGTATATATTAATATTAATAATTTAGTTGCTAGGACCCCAGACCCTAGCAACCAATAATGGTGTCGAAATAACTTTTCATACAAAACAGAATTAACTGAAAATGAATTCAATTCTACTTGGATTGGATTGATTGGATTCTACAAGATGGCTAAAAGTATTAAAAAAATGCATTGGCATCGTGTTCTGATATTATATTCTAAAAGTTTCAAATGTCTAGCTAGTCGGGAAGTTAGTTTAAAATCGATTGCAAGATTTGTACCGGACAAAGAAACACCGGACAAATAAAAATATGAGCTAAGAAAGTAATATAAATTAATCTGTACTTAAAACACTTTTAGTAGACAAAGTTAGATAAATCTTCTTTTCTTCGGTCAAATAAAATAAGTCATTTATTAGATACATTTGTAAGTCTAAATAAAGAAAATAATGGAAAACTTTAAAAATAAGCATCATCTCGTAAATCTACCTACATAATTTCTTTTATTAACTCATACAGTACTGCCGTGTCGGCATTAGATGACATTAGATATAATTAGCATGTTATTTACTGACAATACCTTATTATAGCGGCCATAACAAGAAAATGCACGTATAATCGTGCAAGTTGCAATACTGCATGCATGGATCAAAAAAAGTTCAGCAGCTTCTGAATTTTATGTGCCTGGCGCATTAGAACGATAGTGGCGAACCTGCCAGAAAAAAAACAAACTTCAATCAAAATGTCTTTATATTTGTAGTGACCCTGATTTAACTAGTCCACTGTGGACCTTGGTACAGGCAAGACGTATATTACACTATCACACACGCACAAGTCTTTTATATTATCAACTCCAATAAACGGATATCAAAAATATCCACAAGTGTTTCACTGGTTACCTCTTCAAACAATCCCACATATTCGTCACATTGCCTGGAAAGTGAGAAACATTATACATACTGCCCGGTTAAAATAATAGTTTACATATCAACCTCACCTAAACAGGTATTATGTATTAATGCACAATTGATCATTTGATCCATATAATATACATTATAGACAGTATTCTAATAGAGAGAATATGTTTTTTCAAGATCTAAAGGTAAATAAGAGTACCCAATAATTATTATTGTTAAATTTAATATATTATATAGAAAAGTGCAATATTTTATAGAACTAAGCATAAAGAATATTTAATTTAAAATTATTTTAAATAACTTTATATTATTATGTATCCATGTATGACAGGGATCTATTATCTGTTGATAAGTCATCAAGATTTTAAAAACCACACGTCGAGGCTTTGCTTTTTTCCAAATATACAAATTAGATATTCACAAGGAAAACCATAAACCTGATAATAATATTGTCCTAAACATTGTTAATATTCTACTTATCAATATAATAGTCATATGTGCACACAAATTGATAATAAAGCTAACCATTCAAACCCTGCGACTGAAACAGCACCATTGCATAGATATAGAGACTGTCAGGTGATATTATTCCTCCAAGAACAGTAGTGTCATCTGTCGTGATTTTTAGGTTCGAATGGCTTAGCCTAACTAAATTAATAATATTTTTTTCTGCTATATATTATAACGAACCCGAAATGGAGACAAGACAATTATTACAGATTATTAGACAAGTAAATTAATTAAATAATCACACGTCATATTTTTTAAATGAATATTGTCCTTCAATTATTGAATTAGAATTATTGAGTGCTATACGTGTGCATTGGTACTTGTTTGCAGAAATACGTCCAACTGAGACTGAACTGATAACTAAACTGATCGTCTAAATAAACCGCCGTTTCAAAACTGAACGGACCAAAATGGAAACCTCGACTAAACGGACAACAGAACTGATATCTAAAAGGACCTTAAGATGACAAAATCAAACGTATTGTGTGACAGTTTATTTTTCAATATAGATTTAAAAAAATGCTTTTTCAATTACAGGGATAGCTTCACTACTTATACAAGAATTGAACTAACATTGTCCAAACTATTGTATTGTATTGTATCTCATTATATCTGTTTAAAAAGAAAAGTTTTTAAATGTGGTATATTTACATTCCTACTAAATGGAAATTGAATCTATTGTACATAAAAACATAGTTTCTTAAATGAACGGTGTTGGTGCGAGGGTTTATGATAACTCACGGGGTTTTTACTAGTTTAAAGTTGGGATAAAACTAGTATTATAATAAGTTAATAAATAAGTTAGGTGCCTTTATAAATTTTGATTCAATGCAAAATTTTAACAAGCCACACAGCTTTACTAGTTTGTTTACGAATGTTTTTTTTAAGAATTAACTGTAAATATTAATGTTAAGTTAAGTTTGTAGTTAATATTACATAAGAAGATGAACCGATATAAAAATATAAATTTTTTAAATAAATAAAATAATATTATAAAAAACCTTTATGTCTTTTTATTCATTTTGTTTTTACCCATTAGGAACAAAGCAGTAATCACTTTTGGTCATTTTTCAGGAGAACAAAATAAAGGTTTGAAAAATTCTCACATTGAAATAAAAAGAAGAAAATATATCGTCACCTTTATTAAGACCTCGTATGTTCGATATTATGGAAAAATGAAGTTTGTTCGACAAAATTTAAACAAAAAAACATTTTAAATCATATCAAAACCTCGGTTCTGTAGACTAGTATGCTGTCCATCTATCTACAAATTCTAAAACTCGTAAGTCTCGTGATTTCAAACATGGAATTAAAACCTCATATTTCACAACCAGTGTTAGCAGATTCATCGATTAGAGAGGTGTTTAAAATATTGTTTTTTCCTTCCTCTCAACATTATTCTCAAATAGACTTACAAGGTTTAAATAGTAAGGTGACGATTTGTAACAGGGTTTTAATTCTAAAATAGTAGAGTAATACCCAGAAGTTACGCAATATGTGAAGGTGAAGTCCTCAGAGAAATAATATAAAAAGTATGGGTATTGTTCGGCAAAATGAAGCTGTTTTTCTTGCATATAACGCATAGTAGAACCTCAATTCTATTATTATTAAGTTCACTATGAAACGTTCTACCATCATGTTGCTTCTAAGTATGGCTACCAAATTTAAACACAACATCGTTAACCATATTTTTCTACTAAATTAATTAAAAATAATTACCACTTACTTACGTTATATTTAATAAAAAAAATAATAGTCATCCATATCAATATTTACCAGCGACGTGTAAAAACATAATATTAAAATAAAAAATAATTAATTATACATAATTATATATAATTAATTAAAGTAAAAATTCTATCATACTCTAACGCATATTCCGGAGACATAAGCGAGCTGAATGCTTTCTCATTCGCACTTATGGTTCGTTTTTGTTCGGGCCTTGCTTGTCGATGGTTTCATAAATTCTAACAGATTCATCTGACAACAGAATGCCTTCTTTTTCATGCAGAATTTCTTCGTAGCAAGCTAATAAATTTTTTATTCCTTGCTTAGTAGTTATAACGCGTTCTTCGTTGGAGTCTATGTTTTTTGCTTGCAATAATAATTGTCATATGTTTTTCTGGTAGAACTGTGTCTGAAGTGCCGGATACTTCGGTGACGTTTTCTCACGCATCTCTATGAGCTTATCGATTGTCAGCTCCTGACTATGTGAATCATCACCACTGGTTTTCAAATCTAAATCTGCGATTAACAACTTTTTCTATCACGTGAGCGACATGATTAGTTTCTGGAATTGTTTCTATCTCGTTTTTGAAATATTCAAAAACTGCGTAACTCCGAGTTCGCATAAGTTGGGGTACTACTGTACTAGCAATCGAGTGAATAATGTTTGGAGGTATGATGATGTTGGAGGTAGATGAAAGATTGTCGTTGCTTGGTTGAGATGTGAGTTTATTGGTTGATACACTAGAATACACTAAATAATACAATAATAAGGATGATGACGTGAGATTATAATCGCGAGGTAATGATGTACTGATGAGATCGATATAATCAAGGGATTAATTATAATAATGCACTTAGAGACTTAAGCCCTGAGAGTGGAATGACGAATGTACTATGAAGAACTTGTGACAATAGCAGTACCTACGTCTCGTGACGGACTCGATGAGTTGAGTGTTAGCTCATAGATTGTTCTTCTCATTTATATTAATGCAGTACATATTATATTACCATAGATATTGTTGTAATTCTCAATCAAAATAAACACTACTGGTCTAGTTATGATTGAGGAAACGCTAATAATTATTATTGCTAATGTTTTGTTTTAATAACAAAACTTAAATATTAAAATGTGTCACTAATTTAATGCAGAGTAGCATGATCGCTACAAATGTTATATCTATGTCAAACAAGTAGAAGTATACTTTTTATGTCTTCACTTACGACATGTCATAAAACAGTATATCTGTTAAAGAACAATGTTGTAACTCAGATAACAACCCTTTTCATGACATGGTTTAAAATAAAACAATAATATTAATAATTACTTACTTATATATTATAATTAACCTTTCTTCAGATTTTATATTATAATTACTTAACTATTAATACGTACTCAATGTTTATAATATTATGTATTAATAATAATTAAATTGCAATAACGTTTTTTCTTATTTTAAATTGTAAATAATGACAACAAGCATGTTGTTTGCTATGTTATCTTTTATCACCTCTAAGTAAAATACATGTTTATAGGCAAATATAATAGTCAGGTATTACCATTTTACATCATAATTAGGTACAATTAGTAAGTACTTACTAATTTTATATTTTTGTATGTGATAAAAATAATAATATTTTTATTTCTTCATCCTGAAATTTTGTTAAATAATAAATTAATCATGTTGGAATTTATTCAGTATTATATTAAGTACTCACTAATTTTAAAATAAAATACCATCTTTGCTTCTAAGCAAAGCATAATATGGCCCCACCCCTTCAGAGTGGCAATTATCTTAAAAGACCTTTTACGAGAAATAGTTTTTAGTACATATTTTTTTCAATCTAATGGGATCTTCCTCCACCGAATATACAATACGTATTACAATACGCCCACGGTGGCCGCGCGGCTTAAGCGTTAGACTATCATGCCGTGGGTCCCAGGTTCGAATCCTGTGTCTGGAAAATACACATATTGTTTTTCAATTTGTCTGTGAGTCAGGGTATGGACCTAATAGGTTGAGCAAGTGGCTGGCATCCATTTCTCGTAAAAACAAAATCAGTTAATACAAACCTCTACTCTGTGGAGACCCATATGATCCTATTAGGATCGGACATGGTCGAAAAAAAAAAAAAAATTATGTGCACTGCAATAATCTAAATGTACGAAAAATAAAACTATCCTGTCAATTGAACCGTGTCAAATTAAGCATTCTAATGAAAACACTATGACTGGGAACCATTCGGGGGTGTAACACTATCCAAATTACCTACTACATAAAATAATCAGCGTGCCAAGTCAATGGGTTTCATGATAATTGGACTTTAAAATCGCAGAATTATTTCTATTAGATTAGGATGCCAAGTGACCTGCAAAGTCTAGCAAGGCAGCTGGCTGACTTCAGCTGGCTCTGGTAGTCTGCTATAGAAAGGTCAACATCTGAATACATTTTTTTTTAAAAGATCCTTTTGAATACCAAATAGATGATCACTATTATAATACAATATGTATTTTATGTAAGTTAAGCAATCATACAATTAGTAACTTGACATTTCTACCGTATCAAATCTAAATGTTACATTAGTGTTGGTGAATCATGAATACAGTTGTGTATAAATAATAGTGATACCATCTATTAACATGATGAATCTTAATTTCTTTATAAGAACATGTTATCCTTGACACACGGTGATGTGTGTTCCAGACATTACCAACTATCTTATTGTTAATACAGATACCTATTATTAATACCATCTCCAATATACTACTATTAACCTGTTAAAACCTCTGATGTGACATGATTTCTTTCTGTTTATTTGCGTAATTCTGTAAAATTGACAATATTTTATATAACCACAAAAATTAAAATATAATTAATTGGAGAAATCTCTTCTGTCTTATTTTAATAATGTGGGGTTGCTGTCAAAAGTCGGTATATTGATAGTTTAGGTATTTAAAGTTAACATTGGATTATTATGTGTCTATGTATTAATATGTATATACCAAGTGGTAATGGCCGACCGGTCCAATTGAGGGTCGGACCGACTTGAGAAGCTCTTCCCTTTCAACCGACATATGAGGACACTCCTAAAGGATGTGATCGGCATCCTTCGAGGGAAAATTTGTGGCATTTTACGGCGAGCGAGAAGGTCTTTTCACATCGAGAATTGACCATAATACATTATATCGCAGTAGGAATCACGCATACTCTAGTGCACGCCAACCAAAGTATTTTTTGATGTTGCTCCTGGAACACTTTCGGCACAAATTTGAAGAGCGCCTAATGTTCGTTACACCACAGTATACGCCTGTATAATGGGTGTGGAGACGTGGCGGGTGGTGGAGGGAAAAGTATGTATAAATGTTTGCTAGAAAAAAAAATCGAGGCCATCCAATATATAGAACATGCACATAAAGCAGAAATAAATTAGCATTTTGCTTGATTTTATGTCATGTCAAACTTTCAAATTGGAATTATTACTCCATAACATGATTTCCAGACTTACCAACCTTTGGCAGTAACCCCACTTAATACACAATTAATTAATTAATTTCTTAATTTCTGTCATGAAAGACATTAATATTAATTATTTAATTAACTAATCTCTTTTATGACAGAAATGTAAAGATTTATTAAGAATATTGTTAAATGTTTATAGCACCTGAAAATATATTTTTATAGCTTACATAACAAGGATCTAACAAGTACTCTTCAGTAGATGTTTAAACGTCAAAATGGATCATCATCTTTTGTACCGTTATATCTGTCAAGTCCTGTTATGTTTTGGTTTATCACATACCGTGAGTGGTGCAGTTGACATAAATAACTTTCTGTTCAGCGGAGGATTAGAGTTTAATGATTTGTCCCATCCGTTCGACAATGAGACAGTCTACTGGCCAGGGAGCAAACATTTTGAATTCACCAAGAAATATGCGATGAAGAACGAGGATGGAATTTGGTAATGGTTTTATTAAATTTCTCCCGCAGTATATATAACACTAGCGAAGGGTGAAGGTAGGCTGTTAAGATCTGCCATAAACAGTGCACATTAAACTTTGTTAGTCATACGTATGTATTTGTTTTTATTAAACTAAGACTACAATTATTTCGACACCTCCTACGTATAGTATTGTAACTTCATAATCGCAACTTTACAGGAGAGCGGTTTAAAGATACAAAAGCTTGGTGTAAGTCGACCTTTTGATTGTTTTGCACCAAATTTGGGATGTCTATTGTCAATTATAAATAGATTTGTTTTGCATTTAAGGATATCTAATATTTTTTGTGGTTTATCAGAAAATGCTGTTACAACATTATACTGCGGAAAAGAATTTGTTCGAAATATTGTATCAAGCACATACAATAGTTTACGGCGGAACCTCTTACATGCATTTAGTTGTATGTGATACTTATCATAATTTACGTCGTCCTAGTTTTGTTGAAATATATTGTATATACTAAAAACATTTTGTTACCTAGGATTTTTTGCGTATTTTAAATCATAATTCGGTAATAACAATAATTAAAAATTATGGTATGGGTCGTCAGACAGGTAGGTTGGAAAAAATACTCTCTAAATAAAATTACTTAATAAAACATAAAATAAATTTAAGTCTTTCATGACGTGATAAAAATTAAACATTCAGACAAAAATAAAGAAGAAACAATTTCAATCAAAAATCCAATTCAAGGAAGTATGTAAATATTGAAATAAAATGAAAAGCAAAAAATAAAAATTACAATCACTTCAAACCAACGTTCTTACGAATTCTTGGTAAATTAATATATCAATAATATCAAAGTAAAATCAGACAAGGGAATAACAATGGGTGATTAGATGGAAGGGCGCACTGCAGGTTAAAATATACGTGAAACTGAAAAAAAATCATTATGCAACTATATTTTTAGTTTGGAATGAATTTTCAATTATATGATGTGACAAAAGAACCATGCAAAATTTAAAACATACAACCAAAAAGAAATTGTTTACACTGGCATATTATTAATTATTAAGCTGATTTTATTTTCATCCTACGAGAACACAATTTGGTATAGGTTTTCGTATTCACAAATAATAAAATCAATCTTCCTCAGAATCTGCTGGTGGAATTTCAGTGGTAGGTATTGACATGTATGAAATTACTGAAAAACTCGATATAACTCCAGGAATGATTCCACTGTTGCACATATTCAGTAAATCATCTGTCATAGCTTTTGGAATTGGTAATATTTGTGATTAAAGACAATGAAGTTTGTCGTTGCGTGGGCTAGGTGTTACTTTTCACGACCATGGTCGAGTAGACAGTGCTAGACAAGTCGCACTTGTAATTAATCTTAAACGGATCATTGTGATTTATAGTAATTTGCATTAGTCCATAATATATGATATTTTAATAGAGCTCTGAAATCAAACATGTCTACGTGATTGATCCCTACCACATCCTCGGGTTTTCTCTCTTGTTTTGCCCATCTAACTAGACAGTACCGTTCTGGAGGTGCAAAAATTTGTTTGTTTTTTGAACATCTTTCAATCAGGGCTTGAGCGCAGTCCTCTTTATTTTGCGTATGTCCCCATTCCAAAAATGTGTACTTTACATTAACATTATATTTATGGACCGCATACAGTCATATTAAAGTCATAATTAATGCGATTTCTGTTTGTTAGACCAAAACCTGAAGTCTTTTGCTCATTGGGCACAATATTTGGTTACAAAATTAAGTAAGCAACTTGAGTCCTCATTTGCACCTCGTTTGCCTTCAGCCTTCTGCTACATGTATAATGTAGCAACCATTTGTGTGAATTGAAAAACAGTGAAATTGAAAACCGATAATTTACGTTTATAATAAAATATACTCAAATTCCCGTGAAGGGCATTCTGCCATTTGATGATTGAACATCATGTTTATCAAATAATTTGAACTGACGATTAAGGTTCTTGCCATAAACTGGGAGTTGCTCAGTGGATGCTACTCTTACTTGTAAGTTTTTGAAAATGTGACATTGGTCACACTGGTCCTTTTTAGTGACATAGTTACACAACACAGTTTAAAATTTTCATTGATTATGAATAATTGATACTGCCTTTCTGTTTGAGCTTTATGTGTGTATATTGTGGGTTCATACCATTCATTATATAGTTTAAACAGAGGGATAAAATCCAGGTCGCCATCCAAGTAAAATTTGCTTGATCGCTGTCGAACATAATATGATTCGTCCGGTTGGATGGACTTAGCATGGTCGGAAACACTGATTTTCATATCATAAGTTAATACAACATTATAATGTTTGTGTCGACTTCGTTGATCAGGTATTAAAACGCAAGTTTCATTATCCACCTTGTCCAAAGCTGTGCATACGAATTGGTTACAAATAGAGAATGTAGCTAGAAACTTTTTTTGCAGACTTTTACCAATTCTATATTATTTTCATTTCGTCAGATGACATTTAATGGTAAAACTTTGCCACGACTGAGTTTCAGTAAAAACTCTGCATTGCTTTTCATTTATTGCTAATTTAGCTACATATTTCCACTTTATTTCGATCACCCAAAACCTTAACCATTAAAAATGGGGGGTTTTTTTTAAGGATTATAAATCTCATGCCTTATGGTAACAGTACCTCTTCAGGTGATTTTTCACAATAATAGCTCTATATAATTTATCTAATTACTTTTACTATTAATCTTTTCGAGAGAATGTAGTCTGTTTGTATCAGCAACGCTGGCACTAGTCTCATCATCGTCACAAATAATGTCTAAAAGTTCCATTATCATATTTTAATTAGCACCTGGAGGCAGTGGTGACTCTGTAAAAAGCAAAACAACTAAATAAACATGAATTTATAAAAGTTATCACACGTATACTATTGCAACTAAAATTGTATGTCGCCGTATAATATGATAAGTACTACATACAATTTATTTTACTAAAATAAGCACGACGTAAATTACCATAAGTGATAGATACAATATTTTTTTTCAGCTTTTTCCGACGTAAAATATGGTAAATATTACATACAATAATAGTTACAAGCAAAGAAACGACGAAGACAATGGTAAGTATTACTTACGATACTTTTTGTTGTCGTACGAGAAAAAAATTAAAAATATTAACTTACCTTGAATTCTAAAGTCACAGTTTCCCTGGGTAGAATTTATTTCGTCCATTGTTGTTTTACTATTATTATCCGTTTCTATAATATTATACGCTGTACTATTAATTGTCCCATCTGGCCTAATCACACATTTTTGTGAACGCATAGATTTTCTATCAATTTTTGTATTCTTGACACTAAAGTGCTGTAGAGGCGGGCATATTGCGCAATTTTTATTGGCATTGTCTAGATCTCTTCATTATGGTATTTAATATTTACCAAATCATACAACAAAATACAATATAACCAAAAGTTCACACTGGTAGCGGTGTGTCACCTCCCGTCCGAAGTGAAGTATCGTAATTAGCAGTAACAATACACCCGCGCGGCAAGATCTCCGTGTGTTTCCCGCGTATAGTATTGCTAAATACTTTACCATACTTCACGTCGGAAAAAATTCAAGATATTTGAGATACAATAATGTGCAATGTTTGAAAATCGCACTTATAATACAAATTTTGAAATTCTGTAAATGGCATCATATGTAATACATACTATGGATACGAAAAATGAAAAAAAGTGAAAAACGCCATTTTGTTAGTTACAATAGTATACGTAGGAGGTGTCGATTTACAGATGGTATTGGTTAGTTTTTAAAAATCAATTAAACCTTGCCTAAGCCAAACCATAATAGTATATTTTGGGCGATATGACAAAATTGTGCACACTTTTTGGTACTGTTCGGTTATACTGAATACAGCGGAAAATGCATTTTGAAAATAGCCGATAAACTGGATTATTTGTTAGTTTAGGTTAGGTTAGGTTGGGTTAGGTTAGGTTAGGTTAGGTTAGGTTAGTTTAGGTTAGGTTTGTGAGATACCCGGGGTTCCAGCGGCTAGCTCAGGTGTCCATCGAACCCCGGATTCACAAAAAAAAGATATAAACGATTGGAGTGTAAATAAAACACGGTCTTTCGTGCTCGTAACGTGGTCTTCTTATATTTAACATTTTCTTTAAACGTTTACATATTTTGTTTTAACAATAAGTTTCGCAGGTCCGTACATGTTGGAAAAGGGACGCTCACTAACTTTTTTTTCTTTTTCAAACTTCGCGTACCCACGCCATTCTACAAAAAGGACTCTCGTGATTGGCCAAATTTTATGGCGTGATGTTTTTTGATTTGACGAATCACGAGGACCACCCCGGCGCAGGCGCGTGGAAATTTGGACGTTGCCGACAAGCGCGGCAAAATTTATTATATGAATACTTATATTTAGTCTTAAAATTATCTCTTTCATCCATCATCATTTATACTTTTTAAATTAAATTAAATGTATCTTAATTGCACCTGGGCCACACTGAAGGCCTTTACTTATGAATAAAAAATACTTACGTGGTTGAGCAAGGAATCAGATTAGATGTTTTATGAAGCCGTTTCTAGAGGTCAGGGTTACGTTTCGACTTATAGCTACTAAATGATTATTTTACACCGGGAGAAGCCCGCCTGTAACAGGGGTGTATCATTTGGTTAGGTTAACCTAACAAATAATCCTGTTTATCGGCTATTTTGAAAATGCGTTTTCCGCTGTATTCCGTATAACCGAACAGTACTCACTTTTTCATTCATACTTATTTGTTTTCGTTGGATTAATCATACATATTACACATAATGTTGGTTAATTTTCTTTTAATTCATTTAGCCCAGCCTAAGCCAAGCTATAATAGATAAAAAATATTATTTTATCTGACGAGTATTTTTTGGCTATTATTTATTATGACTTGGTTTCGCAGGGTGTAATTGAATTTTAAAAATTAACCAAAACCATCTGTAAATTGTAGTCTTATTTTAATAAAAACGAATACGTATGACTGACAAAGTATAGTATGCACTATTTTATGGCTGATCTTAACAGCCTACCTCCACCCTTCGCCACTGATATATAAGTATAGGTATTGAAAAAGTGTGTAACTTCCGAATTATCCATGTACAGTAAATTAGTATAACTTTTATATTCTGGCCGACATGCCATCAGGGGAATTTGGGGAACTAAAAATCTGCACACCTTTTAACTACATTATCTGTACCACACCTATTAGAAATCCTCCCTCTGTTTTATATATTATCATACAGCACCTCTTCAATACATATTATATATCACAGTTATGAAATCTTTCGAAACTAATACATTTATTTGTCTCTGGCTTTTTTTTACTATTATCTCTATCTCAATGTTTCTTTCTCTATCTCAGCCTGACAACACCTAACGTAATGGTAATGTTTTTGGCCTATTATAGATATAAAATAAAATTATTAAGCTGCATTTACACATGTATAATAGATTTAGTGGCGCCAGTTAAACTTTCATTCCACTAAAAGTTTTCACATGAAATTAACGGCGGTTTATTGACTATTTCGGTGTGCAAGTAAGAAGTGAAAAGGGGAACTTCGTAGCAGCTTCCGAACAGTTACCAGAATAATTGTAATATGCAATTATTGTACATAGATACGCAGCTCACATCGAGCACTTAGCAAATACATCGAACTGTCGTTACATATTTACACGAATCTAAAAAATTGCATAATAATATGTCATAATTATAAGATTCGCCATAAATAGTGCACATTAAGCTTTGTTAGTCATAAATATTTGTTTTTATTGAACTAAAACTACAATTTACAGACGGTGTTGGTTAGCTTTTAAAAATCAATTAAACCCTGCCTAATAGTTTTGGTATACTCTTTGGGATACGACAAAATTGTCCACACTTTTTCATTCATTTTTATTTGTTTTTGTTGGATTTAGAATACATAATATAACACATTGTTGGTTCATATTTTTAAAATTCATTAAGCCCTTTCTAAACCGTACTATAATAGATAAAAAATATTATTCTATCTATAAAATATCCAAAGTTATATATGATTTAATTGCATAATTTTAGATATTTTATAGATAGACGAGTATTTTGTTGACTATTATTTATTATGGCTTGGTATTTGCAGGATTTAATTGAATTTTAAAAACTAACCAGCACCGTCTGTAAAATGTAGTTTTATTTCATTGAAAACAATTAATACGTATGACTGACAAAGTATAGTATGCACTATTTTATGGCTGATCTTAACAGCCTACCTCCACCCTATGCCACTGATAGGTACCTATGTCATTTATATTAAAAAGTAAACAAAGATACTAATAATTGTGACTGTTAGGCCACGCGCATTCGATAACCACTTGTGGATGCGACATGTCGCAATAACTCTTAAATGAGCATGCATAGTTATAGCTGCGGAATAGATTTACATCGCTATACTCAAAGTGTGGAGTGTCTGAGTATGAGGAATGTACACGGAAAGTACTGAGGTTGCGGATGAGAAGATATAAGCAGTTTGTGGGGTAAATACGAAAGTCAGTGGCACGTGCTAGATTTTGTTAACCCCTCCACTCTCGCCATCTTAAAAAATTAATAATAAATTAATAATAAAAATTAATAATAAATTAAATATTAATTAATAGTAATATAGATATTTTTTTCATAATAGACCCCCCAAAACATTTTTCTGTGGAGTCTAATATAAACTTAACGAAAATAAAAATAAATATTTTGACAAAATAATGACATTGGAGGTTTTAACAGCTCAGTGAGGAGATACATTTTACTTTTACTGGCCTACCAATGACTGTTAGTCCCGATAAATCCATGCCTGTGTAAAGCAGGCTTTACACTTGACAATACTAATTTAATGTTGTTGTTACAAATTCAATTTATTGTTATTTCATAGATGATAATGTGAGTCACAGTTACATGAAATTTGTTTATTTATCTTGTGATAAAAGAATCGTGACCTGACCTCACTATAGCAAAGAAAGCATTGTGCGCACATAAATGTGAAATAAATACCAGTTGTTAACTAAACGCTATTATGAAAAGTGGTCTGATTGTCCTCAGCCTATATTGGGCAAGTTTTATTGCATATTTTGGCAATTGTGTCGCAAGCCACAATGTCAACGACTTTCTATTCAGTGGTGGTTTAGAGTTCAACGATCTGTCGCATCCTTTCGACAATCACACGACTTATTGGCCTGGCGGAAGGAGATTCGAGTTCACTAAAAAGTTTGCTCAGAAAAGATCAGATGGAATTTGGTACTTAATATATATTTAATTATGTATTCACCAGAGGCGTAGCAAGATGTTTTTGCACCCGGGGCAGTAACAAAAAATTCACTGTGTAATGCAAAACTTGTATCCTATGCATTATTTGTATCTATAATACCTATAAATATTAAGTTCATCTGCGTTTGGTTACCTAAAATTAACAAATTTAAATAATATGGATTAAAATTACTCAACTCAACTCGTTTGACAAAATGTCAATGTCGACTTTTCTGTAATATTTTTGAGAGTTAAAATGTGTACACAATTAATTATTAATATTCTTCTGATTTCGACGCTTGCATTCTGACAGCGCTGCTGTACAGTAGAGAATCATCGCACCTTACAAAGACTGAGAGCAAACGGACGGATACTGAGTGTGCCTGTTGTGGTATGACTTTAGGAGTAACGAGGAGATAAGAGAACGATCGGACAGCCTCTCATCATGTTGAGAGTGAAGAGGTGACGTTGGACTTGACTCGGCCACATGCTGTGGATGCCAGAACAGGACTTTAACCTGAATTGCCAGTTCTTCAATCCAAATGGATTCCGGCGTCCTGAAAGGCCGCTAAATACTATCAATAAAGTATTTACGGCGGACCTATGAGATGCTGGTATGACCTGGAATGACACAAGAAGACTGGCGAGCGACAGCTAAGGGGCGGATATGGCCGAAGAAGATTAAGGCTAAAATCCCTCGCCTGGCAAGCAAAAGACATGTGATTATTTCTAGGATTTGTCTAATAGGTATATTTTTGACGCTAATCCAAATTATATTTGTGAATGTGACTAAATAACACCTATTTTGTTGTAGGTATTCATCAAATGAATTCTGTGCATCAGAGCATGGAGGCACTCACTTTGACGCTCCTTATCACTTTGGCCCGGACAAGTGGACAGTGGGCCAAGTCCCATTTGAGCATCTGATTACACCTTGTAAGTGACCAAGATTTGCTTCAATGTTGGTAGACAGGTAGTTCTTTAGTTGGTGAATGAACTTACTTTATGTACCAATTTCAATCAATGATTGGTTCTATTTTCAGTATTGATTATCGATCTGAGCCAAAAAGTTGCCGGCGATCCTGACTTTGTTCTACAGAAGCATCACATGGACTTCCTGTTCAACGGAGATGCCAGAAGAAACTTCACAGTCATCTTCAAATTCGGATGGAGTCAGCATTACAATGACAAGGCAAAATACCTCGGAGCCGCCACACCAACTAGGACTAATCTTAGATTCCCAGGTCAATGAATAATATTATTACAATAATTAATGGTGTTCGAGGAAGGTTTTTTTTTCTATTTATTTAACGGTCACTAAGGCTCATTTATTATTTACACAGACAATCATACAACTAATTACTTATTTACTTAGCGTCTACACCTAGTAAACCTGTACACACAGTTTATTTACAATATATTAGCTGAATATTTAATTAACATAAAAAGTATTTTTCTGTACTGCATGTAAATTATAGGTAGATAGATACCTACCTACTTAAGAATGCTGTACCTACATATCTTTAGGATGGTTCAAATAGTATAAAATAAAAAAAGATTAACTACTAGTATAATAATTATTGGTTACCCTATTTTCAAACAAAAATATACAAAAAAAGGTCAGAGTTGCACATTTTTATTCCAGTGTTATTAAAAACCCTAGGTAGGCAAGTATGTCTATTGCATTATTTTTAGAACAAATTCCATACTTGTGCATTGGAGTAATAAAGCAAGCAATATCTTATTTATATTGTCTTCGAGGGGTCCTAATTTACATTATTTCTGTTTCACCATGCGTTTATCGAAAATAGAAATTTAGCCCATCGATTTTGGTTCCCAAGTACTTAAAAATAGCAGTAATTTTGAATGTCGAGTTACCCACCAAAATCATTTATTTAACTAATACCTACCATAATTCAGATACCAACGTCTCAACGCTTGATGTTATTGACTTATAGCATATGTTTGTGTTGCTAGTGTTGAAAATCATAATATATTGGCCATATTGTCATGTTTTTAACTTATTGTAAGAGAAAAATTACTTTTGAATCACAAATTTGTATAGTTATGATCCCTCTTCATCTCCTTTCTCTCAACTTATTTTATGTGGACAGAGTGGATAAATTTTAATTAAATAACTTATTTTTCTCCTCAATCAAAGCAACATTTTTACCATGCAAACAAATGTTCTCAAATACATTTATATTTAATGTTGATATATTTATTGCATTAAATAAGTAAAATAAAAATATATTATGAATTCTTATTAAATGAAGACGTCCGCAATAAAATTTGGATGTGATAATTTAAAAAAAATCTTCCTTTTATTCAGGCATCAGCGAAGACGTAGCAACCTGGATATCAGAAACCAAAACCCTGGTTGGAGTCGGAGTGGATACGGCATCTGTAGACCCTGGATCTGTTCTCGTAGCGTCGGCACATAGAGTTTTTGCGGCTCGGAACATATTCATGCTGGAGAATATCAACTTGCAGCATGACCTTCCTAGTAAGTGCATATATATTACCATACAATGATACTGATTGTCATTTAATTTTACTTTTTTGTTCCATTCCACATTGTTGACGATCCTGAATTAATCCAAATGGATCCACCCATCACAACTCTCTACTGGTCTCTGCATTTCATCATCCGCATAGCTGAAGGCATCGAGAGTTGACATGAGTCAAGATTGAGTCAGACAATAATAAACACTTCAAAAATATTCAAAGTGCCATTTCCGCATGTGTAGAATTTTGTGTAAGTACTGTGATATATATTGTTTGACTTTTACGGTTGGTTCTATTTACTATGTCGAACAGCATTCTATTCAATTGACAGCAAACATTGACAGATTAGTGTTTAATTGTAACCAGAGATGCACGAAATTAGATTTTACTGAACGAGCCAAAAGTCATGATGTTTCATGAGGTAATTAAAAAGTAATTAAATGCTCCGCAGTCAACAAGTTAACAGTGTTTCTATGTCGATGGCCTCTTTTACTAATTGCTTTAACCGATTATAGTAAATTAACACTTACATATTTCTAAAAGAATTAGTTAAAAATAAATATATGTCAAGTTTAAATGATTAATGAAAAGTACCCCTTATTCTGGCCCTGTCTGTCTCGAAGTCAATTTTGTACCCTGTATTTATGGGGTGTTCGGCAATCACCATGCCCTTTCTTGCACACTAGGTCTGATCAAAAATTTCGTAGACAATTTCATCTCATAAATGTTTGCCGAATAAAAAGGCTTAGGGATATTTTATATATCCTGTAGCAAGTCCCGAAACGTTAAGCAAAGAAGGATGAATAATATGCGGTGACTATCCGAAAACAAAGTATAATAGTCACCATGAATACTTCTAGTAATTATAAATCCAAAGTTAATTCCTAGATTTCATGAATTCTAGAAAAAACATTAATATTCTATACAATTTAAGAATTAAGAGCTCAAACTCTGTCTGCTAGTCAGTTGTCATACCTAGAATGCTTGTTTCGTTTGCCGAACTAAAGTAATTTTTAACCCCTAATCAACTTAATATTTTTTTTTTAATCCTACTTCTGACACCGACTATCAACACAACTGCATTGACACAAACTGTTCTAGAAAGTAGAACAACCTATAATTTACATTAAAAAATATAAAATTTTATTTTACAGGTACGTTATGCAGTATCGTGGTTATGCCAATGAAAATCCAAGACGGCACTGGAGCTCCCTGTAGGATCACTGCCATATGTCCAAAGATTTTGGGACATTCTCTCGTTTAATAAATATAATTTCAATAACTTATTATGTAGCATATGTCTAATACACTCCATATCAGTGCTTCTGAAACTTTTTTATACCACGGCCCCCGAAATCAGTAAAAAAAACCAAGACTCCCCCCCAAAAATTTTAATCTTTAGTGACCAACAGTACTTTATTTACCATTAACACAATGCTTACGGGCCCTTTTAATTAATTTTGTAATTAACGTGTTAATTTGCATTTGAAAAGCAATTGGCAAAAACACAATTTTGTGCGGCCCGTAAACAAATTGTTAATTATTATTATATGTACATTTTTATCATGATTTTCTAGATTATGGTGGATCTATTCCTTATCGCCAAAAGTTCACTACAGAAAAGCAAATCGTCGAATTTGAGAATCATACTGATATCTTACAAATACCATTAATTACTGTGCATAGTTTGTAATATCAGTAGATTCATCGAGTTGTATTGCAAAAAAGTCGCTCTGTTTAATGTGAGATATTAATCACGTTTTTATGATATTTTTCTTTAACTACCTACTGAAATATTTCGTGGCTCAGTTTGAGAAGTACTGCTCTATATCACACGAATGCTACTGTGAGATACCGAAGATTATTTAAAATAAACAGTGCTTAAGCATTTAAATGTTAGTATTTTCTTTTTCTGGGAATTTTTCACAATATATACAAAAATAACCCATAAATTAATTCACAGTATACGTTTATTGGAATAAATTAGTTTACACAATACCTACACATAAACATGTTATCCTCAAATATAATGAAATATATATATAACGTATACATATATATTGATTGGGTTAAACTCTTCTTACAGTGAGAAATTGTTAATGCATACACAAACTATTACACACAATGGGAATAAGGAATTCTATTTTTACATCAATATATTAATATGTAGATTTATTATAGGCACTGGGATTGTTAGATAGGTTTTGTATAGGTATTTTTTACTATAAATACGTTCGGTATTAAATAAACTTATTGCTAAAAATGAATGCAAGAGAATTCTATGTTTGCTATGTATGTATTCTAATTAAGAATGGCTGACAGAAGACTATCATTAATAAATTATTGTTAAAAACTGAAAATAATAAATGCTGTATGTACCTAATTGGCACCCATATTTAGCTCTAGTTATGTGCCCATATTTTTTTATTATTCTGTCCGGGTAATGCTTGATTGTGTGTGATATTATACTATTTACGAGTTAGCCACATATCGTCGCCCCAAAAGTAAAACGCACTTACGCAAAAATATAGTTTTGAGAAAAACGCTTTTAGTGAAAAAAATCGTGTGGAGGTTTTCTTAATATTGCGAAATGAAATTCAAAGCACAGGTGATTAATTTTACTCAAAGATTAAAATATAATTTTTTTTTTTTTCATTTCATATCACAAGGGCCCTTTTTCTCCAAATCTTTTTTTTATACAACACATTTTAAAATAATTAGTACATAGTACCTTTTTCTAATATTATTTTTGTAACCACTATACACAGACTGGCAAAATTGTGTATATTTGTGTGACCTATATTTTCTTTCATAAATTGCGATTTATTGTCATGGTATTAGACAAATGCCATTTTGCCTATAATGCAGAGAAAAAAATTACATTTATAGCTCAAAATGTCAAAAGTGCCCTTTTGCTTTTGGGGCGACGGACAATATGATCCCAAATGCGATTCAAATATAATATGAACAAAAATCAATGTTCATTACAAAACATTACCAGCCTACCTACTGTTGGATGAAGACCTCCTCAAACTCTCTCCACTCCATTCAGTTTATTGTATCAGCCACATAATTCAGCCAAACCTTAATATTTCATCAATCCAGGGTACCTTGGGGCGGCCTCTCGGTTGTCTTCTATCTCTTAGGTATAAGTAAATCATTCTACAGCAGCACCATAGGTGATTCGCAGGTGTATTGGCATTGTTTACTGCAATGCCTGTTTCAATGCAAGCAAACAATACCACAACTGCAAGCCATTTTTGCCATACCCATGACGCTACTGTATAATCATCACTGGATTATCTCATTTGTCCAGCAGTCATCCTGTTTGCAAGCTATTTAACCAGCCCATCTCTATTTAAAAGTTTTCTTGATGCTTAATTACACTGCATACTTCCGTTTATTCCTTAATCCATTCAATCTTTTTTCTATCTCCGCGTGATGCCTAACATACACCTTTTACACGAGTTATGCAACTCTCAATTTATGAATTTCCCTGTTACTAAAAAACCAAGTTTGTCATGCATACATGAGCACTGGTAACACGCAATGGCTAACAGTCAAAATAGCTATCGACGTGTCTAATTTAATTACAGCGAAGCTTCGATTTTATGTTTTCAAAAGGGAAAAAATAAATTAGGGTATTAAATTTTTTTTTAAATCGTACAAATTGATTTGGAGCATTAGGCTCGGTTCAGACATGGTGGATTCCGCACGGAGTCAATTTGTACTAGCTTCTATATCCGCTAGTCAACCGCAAAAAAAAATGGATCCCGCTCGGAATCTAAAAGCTAGTACAAATTGACTAGAGCGGTTAAAACCGCGCGGTCCAATCCGCCGTGTCTGAACCGAACCTTAATTTAATGTGTATGTGTTCTTTCACCTTTTCAAGAATATTTCTTTTCTCTTGAACTGACAATGTTTTTTAAACTTTAAAGAAAAAAAAAACAACAAAAACTTATACGATCACATTGTATAGCCTTGGTCTTGGGCACTGCGGATTTGTCTGCATATTATAGAAATGCATACATGTGTCTGGAATTCATTTTAATGATGTCATGTATTGAATTAAATTTTGAATATTTCCGATGTAAATAAATTGCGGGAAATAAATGTACCAAAATGAAACGGGACCGCCGAAACTACACACAAATATTTAGAATTGAAAACATATTGAGTCATGCAGTAGGAACAAATTTACAATACAGATCTACAGTTGTATGTTGTATTTCAATTGGAATTACACAGGGGAGGTAGGTACGTTAGGAAAATAAGTTGAGGCAGTAAAAAAAACAAAAATCTAAAAGATTACCAGAATTTATTTATATATATATTTGTAAAATCAATATGACACATAATATATGGCTAATTTAGCAGAATACTGTCATTTTTATTGCATATATTATTTATTATTATTCTTATTCACAGTGTTTATACTCTTCTATCATAGTAATATATATTATATGTGTATATTATGTAGAACTCTCTTTAAGGCAAACTTTGTGCGAGAACAAAATAAACTTCTGTTATCATTACGGTAGCCATAATAAAAAATAAAATAGTACTATGTTTCCCAAACTTACAATAAGCAAGCGCACCTTAAGTGACAGACATTATCGGTGTTCATATTTAGATGTAGGGGATTTTTTGTATTGAAATACAAAATTATAGTATTTTTGGCATACTATACAATAGAAGGTATCTAACGTTTGCTTTTCCAGCCCAGCTGTATCGCGTAGAAGCAAACCGCTGAGAGGAAGTGTGTGCAATCCCAAGTAGATTATTTTGAAATGGATTATAGTTTCAGACCTTCAATAGTCAGATACTTTTCGAACAGACCTCGTACATAGATAGTATGCACACCAAAATATAATATAATTACTATAGTCAGTTGGCAATACCTTTTATGCATACCACATTTTGGGAAACACTGCTATGGACAATCTGAACAATGAAGTGTAACATAAGCCATTATTGCTAAAAAAGCGTATTTGTTTATGTATTATTAAAAATAGCATTTTATAAAAAGAGTAACTTGTAGTATAGTATCAGATTAATGTTAAAGGTATATTTAGAAACATACTTCTCAGTGAAGTAAGCTTATACATGGCTTTATTGGGTAAAAAATATTATAGGAATTCCAAAAATATCTATGTAATATCTTCATTAATACCATGCAAGCACCATGAGGGAGTATGTACTACAATTATTATGTAAAAATCTAATCTGCAAAAGGGTGAAGTATATTACTACTGGATATAGGCTGAAGACATACGAAATATAATAATGGTAAGATTGAAAATAATCAACAACACATTGTATAAGTACATTTGCAATATAATAGTAATATTTAATATATATCGAAGAAGATATTATATTTGCTTATAAGGATTCCAGCCATTTTATAATAATATTATCAATAATAATAATAATAATTATAAGGTTATACAACATTCAAAAAATTAAAGGTAATAATGAAACAAATCCTCAAAAGATAAAAGTGTAGAATTCCAATGAATTTTAATATAAATACATACAATATTTTTTTTTTTTTTTAAATCTATCTTTGTCCTTAAAACTTTATTTATAAAGCTTCATTTCTGAGCAAAAATCCAAGTAAAATAATTAATACAACATTATTATTATTTAAATGCACAAAGCACTGAATCATTATTATCAAGGCATGACTTTCAATTAATATTACATAGCACACAATTATTATTACTTTAGCAGTGGTTACATACATTATATATATAAAAAATGTAACATTAATGACTTGTAAAAAAAAAAAAAAAACACATAATAAAAATAGAATCAAAAAATTGCTCAAAATTGAATACTGATAATTTTCTCTAACCAGCGCTTTCGTAACATCAAATTTTACAAGAGATATGTTAAGCTTATAGGAACAAGGTATCAAAATATTAAAAAAATAATCTTTTACCATCGTAGTCTCGTTAACAATAATTATTATTGAGAAGGTCCGTCAGTCTTAGGAGAGCCTTTCTGAAAAGCCGAGCTGTAAACTGTTACAAGGTGACCGCGTTTAAATACCTTATTTTAATATCGATCCAATCGATCGGTACACTTTACGGATACAACAATAGGTTCACAACAGATAACACTACGTATTGCGATGAGATTAAAAGAACATATGGACTCGGTTTATGGAAAACATACACAGGAAGATTTATTGCAGTCCAGATGAGTTACCAACATTTTCAGAGCTATGCAAATTCACAACCGCTATTCATTATCACTGAATAGAAGTGACGGATGATGAAATTTGATGTTACAACAATTAGACAGTAAATCGCAACAATATTGTTAAAAATATGTAAACGATATCTAATATTGCTTTAAATTGCAAAACTGGGTGAAATGCTATATCTGTGTGCGAAAGGAAAGGAATGATAAGTCTAATTATATCACTACTTTACAGGGGAGGCAAAAGGAGTTTTAGACAATTTTGTATATTCTTCTTTATTCACCGTGATTAGTTGGACATATAACCGTTTTAAAAAAAATTCAGTTTCTTTTCACACACAGAAATAAGCTTTATTTTTTTGATATTACGTGAAAATGAGTTCATCATTAAAAATAGAGAAATGTGTATAAATGTATGAATGACATGAGTATGATTGCTTGCCATTTATTGTGATTGTTCTTTCAAATATTGCAGATAAATCAGTGTATAAAAAAACTTGTCTTGTTCTTAACAGTAGTACAGGCCTGACAATTAAATCTCAAGAGCACAAAAATGTGATGATTACTTTTATATGTATTTAGGCTCCATTCTGATAGAACAAGATTGTCTTCCAATATTTTTGAGATACACAGATGTCACAAAAGTTTCTTATATCACATATTGTAAATGGCTCATCGGTTGAAATTGTAACACATTTATCTAGTTTAAAGGACGAATCACATTTTAGTTTTGATGTCACTCGAATGATAATTTGTCGCGTGTAACGTCTCATCCATGTAAAATAGATCAATGACAATAAATAATGACATACTGTCACAACAACAGTGTTGCGAGACACTGCAAATTGTAAATTACGAGCTAGACCGACTGCCGACAATCCAAATGCAAGCTGGTATCCGATTTAAATACAAGTCTCATGAAATAACCCAGCGGATTACTTCCCCATTCCTCGAGATATTATACCTTGACCGCCGATGACTGATTAGTCTTTCCAGTCTTTTTTGATTTCGAAAGACCACTCCCACTGAAGATGCTGATGTTTGTCGTCGTCGGTGAAGAGGCTTGTAACGGAGTAGGAGCCTCGCGCCATCAGACCGTTGGGAGCGTCCTCGGGAGGGGTGGTGTACGACTGCATATCTGTCTTGGGCGGGTACGAACCGACCATGTGGGTCATCTTGTCGACTGGAAAACAATTAAAATACAGTTAATTAATATAAAGTTGCAGGTGTTTATTGCAATGACGGTTTGGGCATTCAAGGATTCATGCAAGGGAAAGTCGTATACGGGACAGGCATCGCGAGCTGTAAACTTCACATTGCCCACAGCTGTACATCCCATCTCCATATACAACTTTCCCTGCCGGATAGATGCGAAT
Source organism: Rhyacophila brunnea (assembly GCF_057557595.1). Taxonomy (NCBI): domain Eukaryota; kingdom Metazoa; phylum Arthropoda; class Insecta; order Trichoptera; family Rhyacophilidae; genus Rhyacophila; species Rhyacophila brunnea. The sequence continues at coordinate 2,040,802 of NW_028232882.1, read as the reverse complement.
GTCCCCACATGAAATCGCCACGTCCAAACCGTCCCTACAAAAAACACGTGGCCTGCGACTTATGGTAGCATGTATTAATTGTGTGCAACGGCAATTAATGAAGTGCACCCAAAGAATTTCCATTAATAAAAAGGGAACCCATTATTGAACTCCTTTATTTCACCACTTGATAGTGATTCCAGAGCAATTTTAAGTATGGCTAAGTTGGTAACATCAGAAAAGTTAATATTAATAAGTTTAAAATATGAATATTTATAGCATGTGTCATTTCTGGTCACCAAGGATGATGAAGGGCCACGGAAGTAAACCAGGCATCGCGTAACCTGACAAAAAATTACAGTCCTGTAAAGCCTTTAATGTTAATTAACACATTTTGTTTCCACCGTCAATACCAAATATATGGGTATTGTCTGATTTTTAAAACCGGTATTTCGGTATCGAAAAATACTGGGATACCGGTATTGCAATCCCTAATTAGCTGTAATGAATAACATATTACTTGCATCTGTTGCTTGCTTTGGTTACTTACCTACATACTAGTATTTGAAATTTTATGCGATTGGCTACCTAGAAGTGTTTCTCAATTAATTTTAATCAAGGGACTCTTAAATATTTTAGTCTGGTGCATAAAAGAGATGCGCGATAATGACTCATATCAAAGCTTCTATTGAGATATCTATAAGTAGTAACGTACGGCATATTCACACAGAAGATTAATGGATAGAGAGAAGAAATGAAACATACCGGGTCCTTTAACATCAACACATCCAGAAAGCATGGGGACAATACAACAAACAAACATTAGTGACAAATTTCATACCAACAATATTAACTCTTAAGCAGAGTAGCATTAAAGACTTTTCTTCTCTCTTCTTCTTTAATGGAACTCTGCATACAGGCCAGGACAATATAATATTATCATGTATTACCGGGATCACATGCAAAGATTATGTAAATAAAAAAAGGTTTTTACTTTTACTATTAAATATGTACAATTGTGTCGCTAGATTTCAAAATCAGCCAAGTCCATAATAGATGAATAGGAGAAAAACAGCTTTTTGTTTTCTCAAATCCACAGTCACAAGGGTGAAAGTTTATATTATTTAGAATATAGGATATCTAAAATTAATAAATTCCACATTTTGATAATGCAGAAATGTTAGAAAGCAGTTTTTCTTCAAAAAAAGTGAAAAATACCTAAAGGTGGACTTGGCTGATTTTGAAATGTAGCGACACAATTAATAAATACTTACATTTTTCATAGTAATTTGTAAGAATTTATTGCAAAAATATCAAGTAAACCCAATTGTTAATTACGATGACATAAGATATTTTTGAGTATAACAAAATCCAAGCGTTTGTTCAACATCTCAGTTGAGTGGAAAGGATTACTAAAACTTTATTAGCTAAAAAAAGGTTTAGAAAAGGTTAAGGGTAGGTATGTATGTAAGTGAATTTTGATATTGGGAAGAGTGTGCTGGGACGTGAAAAAGATTGGGAAACACTGGCTTAGCGTATACATAATAATAATAATATAATTAGGGACTTAATTTAAGTCAAATATAATATGGATAAGACAGAGATAGTGAATCCAGGACCCACACGATTATTTCAAATACACAGCAACAGATGTTCATTAAAAGAATAAAGAAAATATTTTGCTTTTGCTTTTCATTGTAAATTGTATTTTGTTGTAATTTTTCTGAAAACTATAAAAATATTAAATGATATAAAACTGATTGAAGCATTTTTTTTTTCGAATTACAAAATTACAAATTCAATATTAACCAACGCTCAAGAAAAGGGTACGCCGCAGCCGCTTTTCGGTTTAGAGGAATACATTAAAGGTCGAGATTATTGGATGGAATAAATTTACCAGTACGTAATCCAATTGAATACTTTCAGTAAGCATGTATTACGCAAGTTGTCCATTAAAAATATTCGCCAGCTTAAAAACAGATTCAATGAAATATTTTTTCTCGATTTCCAACTACTTAGATTGTCGTTTCTGTACAGCGTGTACTTTGATACCTTGACCGACAGCTATTCCTGTCATTTTAAAAATTAAGGATACTAATAATATTATTATCGGTTTGTCACAACCATACACATATCCTTTTTTTATGTTCATAGGTAGGCACTGATAGCAATCAACGTAATGAATGCCTAAATCTCCCATCAAAAAATCTGTAATCGAGAGAATTAGAGGAATAAATATTTAACCCGTAAAAATATTTGTAACTTTTCAATGAAACAATCGACGAACGCTAGACCGAGATCTATGACAACAAAACAAACAATTCCACGAATGTTAAAATAAAGGAAGAAGTACAGTTACTTCTACTCCAGCATGACTTGAAGAAAATAAAACAATTAGTCGCCAACTAGCCCTTAAATGCCTAGACACGTCCTGAAACTTAAATACGCCACCTTTCGCACCAAAGTATGTGTACTTACTACCTGCCAATATTAAATTTAAAAAAAAAATCATAATTAACTATGACAAAAGTCAGTACGTAAAGTAAATAAATTGTGTTTCACCCCTAATAAAAAAAATGCCATGACATCTTGACAATTATTAGATAAGTTTTCAGCTGTATTTTATTACCTCCATAAGCATCTATGTCTTATGTCAAAACTAACACTAGAACATAAACCCCCCCCCCCCCCCGCTATCAGTACTTAATTACTTATTAATGATTCATCATTCGGTAAACCGTTAATCAAACATAACCTAACGTACAAAAGTGTCGGTTAGGTGAACTAATTTCAATATGAAACACGTTAAAAATATCCACAAGATAGATTTTTCCTATATGCAGTAGATTATAAATTATTATTCAAACCAAAACCCCTACAAAGTTGTATGAGGTACACGTATACAGTTTTCGCGAACACATACAAGCAACAACACAATCATGTGTTACTGATAACAGAACATACACACAGGAAGTAGCATTTATGTATTATTAAATTGAGATAATGTTACAGACCTGTATCAATACACTGATAATTTTAACTGTTAATATTTCTGCGCAACAAATTATATATCAAGGATTTATTTTGAAGAGAAAAAGTACCCCTTTTTTACAAATAAATATAATGTATATAATATTAAAAAATAATGACAGCATAGCCATGCATATTTTCAACGGTTTTTAATATATATCAGACGGCGGAGAAAACCGCCCCACGAACGTCTGATTTCAATAAATCTACAATGGGTGAGACCACTGTAGCGAGAAACTCCCTCACCTGATCGGAGCAATTATGGTGTCAATTTGTGCGTAAAGAACCAAGCTAAGTAATACAGTAACAAAAAATTTCATTGCTACCCACAATGACGGCTGTACCAAATAAGAAACAAGAACTTGGTGGAGCTAGTAGTAGTAATTCTGGAAGACAGTGAAAATGGAAAACCGTTCAGTTATTGGGAATATATGATAGAAGCGTGATTAAAATGCTCCCACCATCTGTTTGAAAATTTCCAAAACAAGAAAAAAAATATTCAAAGAGTAAAAGATATGCCTTCGGCTAGAAATATTGTGAAAAATAGAATCTCAAAAGCTGAATTGCAATTTTTAAACTATTTTAATAGAGTTCTTAAAAACTACTTTTACATTTCTTCGCCATAACAAACTACTCAGCACGTCATAGTCGAAAAATAATATTTGGGAAATTGTGGCACGCGTACGTAAAAAGGTTCGCCATCCCAGTTATATAACATAATGAAACCATACATAATGGTTGATAAATAACTGTAAACCCAACTGTCAAAAAAGATGTTTGAGAAATATAGTTATTATTCACCGGAATATTATATTTTTCAGTGACAGCATTTCAAAGTATTATTTTATTGTCCAATATGAGGTAAAGGGCATTTGTCACCGCCATTATAATAGTAACATTCCCACTACCAGCGGAACTAACGCCAACGACGTCGGCGTATAATGACAGAGGTCCCCGGTTCGAATACTGGGTCTGGCAAAATTCTAAGTAGTGGTAGAGTAAGTGGGTAAGATCCATTTCTCGTAAAAAATTAAAATCTGTTGTAGTGACTCGTAGCCGAAGCATAAATATCTCCACAAAGTGAAGTTGCTGTCAATCGATTTTACGAGAAATCGTTTTTAAACATTTTGTCAAACTCTGGATTCAAACACACATTGAAAAAAAATGTGTGAAGTTTATCTAGTCAGAGCAGATATTATATTCACTACCACACTGCGTGCTTTTCATTGAGGAGATATTTGTTATTAGAATTGATCTTTAGCCGTCTGAATCTTTAGTTACTAGGAGGGGGAAGGTTATGTAAAGACAGACAGTCAGTAACAACAGACAACAAAATATAGTATATATTGTAGGTATTTGTATGTCAATGGAAAGGGGAGATAAGTCTAAAGTCACTACTATTCAGGAAAGCCAAAAAAAGATTGAGTTTTAGACCTCTTCGTATCTGAAAGTCTGTTTTTATGTTTTCCTTTCACACACAGAAATGAATTGGCGCAAAAATTTGTAATTGAAAATGTACCCTTACATACATATAACATATCATGCAGCGTATTGATTTGATATTTAAATCAGAATAAATACATGCAGACACGTATCCAAAAGGATACATCCACACAGTTCATTAAGTAGTCACTGGCATTAAGTGGATAATCATGACATGACAGCTAAACAATGGGGATCTGCAACTGAATAAGGCAAAGAGTCATTGGAGATAACATGGTATTTCCTGTTACTTATGTAGACACCAAATTCAAACATCTCAGTGAGTAATAATTTTTTCAGTGAATTTAAATTCTACTATTTAAGCCAATATATGTACATAGTACTCTGATGATGATATAGAAAACTACTCTTCGAGAATGTTTGTACATATTCACGTCATATATTTCAAAACGCAAACAATTGCTCTGATAAGGTGGTGTAGTCACCGCTATCAGTTGAATGGAAAAATGAGTCGCGTAGAGCAGCATTTCTCAACCACAGGTCCGGTCCGCAAATAGTTGTCCAAAAAATCCTCATAAAAAAATATCCCTTCATGAAAGACGTCAATCCATGCATAATACTCGAGAATAAGGAAATCAAATCGAGTTGTCTTCCGATGTCACTCTGGTATAGATACATACATACAAACATTGTTTGTTACAAAGCCGTTATCTCTGCATTTTTGACTTCATGTGAAAGGACTTTTTCAGTCATAACAATAATAACAACAAAACAGGGAAATCGAACGGATATCAATGGAGCGTTTCGTCTCTCCGATACAACACTGAAGCCATAGCTATCAACTATTCTAGCAAAAATGCAGCAACAAATTTCGCACAAATTTTTTAATCTAAAATTTCAATCTAAATAATTGCTTTCTCAAAATACCAAAAATTGTATTAACAATTTATTTAGTGATCTGTTTCTGATTACTTCAATTAACAATAGGCCCGGCCTGCCACAGGAGTGAACGAAGGAGAAAATGTGAATCCTTGCGAAAGCAGAGGCATAATTTGCCCTTCCCCTTACCAGTAGGCTCTTTCTCTTTGCACAGTAACAGAATAGTTTGACGATGAGTGCTCAAAAGACTACAAAAACTAATGATTTTCACGACAAACGGCAAATTGAGTATTTCTTTGTGATGGTGAAAGACAATTGGCGTAACGTCACGCCTCAGTGTCGTCAGCCAAATATAATACGTGTACATATTTAAGTTGAAGAATGACAATGAAAAGGGATAGATCGCTGCCAATTTTGATAATCGATAGTATAACCTGCTTGAAGTTGGACATGCCTGATCTATTGTGTTGGTCTGATAATCATTGGAAACTAAAAAAGTAAGTACTTGTAACGATGGGAACGATAATGAAGGTATGTGTTAGTGATTTTGTGTAAAAATAGACAAACCTGGAACACCGAGCCGGTATGTTTTTTGCACATATTTCAAGCCATGGACGATTTCTCTCTGCACAATGAAATCAATGCGTATTCTGTACTGCACACCCTCCTTGATGGTAAACACCTGCAAAGTAAACAGAGATATGAAAACTGTGCTAAAACAGAAAAACCAACAAAACCATTGAATTACCATTTATTTACATGCACACATAAGTAATATGTACCCCGTTTACACGTGCATAGATTTACTGTGCACAGTAAGAAAATGTATGGGGAAACATGTATTATCCTGCAGTTGGCAAGATTGTGTGCATGAATCAAACAAGTTTGGAAGCTTCTGAATTGTTCTGATTTTTTATGCGCAAGTAAGATCTGATTTGAGACAGTCAGCACTTTTATGTGTAAACAATTATTGTCACGATATTTTAAAATAAGCACTATTACTGACAGGTATGTGTACAGGCGCTATAATATCATTATCAATCACTCACTTTATAACACGCAATTGTTTTAATCATCAAATGTGGGCAAGTTTGTTATAACTTTACTGTCGCTACCTACAGAATGACTTCAAGAAAGCCGTCGCTCATGAGTCAGCTCAAGAGAACGAACGGGTGCATGTTGCCGCATTGCATTATACAGAGCGATTCAAAAGTTAACTCAAAACATATCTGTTCGACCTTCGTGGCACTAAATCTGTTACGGTTTGAGTGGAAGTCGCGTCCATAAATCATCCATCCTGAACCATCATTCATCAACCTTATAATATATCATTCATCCAAAAGTGTATCGTCCGTTTACCAGTGCGTGAACACCGAACCTGTTCCAATGCGCGCCAGCCCTCTCAACATCAAAAGTCAGCATCTGGCATACTGTGTAACCCCCCCCCCCCCCTACATCCGTATCACCTTCAAAATTACAGTCTACTGCTAAAAGCGCCAGAAAACATAGAAATTGCAGTAGGTAATAAAATTTAAATAACATTTCAACCAAAAATAGTAAGGATCAACACTCCGAGTGTACTTATACTCTTTGTTTAGGTATGTCACTGCCAGGGAACTCAGAAATAATGGGAACTGAAAAACACAACGGGTAAGGCGATAGCAGGTAACCGACTCGAGTAAGGAAGAATCCGGGTTAAACTTACACACGTGTTAAGAATACGTTTTACGTCGAATACTAAAAACTGCTCTCGGTTTATGCATTTACGCTCATTTAATGTTGGTGTATTGCACACACTATTGAACGTGCATAATGCGTGCTTCATTTTCGTAGGACACTCACACATTCAAAAGCCTGCTTCACCACGCGGCGTATTGAATATTGCCTATCGGTATTCTATTTATTATCTGTTCTGTGGTCACTGCCTACTGCTTAGCATGGCTATTTTATAATTTATCACTTTGCAATCACTACACTAGACAATGAATATAGGTTTATTTTTATCTGAAATTAACAATGGCAAGATATATAGATTACATATCAAAAGAACAATTAATTAATTATAATCTTTAAATAGAATCTTTACAATAACTATATAAAAAATACTATATTATTATACTACCTGTACTATATAAAAAAAAGCAAAATGCAAATACGAAATATTAAATACATATTATAATGGCGAATCAATTTTGGGGTTTTTCTCAAACTAAACGTTTGGTTTTTGATAGTTCCCAACAGATGTAATATGCTACCGTTCGTTGTATTATACAATTTATAAACAGCTGCAAATTATAAACAGTGTATAAACCTGTCAAGAGGAGTCGGTAAACGGAATTCTGTGTAGTGAATGTATACTTCAGTATCAACAAATTCAATGACTACCAAAGTTTCTTATAGAAATTGAAATTTTCGATATTGATTTTAAGAAAAGTATCTTGAATTTAAGAAATCGACGCAGAAGCCATTTATTCTTAAAATATCTGGCATAGGATGATGCAATGATTTGTACAAATCTGTACATGATGCATCTTCAGCACATTGACACATTTATCTGAGTAGCGGACACTGCATTAAAGCCATTAATATGTCGCTTATTGGAAACTCAAGATAAAAATAAATCTTTTGGACCGAATATAATGGTATTGTATATAAATCGTATTATTAGATGTACACCACAGTTGGATATCATTATTTTACTCCAAAACTCATTTGAATACCCAGGCCACAATATAAAGAAATGAAATTAGACCATTGATTCCCAATCAGTGTTCTACAAACCTTTTCCGGGGCTCCACCAGAATTCATAAAACTTTATGTAAAATGTGTAACTTCTTTATCCCGTTAGCAACAATAAAACATTAAAGAATTTTGAAAGTTTAATTAGATTCTTCGTACTCATTCAACTGATCGTCCTGTACAAAACGTGAATAAGACCAGCCGTCACATGACTCAGAAAATTGGTGTATAACCAAACATATAGAATGAGCGTTGGACTCATTTGAACTGAGTATATCATCAGGCCCACCAATGAATGATACACAGTTTGGGTGGAGACAGATACAATTACGACATGTATGCTTTGTATTGGACCTCGCACATCGTACAGGGCATACACTATGGGCAGTTTTAAATGACTAAGCCATGACGTACACAGGATAGACAAGTCACGCATGAGCTCTTAGTACCTCGTATAAAATGGAAGGATAGTGTGAAGTCGGATTTATAGAGCTTGGGCGTCCTAATTTGGAGGGAAATGGCTTTCAACAGACAGGTTGAGTTAGATACTGGGGGAGGCCAAGACCCACATAGTGTTGTAGCAGCAGGAAGAAGAAGATATTCACCTGATAATTACTATTTCACCATTTCATTTTTTTTTTAATATAGGTAAAAATTATTATTAGGTACTCAACACAAAATCATTTCAAAATATAAACATTTGTTTGTAACCTACAGTCAAGACATTAGGTAAAAACTGTTAAACATAATATATTATCTCATCCAGTTAAGGGTTCCCCGAAATTTTACGAAATATTCCTAGGGTTTCCTCTATCAAAAATGTACTGTACTAGACACTATTTAACCAATTTTGTTAGTTTGAGTGTTTTATTTACCTGCTTCTTAAGGTTTGTAAGATCACCAGATAGATCTAATTCAACATCGTCTCTCCCTTGAACGCACAGCGCCAGTTTCTTTACGATAACCTTCCGAGAATCTGTCGCATCTGCCAAATTAATAAATGTAACTAATTAATAATCAGACCTATCCATACAATGTACCTATGCCCCATCATTTGCGGTAACATACACTTCATATAGGCAAAAAAAACACTGCTTAAGATGCTTTTGTTAGGAAAGTATTTATAAAATGTATGATAAAATAAAGCTCTCATTTTGATACAATATGTCAGTGGTAGATCAACATTAAAGTCTGTGATTGGCTCATTAAATGTCAGCTCATCAGTAATTGGTTGTGACTTCACATCAAGAAAGGATTGGCTGTTAATAATTTAATGAATCTTTTCAAATATGTACATAGTTTAGTAAAAATACAATACAACGTATTTGAGTTCATGTTCTTATTAGACCTAAAAACAAATGAAAACCTAACACAACCATGATTTTTGTGCTAACTCTTCACTTATAAACATTTGAAAAATAGATTGGGTACAAGTCGGTTATGGGGAAGCCAGAGGCAAACACATTTTGAAAATAGCCGATTATACTGGATTATTTGTTAGGTTGGGTTAGTTTAGATTAGGTTTTCATTCTTTAATTCATGAATTTTGCCAAAATCGGCTAAGACAATTATTAGCGTGGTACCTGCCTGGCTTCCCCATAACCGACTTGTACCATAGATTGTTGTCGTCTGGTTCAAAGTTGAAAACCTTCAACAGAGATAGAGCCTAAATGTATGAAATTGAAGTAAAAAAAGGACCATCGGTCCATAAATGAAATTAGCTACAAATAACTTCGACAATTTTCAGGGTGTATATAAAGACAATCTGTCACAATGAGTAGTTAAGCAGTCAATAATACTACACTTCGGCATTATTATTAAATTGAAAAATCGTGTAAAATTTATGTAAAACCATTTATAATTGCGCTCCAGTAAGTAATCACAATGAACATAAAAAATGGCCACTGTTAATTAAAAACTGGAATGACAACCGAGCGATCTTAATATTTGTGGAGATGACCAACTTAACCATATTTCATGTGCTTGCAAAACAATTTTAAATATCATAACAGAAATAACATAGGTACCTATACGACTTCTTCTATTTATAGTCCAAATTCTTTGGTTTGAGTATTGAAATTTTTAATGTGTAAAATGAGGATCATAATCCTGTTATGAAAAGTAAAGTAGAACCTTCAATGTCTGTAGTAGTTTTATCATTTATTTATGAATTGAAATGTACACAGGTTTATTTATATTAAAATTGATTAATAATAAGAGCATGATAAATAATCATATATTAAGATGAGTGTGTGTTTAAAATTAGTAAGATATATTCGGAAGGAGTAGAAATGCATACCAACAATGACTTGTCCAGCCTGTGCTTGTCCCAAGAGCGTTTCTTTGTATTTACGCAGGGACTCGTCGTCCTGATCGGCGGCAATGATCTCCTCGATGGTCTTCTCCGGCGGAGGCTTGTAAATTGTTTCATTTTCACAGTCAATTTCGTCGGGAGTGACAGCCACCTCGGTTTCGTTTGACATTTTGCTGTTGCACGAAAAACAGGCCGTCAATTAAAATTTATAAGCATAACAGACCGTATAATATTTACAAATATGAATTACACGTTATATATAACATAATACAATCAATAACGCTGCTATGGCTTTATCTGTGCTGCGAATGACTCAATGGAAAGAAGAGTAGCTTACCGGCGAATCAGTCACACAACTTTAGCATATCGAAAACTGTTATTGAGCGAGCCCAAAGAATAATTCCCTCTCAAATCAATGCGGATATACTGGAAGATTACTCACCTATAGAATAAAAAATTATATATCCTATCTAAGAACTGAACAAATTGAATTTTCAACACCACCCACAGCTAAACAACGATTGGAGTTGTTCTCAAATAGAAATGACGGGGCGGACTATTTCCGGTTGTGTGTGCTCAAAAATGCTGATCGAGGTGAGATAAAAGTAACTACATGATACTCGAACAGGAAAATGGCATACCTACCTACCTAAAGCATATCTAGCTTTATTATTAATAATTATTTATGACATAATGTAATGTAGTGCCTAGGTATATTGTGATAGTATTCGCCAATGGTTTTTAAATTATATTTTTCAACTGCATTGTAGAATACAATATATAGCTACTATTCTGATATTTAATTAAAATTTGCATAACTGACTGAAATTAAAATTTATATGGACGATATGTATATGTTTGCGGTTTATAAAAACAACCGAGGTGCCTGTACGTTAACTTTACCTTAAAAATGATTTAAAGGTTTTATAAAACTTAAATACATAGGTATACTTAGGTAGGTTTTAAATTTTATATTGAATTTGCTTATAATTAATAGGTAGGTACCACCCAGTATTGTTAACCCAATAACAATTAACAACGATACAGTATGTACTATTTTATTACCTATGGGACGTTTTTCTAGTGTCTTTTGACGATATGTGTACCTACTATATTTTTATCAAGGTCACTATTAATTACATTTAAAAAAAATATATGAATGTGTGATTATAACATTAAATTTCATAGCGATTGACCCCACTTCACACCTATCGACTCTGCCGCCATAGGAAATGTGGGAGCCAGCCGGCTGGCCGAGTACGCCTGCGTGGGGCATAAATGGAACTCAACGGCTACCTAGACGTGGTTATGTCGGCGCATATAATAAAGATCAATAATTATTACATTAGCAGATTCGAAGGCCAACCGTCTTGAGTCGTTTCCTGAAGTCGTGACCAAATTGGAACAATTCCATTTTTCTAGCATGATTGTGTCGAAGATTACTGAGAACGTACCTACCTACGAAAATATCCGATTAATCTTGAGCTTTCTAAAGTGGCCGCGCAAGCGTGTCCTGTCGCGTTTAATTAATATAACAACACAAATTTGATGTTTACATACTTAATGTAGACTTTATTCATTACCTATTTTAACAGAATAATAATACCTACCTACCCAAGTAAATACAATCAACATCTCGTTACTAATTGTCTAAAAACATCGAGTATATTATTATTAACCAATCAAATGAAGTGCGAACACGAATGAGTTGGTAGCTGAAAGACGTTGGTTGAATCTGGTCGGATCTGCGAGTCTGCCAGTGTAATGGGCGTTTATACCTACTGACTGCGTACAGCGCACGCTGAATTCCATATGCATAGACAATAATTATTATGAACCGATATATTGCTTTTGCTTATGGCCAATCAGCTGTCATCTTGATATTTCAAATGTCAGATTTAGAATCATTTGTTATTGTGTATATTATTATGAATAAAAATATAAAATAAACTGTTATACACACATTTCTTTTCAAAATATTTCCAAATATTGAGTTGAAAATATTGTCTAGAAATCTTTTTTAATCGAACATGTCTCAAATGCAAGTAAGACAACATTAATATTCCTTAAGGTCAAGGTTATTCTTATAATTACAATCCATTGACCCAAATATCTTGCTATTTACTTATATAAAAGTGTCACTGAAAGTATATCAGACTATATTTATAAAATTGTATTCAAAATACTGACATGTGTATAGTAAGTAATATAATATCACAATAACAATGTCAAATACTATTTATATTCAATTCCTCCAGAGACTCATCCCTTACAATTGCTGTAAAAGGCCGTATTCTATGGCAAAAGTGGCATCGGATCTGGTTAGATTCACTTCTTCTGATGATGGACCGAAGGAATTAAAATATGAGCACACAGCGAAAGCAGAAAGACCGATATATTCACCAGAGAATCCAGTAAGCATTTTGTACGATTTTCTAGTAGATTTGAGATGCAATACGTAAAGGTTGAAAATTAAGAATTTATGGTACATATCTTTGAGAATGAAGTCTGAACAACCTGTAGGTAGACTTTGTTGGACAAATCTACCTATATTTCGATCCATGGCCCCCACATCCTGAAGCGGGCTCCCATAGATATGGTTTCACGGGGTTAAAAGCAGTGTGATGTTCTACAGTGAGCAGTGTTCCTCAAATTGTATTCTGCGGTACCCCGAGCTTTCGCGAGGTCAAATCAAGGGTATTCCTTGTATTTTGAGCAATTTTTTGTATTTTTAAATAAATCTACTTGAATTATTGAGTTGTCGGCACTCGGTTTCATATCATGAACCACTGATGGCGACCTCATTTTATAGTTGCCATGTGATCTTTCACCATATTGGGTAAATAGCCATGTTTATTAGTCAGGAAACACACTAATAATATTTTTTTTTTCCGACCATGTCTGATCCTAATAGGATCATATGGGCCTCCACAGAATAGAGGTTTGTATTAACAGATTTTATTTTTTACGAGAAATGGATGTCAGCCACTTGCTCAACCTATTAGGTCCATACCCTGACTCACACACAAATTAAAAAACAATACGTGTACCAGCCAGACCCAGGATTCGAACCTGGGACCCACGGCGTTATAGTCCAACGCTTAAGCCGCCCGGCCACAGTGGGTGTTAAAAATTATTAGGTACATAAAATTCTATACGAGAATTATCATTTAATTATATTATTGTCATATCACATCAAATTGCATCGCACAGCCCACATATTATAAAATGTTAACACACTTTAAGCAAAATAGCACCACAGGCAACTTTTTTTTACTATTAGAGCAAATTTGTGGTGTGTCTATGTCACTTAAGTGGTCGATCCGCCACACTGGGCCCCAAGGCTAGAGCCCCGTCAGCCCCCCCCTTGTGGGAGCCATGTTTCGATCCATGCAGCACAAAAATCATTTTTGATTAGGTATTTAACACCTCCGACGGCACGAGGACGGGATCGTAGCTTTACTCGGCTGACAAACCTCGTCTTTAGTTTGGCTAGCTCAGTTATGTGCGTCCCGAGTGGTGTTAAAATTCGTCTTCTCGGGATAATGTGTTTTAAAATGATGTCCCTTGGTGTTATATTATTGTCGTTTATTAACAAATATAGAGTTTTTACAAAGTTACAATCGTTTTATGATACTATTTCATAATTAAATTTTTCAGGTGGGTCTCAGAGCTTTTCAATTATCCTGTTCAACGCTCACTAACTGCAACGGAGTTCTCTTTCAAGTCCTCAACCCACGCCAACTTACGAAGGAACTCCCGTGATTGGCCAAATCCAATCGGATGATATTTTGATTTGGCGAATCAGGAGGTAGCCTTCAGCGCTAGCGCTCGTTGAGTTTAGCATTCCGCGGAAAAATTATAATATTTGAATTCTTATTACTAGTACATATTTTTTTTTTTTAGTCTTAAAATTATCGCTTTCGTCCATCATCATTTGCACTTTAAGATTTATCTTTATTACACCTCCGCCCAGTATGTGATTTTCACACACCGGACGAAGGCCTTTACCTATAAATAAGATATTTAACTAGTTGAGCAAGGAATCAGATTAGGTGTTTTATGAAGCCGTTTCTAAAAGTTAGGGTTACATTTCGGCTTATAATTGCTAAATGATTATCTCACACCTGGAGAAGACCGTGTGTAATAGGGATGTATCATATTCCTTTTGGTGTTTAAAATTTTTGTAGCAGTGTCAAAGCAAAGCAATTCGTGTAAAAAAATAATGGTAATGGTGTGCGGTACCGCATGACCTTTTATAACTTTCTTTTTATGATAGTTAGGGAGACTCAATGTTATAACACATTCTGTAGCCTCAAAAACATACCTGGCTAAATTACATTTTGAATCATGTTTGCTAGTATAGTAAGATCATCGGACAACTGCTCAAGTAGAAAAAAGGCATAAGTGGTAGGTTGCATTGCGAGAATTTCAATTGAAAATCAAACTGGCCGTGTTTGAAAAATGATTGCAATAATTCACACGTTCACATGTCTTACAAATGCATTATTTCGATGGTAACAGTAGGTATTTGTTAGTTGAGTCATACTAGCTACTGTAATATAGTATGCCATCGAAAATTACGAAATTTTATTATAAACTTGATATGCCGTATTTATGAGTTAATAATCATCTTGATTATTTCAGGTTTCAATTGATAATCCACCCACAACATGCTGCATGTCTGGCTGTCCAAATTGTGTTTACATTGAATGGGCAGATGCACTTTCCAAGCAAATGGCCGCGGCTGACCCAATCATAGCTGTTAAAATATTAGAAAATGTCACCGACCCCAGTATGAAAGCATTCCTCCAGATGGAGCTTAGAAATTTGGGTTTAATTAAATAAATGTAACACATAATAAATAATTCATATCATTTATTTTTGTAAATAAAACATATAAATCGGGTATTATTTATTAGCTTTATAATTTGTGGGGCATTTAGTTACAATTTGATTTTTCATCATAACTGAATATAATATTATAAGTTTTGTATTTAAGCTTAGAGTCTGTCCACAAGGGATGTTTTGGCGTGCGAGTAACAAGTTGCGCGTTCTCCAGGTACATGTGACCCAATTCAGCCGTCCACAGGCGCTCGCACATGATGACTGTCGTGCGACAATCGCCAGCAAGCACTAGACTCTGGACGATCGCGGCATTTACAGCCATTACAAAATGAATTACGACCAAAATAAATTACGTCACCTAGCTTGTTAAGTGCCGAGAATAGGTATTGAAAGTAATCGCGAAATACAAAATCTCATAGAAACCGACTAACACAATTGAGTTGTTGTGTTTTTTTCTACACTTGTATTTGTTTTTTTATACCGATTCAAAAATGAAATACGTCACCTAGTCAATTCAAACGCTCAGGCTACGCCATTTCTGGACGGAAGACATTTCTGGTTCTCGAGCGTAAATCGCGATGGGACTTGCGCCATGTTGACAAGCTCTTAGCCAACGATGAATCACCAATATTCTAATGGATTTGAAATTTGTATCTGTTTGTCCCACAATTATATTACATATATTAACTTTGTCAGAGCTCAATATATTTTATACAATTTATTAATTCGTGTGAATATTTTTTATTACATATTATCATTTTAGCGAAGATATTATATTTATAAAAAATATAGATTAATTTGTAAATAAATAAATTGTAGACAAAATTACAATAATAATATTTAATTATTCATACTAATTAGCATTATTTGTGTTAATTTTCTTAAAACTGTTCAAAAAACAGTATTTTCTAGTCATATCAGCTTTATAAAGTTGTGAAAAAGTCTATTATGTACCTACTCATATTTTTATGGTTCTGTGATCTTGTTATGTATATTTTTATTTTTTGAATTATTCCCCTAATGGCTAAAGTAAAAATATTGAATCTATCATGGAATGAGTATTGGAATGTAATGTTACATACATAATTATAAAATTGTTAATTTATTTGTACAAATCTCGAGTACACCTGTTGTTCAAAATAAAAACTAATCATTTTGATGTATTGTTAATTTTTATTTACAATTTGGCAGTGAATTATTCAGTACAATGTGATAATAATTATATTATTTGTTATTGGAGAGTTTTTTGTTTTATTTTCAGTCAATATAAACTAGAGATTGCAATACCGAATGAAAATACAATACCGGCATTCAAAAAATAATTGCAAAAAACAGAAGTAGGTACCTATCTACCAAATAATATTTTCCAGCATGGGACAATGAAGGGCCACAACTAGACAATGCATAACCTAACAAAAAAATTACAGTCCTATTAAGCCTTTTATATTTATAAATACATTTTATTTCCACTTTCAATACCGAATATATCAGTATTATTTGTTTTTTAAAACCGGTATTTCAGTATCGTAAAATACTGGGATACCGGTTTTCAAATTCGGTGTTACAATCTCTAATAATATAATCGTCATAATCTATTTTTTAGTTACATACATTACTAGAGTCTGTATTCTATAAGCTGACATACAAGTCACACGGAAAGCATTGTGCCATCGCGTTCAAGTGTTGCAAGTTTTCAATTGGAGGGAATTAGATGGATGCTGAAGCGGGGGGGGGGGGGGGGGGGAGGGAAACCGCACACCAGCTTATAAAAGACAGACTCTAATGCTGTTACCACTTTAATAGTACTGATGTTGTCATAATGTATGTTTGTAGAAATAAAAATACACAATTCCCAATTGTCTACAAGTTCAGTCATTTGTGTTAGTCGGAGTGTCACATAGTAAGACTGTTGGTAGAACGATTGTCATATAATATATGACATTGCAGTATATTATTGAGATACAATTTGCATAAAT
Organism: Rhyacophila brunnea; assembly: GCF_057557595.1. Taxonomy (NCBI): domain Eukaryota; kingdom Metazoa; phylum Arthropoda; class Insecta; order Trichoptera; family Rhyacophilidae; genus Rhyacophila; species Rhyacophila brunnea. Next base: position 2,023,594 of record NW_028232882.1, on the reverse strand, counting down.
TTATTGAAGACCTTATGCCTAATCCAGACCAACATACATCCGTTAGTAAATATATGAAAATAGTATAAAAACTACTTAAAAGGTGTAAAGAAACTGTTTACAATCATTTGTTGTACAAATACATTAATTACATTATTATTTTAATTGTTTAAACTGCCATCTGTATGCATATAATAAATCACAAATTTAAACAGTCACATGTTTTATATTTCATCTAAAATATGAAAACGCTAGCAAAAGTCATCTTCTAGAGATAGCAGTTAGGTTAATGATAAAAATTACTAATATCTATATTATCTGATAAAATAGTCACATACCTAATATGTCATATTATTATGCCTATATTTGTGATAAAAAAATACTTGACAAATATATTATGATTTGTATTATGAGTTTATAATATTATGTAGTGTGACACCCCCGTATGGTCCCCATTTGGGGATGTCTTTGTGTATCTGGAGACGCCCGAATCGGTATCAAAGCCAACAAATAATAAAGCGCTGATTACGAAAATAAATAATAATAAAAGAGCCCAGCCGGCAATGCCGTAAATTTTGTTAACCGTTGGAGATTTGCAACGTCGCTTTCTTTTCGACGACGGTTTCGTTGGAAAAAATCACAAGATGGCGCGCAGATCGCGACAAACAGAAAAATCGCGAGCACGCCGATTTCGTACGGATAAAGAAAATTATTCAAAATGTAACCATATAGTATAATATAAACCTAAATAAACTCGCCGTTTTCCATCACAATTCCGGTGGCTTAATTATCCACCTTCATCCCAAATACAGACGATAAAAAAGAAAACAAAACACAAAGTGACAGTTGAGAGAATCTCTTACCAAAATGGAGGGGAGTGATAGTAGGTACACATAATAAAGTATAAATAAAAAAGATTGAATGTATCTATAATATATTGAATTAAAGGACGGCTGTCTCTAGTATTTGTCTCTTTATCAGTCGCTCCTTGATTCAGCATTCATCATGAAGGATTCATTCGTCATGATTAATTTCTGTCTTCATCGAAATATTTTTTTTTTTACATTAATAATTACCTTTACCATAGTTTACTATATTATTATGCAGATGTGTTATTATTATTTCAGCATATTTGGTTTTGTGAAATGATACTAGTTATGACTCCAGCCTAAATATAAACAAAATTGGAATTATTGAAGTGGACAGCGTTAATGACAGGTAATCAGCCTCACCCATTTTACTGTTATTGAAGTTTTATAGGTGGTCTGTACAGCTCTAATTAGCTATGACTTTCCATACAGCCTCAGTCTACAGATACATAATGTGGTTAAGGGTGAAACGGTATAATTACGTAGTTTTAAACTCGCTTGCGTCAGCGATAAATGATTAAGTTTTAATTTAATACTATAGATCCACCAGTACAAGTTGTCCGCTGAGTGAGGCCGCCACATGATAACATTTGACATATCATTCAATACTTTTTTAGTTCTAAATTTGAACACCGGACGATTTATGATGGTATATCTATACTGCCCCCATAAGCAAAAAGGCAGCTATTTGCCAAAGTCGCATTTTGAGATAATGTGACATTAACGTTTTTTCAACTTTTCTTAATACATTTTTAAATAATGTGGATGAATCATTTGATATATGGTATAAGCAAAAACCAGTATATTTTCAATCGATGCTGTGTTTTTGCTTATGAAACTTGTTATAATGTCTTTTTGTTAAGAATAACTACCGTTTTTGTGAAAAAAAATGAAAAACAATATCTCAATAATTATTATACTGAAATAAATTTTATACCTTTATTTTATTTTATAGACTTTATGTCAAATGGTTCAGAATTTCACGTAGAGCATTCATTATCTGTACACTAACTCAATTTGTGATTTTTGTCGAAAAGCTGCCTTTTTCCTTATGAGGGCAGTATAGTAATGACTCCAGCCTAAATATAAACAAAATTGGAATTATTTAAGTGTACAGCGTTAATGATAGGTAAATTACGATTATGCAAACTCGAGTGACAAGTGATATATGCTTAGATGAGCGTCACACATTTTATTGTAACTGAGGTTTTATAGGTGGTCTACACGTCTTGTCTATATAACATAATGACTCTAATTATCTATAAAAGGATGAAACTTATAATTATGTAGTCAGCTTTAAACGTACTTGCGTATTTAATTAGAATATCTCTAATTTACAGTGGCATTTTTTCCCACACGCTGGCTCTGTTTACAAGATATTGTGCTTCCATTGGAAATATGTACAGATTATCAGAATATTTACAAAAAATTAAAACGAAACTACTCATTTATATTTATGAGTTAATTATACGGAATGTTTTGTATAAATAGTATTGATTATTATTGTTTATTTTTAGTTATTGTTGTTATAATAGTATCAAAGCTAAAACTGATTATAATTATCATTACATATCTAGAATTTCGTAAACACTAGGGTCAAGTAGAGTGTCAATGATAAAGTTTATGAATATTTTTTGAGGAAGAGAGCATTATTTAATAAATAATACAGAATGATTAGAATAAATTGTGTTTCCTATATTATTTCTTGTACTATTTATAGGTCGAGGATTCTGGCTCCGTCTCCCGGTACGCATATGTAAAATGTTGGGGTCCCATTGTATTTCTTCGTTATGGTTTCCATAAGATTATCAACTGCTGCTTTGTTAACCTGAGAAATGCACAATTAAATTAGTCATAATTAGGCATTGTATCTAATTATAATATTTAATTAGTTATTTGTTGACATGTCTCAGAGGTGAGGTGTCTACAGTAAACTCCCGATTATCTTTGATTTTTTTTTAAATTTAATTTTAATTTAAATTTAACTTTAAAAAAGATTGATCACTTTCATAAACATGAACCTCGCTTAGAAAAATTCGAACTGACAGAAAGATTCCTGCAAACGAACCAGAATCACAGATTTTCTTAATAAATAATGAGTATTAAACATGTTTAAATAATTGCCTGCTTTAGAAATGTTTAATAAATGTAGTATTTTTAAAAGAAAAAACTATAGTTCGGATTATTCGTGTTTTTCCTTTATCCGTGCCGCCTCTCCACACCATTTGCCCGGATGATCGGAAGTCTACGGTATTTGCAAAACTAACATTTTCAGTAGAGGTAAAAAATTAAAAGATTTTATTATAATGTATCATTATTTGAACTAAAATTTGTCACAAACAATAATTTAACTCTGGGGTACAAATATATATTTATTGCAAATGAAGATAAGTAATCTTCGAATTGCTTTATTGTCTGAATTGCAATATTTCGACAATAAAGATCATGAGTAACTTACCAGGGTAACTGTACATCCTCCGAAGCCTCCGCCAGTCATCCGAGACCCTAAAACGCCGTCCACTGACCGAGCCAAGTCAACTAAACTGTCCAATTCAGGACATGACACTTCAAATAGGTCCCTCAGAGAATTGTGTGACTCGTTCATTAATTTGCCCATCTGGAATATGAAATTAAATTGATTACTGTGTATTTTACTTGTTTATAAACACTCATAGTGATGTTTTATTTATCATTCCTCCCCTACTTTTGCCACCCCTCTCAGTCTTCAACTTAATCAGCTTGACGGTTGGGTTTGATTTTTTTTAAAGACTGATTCGATTTGAATTTCTTTTGATAACAGATAATCAACGGTCAGATCTGACGCATGTCCCACTATTTTACATCACTTCACCACTCCATCGCTGCTATCTGATCACTTCGCCTATTTTATTTAGTTACCGTTGGATGCCACTGTATGACTACATTTATCCACCGGTTATCTATATTCTGTTCACCTGTTGCTAGTTCGATGGCTCTGGTCACGTTTACAATGAAAAACAATAATTCGATTCTTATGTTAAGGCTTCAGCTGGGGCATGGTCTAAAACGATCGTGACGCGCAGATTATGCAAATGTTGTATGCAGAACAAAACATAATTTGTCATAAAAAGTCAACATGCGTCCATTTAATCTTATGTTTATTGTTCTATTACTAATAGTATATTCACTGACATGTTTTCTTTTTCAAGTAAATGGGTAACGTTTTTTAGTCATCTTTACACGATTTAAGAATTAATTCCCCCATCGCCATCACGAAACAAATTGACGTATTCACAGCTTGACTTTCGCTCTCCGATTGCCAGCCAGTCCGGAATTTCGTCGCACCTATAGTTGAAAATTATTTGCCGTTTCACTGAAGTACCGTCTTAAATGGACATTGCCACTGTCAACACAGGCAATCTCTGTCCAATAATGTATCTCAGAACCAAACGGTGTTATGTTAACAATAATATTATAGATTATAGAATATCATTATATCTTACTTTTATGAAGTCATTTTCCTGCAAAGCTTTGGCGGCACTGGCTGTTCTACTAATTTCGGAAATTACGTGCTCGGCTCTGTCTATCGTTTTGCCATCTACTTGTAGTCTCCTCAAAGCTATAGAAAAATAATTACGCAGTATTTTATTATATAGTAATTTAATATAAAACAAAATAACTTTGATAAATATATCGTAACAAACCATTTATTTTATTCAACGAATAATTCACAAGATTTTGAGAATGTAACATTCCATTTATTGAACATACATAACTTGAAAACACCTCAGATATATACCCGCTAAAAAAAATCATATTTGAAAAAAATATAGGTTTATTAAAAATTATTAGCAACTTCAAGTAGACATTATAACTAATAATTACAAGATAAAAAGAACTTTTTATATACAACGTTTTTAAATTTTCTATTGAATTATTATCCTCAATATGTTCAAACTTGTACTTGATATGAAGTAAATAAAAAACAAACAAATATAGAATACCGAAATGTTATTTTGATTTCCATAGTAACGCATGTATATATTAATAATTTAGTTGCTAGGACCACCCACTTAGCAACCAATATGGTGGATTGGATTACGGATTTCTTCCGAAATAACTTTTCATACAAAACAGAATTAACTGAAAATGAATTCAATTCTACTTAAAGATGGCTAAAGATATTAAAAGAATGTATTGGCATTGTGTTCTGATATATTCTAAAAGTTTCAAATGTCTAGCTAGTCGGGGAGTTAGTTAAAAATCGATTGCAAGATTTGTACTGTATAAACAACCACCGGACAAATAAGAATACGAGCTAATAAAAATGTTGTAAAATATTTGGCGACAGCTGGGCGTCAGTTAGTAATTAAGGTAATTAATTAATATTCCTCGATTTAATACACAAAAACCGATAGTCAATAATAACGAAATTGAATAAGTATTTCATGTATGACCTACTAGTTGAAATTGTTGCAATTAGATAGGAGGCTCGTAGCATAATTGGTTAATGCACAGTTAGCTCCATACCAGTGGTTATAAACGGGTTCAAATCCTTTCAAGAATCGTATTTTTTTCAAATATGATTTTTTCTGGTGGGTATATAATATATCTGAGGTGTTTTCAAGTTATGTATGTTCAAATATATCGTAGTTTGAGGATCTTTTGTCTACCTCGCATGCAATGCCTATAGGATTGCAAGACTCTCTTCAGTGCACAGTCTTCCAATCTTGATTGATTCATTTGCACTTGTATTGTCATGAAATCATAGAGCTCAGCATTGTATTATTTCATCCAATTATCGTCAGTTATTGGTCTATAGATATGGGGGAGAAATTTTCTTCTGAAAAAGTATACAGCCCATCACTTCACAGAGTTAATGTCCAGGTTTACAAGGTGTAAGTTTGCAAGCTGCAATTGTTAACAATAGAATAATTACTTTCAAGTTCTTCCAATTCTATGTTCCTTAATGATGGTTCACTTAGTAAAGTAGCGGCATTTTGGCACTGAGATCTTCGGAGCGGGTATTCACTTCCCGTGAGTTTGTGCTTCACATTCGAGTTGGTGATAAGGAATACAAATTCGTCACTTATTAACGGTATCAATGTCGCTTTTAGTGTTCTGTAACAGAAAAAAATTGAACATGAGATGGTATCACAGTTCACCGTGAGCTGTCAGACCAGAGACATCAGATGGCCTTTAGTTAAAAAAATTACACATTCGTGGAGCATTGCAGACAGTAATGTTTCAATTTTATTAAATTCAATCAGCATTTTTTTTTTTATATTGATAGGTATAACTTGACACTTACGAGCACCTACTTGCTTACCTACTTTTGAATTATTTATAACTCTTACTTACCTACCTATTTTCTTCTGTTTTTCCCTTAGAGGTTTTTATTACAGATTTTGTAAGCATTTTATTTAAACATGAACAGCGCTCGAAATGGAAAAGTTTACGAACCGGAGCGTTCGAAAATTTTTTGAGGATATTAACATGGTTATCAAATTTTATGGGTATTTTATAAACATATGTGTGCTAGTTTTTTTGGCATATCTAGCTCAGACGGTCAAAATATTTTAACCACGAGACGGAGCCATAACTTTACAGATTCCACGAACCGAAACGGCGCTCCGGTCATTTCGAGCCCTGAACATGAACTTGTCCTCAATGCTATACAGCCATCGGTTTCCAATACAATAGCTCATGGTGAACTATAATCAGGGCAACTGCATATATATATAATTTTCCAGACATGCACCAAATGAATAGACCCAATTTTAAAAAGTTATAAAATAACATCTACCGAAACTCACCTCACGTGAGTGGAATATACAATATCTAAAGTGATATGATTGAATATATTTATTGCCCTCACAATTGGCTTTAATAATGGCAAGTTAGTTCTGCTAATAGAGATTTTTTAAGATATGAACCTATTATCAAAACATTTAAAACAAAACACTGAGTTTTCTTCTTTACTAAGTATTATAAAATATGTACTTAATATTAATTATGTTGTTTACTGGATGAACATCTAAAATGTTTGTAAAATCTGTGAAATTGTAAAACTCAGTACATGGACTGGACCAAACGATCTGGACACACATTTTAAATCTCGGTTGCTAGCCGATAGTGCGACACTCAGTGCTCTTGTAGGCCAATAATTCGGGGTTTAGGGTGACAAGGGCGAAACTACAAAACAATGGTTTTGAGAAACACAAAAACAGTCTTCTTTCAAGTAATTTTCTCCTTAACCCTTAGAATGCTACGCAACGATATATCGTTGTTTTTGATAATGGCCAGAAATGCTAACAACGATCGTCGTTTTGCTTTTGATGCCTGAAATGTTAAGTTAATTTGGGAACATACTACTGCACCAGTGGTACGAAACATTGTTTTATCTATTTAGTTTTATTATTGTGTAATATGTATAACCCGATTCATATATGTTTTGTGACTGGGTAGGTTTAGAACTTATAATATTGTATTTTTTTTCATGGCATCACCCTTTTTACAATAAAAACAATTCTAAATACAAATTTCAGTTTACCATATAAAAATTTGTTTACAGTCAAATTCTTGGTGGAAGGACAATGTTTTATTTTATTTTATGCATTTGAAATAATGGGAAAGACTTTTACTCAACTCAGTGTTTAAAGTAGAGTGGATTTGTGCTTTATAAAAACAGTTTCATTTATAAAAAAATAATGAAATAAAATCATTTGCAATACATATTTTAAATGTTCCAATAAACAAACACCATGAAGACCTTTTTCACAAATCACGCATATTGTACGCGATCTTTTAACGAGGCCACCATGCAAAATTTTTCTTTTCAGCCGGATAGTTTCTTAATTCCACTACTTTGTATTATCCCTCGTGTGGAATAACCGATTGTTTTCAATAACTGATAAAAATCAAAACTCTGTGCGCGGATCGTGCATTTCGCTCGCTCTCGCGATCGCCCGTATGATAGAGCGAGAAAGAGGTATGTCAATTACTTGCATCGTTATCTATTCAAAACGATAAATTAATAATTACAAAACGTGTTTTCATAATATTCCGATTTCGCAGAATCAATTAGAGTGGTAAGGTGTCTAAAAATAATACAATACTTTAATTTATCGACAATTATTAGTAGCAATCCTCGACCGGATTATGCACAACATCGTAGCAGCCAAAGGGTTAAGACATATTATTTTTATCAGTAAAAAATGCAGTTGAGAGTGTAAGGTTTTGCCTTTATAATGATTTTATTTGTAATGATGTAATAAAAGTGATTTTCGGAGCCAGTTCAATGCTTAACTCAAAACCGTGATTATTGTAGTTTCGCCCTTGTCACCCTAAGCCCCCGAATTGATCCTAAGGCATAAAGCCCACCAAAAAAGCGCTCGACGCGCTCACTACTGAGTAGGCCCCCTCCCACCCGCGCATTACCCTTCACCTATGTAATAAGGGGCTCAAGCAGCACAAAATAATTATTATTATCAGCGTCTCTCATAACAGTCATAACAAAGCAATAAAAATATTATTAAATTTCTCGGGGCTTGTAATTAAAATCGGACACGCAATAAAATTAAAAAATGAGTTCTCTGTTATTAAATAATGGCTTTTCGCCCGTCGATCGACGACGCTTCCAGAGCGTGATTTTGCTCGCCGCGTTCAATGAATGGACTGCATTGTATTTTCGTTCATTCGTATCGCCGAGAAGCCAAAAAACGATGACTCATAGGGCGGGCGCGCATAATGCGTCGTCAAATCCATTGGGCGCTGGCGTATTTGATAACGTTGTATTTTCGTTGATTTACGCGCCACTTGTGAAATTTTGCCACGAGAGCCACACTTGCTGCGTTAAGTGGGTTTTACGCCTTAGGATTCCACAGTAGTAGTGGCCAATTCTCCCTCACCAGTGATACTACAAAAGTCATCTACCCACTACAGATTCGAGATGATAAGAGACAATGTAGTGAGTGAAACAATGCGACCTTGCCCTTGTTTCATGCTCCAATGATAAAGGAAGTAAGTATGTAAGGTTATGTTATCAAAGCTATCATTGCCAGTGATAATAATAATGAATTAAGTACAACAAATTATAAGACTTCATACTTGCAGTCTATTAGCAGTGCATGATTTTCTCTTCCCATTGTTGATATAAATTGGTCCATAATCCCACAAGGCATACCGGCAAAATCGTGTTCAGCTCTCTGGCATATCAATGCTTTGTCTTTGGGCCTGCAGGAAAACAATAATGATAATAATATACATGTTATTATAATGCTAAATATTACAAAATTCAATAAACTTTACAAGTGTTATATTAAATTTACAACAGTTACTTAACTTATTTTAAAACACTAAAAAATCATTTTAATTATATACCTACTTGTTGGAGAATATAATTAAAATGATTTTTTTGTGTTTTAAAATAAGTTAAGTAACTGTTGCAAATTTAATATAACACTTGTAAAGTTTATTGAATTTTCATCTTTAGATAACGAAAAAAGGAAAGTGGGACAAATTAATGAAATGTTGATAAAACTGATAAAATTATTACTAAACTAATAATTATGGGGAAATTGGGTTCGTACAAGTGATATTGATCCACCCCAGAATAGTTTAATAAGATAGAAATGCGAGGCGATATAGACCAAGACTTTAAAGCTAGTTTTGGTCATAAAACACAAGAAATACATAGTATCCGGAATGTCCTTCAATATTACCAATATTGAATGTGCGTTTCGTTTCATGATAAACTTTAATGAATATTATAATCATGGCCCCCACAAGGGAGGAGCTGACTGGGCTCTGGCCTGGGGCCCCAGCCTTAGAAGGGGCCCGGCATGATGGGTCGACCAGATAAGTGATATAAACGCACTTTGCAAATTTGCTCTAATAGTAAAAAAGTCGCCTGCGGCGTTATTTTACTTCAAAGATATTAACATTTTAAAATATGTGGTTATGCGATACAATTTTTGATTATTGTGTGTCAATACTCGACAACTCTATAATTTAAGTGAATGTTTTAAAAAATACGAACATCGCTAAATAAATTTGACCTCGAACACCATTTGGAAAATGCTTGTATAGTGTCACATTGCCTTTAACATTGACGATAGGTACGGGGGCCCGCCAAAGATTCTAGCCTGGGGGCCCGTTTCAGGATGTGGGGTCATGATTATGATACATACCTAACTACTGTTGAAAATAACGTATTCTTTAACATGTGTGTAAAGTTTATAGTTTTACCATACTTTTATCCACACTCAATTGTACCTTACTACCACACCAAGAAGGTAACCTACTTTCCTTATTTTTGTGTTCTCTGGATTCATCCATATTATCTTGATTATGGTAAAGTTAAATCTTGAAATACAATTGGATGTGGGTGCCTAACTACTTAGTTTACCATAGGTACAAAACTCAAATTATCCAGTCAATCAATTACAAATACATACATTAAAATATGTGCATTAATTGAAATACAAAAGTAATGAAAAAATCGTATCATTGCACCCCCGCTTCCCCTAGGTATTCGTATTTAATGTAAATGATCAAATTAATATTCCTAATTAATGACTCAAAAATATCTAGATGCCGATGAAATTGTATTGAAAGACTAACTGGGGTCAGTTTAGTAAAAGAAAATGCAGATGCCGGGATTTTCAGTTTGTCTAAGGGCGGCCCACAGTTTAGGGACGCCAGACAATAGTCATCCTGTGGTGCTCAAGAGCTGATAGAAAGCATCCAAAAGGTAGATCCACAGTACACTTATAGCCTGCAGTAGTAAGTATGTGATAGCATGCATAGCGGTGAATTGATTCAGGCTGATGATGATTATTTATATTCACATTGAGAGAGACAAATATCGATTGGCAGGTCAGAAAACCTAAAAGAAGGATTCGAATTAGACTTTAGAAGGAATAGTTTTTAATTGGTTGATCAGAATATTAAAAAAAAATATAATTCGTCATTAAAAGCAAGGTGGGTACGCCAAAAAAATATTATTTCTAAATGGGCACAAGCATGTATATTTTTTGAGAAACACTGCACAATATGATGGGAACCTTCTTATATATTCGCTAAATATGCCTGAAATCAATAAAATAGAATTCATCTCACTTGACTATTGTTCTGGTGAGGCCTTCCAAGAATGTGAATGTAGCTACTTCCAAAGATGCACTACTGGAGAGGCCACCGCCCAGTGGCACACTGGTGCAGACTGTCATGTCGAAACCGACCACTTCACCTGAAATACAAAGGAAAGATACCACCATTAGTATTTATAAATTGCATCCATGATGACTAAGCTGGTAGAGTGGCCATATCTGTAGTGTACACGAAGCCATGGGCCAAGGGTTTGAATCCGCGGTTGTTTAAACAAGGCATGTTGTTTTTATAGTGTAAAGAGACTGAACCTAATAGGATGAGCAAGTGGCTGACATCCATTTCTCGTAAAAACAAAAATCTGTTAATACAAACCTCCACTCTTTGGAGGCCCATATGATCTTATTAGGATCGGACATGGTCCGGGGAAAAGAGTCTTAAATAGCCATTGATTGGAAATTTAAATGTTCTGTTTATATTTAATGATGCCATTAAAATTTTTGGTGTAATAATTTAACCTAAAAAGTAAATGTTAGAATGTCTTAATTTTTTTCATCAATTTGCATTCTTTCTGTTCAAGTTTCCATGTGCCCGAATCCCGAATTAAGAGACCGAAACTAGCAAGTAAGTACCTATATCTAATGTGACAATCACAAAACATATTGATAATATAGTAATGCATATTATACTAAGACTAAGCTTATGATTTCTCGAGATTCGAAACTTCTCGAAATCAAGAAAAAAATCTTTTCTCGAGAATTCGAGTTTGATTTTTTCATTTCTCGAGAAATCGTCATTATTACAAAATTATCTCTTCTTGCCGACCTTTATTATTTAGTTAGATTTTCAGGTCAAATTTAACAAATTCCGTTAACAATGAAAGTTGAGACGTCGGACCAATAATATTGTCGAGACCGTTTTAAACTCATCCGCCCATTTTTTTTACCGGGAATTTTATGGGGCACCTTAGCCTAGTGACAATTTATCGATTCTCATTGATGATTTCTCGAGAAATGAGAAATCTCAAAATTTCGGAAAATTAATTTCTCGAGATTGGCTTTTGCTGAATATTCCTCGAGAATTCTCGGGACAAGATTTCTCGATCACAACCTCTAACCAAGACTTTGATGGCAGTCTTGGTTTATGGTTTAATGAAGGGCACGCAATACAAAACCCCCTGAATTTCTTCAAATATTAACTAATATGTACATACGTAATAATGATTAAAAATAGTATATTATTTAACACATGCTTAAATGTATCCCACATTCCTAAGAAGATTAAGAAAAAAATATAAGAACACACTCGAAAATCGTACATTCTTACAACCACACCCGAAGGTAACGTTCTTCCCATTATTTTTGTGTTACCGGGTGACAATCATAATAGGTCAAAGACAATGTCTAATCTCTTTGTAATAGGTACATTCTATTTTGGCGCAAATATCTTAAATAATATAATTAGGTAGTCAACTAAGTACAGTTGATACCTATTAGTTATTAAAAAAATATTATCAATCTAAATGTTTTCTGAATGTTATTTTATTTTAATGTGTAAAACCGAAAAATGATTTTCGCACATTGGCACATTAGTCGTGCAATCACGATTTACTGATTAAAGCAGAAGGACCGACTGATAAGATAATAATTAATTATTTAATGTTATTATTGTTGATACTAGGTATTATGTTAACTTATTATTACCACCATTAGAATCGGAAAAGATTGTCATATTTTCAAACTGTAGGCCTTGCTTAGGCATAATATTTAGTATTAAGTGGGGATTCCAATCCCGCGATCCCGAGCTATTTTCGATACCTATGAATCCCGGGATTGATAAACATAATCCCGGGATTTCTGGATTGATTTTTTTATCAATTTTTATGGAAAATAAAACAGAAAAAATACTTGTAATAACAACTACATTAGAAATAAACTGAGTTTGAATGAAGTTTGATTTATACCCATGTGTAGGCTGCCGATTCATTTTATTTTTTCACATGAATTATTAAAAATGAGAAAGATTGAAAAAAACAATGCTTCGCACTTTTAACAAAGTAATAATTCTACCATGATATCATACGTTTTACGGCAGTTTCATATTTGGCTGACTATTTAGATTTATGATGCGGAAAGGCCATAAGTACGCCATGATTATTTGCTTTACTATTTTAAATCTCGCTAATCCATTCATTATGTCTTTACTATCAGAAACAGCAATCTCATATTAAATTCACATTATATATATATTACAATATTATTTATAATATACAATAGTATAAATTATACTAGATTTATTTTTGACCTATTTTATCAATGTTATTTGTAAATATAAAATTTTTATATTAACAATGGAAAAAATGCCAATCCCGGGACCAGTCCCGGGATCCCGGGATTGTCAAATTGTAATCCCGAAATCCCGGGATCAGAATTTTGGCTCGGGATTGGATTCCCTAGTATTAAGTATATTTATTTAAACACTAATAGTTGTATGACTATATTGTTAGATTCATTTTGTTCACGAGAGACAAGGCGACAACGGGCCCGGGTGCCAACTAAAACCACTACACACATGATTTTTTTTAAAGATACGTATAAAAGTTTGAATAAATATTTTTGTTTAAAATAATGTGCATGTTATATAAAAAAATATCTGCCTGTGCCGTACACAGAATTACATTTTTCAGAAATGTGATACCTACCTATATAGTCTATATTGTGCTAAAAAAATGATTAATTTTATTGAGACTTTGAGAGAATGCTTTTTGGTATTTTGTATATAACTATGATGCACAAGCACAGAACAGATTAATACATATAATTCAGATAGACTATAAATACAATACATTTTGAACCGGGGTTTTGAATGTGTGAGTGTCCTACGAAAATGAAACACACGTTATAGACGTGCAATAGTGTGTTTTACAACCTTCAAATCCACCGATATTGAATGAGCGTCAGAGTATAAACCGAAAGCAGTTGTCAGAATGAAGGAAAAGCATATTTTTGACACGTGTTTAAGTTTATCCCATATTATCCCACACTCGAAATCGGTTGCCTTCACACCCGTTAGGTATTAATTCTGTGTTCCCTGTATACAAGTCATATATATTTGCATTCATCCTTAAATGTGCTGTCTTTTTTTTAATGCGTAACATAGGTACGTACGTACCTAGGTACTTCATATATTTCAACATAAGATTCAGGTTATTTTATAAAGTTTACTATAGTATTTTTAAAAGAATATTAGTATTAATTAGGTATATTTATTTATTTAAACAAAACTTTATGCACATAACAAATCAATATTCAGGACGTTCACAGCATGAGATTTATTTACATTATACCACATATTACCCTCACGAGAGAGAAGAGAAAAAAAACATAAAACAATTTTATACTTGATAACTGGTTGTATAATTTGGTCATTAGTGACAATAACAGAAACGGATTTAATCAACATGGTTGATAATATATTATATGAAAGGATAGTGGACACTTACTTTGAAAATACGCTACCACGCCCTTGACATAATTGGCCCACTGCGGACTTCCTGGCTGCAAATTTTCTTCTCCATTGGCTGGAATCTTGAAGGAGGCGATGTCGCCAACGGCTCCGTCTCCATCCAGCGATGCGAGGGTTGAGATTCTGCACAAGGAAGTACCGTTCTTTCGGCCGACTACAACAGTTACCAGTGGCAAGGCCTGTACGAGAAACAATATTTAAAATAAGTTATTGGTAAAAATAACATAATGGATAAAATTTGTTATCTATATAGATGGAGCCTTTATTATATATAAATGTAAAACTGATAATCAGCCGCCACATAGCGGAATTAAAATGTTGCCCTTATCATTTTTAGTCTAAAATTATGTAATAGTATTATGCCACTTCAAACGGACTAATGCAATGAAAATTATTTAAAAATAGTTTATTAAAATATTAGCAAGTGCAAGTACGTTGTAACTAATACCCCGTTTACACGTACGACAGTACGTACTATCGCGGCCATAACAAGACAATGTACGTGCAAACATGTATTATCCTGCAGTTGCAAGATTACATGCATGAATCAAAAAGTTCGGAACCTTCTGAATTTTCATGCGACAGATTTTTTCGATGTACAGTAGAACCTGCGCAGTAGAACGATAGTGGCGAACCTGCCAGCAAAAAAACAAACTACACCGCGGAGAGACTCATTTTGAGGTTAACCACCGCCATCACTTGAGTCGGCAATGGGTTAACCGATTTTTACGACCTGTCAAATAGTACCATAAAATGACAACATCGCGTCTCGCTTACTCTTGAAGAATAAGATTGGAGAGACAGTTTACGTGTAAACAGTTATTGTCACGATAGTTTAAAATACACACTATTGATGCCAGTAAATCCATGCACGTGTACAGGCGATATAAAAGGTTTAATTGAATTTAAAAAAAACTAACCAACATTATCTGCAATTTGTAGTCTTAATTCAATGAAAACAAATACGTATGACTGTCAAAGATTAGTGTGTAATATTTATGTCGGATTTTAACAGTCTACTTGGAATCGAACTTATTTGTTTTCGTCGCAAGTAAGAGCGCGTCTTGCTAAAAACGCGGCTATTTCAAATAAAATAAAACCAGCTCTGATTTAATCAATCGAGAACAATAATTAGAATAATACATCGATTCACATATGTCAGCGATCCAATATTACGATGAAGCTTTTGAGTTTTAACTCGATATCGATATTTTCCATTTTGATCTGGAACCACAACAAAAACGTGTTGTGCCTCCTCTCCTGTAACTTTGATTTGTGTGGGTTACGACCCTTTTCCTTTCTACAGTCGATTTTTATATATGAAATGAGGTGCATTACTTCTTTTATTCGATGATATCAAAGAAAATAAATTAAATAGAATATTGTGGCATCGTGATAGATAGATCACTTTAGCGAAAATATGTTACTTTAGATCAGTAGTCGACAACTTTTTTACACATGTGGGCCGCATTCAATTTTAGTGTTAAAATCGGTAACTAGTATTTTGGAGAAGATAAGGAGTCTAAAAATAAATCACAGTTTATGTACCCCTGCTAAATGTGACCTTTGTAGTTGATTGGTGCATTAAAGCCTGATGTGCAAATTCAAATAAAAAATCTGTTCTGAGAGCTCTGTTACTTCGAATATTCATGGTCGAAAATGCTTGTTCGTAAATGTATTACGGTATATTTCTAAATTTTCAAATCGTAAAGTTGGTTTAGTATGTTTTTAATTAATGTCTACATTAAAAGGGTTAGTTAGTAATAAGATAGAAATGTGAATGTTAGTCGCCATGAAACAAGGTTTTGAAGCTGGGTTAAGTTTATTATTTTACGACGGTCAGGCCGTAAAACTCAAACAGCACAAAGCATGCTGAATGTCCTCAAATATTGCCAATATTGAATGCGCTTTTCGTTTACGTGACAAACTTTAATATACATTATGATAGAGATGTGAATCGATTTTCTTCCACCACCCGCCACATCTCGATAGCCGTTATGCAGACGTATACTGGGACGTAGGCGCCCTTTAATCTAGTGCTTAGTTAGATTGTCCCAGGAGCAACTTCCTAAGACCATAGTTGGCGTGCACTAGTGTGTGTGATTTCTATTCTGATATAATATACTAGGTACGGTCAATCCTCACTGATAAAAGTCTTAACGTAACTATTGTAAATATCATATTATACTTTAACACGTGCTTAAGTTTATCCCATATTTATCCATACTTGAGAATTAAATCTTGTTTCAGCCTCAATCAGAAAGTTTGTTGATAGATATAGTTCGATATACGGACCGCATTATCACTATGGTTGGCAACAAAAATTGCACACCTATATACCGCTGGTTACCGACCACTGATTTAGAATATAAACTATTTATAGCGTCGATGCTAAATAAGTATGTAATCCAAATGCACCGAAATAGTCAGTCTTCCACTGACGTGTTATTGATTCTACGTGGTAGGCGTAACAACGGAATTAATTAAATTAATTCAATCATAATCGTTTGTGTGGGTTACCAATTAGAGGAAACAAAAACACTGGCAACAAACTCTAATACCTACATCATTATTATCAGTATAATTTGAATATGTCGCCTTGTCTCACTTTTGCGCATTGATTTACTGTGTGGGCAGAGATCTGCATACTTTAGTATCGGCTGAAATATTTAGATATAAATAAATGGCAAACCAGGAAAAAAGTTGCTGACGGCTTAATGATTGCCATTTCTATGGAAACGTATGAGCTACTTTGTCTCAATATTATCTAATAATATGTTATTTTTAAAATCAAATATTATTTATATTTATCGTGGCGAGTTTCATAGTAAATATAATTTAAAAATAGAATACATACGATTTATAAACAAAAAAAATAAGTAGCAGTATTAACAATATTTTAACAAAAAACACCGCAATAAGAAAAACGATGTCCACCTAAACTCACCTCACTTATGTGGAATATGTCAATACACGAAGCGATTTGGATGAATATATTATTGCTCTCCTAATTGACATTATTACTGTAGGTTAGTCTGGTTAGTATTCGTTAGCTGGGTTTGAGAACAAACAACTTAGTGATGAGAAAATTAGTGCTTTAACCGGAAATTATAATTCAACAATAAAACAAGATATGCATAAAAAGTCAAAAAATAATTAAACATATCGGTGATATACCGACAGTCTGAAATAATATTATTCCTTTATAATGCAGACAACGTAAAGTGATTAAAAAGAGAATCTTGTTAAAATATATCGTCTTCGACCGAATAATATTATCCACGAACCCCTGCAGGCAGTACGCCTATGACTTGAAAAGTGCACCCCAAAGCATCAATGATTGAAGAGAACTGATAGCATTTTATTTTATGTAAATCGATCAGTTTCGAAACGCATGAAATAAATCAGATTTAAATCTCAAACATTAGACTCTATCGATTCTAGCCTATCGGGTATCGTCTCACGAGTAATAACCTCTCTAAAATATCAGTTTATTACACCGTGACAATGATAACTATTTTTATTTAGGTAAAAAAGAAATCATATAAGTCGATTTTTAACATTTAACATTGTCAAGAGATGATATTATCATCTCTTGATAATGGCCTCTGCAACGACCCCGAAACGTCAAGGAAAGAAGGAAGAAGGACACACGGTGGAAAACCAAAAATGCATTACTTACGTGTAGACCAGGGGTCGGCAAACCGCGGCTCGCGAGCTACATGCGGCTCTTTGGGTATTGGCGTGCGGCTCTTTGCCAAATTCCCAATAAAAACTTTGGCAGAATTCACAATTTTTATTTTTTATCATTGATTTGTACTCTTATTATATTATTTATAATGACATTATCGCGAGACTAATTTTCCCTCCGTGATGGTTATTGCAAAAAGGTCTGATTGTTATTATTTTAAATCTGCCCATTGTAAAAGTCGACAACTTTAATTTTTCTCTATTTGATATTGAGACGAGCACTTTTGAAATACAATTTTATTTGTAGATTTAGCTAGCAAAGAGTTATGGAGCTCCAAAATTAAGGATTTGGAGAGAGAGAAATGCAATTTAATTTCACAACACAAGTGGAATGCTCTAAAAGATCGACATAAGGTAGATACTATGATTTTTAATACATGGAATAATTCATATTCGAGTCTACATAATATATATTTGAACAATCATTTTCAAACATTAACAATAGAAATAGCATTTAGAGAAGCCAAATAACCGATTAGAGTCGCGCCTTAAATTAAAAACTACAAGTTACACAGGTGCCAAACTTACAGAAACTCTCCAAAGAAATGCAAGGAAGGAAATTGTTCACATTATTCTTAAGAATGCGTGAAAATTGTATGTAATTCATATTCTGTAAAAAATATATTTATAATTTTAACAATAAAAAAATATGTACGTTAGTTTTATTCGGGAAATCTTGAAAACATGTAATCAATTCATTTAAATAACTCATATTTATAAAAAGGTACGTATGGCTCTCGATTTTTTTTAACCGTTGTGCCACTAATATTTGGCTCCTTTGGTCCAAAAGTTTGCCGACCCCTGGTATAGACGAAACTATTGACAACTAAATCTGAAAGAAATTTGTTCGCTTGACTTCTCGCAGCATAATAGCGTCTGTACACGTGTTTAGATTTACTGGCACCAATAGTGAGTTAATTCAACTATCGCGATAATAACTTTATACGCGTAAAAGTTTTGACTGTCTCGCCAATCCCATTTTTCAAACGTAAGCGAGAGGAGTTATCATTCTATGATGCTATTTAACTGGTTGTGAAAAATTGTAAACCTCAAAATACTTAGATATCGCACAAATTACAACTGTTGCGTGAAAAATTAGAAGCTTCTGAACTTTTTTGATCGATTCATGCAATCTTGCAACTTGCACGATAATACGTGTTTACACGCTATGGCCGCGATAATAGATACGTACTGTCAGCAGTAAATCCACGCAAGTGTAAACAGGGTATAATAATAGGACACATATCTTTATTATTAATTGTCTCAAGTGAGCTGGTATAATAAGTATATGCCTAAACAACACATAAGATTTGGAAATCCTGCAGTATGTAATAACTCCTTTAAATCACCAAACAAAATTAAATGGGTTTATAAGAAAATTGGCATTGAAAAAAAAGACAGTGATACTTACCATCGGCAGCACGAGTCCATCATTGTAATCAGTGTGTTCTCCGATAAGGTTAACCCTTCCAGGAGCACACGCTGCAATCTCTGGAGCACTGCCGAACACCTTCTGGAACTCTGTCTTGGCTCTCTGGACCAGCTCGTCGACGGTGGGGATTTTGGACAGCATTGTAGAAATTACCTTTCGTAAAAAATATATTTTTATTTATTTACTCACGGCAAAACAACTGACATATTGGAAGCAAGATTGTAAAAAGTTATTATACTATTATGCTACCCTTAAGGCGATACCTCTACCTATAAGAGGCGCATAGCGGAAATATACGAAGCTTGCAATCTGAGACATTTTTGATAATTTACAATTTATTAATAAATATCTGAAAACATTAAAAAGAAAAATATTTTTTTATTTAAAGTCGAAAATAAACTTACAATTGTAAAAAAATGTTATAAAATCTGTATTTGATGAAATAAAAAGGATTCCAAGTTGTACACATTTATAATTTTATAATAATCGATGTTTTTTTTAAATAAATAGTTATAAAAAATATTAAAACTATGAATTAGTCAAAAATGTCTACGACAAAATATAGAAAACTTAATAAACTAAATTTTAATAATAAATATAACCATAAAATATATATAATAATAAGATGGGGTCCAATGGTGAAAGGTTGGAAGTCCAAAAAGGTGACAAATTCACATTTTATAACATTTGTCTACAACTGTAAGTTTATCTTTGACTTAAAATACAAAAAAAATATGTTTCTTTTTAATGTTTTCAGATACATATTTATTAATTAATATAGTTAAAATTGTAAATTATCAAAAAATGTCTAAAATTGCAAGCTTCGTATTTTTCCGCTGAGTGCCTCTGGTAAATAGAGGTATCGCCATTACTCATGACTCAAATTTCAATTTTTTTTTTACATAATATAGTTAATGAACACTACAAATTATTAATTCAAGACGTTCACAACATGACATTTAGAAACAAAGAAATATTATATAAAAGTTATTAAACAGTAGAAAAGTGTAAATACAAAAAATATAAATTGGATACAAAAAAGTACGCCGAATGAATAATGATATAAGTACCTACCTACCAGCACTTTCACAATCAATTTCTTCCTACGAAATCACGTAAGCATAAAGTTTTATTTTTGAATCGACGATAATATCCATCGAAAATTTTGCTAAATCTTGTTTAATTTATTAAATATCTACCATCTATTTTGTTTTCGTTATTCCAATAAGATTGCTCTGAATAATGTGGAAATGATTTACAGAAAGTTTAATTTTGCTATTTTGAGAAAATGATTGCTTTTTTAAGCCAAGAGTAAACACGCAATGTAAAGTAAACAAAAATGGTTCATTTTGATATATTTACTTTTAAAATTTATTGTGAGATAAAGTCGATAAATAGTGATGTCACAGTTCACGCGGTGCCTGTTGTTAAAATTTGTGCCTACTTTCGAACCGGTTGATAGGATCGAGTTAGTACGAAAAAGACACCTAAGGCTTGTACGTAAAAGTTGTTATTTTAATGAAAATGTGTCGTATTAATTATTTTAATATATGTACTGTTGAGGTAAGTTGATGACTCCCCAAGTCACAGATTTGATGTTCAATGTAGGGACAGTTTGGATATGGAGATCTCCTATGTACTCATACCACTCGTGTCAGAATTAAATCATTTCTTTTACCTAATTTAACTGTTACAAAAAAAATGTTGCTATCCTTGATCCGAATTAGGATGGCACATAGCTGGAATATACATGCTATCTTGCTTTGACATTTCTCTTTCATGCAATGGCCAATATAATTTAGCGCAGTACCACGTGGTATCTAATATCAACATTTTTTGTCAATACGACGTAATATTTCACAAGCGTCGGTGGAGTTTTAATTTTAACGGTTTATATTATTTTTCATTTATAGTATGCTTGGGCTGTCTTCTGATAAAGCTATTAATTAAAAAACTATTAAAGAATAGTATCGTAGATTCGAAGTTAAATTATGTGATTAATTAATTAATGGATGTCACGGATAGGTACGTCAAAGATACGTACATACAATGTTACATATGTCAAAACAAAGGAACCGCATGACTTTTTACGGCGTATAGACTATTACGCCGTTTACACGTGCATGGATGTACTATGCACAGTAAGAAAATGTATGGGGAAATATTATGTATTATCCTGCAGTTGGCAAGATTGCGTGCACAAATCAAACAAGATTGGAAGATTCCAAATTGTGATGATTTATTGCGTGCAAGTAAGATTATTTTCGATCTGCGCCTGCGCAGTAGAGCGATAGAGAGCGAGATAGCGATAGAGAACATGCCGGTAAAAAAACGAACTACTCATTTTGAGCTCCGATTTTCAATACGACCTGTCAGATAGTAGTATAAAATGACAACGTCGCGTCTCGCTTACTCTTGAAGAATGAGATTGGAGAGACAGTCAGCACTTTTACGTGTAAACAGCTGT
This sequence comes from Rhyacophila brunnea, assembly GCF_057557595.1. Taxonomy (NCBI): domain Eukaryota; kingdom Metazoa; phylum Arthropoda; class Insecta; order Trichoptera; family Rhyacophilidae; genus Rhyacophila; species Rhyacophila brunnea. Next base: position 2,001,486 of record NW_028232882.1, on the reverse strand, counting down.
CATGACAGTTTAAAATAAGCACAATTGCCGACAGTAATTCCATGCATGTGTACAGGCGCTATAAGTATAAAGTAAAGTAAATTTATAAGATTATCTCTATTACTGTGTATAATTAATTGAAATTTGCATACCTGTGTTTCGTTTTATTTAAAACGCCGCAGTTAGATTTCCTATGGGTGAATTTATTTGTAGGCACTGGTTAATCAAAGAACACTGATTACAGTAGAATGTTTTAGATTATTACTACTGTAAACTGTCAAATCAGAGGTTAGTACTTGTAATCTCTGTTTACGTTAGATTACATTGAATTAAGATTACATCAGTAGTTTTTTTTACCTATACAATCACAGTGCCTAAAGTAAGTAGGCGCCAAAAACTCAATAACAATATTTTCATAGAGTTTTATATGGAATTGCAAATTGGAAATATCCTATGGAATATGGATCATCATTTTTAACGAAATAGATATTATGCTTCTACAAAATGTAATCATGTAACAATATTACTAATTAATGACTTTAAAATACTGTCATGTGGATCTCCTACACCAGGGTTCGCGAACCTTTTTACGTACGCGTGCCAAAATTACCCAAATATTATTTTTCGACTGACTGACGTGCCGAGCAGTGTTACATGGGAAAAAAAATGAAAAAATAGTTATGAGAATTCTATTAAAAACGTTCAAAAATTACAGTTGAGCTCTTGAGATTCTATTTATCACCGTGTTTCTAATCGAAGGTAGGTATATATTTTCTTTGAATATTTTTTTCCTTGCTTTCAAAAAATTGAAAGGGATCATGGGAGCATTTTAACTACGCTTTTTTCATATATCTACGGTTTTCCATTTTTAGCGATTATGTTTGAGGCAAAATAATAATCAGCTATTATATTTGGGCGATTCAGGACATCACTGAAATGTTGGCGCCATAGCTCCTGGACCTTTGCAGGTTCGGTGACTGTCACTCCGTCAGAGTTGCGTAATGCAGTGACCACTGGACGTTTCTTACCGCAAATTGCTCTGGTGATGCGGAAGAGAGCACTTGGATTATTCTTGCAGGCAGCAGATTCCGCATCCCGAATGAGGTCATCCAGGCGTCGGCGCTTATCGCGGCGGGCAGAACGCTTTACCACGCGGTCCATTGTCTGGTATTCCGCGCTGCGCTGTGGGTCGTATGTACCATTGTCTCGCAATTCTTTCAGGAGCTTCCTCTTCTCAATCATCTCCCATGTATGAGGTGACATCCAGTCCGGTCTGTGCGTATGCCGCTCTCCTAATGCAGTAGTTGCGGAGCTCATTATAGCATCCCGGAATAATATCCATTTTCCTTCTAAGGGATCCGAGTCGATGGAAGACGTGAGAGTTCTAGCATCATATAAGCGCTTCTGCAGCTCCAGCTCATAGGTTGCACGCACACGGGTACTTTTCAGTTTTTCCACATCGAGTCTGACCGTCCTTTTGGGTTTTGGGACTCGTTTGAGGTCTATACGGGATTTCCCGACCAAGAGTTCGTGGTCACTGTGGATGTCTGCACCTCTATATGTCCGCACGTCTAGCAGTTCATGCCGGTATTTCGCTTTGACCAAAATGTGGTCGATCTGGTTTCTTGTATTACCGTCTGGCGATGTCCATGTATATTTGTGGATGGTCTTATGAGGGAAAAGACTACCACCAATCACAAGACCATTCATTGAGGCAAAATCTACCAGACGGGAACCATTATCGTTCATTTGGCCAAGGCCATGTTTTCCCAGCACAAAGGGTCCACGCGAGGGGTCAGATCCTACTTTGGCATTAAGATCACCAAGGATAACTGCATGATCACAGCTGGGGATATTTCCAGCGGCTTCCGCCAAACTTTCGTAGAATGTATCCTTATCTGCATCGCTAGCAGCCTCTGTGGGAGCATAGCACTGCAGAAAAGTGATGGAGCCCGACTTGGTCTTGAAAGTAGCGCGGAGTAGACGTTCGGAGATAGGTTCCCAGCTGGTGAGGCACTTGCAAGCTTCCTTGGACATCAGCAATCCGACTCCACTACGTCGCAATGTGGCGTGTCCGGAGTACAATAGACGAAACCCACGAATAAACTTCTCGCCAATGCCAGTGAGTCGACACTCACTGATCCCGAGAACATCTAACTTGTATTGAGAAAGTATTTCTGTTAGATGCTCGGCCTTTCCAGGGACATTTAGAGTACGGATATTGTAGGTTTCGATATTCCGTCGGAGATCACTGCCCTCGGAATCACTACTGCATCGGGATTCTGCGAAGATCCTCCGACAACTGCTGAAGTTAAAGAGGCTGTCAAAAGACTGAAGCGCAGGAAAGCTCCTGGAGATGATGGCATCCATGCAGAATTTCTGCTCTGCGGAATGAGCGCTGTATTGCCGTCCTTGTGTGACCTTCTGCACGAGGTGTGGGAAAGGGAGCAGTGCCCCAAAGCCTGGAGGGATGGTACCGTTGTTACTCTGCACAAAAAGGGTAACCCACAAGACTGTAATAATTACAGAGGAATCACTCTCCTCAGCGTTCCCGGGAAGGTGTTGGCGCAGATTCTCCTGTACAGGATTAGAAGTCCCATGCTGGACGTTTTGCGTGCGCAGCAGAGTGGATTTGTCCCGGGGAAGTCCTGCTCAGAGCATATTTCAACTCTCCGAAGCCTTCTGCAACAGTACCAAGAGATGAATATACCTGTCGCCTGCTGCTTCGTGGACTATGAAAAGGCATTTGACAGTCCTCATCGTGAATCTCTGTGGCAAATTCTGCTAGGATATGGTGTCCCACGGAAACTGGTCGCCGTGATAAGTGCTCTCTACACCAATACAGAGTGTCGCGTGAGAGCAGCCGGAACATCCTCTGACCTCTTTGAAATCACGTCAGGAGTCAAGCAAGGATGTGTACTTGCGCCCTTTCTTTTTATCATCATGATGGATTTCATAATGCGTAAGACGGTTTGCCCCGACAGTGGGATACGCCTACATCATGATGACACAAGCGATCTATGCGAAGAAAGACTGTGCGACTTGGAGTATGCAGACGACGCAGTCGTGTTTGACTCGACGATCGAGAGGTTGGAGGTGACCGTGAACAGGCTAGCCGCGAACTCGATGCGTGTGGGTCTTCATCTGAATGCCGCTAAGACCAAATCCATGTGCAGTGCTGCTTGCATCGACGCCGACACTCCTCTGCGGGTTTCTGGTCTGCCCGTCGAGCTGGTGTCCAGATTCAAGTACTTGGGTGCCACGGTTGCCGATGATGGTGGTATTTCTAGTGAGCTTGGAATCCGCATGGGTGTGGCGGGCTCTGCGTTCAACCAACTTGGAGTCGCATGGAGGTCAAGGCTGTATTCTGTGAGGACCAAATGTCGTTTGTTTAACGCGTGCGTGCTACCTGTGCTCCTGTATGGCTGTGAGACATGGCATCTTACTAAGCTTCAAGAGTCACGGCTTTTGAGCTTTGAGAATCGATGTCTCCGCAGAATCTTAGGGGTACATTGGTACGACCGCGTTACAAATATCCGAGTTCGTGAGCAGACACAACAGCCTTCGGTGATTGAAGTTATCACGAAGAGACGATTCACGTGGCTGGGACATGTATTCCGGATGCCGCCAAAGAGTGCGGCACTTCGTACCCTTGTGGCACAGCCTCAAGGGTTCCGTCGCCGTGGCCGGCCCTCCCTCACCCTGCAGCGATGCTACAAAAGCGACCTACGTGCTGCAGGTCTGACATGGCGGGAGGCACAGGAGTTGGCGATGGACCGAGGGAAGTGGCGCCAACTTGTGCTTGCCCTATGCCCCAATGTTGGGACGTGACAGGGTGAAAGAAGAAGAAGAATTATATTTGAATCACTGCCGATAAATTTCATTAGGTTTGTTGAGTGCAATTATATATTTACATTAAACGTAGGTAATGTTAATTCTTGAAGAGCATGTAATCTGTCATTTATGCAAAATCACCTCGCGTGCCATAGGTTCGCCACCACTGTCCTACACTGTACAGTGATTAAAAATTACGTTCCACAAGATATGTCAGAAGTTTGCGAAATAAGTACGACTTGCCTTAATAATTGTTATAATTGGGATTATTATAAAATAATCAACGGTTTTACTTAAATTATTGTTTTAACAATAAATAACTCTGTGATGAGAAAAAACACAAAATATATGCCATTGTTTACGCCCGTCGACCCTAATGGGTTTAAGGGTAGAGGTAGGTTGTTAAGACCTGACATAAATAGTGTACACTAGACTTTGCCAGTCAAACGCATTTGTTTTCATTGACCTAGTGTAGATAGTGTTAGTCAGTTTTTAATGATGTGATTAAACAATACTTATATAACTTTAGATATTTTATAGAAGGAAGAATATTTTTATCAATTATGGTTTGGTAAGGCAGGGCTTAATGAATTAAAAATAACTAACCAACACCATCTGAAATATGTATGACTGAAAAGGTGTGCAATATTTTTGTCTGATCACCAAAATAACATATCTATATTAACTATTATGGCTTAGTTTAGGTACAGTTTAATTAAATTTTAAAAACTAACAAGCACCATCTGTAAGTATTCATAGTTCAATGCAAACAAATAAGTAGGTATGACTGACAAAGTTTCGCGTACCTACACTATTTATGTCGAATCTAAACAGCCTACCTCCACCCATCGCCACTGCGTACGCCATACGCGGTGTGATACTGAAAATATGGACAGTTGTATCAGAACATTTTAGAAATATTCTAATCGTAAACAGTTTCGAAACAACTTTCAAACTGTTTATTTTCATAACGCACAGGTGCATTTTGGTCTGGACTAGGTTTGATAATATTATTGTGCCCCCCCCCCCACCTCCGAGATTTTACAAAATAGTTTAAGGGTTCATGCTATAAAAAATGGTTGTGAATCACTGCTCTACTTAAAGTACGACATTTTTACTTGTATGTAAATGAGCTAGATAAGTCGCTGAAATAATAATATTATTATGTATATAAACCCACAAGTTAATATGACGGAGTGATTTAATAGTTGACTCACTTTTGACGTATTTTGATTCCAGAGATTATTAAATTTATGGTCATTTTTAAAATATCCTAATTAATCCAATTAGAATCTGACAAGATAACAATCATAACTTTTGACAGGTTCCATGAGATTTAAAATGTAAGAGCTGATAATAAAATCATTACCTATTTACCCACTTTCACGTAAAAGTTTATACACTTGACAGTTTGTTCACAGAATATTAATTAGTTATATTATCCACGTACCTGATTACTTTATTGTTGATGATTCGTTTTGCGGTTGGCGCGTCTCTTCTCGGAGAAATCTGTTCACAATCTAACTGCCTATTTTGAATTAATAAACCTAACATAATTATGACACCGTGTCACCGGCAACTGATAACAGTCATTTTTACAATACTTATTAAATAATAAATTAAACTTTGTGTTAAGTATGTTTTTCTTAAAGTTTATTATTGTTATTGTAAGCTATGCAAGCTATGATAAGGAAATCGCACATTCGCGTAAATTGGCAGATGAAAACATTATAAACTTTATAACATTACATATTTTTACAAATTTTAATAACATTGTTAACCTATTTTGACTCTGACAGCTGATTGTTTGGTCAATTTAATTTTTGTTTTGATTTTGGCCCACAGAGCGCCCATTGTTATTTTTTTAGCTGAGACACGAACCACTACATTAAAAAATGACGTTATAAAAAAAGTTTTTTTTTTCGTATAGATGTCCATAAGTCATTTAAATTTGGAAATAAGATGGCTCCACAATTTTAACATAAATACCTACTCAATTAATTTAATAGTATAGTTATATAATATTATTAGGGTTTACATAATATGCATAGTGCTAGTGCCCAGTAATACTTACAACTGACATACTTCACCCTGTAACGCCCCAAGATTGGGGGATAGACCAAGCACAAGGTCGCGTCACTTCCTTTTCTCCATCGCCACGTCTCGCGCTTCCTGCCATATGAGACATGGAGCGCGTGTATTGCTTTTGTATCACCGCTGCAGAGTCGTTGAGGTTGCGCCACAAGGATATGGAGTGTCCAGTAATAACATTAATAAAATCACGTAGGTACCTACACATGCTGTCCTACGACTGCCATCTTGGAAAACAGCGGACGATTTTTTAGTTTTTCAGCCATGGTGGGATTGAAGGGTCCTAACCCGAAAGCCCCCTTGTGCGCGCGCCTGGACAGAGGATAATAATTATCCAATGGCATATTCAACTGACTTTCTTTTGGGCATGGTACACTGTACTTACAAAAATATACCTAATTATTTACATACATATGTCTAACTTGTGTGTGTTTTGTAAGAATTTTGCTATTCTTACTCATGTCGATCTTTATGACCAGGGCTCGAAATGGACCGGAACGCACCGGAGCGCCGTTCCGGTTCACACAATCCCCAAAATTATCGCTCCGTCTCGTGTAAATATTAATTTGACCGTCTGAGCGAGATATGTCATATTATAAAGAAATCTAACACAATCATTTTTTTAAATACATATATGTATAGAATTAGATAAATAACAGTGTTAATATTTTCGTAAAATTACCAAGCGCTCCGGTTCGTAAAATTTTCCATTTCGAGCGCTGTTTATGACCATGTCCCAGATGATTATCTACAAAATCGGGAGCAAAGAATCGATTATTTTTTTTATCCACTTGGTATTTCCCTCACGTAGAATTAATATCTATGTATGGTGAATATCAAATGATAACCCATTTTATAAATTATTATGAATTAGGATCACTCATAAACATTATTATTTATTTTTCACTGGATACTGTATTCTTATATACCTACGTTTCTCTCAAGTGCAGTAGTAGATATCTAATATATTTAATTTGGTGTATTAACACAATGCTTACGGGCCCTTTTAATTAATTTTGTAATTAACGTGTTAATTTGCATTTGAAAAGTAATTAGCAAAAACACAATTTTGTGCGGCCCGTAAGCTATGGGTTAATTCACTATATTTTTTAAATGATTGGCATTTACGTTATAAAACCTATATTAAAACTGAATAAACGGGATGTCCTTGAGGATGTACGTCACTTACAGAAAGGGATCAGAGCTTCCTTCTCACTAAAAAAATATTCTTTATCAATTACATTTTGCTCTAATAATTTTAGCTTAGGCTCTTTACTTCACTGTTTAAGGATGTTCTTACCATCTAATAGTCTGAAAATACTTAGCGTCTAAATGCCATGTTTTCAGTGACTTCCCTAGACAAAATGTCGCCCATAGGCAGTGCCAAAATGCCATCACATTTTTTTATACAGTACTTTTTATCATTCTATCATGACTCCAATATCTAAGAATTGTGTTGTATGGATACATTACTAACAAGATATAGGTACATATACCACTAAATCTAACTTAAAAGCCATCTCTGCTTCAATAGACAATATTGCGAGTCTACGGTTTCAGATAGCTGACAACTTCCATAACTCGCGAGTGACTGTGAAGAACGTGACGTCCAAGGACAACGGAAGTAAACTAGACATCGCGAACCCGACAAAAAAATGAAGTCCTGTTGAAAATTGTATAGTATTTATCTAATTAATAGATATATTTTGTTTCCAACCAGTGAGCTGATTTTTTTAATGGAAAGATATTTCCGTTATTACTAAGTTTAGGTAGCTTTCTATATATACCTAATGATTCTCCTCGATTTGCCGCCCTTGAGTAACTGCCGCCACAAGCGACGCTCAATCTGCCTACCCCCACGGGAAGTCACTGCATGTTTTTAATCAGGAATTTCTAGAGATTAGAATACCGAACGAAAATACCAATACCAGGATTCGTGAAATATATGAAAGAAAAACAGAAGTATCTACTAATAAATATTATATATATATTATTATTAAAATCTCTTTAAAATACTAATATTTTATAGCAGAAATATCTAGATAGTTACATATGATTATGTAAACCTTTAATTAATATGTAAAGGTAAGATGTAGAGATACCGATGTTTACAAATACCTAGTAGTTGAACTATTGGTACTTTCTTATTCGAACGATCTTTCGATAAAGTTATATTATTATGAAGTGTTCCTAAATGTATTATGTTCCCCACTGGTAATTCCAAAATGTTTTATAAGTTTATTGCAGTTTTTACACTTAGCAATATCTTTACTTTTATCCCGTAAGAAGTAAAACCAAACACAATGTTGTTCACTGCTTCAACAAAATTATATTTCTTCATTATTGTATAAGCTACTCTTTAGTAGAGAAACATAAAAAATAGGCACAGACAAGTCCATTATAGTGTATAATTATTATTCCTTCATGAAATATTCGCCACTAGGGCTGAGGTTGCTAATGATTATACAAACGAACGAAGTAACCCGACAAAAAAATACAGTCCTCAATAACATTGATTTTATTTTCAATACCGAATATATCGGTATTGTCTGATTTTTAAAACCGGTATTTCGGTATCGAAAAATTTTGGATTACCGGTATTGAAATACCGATATTATAATGTCCAGCTTCAAATAGGCTGTGATCTATCTAGTATCAAAACTAGCAGTGATCTATCACAATTGCCATTCTTCATCATGAACAAAGACTGGATACAATCTCAAAGAAATATATTGTAATTCCCCATTCGTTGTGAAGTTTTGGTCTTCTTTTGGGCACTCATTGCATTCATCATCAAATTATTCTCATAAGGGGAAACTATGCTTCAGTTTGAAGCGCAGGGATTAATATCTGCTATTTCTCAAACTCCTGCAGCAGACTGTAAGTGATGTAATGCAAATAAAGTGACAGGATGAGGTCACGCGGGCTTCCTCGTGGTTTATTAGAAAATTACTTTCAGGTAAGCTAGGCAAGGAAATAAAAATGGGAATGGTTAATGCTTCTCTTTAAATGAATGTCAATCCAAATTCATCATCCTGTGCGCGCCTTCCAGTTTGGAAATCGCTGATGTAGTACACCATTTTAAATTTTGACGACTCAATTCTTATTGTGACACCCCTTTTGTAAAGATTTTGAATTCAAGATATTTTGCAAAGTTTATCTAATATTAAAATTAATCAATTCTATAAAATGATAATTACTAGTTTTAGATAATAATAATATTTTGAACTTTGTTACCTACGAGTTTAATCCTTATTCCTTAAATTCTAGATGTTTAAAATAGTCTGAACTAATCCCACTAGTACTTACCTGTTGAATGATATTAATATTATGGTAATATTATGTAAAAGTTTCAAGATCGATCTGCGGTAGCTCATGACGCGCGATAATCGTTGTGATCCAATACCGTGAAAATAGTTTGAATCGAGAAAAGCAATTTCGCTTCGCATGTTTCCTTATACTCAAGGACACGTCAAATATGTCAACTCCCCCACACAATATAGAATAGGTATGAATATATCGACTGTTGCCTGTTTTACTTCGTGTCCGTCAAGGCATAATATACTACTTGCAAAACATTACGAACTTACAACTTTAGAATAAGTAGGAGATAGGTTGTATTATTATGAATTATTTCGAATTTAAATAATGTATTTCCCGAGTACTACCATAATATAATTTTGGGAAACTCCGAAATTGGACTTTATTTATAATATCATCATCATCATCAGCCTGAATCTATCCACTGCTGGATGAAGGCTTCTTCAAGCTGCTTCCACTTCTCTCGGTCCTGTGCATTGCGTTGCCACGTACTTCCGCAGAACTTTATCATTTCATTGATCCAGCGGCCTCTAGTTCTACCTTGCGGACGTTTTGTACTTCTTGGATACCACTGGATGACTAGATTTATCCAACGATTGTCTCTTCTTCGAGCTATGTGCCCAGCCCATCTCCATTTAAGGCTTTTAATAAACTCTATTACATCGCAAACCCTTGTCTGCTTCTTTATCCACTCATTCCTCTTTTTGTCCTTTAGCGTTATGCCCAGCATGCACCTCTCCATACCACGTTGTGCTACTCTAAGTTTCTGGATCTCTCTTTTACTTAGGGTCCATGTTTCACACGCATATGTGATCACGGGAAGCACACACTGGTTGAACACATATTTAATTATATTATCATCCTTGATCCTGGCTAAATTGTGCAAATGCGATTTATTAGTTTTGGAGATTGAATCCAAATATTTGCGATATTGGTATTATCTAGTTCTATAGGGAAACAACTCAAAATAACTTGTTCTAAGAAAATGGTTGTCGATCGGGCTAAACTTCTACTAATAGCAAATATAGATACTCCAAAACTTAGAAACAGTGGACAAGTTTGTATATCTGGGATCGACCATTAGTGGAAAAGGCGGATGTGAAGCGGAAATAAGAAGGCGCACACAGATTGCGAAAAATGCGATGACACGTCGTCTTATCACTATAAGGAAGAATCGGGAAATTTCAATTACCACAAGTGCAAACGTTAATGTTATCTATATTTTTATACAGTGTCGAGTCATGGACCCTGAAGGCAAGAGAGAGGAAGGCAATTGATGTCATCGAGATGTGGTGTTGATGCCGAATAATTCGTATTTCTCGGAGAGTGCACACGACGAGTTAGTCAATCATCCAGAGACTGCAGGTAAAGGAACGGCTCTCGACAATATGTCTGAGATGCATTCTGTAGTTTTTTTGGACATATTGTCTGGCGCAGACCGGACAACCTGGAGAGATTGGTGGTTTTGGGTGTCCTCCAGGAAAGGCGAAGCAGAGGACCGACAGTGGAACGACCAAGTGAAGAAGTGATAGAAAGACCTGGGATAGGCGGAAGATCGAGAAGGATGGAAAGTCTTGGTCGCTCAAAGGATGACAATATTCAAAGGTGGTCATGGATCCTCAGCAAATTTTGCACAAATTCTATTTCCATGTCAAAACCTTGATTTGTTAAGTTGTATTTATTACAACGTTTTAATTTGCTCGTATTCTTATTTGTCCGGTGGTTGTTTATCCGGTAGAAATCTTGCAATCGATTTTTTACTAACTTCCCGACTAGCTAGACATTTGAAACTTTTAGAAATATCAGAACACGATGCCAATGCATCCTTTTCAATACTTTTAGCCGTCTTCAAGTAGAATTGAATTCATTTTCACTTAATTCTGTTTTCTAATTATTAATAGGTATATACGTGCGTTACTATGGAAATCAAAATGACATTTCAGTATTCAGTATTTCTATATTTGTTTGTTTGTTTTTATTTACTTCATATCAAGTACAAGTTTGAGCATATTGAGCATAATAATTCAACAGAAAATTTAAAAACTTTGGCTATAAAAAGTTCTTTTTATCTTGTAATTATTTTTTATTTAGTTCAAATAAACTTAGCAATGCACAATGAAATTTTAGAGTTTAACAAATAATCAACACAGACATTCTCGCTTATAATTGAATTAATGAATAATCTTACAAAGGGTTAACTATTCGATTTTATGACCAGTTGAAGAATTTTTTATTTTTTTAAATTCAATTATACAAACAAGACCTTTCTATATTACTGAATGGCATTATTAACTCAAAACCTTGAAATTTTAAGTAGTTTCCCTATATAACTAGGGTATCATTATAATAGCGAAGAGTAAGCGATGGGTACAAAAACATACATACTGCTACTATTTCACCATCGTCGATCCTTAGAGCATCATATAGGTCTCCAGAGTGGAGGTTCTATTAACAGCATGGCCCTCACGTCCTGAAGCGGGCCCCCAGGTCATGATCGTTGGCGGGTACATCTACCTATCGTTAATGTGACACGGGCTAATGCCACGGGCGATTTTTTTTACTATAAGAGTAAATTTGTTATGTATATAATCTCACTTAGCTGACCGACCCGCCACACCGAGCCCCTTCTATGCTTGGGGCCATGCTAGAGCTCTGTCACCCCCCCTTCTTGTGGGGGCCACGATTAACAGATTTTATTTTTACGATAAATGGATGTTAGCCAGTTGCTCAAAACTTGCTTTCGGCATCTTCAGGCACTATGCGCACTCACCGATAGTGAATGCACACTGACAACGAATACAGGTAATTCTACTTATAATAAATTAATGCAATAAAGTAAGTAAAAACTTTATCAGATCACAATAAAAAAAATATAACAAACCAATTATGAATAGTTGAAAGTGTTTGTAAAAAAATCCTAACTAATAGAAATAGATGATTAGATTCCTAATCACTAATAATATATTAAATATGCGTGTAAATCGTCAAAACGTTACATAGTATATCATTAGATAACTAATATTAATTACATTCAATGTGGTGTCCAAATTGTCATTATTGAAGAACAATTGCACTGGGTAACGTATTTTCTTGTTACTGTTCGCAGATCAGTTGTTGAGTTACCGGGTATGGAACCGATTTCAAAAATGTATTCTATATTTAAAAAAAATGTTTCCTGATCAACTTCCTGTGAGCCAATTGTGAGAGAATTAGTACCAGAACAAGTTCCATGTCACCAACTTTAAAATCGGAAGTCTCCTGCGCATTTCCATGGTATGAAAAACACGTTTAACTTTTTTGCGGATTTTTATTATGCATCACTTTAAAGTGACTGTACAAATTATGTGATATTCTAAATAATCTAAATTTAATTACAGTCATCAAAAAAAATGAGTCCCATGCTTACGATAATATTATAATTAATAAGGTCTAGAGTTAATTTCCCCAGAGGCGCTTCATAACTAAGTTATATTGTAATATATTATGATATAGTTATAACTGATTTATTTAACGGCCCACATGCTCAGCGTAGGTCAAAATGGAATTTTATGCTATTTTCAAAGCATGATCCTGGACATTCCTTAAGGGTTGTAGATAATCTATTTATACAATTTTGAAGCCTTATTATTTTTTATATATATTTTAAACATTTGATGACTGCATAAAGTATTTTTATTACATAAAATAGTATTATTTTACACCTCTCGCTCTAATGTTTTAGAATATAGTCATATTTCGGTACATCCATGTGCAGTGGTGTTAATATTTTTTAGATTTATTCATTTTTAAACGCATTTATAAAAACATTAGTAAAATTAATGTTAACATTATATAGTGACATATTTTCGATAAAAAAATATATTTTATAATCTTTGTGATCCCAAATTTGACAAGAATTAGGTATTTTATTATTCAAAAAATGGGCACGATTAACAGATTTGAAGATAATTCTAAAAATACTGATTATAAACTATGTCTTCAACCGTTCAAATGTAATAAACATCCTACGAATATGATTGCTTTATAATAATTATTGACCTATGAATAAGGTAGTATTTTTTTGAAATACGCCATTCCTATTGGCATTTCCCAGTGGTTAAGCTACAACATACGGCCGTAGCCATAAATTGATAAACGATAAATGAAGTAGGGAGTAAGATCATGGTAACGCGCGTGTTTGAACATGTACCAATTTTTAAAAAATATTTTTTTTTCGGTTAGGTATTATCAAATGACAAGTTCTTCGTTGAACATTTCACCGTGGAATAAATTTGTACGTATCTTACAAAATGCGGCGATAGTTTGCAAATAGTACTGTTCCAATTAGATTAACCCTAACCTAACCTAGTAAAGACATCTAATAAAATTCATATTGAACCTAATTGGAATAGCAAACTAGGGCCACATGTTGTAGCATACGTACAAATATACTCCACGGTGAAATGTTCAACAAAGAAATCGTCATTTGATTAAATGTTACACGAACTCATGTTTCATATACTGCAGCGCACGAATAAGTGTCCTGCGGTGAACTGTTTACGTAAAAATTTCCGGATACGGTAAAAAATCACACCCTGAGGAGGAGGGGGTCTGGTATAATAATGTGAGGTACTAAAACCAACTAAATGTAAACAATTTTTTTCTCGCAATAAAATATTCCGTGAGAATATAATAGGTAGGTACTGAAATCGATAACTTTGACATTTTTTTAAACGGATGGAGGACGGTAAAATGTGACAAAATTTGGAAAGAGTATGTTGAAGGGAGAGAATTATTGTAAAAAAATACCGAAAATCACAATACGATATTTTCATGAACGACTTCTTAGGGGTTTATGTATAGTAACACTTATAAAAATAAATTATTTGCTTCACTTTAATATGTTTAGGCACAATCTCTATAGAAAAAAGTTTTATTAAACATCTTTCACCAATTTTCTAGCATATAACATAACATAATAATATAGAGTTTGGTATTATACCAAACTCATAACAAGTGGTTCTCGCTAAATTGAATCGAAAGTGACAGGCTGTTAAGGGGCCGCTGAAGAGCTCGCCGTTCAAATATAATTCATTATGAAAAGGACCTCGGCGTCGTAACTACGTTAATTTAAATCGATCTTTTCGCAAAAATCACTAATCATCGGAGATTTTATTTCAAGAAATATTATTATTATTACTGAACACCTGCTAGATGTAAAGCCGATCAGAAAACAGGGCTGTCAAAATAATATTAAGCATTCATATTTTTTAAATGTTAATTTCATCATAGTTTTTAATCAAACCTGTGCAAGTACGTACTGATAACTTGGGTGGATTTTGTAGCAAACATACTATTGATATATATATATATATATATATATTTTTTTTTATTAAAATATATATATATATATATACGGGTATATTATTATTATAACCCAATTCAAATTGAACATAGGTTGATACTCAAATACTATTATAGTATGTTTATGATTTCTAGAAAATAATACGATGGTATAATTAATCCATATCAATTATTTGAAAACATTACATTCGCACTTTGCACAAAATTACAAACACATTCGAAGTTTGCCGCACACGTACAGACCACGTGATATTTGTTTACGCAAAATCGTCGCTTTTCAAAATGGCGAATTTGATTACCAGATTTTACTGCGATGAATCAGTATGTTCCTTTTTGTCTTTTTTTATTCGTAGGTTTGTTCACTATGTACACCGAGAAATTTCCATTTATAAACTCGGAAACGATTTTTACAGAAGAGTTTTGGAATATAATGCAACCAAAACTGGAAAAAATTCTATCATGGGTGTTGACTTCCTGAATTAGCTAACCCCAGGTCCATGCCACTACGTGAACCACAGTGGATATTTAGCCATTTCCACACTGGCAACAAGTTGCTGGCAACCTCATTAAATTTTACGATACTTACCATAATTGCTTAAGAAATTTTACGATAATTATCGTAAAATCTAACGAGGTTGCCAGCAAATTAACTTGTTGCCAGTGTGGACCCGGCATTAGATGCACAAAACTTAAATAATATATATTATAAATAAAAATTAAAAATTATAAATTATTATGATTTATGTCTTCGACAGCCCTGATGAAATAAATGTGAAATATGAGTCGGATCAGTCATAGAGCAAATTTATTGACACAAACAACTTTCACACGACCTTTTTATATTAACTAGTAGACCAGATATTATGGACCACATGTTAAAAAATCATATTTTCAATTCTCAAGGCCAATTCTGTAGAACGTCCTCTTAAATCAATACTTACTGTAAACAGAAATCAAGTAAATGTATAATACTAACTTAAATGTTTTGTACTCATTTCGGACACATTGAAATTGTATCAACTATCTACCGATTATCTACCGATTATCTACGTAAACACCAACCAAAGACCCTGTAAGAATAAATAATGAATAAATGCATGTATATAAGCTGAAGATTAGTGAACATTTTGAATACATTTTATTATTAGACGAATTCTACCTACATGTAATAATATAGATATTCTTTTTTTAACGATACTATAGGCCACGAAGCCCAATTGCCGGCCACAGACGGACAGTTCTCGTAACAGGTTGAACATGCCAGTTAATAACCATACAGTTATCTTTGGTAGATAATCTGCTGCGCCCATAGACGGACACTTTTCGACCTTTCAGATGTGTGCCATGTTCAAACTGCCAGCGACCTCCCACTCCCGTGTTTTTGTAAAACTGTTGGAATTTCAACACACCGAAAGTTTTCGGGTGACGTTAGCTAGCTGTGTCGTAAAGTAGGAGTAGCTGGCGCGATTTGGCGGCAAATTTTGACAGTTCTGTCATAATCTTCTAAGTTCGTTCGATAAGAAGTATATTATTTTTGTTGCGTATTCTTTTGCTACTCATATTATATAATTACGAATATTGTGAAGTGTAAAATAGGTACCGCAAACAATATTTATTGTGTGTTGTTAATATGTCTGTACCAAATTAATATATTATATTATTCAAAACCAATAAGTAAATTGTTTTGGTGATTGAATAAAACATATTACATAAATTTAATGTATATAACCCTGATTTAAATAAAACAATACGTATGTATTTTATCTTAATTAAATTTTATTAAAACAACAATTAGTATACTATGAATAATTTATTCAAAATAAAAGAATCTGGACATATATTTATACAAACAATAAATTGTAATCATAATAAATCTAACAAAGTAAAAATATTCGTAGATCAATCGTTCGTTCAAGTATACCCTACTTAAAACTAATTTAACACAGACATGGTACCCCTGTGTATGATCTCGGCGAACATAACCTCCATAGTTTTTGACACTTGATCTGCCACAGACAATAACTGTACGTATATTATGGGCACGTCTGTTGACAGTTCGACAGATTTAAATGGGGTAGTTAAACTGATCTGTGGTGTGTCTACTAACGTACAGTTATTGAACAGTTATTGCCTGTGCCATGTTCAAACTGCTACGAAAACTGTCCGTCTATGGCCGCCTAATGAGAGTAGTGTAGTTAGTAATGGAAGTAAAATAATCACAAACACCCAGGCTTTGAGAAAATCACATAAATATATTGTGACTTCACCGGAAGTCGAACCTGGAGTCCCCGGCTGAAAGATCAGCAGTTTGCGCACTGGTATACGAGAGCCGACATACGAGGGTAATACATCCGCATAACATGCATGCGTATTTTGTTCAAATAAAGCAACAATCAAAAATATACAATCATGTGGAGATAGTAAAAAAATAAATAGGTAAGTAAAACATTTTATTTAAAAAAAAGTGATTAATAAACAAAATCACAAATAAAATCACAGAACTAGTCATATAACAGGTCACAGTGAAACAATCCACGCAATAGCTTCCAGCTTAGCCTGGTGCATGGCTGAAACTCTTTCGGAGTAGGCATACATGTTACATGTCTCCACGATGTGCTCCATGGTCTAAATTTCCCCACACCCGCAAAGTGGGGACTCTTTCAAGCCCCACTTATTCATCATATAAGCAAATCTGTTAGTCTATTTTATTCACAAGGCAACTATCGGCGACAGTTTATAAAATTCATGTATTGAGGCGGTTAATAATTGTAACAATAAGTTAACCGTCTAAACTAACTGACAAAAAGTGCAATGTTTAAACAACCCCTATCTTGGCTGTATTAACTTTTAGAGTGAGATAGACAGTTTTGACAGTTTAGACTGCTATCTTATTGTAACATTTATAATACCTCAATACATAAATATGTGTATTATAGAATAACCCACTGGAATTCCCAAACCAGATTCGGTTCAGACATACGCCATATTAACGTGGAAGCCTGAGGCCGGAGAGGACATTATTTAAGGTTTCAGTTATTCAATATATTAGATATATTGTGCAGTTTCTATACTTCATTGAAAATATGAATTAATAATTATTAATGGCAGCACTGTTGATCGCTAAAAGCGACGTTGCCTTTTTATTTATTGCTATAACTTTGATATTTCTGCATATGGCCATTAGTTTACTCTAAGCAACAAAGCTAACCCATAAACCTGTCATTTTCTTCTGAATGCGTTATTTCCGCTACAGAATATATTATTATTATTAGTATAAAGAAAAATAAACTATTACGATACGAGATCATAGTAACCATAATATTGCGTATATGTGTAGCTATTATAAATTTCAAGGTTACACACCCTATACAAATAAATTATTATGCCATGGTTTATCTTTGTGATAATAATATTATTATAAGCACACACCTATTAGCTACCTTTTCTACAACATTGCCGCCCGATGCCCTAAATACATACATAATACTCATTATAAGCCAACACAATATTTTCGGTTGAGTTGAACATATTTTTGAAGAAATTTACACTTTCAAAGTACATATTATTATTATTATTGATGTGTCAAAAAAAGAGACTACATCGCTTAAGTTTAAAACATTCTAACACTGTATAATAAATTTCTATCTGTCTTTGGCAAATGTTAAAATTCCAAAACATAAGCGCTCAGCATTTTTTGCCTTTAGGGAACATTTTTAAACATGGGAATCTGCGTAGAATTTACTAGTAGATAGTATCACATCGTCAGCTGAATGCAGAACTATTCTAATTCACATTTTAAATATTTTAGAGAAGTATTCTTTGAAACATCATAATATTTAAGTTATTTATTATTTATGTAAACCCATTATATACATAATTTTTTTTCATAATATTCCCACTAAAATATGATAAATTTATTTATTAATACAAATAAAAAATAATTTAAGTAGGTTGTATCAAAGAACTCCATTCTAAAATATTTAAAACGTGAGTTAGAATTTATAGTAAATTCAGCTGACGATTAATAAAATGCATACATGAAAAAGCTAACATTTACTTAGTAGAATATTATATTCGTGATTATATATTATATTGGGGTAGTTAATTGACATGTTAATAGGTATATTATTATTTTGTTTCATGAACATCAAGGGAAAGAAGGTTTTATTGAATAATTTTTATTTCACTATAATTTGGGATTAACAGGTACTTCATTAGGGGTTATATATTATTTTTAATTGATAGACAATGCACGCGAGTTCTTAAATTTGGTTATCTCATTAAATGAAAGGAATTTAGAAATCATACCCGCTTTACGATGGCTGGAATTGACAAGAGAGTGAATTTACAAGTTATCAGTAGTAATAGAATGATTAAGAGTGACGACACCTGTGACTATTATCAATCGCTACAGAAAATATAATTATCGATACATCAATAAAATTATGTCAAGATATTAATGCCAGAGAGAATATATACATGTCTAGTATTCCAACATTTAATAGCGATTTTGGGAAGTTTTAGTTTGGTTGAATCAATATCATCCACTGATGGATGCAAACCTGTCTATCAGGGAGAGTCTTTAATATGATTCCAAACGTGTGTTTAACTATGCTATTCCAGCGGTTCCTAGATCTACTTTTTGGAGATTTTTTATTTCTTGGATGCCACCGAATGACTAGATTTATTCAGCGACTGTCCTTCTTTGAGATATGTGTCCAGCCCTTTTTCATATGAAGTTTTTAGCCAACTCTATTATATCACATACCAATGTTTATTTTATAATACAATAATTAAGTTTTTAGTCCTTTCCATATACTATACGGTGCTATTCTAAATTCCTGAATCTCTCTTTTTATTATGGTTAAATTTCGTTAAAAACGAAAATTCTTTTTCAGAGATTTTTCAAAATCGTGTTTTCTATCCGAAGCCATTCTTCTTTATACCAATTCGTCAACCTGTAACAAAATAAATATTGTAATATCGTTTAAAACTGTATGCGTTTGTCATTATGAGAGCATTGTATCATTTGTATCATTTTACACGACTCGATTAAAATAAACGATTCCATAATTTTCGTGTCAGTTTATTTTTCAAATTTAGAATTTGCATTTACATGTATTTTTTTATTTCACCTTACCCCATTTAATATGTTTTCTACCTATATTGCTCTCTCCTACACATTTATACATGTTTTCTCCCAAGACAACTATATACTTATATATAACTACAAGTTTAGATAATTTTGAACGTGAAAAAAATATTAATAATGTTTAAAGATAATATATTATATGTCATGATGTATTAATTGATTAATAAACTTTTTGGTTGGTTAAGGTGATATCTTTACCTACCAGAGGCACCTAGTGGAGAAATACGAAGCTTGCAATTAGTGGCATTTTTTGATAATTTATAATTTCAACTATATTAATTAATAAACATGTATCTGAAAACATTTAAAAGAAAAATATAAACTTGATGTTATAACATGTGAATTTTTCAAAGGACCCCATCTTATTATTACATATATTTTATAATCAAATTTATTATTAAAATTTTGATTATTAAGTTTTCTATGCTGTACCTTTTGACTAATTCATAGTTTTAATATTTTTTATATTTATTTAAAAAAACATAGATTTTATAAAAATATAAATGTGTATAACTTGAAATCCTTTTTATTTATAGAAATCTTTTTAAGGTATGGTCCCAATATTGAATCTCTGTTACATAATTAATCAAAATTATTTTTAATAGAGTAAAATAAATTTTAAATTGTTGAAGGCTGATTAATAAATTATTTTTTATTCAACTTGTTTTGAGACTATTATATTAAATAAGACATGTCTCTTACAGCTATGGAAATTTTATATGTCAAATTATGAAAAAATCCACCTTTCTTGACTTCAATAGAATAATCACAGACTAAATAGTCAAAGATCAAAAAAATGTGAAGCAACCGAGCATAAAGCGAACTAAGGAAAAATCATTTGACTGGAAATTAAAATACACTGCGCAGATATAACGAGGAATAAAACATAGTCAAGGCCGTGAGATGGCCTTGAGCTTCGTTAAATTGTTCCAAAGAAAGAAGGCCATGATCATTTTTCATCTCTGAGAACATTATTCATCGAAAATGTCACCCCTAACTCAAAATAAATTCGTCACAGGCTAAACAGGGTTGAATCTATTTAATAAACTATGCGTAGATCAGGCAAGCCAGGGAACAGGCTAGCGCTGTGGAATGGGGTGTTATACAATACCAATATTAATTTTATAAAATATAAGGTTTGTTAACAATTTGTCTAGACGTTTGATATTAGAATGTGTAATCAAGGCTCGCGGAAGATTAACTGAAGACAAAATGTTCATTCCATATATAAAAAAAATGTATACTTTTATATACATTACGATTGCTGTATTATTCAGGAACGAATAAGAAGAAAGGTTCATAGATGTAATTCATTTAATTGACTATAAGCTCGGGTTATTTAACATTTATTAAGGATACAATCTAATTCGTATTATCAAACGTTATTTGTAGTGAAATAAAGTGGTTAATATATTTAAAAAATTGAAAACTGAGAGTCAGTATCTCATCTCCAAAACACTTTCGGAAAAATGCAATAATTAAAGAAATATCCTGGGCTTAGGTCTTGTTAATTGACCAATAGCCTTGTGGTTTTAGGGGTTGGCAAAAAGGTGAATTGGTCTCCGAAATATATAATATTTTTGGCAAAATTGGACTTAAGATAGTTTCGTAATGCTTTGCTGATTATTAGTTTTTGCCAATATAGCAATAAGTATGTAATATTATTTAAATACGCACGTGCGTAATATACGTAATAATATTTATGGGTATAAACAAACTCAAGCTGTGTCAGCATATTGATCGGCGATATTAAATAGCTGTCCGCAATTACGAATTTCATTTCCCGTAGTGTCCAATTATTGCAAACTCACTAAATAGCTGACTGCAATTATAATTTACGGTTTTCCATATATAGTCAGTCATATCCAATTATCGCAAACTCGATATAAAATAGCTGACTCAATTATAATAGTTATTTCTTAAATATTATTTTGATTGTGAGTACGTCGATAAATAGCGGATCACAATAAATTGATTTAAAATACCATTCTAACGTAATGTCCCGGTAAAAACACGTCATCTCATCGCAATGTCATTGTATTTATTATATTGTCCCGATTGTACCCTTGTAATTATTTAAACAGTAAACAAACTCTCACTCCTCCATCGTCATGTGTTGTGATATGCTCCAAATACCATCTTTACTTATCACTAGCGCCACCTATGATGTAGAGGTGTAAGCTTGTTGAAATGTGTTGTCTATGAAAGGAAATAAAACCCTTCACTTTTTCATCTTGACAGCCGAGCACGTTGTTTCTATTCTAAAAACCGAAATACAATTCATCATAAATATAACAATCTGCAACACCTATCTGCCGCCGAAGTGGACTCATACAATTGATATACTTCGAATTATTGTAATCCCTAATAATATTTTTTTTTCTGGCAACATAAATATTTCTATACGGCATACATACGCATGGTTTTGATAGAGCATGGTCACGTTTTATTTTGAGAGGTTGCATCTACACATAATGTATCAATGGATGAATCTAATAATATTAGAACCGTTCGAAATCTCGGCAAGACAAATCATACCTTTGGGAAACGAACGCTCTGTATTTATGAAAGGTCTACAACCAAATAAAAGTGTTGAAATCAAATTTGAGACTTTTGTACTATTGACATTTTTGAACTTCAATACTTCAAACTGATAGCAGGTCAATCAGGAGAAAATAGAAATAGAAAAAGACGTTGAAATATTATTAATAAAACTACCTAAGCAAGATACTAGATTTTTCAGGTAATATAATATTATCCAAGGCCTGAACAAAAACGATGCATGAGTGCGAGTGAGAAAGTATTCGGCACCCTTATAATCTCTGCGACACGCGCTAGAGTAAGATAAAAGGTCTACATATGTGTGAGTTAGTTTCCAAAAGTATCGCCGGCAAATCGTGGTGAATCGCTTCACGTAGCCTCGATAACCTGCAAGCTCGTGTTGCTAAAATTGCTATTTTTGTGTTAAACATAAAGTCAGTGGTAAATATTTTTAGTTAATTAAGTAGGAAAGATGGTTCTGTGTGTTGTATTAAAATATAGTAGCCGTACTGATAAGCAAGAAGATGCTATTACGTTTCATAGGTAAGTTGATACATGTTCGTGATAATTTATTTGTATATTATTATATATTTTAATATCAGTGACCTAGTGTTTCTTTAAAATAACTTAAATTATGGATATCTTTACCTAATGGTTGCATTTTGACCGCTTTAAAATACTATATAACGTAAAAAAATATAAAATTATATTTTAATTCTGAGCGTCTAGTGCGAGCACTTTGAGCGAGCACTAGCGAAATGGTCTATGGTCTCGAACATTTGTAGACGAATGCGTTCGCTCGCCCACAAACCAAACGCACGGCACGCAGCTTCATTTAGTAATGCAACGGGTAGCGTCTAGATGTATCTATAGTCTATATATTATCCAGTTGTGAATGTAATAATAGCAACGAAGTTGGGAGCAGTATTATAATAGTACAGGTATATGCAGTGACGTCCCTAGACAAAATGCCGCCCCATTTTTTATACAGTATTTTTTATCCTCCTTCCATGACACCAATATCAAAGAAAAATGTGTTGCGTGGATACATCACTAACAAAATATATGCAGTTCTACAAACTTACCTGAAGAACGGTCAAAAATGGAACTACGAACTACGATTATTATATTGTATCTACTTATAATTCAAATCTAATTCGCAAATTTCTATATTGTGTCATTCCTGGTCATCAAGAACGTTACGTCCAAGAACAATAGAAGTAAAATAGAAACGCAAACCCGACAAAACAATTACAGTCCTGTTAAACCTTTTATGCTAATTTTAATGGAAAGATATTTCCGTTATTACGTTTAGATACCTATTTCTATATATACCTACTTATTCTTCTCGATTTGCCGCCCTTCGAGTAACTGCTGCCCCAAGCGATGCTCAATCTGCCTACCCCCATGGGACGTCACTGGGTATATGCTTACTAACTTCACCCTGCATTGGAACATACGATAAGTAAAAGTTCGCGCCATTTCCTTATGTCCTCTCTGCCATAGTGTCATATTATTGCGATACATGCAACGCGCGAATTATTGCGGGGGTCAGCCACGGTTGTGACACGTGGAGTGTCACATTGTCGGGCGGTATTCGATGTCGCAAATACTGGGAACCTGCTTACCCAGGGAACACAGAATTATTAATGGGAACTGTAATAGCTAACGGGCATGGAATAACAGGCAACCGACCTCGAGTGTGGAAGAATATGGGATAATCTTAAACACGTGTTAAGAATATGTTATTCTAAGCTTATCCTTCGTTTTGACAACTGATCTCGGTTTATTATTATACACTTGGTTTATTTGAAGGTTGCAACACACAATATTGCACGTCTATAATGTGTGTTTAATAATATCCCATTCGCTGCGTACCTTTTAATTCATATTTAATTACCACATTTAAATAACATGCTAAAACGCACCAGTTGCGTTGGACGCAGCAAATGTCGTAGGACACTTACACGTTCAAAAATCTGGTTCAAAATGTAGTGTATTGGGGTACCTACAACCAATCTGAATTCTATTTATTAATCTGTTCTGCTGGCTTTCCTTACCGGGTGTGGTAGAACAGGATACAGATCTCGAGTGTGTAAAAATATGGGATAAACCTAAACACATGTTAAGGAACATGTTATTTTAAATAGTTACGTCGGTCTCATAATGTGAATTAAAGATTGTCACACAAACGAGAAGTAACTACCATATTTGAGGACCAACGACGCGCTTTGTGTCCCTTGGTTTTATGGTCTAACTAAAGTGAACCCTGATTCAAAATTGTTATTAGAATCGGTAGGGCAAGCCAGTTCCCATTATTTTGCGTTCTCATGGGGGTTGGTTTTGTGTAGACATTAACTTCAATGTCGCTGTCATCTGTCTCGGTCATGGTAATCTAACAACTATCTTTAGTTATTTGTAATTGGTCACTAAATTGACAAGCCGACCAAAAATTCCTAAAGGAGTGTGATCGTCAAGTACGCAACACAGTGAAACTAAATGGTAACATGTAAATTGTGCGTATTACATTTCACCGTAACACAGTTCGCCATGAGCTCTCTTATCGAAAAGAGATGACTGTATACTATACGGTCATCTCCATAATAATAGCACCGATATGAAAAAAATACACGTTGTTCGTAGAGCATTGCAAACAATAATGTTCCAATTGTATTAGATCCTAACTTAACCTAACCTAACTTTACCTAACCTAACAAACAATCCAGAATATCGGCTATTTTCAAAATCTGTTTGCCTCTAGCTTCCTGTAAACAGACAATAACCGTGTTTTATTTAGACATGAATTTTATTGCAGTACTATACGCCCCAAAGAGGTTGGACGGTCTTTAATATACGGCCATATATTTCCGATACAACATTACACGGTGTGATACGGCGAACCGGATACGTACAAATTTTCGGACACGAATCTAAATTACCAATGTTAAAAACAGTCCCTACAGTAAATGGTTTCATCAGAATGGCCATGACCGTTGATCTAAATCACTTTCAAGGACACTCTACCTCAACATAGAAAGATTCATCACCTTTTTATTTCATTTTATTTTCTCTAAGTCAAAATAAATCTCCCTACGTGTTTTGCATCACGCAATCAGATTTTTCTATAAGTCCCGCGAGTGTCTTCTTGCTAACCTTCACAATCATGTTGTCAATGTTAACAATGAAATTTCATATAAGTTTTATCATGTTGATTGTCCTTTTTTATTTATTCTTTTGCCCTGAGGACATAATATTTGAACGTGCTATTTTTTTCGTTCATGGTTTTAAATTCAATCAATCTGCGAGGTTTTCCTGTTCGAAAATAGAACACGTACTTAATTCGTCACTATAATCAGTCAAAAGCGTTATACAAAACCTTTTCTATAGAAACGTAATCAACTGTATGAAATTGAGGTGAAAATTATTATCAAAGATGGTGGTTAAGTTAGGTGCATAACATTTCATATTCTAGATTCGTTTATAGCAAATGTCAGACTTTAAAATGTATCTAATTTTTATTTAATATATTGTCACCTCAATAATACAAATTAATAGATAACTTTATTTTCACTGTTTTTGAGATAATTATTGAATTTCTACATTACCTTTTCTACAAAATGATAAGTAGGTAAGTTAGAAGTTAATGGGAACTGTATTAATTTTGTGTTTGAAAAAAATAAATAACTTTAAAACTATACATACATTAAATAAATAAAATACTATATCTATAGTATTCTTTCATACAATTGAAAATTATTTGTGGTTTAATTTAATAGAACGCATTTTTTGTAGTACTTATTCTCCTTTTAATCAATAAATTAGGACCGGTTTCGTCCGCCTCAGAGGGACATTTTCAACGTCGAAAATGTCCCTTTGAGGCGGACGAAACCGGTCTTAATTTATTGATTAAAAGTAGAATAAGTACTACAAAAAAATGCGTTTTATTAAATTAAACAACAATACAATGCAGTTCCATGAATTGAAAAGAAAATAAAATTGAACATTATTTAATTGTTCCCAATTACACAAGCACAATTTTCCATTTTTTAAGTAAAGTTTAAATTTCATTTTCCCAATAATTACCAAATCAGAGTTATCTAGTTGTAGTATTGAGGTGACGATATTATAATTATATATTATACTAGCTGACCCGGCAAACTTCGTACCGCCTCAGAATCAATAATCTTGTGTTAACTTATTAGCTGAATTAAATTCAGTTTTTTATTAAGTTAAAATGAATACTCAAAATGAATAAGTTCAATAAATGTGCAAAAATCAAATCAAAATGAAAAGTATTTTAATTATATTGAACTGTACACACTGTACACACACGATGACCGCGTGGATTAAGCGCCGGTCTATAGTGTCGAGGGTCCCAGGTTCGAATCCTGGGTCTGGTAAGTTCACATATTGTAATTCAATTTCAATTCAATGATGACTACTGAGCCAACCTTCAGTCGTAAATTGTGCGGTGGCAAGCCAAGCAGATCCAATGAGTTTAAAAATTCAGTTGGATAGTTGGTTGCTTCGTCTTCGTTTGTTACACAGTCGATAGATTTGAAGGAATGCAGTGGACCAACGATTTAATTTTGAATTGTGAAGTTTAAGTGATCCACATCTTTGTTCTTTACCGCAAGAATGCTCGTTCACTCAACCAATTGTCATGTTTGTGATTAGCAATAATGTTTGGTAATACTTTGTTGATGAGTTCGTCCTTAGTTAAATTTAGAAAAATTCAGCGGAAACGAAATCAATCCGCTCGATTCATCGACAGGAACACGGCCGTTACCGATAGTCAGCAATTGCTTCTTGAAATCTTTAGGGAGATGGATTGTTTAGCAATGCAACTCGCATGTTTGTCGTCAGCTGAAGTGTCTTCACATAGTACCACAGAGTCGATGATTTGAGGCAAGCATTTATTTCATCAGCAGCGGTCGATCTTGGAATGACTGGTAGTGTTTGGCGAAAATCGCCAGATAGTAGAATCATTGCGCCTCCCAAACTTCTTGAGTCATTGCGCAGATCTTTCATAGTTCGATTGAGTGCTTTCAATGCGCGTTTGTGCGCCATTGTGCATTTATCCCAGGTGATGATTTTACTCGCTAACAAAACTTTGGCCATTGCTGAGTATTTCGCAATGTTGCATGTCGGTTTTTCAGTCGGCAATTTCAACGTTGAATGAGGCGTTCGGCATCCTTCTAACAACGTAGTCGCTATCCCAGAAGAAGCAACTGCTACAGCATTTTCGGATCTCGCACGAACAGTAGCCAAAATCAATGACATGAGGAATGTCTTCCCAGTTCCATCGGGCGCGTCGAGGAAAAATAAGCCACCATTTCCATCATCAATTGCCTTCATTAACGTAAGTACTCATTTTGAGCTCCGATTTTCAATACGACCTGTCAGTAGTATAAAATGACAACATCGCGCCTCGCTTATTCTTGAAGAATGAGATTGGAGAGACAGTCAGCACTTTCACGTGTAAACAGTTATTGTCATGACAGTTTAAAATAAGCACAATTGCCGACAGTAATTCCATGCATGTGTACAGGCGCTATTATGTTATAAAAAATCTTTATTTTTATAGTATATTTAGATATTTACCAACGTATTGATTATTTAAAATTAAAATAAACAGAATTTTATTTTTATCGCCACAGAAAGAGTTTTTTTTTTTTTTTTTACGAGAAATGTATATTAACCACTTGCTCATCAATAAAATTATGCCCATACTCTTGTGATTAGTTGTGTAATTTTCCATTGAACAAATAATCACTTAACTTTGTTGGCTACTATTCCTTCTGTATAAATACACTTTTTAAATAATTTCCCATTTCAATGAATGAAAGCTCATTGTTTGCCAACTCGAGTTATTTTATTTTCGGTGAGATTGAATTCGCGAAGTTTAGCAAATCACTTTAAAATTTACACATTTAAATCAAACGTGCCTTCCAGCGGTCGCAGGGTCTGAATAAGCGTGAGGAGAAGGGGTGTCATGTCATTGAAAAACCTTCCACCGTTACAGGGAGCTTTTAGGCTTTCAATCACATCCCATGAACATCAGCTACCTCACCCTCGACATTTGAAAGTTTCGAAATAATGCGCCGGCGATTTATTTCAAAAGCTTTTTTTTACTAGGTATTATAAGATAAGCAAAAACAAAAAACAAATTACGTTTGTGGTATTTCTATTTTTTTAAATTTATATACTTTTTGCCTGTCAATCTTTTGGTATACGAATCTTAGTTTAAGATTGCAGGTACGATATTTTCTAAATAATGTTTAACATACTTATCAAATTTTTGAATACCCTCCACCCCCAACGAACTACCAGACTGTGGGTTCCTCGCTCTCCAAAACTCTGCAAATATTGTATTGTAATCGCACCAAGGCTATATTTGATATAAATATATAAATAATGAGATTTCAAGTAAGACATATTTTATTTTTAGAAAAATCGACTTTTTCTTTAAAATAAGTATGAATTATTATTAAAAAATCAGTTGGGATTTCGGACACTGCAGCTTAATATATTCAAAATTTGTACTTATGTTGTTTTATAATATGGGTTTAATTGGCTCCCACAACCTGAAGCGGACCCCCAGGCTAGGATCTTTGGCAGACCCCTTAACTATGCTAATGTTAAAGCGGTGTGACACACAAGATACATTATCGTTTTCCAAATTATCTTTTAGGTCAAATTAAGGGTACCTATTCAGTGTATTGTTAGCGATTTTTTGTATTTTTATTACATCTGCTTTAATAATCATGGAGGTGTCGAGTATTTTTTATTTAATTCTTTAGTTCGAAGCAGACTTGAGAGTGGGTCTATTGTTTGGGCACCGCACGAGTTGAAGTATGGCCTTATGGTGGAGACGGTACAGAAGAAATTCTTGAGACTCCTTTACTTGAGGTTGTATGGATACTATCCGTGGCTTTATCCAACTGACTTTCTCTTAGGCATGCTTACATACTGCAGTCTGCAATTTAGAAGAAATCTTTATTTAGCTACGTATTTTTTTCGACTTATACAAGGTATAAATGAGAACTCTGCCATTCTGGGCAGTGTTGACCTGTGTGTCCCTGATAACTATCTTAGAAATAGAGACCATCAGTTGTTTATTCTCCCAAGGTGCAGAACCAACCTGCCACTGGTAATACCAATTGGGAGAGTGATAACTATGTTCAACGAAATTGCTTCGGGTGTTGATATATTCCACCTACGTGAGAATGAGTTTAGGTGGATGTTGTTTTATAAATTCTTAAAATAGGGTCTGCTTAACTCATCCGGTGTACTTCCTTGTACCTATCTAATTCATCTACTGATATATCTCTTTTTTTATGTAATACTGTTATATTTATATATCTTTGTTTCTAAATGTCATGTTGTGAACGTCTTAAACTTATAATTTGTAATGTCCACAATATATTAAAAAAAATAAATGAAATGAAATGAAAAAAATATTCAAAAATTACGTCGCACAATCATATGATTTAAAATGTTAATGTTCATGATGTAAAATAGCGACTTTTTTACAATTGAAGCAAATTTGTGATGTGTTTATCTCAATTATCTGATCAAGCCGCCACGAAGCCCCAAAGCCCGGGTAACAAGGCTAGAGTCCTACCAGCCGCCCCCTTATGGGGCCCATACTCATATTACCCTATATTTTATTGAAATATTATTAACACTTATTAATCTTTGTTGTTACATTTATTTTTAAATTATTTGATATTTTCATTAAAATATCTCACTCTATTTCTTGTAATTTTTTATACATAAAACTTGGTTGATTTTATTATTGCAATGAAAATTACAATATAGAGAATTAAAAACATAGTGTAGATAAACAATAATAATAAATGAGTTAATTAAGATAAGTGAAAAAAGGTGACATATTATATAATAATTATAAACCGATAAAATAGTAATTTTAAAACTATTGATATACTTATAAGTTTCCCGAAGGATATAAAATACCTCCTCCATATTTTTACCACGTTTTTATTAGCTCGTATTCTTGTTTGTCCGGTACAGATTTTTTATTGTGGAGTACAAATTTTTCTTGTTTGTCCAAGATTTTTAACTAACTTTCCGACTAGCTAGACATTTGAAACTTTTGGACGACTCTGCATTCTTTTAATACTTTTGGCCATCTTTAAGCATAATTGAATTCATTTTCAGTTAATTCTGTTTTGTATGTTTCGGAAAAAAATCGTTCAAAGTAATATTTACTACTCACTATTATTGGTTGTTAAGTGGGTTCTAGCAACTAAATTATTAATACATACCTGCGTTACTATGGACGTCAATATGAAATGTCAAAATGACATTTCTGTATTCTATAATATTTATTCAGTATTGCTATCAAGTACAATTAAAAGTTTTTATTAATACATAGAATTGTCAAGTTTATATGATTCAACAGAAAAGTTATTTTTATCTTGTAATTATTATTGATTATTTTTAATAGTTTATGCATATTTTTTCCCAGTTGCCTGTTTTAACGCGGTTCTATCTTTTGTCATGTATTTTAAATTCACTGAACAACTTTTCCTTTAATATATTCAATATTGCAAGTAAAAGTTATCCAACGATCGTATGCCTCGATAGAATCCGTCAATACCAGTTACTGCCGGAAGTTAATATTTGAGAAACTTAAGTAAATTAAATTTTGCAAAACACGAAGTGAAGTAGGTACTCCTAGGAGTCCTAGGTGCTTATAAGGAAAAGTTAAATGAACATATCCCAACTTATTATGCTTAAGAGTGTCAAACTAGGTACTTTACGGTAAAATATAGAAAACTCGACATGCCTTCGATTCGAGAAGGTAGAGTGGTGGGTAATTGATACAGTTGAGTCCGATCAAACAATTTTTTTTTTATAATAATCTATTCGGAAAAAAACAGTTTTTATATTATAGTTAAATTGATTTTTTACTTATTGAAAGAGGGTCAAGATTACGACCCGCTCACTTGCTCCAAAAACAAGCACGGGGAAGTTACATTTGAATTAAATGCTTACTTGTACTTGCATCGAAGGATGACTGCTTTTCCGACCAGGCATAAAAATGCGAAGGGGCTTATGTTAGCCGCTTGCTAAAAGGTGTGAATTTCAAACAAAAATCAAACCGGCTCTCTTTTGGTAAATAATCACGATCGTAATAATTCATCGGTTTGCACGTATTATTATACCTAATGGTAATAAAAGACGACGAATCTAAGGAGGGATCGGAATTA
This sequence comes from Rhyacophila brunnea, assembly GCF_057557595.1. NCBI lineage: Eukaryota > Metazoa > Arthropoda > Insecta > Trichoptera > Rhyacophilidae > Rhyacophila > Rhyacophila brunnea. The sequence goes on along the minus strand of NW_028232882.1, from coordinate 1,969,986 downwards.
TTCCGTCCTCCATATGACGCAGCAAAATTTTTAAATTCCAAAAAGTTGGCCTTGGTTGATATTACGTCGGCGTGACCAATCGGATCCTGTGTGGGCGGATCCTGGTAAACAGCTCCGCTGTTGGATTTCATCAGCGGGCAGGCTGACCTTTACAAATTAAATTATGAATTAGAATATTATATTGTCAAATCAAATCAAATCAAATTTATTTATTTTACATATTATAATGAACATAACAAATTATAAATTCAAAGCGTTCACGACATGACATAAAATAAGTGTTAATAATTTTTAAAAATAAAAATACAGAGTAATAACATAAGAAAATAAATAAAATAAGTAACAAAATAAAAGTAGATGGAAGCACACAGAGTCAACTTTAATAGACTGTGAACTTAGATAGTATAAGTCTGAACAAATATGTCGCTGAATAAATATCCCTTCTAAATTTTATGCTACAGTATGTAAGCATACCTAAAAGAAAGTCAGTCGGATAGAGCCACGGATGATATCCATACAGCCGAAAGTAAAGGAGTCTCAAAAATTTCTTTTGGACTTACTTCGACTGATTCGGGGCCCAAACGATAGACCCACTCTCAAGTCTGCTTCTAACTAAGGAGTTATAGAGAATTTTTAGTAGGTACCGTAACATCCGAAAAGACCCGGGAAGTACGCAAGACAAAGCCCAACATCTTTAGCGCCTTTTTACAAATGGTATCTATTTGACCACTAAACGTCAGTTTACCGTCAAACGTAATTCCAAGATCTCTTACAGATGATATTCGTGAGAGAACTCTGCCATGCATCGAGTACTGGAAAAACAGTACTCGTGAGGCTTTAGTAAACGATAAAACATTGCATTCATCAATATTGAAGTCCAGTTTGTTACGCCTGCCCTAATCTAATATATTATCTATATCAAGTTGGAGTTGACAACAATCGTCCAAGGTGACAACTTCCATGAAGAGTTTCAAGTCGTCAGCAAACAACAAAAACATAGCATTTTTAATTACCAATGCTATGTCATTTATAAAAATCGTGAACAGCAATGGCCCTAAGTTTGAGCCCTGGGGGACACCAGAAAATGTGTAAAAGGTCTGTGACTGATAAAGGCCGTACGAAACGTATTGTTGACGGTTCCTAAAATATCTCCCGAATAGCTTCAAAAATCGATCCGCCAATCCAATAAGTTGGAGTTTTTTCATTAGAATATCGTGATCGACTCTGTCTGCCTGCCTGTCTAGTACTGACGACACATAATCAGTGAATACCATCAGATTGGTTTCCGTTGATCGGCCTGCTCTAAATCCATGCTGTTCATTCATTATAAATGACTCAATTTTTGGAGAAATCATGCTATGCATGATCATCTCCAGAACTTTTGCTGGTGCAGAGAGAACAGCTACCGGCCTGTAGTTTTCCACTGACGACTCTGTACCACTCTTATGAATTGGAGTCACCTTCGACATCTTCCATAATTCCGGAAAGATACATGTCTCCATTGTAAGATTATATATATATATATATATATATGCAAGTGGGCCTTTGACAAAATCAACACACCCCTTTAAAAAAAATGTAGGGACGTTATCCGGTCCCAAAGAGCGCGTATTCTTAGGTTTTTTTAATAAAACTAAACACGTCACCTTCATCAATTGGGAAGATGTCAACGAATTGGGCACCGCACGATCGTTTTCTTGACGTTGAGGCGACATCCAGATTCGGAATACTACTTGCGTAGACGGACCTGAAATGACCAGCAAATGCTTCTGCCATTCTGTGTCCAGTCACCTCTTCGCCCTTCCAAGTCATCGAATTGGCAAATCCACCATCCTTTCTTAATGATTTTATATAATCCCAAAACGATTTAGGATTTTCGCGAATGCAATCCTCAGCATCAGCCGTCAGCAACAAGTCCTAAAACGGTATTCTGATGTTCAATGAATAGACCTTTCGACTAATCCGGAAAGTTTTTGATACAAAGCTACGTGGGCGGAGAAGTGATAAAGATGGTTAGATGGCGTGGCCTGCTTGCAGGATGCACGATCAATTGGTTGAGGAATGAGAAGGATAAATGGGACTGAGGAAGACGTCTCGAGGAGGTTAGGGCCCACCGGGTTGTTTCGCCACGAATAATGACATTCTTTTCTTACAATATATCAGTTGTTGGTTAATCTATCATTTAGAGAAATATGAATCAATGATAATTATTATAGAACGTGTGCTGTAATAATGTGTTTATCTCATAAAGATCACGTGAGTTCACAATGGAAAAGTTAAAAGTTTACCGGCGTGGGATCTTAGCAATTATGAAATGTCGCCAATTACTTAAAACGGCGCCAAGACGGGGGAGATAGGGAGGGTAAACAACCCTTAATGCACCGACAGACATGTCTGCACACATCATTGTGAAAATGCGGTGAACTTGCATTTGCGGAAGCGCTGTCTCCAATATTAATAACAATAATCAACACGTCATATGATACCTACTTTTCTTTCACTTCTGTAAACACTATCGCGAGAGAGCAAAGCTGGATTAAGACATTATATAGCCTTGAATTGAAGGTGGCATCTTGTCAGTAATATATCCATTAATATAAATTATAACAGTGGCGAAGGGTCGAGCTAGGCTGTTAAGATCCGACATAAATAATGCACACTAAAGTTTGTCAGGTAAACATTTATATTAATATTAATACTATCGACCGATGGTACTTGATGGAATTTGAATTTAAATTCTAATGGATTTTTGAACTAATACTACAATCTATGGATAGTGTTTGATAGTTTTTAAAATTCAAATAAACCCTGCCTAATATAAGCCATAGTAAATAATTAATAGTCAAAAAAATGTTTGTTTATCCATAAAATATCTAAAATTATACCAGAAAATTAGTTATTTTATGAATAGGAGTATATTTTTTACCAATTATGGTTTGGTTTAGGCAGGGCTTAATGAATTAAAAAAACAACACCATCTATAATAACATGTATTCTTAATTCAACTAAAACGAATAAGTATGACTGGAAATGTGTGCACTATTTTCGTTGGATCGCTCATAGCATACCTAAACTATTAGTTTGGTTTAGGCAGGGCTTATTGATTTTCAAAAACTAAACAGCACCATCTGTAAAATTGTAGTCTTATTTCAATTAAAACAAATACGAATGACTAATAAAGTTTAATATGCACTATTTATGTCAGATCTTAGCAGCTTACTTCCAAACTTCACCGCTGTTATATTATAATAATCAATACATATAAATACCAACATGCGAATTGTTGCGCATTTTTGAAACTGGTTCATTTTCACTTTTCCATAGATTTTTTGTAGATAGTCGAGCTTTGAGCTTTTAGAATCTTATCGATCCCAAAATATCGTTGTCAACAATTAGTATTCATGAAAGCAAAAGCATATTATAATTATTTTTAACTAATATACATAAAGTAGGTTCGACTGCCCAAATGTACGACCATTGAACCCTTTTTGGTTACATATTCATCGTTTAATTCCCTCCAGTAAGCAATTTTTACTACTGGCAGTACCAGCCAAGGCTTAATGGTACCCCGCAACTAAATCCAATGGATAAGACCTAATGGTCTATTCCTATTCTATCGAATTGTTTTTACGCATGATAAATTAAATGTCCTCTCAAAACATTTTGTATAACAAAAAAATATTTGTTTCTATGCTAAATGGATTGGAAACTTATCACTACCTACTATTTGGCTGGATTATGGAGTGCCTGTAGATGTAGAATGTGAATTTTATTTCCAGAGTATTAATCTATTAAAAACAACTATTACATTATGAAAATCGTATTGAAAAAAAAAATATAAAAATTACAATACGAAATGAAAAGAATATAAACCAACCCATTGGGTCCTTGCACTGAATCAAGGGCTTATTGAAAAAAAAATCGGTGTGTGTACTACGCGCGTTAGAAATTATACTTCTTTGGCGTAACAAAACAAAAACAAAACTTGTGATAACCTAGATTCTTCGACTAGCTCTTAATTATTATCTTGTTAAATTACACACTCAAGAAAAAGGACCGCTTATTGGAACGCCGTTGGTTTATTTCTATACACTTTAACTTATAATACTACATTATAAAATTATTTATCGTTGTTTTTATTTTTAAAGTAACAACTGCCACTATGACGTTTAATAGTTTGTTTACGTAAGGAATTGAAAATGGCCGAAAATAATAAATTCGTTTCCTAGGCAACGGAACAATTCTTCGTATGGAACAATTCAAAACTATAATATTATAATTTATAATCGTCACGATTGCATAATCATACTGTGGCGTAAAGGCTATTACGTTCGGCTGATAACCGAACAATCGTGGTTCGAATCCAATCGAGTGCGATTTTTTTCGTGTGAAAAAATAAATTATGTGTTAAATGTCACACGCCAAAAATACACTCTGATCTGATTTTCCAAACGCACCTAGAAGACAAGTATAACTTAAAAAAAAAAAAACAAATTACTTAAATTGATTCGAACCCACCACGTATGGCTTCATATATTTTATACAATGACTCGCGATATGATATTTGAATATTATATTTATCATCATCATCAGCCGGGATCCATCTACTGCTGTATAAAGACCTCCACTATAGCGGAACCACTTAACCTTAAAATTGCGCAGATTGCAATTTCTTCTACTGCGCAAGAATTACAAAGGATAAATCTAATTATTCTCACCGTTATTATTTCCGACTGCTCTAACAAACAAACAAAAAAGTATTATACAGTATAACCCCTATTTTACGTTTTTAAGGGACTGGAAAAAAAACCTAATTGGAGGGAAAGTGTAAAAGGGGGGTATTGAAAAAAAGAACATTAAAATTTTCTGTTTCTAAAAAAATAACGTTTTATTAAAAAACAACATTCAATTAAAATTTTTAATGAAAAAATCATGTACATATGTATACTAGTTTGTTGCATTTTTGTTTTTTTGTTATGTAATTCTCTTTCTACTATATAAACATTTAAAAGTGTCATCTTGGATATCAGCAAAGTTTGTAAAGTAGGTTTTTAAACCCTCGGTGAACCTCATTGCTTCTTCTTTTGTTGGAATATCAACCTCGTCTTCATCAGACAGTTCTTCAGAAGCGCGCGTAACTCGCATATTTTGAATATTTCCGACGTAAATCGCGGGAAATAAAAACGTAAATGCGGGTATTAAATGTACTGAAATACATCGGGACCGAAAAAATTACACGCAATTGCCGGGAAAACGTGAATACCGGGCACGTAAAAACGAGGTTATACTGTATAACAAGAAGTTAATAAGAATAGAAATTTAAAAAATTACAAGATAAAAAGAACTTTTTATATACAACGTTTTTAAATTTTCTGTTGAATCATATAAACTTGACTTGACTTGACTAGCTTAAACGATCAAAAAAATTGTACTTGATAGAAATAATACTGAAATGTCATTTTGACATTTATATTGATTTCCATAGTAACGCACGTATATATTAATAATTTAGTTGCTAGGACCCCAGATCCCTAGCAACCAATAATAGTGGATTGGATTACGGATTTCTTCCGAAATAACTATTCATACAAAACAGAATTAACTGAAAATGAATTTAATTCTATTTAAAGATGGATAAAAGTATTTAAAAATGCATTGGCATCGTGTTCTGATATATCTTAAAAGTTTAAAATGTCTAGCTAGTCGGGAAGTTAGTTATAAATCGATTGCAAGATTTGTACTGGACAAATAAGAATACGAGCTAAGAAAAACGTTGTTAAATCTAATAAATTGTTATACAAGTATATACAAAAAACATCTAAATGTTAATTATTAAAAAAATGTATGCTGCCTCCTACAATAGGAAAAGTTTGGATAAAGTTCCCCTATAAAACAGTGGTTTATTTTTTTGTTTACAAATACTTATCTGTTTGAGTGGATATCGTATACGCCCCTTTCATGTTTGCGGGTTGCAGAGATTTTGTTATGCTTTGGGTAATAATTTTGTAAATAAACATACTCATCTTTTTAACATGTTTATGTTTGTTGTTGAACCGTTTTCCCTTTTTTATTTTTGATGAATCGATTGCGTCAAAGAAAATCGCCATTGGTACATAATCTCATTATCAACATGACGTCTTGCGTACCTATGTAAAAGAATTAAATCTACAATTAATAAACAGTGAAGTCAACCAAATTGAAGAAATTTCCTCTAAAAGCTTCAAATAAAATATATATTTCATGCTTTCCAAAATTTTTCTCGATTATTTTAAGGAACGATTACAATATATATTTTTTTCCGACCATGTCCGATCCTAAAAGGATCATATGAGCCTCCACAGAGTAGAGGTTTGTATTAACTGATTTTGTTTTTTACGAGAAATGGATGTCAGCCACTTGCTCAACCTTTAAGGTTCATACCCTGACTCACACACAAATTGAAAAACAATACGTGTACTAGCCAGACCCAGAATTCGAACCTGTGACCCACGGCGTTATAGTCCAACGCTTAAGCCGCGCGGCCACCGTGGGTGTATATATAATAATTAATAATTATGCATTTACAAATTAATTAATATTGTTTTTTTAATGTGCACTGCGAATGGCAGCAACGATATTTTCATGCGTTAGATTTATATGTCATCAACCTTAAAATAATGTTTTAAAACTTGGAACTACGCAAGAGCCTCGTGCGCATTCAGACTTCATATTTTTGGAAAATGTAAAATTATTTATATAAGATCATCTTCAAATGAAAATGATTTTGACAAAAGGTTTCTAGAGGTAAGTGAAAAGTCGTGTTTATGACAAAGGATAAATAAAAAACAGCGAGAAACGTCATCAAACTATTCAAAAATTCTGACAGAGACATTTATACAACAGCGCTTACTTTTTATAGATTCTAATATAAAGTCTTGTGTCAAAATATCTCAATAGTAATGTTAAAAAATATTAACGCGGCGCATGTCACGTTTATTGTCCACATGTATTTTACAATTAAAATACAAAATTTCGCTAGTATGCGGATTCGAACCATTGCCCTTAAGATTACCAGCCGAGTACACTACCAATACACCATTTTTGCACACTGCGATATTCAAATGTAGAGTTTTTATACTTAAGAAACAAATTATATTTTTAGAAAACGTCCAGATTCTAACCTTAGTTCTAAAGATTACCAATCGCGTATAATGCCAATATGCTATCATTGCACTAAATTTTTTCGTGTAGGTATATGAAATGTAACGTTTTTATATATTACGAATAACATAAGTATATTTTTTAGGTCGCAATCAGATTTGAATATTACTCTTAAATATTAACAGTGGTCTATTATATTAAAAATATGTCATTGACGCGTTACTGAAATGTTTTCATGTACTTATACAAAGTGTAGAGTTTTATAATATGTTACAAACAAAATAATTAAAAAAAAGGTGGCATTCGAATTTATGCCTCGGACGTAATGATTGTCAGTCGCGTACACTACCAATACTTCATTGCCATACACAGCGTTACTTATTTTTTTTCAGGTAGCTGCATAAAGTGTAGATTTATTTATATTCGTTTCCTCGGAACCGTTTCCTCAGGCACCATTAGCGAGGAGTGCAAGATTAGTAAATGCGCTCTCTAAAGACATGGACATTTTCAATGATATGCTTTGCATTTTGTTTTTGAAACTTTATTTTTCTGTATTAATTAAGGGCGGACGTGCTCAGCGTGGGTCAAAATGGAGCTTTTTTTTCTATTTTCAAAGCATGATCCTGGACATACCCTAAACGTTGTAGATAATCTATTTATATAATTTTGAAGCCTTATTATCTTTTATATTTATTTTAAACATTTGATGACTGCATAAAGTATTTTTATTACATAAAATAGTATTCTTTTAAACCTCTCGTGTTTTAGAATATAGTCATATTTCAGTACATAAATGTGCAATGGTGTTAAGATTTTTTGCATTTATTAATTTTTAAACGCGTTTATAAAACCATTATTATAATTTATATTGACATTATTAAAGTGAAATATTTACGATAAAAAATTATATTGATAATCTCTGTGATCCCAAATTTGACAAGAATTAGGCATTTTATTATTCAAAAAATGGGCAAGATTAACACATTTGAAGATAATTCTAAAGATATTAATTATAAGCTATGTCTTTGACCATATAAGTGTGATAAACATCCTACGAATAATGATTGCTTTATAATAATTATTGACCTAAGAATAAGGTAGTGTTTTTTTGAAATACGCCATTTCTTTTGGCATTCCCCAGTGGTTAAGCTACAACATACGGCCGTGGCTATAAATTGACAAACTATAATTGAAGTAGGGAGTAAAATGATGTTAATGCGCGTGTTTGAGCGTGAATGTCACGCCGTAGCATATTGGTTAAATGCGACGGATTGGGGCGTAAACCCGTGGAGATGTAGGGTTCGATTCCCGGCCGAGGTGGCTTACTTTTTTCAAAAAAAAAGATTTTTTCTATTGGTTATAATATACTCTCTCAGAAAGTGTTTTTCTAAATTATAAATGTTTATTGCATTTATGTTTTTAAAGTTATCTTATATTTTCAAACACCAAATTAATGCAGTTCCTATTAACTTATGACTTATTAAGTTTTATCATTTTGTAGATAGGGAAATGTAGAATCATATTCAATAGATAACTCAAAAACAGTGAAAATAAAGTTATCTTGTAGTATAGAGGTGACAATAAATGTTGATGATAAAAATGATCCAGATTTCCCTCTGATTAGCGACGGACAAAACATTGAGAGCGTCGACAGCTTCAAGTACCTGGGGGTATACATCACGGGAGATGGCATTTTGCAGAAAGAGCTCGCTATCCGAATGGGAATGGCTGGAGCAACATTCAACTCGATGCGAAATGTCTGGGACTCACGATTGTACTCGGTCAAAACCAAATGCCGCCTATTCGACGCATGCATTCTGACGGTGCTGCTTTACGGTAGCGAATCATGGAACCTTACGAAGGCTCAGAGTAACCGTATACCGAGCTTTGGAAACAGATTTTTGCGACGAATACGGTTACATGTAAGTTGCACGTATGCAGTTCTTCGTGGGACACTTATTCGTGCGCCGCAGTACGTGAAACATGAGTTCGTGCAACATTTAATCAAATGACGAGTTCTTCGTTGAATATTTCACCGTGGAATACATTTCACCGTGAAATGCGTATTCTACAACATGTGGTGCTAGTTTGCTGTTCCAATTAGATTCAATACGAATTTTATGAGATGTCTTTATTGCTTTTAAATAATTTAATGTTGAAACTACATACATAATATACCTATACGATGTGATTGTATTTATAATCTACTTACCTACCTATTTTTTAATGTGTGTTCCTTGTATTACGATGGTTTTATTACGTATTTTAGTGTCTAATATGTACTAAGTTAAGTGTTGAAAAGTTCTTAAAAATTTTCAAAAATTGCTTTATTTTTTAGTCTTGTCCAAATTATTTACTTGTATTATAAATAACAAAAACATCTATAGTGCATCATTATTGTTAAAATTATCAATTAACAAGTCTGAACGGTATTAAACAGTCGCTTGTACTGGAACTAGCTAAATAATTAACATTTTTGCTCCAAAGCGCAATACATTTGGCTCCATTGAATGGAAATTATATTAATAAATAAACTTTTAACAAAGAATGTTGTCACTTGTTAGCCATTCGCCCGACCCATTGGGTCTTCACGCTACTACGTACTTAACTATAAAAATCATTAATATCCTAAATGAATTAAATAACAGCATTTATCTATAGTAAAAGTTAAAGTAGGTAGGTATTGCCATCTTTGTATTTTCAATAATGCCTACTTACTAAAGGTTTCAAATCAACTAGTATATTGTCCACACGCAAAATTTATGTGTATAAGAAACATTTGATCTGGTTTTATATACAAATATAAATATACATATTAATACAATAAGAGAACATTTTTCACATATTTTTTTTCAAATGTTTTGGTAAAATTATAGGAAATTGAATAAAACATTTGAAACCATAATATTCTAATAATAAAGATTATCTCCTAATATAATATTTTACCAATTACCACCAATAGATGTTGATAATTTATACCATTAAAGTGCAATATTACTTACTAATATACTAATACTAATATATTACACAGGGAATTATAAATATAATATTATTTATTTATAATATTTAACAAAATATTGCTATTTCGGTAACTTACAATATTAATGTCTAAATACAACACTTAAAAATACGTAATAAAAACATCGTAATACAAGGAACACACATTAATAAATAGGTAGGTAAGTAGATTATAAATACAATCACATCGTATAGGTATATTATGTATGTAGTTTCAACATTAAATTATTTAAAAGCAATAAAGACATCTCATAAAATTCGTATTGAATCTAATTGGAACAGCAAACTAGCACCACATGTTGTAGAATACGCATTCCACGGTGAAATGTATTCCACGGTGAAATGTTCAACGAAGAACTCGTCATTTGATTAAATGTTGCACGAACTCATGTTTCACGTACTGCGGCACACGAATAAGTGTTCTACGTTGAACTGTTTACGTACAAATTTCCGGATACGGACGAATACTGGGTGTGCGGTGGGGTGGTATGACTTTAGGAGCAACGAGGAGATAAGAGAACGCACCAAGCAGCCTCTCTTCACGCTGAAAGTGAAGAGGCGACGTTGGACCTGGCTCGGCCACGTGCAGCGGATGCAAGAAGATAACTTCAACCTGGCTTGCCTGTTCTTCAAGCCGACCGGATTCCGGCGTCCTGGGAGGCCGCTAAATACAATCTACAGAGTGTATACGGTGGAGCTACGGGATGCTTGTTTAACTTGGAACGAAGCAAGAAGACTGGCGAGCGACAGGGATTCTTGTAGGCGCCGAGTGGTGTCCATATGCTCCAGTTAAGGGGCGGATATGGCCAAAGAAGAAAGAAGAAGAATAAATGTTACATGTACTTATTTAAAACTACGATATAGAAGAAACCTACATACAAACTGTGTGAAAACTGTATACTTTTTATTAAGGTGTTGACGCAGTTCAACCAAACTTATTATCATAATATTTGTTATTATAATTCGTACCGTTATGCTGGGTTCGCCTAACTTTTAATTTACCGAGAAATTAGGTATTTCGCGTGGTGTCAAGCAAAGTGTGAAAATTCTCGTTAACCTCAATGTTTTTTGTTAAGTTAAAAGTCTAAAGTTATTCAATGGTCATAAAGGCAAGCGTATTTCAGGAAAAAAAAACATTAATATTTTTACTGCATATTGTTTGTTTATCGTTCAAAATTTGTCATACTTACAAATTTTGGTTGGTTGGCATTCAGATACTAGTAGTAATAATTATATAGCTACTAGACTGAGTTGTAATAGAAATTGATAACCTACCATATTTATATTTTTCTAGAAAAGTTTTAAGTTTGAAGGCTGTTGAGAATGTTTTAAAATTGATTTTTATCGCGTAATAACTTACTCAGTTTAACATAAAAACAGGTTTAAGTTATAACTCAGTTTTGAAAAGTAAGGTAGCCGAAACTATCAGTGGATATATTGCTATATTATTTATAAAATTAAACTGCTTACAGCAATTAAAGATGTTGAAGAAAAACCTTCTATAAAGGTGAAGCCTAAATGTATGAAAATAGGATCAGTCCACAATAATACAATTTCTGAAATGAAAGACATTTATATATGTGTAATATATTATAAATATATATTTTACATATAAAAATGCATTTATATTAAACTGAAGCTTTTTTTAGGGATTTTATAGGGGATTGTAAGGGAAAAAGATTCAATGCCTTTGAAATAAATCGTATCTTTATAATATGTCCACGGTTCCGGTTCGGTACTTTTTCACGGTTCGGAACTTTCTAGGTGGTGGGGTTTAGCCATTAATTATTAAATATACATTTCTACCTACTTCCTCATAATTATTATACATTATGTACCAAGCTACTTATAATATGATTTCATTAATGGGTGAGTAATTTTTCAGAATAAATAATATAATTATCTGACTCGTTACTTAATCACATCTCAAAAGCGTGCTTAAAAATATTAACTTAATTAATAATTATTACTATAAACATACCATTATCGGATTTGAACAGCAACATACAGCGAGCTTTTTTATCCACTTTGTGGCTATTTGAATCGCTCCATGTAGTCCCTGGTATGCGTATACTAACGCTAATGCATTCGAATCTTTTGTACAACGAGATTTGTACCGCGACGACGGGATGAAACTGAGTCATCCCGGTCTGGTGGGTATTTAATTAAATTAATTATGGTATTACCTCATAATCATTATGCTATTGAATAATTGATAATTATTCCTTTATTTATTTGTATAATAATAAAAAAATATCTCTGTACCATAACGACGGGTTTAGATGGATGAAATAAATTAAATAGTTCATTAGTTTTAATCATATAATGAAGTTGGCATATTATGCCTCATAATACAAATATCGAACATGTATTTTGACATAATAGGGATGTGGGGATGGTCCCTACGAAGCCTAAAGGTAGAGCTGCCCCTGTACACACAAGTAAATATTATGTAGGCACCCACGTTAGATACTCACAAAGTTATTACCTTGAAACCGTTCCAATTTAACATAAACTAGTTTCCGTATCTAATAAACAGTTTGCCAAGTTATTAAGATGATTTTACATACATAAAATATCTCATAATGTGTTGTTTCAAGAAAATATTTGAATGATTAAATCACACTTATAATAATAAATTTTTCATATTCAAATGGATAGAGTACACACGTTTTAATGCTGTCACCTAACCGTACTACTAACTTCAGAACTACTAAAGTCAGAGAGTTCGGCACACTTACCGTTTTTTTCCAGACGTATTCTCCAGGTACCAAACTAGAAGACTCCAACCTTCACACTGGATTAGCCACTTACTCACCGGCCATGGCAACTTTGCCGCCAGACTCAACGAGTTTGGCTTGATAGTAGATGGGTCGGGTTGTACCTGCGGGTATGACCACCAAGATGTTGAACACATCCTCTGGGATTGCCCGCTTATGGAACTCGAACAAGCGGAGCTGTTTGCCAGGGTCCGTCTTCACACGGGCCCAATTGGTCATGGAGATCTGATAGCAACCGAAGCCAACTTTGCGGCATTCGAGAAATTTGCAGCGTCGTATGGGGAGCGGGATAGTCCCGACTCTTCTGTAGACTCATCCATTTCAGTTCGTGACACTCAGTATGCGGGTACACAAAGCGCTTAACGTCAGCGGACAGCAAAACCAGTCCAAATAACAAAAAAAAAATCTTTTTTAACTTTCTTCTTTAAGCACTACGGTGCATGGTTGCAGCATCAGTCCCGTGCGGCTCCGTCTCGGGACGGAATGTGCACTTAAAATCACTTCTTTCAGACACGTTTAAAGCGTCATAAAAAGCGGCCGTGCATATATACGGCTGTGGATATATGACGGGTGGTGGTGGGAACTTTAACGTAGTTCATCTAATGATTTATGTGAAAATTTATAAAAATAACTTAATCCTCTAGTACCTACACATGTGTGATTTGAGGTGGAGTTCTATACTACAGTAGCTTTACTGTAATATCATATAGCGAAAAAATACAAGTGATAGATTTTAATATATATTTTTTCGATAATTTACATTTTGTAAGTATATTAATTAATTAATACGTGAATGATTTTTTTACTCATGCAATGACTGCAATTTTTATGTTCATTATGATTACTTACTTGAGCGCATTTACAAACAGTTTTACAGAAAACAACAAAATTAAACTACATAATAATGCAGTTAATATGCAGTACATAGTGTAGTATTATTGACAGCTTATCTACGCATCGTGATAGATTGTTTTTTATTTTTGCAGATTGGTAAATAAATGTAATAAGAGCAGTGTGAAGTTCTCCGCAAATTTACTTACAATGCAAAGTCACATGGTAACTAACATAATCAGTGGACTAGGGGTCACCTTTTGCTTCAATTTTACAACGTTTTTATTAGGTCGTATTCTTATTTGTCCGGTACAAAGCTTGCAATCGATTTTTAATTAACTTCCCGACTAGCTAGATATTTGAAACTTGTAGAATATATCAGAACACGATGCCAATGCATTTTTTTATACTTTTAGCCATCTTTAAGTAGAATTAAATTCATTTTCAGTTAATTCTGTTTTGTATGATAAGTTATATCGGAAGAAATCCGTAATCCAATCCACTATTATTGGTTGCTAGGAAATTATTAATATGCATTACTATGGCAATCAATATGAGTGTAAAAATGACATTTCAGTATTATTTCTATCAAATACAATTTTTTTTTGATCGTTTAAGCTAGTCAAGGCAAATTTATATGATTCAACAAATAATTTAAAAACGTTGTATAAAAAAAGTTCTTTTTATCTTGTAATTATTATAATTTAATTTCAATCTCTATAATAGAAGAAGGTTTTTTTAACGACTTTGGTTAGAATGGTATTTTAAAATATCATTTACATTCTTGGGAATACTATGAACAACAGATCGATTTTTTTTCCGTATGTTTTGAGAAAATCAAATTTGAAAGATTCAGTTATTAAATATTTGAATAAAATAAACATTTTTTAAATGCCCTGATATATATGATTAAAACGACGATTTCGCGTACATATTATAATATCTAAATTTTTATTTAAAAACTAGACATACAACATTTAACAAAAACAATCTCTTATTTATATAAATTACTTATTTCATTAAGTATAGCATAGGGTCTTTCATAAACGTTACAATTATTATTATCGAAAACCACAATGGAAATATAATAATATGGTTTATATTTGCCGTTATGTTTTCTTTGCCTGTCGTCTTATTGAAGTTTAGCTGTCACAATCGTAAAGCGTGGGCCGTAGCACGGCGCCTTATCAGGGAGGTGTGCCGTAGACCATCGCCGCTCGGTTCAGTCAGTGCGAATCGTAGAGCCTAAGCGTAGAGGTGCTACGGCAATATCTCCCGCGTAGCGCTGCGAAATTCACGCAACGAGTTCTCTATGGGACAGTAAACAAACACTTTGGAATTTCTTAGAATATTTTTATGTTAATTAGTGTTCCGCATTGTTGATATTGGATAGGCGCCGGTTGCTATTTGTAAAGTGTTTTAAGTGAATTATTATTTTGTTGATATACTTATTTCCTATTTTAATTTTTTTTAAATAATTAAAAATCATAAAGTAGTCTAGACAAATCAAGTATTAAAAATAACTTGGATTTAAATTAACAAAATAAATAAATCTAAGACATAAAACCATTGAAACTAAATTAATTTTAAATTGTTTTTATTATTATTAAATTTATATTATCATAGTAAATGTATCATATTTTTATTAATGATAAATAATTATACACTACAATATAATATGTTTTCCTTCATAATTGCAGTATGTAAATAATTAAAATTTATCAATTTAATCTCTATACTGAAATTAATTAATATCAATTATTATTAACTACTTAAGATGTGATCAGAATAATAACTAACGATTTATGACTATTTTTTTACATAAAAAATACTCGCGTGGTTAAGTATTCTATTTTTAGGGTAGAAATTTCTTCTAATCGTTAAACCCCGTATTTCGGTTATTTATGTTAATATATTATGTTAGGTATTTGCACAAACTACCCGCTTATATACTTTTCAACGCAACGGTTATTATCATATTATAAATGGATTGTGGAATACACATATTAAATATGAGTTTTATATGAAAAAACCAAGTGATTATTTCACATTCAACGTAGACCTATGATTACACTCTTTTATTTAGATATAAATAAAACGTAATTATATATTGTATTTGATATAACGTTTTTTTGGATTGTCGATAATTTAAATGACCAAGTGTCATTTAATAGTAATAATAGTAATAAATTTTGGTAATAATAGTATAGTACCAAAAGTGAACATTTTAGTAATGATATATTTTCAAATAGATTTTAAATGTTATTTACCAGGTAATGTTCAAAAGCCTTTAATATATAATATTATAATTTAACACCTTTTACCAAAAATGCCAAATAACCAACTATCATTTAAGTGTAACGATAAGACTATTCATAGCTAGTGTTTGATATCGGATTTTAAAATAATAGTTAGATTTATCTAGTTTAAGTTTTTTGTATCATTGTATTTAAAAAATAATCACACATTGATTATGGCAATGTTACATGTGTATATAGTATGTGCGTTATAGCTAGTATACTCTACTCTAAGTTAAAAAATCTTGAGATAGAACGTTCTTCTTCTTTAATGATTTCGTATCATGTAGCCAAAAAATGCCAACTTTCTAATTTTTATTTCTATCATTATTGTTTTTTCTAACACAATTTATAAACTAGCATCAAGAGTAATTATATTTTGTAATTATGTTGTTCATGCACTTCTAATAATTGTAAAATGAAATATTTAAAAAAAGCTATGCGTCAAAAACTGATTTTTACAAGAGAAGGAAAACAGAATAACAAATTAATACTCTGGCACATACAATATTACTCAACTCATTGTATTTGTTTAATAAACAAAGAAAATAATAATATTATTATATATGATTTTGAGCATATTAGATTCCTAGATCAAAATATACATTTTGATAAACTTGTCTCTATATACTCGAATTAATTCATTAAACAAAAGTTTTATGGTGTGGTTCATATCGTCACCTTAATACTACAACCAGATTTTCACTGTGTCTGACATAGCTATTGAATATGATTCTTCATTAATAATATCCTTGTCTACAAATTGATAAGACTAGGTAAGTCAGAAGTTAATGGGAATTGTATTAATATTTTGTTTTTGAAAATATTAGATGACTTTAAAACCATAAATGCATTAAACAAATAAACTTATATTACATATTATTATCTACTATATTTTTTCATACAATTGAACATTATTTTATTTTTCCCAATTAGACAAGCATAATTTTGCATTTTTATTTTAAATAATAATTATAGCCTAGCTAGATTTATGTTATTCTAGTAAAGTTTAAATTTAATTTTCTCAACAATGACCAAATCAGAGTTATCTAATTGTAGCAATGACATTAATATGGACGAAGCGTCTGGAAAATAAAATGACACTCACTTTGTGTCGGGTCAGCCGGATGGCGAAATTCATATTTTAATATCGGTATCCTACGCTCAAATGAACATTCTGCTTGCAAGCAGTCTGGCGACACCACTGGGTCTGCCCATACAAAATTATTGACTGTCAGGTTTTGACTCTGCCGTTATTATTGTGTTACAAAATGCCAATGTGCCTAGTTAAAAATTGTAAAAAAAATCTACTAAACACTCCAAGAAAGATAGGATATCACTTTTCATGTGTTAGTATTATTTATTATTGATAAAATGCCATTTTAAGATATTGATGAATGTTTATTCGATGCAATTGAATGACAGAAACCATTGGACAGACGCCTGTGATGCCCCGGCTCACTTGCGTCTAATCTCCGAGAAGTCGTAAGTAACCGATAATCTGTTTCTAACGCAATGAGTCATGACACTAATACGCCATTACAATAAAGGTTATATTACTATAAATTCTCGAAACTTGTATCGCATAATGGAAATGGATACGTCATATGGTCACGTGACGTCTACCTATACATCTGTGAATGACTTTCATGCACAATTTCTCGTGCGCGCCAATATGAAGTGAGTTGTCCATTTAATATGTCATTGAATTGTAGTATTGAATATGAACTTCTGAAATTTTTCAAATTTAAGAATTTAATGTGAGAACACTTATTATATTTTCTATATGCACGTTAAATTCTATTTTTTTTTTTATTAAAATAATGTTTGTCGTTGAATGCTCTAATTGTATGTAGTTTAGTGTACATTACATACTACGAGTAAAATTCTAAAGTACTGATAAATCAAAATTTTAAATATTTCAAACAAATTTACTGCTAATGTGGATGGTAACACTACCTGTTAATAGTTAATTTATAATTAATTATTATTAAGTATACGATGTTAACATGTTTACCAAACTTGATTATTTCTAAGATATAGCACTTCGTTCACCCTCTCTTGAGATACAATAAATGACCATATATACATAACTGTCTCAAAGGCGGTATGCATTACATATAATTACGTCTCAAATTATTCATTTGATCATTAAGTGTAATCATAACATTCTGAGATAATTTAGTTTAATGGTTGTTTTTCTGACTCCTGACCATCACACCAGTCAATTTGTGACTGGACACGGTGGGTTTGCTGGCAAGCTCTTTGAGCTTGGACTTGTAAGCCGTCCGACATGTCCATGCGGAGGGGAGATTCAGTATGCCAACCACATTCTCTGGGAATGTCTTAGAATGTGCTCCGAACGGGAGGAGATACTCAGGTCAGTCCAACCAGCTGTTGGGCCCATCGGGCCGTCCGACTTGGTTGCTACTAAGGCCAATTATCTTGCATTTAAAAAAATTGCGGCGTCTTACTGCGGGCGTAAAAATTTCTTCACATAATTTTTGTTGTCCGTATGATTAGCTTCATTATTTTGTTTTATATACACTAGAATCATTTTTATTTTCATAATTTCCCTGTGCTCTTCTCTCTCCGGCACTTTGCATTAGAAAGTAACTTTAAACTCAGTCAGAGCTCACTCTGAGCGTAGCAACCTTAGTCCTGGGTATCTTCTCCTAGGGCATTCCCGGCTTAAAACTTAACTAGATGCTTCACATCGCCAATGTAGGGCCACGTGATACGCCCGATTAAGACCGGGTGTGGTGCGTGGCGGGTTTTGGTTTGGAGGGATTAACTTCAATGGTTGTTTTTCGTCTTATAAAAACCTTACATTCGATAAGAATATTTTTTTTACCAGGAATTTAGAGGACATACCATTGAAAAATTTAAATTAATATAATTCTGTATCAAATATTTGTATTTAATGTATTGAGATGTTAACAAGTTATATTGTTCTAATAAAATATTTTTTTAATTCAACGTATTCAACCTACCTAATTCACAAGATTTGAGAATGTAACATTCTTTATTAAATATACATAATTTGAAAACACCTTCCAGCAAACGAAAATTGCAAAAGGGCGTAACCCTCAGTTTTTTCAAAATAGGTTTTATTGCATAATAACGTTGTACGTTACTAAATATACGTTGTGTCCAAATGATGTAAGCTGCAAATGCTGATTTGTTATTTAAATTTATCTGACAATTAAAAAAAAAGAAGGAAGTAAAGTAGGAAAAACGATTTAATTATCATTTGTGTTGGTTTTTCTTTAATTAACTCAATAATCAGATTATAAATATAAAAACTAAATTATTAATTATGATGCACTTCAAGGTTATTTCTATTTTGTATTTTAACTTTGACCGAAAAACACAACATTTTTTTTTGTGTCTCCTGTTTTGTTTTAATTACGTCCTTTTTCCTTTTTACAGTCGATATTATACTTTCTCGATGATTTAAAAAAATACTTTTTTAAACGATTATCACGCGCAAGTACAAGTACATTAAAACTAAAATTTTGAGAGATCCTGACGTAGGCTAGCAATTATAGTAAGTAATTATTATTGGTGCCTTGATTCAAACCATAAAAGACAATTGCCAAAATTAATGCAATTTGTTAAATGCTTTAAGATGTATATACTACTAGCATACGTATGTTGATTGGTGAAGAAAATTGAACGATTTTTTCTATGAGTTATATTTCTGAGGTGTTTATGTATGTATATTATCACTCTACTAATTACAAGTTTGGTTAATTTTCATCTTTGGTTAACGATGCTGTATAAACCCTTTAAGCCACAAAGTTATTCTGACGTAGGGTTGACACTATCGGATTCAAAAGATACCACATTCCGTACGTATTAAATATTTGCCAGCAGGTGAAAATGTAAATATCACAAGCCACAAATCAAGTAAATCGTCTATCCGTGGGTCGTTTAACTGGTTTGACCTATATTGAATAAAACCACTATTTGAAATGGATTTGAATTTAATTATTGGAAAGTTGGTAACATATTAAAACAATCACTCAATAATAATATGAAATGGTTTCTCACACTGAAACTGTTCTATAAATTTAATTTATCATCCATTGCTGGAAAAAGCCTCATTTTTCTTTTTGTATTTCTTTTACTTCATTATAAAATGTGCTCACTCTTTCCCCTTGGTTTTCACTGCATGTCAATACAATATGTCTAACAATTAATTATCCATTTACCTTGCAATACGTCCAATCTGCTTGGGAGCCAGGCAGTATGGGTTTTGATGTGTCCCTTTCTCGTTATGCCCAACATGCACTATTCCAGCTAAAATACAATTGTATTTGTGTAACGTCTATTTAGGAGATGGACATATGCTTAAAAACGGAAGAAGAATATAATACAAAAAACATCCCTTAAATCGAATTAGAAATTTTTCACTTAGCAAAATATCCGGACCTCAGATTAATAATACTAAAAAGAGAAAGAGTATTGTCCAGCTTGACAAAGTTGTTTTCTTTGAGTATGAATGAGTCATTGAATGATTTTTTTTAAAAACTATTAACGTTCCTACATATGAAACGTTATACCATCACCTTGCTTCTCAGTATGGCAATCAAATTTAACCACAACACAAGTTAACCATCATTTCTACCTAATTAACTAAAAATATTTACTAGAAACTTTTTATTTTGCATAAAAAAATTATATATTTTAGTGACACGTACTTCCGGTTTTGCCCTAAGCACACAAGTCAAACCAATATTTACCGACATCAATAATTAGACGCACAAATCTAGCACATGTCATATCGAATACTTTCTTACTCGAGCTTATGTTATTATTTGTTAAGGTATTGACCCGGATATAGCAAATAAGCCAAGGAAAAAAATTGTATGGGTGCTTTTGGGCTCCTGGCTCCTTAAAAGTGACCTTATATTGTGCCATAAGCGTAAAGTGTTCATGTATGCGTGTGAAATATGAACTTTTAATGTAAGTGGAATCTAATGACTACAAGTAGTAATACAACATGTAATGGAAAGGTGCATGTAAGACATAACACAGAAAGATGATAAAATAAACCAATGGATTAAGAGACAGGCAAAAGTAGAGGTTTCAAATTTGATGAAATGGCAACGGGGCAAAATATCGCACGCCTTGTGGAAAACCGATATATTATATATATTCAGTTATACAAATGATCACAGAGCTACCACTAGATTCACGAACGAAAAGGTACATCTACGTAGCAACAAAGAGCTAGGGATGGAGAAGTGGAATGAGTAAGTGGAGATTTTCTCCAGTAGATTGATTTCCGCTGATGAATTATTTTGTGTAACAATAAAGGAGTAGGTAGTAGAGACAATTAGTAAAAATCATGTCACCTTTTTGATATATTATTCTTAGTAGTAAATTTCATATTTTACGTTCACAATTAGATTTGAGAACATTATCTTAGATGTTTAGAGATAGACATCTTACCTTGAAAATCATTTGCGGGGGTTTTTTTCAAAGATTTCTAATTAATCGTAAGCAAATAATTACAAGATAAAAAGAACTTTTTATATTCAACGTTTTTAAATTTTCTGTTGAATTATTTTGCTAAATATGCTCAAAATTGTGCTTGATATGAAGTACATAAAAAACAAACAAATATAGAATACTGAAATGTCATTTTGACATTTAATTTGATTTCCATAGTAACGCACGTGTATATTAATAATTTAGTTGCTAGAACCACCCTCTTAGCAACTAATAACAGTCTTTTACGTTTTACGGATTTTTCTGAAATAACTTTCCATACAAAACAGAATTAACTGAAAATGAATTCAATTCTGCTTAAAGATGGCTAAAACTATTAAAAGAATGCATTGGCATCGTGTTCTGATATATTCTAAAAGTTTCAAATGTCTAGCTAGTCGGGAAATTAGTTAAAAATTGATTGCAAGATTTGTACTGGACAAACAACCACCAGAAAAACAAGAATACGAGCTAATAAAAACGTTAATAATAAATAGGGACTATCTTCTAATTGTAGTCTAGAAATCTATATACAAAGTTTTATTATAATTATGGGTATATTTTTCCGATATTATAATCCTTTATTATTTCACTATGTACATATTGCTGCCTGATTTCCAGGTTGTTCTATGTCACTTTCAGTAAAATGTTCAGAAGAGCAATTTGATAATTGACATTGAAATAATTGCACAACCTATATATATATATTTTTTTTTTTTTTTTGTGATTTTACCGAGGCTTTGACTGCGACTCGCTGTCATATCGCCTCTTCTCTTCTAGAAGGGGATCCTTCGATCAGGTCCTCACTCCTATTCTGTTAAATGGCTTTATAATTATTTTGTCTAGCTCTTCCGTCTTTCTTTCTTTCTTCTTTAGACGCCAGTGTTTTATGCACCAGAATCGCTCTCCTCCGTATCCATCCCTTCTGTATTTTCGATACATCGTGTAATCATTGAATTTCAGATAGTCTAATTCAGACCTCAGCCAAGTCTCTGAGATTAATGCTATTGAAATTTTTTGTCTTATTTAGTAGAGTTCTATATCATCCTTTTTTTGCTTCATACTTCTGGCAATCCATTGTAAAATCCTAATTTGTTTTTTATTATCCATTTTGCTCCAGAACCTCCCCTAGAATTTCCTTTAAGTGTCCTTCTTTGAATTGTTTGCATACCCAGTCCACTGCTTTAATTATTAGTTGTTTAATGATCTGCTGCCAGTCTCCCCCTTTCAGCAAGACTTTCATAATTTCTCCCATCGCGTTAACCTCTGTCTTCCCCTTTGAATTTTTCTTATTTTTTGTAGGCTTTACGCTACTACCTGTAGATATTATTGTTGAGCCTGAAGCTTCTACCACCGCTTCTTCTTTCTTTTTGTTTTCCTTAGTTTTTTGAATTGTTTCGCTTTCATCTCTTCCTACGATTTTTTTTTGTTTTAATATGTCAGCATAGCTATTATTTAACATATTTTTTTTTGCTTCCTTGAAAGGTATGTTCATTTTTTTCATTGCTTCTTTGCAATTCTTTTCCTCTTGCCACTTTGGGCATTTTTGGCTGTTTGCCGCGTGGTTACCTTTGCAATTGATGCACGTAATTTCCTCATTTTTTTCGCAGGTTTTGTGGTTTTCACCACACTTAGGGCACGTTTCTACTGTACGTCCGCAATTGTTCGCGATATGCCCATATCGCCAGCATTTGTAGCATTGCATAACCCTGAATACATACGGTTCTACAGCAAAAGAGACTCCATATATGTAAATTGTTCTCGGCAATATTTTCTCCCCAAATTTAATACTGACTGACGAGGTCTTTGTCAGCTCTCCTGTATCACCTTTTCTTGTCAACCTCTTAAGGTTGATTACTTTTGCATCACTTTTGATTTCCATTTGCAGTTCTTGGAGGTCCATATCAATATCGACTTTTCTTATTACTCCATAAGAGCAGGAGTCATTCTCTTTGGTCACAAAACCGAGATCTTTGAGTTCTCCAGCTTGTTTCACTTTATCTGCTTCTTTTTCGTCTTCTACTTGGATGTACGTCTTTAAATTTTTATTGTAAATTTTCTGTACTTTTACTCCTGCCTTATGCAGCATCCGCGCTATTTTCAATTTTAATGGAATTTTACTTCCCGTCGCTATCATGACGATGTTTTGGTTTCCCTTTGGAGTGACCCCAGAGTCTCTTCTGGGTTTTTTTCCAGAGGTCACCGTCTGCCATTCTTCTTCTTTTTCTCCAACCACTTCCTCTTCATCATCGTTTCTTTTCTTCTTCGTTTTTTTGGTTTCATTCACTTCCATCGTGGTGTTTTCCATTTTATTGCTTTTGCCGTTCACGCGGTCGTCTTGGAATTCGCGCAACAGTGTGAACAAAAAACAGTGTGCACAACCCCTCGCTTCACAGCGTTTGACGCACTCCCCGCACAAAGTGCACTATCCGTGCAACAATAAATATTTTTCACTTTTTCTCCAGCACTGGCACTGATTGTCAAAATCACATGGGACCACACATGTTGAGTTTATTGTCAAATTCATTTACAAACAATATTATTTTTGTTGTATCCCGTATTTATAACCGTTCGCGAGTAACCAGGCGAGTAGCGTCCCGATTACGCAAGCGAAGTTGTACAACCTCACTCCACCGCTGTTGGCTTCCGACGAACCTATATATATTAAAAACTGTATTCTGCATATAAAAGAATAACTTACTTTCGACATTATCGACAAATGCGTTCATAATTTTTGTATTTTGACTAATGCGTTAAACAGAGTTCTGGAAATAGAACAAAATGGCATTAAAAAGTCAATTTGCTTAAAAATGAGAAATAGAACAACCTGAAAATCAGGCAGCGATATGGTGAGGACATGTCTTTTTCTCAAAATTCTCAGTTGAAAATATAGGTACGTATTATTTCTATAGGAGTGTTATGAATCATTAAGCACCGTTGCGACCGAGACAATTTTGTTTAAAGTTTCGCGAAAAGTCGTTTAAATATACAATGTGTAAAGAAGTCTTTTGAGTGTTCATTATTATTAAAACATTTTACCTTACTTCACGAAAGATTTAAAAAAAGAATGTAGAAACGTATTAAGTAAGTACGTAATAAGAATGGAAAAATAAAATATACACAACCATTCAATGTAGTTATTTTGTAATATCATTTTAAGGCTGTATATAGTCATGTAGTGATCCGGTGATGTAAACGTGAGGGTTGCAAAAATACATATTAAGTAATATTGATGATTTCTTAAAATTGATTTTTTATAGAATCGTTATATTTTTTATATTACTATTTGCGTGCTGAGATAAATATAATTTTGATTGATTTATTTTCCAATGGTAAGTAAGAGAGTTTTAAGTCATAATTTACTATTTTAGAGTTAGCGAGGCGCCACGTCGCGTCTGATGAATCTGACACACGATTGGGCAGACTTCTCGCAGAGTAATATTCTAAAATAAAATAGTCCCGAAATGTGCATTAATTTATGTTTTAACGATTGGATTTAAAAGTAAATCAGAAAAAAAACAAAATAATAAAAAAATACGATTTTAGTAATATTTCTGTAATATTTTGATTTTTTGTGTTGAGTTGAAAAATGACCTCTCAAAATCGGATAAATAAACAAATATAAATACTTTAAAAATAAACAAATAAACACTATATTAGTAAAAAACGAACGACATTACGACTGCTTAAACTGCAAACCAGCCAACTGCAAAAATGAGATTTTGATGGCATGTTGTTATAAAGCATGTTTTCTATGCTCACACAAAATTCCGAGCGGAATGCAGAAACATTTGTCATAACTAAAATTTCCTTAGCAAAAAACACTATGCAGAAACATTGTCCTTAGTTAAGATCATGTTGTCTATGGTTCACCTCGTCTTAAGCTTCATTCATTTTTTCTATTAAAAATAATACCACATTTAAAAATTCTCTTTCCTATAGTTTAGGTAAATTATTTTATATTTGTTAAACGATGACAAAAATGTGACAACTGCACTTTATAAATGCAATAACAACTCTAGATACATATTAATATTTAATTATAATAATCTTATGTTTCCGTTATCAGCCATTATACGTGATTTCACAGGCACCGCAAGATATTTTTTTAACATGGTAACACTAGCGTCAAGTGTCATTTTGTCTGGCATTTTGTATTTCTGCGGGCTGGCGTATAAAAAGTAAAATAATACTCGTATTCTGCAAGTACATGCCAAACGAATTAATACTATCAATATCCATATTGAGATAAATTGTTAAATGAATTTGAGTGTATGGACTGTTTTATAGACACGCGAATTTATTTTGACAGCAGCTGTCAGTGGTAAATGGTAATACAGAAGAGGGCGTGTTCATAACAAAATTAGTCTATGGTTAAGGATTCATTAACTCTATACTCAGTATAGTCTATAGTTAAGTCTTGCTTGTTAATGCTTTTCGGCAACTTATCCTTAAGATCGAAATCTTCTGGATAGGGCTGTAAGCAGGGAACTCAGAAATAATGGGAACTGAAATACACAACGGGTAAGGCGATAGCAGGTAACCGACTCGAGTAAGGATGAATCCGGGTTAAACTTACACACGTGTTTAGAATACGTTTAACGTTGAATACTGAAAACTGCTCTCGGTTTATGCATTTACGCTCCTTTAATGTTGGTGTATTACACACACTATTGCACGTGCATAATGCGTGCTTCATTTTCGTAGGACACTCACACATTCAAAAGCCTGCTTCACCATGCCGGTGTATTGAATATAGCCTATTGGTATTCTATTTATTATCTGTTCTGTGGCTGTAAGCCTATAAATAAATGCGTTATCATTCTTTACACAAAACAACCAACTGGAGGTGCCAAATTTTTAATATCGTAAATGGAATAACTCCGCTCTTTATATAACTTTTCGTTATAATTATAGAAAAGGGACGCTAAAATAATGTATTAATTCATAGTGCATCTTATTTGTACTGAAAAAAAATCCAATGGTATTTTTGGAATTGTTCGATAGTTATATTATTATGTTTTCTCTCCTTCCTGAACAATTTGCCCAAATGGAGTTAGCTGGTTTGCAGATTAAGCAGTCGACTAGTAATTGGAAAATCTTAAAATATGATTTGGCGTTATTTTGCTATTATATGAATTTTTAAGGGTAGTTTTGAAACACAGTTTTCGTTATTTCAACAATATTTGAGTGACAGTTATTTCAGAATATAAACTTACTTCTCAACAGAATAAATTTTTCATGATACCTGAATAACGCGGAATATTTTATGTGATGGTTACAGAAATGATAATTATTCTCAAAATATTCTTATTTAGAAATTTTAGACATATTTAATGGAGAGATTGTTATGAGAATGAGCAAAAAAGCTGTCAATATAAATAATTTAAATATCATAGAATTAACAATAAAACTTTGTTTTAAAACAATGGATCTACCACGTAAACTTTTGTATATTCCCAGGATGAAAATTGCGATGTATATAGATTTTAATATTTTTATTAGGAAGCTGTTGTTTTTAAATTTTAATAAGCTAATGAATGGAAATACGATATACTTGTCAAACATCATGTAAAACTATTTTTTAAATCGCGGGATTATGGTATTAATAAATCCATAGCCGTCTACGTGGCACTGAATTGCGAATTTCGATGGTCGTGTTAATTATTACAAAGCATTCATTTGTTCCAGTATATTAAGATTTTTCGATCGTAATTTTGCCATATTGCATTCAAAGTTTGAGCAATTACTAGCACTACCATTAAAATTCACAGTTTCGTGCATCGGCCTGACTTGTGGTTGTTCGTTACTTTCCGACGTGATCTCTATATTTGTAGTAGTTTGTTATTTTAATTTGGTATAGCTTAGTTTTTTGATATGGTTACATAATTGGTTAATATACATATAACTGTCTGTATAGCTAATTTATTGTATCTTTTCACTTGTATACTATATATCATTTTGAGGATGTATGTTATGTATGAATATTAATCCTTTTTACGTATGCGTGCGAAAATTTCCCAAATATTATTTTTCAATTCTCTGATGTGCCAAGCATTTATAACAAAAAAATAGTTTTTTAAAAAGTACATTAAAAAAATGATATTCCAGATACAACTCACAGAACATAGCACACATATAGCTTTATCACTTTTTTAAATGACGCCATACATTTCGGTCCACCAATTTTGAAACTGTCTGCCAGAATTACTACTACTAACTTCACGTTTTTGTTTCTTATTTAGTGCAGTCATTTTTGTTGGTGGGTAGAAATAAAATTGTGAAAAGATATTAATTAGGTTTTTATGAACAAATTTACACAAGAATAGCTCCGATCAGATGAGGCGTTCTTTCGTTACAGTGGTCTCAAGCATTGAAAATCGATCAAATTTAGAAGTTTGCGGCGCGGCATTTCCCGCTGCCTGGTGAGGTTAGTGCGATAATATTATATGAGATGCATAAAGTCTAAAGACCAACCTATGCAATTATATATTTACATTAAACGTATTGCTTATTTTTGAAAACTATTTACCTGCTATTTTTTATACAATGCGATCCGACATTTATTATTATTATTATAGCTTTTTTTTATCTCTTCAAAGCGTGTCCTGCAAAATCGTCTAGCGTGCTAATGGTGGCACGCGTGCCATAGGTTTGTCACCAATGGACTAGTCATTATAATTAATATACTATGATACGTTAGAGAGACGAGTACTTAAGTATTATCGTCTGAGATCGTTAGCTCTATTTTGTGTTGACAGATTTTACTATAAACTATAGTGGTCCTTGTAATA
This sequence comes from Rhyacophila brunnea, assembly GCF_057557595.1. Classification (NCBI taxonomy): domain Eukaryota; kingdom Metazoa; phylum Arthropoda; class Insecta; order Trichoptera; family Rhyacophilidae; genus Rhyacophila; species Rhyacophila brunnea. The sequence continues at coordinate 1,941,627 of NW_028232882.1, read as the reverse complement.
AATCAACTGGAATCTCGGTATTGCAAGTTGTATGAAATGTAACCTATGTTTGTCTTGTAATAATGGAAATAAAATAAAAAAATATTTACAGCGACTAAAATTAAGTGTGGACGTTTCAAAATGGAACATGATATTTCAAAAGCGAAAGTATTATTAATGTTCTTGCAAAACCAACAATGATAAACTGAACGTCATGCATATTATATGATTGATCGTTTTCAATACATATTTCCGATACAACAACATACATTCAATATGGTTTTTTGATAATATATTAGTGAAAAATAAAACACTTTATATCATTAACAGCCTAAAATGCAGACGCCAAAATTATCACGTCTTGTTATATGCGTCGTGTCGTTGCTAAGTGTAGTGCCCAATCAACTCGTAGAAGGAGGGACGCAAGCCTTTCCCGGAAACAGAACATGCGCTACTGGTATCCTGGCGGGAAGACATGAGGACCAAGTGACCAGTAATAACGACTCCAACATGTTCGCCGACGCTGGAGAAAGTGACGGAGACGCCACTCGTGACGTCATAGCACTGTACATCCAGAAAGGTACCGATGGAGGAAGCAGCACTGGAGACGACTACAACTTCCTTTATGACTATCTAACGGGTGCTGGGGTACACGACTTCAATGAGACTATTACCATTGGATTCCTGGGAGCCTATGGTCAAACTCAGGTAAATTGAACAGATATTTATTCTCTCTTTTTTTAACCATGTACGATTCTAAGATCATATTAGGTCCATACTCTGACTCAAAATACACATTGAAAAAATAATATGTGTATAACCTAGAACCCACGACATGATTAGCGAGGGGTGCAAGGATGCGCTCCCCAAAGATGTAGACATTTTCGGTGATGTGCTATGTATTTTTTATTCGAAATTTTATTTTTCTGTATAAAATTGTACTCAAGTATATTTTTATTTTATTATTATTATTTTACATATATTCTTCTCTCTTGTGAGGGTAATATTTGTTATAATGTAAATCTCATGTTGTGCACGCCTTGAATTTAGATTTGTTATGTCCACAATGTTTTGTTTTCATAAATAAATGATAAGTCGACGTGGTAACCGCTCGGCCATCGTGTGGGTATGATGGAAATGATTGTAACACAATATTATTTTCACTTAATTTATTATGATCAGGAGCGGTTTCGCCCACTTCAAAGAAATACTGTTGGCGGGTCCTCCTACCCATAGAGTTTCCCAAATGTTGTTCCGCGAGGTAAAAATTAGTATTCAGCGTATTGTTGAGTACCTACCTACATCTACTCGTAGTATTTAATATCGACAAACGATAATCAAAAATTTGTAGGTATTCCACAACCATATAAGTATTTTACACTTTTAATAATCTTGAAGTAAACTTGCGCCGCAGCAGGCGAATTTTTTTACTATTAGAGCAAATTTTTGATGCGTGTATATAGTATAGTACGCGGACCAAAATTATAGTAGGTACGTGGTCCCAAAAATTATAGTATTTTGTCCAAAAATAAAATAGTAGTTAGCTACCTACTCATTATTTTCGGTTGAAAATGTATAGGTTTTTAATCATATCATATATCATATCATTTCAGGTTAAAGTACCACAACGATGGTGTATATACGTCGTCAGTGCCAGCGCCTGATCTTTCAGATTCTTTCACCTTTTTCATTTCTTTGCGGTATGAGCATCGCAAAGAGTTAATTTTTTTTTATCACCATGTCTCTATGAGCATTTGGTTCAACCTGTAACGATATGATATTAGTAATATGTAATTGCAGTTACCTACATACACTACGTCATGGCCCCCACAAGTGGGGGACTGATAGGACTTTAGCATGGGGGCCCGGGCTTAGGGGGGCCCGGTGTGGCGACTAGCTAAATGAGATAGACAGAAAACAAAGAGACTTTATAAAATAGTCCGGGTTCAGCAAACCGGCGAGCGAGGGGATCCTGCTCATCTTGACTTGCTTTGACGAACTGGTGCACAAATACCGGTAACAATAACTGAATGTGATTATTGGCGCTGTGCTACGGGTCTGTTCCCCGCTATGAAAGCTTTAGAAGAGTTCTAAATCATTCGGCCGTCGATAACTATCTTAAAAAATACTATTAGTGGCGGCAGAAGTTCGTCAGGAATCCTCCGGATGGGCGATAATAACGGTGATGCAGTTTCTATAGGTGGCAGGTTGAAACGGCAAAAATGGCGAAATCGTTTCAACGAAGGTCGCGGGATCGTATTAAAATCGAATCGGCGAAGGTGGTGGAGCAAGGTGGCGGAATACAGTGACGGAGAAAGTATCTTTCTTAAGCCAATGAACCCCACCATGAATAACTAAATACCACCGCATTAGAAATATTCAACAATTATTGGAATAAGAACAGTGACGTCCCATGGAGGTAGGCAGATAGAGCGTTGCTTGGGGGCAACAGTTTTTCGAAGGGTGGCAAATCGAGGAGAATCATTTCGTATATATAGAAATAGCTACTTAAACTTTGTAATAACGAAAATATCTTTCCATTAATAAATTTGGCTCACTGGCTGGCAACAAAATGTATTAATTAATGACTCTATTTTTTGTCGAGTTCGCGATGTCTAGTTTACTTCCGCTACCCTTCGACGTCCATGGTGACAAAAAACGACACCGTGCACGGATGGCACAAACTACTGTAGAAAAAATGGGGCGAGATTTTGGCGGTGCCCAGGGTCGGCATTTTGTCTAGGAACGTCACTGACTAGTGGCGAAGGGTGGAGGTACGCTATTAAGATCCATCATAAATGGTGCACACCAAACTTGGTCAGTCATACGTATTTGTTTTCATTGACATTAGACTACAATTTACAGATGGTGTTGGTTAGTTTTTAAAATTCAATTAAACCCTGCGAAAACCAAGCCATAATACATAATAGTCAAAAAATACTAGTCTATCTATAAAATATCTAAAATTTTGCAATTAAATCATACATAAATATGAATATTTTATAAATATAATATTTTTTTTTATCTATTGTGATTTTTTTTAGGCAGAGTTCACTTGTGACAAAAACAAATCGTCACTTGACACGACATTGCTGCGATTCCGAAAAACAGTGTTTTCACGACGACGACTTATGTTGTAACGTAATGAGGTTTGCGCAGTTTTACTTGTGCCGTGTGGCCACGCGAGAGTGTTCCGTCTTTTTTGCACAGGCAAGACCGCGCAGGCAAGTCGCTGCCGTGTAGCCGGCGCATTACACAACTAGACTGCGGCTCTATATCGAGACATACCCGTCACCGCGGTCTTTTCTGGAACTAAAACCGCTGCAATGCCGGCAGCATGCAAAAAGCGCGTGACGACATACTGTTATCGCAAACACCGTGATGTAGATGTCAATATATTATAGAAGGCGAACAGTAGTTTTTTAAGCGGATGAGATCGGTCTTAATCAATAGTATGATTAGTTTCTTTTATTCCCATTAAAGCTGTCATTGTGTTATATTATGTAACATTTTTTACTATACATTTTTGTATAAAGTAAAAATAAAAGTTTTTAAAACTATAACCATATTATACAGTGACTAAATCATAATACATTATTATCTATTATGTTGAATTAACAGTAAAGTAACCGTTGCCTATTGCATCAATATGTATGAATATGACCACACAATATAATATCTAAACTAGTTGTGCACAACATATTTGATAGAAGGGTCAATAATTTATCTATTTTCTATTTTTTACGGGCCGCAGTGGGTAAAACTGTATAATATACATAGTATATAATATACCAGACGAAGCATATTTTTTATTATTTTAAATTTAACATAATATACATAATACGAGCTACTCAATCACTCTCCACTCTGCATTACGTACATAGTATTAGATTAGCACGATAGAACTATATATGGAATTAGAATTGTATTGTTAGCAATGAAAAATTTGGTGATGAAGTACCTACATGTTATTTTTGGCCATGGCTTGTGTATTACTGGTCTAAACCCATCATATATACGTCATCGTCATAGATGGTGGCATTTCTTCGCACATTGTATAATTAATTATTTCCAACTTAAAATAATAATATGGGGTTGTGGCATTTTTATTTAATTCAGAATTTATCGAAAGTGCCTAAATTATGAATGCAATGTAATTAACATAGGTCACGTCGACTTTAGTTTTCAATTTTATATCATTTTTCCAACATCTAAAGTACGAAAAAAATTAGATTATACGTTTATTGATTGCGCATTTACCTATACCAAATTGTACATTAATTTATATGGTGTTCAGGGAACTAACAGGGTAAGGAAGAATACGGGATAAATTTAAACACGTGTCAAGACTACGTCATATGACGAATATTGACAACTGCTCTCGGTTTATGCTTTGACGCTCATTTAATATTGGTGTATTTCACACACTAGTGCACGTCTTTAATGTGTGGTTCATTTTCGGAGGACACTTACTCATTCAAAGCCCTGCGTCAAAATTTACTGTATTGGTATATAGCGTTAAAAAATACAACATAATATTGTTGACAAAATTGAAAAAAATATACTCCAGATTTTTCACTCTATTTTTTGCAGATAATATAACATACTTATATCATAAGTTAGCTTATACCTTTAAATAATACGCGGTACTTTTTCGTCGACCCTTATTTTTATGTGGTGTAATTTTTCAAGAAAACTATGCTCCATTATCGCACACTACCACGATTTCTCTGGTATGATCCAGTTTCATGTCCCCACTATTATATGTCCGAATAAAAAATGGAGACCCTTTTCAAGCCAAACTTCTCCACGCATTCTTCAATGCCAATGATTCATTGTATTGCAAATTATCCGGCCATTAATGTGTTCTATACCTATTAGGCCATCCTCCCACGGCGCAACTTATGTCCGTCGGAACTGAAACTAAAATTCCAACCAGTATCTAGCCAATGTATTTCAATGGCGGCTCGCTGACGGCGAGACTGAAATCTCTCTGCTTCAAAACGGTCGCGAAGAGACGCAACATGCTAGTCGCGCGGTCTCTGAAGTTTCCAGTCACCGTAAAACAGTGGTACCAACATCATTAGATTCGGAAAAAAACCATATTTTCTTACCAAGATTGGTAGCACTGCGAACAAGTGTCATGCTATAAAAACCATTAACAACCCAAGACGTCAAAAATACAAGATAAGCAAAATTGAAATAACCTAATTGTATTCGAGTAAACGCAGCAGCGTGCGTGTTGTCGGTTTTTATACAAAACAGCCGATGGTCCAGTTTGACAGTTCGAGGTTATGTGACTTTTATTTCAAGTGGCTTCAGTAGCGCCGTGTGCGAAGAATCACATTGGTCAGTTTATGAGTACCATCACCAACCAGTTCCGCCAGATTTCAGTTGCGCCGTGGGAGGAGGGCCTTACAGAACTAGGGTAGGGAGTGTCTCCAGATAACGGTGCCGGCTCCAAAATATATATATTTAATTCAGTTTCAAAGTAATAAATATAATGTCTGTGAACGTGTCTCAGTAGGTACAAAAGGTACCCGCACCAGTGACGTCCCGTGGGGGTAGGCAGATTGAGAGTCACTTGGGGGCGGCAGTTACTCGAAGGGCGGTAAATCGAGGAGAATCATTTGGTATATATAGAAATAGCTACCTAAACTGACTACCTACTTAATAACTAAAATACCATTCGTTAAAAAAAAAAACACCTTTACTGGTTGGAAAAAAATGTACCAATTAACATTAAGTTTTAACAGGACTGTAATTTTTGTTGGGTTTGCGATGTCTAGTTTACTTCCGTTGCCCTTCGACGTCATTGGTGACCAGAAACGACACGAGCACGGATGATAAAAAATATTGTATAAAAAATTGGATGGCATTATGTCCAGGGACGTCACTGACCTGCACCATGAAGCTGTACCACACTATATATTTTACTATAATAATCCATCCTTATTTATTTGGATACCTACGTACTATAGAGTTTATTTTGTTGTTTTTGTACGAATTTTTAAAACTTTCTATGGCGATCTAATATAATATTATTTTTAATACAAAGCATTGCGCATTAATAAAGAAGGTACAACAAATGACCAAATTATTATATTAATACAATCGACCGAAGGTACTTGTTGGAATTTCAATTTCAATTATAATGGATTTAAGTTTTGTATTATTCAATATGAGTCGTTTTTTGCGACCCGGGTGTCGCCTTTCTGGATATTAAGAAACTATGTGAACTCACAAAAAGGTAAATACACACTGACAACAGAACCAGTTATTTCTAACTTATCTAATAAATTAATATAATAAACCAGGCTAAAACTTTATCACGTACCTATTAATTCAAGAATCACAATACAAAATATAACAAACAAATTATGAATAGTTGAAGTGTTTGTAAAAATGTGATATACGAGGGTGGGTCAATAATTCCTTAGAAAAAAGCATTAAAACAGTTTTTATTTTTGTATTTTTTTTTTATTTCTCAACATAATCTCCTTGGAGCTCAATACACTTGGTTAGACGTTTCTCAATTTTTTTTAAACCGTCAGAAAAATAAGTTTTCGGAAGGTCCTCAAAATAAGCATTTGTCCGATCGATGACTTCTTCATTTGCAAAAAAACCTTGTCCACTTAGCCATTTTTTTAAGTTTGGGAAAAGGAAAAAGTCACTGGGGGCTAAATCTGGCGAATACGGTGGGTTATCGACCAATTCGAACTTCAATTCTTCAATTTTAGCCATTGATCGTAAACATGTGTGAACACGGGCATTGTCCTGATGAAAGAGGATTTTTTTCCTGTTTAAATGAGGCCATTTTTCTTCAATTTCGTTTTTTAGCTGGTCCAATAAAGATGCATAATAATCCCCTGTTATTGTTTTTCCTTTTTCCAAATAGTCAACGAAAATAATTTCACGTGCATCCCAAAATACAGTAGCCATAACCTTACCAGCTGATTTTACGGTTTTCGCCTTCTTTGGACATGGTTTGTCTTCGCAATCCACTGCTTTGACTGTTCTTTCGTCTCGGGAGTATAGTGGTGTATCCATGTTTCATCTACAGTCACAAAGCGACGAAAAAATTCATCCGGATTGCGTTGCATGAGCGACAACAGAGTTTTAGAGGCCACCAACCTATTGCGTTTATTGTCGACTGTGAGCAAACGCGGCACCCATCTTGCAGAAATATTTTTCATGCCCAATTTGTCATGTAAAATAGAAATGACGCTACCTTTTGAGATCCCTGTAACCTCAATTATCTCACTCAACTTTAATCTTCGGTCACTTAACACCATATCGTGGATTTTATTGATCATTTCTGGTGTAGTCACCTCTACAGGACGTCCTGAGCGTGGTTCATCCTTTGTTGATGTACGACCACGTTTAAATTCATTTAACCAGTTATAAATAGTTGCGAGTGAAGGAGCAGATATGCCGTGAACTAAATCCAACTCATTTTTTATTTCCTTTGCTGTTAACCCTTTTATATTAAAATGTTTAATAACAGCTCTAAACTCAATTTTCTCCATTTTCCATTTTTCCATTTTCCACAAGCAAATTTTTTTTTTAAATGTACGAAAAACACACAACAACCCGACCAATCTGATTGAAACTTCGCAGCATACTGAATCGGTAGTGCCGCTGCATGAAAACAAACCGCTTACAGTACTAGTCGCGCCACTTGTCGGCTTTTCTAAGGACTTATTGACCCACCCTCGTATATCATTAGTTAACTTCATTAAATTCCCAATGCATTGCCATTGTTTTCCCAGTATTGATGATTTTACACCTCTTTAATGATCTTATGATCTATTATTAGGGTTTTGACGATTTATACGCCTATTAATTTTATTATTTATTACTGATAAGGTGCTCCGATTCATTTCGAGCACTGATATTTATGTGTTAAACTTTATTGGCATTTATCAGCCAATATGGAGTTAATATAATATAAATGCTTTGAATTAAGTAGAAAATAAAAATATGGATAATGTGCGAATTATGGAAATTTATATGTTTATTTGTTTTTTGTACAATTTATAAAAAAATAGACATTGTCAAATATAGCAAAGTTTAGTATTACGTTTATTTATGGGCATATAGACATGTTTAATCAAGTGTCACAGAAATATGTTAGAATAATAATCAAACTGTATGTTTTATAATAATATTATAAATTAATAATGACACCTATGATTAAAAAATATAATTAATTTGTAAATAGTATAGTACTTTGTTCTCTATAGAGAACTGTAAGTTTTTAAATGAAATTTCATTCATACAGAAAATATAATGACGTATAATATAGTTTATTATCAAAGTTCAACACTTTAAGGGTGACGATTATTTATTTTAAGAAGACAAATAAGAAGAAGTATGTAATAAACGGCCCTGTGTCTAGAATTATATTCCATGTTCAAATGAGTATAACTTTCTTAATAAAACTACTAATAAATTTCTTAGTAAAAAAAATATATATTGTCAATAAATCAGATTTGCTCGGGTACTAGAGTAAAAATACACTTCAAATTTTCGTTTACTGCTTTTAGTAATATTTATAATATACTAGCTAAAGTACCCGGCTTCGCACGGGGTCGCTTCGTGGTTATATTTATCTTAGATATTTGAAAAATAATAAGAGGTAATTATTTCTTTAATATTAAAATATCTGTGTAATACAATATGGCAATATGAAAATAATTATAATAGGAGTAAAGGTCAAACATAAGAACACTAAATCGAATCCAAAATATGAAAACGTTATTAATGTTATAAATATGTAGTAAAAAAAAAAATCAAAATTGGATGGAACAAACAAACAACAAACTTTGTATGTTATATAATAATAATTTAGAAACCGCACACAACTGACAAAAGTTTCATCGCAATCGGATGAATGGTATAGGAACGCATACGAATAGTAGAAGAAGATGATTTTCTAATTCAGAAACCTTCGTGGGCATGCGCATGACAACTCACCAAAGTTTCATTGCAATCGGATTAATGGTATAGGAACGCATACGAATAGAAGAAGATGGTTGTACTAATTCAAAAACCTTCGCGGGCTTGCGCACAACAACTGGTCAAAATTTCATCACAATCGGATGAATGGCATAAGAACGCATACAAATAGAAGAAGAAAAAGATGATTGTAGTAATTCAGAAACCTTTGCGGGCAAGGGCACAACAACTCACCAAAGTTTCATTGCAATCGGATGAATGGTATAGGAACGCATACGAATAGAAGAAGAAGAAGATGGTTGTACTAATTCAGAACTCTTTGCGGGCGTGCTCACAACAACTGGTCAAAATTTCATCGCAATCGGATGAATGGTATAAGAACGCATACAAATAGAAGAAGATAGAATAGAAGAAAAAAGAAAATAGTTGTAACAATTCAGAGACCTTTGCGGCGTGAGCACAACAGTTGATCAAAATTTCATTGTAATCGGATGAATGGTATAGGAACGCATACGAATAGAAGATAGAATAGAAAAAGAAGATGGTTGTACTAATTCAAAAACCATTGCGGGTATTACCACAACAACTGATGAAGGTTTCATCGCAATCGGATGAATGGTATAGGGACCATACGAATAAAAGAAGATAGAATGAAGAAGAAGAAGAAGATGATGATTTTTCTAATTTAGAAACCTTCATGGGTGTGCATACAACCACTTGCCAAAATTTCAATAATTAGCGATTTTTGGCTCTCCTGTAAAGTTGCACTTTTATAGATAGTGTTGTTTGACACTAAGCCCTCGAAATCTTGTGAATTATTCGTTGAATAAAAAAAATAGTTAATTAAAGAATCTTATGAAGAATATCTCAATACTTCAAATATGACGTATATTTTACTCTGACTATGCATACTGATTCGGTCAATGATAGTTTCTTTTTTAATAAATAATATTAAATTATTTATCATCTCACAATAGAGAAGTGCTCGTCTTTAATGTTGTGGATGTGAGTTCGTATCTCACGTCTGTCAAAAATCATATTAAAAATGTGTGTTTGGTGTACACCACGCAACGTTTCTCAAATGGTGGGTCTCACAAAACTTTTGAAAACCTAAGTGTTTCTTTTTTAACTTTGGGTTTTTAATGAAACTTTTAAGTAAGGAATATGTTTTAATATTCTCAAGGATATAAGTAAAAAGATACAAGTAAAAAGTAGTCATGTAACCGCATGCAGCTTGGTAAAGAAGATGTTAGCTCTGACGAGAAAACTCAACTTGTGGTGCTGTCGTATGGAAGTAGGAAATAACAAAACCATATGATATGAGTTCTATGTTAGATTTTAGCTGCTATAAAGATACAACTACTAGAACCGGAGACAAGTATGAAAGAATATTTTCATTAAAAAATCGTATATAAAGAACCCTTTTTCAGTGAGCGTAGAATTGAGGACATAATTAGAGGATTCTGATTATAATAGAACTGTCGTGTGATATGACACTCTTCAGCATTTTCAACAGAATACCACTAATGATTTTTTGGCTGTCTTGTCATCAGGAGTATCCAGTGGTATCGCTTTTAGCAGTGGACCGGATGGTGGATTCCGGATCTAGGGTGGCGGGGGGGGGGGGGTTGTGAATGCTAGGAGGATGCTAGACACTGACCTTTTATTATTTTGATGATGGCTCCGTGGTCTGGTCACTCGAGTGGTATTGTTTGTTGGGTTACCCGGTGCGAGGCACTTGACGGTACACTGTTGATGAATGATATGAGGTTGATGAATGATAATGATAGGTTGTATGGAAGATGGAGGCGACGTTCACTCAATCCGTAACAGAATTAGTGCAACGAAAATTGAACAGATATGTTTTGAGTAAATTTTTGAATTACTCTGATAATAGCGCTGTGCGGCAACACGCCCCAGTGATATTCTTGAGCTGATTCTCGCGCGACGGCGGTTTTGAAGTAACTCAATGTTATTTGCATCACGGTCTATCATGACCTGTGACTGCCGATCACTTAGTCATGTGACACTAATACTGGGATTTGAGGGAGGTGGAAAGTAAGGATGAATGCAAATATAAATGGCACAACCATCCAGTTTTAGCAGAAAAAGCTTTAGAGGTATTTTTTTCTTATTGTAACATTTCTAAAGAATGTTATTGGTATCCTAATTTGCCATATAAGCCTATATTAGATGTAATTAAAATGGCAATTTACCGTTTTTATCATTGATATTATTATGATTTCCAGAAATAGAAGAAAATCCGTTTCTGGAGTGAGTTTGGTATTAGAAAACGGCCTCATAATATTTACTATTTAGGTCACATTGTGATTTTGAAAGCGTTATTTTCACATATATGCGGAAGATTGTCCTTCCCTCTAATAAAAAGCATTTTCTTATTCGGCGGAAAAAAATATTTCAGTGATGGTGAATGCTTTACTAAAAGTGTGCAAAATATTGTATTATAATAATAACAGCTGATAATATAAATAAAACTGACGTGTAACTAACATTAAATCATAGGCACCTACTAGTGACATCTAGTGACGAAATTATAAAACATGAAAATAATATCATTATCATCATCAACCAAAATCAATTTATGTACTCCCATCTCTCTCATTACCTAACGGTTTCTATTATGGTTATATATTTTTCATTAAATCACCATGTTTGATCCTAATGCCGTGTCCACATTGGCAACAAGTTGCTGGCAACCTCAATAAATTTCACGATAACTGTCATAATTTATATGACCATAAATTATTTTAATCGAAATTTAATGAGGTTGTCAGCAACTTATTGCCAATGTGGACACCGCTTAAGAGGATAATATGAGTCTCCATAAAGTAGAGGTTTTACTGACAGATTTTTGTTTTTACGGGAAATATTATGTAACCACTTGCTCAACCTATTCTCCACGTCATACCCCGGGTCTAAACTCAAATTGAAAAACAACATGAAGATTTTTTAGACTAGGGATTCGAGCCTGGGATCCATGACATTATAAGACTGATGCGTAATAATAGCTCAGCCATCATGGGTTATCGTATAATTAGGTAAATATAATTTATTTGAAAATTGTTTTAATTAATACGTACGTTCCGAAGTCAAGATATTATTTTAAGTGAATCTAAATATTTTAATATCTACATCATTAGTATAATAACATTACGATACCGTAAAGCCTTGTATTCACTAGGAGACAGAATGTCCCTCAACACGACATGCAACATACAACATAGAGTACGTGACGTGGGACATGTTGCATGCCCTCGCTTCGCAAGAGAGCGCACAGGCTGCGCATCAGTCCCGCGTCAGATGTTGCCGAGTACACACTGGTGCCCAACGTGTCGCTTAACATGGCAGTTAGTAGTGTGGCAATAAATATTTATGCAGCACTGACCAACACAACCTCCTTGAGCGACATTTCTGCGACGACAACTTACTGATGTGAGTCCCGATATTTACAAGCAGAATGTTCCGTGACATGTCGCTACCCTAGTGAATATGAAGCTTTAGAATAAAAAAAAACAAGTTTACATAATATTTTTATTTCTACGATATTCAATTCAAAACTTTTCATATTTTGTTTGACACGACTTTAAAAACGTCTAAATATTTAATGTTCGAAGAAGTAAACGAATATTTTAAAATATATTTTGTTAATATTTATGAGAATATAATATATGTATCTTTGAAAATATATATTTTAAAAATACTTTAGTTCAAATTTATTCTATCTGCCTCTACATCCCTCTTGAAGTTTATGTCTATAGACGCTAGATCTTGGGTTGTTCGGTGTGAGTAGATCCAACATCTATTAATTGTATGCAGAAGGTTGCATCGTGTGTGAGATGTTATGTGTTCGGGACACAATAGAAATAAGACACAGTGATGTATTTTCTTGGATTTATGTTGTAGCACTACATTTTAGATTGTACACGGCATTACAAATAGAAATACATTGATATTGAGAGTTTATTACGTAGGATTTTACATTATGAATTTTGATTGAGTTTGGATATTCACGGAGTCGCGAATCTGACTATACAGTTCAATGCCAAGAATGCGACTCATTTGTTGACTGTCATTTCCGCTTAGTATTATTGTCTATGTTATACAAATGAATATAGACAATAATACTTCGGTTGTAGAGTTGGGTAAACCTCTACATGTCAATAATATCACCGATATATCTTAAAATTATTACTTAATTAATATTACTTTATGATTTTTACTTTTATTTTATATTATTGCTATTCTGTATAAACATTTACTAGAAAAAGTACTTTACTATCTTGCTAGGCTTTATTTTAAATTATCTATGGAATCTTCATTAGTTATGACACTTAAGTACCTTTATCTATTTTTAATCAATCATTATAATATATTATATTTATTTTATAATCAATATCACTGTTTGTTTTCATTAATACAATAAAATAAAATATATAATAAGTTCATGCGACACAAAGAAGTACAGATATTATATATTTAATATTTAATATGAATTATGAATCAATTTCATTTAACGCACGTTTCCTTCTTTATTAAAACAAATAAATACTAATTTCACTTCATATCGTAGAGAAAATTAAAGCGTAAAACAAAATGTTGATGCCTGGTTGCGGATCTGTAATACGGGCTTGATGGGAAGTGGTTTTATTGTTATTACATCGACACTGGAAAATTCGATTGCTCTGCGGAGACAGACAGACAAAAGAAAACTGTTTTGTTATATAATTGTATTTCAGAAAGAAAAGCTACCTGTTACTTATAAAAGCTCCAGTAATATCTTATATATCGGTTGGAAATAATTAATGTCTATGACTGTCTAGTATATTTATTTTAAATATTTCGAGATACTGAAACCTGAGAATTTATTTAATAATTTTAAATAATAAATTATTTTTTTTAATTTTTATCGCCATGGAGCATCGATCAGACCCATTAATAAAATATTATTCAATAGTGACCCTTAACTATCCGTAAAGCATTAAGTGTTTAACCAATATACTCTCCAAGTTATGCACTTAAATTCAAAAGCGGTTCAAAAATGAAAATAATACTACGTGTTGTCTAGGTTGCTAGTTGGGTAACAATCAGGGATCTAAAAAAAATCGGTGTATGTACTTATGTACGCGCGTTAGAAGTTATATTTCTTTGGCGTAACAAAACAAAAACAAAACTTGTGATAAACTAGATTCTTTGACTAGCTCTTAATTATCTTATTAAATTACACACTCAAGAAAAAGGACCGCTTATTGGAACGCCGTTGGTTTATTTTTATACACTTTAACTTATATTACTAAATTATATAATGGTTTCTCGTTATTTTTATTTTCAAAGTACCAACTGTCACTCTGACGTTTAATCGTTTTTTTACGTATCGGCTTATAACCGAACAACCGGTGGTTCGAATCCAATCGAGTGCGTTTATTTTTGTGTGAAAAAATAAATTATGTGTCACATGTCACACGCCAAAAATACACTCTGATCTGATTTCCCAAACGCGAAAAAATGAGTTATGCAACAACAGAAGTATTGTACACAATACAAAGTGAAAGACCATGGACATGTCATATCGAACTGTTATACAACCTCCCAAGTTTCAGAGTATGTTATACCTACCAAACTTTGCAAGTTAATAAGGGTTAATAAACAATAGCCATTTAATATGATACGATACCTACAGAATATTCTAACTTGATAAATACAAGCATGGGGAATCGGACGGTCATAGCACATGGACCCACACCGGATATCACACACAAAACGTCAATAAGCTAATTCAAATGATATCACCAAAATGTATAATAAGGAACACGCACCTCGCGCTCTTCGTCTATTATTTTTAAATCTTTGTAACGCGTATATCTTGTCCGCTGTATATGTACTTGCATTTCCGTTGAACAAACATTAATGTTTTAACTTTCGTGAAAGCTTATTATTCCCCAATCATCTTCTCATCATCTAGTTTTAATAGGTACATCATTGAAGGTAAATCATCTGACAATTACCTTGAAGACGACGGTCTTTAAACGTAACAGCTGTGAATACTACTCAGGAGTTGCACAGAAGTCCAGTCATTGGTAAGGAGATGAAGGAAGGATAACAACATCACACCACATCAGGTTCCTGTCAATCCAAACCATCTGATTCCTTGGCCTTCTTCCCTGAGGAACATATCAGAACGAAGAATAGATAATTGGTGGGCAAATCACATTACCTAGTGGTACTGAACACATAGTCTTAAGCATGACCCTCTTCTAGATTTATGAGATAATCAAGATTGACGGAAGTAGGTGGCAACGAAAGACTATGGATCGAGAAGAACGGAGAAAGCAAGGAGAGACCCTCACTCAGCAATAGATCGAGAGTAGATGAGGATTGAGGTTATAATGATTATGAATATTATTTGACACACTATAGTGTTCTTTATGACCAAATGTATGCTTCTGATTTGCGAGTTCAAATTTTTTGACTTATGCAAGCATATCCTCATATTTTATATTAAAACTCAATATGAAAGTAATCAAGTTAGTAGAATAGCTCAAATACAGTTTTGTCAATGTACATATAATTATGTTTTTAAGCATACACGATATATCTACGATGTAAATTGTATGTGACATTAGTTGCAGCGATTTTAATATGAGAAATTATTTGAATATTCAATGACACACTGATGAAAAACCATATTAATATATTATATGTTTGCTCATTTATACTTTAGCGAATAGGTCATCTCAAAACATATTATAATTGACAGTGAAACTTATTTATAAATGCAATATTTTCTTATATAAATACATGTAAATATCAGTGGCGTGCGGTGACTTTTATTTAAAAAGATTATTCTGTTATTCTGTTAAAAAATACATACTATTTTATCGACCGAGGGTACTTGATGGAATTTGAATTTAAATTCTAATGGATTTAAGTTTCGTGCTATAAGAGTCTTTTTTTTGCCACCCGGGTTTCATCTTTCGGCATCTGCACTCACCAAAAGGTAAATATATACTGACAACGGATACAGTTAATTCTAACTTATATAATAAATTAAGTAATACAATAAAGTAGGTAAAAACTATATCACCTACCTATTAAGTTAATGATCACAATAAATATGTGTTTATAAAAAACCCTTACCTTATCACTAATAATACAATCAATAGGAGTATAAATCATCAAAACCCTAATAATAGATCATTAGATAATAATCAATATAATACTATGTAGGTACATTCAAGAGGTGTGAAATTGTCCATACTGGGAAAACAATGGCAACGTATTGGGAATATATATATAGTTAACTAATGAGATATATCAATGATATAAGTCTTTAAAAAGATATATTAGTTAAACACATATTTTTACATGCTACATAGTATATAGATTATTGTATTGCAATGTGGTAGGTAGCTCTGGTATATACGAAAAATATTTACGTAATATTGATAATATAGAACATACAGAACATATAGAACACAATAAGTATATACCTACATAATATTATTATCTATTATTTTATAGAGAATTTCTGGGGACATTCCTATATACGGTACATACATATATCGTCACTGTTCTGGCAGAAGACACTAATTCGAAAAAATGACATATTGAGTTAGTAATACCAAAATGTTCCTTATTTCAAACTAGAAACCTTCTTAATAAATAAACAGTCTTTATAAGTAATCCTTTTTACGATTACTTAATAAACTCACATGATAGACCATTTCAAACATTTTAACAACTTCAAAGTCAAATTACTCAAAACTAGTATTCTTCAGTTAGTGTGTTCTGCCAGAACAGAGACGATATGAACTGCACACTATTGGTAAATACTTATTATCAAAATAATAAAATGAAACTTACGAATATTAAACAATGCGTTCTTTGTTAATTTATTATGTGAATTTGGTAGGTAGGTTGCTCATGATCATATTTTTATACAAAAAAAAAATGATTACAACAACATACGAATTGACCACCTCTGTCTTATTACATCACATTTCTCTAAAATTTAAGCCCAATCTCATAAACTTTGAACATACCAACGGTGGTGGGCTTAGATTTGCGGAGGCTCAAAGTATTGACTGATTTTAGGCTCCCACATTAAAATATTAGAATAAATACCATAAATTCCAATTGCCAATGTAGGTACTTAGTAAATATTATAATTATATTAAATGTATCTCATTCGTAGACTACACATTTTAACTAAACATCTTTATTATCAAAGATGTCAGTGATGGCACATATTAATTTTAAATCTTTATTTTTTTTTGTCAAAGTACGAATTTGTTTGAGTAGTTATATTAAAGGGCCGTTTGATGTTAGTTCCAGGGATTTTGTTATGCTTTGGGTAATATTTTACAGTCAATTTGTAAGAAATACCTACCAATCCTTTTAAGATTTTGGTATTATAACGAAAATAAATATATCAGTCTGGGTATCGAGCTATTCACAAATAATTACTCAATTGACTTCTGTTTTTCAATTGACAATTGAATTCTAACACACGTCATCATAATCAGGGGCGCGACAACCCGGTGTGGGTCCTGGCCTCCTCCAACAGCTCCCTTCATCTGTCCCTATCCAGTGTAGCCGCTTTCCAATTCGGTACCCCCAGAATACGGCAGTCACTGGCAGCTCCATCCAACCAGCAAATCTTTGGCCTGCCTCTTCTTCTACGCCCTATTGGATTGCTAGACACCACTCTCTTTGCCGGTTCATTGTCATTCATACCACATGTCCTAGCCATCGTATCTCCCAATCTTAATTGATTGAACTGCGCTGCAATCTTCGATGTTCGAAGATGTTCAGGGCTCGTTCGTTTCGCAAAGTTAATGTCCAGGTTTCCGATGCGTAGGTGAGCACTGGCTTTAGAATTGTCTTTATAAAGAGTGCTTTTAGTTCGGCGAGATAGTATGCGGGACTTAAAATGTCTTAACAGGCCAAAGTACCATTTATTCGCAGACATGACTCTCTTGTTGATTTATTCTGTAATATCATTATGTCGAGTTACAAGAGATCCAAGGTATATGAAACTGTCGACCGTATCAAACTTGTATGCACCAATATCTAACTTAGGTGCGCCTTCTCGTGGTGTGACATGGACAGGCATGTATTTAGTTTTTGCCCCGTTTATTTGTAAGCCCATTCTTTTGGCAGAGGCTTCTAGTGCTGTGAATGCCCTTTTCAGCGCCAGTTCTGATATGGCAATGATATCGATATCATCGGCATACGTCAGCAGCTGCACAGGCTTAGTAAATATCGTGCCGCTGCCACGGGCATCAATCTTTGTTTCATAAATCAATTCTAACACACGTGTTTGTCCTCAAAAAAACTACCAAAATAATAAAGTTATTCCCCGTTTACACGTGCATGGATTTACTGCTGACAGTACGTATTATCGCGGCTATAACAAAAAAAAAATGCACGTGTTAACACGTATTATCATGCAAATTGCAAGATTAAATGCGAGAATCAATTTTGTTTTTGTTTTTTGTGTATCCTAATTTTCACGCAACAATTGGATCGTGCAATATCTGCGCCTGCATAGTTGAACGATAGTCGCGAACCTACCGATAAAAAAACCAACTACACTGCGCAGAAACTCATTTTGAAGTTAACCGAGTTTCACGACCTGTCAAATAGTACCATAAATGACAACATCGCGTCTCGCTTACACTTGTAGAATGAAATTGGTGACACAGTCAGCACTTTTACGTGTACACAGTTTTTATTGCGATAGTTTAAAATAAACACTATTGGGAAAGTAAATCTATGCACGTGTAAAGGCTCTATCTAATTATATCTAAAATCATTATGTAATATTAAATTAGACGTCAAACAATAAAACAAAGTTAAAACCACAAGTTTAAGAGTTATTAATTTCACGTTCTTGTCAGATAAAATTATAATCGATGTTAAGGTTAACAAACAGAAAGTAACTTTCGAATATATATTATAATTTAATACCGGTTTGAACTATTTTGAGACTTCCTTTTAAATATTCCGATGAATTGATTGCATCATATCCTTTAAATAAAATGGCCGCTGTATTCCAAGGACCTTTTTTAAAGCTTGCTTATGTTGAATACTATATAAATAACGATCAAATAGCTAAAATTTCAAGCTTCGTTTGTCAAATGCAGATATCCAGTGGTATGCTAGAGACATATTAAATCCGCTTAGCTATTATAAGACCCGCTGAATATGCGAATTAATGACGTTTGAACGAAGGATTTCCCACTCTGACGGATGAGAGCTCGTGAAAACTAGCTTTATATTAAGCGTGATATAATCAAGAATTCTACCCCTTCGGCCAGTGCTAATTAATGTATATTTCATAACCAGAGAATTCTTGGGTGTGGGGATGGGGGTTGCCAGGTAGCGCAATACTTTCGGGTGCCACAATAAAACGAATAGGGATGCCAATAATTATTTTTAGTAAGATCTTCTGGATATTTTTTAGTTAATGTGCGGTATTTAACGCACAACATTTACGGTAGAAATACATTAATAACAATTATTTAAAAAAATATATCTGTACCTCAGAGTCAGACGGATGCAACTCCGTTTTTGGGGAAAATGAGTTTATTTAAGAATCGTCATGCTAAAGGCTTTATTTATTAGAGGCAGAGAGATGAAAGTCCTAGTTGCTATAATAAAAAAGACATGCATAATATCATAAAGATGCAAATGCCATAATGCCATACCCACCTTAGAAGCAGAAGGATGCAAATCCAATAATCCACTAAGATAAAATTCTCTCAAACCGTCTGCAATATGTACTAGATGAGAACCAGCCAGGAGAACAAGCTTTAGAGGAGGATACAGCACTACGGACCATATCCAAGTCATCAGAGAAATCATAGCGGTAACAGGAATACAAGCTGCCGCTATCCATGGGTTTTATAGACTATAGAAAGCGTTCGATTCCATAAAGAAATTTTCAATACTCGATGCACTCAGAAATCAATGAATCCCCGGGCGCTATATAAATATTTTCAATAATATATACAGTAGCGCAACAACATCTCCATAAACCATCGCGCATTTCCTATCAGCAAAGGAGTCCGACAAGGTGATACAATCTCACCTAAACTATTTACAGCTACCATTGACGACTTATTCAGGCAACTTGACTGGAATGACAAGGGTCCCCATAAATGGATAATACGTGAGTCATCTGCGATTTGCCGATGACAATACATAGTAGTTTGCAAGCTTGAGAATACCTTCAAAGCAGAATGCAGGAACTCACTGAAGTAAGCAACAAAGTAGGCTTGAAAATAAATGTATCAAAGAAGAAAGTCATGTTCAACTGCTTTGCGGGCCAAAAAGAGATCCTCATCAATGGCATTCAGCTCGAAAAGGTGAAAAACTACATCTATCTGGCACAACAAGTGTCTACAGATGGATGTATATTTGATGATATTGTTCGCAGAGTAAAGCTAGGCTGGAGTGCTTTTGGTCGTCTGAATAATTTCTTCAAAAATGACATCCCACTGTGCCTAAAACGCAAAGTGTTCAACTAGTGTGTGCTCCCCGTAATCACATGCGTGTGAAACATTGACCCTAAGTTAAAGAGAGATCCAGAAACTTAGAGAAGCACAACGTTATTGGATTGGTGCATGCTGGGCATAACGCGAAAGGAAAAAAGGAAAAAAAGGAATGACTGAATAAGAAAGCAGACAAGGGTTTGCGGTATAATAGAGTTCATTAAAAGCCTCAAATGGAGATGGGCTGGATACATAGCTCGAAGAAGAGACAATCGTTAGACAAATTTAGTCATCCAGTGGTATCCAAGAGGTACAAAACGTCCGCAAGGTAGACCTAGTGGCCACTGGATCGATGAAATGATAAAGTTCTGTGGAAGTACTTGGCAACGCAACGCACAGGAACGAGAGAAGTGGAATCAGCTTGGAGATTAGCGAGGCCTTCATCCAGCAGTGAATAGATTCAGGCTGATGATGATGATGATGTAATAATATGATTTAAAAAAAAATGTGTTTTGCTTTGTTATATTTATACCTATAAATTTTTTTAACTTATAAATTGTTTTATTATGGCTAGGTAAATAAGATACAAATCCACGTTAACAAAATATCTTTAGAGGCAGAAGGATGTAAATCCACACTTTTTTTTTAGATATAAAACTGTATTATATTTATTCCTTTCTTACATATTCCAGAAGTACTTTAATTGCATTAGAATACAAAAAATAATGATCATTCTATGTATATTTTATTGGAAGTTATTCCTATTATTGGAGTATTCGTTTAAAATAAAAATTGTTTTTTGGCTCTCCTGAACAATTGGGTATTTGGCACTTGCATCCGTCTGCCTCTGAGGTACAGATATATTCTACTGAGGAATGGGAACTTTGAAAGATTTTAAGTGTTGCGAAACCTTTGCATTGAAACGATTGGTCAATAAAATCATGATTGAAAAAAATGATTAATCTATCAAGTTATATACGTCATCGTCATTACAACGTTTTTCTTACCTCGTATTCTTATTTGTCCGGTGGTTTTTTGTCAGGTACAAATCTTGCAATCGATTTTTAACTAACTTCCCGACTAACTAGACATTTGAAACTTTTAGAATATATCAGAACACGATGCCAATGCATTTTTTTTTTAAATACTTTTAGCCATCTTGTAGAATTGAATTCATTTTCAGTTAATTCTGTTTTGTATGAAAAGTTCTTTCGACACAATTATTGGTTGCTAGGGGTCTGGGGTCTTAGCAACTAAATTATTAATATATACGTGCGTTACTATAGAAATCAATATGACATGTCAAATTTGTGAATAGTGTGATTTCTATCAAGTATAATTTTTTTTGATCGTTTAAGCTAGTCAAGTCAAGTTTATATGATTCAACAGAAAATTGAAAATCGTTGTATATAAAAAGTTATTTTTATCTTGTAATTCTTTTACTCATTGGAACAATTTTGACTAAATAAGGATATGTCATTATTTACATTAAATTGTGAATTTATCAATTAATAATGGGCATGCCCAAAGCCTGAGAATACCATTACCGGCAAAGCTTTGTCCACTTCTTTCCAGTAATGGCTTGCCATCATACAGGGATATGTCTGTCACTTATAGTACGAACGATCAACAACAGCGAATCGCCTGAATTAAATATAATATAATTAACTAGAAACATTGACAAAATCAATATAACCAGTTTATAATATTTTTTTAATATCTAATGGTTATTTTACATTTGAATAAATCACCACAACTTTGACTTATAATAAAGTTATAAATGAATATTGCAAAATTACATATTATGTAGGAATATAGTTTTACTTAAAGTTATAAAATATTTACGTAAACATGATGGCTAAGTACTCGTACTTATTGAAACGTAAATATTACTAGTTATTTTCAAAAATAATGTTGGAAAGCTTGAAAGATAGGATATCATTATAAAGATGGGAAGCGGTAAAAAATCATTTTCATTCAGAAAATCATTCAGAATTTATCACTACACATTTATTTAATTCGCCAGTCTGTCTCGCTAGGTCTTGCAGACGGCTTGGCGGTGTTGGATTTTAATATAATTGTGAAGTATGCATAGAGTTTTCCCTTCGGAATTGATTTTCATTCATCGGGCTCAGGGCATAGATCCAATAATAATAATAGATTATTAGTATATAGAGATTTTGAATAAGTAATATGAGGCGTCTAATTCCAAAAAGCGATAACTCCACATTTGGTCATAATCGCGGAAAAAAATACGCACGTATTCTTTGTATAATTTTACACAATATGTATTGATCTATAAATTCCAAAACGCGACAAAACCCTACGAAAAAAATATTTTTAGTCTCGATTTATTACAAAAAGCGCCAAGTCCGTGTTTCATATTATTTAAAGCTTGGTTGATTTCGCGCGTGCTTAAGTCAGCCAATAATGGAACTTTTAATATTGGAAATAGCGTCTCCCATGCTGTAGCATCTGGTAAACTCATGACAGTGCCACGGAAATATGTGCCTCATGCAGGATAAATTAAAAAGTGAGGTTCAAGTAGCGCTACGTCCAATTTTATTTGGCCTATATTTATTACATTCAAGAGTTTATCGGCTGAAACAAATTGCCATTTGGTTTTAATTTTGACATAGAATACAACGGAAAAAATAATCTCATGTTAAAACCAATATTTGAAGCTTGAAACATAAAGACGTTGTTTCCCGCAAATATTGTGGACTTGTCGCTTTTTATAATTAGACGCCTCATATATACTTTTTACGTAATTTGTATTTTTTTGAGTTAACTATATCCATAAAGTCAAGTTTCAGTATCGTAGATATAAGATATATTTGAATTATTAAAAAATATCTCTCCCTCACCTCTGAGAGAACGTTTCAAGGGTAAATATTACGATGAAAACGTTTAAAGACTGCTCATTTTTAGTTTTTTTATACGTATTTTTGAATTCAAGAATAATAATATTTCTTTCCAATACATAATTTGAAAATACCCCATAAACATACACTAGAAAAAATCTTTGATAAAATACGATGCCACCTACCTGCGTTCCACCTAATTACGACGAAATTAACTAGTAGTAGGTACCTAAATATAAATGAAGGGCTTGTCTAATTGTGTTAAAATTGGCAATCGTCTTTTGTGATTTGAATCAAGGTACCAATAATAGGTAGTTACTTACCTTGATTCCTAGCCGATGTCAGGATCACTCCTAATTTAAGTCTTAACGTACTCGCACTTGATAGTAGTTTATTTCTTTTAAATAGTTTAAAACGACTAAATAAAATATTTTTAATCATAAGCTTTTCAGTAATTTGTACTATCTAATAATACCTCAATAAAACCCTGCCTAAACCAAAGCATAATAGTTTTGGTACAAAATTGTGCACAAATTTTTAATTCATAATTATTTGTTTTCGATTGATAAATACACACGTTGTTGGTTATTTTTTAAAATTCAATATTCTGTCTAATATCTAAAATTATGTATGATTAGGTGGCATAATTTTAGATATTTTATAGATAAATAAGTATTTTTGACTATTATACATTATGGTTTGGTTTTCGCATGGTACAATTGAA
Source organism: Rhyacophila brunnea (assembly GCF_057557595.1). NCBI lineage: Eukaryota > Metazoa > Arthropoda > Insecta > Trichoptera > Rhyacophilidae > Rhyacophila > Rhyacophila brunnea. The sequence goes on along the minus strand of NW_028232882.1, from coordinate 1,917,583 downwards.
TTTTAAAAGCTCACCAACACCATCTGTAAATATTGTAGTCTCGTTCAATGAAAACAAAAACGTATGACTGACAAAGTTAAGTATGCCCTATTTATCCGACCATGTTCGATACTAATAGGATCATAATATGGGCCTCCACAGAGTGAAGGTTTGTATTAACAGATTTTGTTTTTTTACGAGAAATGGATGTCAGCCACTTGCTCAACATATTAGGTCCATACTCTGGCTCAGACACAAATTGAAAAACAATATGTGTACTTGCCAGACCCAGGATCCGAACCTGGGACCCACGACGCCAAAGGCCAACTTCAGTGAAACGGCAAATAATTTTCAAGTATAGGCGCGACGAAATTTTGGACTCGCTGGCAGTCTGAGAGCGAACGTCGAGGTGTCATTACGTCATTTTGTTTCGTGATGGCAACGGGGGTATTAATTCTTCAATCGTGTAAAGATAGCTAAAAACGTTACCCATTTACTTTAAAAAGAAAACATGTCAATGAAATTATTGTTACTTATAGAACAATAAACAGAACATTGAATGGACGCATTTTGGATTTATATGAAAATTATATTTCGGTCGGCATGCGTAATTTGCACCCGCGACCCGCAATCCGCGCATCGCCTAGCCACGATCTTTTTAGACCATACCTCAACTGAGGTATAGCCTTAAGCCGCGCGGCCATCGTGGGTGTACTATTTATAGCGGGTTTTAACAGTCTACCTCCACCCTTCGCCACACACTGTGTAGTATTATTATCCACCTTAAATATAAAAAAAAAATTAATCGAAAGACGAGCTGCATTTCAAATAACCTATTAATTGGAAAAGTAATTGTTTAATCATCAAAATTTTCTATTAATATATCATAATAATTATTTTATTTTAATTAAATGGAATTTAGACGGACGTTATATCACATTTTTTATAATGCTGTCGTACAACAATCTTATACAAAATTGTTTACTTTCACTCGCCGTAATCAATATAAGGATCATTAAGGAATATCGTTCAGCAAAATCTTTCTAATTAAATCTGGGTTCTGTGAAGTTTGAAAATATTAAAATTATTATTTTACGCTTATATAACAACAATGCGTGTTTACAGATATTCGCGAGATCGCGGATTTAAAGATAATGTTATTTTGTAGCTCCGTTGAAATATTTATAAGTCCATGAAGTAATTTTGTTTTTATCTGTCAAAAACAGAATGTCGTTCGATACTTCCGAAATTCGTGGAAACTTACACTTGTTATTTTTTCATTGCCTCGTACAAGATACTTGAAAAATTTATTTTAAGATTTTAATTAAGAAGTTATTTCTTAGTAGTTAGTTATTAATCATTAGAAACTTTATTGTTATAAGATATTTTAATTACTCATAATATCTAAGTTTTATGACGTCTATATTTTGGAAAGAATACATTTTCAATAATTTTATTACTTAATATTTTTCAACCGTCCGGAATATCTAGTTAGATAAATATTGGGCAATAATATTTACAGTAACATTGGAGAAATAATTATCTAGATCAAGGTTGGCGAACCTTTTTAGATGTGCCAACATTTTTCAAATATTATTTTCGACTGGCGACTTTCACGGGGAAAAAATGAAAAAAAAGTTTTTAAGAATTCTAGTGAACAAGTTTAAAAATTACAATAAGGTTCTTGAGATTCCATCTTTCAACGTGTTTTAGCCAAGGCATTTTTTTTATTCTTTGAATATTCCTTATTTTTAAAATTGTAAAGAGATCGCAGGAGTCAGAGAACACAGAATTAAAGATAACTGAAATACCTAACGGATGTGGAGTAACAGGCAACCGACCTCTAGTGTAGAAGAATATGAGACAAACTTGAACACGTGTCAAGAATACGTCCTTTATTCTGACAACTGCTCTCGGTTTATGAGCGGACGTTCATTCAATATTGGTGTATTTGTAGGTTGCAACATACACTATTGGACGTCTATAATGTTGTATCATTTTCGTAGGACACTCACACATTCAAAACCTTACTTCAAAATGTAATATATTGGGGTATGGCCTATCTGAATTATTTTTAATAATCTGCTCAGTAGTAGGAAAGTTCATAAACATAATACAAAGGCCTCTTGATTCGAATACAATGGCCTCCTTATTATATACGAGCGCGACACCGGTGTCCCGTCTGAAACGGGCCTTACTGACGAAATTCTGCATACAACTGTACAAGAATACTTAATACATACTGCTTTATTGCTTTCGTTAATCATGCCATACTCTTCAGTCCACCAACTTTGAAAGTCTCTGCTGCTTGATACTAATATTTTTTTTGTTTTTTTATTCCCACTAGCCATGTAAAATAAGATTTATTAAATTAAATAATTATTATTAATAAATATTATTATAAATAAAAAAATATTAAATAAAAAGTATGCACACGTCTTAACTGACACTTGTTATCGGGGGAACATCAGCTGGATCTAATATTTATTGTAACCAATAGTAAACATAACCTGCAATGATAATACAATTTCTTAGCTACACTGTCAATTGACATTTAATGTCTAATAATATATATAAAAAAATAAATGAGTAAATCGTTCGCGTACCAGCTAAAATTTCGCACATACCACCTCCAGCACGCGCGCCATAGGTTCACCAGTCCGGATCTTAATGTTTTACCAACTGAATAACTCGTAGACTCAAAACAAATAAGAAGCTAGAAGTTTATTATTTTATAGATACGTTTAACCTTTTTTTATCGCTCCTGGTAATATCTGAAATCACTCGATATTTTCTTTCATTTTAATACATCCGATTTATTTGAAAAAAGTGTGTTTTCTATTTTTTTTTATAAAGTTACTTCGCTCCGTACACATAAATATTTGTATTTTAACGGTTTTACAAAAACATTAATTTGAAGAGATTCCAACAAAAATGTCAAAGTTTGCTTTCTCAGAATATGCGATTAGTGAAAACATGGGCATACGAGTTTAAACTCGTATGGTAAACTATTAAAGAATAAATTCTAATGGATTCAAGCTCTGTACTATTCCATTTAAGTCGTTTCTCGCGACCCGGGTTTCGCCTTTCGGCATCTTCAGGCGTCGTGTACACTCACCAAAAGCAAATACACACTGACAACGAAAACTCTTAAGGGGGGGCTGAAGAGCTCGACATTCAATTATAATTTAGTATAAAAAGGACCTCGGCGTCACAAGTACGTTAATTTAAATCGATCTTTTCGCAAAAATCACTAATCATCGGAGATTTTATTTCAAGAAACATTACTTTTATTATTGATATTGTCGGCCGCTGAACATTATTATTATTTTATAAACATCTGCAAGATGTACGCCGATCAGAAAACAGGGTTGTCAAAATAATATTATGAATTAATATTTTTAAAATGTTAATTTCATCATAGTTTTTAATCAAACCTGTGCAAGTACATACTGATAACTTGGGTGGATTTTGTAGCAAACATACTATTGATTTATATACGGGTATATTATTATTACCCAATTCAAATTGAACATAGGTTGATACTCAAATATTATTATAGCATGTTTATGATTTCTAGAAAATAATACGATGGTATAATTAATCCATATCAATTATTTGAAAACATTACATTCGCACTTTCCAAGAAAACATCAAAATGTGTTTTGATGTTATCTAAATGACGAATAACATTCATGATAGAGCACGGCTGAAAGCTTGGAAAAGTGTGTTTTTCTATTTCAAAATCTTTTAATTGTGTATTATTTTATTACAGATTTAAGGCCAACTTCATATAACTAATAAAAAATACTGTTTGTTTCTACGAATAAATGATGTGTACAAATCACGGCAATCAGAAAGGCCGGCAAATATGGCCGACAATGCGTGATACACAAACATAAAATACACAAAATTACAAACACATTCGAACTTTGCCGCACACGTACAGACCACGTGATATTTGTTTACGCAAAATCGTCGCTTTTCAAAATGGCGAATTTGATTGCCAGATTTTACTGCGATGAATCAGTATGTTCCTTCTTGTCTTTTTTTATTTGTAGGTTTGTTTACTATGTACACCGAGAAATTTCCATTTATAAAATCGGAAACGATTTTTACAGAAGAGTTTTGGAATATAATGCAACCAAAACTGGAAAAAATTCTATCATGGGTGTTGACTTCCTGAATTAGTTAACTCCAGGTCCATGCCAATACGTGAACCACAGTGGATATTAAGCCATTTCCACACTGGCAACAAGTTACTGGCAACAAGTTGCTGGCAACCTCATTAAATTTTACGATACTTATCATAATTGCTTAAGAAATTTTACGATAATCATCATAATTATCGTAAAATCTAACAAGGTTGCCAGCAACTTAACTTGTTGCCAGTGTGGACCCGGAATTAGATGCAAAAAACTTAAATAATATATATTATAAATAAAAATTTAAATTTATAAATATTTATGATTTATGTCTTTGACAGCCCTGATGAAATAAATATGAAATATAAGTCTGATCGAGTCATAGAGCAAATTTATTGACACAAACAACTTTGACGCGACCTTTTTATATTAACTAGTAGACCAGATATTATGGAGCACATGTAAAAAAATCATATTTTCAATTCTCAAGGCCAATTCTGTAGAACGTCCCCTTAACTCTACCTTATATAGTAAATCAATACAATAGAGTAGGTAAAAACTCCATTACCTACCTATCTAGTCAGAGGTTACAAAAAGAGAGAAAAAATATAACAAACAAATTATAAATAGTTGAATTGTCAGTAAAAACCTAATTAGTAAAAAACCCTATCTTATTAATAACAATACACTGAATAGTACAGAGCTTGAATCCATTAGAATTTAAATTCAAATTGTATCAAGTACCTTCGGTCGAAAGTATTAATATTAAAGAACAGTTGCTATCAACAGCAGTAGTTCTAGAAAACGCCAGATTTAATAACACTCTTGATTTTATGCCTGGTTTCATCAGGTATAAATCCTGGCTGTTATACTTCACATTAAGGCTGACGAATAACTGGTAGTAGGGAGCTCATTTTAATTTTCTAATTAATTATACAATAATTATTTTAAACTGTACGCTGTCTGTCTTGATCTTTAAAATATAAACCATTGTTTACCAACGTTGACGATTATTGGATTCACAGAAGCAGATTTAATATAACACTTAATATGATTATTATAATTATTGTTATGAATAGTTAGAAAAAATAATATAATGTTAAAAAGGGACAGCTATGGGGATAAATAACTCATTCCGTGTCAGCATATTGATCGGCGATATTAATTACATTACGGCAATTACAAATTCTTTAACACCTATTTCCCATAGTGTCCAATTATGGCAAACTCAGTAAATAGCTTACTGCAATTATTATATCCGCGATATCAATTTTCACATAGCTATTTCCGATGACGCAAACTCCATATATAGTAGCTGACTTAATTATAATAATATTATTTTCAAGGTATTATTTTTTATTGTGAGTACGTCGATAAATAGTAAATCATAATTCATTGGACATGTCACTCGAATATAAGTTCCCGGTCTATTACTATCTCAGTCTCTGCATCGCTCCGCACAACGCTTGAGAGTGGGTCTACTGTTTGGGCACCGCATCAGTTCAAGTATAGCCTTATGGTCGAGAGCGTTCAGAATAAATTCTTGAGACTCCTTTACTTGAGGTTTTATGGATACTATCCGTGGCTTTATCCAATTGACTTTCTCTTAGGTATGCTTACATACTGCATTCTACAATTTAGAAGAGATATTTCAGCTACGTATTTTTTTCGACTAATACGAGGTATAAGTGAGAATTCTGCCATTCTGGGTAGTGTTGACCTGTGTGTCACTGATAGCTATCTTAGAAATAGGGAGCATCAGTTTTTTATTTTCACAAGATGCAGAACCAACCTGTCACTGGTAATCCCAATTTGGAGGGCGATAACTATGTTCAACCAAATAACTTCGCGTGTTGATATATTCTACTTACGTGAGAGTGAATTAAGGTGGACGTTATTTTATAAATTCTTAATATAGGGTCTCCTTAGCAAACTCGGTGTACTTCTTTGAAGTTCTATAATATTATGTATAATTGTATTTTCACTGCTTTTGCATGTTTATATTATGTTCTCTTTTTATATTTTCATTTTTATCCCTTTTATTATTTTTCTTTTTCTTTATAATACTGTTTCATGTCATATTGTGAACGTCTTAAACTTATAATTTGTAATGACTACAATGTTTAAAAAAAATTGAATTGAATTGAATCTCAATCTACCGAGATTCAGACCTCGGAACAGTATCATAGGTGTTGCAACATAACTATTGTAACATACTATTTACCGACTGTTTACGCTGCAAATAAAACTCCCTCCTCTATCCATAGGAACAACCACGAAATCTCGACTTCTTCATCCACACCATCCATGAGTACCCACACAGCTGATAAAGTTCCACGATTACTATGGAAGTTCAATCAATGAATTAGTAATATTTTCTATTATTGATCAGAACCTTTAGAGTCCTTGGCCCAATATTATTTCTGCTACACAGTAATTTTGCCGAAGTGAATGTGTACAAGATCAATTGGATATATTAATAAATTGATACCACGTGTTACCTATGTTACGTCTGGAATAATTATTATCCACAGATAAGTAACTATAATAATATTTACCCCGTTATACCAGCGTTAACTAATCTTGCTAACGTAATATGTATGTTAATATTACTTTCTGTTTGAACGTAGAGAAATACGATACAAATAAATTAACATTCTTTAGTCTTATATCATGGTGGAATAAAATAATAGTTAAAATATATCTTTTAGTTTCAGGCAAATGGCACATAAATAATTACAAGATAAAGATAACTTTTTATATGCAACGTTTTTAAATTTTCTGTTGAATCATATAAACTTGACTTGACTAGCGTAAACGATCAAAAAAATATATAGGTATTTGATAAAAATAATACTGAAATGTAATTTCGACACTCATATTGATTTCCATAGTAACGCACGTATATATTAATAATTGAGTTGTTAGGACCCTAGCAACCAATAATAGTGGATTGGATTATGGATTTCTTCCGAAATAACTTTTCATACAAAACAGAATTAACTGAAAATGAATTTAATTCTGCTTAAAAATGGCTAAAAGTATTAAAAAAATGCATTGGCATCGTGTTTTGATATATTCTAAAAGTTTAAAATGTCTAGCTAGTCGGTAAGTTAGTTAAAAATCAATTGCAAGCTTTGTACCGGACAAACAACCACCAGACAAATAAGAATACGACCTCATAAAAACGTTGTAAAATACAGTATTCTTGTTTGATCTTAAAAAGATCGTATGGACCTCCACAAAGTGGAAGTTGTATCGACAGATTTTTGTTTTTTACGAGAATTAATGGATGTACGGCATTTGTTCAACCTATACCTCTGACCGTCCTACACGAAGAAGAAAGACTATCGGCATGGGAGGTGAACCTAGCCTCTGAGGGTCTCGAAGATTGGGTAAAACCAGCAGAACATCTCCCACCCGGAGCCAGTCGCGGGTATAGTACATGTAAAGCCCTAAATAAACTGAGAACCATGGTAGGGCGCACCAGAGACAACATGGTGAAGTGGGGGTTTTCCGATGACCAAACCTGCAAGTGCGGTGAAATGCAAAGCATGAAGCACCTATTTTCATGCAAGGCTTGCCCAGTAAGCTGCAATTTCGACGAGTTCTTACAAGCCGAGGAAAATGGTGTTTCATCCGCCAACATCCAACATTGTAGCTATTGACAACCCGACACGACGAAGAAGTTGAACCTATTTAGTCTATAATCTGGGTCCAAACGTACACTATGAAAAACAACATGTGAATTATGCCAGACTCTTGTTTCGATCACGGGACCATCGAAATTAAGCCGACTCGGTAACTGGTTATTACAGTTATGAACATATGTATCTACCTCATTTGCGTGAGGTTTGATAGTTTTGAAAGAAAGCAAAACATAGTTGGATCAGCGCCATATCAGCGCAGTTGAGAATACCAACCGTAACAATAATGACATCTGTCCTGCCTAATTGCTACGCATCAAAAGAAACCACATATTATGCGCACACTAAAAGTTAGATTGTTCGACTGTAGGTAATAATATGTATATTTAATATTGATACTATCGACCGAAGGTATTTGATGGAATTTGAATTATAATTCTAATGTACCTATTTAAGTTTTGTACTACTTGTTTTTAATTACTAATGAATTATTATCAGGCTTTGACGATTTATACGCTTATTGAGTGTATTATTAGTATTTTTTTTATTGTGGTCCTTGACTTAATAAGTAGGTGGGTGATAAAGTTGTTACCTACTTTATTGTATTGATTTGTTATATTAGTTAGAGTCAATTGTATTTGTTGTCAGTTTGTATTTGCCTCTTGGTGAGTGCACATAATGCCTCAAGATGTCGAAAGGCGAAACCCGGGTCGCAAAAAACGACCAAATGGATTAGTACAAAACCTAAATCCATTAGAATAATAATATGTATATTTATTTAGGTCAACCAACAGGATCAACATACTATATATGGAAACTCAGTAAAAGAAAGTCCGAGAAACTGAGTAGCATAGTTGAGGTGCATACTGGGCATAACGCGAAATGATAAAAAAATGGAATGATCGGATAAGGGAATAAGCAGTGGTAGAAATGCGGTGTAATATAATAAGCCTATAATGAAAATGATATAGACAAATACCTCAAATACGGTATAATCATTCGATTAATTCAGTCATCCAGTAGTACTCAAGAGGTAGAATACCTCCGAAAGGTAGACCCAGAGGCCTTAGGATATAATATTATGTAATAGTTGGGTTCTACCGTAGTACGTGGAAAGAGTAGACAAACTTAATGAATCTTTTTCTAAATATAAACTGGCGTATGGATATACCTGGCATTTTACAGCAAGCAAGTACGTCTTCATCAATGATTGACAGTAATATATTCAAAATGGGAATCACGCACACTCTAGTGCACGTCAACCAAGGTGTTGGGAATTTGATCCTGGGGTAACTCAACTTTAACGTTCGTTACGCTACATTATACGCATGAATAAAGGCTGTGGAGACGTGGCGGATGGTGGAGGTAAAATCAGGTACTTGAAAATGCATTGCATAAGACTGAGAGGAGTGGAATCAGTTTGGGAATAGTTTCAAGTCGATGATTTACTTTGAACATTTGAATGAAGTCAAAAATATATTATGATACTATAACTAAAAACATATTTTTGTTAATCTTAGTTCTTGGATCTTAACCCAGAAAAATTAGTGATTGGTAATTTAGTATACATAAAATAAACAGAGTATGCTACGTGTTAGAGCAAAAGAATTATACCGTTATTAAATTTATTGTATAGCTTTTATCTGCTAATTCCGTACATTTTCTCTGCTTTCTGTATCGGAAGGACGCGATAAAATATATTATACAATGCAGCATACTTTCTATAGCAGTGTTTTCCAAATAGTAATACGAAATAAAGAAAGAGTTCTAAGAAATAAAAATACACGTATTAAGAGTAAAATATTATAGATACGTTTATATCCGGCGACTCATACAATATTAAATTTACTTTAAGGTAGGTACTGCACAACTTCTGTACTAAATTTTCTTTGTATAATTCGCGACTTACACAATCATACGACTCTCTACCAATTTTAACCATGTGCGATCCTAATAAGATCATAAGGGTCTCCATAGAGTGGAGGTTTGTATTAACAACTTTTTATTGTTTTTACGAGAAATGGATGTAAGTCGCCTGAATCAAACACAAATTTCAAAACAATATGTGTATTTTCCAGACCCAAGATTCGAATTTGGGACCCACAACGTTATAGGTCAGGGGTGGCGAACCTATGGCACGCGTGGCACCGGTGTCACGCGAGATGATTTTACAAGGCACGCGTTTGAAGAGAAAAAAAACCTATACTAATAATAAATGACAGATCGTATTGTATAACAAAACCTCAGGCAAATACTCTTCAAGAATAAGCATTATGTTTAATGTAAATATATAATTGCATGGGTCGGTCCTTCGAATTTATGCGTCACATACAATAGTATCACACTAATCTCATCAGGCGGCGGAGGATGCCGCGCCGCAAACCTCTATTTTTTATCGATTCACGATGCTTGATACTACTGTAGTGAGAGAATGCCTCGTCTGATCGGAGCAATTCTCGTGTCAATTTGGGCGATAATAACCAAACTAGGTACCGAAAACTACCAAAAAAGGCCCACGTGCTCGTCGTAGGTCAAAATTGAGTTTTTATTGTATTTTCAAACCATGATCCTGGACACTCCTTAAACGTTGTAGGTAATCTATATTAGTTTATATGTAAACACGCGCGTCAATATCATTTTACTCCCTACATCAATTATAGTTTGTCAATTTATGGCTACGGCCGTATGTTGTAGCTTAACCACTGGGGAATGACAAAAGAAATGGCGTATTTCAAAAAAATACTACCTTATTCTTAGGTCAATAATTATTATAAAGCAATCATTATTCATAAGATGTTTATCACACTTGAATGAACAAAAACATAGCTTGTAATAAGTATCTTTAGAATCATCTTCAAATGTTTTAATCTTGCCAATTTTTTGAATAATAAAATGCCTAATTCTTGTCAAACTTGGGATCACAGAGATTATCAATATAATTTTTTATCGTGAATATTTAAAAAAAATATCTCGTAATAATTTATACTGATGGTTTTATAAATGCGTTTAAAAATTAATAAATGTAAAAAATCTTAACACCACTGCACAGTTATGTACCAAAATATGACTATATTCTGAAACATTAGAGAGAGAGGTATAAAAGAATACTATTTTATGTAACAAAAATACTTTATGCAGTCATCAAATGTTTAAAATAAATATGAGGGATAATAAGGCTTTAAAATTATATAAATAGATTATCTACAACGTTTAAGGAGTGTCCAGGATCATGGTTTGAAAATACAATAAAAACTCAATTTTGACCTTCGACGAGCATGTCCCCCCTTAATACAAAAACAATTTCATTTATACCCACAACAAAATGACTACACCAAATAAGAAACAAAAACTTGGTGAAGCTAGCAGTGGTAGTTTCAAAATTGGTGGACCAAAATGTATGGCATAATTGAAAACAGTGATAAAGCTATACGTGTGCTATTTTCTGTGAGTGGTATTTAGAACATCATCATTTTTTTAATAAGATTTTCAAAAACCATGTTTTCCTGACGAAAAACTGCTCGGCACGTCAGATAGTTGAAAAATAATATTTGAGAAATTTTGGCACGCGTACATAAAAAGGTTCGCCAACCCTGTTATAGACCGATGCTTAAGCCGCTTGGATATCGTAGGTACTACTCTGCCATACTTACGCATATACTAAGTAACGTTGTGTAAAGGTGCAAATAAATGGGTGTTATGCTCAGTGTTTGAATCCGTATTTCACGGAAAAGGAAATCGTCATTAGTTTTCAGCACCACTAAATAATGTAGAAGTCGCAACGTGGTCATACACACTGTACCTTAGACTATATATACATTTTTAGCAACACGCGCTCGCAGGTTATCGACGCTTAGTTAAGCAACAAACTAAAATTTGGCGGCGACACCACAGCAATTCATCTCACACATCAGTAAACCTTTTATCTTACTCTAGCGCGTGTCGCAGAGATTATAAGGGTGCCGAATACTTTCTCACTTGCACTTATGCATCGTTTTTGTTCAGGCCTTGTACTGTACCGACTTGTATAAACCGGTTCAATACTTTAAGAATATAAATAAAAAAACTCTTATATCATATATTGTCATTTAATTAAGAGTAAAAAAAACATAAATTTTATTCCCTTGACACGTACCTATTATACATTTGTAATTGCATTTATTTATATTTGTAATTGAATTGAATTATCATAAAACTCCAGAGGCTAAACTGGGCAGGTCATGTCCAGCGCATGCCTGAGTCACGGATACCGAAGAAGATTCTCGAAGGAAGCCCAGGAGGGAAAAGGCCAGTGGGAAAGCCACGCACACGATGGGGTGATAATGTTACAAAAGATGCCAACCAGATACTAAAAATCAGGAACTGGAAAAGACGTGCGGAGGACCGTTCCGGCTGGAGGACAGCGGTGGAGGAGGCCAGGGCTCGACTTGAGCTGTAGCACCATCAAAGAAGAAGAAGAAGAATTGCATTTAGTAATATGTCATTAGACTCCAAAATGTCTACGTAGTAAACCTCCCTCTGGAAAAATATAACATGAAAACAAGTTTATAATATGATATAAAATATGTAAGCCTATTATATTTATCATTAAATGAAGTCCACTGCGGCAACTGGACGTCAAATTCAAGATAAATATACCTAATGTGGTTGTATTTTAAAGTTTTAATGCATGTTTTTGTTGTATAATTTTACAATTGTAAGGAACCATATTATAGGTACTACAGGAAACGTCAATGCTGAAAATGAGAGAAGCTTTGTAATTTTACACTAAAGAGCAAATAGTCCCAGAATAATGTAATATTAATTGATGTATTATCTCAATCACAAAACAGATTAATAAATATAATTCCGATAGGCTATACCACAATACACTATATTTTGACGCAGGGTTTTGAATGTGTGAGTGTCTTAAGAAAACGAGCCAGACATTATATACGTGCAATAGTGTGTGTTGCAACCTTAAAATACACCAATATTGAATGAGCGTCAGTGCATAAACCGACAGCAGTTGCCAGATCGAAGGACAAGCGTATTTTTGACAAGTGTTTAAGTTCATATTAATTCTGAGTTCCCTGATCTCAATATAATATTATGTTTGAAATGAATAAAAAATAAAATGAATAATATCAATGCCTAGTTAAACATATTACAATTCGATTATATTTTCTATTATCTGATTTAAAATAAATCGCTTACAATATATCTTTTGAAAGAATTATATAAAATTTATTGTTTTATTCATAAAATGTTTATTATAAAAAAAACTGTCTCAAATCAATCTTTTGTGTTTCACTCGCATTTTCTCTTAAGGGTTGAAATATGTTGTACAAAATATAAATGGGTCCCGTTACTAAATATAATTGGGAAACTTTATTCTGTCTATAGAATGGTCTGAGTTCACGGTCGTATTTGTAATAATAGTAACACGTATACACGAGGGTTAATGGAATAAGAATAAATCGTATCACGCAAGTGAAAATGTCAACCGCAAATTGAGGCTTTGTTATTTTTGTAAAATTGTATTTATTTTTAAATCGTCGCCATCATGAATCCTTTCATACTTATAATTTTTCACCATACAAAGCATCATCATCGAATTTATCTACAGCTGGATGAAGGACTCTTCAGATTGATTTATTTTTTTCTCAGTACTGTGTTACTGTGAATTTATCTATTTCGTCGATCCTACAGTGCTATATCTAAATTTTAGATATTTTCGATCTCTTGGGTCCACATGACAGTGTTTATCTAACAATTGCCATATATGTATACCCATTTCCGTTTTAGGTTTTTACGTAACTTTATTACATCGCATACCCTTTTTTGTTCCCTTATCCAATCATTTTCGTTATTCATCATTTTGGTCCTTTCACTTTATACCCAGTATCAGTAGCGAATGGTGACTTTTAAAAAGATGTAGGCTGTGGAAAAAGCACACTTGTCAGATATACTTACGGGAAAATAAGAAGATAATCCGATATTACTACTGATGAATAGGTTCACACTAATGACAACGACATACTAAGTCGGCGAAATTTCAAAAGCTCACCGACGATATAAAAATAAGCAATGAGTTTGAATTATGTATTCTCCTAAACATTTATAATCGTAACATACGCTCAAAATATATTGTCATCTCTGAAAAAATCCGTTGTTGTATATCTGCTCCATAACAATTAATAATTTAAACTGCAAAACTAGATATTTTAAAATATTTCTATATTTAAAACACAGACTTAAGTACAATATCAGATCTCAACTGACATAACTGACTGAATAAATTATCTTAGTCTATGAGTGAACCAATTGATAAATACACATCATGAGATAAATTATATTATATTTTTAACAAAAATCAATATTTATATGACGTGATTGAATCATATAGAAATCAGGAATATGTTCGGTTATCAGGAATACAGCGGAAAACACATTTTGAAAATACCCGATATACTGGATTATTTGTTAGTTTGGGTTAGTTTAGGTTAGGTTAGGTTAGGTTAGGTTAGGTTTGGTTTGGTTAGGTTATTTTAACAAATAATCCAGTTTATCGGCTATTTTCAAAATGTGTTTTCCGCTGTATTCCTGATAACCGAACAATACCGAAATTATTATTTTTTGATTATCTTAATAATTTTATTATTTTTAATAAACGTGCACTAACGTAAGTACCTTTAACAGCTTACAGATTTGTATGAACGGCTTTAGACATCTTGAAATTATGAGAAATAATCTTCATACAAAAAAACGTTTGGATTCACGCGAAAATAAACCATACCTACGTCATGTGAAGCGAGACACAAAATAGCTTATTTTTTAAAAAAACTTTCGAGAGATTCCATAGATCAGTGCTCCGGAACCTTTTCTCACCCACGGCACACTAAAGGTCGTCCCAGAATTTCGCGGCACACCACACGTAAAACAATTTATACACCAAAACATGGACCCCAGGCCAGAATCTTCGGCGCCCCTCCCTACCTATCGCTAAGGTTAAAGACAGTGTGAAACTTTAAAATAGCGTTTGTCGAATGGCGTTCGAGGTAAAATTAATCGCATTGATTGTATGTTTAGCGATTTTTTGTATTTTTATTAATACATCCACTCGAATTGTGGTTAGTTGCCGGGAAACAATAATTATTTGTCGAGTATTGACACAATAATTATAAATTGTATCCCACAATGATATTGTGTTTGTTCAGATTTTATATGCGTAAGTATTTAACTTCGAAGCGATTTAACTAAATACACAAGTAAATGATATTATATTTTCCAGCACTAATAATATTATATTAGTGAATTATAAATTCTCGTAATTAAATGAAATTTTTCACGATTCAATATCAAATGTGTTTTTGCTTTATCACCCACGTAGTTGGTAGAACGATTGTTTTTGTATAAATATAAAGCCATGTAGTATAAAGTTCAAACACATGACTGCAGAATATATTGAAAAATATATTTTAAAATTTTATATTTTTGATACAGTGTAAGGATCTAATGGCTAAGATGAGTGGCTAACAATTAAGTATTTCCACTCCTTGGAGACCCATAGATATACTCCACTTAGAAGCGAATATATTAATTTACATATTATTTCGGGTTGTCGCCTTTGGTAATTACAACGTTTTTATTAGGTCATATTCTTAATTGTCCGGTACAAATCTTGTAATCAATTTTTAACTAAATTTACGACTAGCTAGACATTTGAAACTTTTGGAATATATCAGAACACGATGCCAATGCATTTTTTAATATTTTCAGCCATCTTAAAGTAGAATTGAATTCATTTTCAGTTAATTCTGCTTTGTATGAAAAGTTATTTCGGAAGAAATCCGTAATCCAATCCACTATTATTGGTTGCTAGGGCCTAAGGTCTGGGATCCTAGCAACTAAATTAATAATTCAGTATTATTTCTATGAAGTACAAATTTTTTTGATTGTTTAAGGTAGTCAAGTTAAGTTTATATGATTCAACAGAAAATTTAAAAAAATTGTATATAAAAAGTTCTTTTTATGTGCAATAATAATTTTTTAGTAAGAAACTAATTTAACAAAAATAATGATGAAGAATCAAAATTCAGTATTGTTTCTATCTTACGTTAAATTGTTTAAAGTAGTCAGTTACATGTTAATTGTACCTATTTTGCAGTAGCCTAGCTTACCATGAGTTGTCTTATCGAAAAAATGGCCGTGCAGCACTGATATAAAAAATAACGCATTGTTTGTGTATAATAGTAATCTTCGAAATTCATTAGATTCAATAATATTATTATTATTTTAATATTGATTGGTATCAAATATCTGATAATAATGCTGTTATTTTATCGTAAGCTTTGATACGTCTTATAAGCACTTAGCAGAATTTTATATAAATATATTATATGATATGGGTTCATTTACAATCCGTATATACTAGTTATATAATATTAATTTTCATGTTCCCACCAATATCACTCGTAACTCTACGGTCTTCAAGATACCTCGTCGCAGAACAGATGTTATGTTTTATGATGCTGTGTATCGTGCGATTAACTTATTTGATGGCATCATAAAGGTTGATTTATTTTCTATAACTATATGATGTTTGTGGACGTGTTAAATTTATAATTGTATATATCATGTTTCTTTAATATTTACATAAACACATGCTGTCTTTTCTACTTTCTTGTTATATCAGTTGTTATTTTTAATTAAGACATTTTTATAATTTTGTATTTATTATATATTATGGCGCATTGGCCAATCTTTCATCATCAATTTTTTCTAAATAAATAAATATGATTGTATTTATGTTTTACTTACCTACTCAATTTCGTTTGCCTTTCTCTTGTATTCCAGTGATTTTTATTACGTATTTTTAAGTGTATTAATCTCAATGATTGAGATTGAATTGATCTCAATGCTATACGACCATCTATATTCGATACAATAGATGAATTACTGTGATATAGTAAACTATATACGTACAAATTACCGGTCGCGAAGGCGGTCAAGTTTTGAACTATATATTTTTTTTGACCATGTCTAATCCTAAGAAGATCATATTATATGGGCCTCTACAAGTCTACTTAGTGGAGGTTTGTATTAATTAAATATTTTTTTTTACATAAAATGGATGTTAGTCACTTATTAAATTTAGTAGGTCCAAACTCTGACTCCAAATACACACTAAAAAACCATATATTGTGTATTTGCCATACCCAGGATTTGAACCTGGGACCCACGAAATTATAAGCCGTTGGCCGCTCAGCTACAAAATTATGTATATATAATATGATAATCTTTCGTCTTACCTGTGCAAGAATATTTCAAATACTTTTAATTAAAGTGTAATTGGATAATTTATTTGCCAACATGGAATATGTAGTCAACACTGGCTAAAGTTTATTACAAAATACTTAATTATCACACCACTTGACATCGCATTTCCTTATCCGGGGTTAGTTAAAGCACTTCCGGGGTCAACGGCCTATAAAAGGTTTTGGTAAACGTCTCTTTTGCATATAAATTAACAAGAGATTAATTGATTTTCCTTACTAATATATTTATATATGTACTTTATATATAGTATGACTAAAGGTTGTTTATAAGGACCTACGCCGCTAACAAATTGTAACAAACAAGTCAAATGTAATAGAATTTTCTATTTTCTTTTTTTATACATTGCTTGGTAATAACTTTCACACGGTAGGTACTATAACTTTGCAAAATGAGACAACACAATATACTAGTGCAGTGGTGGCGAACCTATGGCATGCGTGCCATTAGTAACACGCGTTTGAAGAGAAAAAAATACATTTATAATAATAATCTCCTATATATTATTATCCTAAGAGATTTTGGAAAATACGTCAACTTTTTTATTTAAATATCACTTTGTTGATTATTAAAGGAATTCACTTCAATTTTTGGAGTCCCGAATCTACTTCCATTTGAATCGGGCACAATCTGATAAAAATTGACACAATCACAGATAAAACCATTTTTAAATCGCGTTTTACATCCGTCACCAATCATTTTCGCTAATTTACTGTCTATCTACCGCAAATTGATTATAATGTCGCTTAATACTTTCTGTTTAATCGAAATTTCAGAAATCAGAATTAATATTCTACAAATCTTTTCAAATCTGTAAGTAGCACATTGGCGCACTATTGAGTTTTAACTAGAAATAAATACATCTTTAATCACTAATTACTACGAAAATATAATCTAAAACCATGTCACTGCTTTTCATCTGTCAAACTTATAGACTAATGATTGTCATTTGTTTTCTTTCGCAAAACAAGTTCATTTGACGTGTCAGAATTCAAATTTAGAATTTGCAGAATTAATCGAAAAAATGTGACATTTCTATTAGCATGTTAAATAATCAATATCAATCAAGATGAGTTTTCTATTAAATAATAACAAATTTGATTTACTACTGGATAAAGGCCTCCCTAGCCTGATTATATTCCTTTATGTCATTTAAATTGCTGTATGTATCAAAATTGGTGATATTATATTATATCTATTTATATTGCCATTAGCACCAGCCTTTAGCCTGAATCAATCCACGGATGGATAAAGGCCTTTCTAATTTGTTTGTATTTCTGTCGATCATATGAATTGCTATTTTTATCAAAATTGCTGATATTATATTTACCCATTCATAATATCGTCATTATCATCATCAACCATGATTAATCCACTGCTGGATGAAGGTTATCCCAACCTAATTCTACTCTTCTTAGTCACATAAACTGCCATGTTTTTTTTTTAAATTTGTGATTTTATGTACCTACCTATTTATATCGTCATCAACCTGTATCAATTCACTGCTGAATGAAGGCCTCTTTAAGCTGATTCCACATTTTTAGGTTTTATAAATTCCTGTTTTTATCAGAAATGGTCTATTCCTCTCAGATATAATATGTATTGCTTTATTATTTATTAACATTTGTCTCAATATGAATGTCCCGCACCGGGAAACTATATTGGCTAAGGTTAATTTTGAATTCAAAATTTGATCTGTAAATATTATTCTATTTTTTACATACATTTATTTTTTATAGACAATGAAACAAAACAATGTTTAAATTTGTTTTTTATGCTGCTAACCTTTTTCTATTATGTAAATAGGAGCCGAAAGAGATTAATATTTGGATATAATGGGTCGCTTTTTATGATAATCACATAATATTGCTGTATATTCGAATGAATGAGATGTATAATTATTTATCATATTTAAATGCACATACCTACACATATATTGTATTAAAATTAATATGTCATTGGTAGCAATCGGCGATTGTCAGCTGTTCTGCTAGATCTAGCAGCCTGAAGTGGTGTCAGGTGATATTGTGAAGGCCTGACTCCAGAATAGACTACGCATATGACTCCAAATTTGTATTGGCAGTGACGAGATACAAATCGTAAAACTGACAAATCAGCGAAATGTCAAAATGTCTGACGTAAATGAAAATCCATCCCGAAGGGAAAACTATGGCGCCGTTTATGCATAATTCACAATTATATTAATATATAATACCGCCAAGCCGTTTGCAAGACCTAGCGAGACAGACTGGCGAGAGCCAGCTGGCTCAGCTAGTAATAATAAATGACAGATTGCTTTGTATATAAAAATAGTAGACAAATACTCTTGAAGAAGAAGCTTTACGTTTAATGTAAATAAATAATGGCATAGGTTGGTCCTACAACTTTATGCGTCACATATTTATGATATTATTGCACTGACCTCATCAGGCGGCGGGGAATTCCGCGCCGCGAATCTTTAATTTTGATCGATTTACAATGATTGAGACCACTGTAGCAAGAGAAAGCCTCGTCTGATTGGAGCAACTCTAGTATCAAGTTGTGCATAAAAATAACCAAAATATTTAATATATTAACAAATAATTTAATTTCTACCCACAAAAAATAACTGCACCAAATAAGAAACAAAAACTTGGTGAAGCTAGTTGTAGTAATTCTGGCAGACAGTTTCAAAATTGGTGGATGTATGGCGTAATTGAAAAAAGTGATAAAGCTATAAATATGTGTGCTATGTGCTGTGAGTAGTATCTAGAATATCATCATTTTTTAATAGAATTTTTAAAAACTATTTTTTTCCGTAATTGCTCGGCACGCCATTGAAAAATAATATTTGAGAAATATTGGCACGCGTAATTAAAAAGGTTCACCAATCCTGTACTAGTGTGTCTCATATATTATACTTAATGGTTATATTAATCATAGCTAAAATGGGAACCAGAATCGAACAACAAATCCCCAAAAACCTCTTATTTTCAGTTTAACTGTCTTATAACTGCAAAGTTAAGCGATCACCCGGATGTTATAGAAAATTATCATTTGGTACTGTGGGGATATTGATGTGTGTAGAAAGAAAGTCGTAGTTCCTTTCAAGTTTCGAGATTTTTTTTAACCATGTCCGAGCCTATGAAGATCATATTATGGGACTTTACAAAGTGGAGGTTTGTATTTACAGTTTTTTTACAAGAAATGGATGCTAGTCATTTTATCAATCTATTATGTCCATACTCTGACGACAAATACACAATAAAAACAATATATATTATTGTATATTTGCCATACCCAGGTTTGAACCTGATACCTACGAAATATCGATACAAGAATAAATAAATACAATGATAAAGATGACAGAGTGATGTAATAATCGAGAGTAGGGATGTACTGATGCGACTGATGTG
Source organism: Rhyacophila brunnea (assembly GCF_057557595.1). Classification (NCBI taxonomy): domain Eukaryota; kingdom Metazoa; phylum Arthropoda; class Insecta; order Trichoptera; family Rhyacophilidae; genus Rhyacophila; species Rhyacophila brunnea. Next base: position 1,897,102 of record NW_028232882.1, on the reverse strand, counting down.
ATTGAGAGATTAATAGGATCGCAAAAATGGACTCAAGTGAATGAAGGTTGACTGTATCGAGTGACCGGACTCGTGATGAGTAGTGAGCCGAGTGACGATTTATGGATCATCTTTGATATTTCTATAAATGCAGTCCATACATTACAAGAGATATTTTCGCAATTCAATGAATCATAAAGTAGATGTGTACGCCATTTTTTTTAAGATTTTAGTTACATGTGTCAGTTCAAAATAGAAAACAATTTTGCAAACAATTTGAGACTAAAAATGAGCTGAAAAGGGATGGCATTCTAAGTCTGACTAAAGGTGGCACTTTGATTATAGACTTCACTGCGTTGAATGCCGAGAGTGATAGAGCCATGCCATGGATTACTGTCAGCCTGTCAAATTATCCGGGACAATACACCATTGATCTAGGTTATGATTGAGGAAATACTGACCATCGCTTCCGCTACTTTGTTTATTTGACAACAAAATATAAATATTGAAGTGGTATGATTGGTATAGTACTATAGAATTAACCATACAGTCCCATCTCACTATTATTTCCAATACATACCACTATGCAAATACTTGAAACGTCCTGAACACTGTCCATTGAACATAATATTATTTTAATGCTATAAAAATACGATATCGAAATAATAATGGACATATAAGCTTTATCGACCGAAGTATGAATTGGCTATCTTCGGGAATGTGATATTGTAATATTATATAGATTCACACCTCCTAGTATCCAAGTCCATTTACATTTTTTAACCATTGGAAAGCTTTTATGCTTTACGGTTATCTTTTTCCATTATAACCTTTTTGCACGCTATTTATATATAAAAAAAAATGCTTGCGAGATGACGTCCCACTCGAAAGAAAAGATTATGTAACAACTAAATAAAAATAAGATGTAAAATATAACATGGCGCCCGCAATGAAGAATGGTAACGTATCCGTGTACGTGGGTGTTGGGTTTTGGATCCTGAGCACAGCAAATTTAATTGTTGTTTATAAATTTATGCTTGGATCCAGTATGGACCTAATAATTTGATCAAGTGACTAATATCCATTTCTCAATAAAATAATATGTCAAAAAACTTCTTTTTGGGCCAGTTAAGATCCGCATCGGATCGTTGAGCTAATAAAAAGAAAAACAACATAAATTCTATTAAAAGTCAAAATATTTTATAGTTAGTTGTATCTTGAAACAGATAATATAGGGCATGCTGTATGTGTTTTCCTACATTGTTTATATTTTATTTTATCATTGAAAACCTGCCGCCATATCAAATCAAATCAAATCAAATTTATTTATTTTACATATAATGAACATAACAAATTACAAATTCAAAGCGTTCACGACATGGCATAAAATAAGTGTAAGCATTTTTTAAATTAAAAATACAGAGAGATGTGACTTAATAATACAATAAGTAATAAAATAAGAAACAAAATAAGAAAAGAAATAAAATAAAGTAACAAAAATAAAAGTAGATGGAAGCACGCAGGTGAACTATCGATGGACCCTATCTTAAAAACTTATAAAACAACGTCCACCTAAATTCACACTGACGTAAGTGGAATATATCAATATCCGAAGGGATTTCATTAAACATGGTTATTGCCCTCTCAATTGGCATCACTAATGGCAGGTTAGGGGAACCTTGGGAGAACAAACAACGGATGCCATCGATTCCTAAGGATTATTGGAGACACACAAGCCAACACCACCAAGAATGGCAGAGTTCACATTTACGCCGCGTATAAGTCTGAAAAAATATGTAGCTGAATAAAGATCCCTTCTAAATTTTAAGCTACAGTATGTAAGCATACCTAAGAGAAAGTCAGTCGGATAGAGCCACGGATGATATCCATACAGCCGAAAGTAAAGGAGTCTCAAAAATTTCTTTTGGACTCTTTCCACCATAAGGCCGTACTTCAACTGATTCGGGGCCCAAACGATAGACCCACTCTCAAGTTTGCTTCTAACTAAGGAGTTTTAGTACCGTAATGTCCGAAAAGACCCGAGAAGTACGCAAGACATAGCCCAACATTTTTAGCGCCTTTTTACAAATGGTATCTACATAACCACTAAACGTCAGTTTACCGTCAAACGTAATCCCACGATCCCTTACAGATGATATTCGCGAGAGAACTCTGCCATGCATCGAATACTGGAAAAACAATATTCGTGAGACTTTAGTAAACGATAAAACATTGCATTTATCAATATTGAAGTCCAGTTTGTTACGCCTGCCCCAATCTAATATAGTATCTATATCAAGTTGGAGTTGACGACAATCGTCCAAGGTGACAATTTCCATAAAGAGTTTCAAGTCATCAGCAAACAACAAAAACATAGGATTTTTTATTATAATTACTATTATACGATTATAAAAACCGTGAACAGCAACGGCCCTAGGTTTGAACCTTGAGTGATACCAGAAAATGTGTAAAAGGTCTTTGACACATTAAGAAAAGTAGTTATTTAAATATTCACAAAAATAAATGAGTCGCCTATAACTCACATTTTGCAATTTTGTAATTTTTCAGTTAAATATACCAAGTGATTCTAAAGACAATATATATAAAGAAAAATAGTTGGCTATCAAAAGTTATTTTAAACCATGTGAAATCGTTGACAAAGTTGACTGTTGGTGTCATAGCTCACATTTTTCAATGAATAATCTGAGTTCTGTCACCAAGGTCTTTCTACCAATCAGGGAGCTTTATTTCTGATAGTGTGCTGTGTGTCTGCAGTCTTATGATCTTTATATAATTATATATTTTAAAAAATAATGTAAATCGACTCACTCACTCATTAGTTTTCAAGGGAGTTCAATACTTTCCTTCTAATTACAAAAAAAGAGCGCTCTTGTGGTTTTTAGCGATTATATTCTCAAAACTCGATTTTTGGAATATTTGAGTTATGACTATAGGCTACTTTTTATTGTTTTAGATTTAAAAAGCTTCTAATGATGATTTGAAGTTATAGAGAAAGAATGTTATTTAAAATTTTATTGCAGAAACTTTTACCTCAATAATTCCGAGTAAAGTTTTTGAAGGTTTCTTTAAAAGCTGCGCATTTATTTTTTGATTCGGTGAATGAATAAAATGAGGAATGGAGAATATTTTTGAAAAAGGCTGTCTGTAGAATAAATTAACATTAATATTCAAGTCAGGTTTTTGTTTTTCTTTTCTCCAACAACTCTCAGTGTTTAAAAGAAACGCAATAAAGTTAATATATACATATAACCTTGGAATATTTCACGTTTGACCTCAAATTCTATTAAAACTTTTTTTATATGGAATCATTAAAATCTCAGGTAGATGTACTATAAAATATTTACGTAAACAACAACAATTAAAATATTTTATAAACTGGGAAGCTTTAGAGAAATGCCACCAAACAAAAGTACCGAAGAGGTTAGGACTCCGGTATTGGTCGTGCAAATGAGAAGTCGTAACATTTCTAATATTATTATAATTAATGGCCATATAATACATTGTGTCCAGGACGAAACTGAGTGAGAAAAGACTGTTTTCCGACGCATATGGATTTTCTTGAAGAATCTGAATTCTAAAATCGAAGAAGGAAAATAATAAAATTCGCCTTCGGCACAATTTTTGGCTTTCTTCGATAAAATATTTAAGGAGTTTCGTTATGATGCATATACTAAAATTATTAGTTCGGAAATGTTGTCTTGACAATGTTTTCATGTGAAGGTTAAAATGATAGTGTGTAAAACCTAAACTATTTCATCGAACTAGTAAATTATAACAAACGTTTTAGTTTTATGGGGATAAACAATTAAATCCGTGTCAGCATATTGATCGGCAATATTAAATGACTGACGGCAATTCTAAATTCCTTAATATCCATTTTCCGTAGTATACAATTACGGAAAACTCAATAAATAAATAACTTACTGCAATTATAATTTCCGCAATATCCATCAGGGATACCCAATGACATAAACTCCATATATAGTAGCTGACTTAATTATAATAATTATTTTCTAAATATTCTTTTCAAGATAATATTTTGTTTGTGAGTACGTCAATAAATAGTGGATCATAATTCATTGGACATGTCACTCGAATATAAGTTCCCGGTCTGTTAGTATCTCAGTTTCTGTATCTTTCCGCACATAATCTCATTCTACCGAGACTCGGATCTCGGAACAGTATCCTAAGTATTGTAACATACTCTTGTACTGATTGTAAAAACTAGCTCCTCCATCTATCGGAGCAACCACCAAATCTTCACTTCATCATGCACAATACCATGACTCTCACAGTTTATTATTAAACTTAAAAAAAATAGAGTTTGTGTGTACGTATACTAGGATTTTTAATCGTGTCCACGATTTAAGAAACTGACAGATAACTGACAACTCTGTATCACCGATCATTGTAGCGGACGGTCTGAGGGGTTCGTGACTGGTCGTGTAATTAGGCATAATATTTACCACTTTAAATAATTTAATAAGTACATTGTATTATTCACCAGGTGGTATTGGGAGCTCTTCCATTGGCAATAGCAGCTGTCAACCGAGATCCTACTCTTCTGCCATCCCGGAGGCTGCGCTTCCTTGCGGCTGACATTGGAACCAATACGGCCGTCGGGAGAGGGAGAAAAGCGTCGTCGCTGGCCGCACTGGCTATTAGGTAGGCACCTAATTAATAAACAAATTTAAAAATTAACTTACTTACACATGAAAACCTTACTCAATATTAATAGTAAAGTAGTCACGTTAAAAGAATATCTCAAATATATAAACGCGAATTTAATGTTGCCCTACGGGTCGAGTTGCTATTTCATAACATTGCACTCCAGCTCTAGGATGATGATGATGTAATATATTCTAATAACATGTTTTGTATATATATTATGTAGTAAATTACTACATATTATTATATTAATATAAGTGAATATCATATTTTGACCTAATTTTATGCGAGATAATCAGGCAAAGAGGCGTAATATCAGTGTAGTAAATAGTGCAAAGTTATAAAACACATACTCTATTACACAAGACAACTAACCTCACTTGTGAGAACGCTTTTTATTTTATGAAAATTTATACAATTTTTAGTCACGTGATCTCACGTATTTTTTATTTTGTAAGTTTGAAAGGATTACAAATGAATGAAAGGAGAAAAAAATTACAAATTTGGCACACACGGAAGATCAAAAAATGCGATTTTCAAAATAATATTTACCTCTCACATTTAAAATATTTTCATGATAATAAAGAACCGAAGATTTTTTTAAATATTTCAGAAAGTTATAGAGTTTGGATAACCATGAAATGTTTGTTAATAGATTAAAAAAATAAAATTTTTGATCGAAAAAATAGACAAACAACTCTTTGCCACAATTCAATCATTCAAATAAGGATTGTATCTCTTTTATCTCGTGATAAGTACCGGACTTATAAATTCAAAAGTGTAACAGAGGGGTAACTACCCATACCTTTACATTATAACTTATCGCGACTTGAATATTCGACTTACATAATTTATTTAAAAACCAGTAGATAACTCTCGTGGAACTCTTAAGTTTTCTCTTCGTAACCCATTTGGGAAACGCTTCTCTACGCAACAGGTTGCGCTAAGCAGCGACGGCAAATAAGAAAATTATTCTATAATTTGGGTTACGGTTTTGCGGTCGCCTTTTGTTCACGCCATTTGCAAAATAGTGAACTCGGATATTCAAAATCAATCGCATCTCGTTAATTTTATGCATAGAATTTAAATGAAATCCCTAAACCACATAATTAACACTGAAGCATGCAGATGTAACATAAAATTGACATTACCTTGAAAAAAATGTATAAAATAAATAAATAAATATCAGCGGTCGGCAACCCAAATGCATTGGCGTGCCACAAAACAGGTAATTCAAAGTACTGGACACTCAGCGTGCCACTGAAATAAAACTACTTCATCTATTGTAAGACAATTTTATTTGACTACAATAATACATGCTACATAAAAACATCATAAAAATTGCAATATTTAATCTTTAGTGATTCCCTTTAGGTTCAATTTTGGAAGCTAACACCTCAATATTTGATTAATTTTTTGAAGTTTATAATTTTATGCACATTTCCGGATTTTCATCAGTTAAACGATTTTGATACAGGTTTATAATATATTTCATAACTGAGAATGTTTACTCACAGTCAAGTACCTTGTACAGAAAACACTTAGTATGGCGCATGCGACTTTTTTCGTACAATGAAATCTGTCTGGGAGTTCATTACACGTTTCGATTAGCATGTCACGTAAATTGTCTACGTTTTTCATAATTTTCTTCTCTGGCAGTTTTGAAGTTTAATTTCTAAATTTCAGAATAAATTATTTAATTCGACTAACTCTAAAGCAACATAATCAATATTCAAAAGTGTATCATCACATAATATACTACGGTACAGTTTTTAAAGTACCGACAATTTTAATAAAGCGTCATTTTCGAGCCGTGCCACCAAAAATCCTTTCGCGTGCCACCTAGTAAGTGGCACGCGTGGCATAGGTTTCCGGGCGCTGGTATATGTGAAATAGGTATATTATTAAGAAAGTTGAAAATTCCGAAAACTTTGAATTTATAATTTGTCATGTTCACTATATGGAAAATTAGTAAATTTTAATGTTAATAATAAATTTAAACGACATAATAAACGAGATTTTGTTTTAGTTATTAGACGCGTTCTATGCGTAAAGGTAAAGAAACCCAATGATTTTTTGGATTTCAATAAATTTTTTATTAAAAATGGCTTTGAAATATTTAATAATGATCTTTTAATGAATTAATGTATTAACTCAAAATATTTCATTTAACACTAGTAGGGCTACATTTTAAACTTCATTAATAATACGATATATATTTATGTTTTTAACTATTATACATTAGTATAAAGGTATTATCTTCTCGAATTTTGTTATGCGAAAAGGTCATTATTTACACCCACATTAGGCGCTTTTACGTCAGTTTTACGGCTTACTTTTTACGTGAACGTAAAATTAAAACCGGAATCTTCTATAAATAATGAAAAAAAACATAAATAACTAGGGAGTCTATTTCGAGGATAAATGTTTACTTTATCAAGCGTGTCTGATGAAAATGAACAATGTTTGAATGACCTGCATTTTATCACAAGTAACGTAGAATTTTATTTTTTTAACACCATTTTCATCATGCTAATATTATATTATTTATTTAAAAATGGAACATACATAATAAATGACGTCATAAATCGAGAAGCTGAGATTTAAAGGATTATATTATACAATTGGCATACAATTTAAAAGACGAGTTAAGGGAAGTTTTCACATCACCACATATCTATTAATGCGTGACAAACGATCCAAATAATATGTAATGGGTTTGTATGAAAAGTTAGAACCATTTTATTCCAAATATTAAATTATCCTCCATTTCATATTATATTATACTCCAGCTGTGCATAAAATGTTATCAGTTCAATAAAAGCGTATCTACCTATGACGAATATTCACTGGTACGCAAACAGAAAAATGATATTGCTGGGGAGGGTCCATTTTGAAAAAATATTCATAATATATGGTTATTATTTACTGTGGCGATCAATGAGTCCTGTGAGAATAAAGCATTGTCAGCAAACATCGGTAATATAGGAGTCTTCTCAAATTAATATCATTTAATTATTTTTTATATTTTTTTTTTACAAACCGTCAGTGTATCGGTTAATGCTGGCTCAAAAATAGCATATTGTGGGTTTTCATTACTCTAAATGCGACAATTATTTTGCTTATTTACGAAGTAATTTAACCAATAATGAGTTTCATCGCTAAAGATGATTTTTTCATGAAGTAATGGGTCTGTTTCAAATTTCTCTAAAGCCCAGTTTCGATACACTAAATCGTCAATCGGCTTAAGTTCTCGTGTTAACTGTATTTTATATGCCTTTAAATGCGAATACTTATGAAGAATATTCCATGTTCTAGTGTCATTAGTGTCGCAAGAAACAACGAGTTCTTGAGAACGACGTGTAATAATTGATTGTTTTGGATTTTCATCCACACTTTGATTCACAACATCGATATTTTCAGTAGTACGTTTACGTTTTTGACGGATTGGATTCTTAATATTACCAAAATTACATTTTTTTAACTTGAATTTTCCCATTAAACATTCGATTATTTTGACCATAAATTTCATGTAATGCCCGAAGATTCATTACCTATTGTTGTAATAGATTGAAACAATTTGTATACGCTGTACAACGGTGTATCTTTCTATGATAAGTAACTAAACAATACTGAATACAAATGTCAATTTTGGTGGGAATCAGAAAAAAATTACTGCTATGACGTTTTAAAAATCTATAGTATTAATTTAATAACTTTATATATTAGCCAATATGAATATGATAGCGGCGGGGTGAAATATTTGCATGTGCTGCGAATAGAGTTGTGATTATATTGAGATGCATGTCGCGTACTAAGTGTGAGGCCTCAGTGCCAGCGTTCGGAGCAGCGTTGAGCGTTTGGCGCAACTCAAACGTATAACCTTGTGTGAAAATGTTCATAGACAATGTCTTTTTTTGGTTATACATTTATACGGTTATACGTTTGAGTTGCGCAAAATGCTCAACGCTGCGCCGAACGCTCAGGACGTACACTCACAACTCAGGACGTACACTAACTGTCACGCTATCACGGCGACAAATTTAGTCTATGGTTTCGTCATTTTGAAGAACAATTTGAACGATCACCATCTATGTAAATTATATGATGGAGAGTACCAACTCTAATGTATTAGTATTTTGATTTATTATTCATTATTCATGCTAATTTCAATTAATTTTAATAGTTTCTACGTATGTGTTCGTTAAAATTACTTTCGATATTACATCCATAGATAATATTTTGAACAGAATCCAACCTGCAGACCATAGATAATAGACAATATTATTATAGAAAATACATAGTGCTAACCGCTAAAAACAAAAAACACGCGATTTTCGTATAAGCCGAAAATGTGTTGGCATGTAGAAAATGATAAATAATCATTCATTGTGTCATGCGGGTGTCGATACAGTGCGGTACGCGTGAGGTGAAATCATTCTTGTTCTGGTTATTTCGGCAGATTTTGCTAACTGAAAATGGTCGTTTAAAGGTTCAAAATGTGCTACGGGATGGGAACATTACTCTGATAACATTTTAAACGACATTACACACCTTTTTCCCGTATTGCTAGCTTACTGTGACGTCACGCGATTGTACACGACGTGCAGCATTAATATAATATATATTTGGCGTTTAATTCGCATTGGTCCGTGCAAACCACTAAGCTTCAAATTAATCTATAAATACGTACTCAAAAAGCTAATTAACTTATAAAACACTTTTACATCAACACTGAGTAAATATCCAAACACTCTCAAAATTGACAGGACGTGAAGAACCAAATATTTATTCAGACTTAATTATTTCACCATCGGGTCGTCATCAAAGGGTTCGGCCGAAGTATACGGGGGTAGTGTTTACAGTTGTTGTAAATAGGGGTGGAAATGTCATTAATTGCCGCTTAGTTTCACTATAATTTATCATTACGATCGAATCTATATGCGGCTCGAGAGTTTGGTAACGAAATATTAATTCCCACCTACATAAGTAAGAATACGCAATCACGGCTTCGTACCTGTGTGAAAATAGTTGTATAACTTTACTGTTACTGATTCACTTAAATAAATATTTTAAGACGTTTTTTTGACCTAATGATTTAAGACTATTTTAATAACACATCCGAGTAATAATTTAAAATATTAAAACTAAAACTTATTCTATAAGCTTATTTTAGAACGCGTCCAGAAGAAATTTCTTCGATGTCTTTATTTTAAGACATTTAACTATTTTCCTTTCAATAATTCGTCAAATGATTATTTTCCGGCTTCCTTTCTGCAAGGCATGCTTACTTTTCACTCTCTTGAATATCGTCGGTCTCTTCTTCTCTTGAAACACTTTTGCTTGTTAGCGCGAGGGATGGTTTCCAATCCTGGTGTCCTAATAAATTTGAATTTACATGCGCCTGCCAATTACCTACGTGGTCAAAGCCATGATTTATTCTGGATCGGAACCGTTTCCTCGTATCAAGCCTATCAGGCACCATTAGCGAGAGGTCCAAGATTAGTAAATGCGCTCCCTAAAGACATAGACATTATTAGTGATGTACTTTGCATTTTGTTTTTGAAACTTTATTTTCCTGTATTAAATTGTACTTACGTATGTTTTGATTTAATTTGTTTTTCTGTTATTATTATTACATTATATATTGTAATATTTGTTATTATGTAAATCTCATGTTGTGAACGTATTGAATTTAGATTTGTTATGTCACCATGTTTTGTATTCTTAACGGCCCACGTGCTCGTCGTAGGTCAAAATTGAGTTTTTATTGTATTTTCAAACCATGATCCTGGACACTCCTTAAACGTTGTAGATAATCTATTTATATCATTTTGAAGCCTTATTAACCTTTATAGTTATTTTAAACATTTGATGACTACATAAAGTATTTTTGTTACATAAAATAGTATTCTTTTAAACCTCTCGTTCTAATGTTTTAGAATATAGTCATATTTCGGTACATAACTGTGCAGTGGTGTTAAGATTTTTTACATTTATTAATTTTTAAACGCATTTATGAAACTATTAGTATAATTTATTACGAGATAATTTTTGTAAAATATTCACGATAAAAAAATATATTAATAATCTCTGTGATCCCAAATTTGACAAGAATTAGACATTTTATTATTCAAAAAATCGGCAAGATTAACACATTTGAAGATGATTCTAAAGATACTTATTATAAGCTATGTCTTTGAACATTCAAGTGTGATAAATATCTTATGAATAATGATTGCTTTATAATAATTATTGACCTAAGAATAAGGTAGTGTTTTTTTGAAATACGCCATTTCTTTTGTCATTCCCCAGTGGTTAAGCTACAACATACGGCCGTAGCCATAAATTGACAAACTATATTTGAAGTAGAGAGTAAAATGATATTGACGCGCGTGTTTGAACATGTACCGTTTAAAAAAAATAAAAAAAAAATCGGTTAAGTACATGTTCAAACACGCGCGTTAACATAATTTTACTTCCTACTTTAATTATAGTTTGTCAATTTATGGCTATGGCCGTATGTTGTAGCTTAACCACTAGGGAATGACAAAAGAAATGGCGTATTTAAAAAAAACACTACCTTATTCTTAGGTCAATAATTATTATAAAGCAATCATTATTCATAAGATGTTTATCACACTTGAATGGTCAAAGACATAGCTTATAATAAGTATCTTTAGAATCATCTTCAAATGTGTTAATCTTGCCGATTTTTTGAATAATAAAATGCCTAATTCTTGTCAAATTTGGGATCACAGAGATTATCAATATAATTTTTTATCGTGAATATTTTACAAAAATTATCTCGTAATAAATTATACTAATGGTTTTATAAATGCGTTTAAAAATTAATAAATGTAAAAAATCTTAACACCACTGCACAGTTATGTACCGAAATATGACTATATTCTAAAACATTAGAGCAAGAGGTTTAAAAGAATACTATTTTATGTAACAAAAATACTTTATGCAGTCATCAAATGTTTAAAATAACTATAAAGGATAATAAGGCTTCAAAATTATATAAATAGATTATCTACAACGTTTAAGGAGTGTCCAGGATCATGGTTTGAAAATACAATAAAAACTCAATTTTGACCTTCGACGAGCATGTCCCCCCTTAAATAAATAAATAAAACGTAATATAAACAGAATTTATGCTTTGGATAAAAGTTAAATAACAAACAAGAATGTTTGTTAACTCAAGTCTCGGCATGAAACTACACATACTCAGTATGTGTAGCCCAATAAACTTGTTCTAACGCATACGATGAGATCATCGCTTCTCGATAGTTGGTGTTGGTAGACTTTCAATACTATTGAAATTAAACGCGCGCGAGCAAGGTAGCATAATACACGTATGTCGAGCCGTGATACACTCAACTATTGTAGCTGGCGTCATTGCTCTCTCTTTTTCCCCAGTTGTAAAATTGCTATAGTGAAGGACAGAAATGGTGACAAGTTCGTTTTATAGTAATAATATGGAGTAAGTTTTAGTTCCAGTTGAGTATGAGATTTTATGTCGAGTTGACGTCAGTCTCAAGTCCCGGAATAGGTACTAGTGCTCGAGTATTTATGCATGCCAAACGCTCTATATAATATCCCAAATACTATGAAGTATTTTGAAACATGCTTCGATACTAAGTATTTTTATATACTGGTAGTAAGTATACTTAGTCTTCAAAATCGACCAGTTTTCTCACCTCTAACACTGATGCATGTGAACTATGTACAGTATGTAATATTGTTCAAATATCCGCATCATATTTGCATCATCTCATCAGGCAAATCTAGGAACCGTGAAGAGTGGAAGAAGCTAGGGAGGTTTTAATCCAGCATTAGTTCAATCGTATCTGATATTATAATTTTTATTATTTATTAGATATGTATCAATCATACCACTCAGCATTACATAGGTGACACACTTTAATATGAATATTTTGTTGTCAAAACAAAACAATATAACGAAAACGATTGTCAGCATTTCCTCAATCATAACTAGATCAGTAGGGTATGTTATGCTTTGTAATTGCGACAATATCTCTTGTAATAATATGGACTGCATTTGTATAAATAAGAAGGACAATCCATGAATCTTCACTCACTCATCAAGTCTGTCACGCGACGCACTATTATCGTCACGGGTCAGTCACTTGACGTAATCAACGACGCTCCACTCGAATTAAGTCTCTCAGTTCATTATTATAATCAATCTCTTGATCACATCGATCTCACCAGTACATCCATAGCTCACGCTGTCATCCTTATTATTGTATTTATTTATTCTCGTATCAATAAATAAACTTTCTTCTCAAAACATCCAAGCAATAACGATTTTATCTTCACATATTTTAAATAGTTTTTAATTAAAAATGGAAAATTCATCATAGGGGTATATTTTGTTTTATTCTATTTACAACGTATTGCCTTTTGGTCAAGGGTCAGCGTGGTTATATCTAATCGTCATTGTACATTAGTGGAAAAACAAATAAATGTGACTACCCTTAGTGGAGGTATCCCAGAATAAGGTCATGTCACTTCACAATTTGTGACCTGCATCACGTAGATCGCTTATGGTAGAACCGCTGCAGGACACAATGGTTCGTAATATCGCACTTTTTGGCGGCATTCTGAACACGTCATATTGTAGGTCGAGTAATTTAGTCGAGTGGCGAGTAATTTAGTAACTAAACGTGTATGAACAGACAAATTTAGTCGAGTACTTTAGTAAAATCATTTAGTCGAGTCAATTCATTTTGTTCTAATTTTTCGGTCAAGTGACGACCCCCACCACCTCTTACTAAATACTAAATAAGCCACGAGATTAGTCTGAACACGTTTTCTTTAGTTAAGTTCATTAGTTGTCGTAGAATTTCTTTCTCCAATTCTTCTAATATAGCCATTATAAATGAAGTTATCTACTTATTATTTATTTTTTGAATATACATAATTTGAAAACACTTCGAATCAGGTTCATCACGCAGGTTCAAATCCTGCTGGGTGTTGTATTTTTATATAAAAAAAGATTTTTCTACTGGTTATAATATATTTAGTGTTTTTAAATTATATAAATATTATGTTCAATAAAAAGAATGTTATATTTTTAAATCTATTGAATTATTCGTTGAATATAAAAAATGTTAATTATTTATTTTTGCTTTGTAACGTTGTGTTCTGTTCATTTTGACACGTCACTCACTAATGTACTGTGTTCGGACACTTTTCAGTTACTAAATCATTTAGTGGTAACTAAATCACTTGCCACTCGACTAAAGTACTCAAGTAATCCGAACCGGCCTTTAACGTGAGGCTTCTTTTCATTATTAGAACGTTTACTAAAGAGAGGCGTTCCAGCTCATAAACTAACTCTAATATGTATTGATTATTATAATTTAAATATTTAGTAATATTAATTTTCATTCCTTCACTTATACTTAAATGAAACTCAATATTATGTGGGTTCGACGAATAGTCGATCTGACGATATTCATTATTTTACGTCCCCCTTACAGTAACATGCATAATCATATGCTAATACACTTCCGCTTTGTATCATGGAATAAATTTGTTTTTGGCATTGAATATAATTTTGTCCTTGGAAATTTAAACGCAAATTTGTTGATTGGAAGTAACTCAGTCGGAAAATGTTCATAGAATAAGATGTACATATTAAACATTGTAATTAACATCTACTATATGAACATGTAATCATGTAGGTACCTTAATAAATTGTTAATGAACATTCTTATCCGGGACGGATTGGCCCGGCCCGGTGGGACACATGAAAAAATCCTGGTAGGCGCCGAGTCCCCTTTATATTGCAAAACGTGAAAATGTCGTGAACGCTTGTAAAGATGCCAAATTTAATAATATCACATAAATTTGAAACTAGACTGAATGGGATCATACGTAATTTGACGTTTAATTATGTTGTGTGTATTAAATTGTTATCGTTTTACGAGTCGTTCAATATTCATTTATAAGATTTATTGATTTCCACGTTGATATATAGTTTATTTAAAATATTTATATTTAAATATTATAATACCATAACAGGGGTAGTCAACCTGGTCCCTACCGCCCACTAGTGGGTATTCCAGCTTTTATAGTAAGCGGTAGAGGATTTAGTTACTGTTAGAAACTAGATAATAATATGATGAAGAAAGTAAACATAAATTCGATAGTGGTGGATATGAAAACATATGGCGAAATAAAAAAAATGCCTTTCTTATATCCAAATATGTGGAAATGATATTTAGTTTATTGATAACTTTCCCTACCTCATATCTAGTGGAATCAGGCTTTAGTGCTGTTAATCATATTATGACCAAATAAAGAAATCGCCTGAATATTTCCGAAAGCGGAGAAGTTTGTTTGTTTTTCAAAAAAAATGAGCTAGATATACAGTATTTTGTTTCACAGAACCAGCCTCAGCTGTCTCATTAATAATTTAATTAATAAAATGTAATTTCATCAGACTTCTATGAAAATAAAAATATAGATTTAACTAGGTACAGTTAGTTGTTTTATAAAGATTTATTCTGCCAAAATTAGCGAAAATCTGACATCAAGTATTTGGTAAGTAATTATTTTTATATGCTTTAACTTGCTGTAACTATGCTTTATAAATTTTATAAAGTAAAGTTACTTCTCTACTTTATAAATCACCATTACTGTGGGATCGGTGGGCGGTTAGAAATTTTTACTACTAACAGATATACAAAAGTGGGCGGTAGGTATAAAAATGTTGACTACCCCTGAATTTAATAATGCTTGTAATTTTAGCCTATTCGTTCAGACGTATCAGGTCATCATTAAGCAGAATTTATGCAATCTATAGATCAGGAGTTACGAAACTATTAAAAGTTATACTTACTCCAAAATATATTTGTTTATATACATAACTTGAAAACACCTCAGATATAATATACCTACTAGAAAAAATCACATTTGAAGAAAATACGTCGGCCGACGGGATTTTAACCCATATATCCACTGGTATCGCACCAATATGTTTTAATATCCAATTAAGCTACGGGCCTCCTACTTAATTACGATAATTTTAACTAAGTAGTAGGTTTTACATAAAATGCTTATCAAATTTGATACCAGTAGATATATGGGTTCAAATTCCGTTGGATGTCGTTTATTTTTCAAATGTAATTTTTTCTAGTAGATATCTGAGGTATTTTCAAGTTATGTATCTTTAGTATATTATATAATATTATATTCTCAAAGTTCGTTGAATAAATGAAATATTTGTTTATTAAAAATATTTGTTTATAACGAACAATATTTTCCCTCGAGTATAATGTGATTTTTTTATACAGATTTCGGGGAAAAAACAGTTTATTAAATCCATTTGTATGGAAAATGAAATCATAAATATAAAAAAATTTGTAGTATAGACATTCAAATGAAAAATAAACTGTATGAAATAAAAAAATACTGTATATAGTGGACACAATCAATAAAAAATCTCTAACAGGGTTACATTATTGTCAACATAAAAAAATAAACCCTACAAATTAGATTTTATTCGATAATTAAATAATATTGTTTATGAAATTATATTTTTTTTTTACTGAGGTAACTAAGCTCCAAGATTTTTATTTTTACTTCATTTGGAGTTACTTACTTGTTTTCCCGATTTCTGCTATAACTGTTCACCATTTAAAGATTATTATAATGTGTGGAAAATGAAATAGAACTTTGCAGTAATGGATTATTGTTTGTGTAAACACTGTAAACAGAGTTAAAAGCCGGTAGGTGACGCATTTACATTTACCTACCACATGTAGCGAATTCAATCATTAAATATTATATTGTATGTAAACGCTGAACAATAATATTATAATCTAATTTTACATAATAAGAGCATAATGAAATCATTTAGGTATTGAAACCATGTTATAAATTATTAAAATATACACTGATAGTTGGTTTATTTTAAGAAAATTTTACGTTTTATTGTGACCAAGCATTGCAAAAACATAACTTATAATAATATTCTAATTGATATAGGTATGTAATTTTATAATAATATTTAAAATCGTGATAATATATTATATTTTATGGTGTAGATACACAAGTTTCACGAGGGATTCATGGTTTACTGTCTAGTAATAATTCATGATATATTATATTTATTAATATTTATATAATATCACCTAGTATTTGCTATACGTACTGCCAGTAAGCCGTTACTAAAAAGATCACTCCGGTGCTAGGTACAGGGCACTGACACATCCAAAAGGTGTCCCTGAGGATCTCATTCCTCTAGAACCTAAAGACCCCAAACCATTATTGGGCCGACTTATAGAAATATGAGCAAGGTTGATTACTAGACCTAGAAATTTCTAGCCCATAAGATAATTTTATAGTCACTCTTTGATAACTTTACATCAAAGTTGAGTAGAATCGTGTACAGCCCTTAATGTATGTAAATTACTAATACATTAAGGGGGGACATGCTCAGCGTAGATCAAAATGGAGCTTTTGTTCTATTTTCAAAGCATGATCGTGGTCATAGACATACCTTATAATAATTATCATTAGAATTATCTTCAAATGTATTAATCTTGCCCATTTTTTGAATAATAAAATGCCTAATTCTTGTCAAATTTTGGATCACAGAGATTATCAATATAATTTTGTATCGTAAATATTTCACTATAATAATGTCAATATAAATTATACTGATAGTTTTATAAATGCGTTTAAAAATTAATAAACGTAAAAAATCTTAACAACACTGCACATTTATGTACTGAAATATGACTATATTCTAAAACATTAGAGCGAGAGGTTTAAAAGAATACTATTTTATGTAATAAAAATACTTTATGCAGTCATCAAATGTTTAAAATAAATATAACGGATAATAAGGCTTTAAAATTATATAAATAGATTATCTACAACGTTTAAAGTATGTCAAGGATCATGCTTTGAAAATAGAAAAAAAGCTCCATTTTAACCCACGCTGAGCACGTCCGCCCGCACTTTCCAAGTTTTACTTTTAAGTTTTAATCATTGATAACCTTTACAAGTTATCAATGATTTTCAAATGTGGTGAATACGAAGTCACAACAATATATATGAAAAAAATACCCAATAATGTATTAATCTTTTACATAATCACCATTAAAATTTATCTGCAGAATATTATTAATTAAATTATCAGTATTTTAATAGAAATCTGTTCTAATGAACATTGAGATGATAATATATTAAAAAAAAATACTCGATCCGTATTGAGATGGCATATAGCTGGAATATACATGCTGTCCCGCTTTGACATTTCTCTCGCATAGTGGTCATTTTAATTCAGCGCAGCTCTACATGGCATTTAATATCAACATGTGTCAATACGATGTAATTTTTACAGGCGTCGGGGGGATTTTAACACAATGCTTACGGGCCCTTTTAATAATTTTGTAATTAACGTGTTAATTTGCATTTGAAAAGTAATTAGCAAAAACACAATTTTGTGCGGCCCGTAAGCATTGGGTTAATTTACGGCTTACATCTTTGATTTTTGTAGAGTTTTGATCTGCGTTCCAATAATGAATGCTGGTTGCAATAACTTTTCATTATTATATTTAAAATTTTTGTAATCAATAAATAACTGTTTGTTTCCTTAATTAAAAAAAATAAATAATAAAAACAAGTTAACAAAGAACTGTGACGTGAGTTCATAGTTAAACTACGTAATAATTTACTAATATATACAAAAAAAATATGAATATTGTATCTGATTTAGCTGTACCTGACTTTTAACTTCGGATAGACTATGGATATATTATAATTATTATGGTAAATCCAAAAATAATGCAATTTCTTCAAAATTAAAACATAAAGAAAAATTTCACCAAATACATTTTAATATTATATAATGTTAGACAATAATTAAATTAATATCGCCTGTACACGTGCAAGGATTTACTGGCACCAATAGTATGTATTTCAAACTATCGCGATAATAACTGTTTACACGTAAAAGTCTAAAAATCTCTCGCAAATCTCATTCTTCAAGCGTAAGCGGGACGCGATGTTGTCACTGTATAGTTATATTTGACGTCAAAAATGTTCTGCGTGGTGCAGTTCGTATTATTTCATCCGCCATGCAAGTTACAATTATTGCGTCATATTCAGAAGCTGCTGAACTTTTTTTTATCCATATATGCAATCTTGCAACTTGCACGAGAATGTGTGTTTACACATGAGTTTTATTGTTATAGCCGCGATAATACGTACTGTCAGCAGTAAATCCATGCACGTGTAAACGAGGTATAATGATATAATCCGCGCATTGATAGAAGTATAATTTTATTCTAAAAAGTATTATAACCACGGAAATATCATGTAAATTATTTTCTATACAAAGCGAAAATGCTTACAATATTACTTTTTACATTATTACATTGCACATGATAATGAAAAATGTCAATTAACAAAACGAGAAAAGACACATCATAATGACATACACATATTTCCTACAAAGTTTTTAGATCCAAAATTCTTTATTTTTGACAATTAATTGTATACTTCACCTGGCCCATTTTAATAATGACTAATAACATTTTTTTAATATTCCACAGGGCTATGACACAAATGAGAGACCGAGGTGCCGTAGCGTTTATTGGTCCTGATGATACCTGCTCCTCAGAAGCTCTCGTTGCTGCAGCATGGAACCTACCAATAATTTCATATGTGAGTATACGTCTTTTACTATCACAATAATTATAAAACACAATAAAATTAGATTATTTTATTACTACTTTTAAAATTTAATGCAATATCTACATATTTTTTGTTAATAATGTAGCTAACATTGTTTTCATAATTTAGTCTAGCATCTTAAAAAAAAATAAATCGTTCCAAATTTCAATTTCAATTTAAAAATAGAATGATTATTTTGTATTGTCTCGTAGTTAATTGAAATATCTAATTTAAAATATGCAAGCGCGCTTTAGCAAAAAAAAAAAACAACAAGTAACATTGAGACAAAAATTATATAATTGATAGCTACATTGCAGCATAATCATAAAGAAACGTAGGTAGGTATATTATTTTATTTTTATAACATACTCAGACCTTTTTATAACAATTTTAATTTTCCTTTTCACAAATAGCTACAGTTGTCTGGTACTTTCAAATATTTATATAAGTAATAAAGGTAATTTTCAACAAACAAGTTATTTCAACTAGGGGTTCTTTTTGAATCCTTTAAGAGTTACGTTATTTTTTATTAACTAAAAAAAATACTTGTAAAACGTTTTTTATTCTCAATCAAACAAATAAAAAGTAATCCATACCGATTTATTTTATTTTAATCTAAATGCCTTTTCACGAAAATATGGCGAAGGGACGTGACTCTAAAAATCTTGGGAATCAGTTTTTCAATTGTAAGTAGAAAATATTTTGTTATTGGCAAAATGAAAAATTAATTTTATTATCGGAAGGTACTCAAAGAATAAATGTAAAAAATCAGGTAACTGATTTTGCAACTAACACCCTCAATGCTAATTTCAGTTTATTGCTTGAACTTCAATAAGCTACAGGTTTAAATTGTCAAGCATGAGGTTTAAATACACTAAAAAAAGATCCACTATAATGGCAGATTTTTTCAATTGATACGACAAGCTTTAAATCTATTGATCCATTCACTGTCCCACCGGGACGATGTTTTTTAAGCTTTTACGTGTCACACTTTAAATAAGTTTGCTTTGAACTGGTGAATCCTAGCAATTTTGTATCATATGTTTAATAATTATGATAATTTTTTAATTGAAATGCAAATCATCGTCATCAGTTGACTGCTAGAAAGGCCTCTACACAGCGCTCGAAATGGAAAAGTTTACGAACCGGAGCGTTCGAAAATGTTCTGAGGATATTAACATGGTTATCAAATTTTATGTGTATTTTAGAAACACAAGTGTGGTAGATTTTTTGTTATATTGCATATCTAGCTCAGACGGTCAAATTATTTTGTCCACGAGACGGAGCAATATCTTTACAGATTTCACGAACCGGAACGGCGCTCCGGTCCATTTCGAGCCCTGCCTCTACAAGCTTCTTCTAGGGCCTAGGTCCTTAGTTCTTAGCTGCCACTAAATACCACACTTGACGAGTTTATCGATCCAGCGGGTATTAAGTAAGCCTTTTATAAACCCATGTATTTATTCAATGTACCTATATTTAACTAGTGCAAAGAATCAATGGGTTGGGCAAATGACTAACAACTGCTTATCCCAAAAATACTATTGAAACAACACTTCCACTCTGTAGAGGTCCAAATATCCAGCTTAATATTGAACATGGTAATTTACTAATTACCCATTGCGATGATGGCTAAAGTAACAATAATTCATCACCATGATTAGCTGGGGTCGACCTAATTCTAGATAAAAGCCTCCCCTAGCTCACTCCACTGTTCTCGGTCTCTAATTCTTTGCAGCCACATACGTCCACGAAATTTATGAGTTTGTCTATCTAACGGGTTTTGTGGGCATTTAGTGCCCCTTGGGTACCACTGTATGACGGCATTTGTCCAGCGGTTGTCCACTCGCCTAGATATGTCCGATATGTCCAGACTATTGCTATTACATCAGCGTACCATACTTAATCACGTCATTTACTCTTGTGTGATTCTTTATCAATTGGTTTATTTTGTGATCTTTATGCGTTATGCTCAACATACACCTTTTCATGCCACCTTGCGCTACTCGTCATTTTAGGATGTCTTTTACATTAAGAGTCCATGTTTCACGTGGATACGTGAGCGTTGGTAGTACACATTAGTTGAACACTTTACGCCTAAGGGACAATGGGAGGTCACTTTTGAAAAGACTATACAAGCACGCAAATGAATACCATGCCAGTTTGTTTCTGAAAGCAATCTCGTCATACATACTAACGTCAATAATTGACAAAATAATAATTATTACGATCAATATAAGTTTTATATTTTTAATTGATAATTAAACGGTTTGAATATACCTATAGGGGCCGCCATCAATCCCAGAACTGAAAAATTCACATGTCGTTATCTTTATTTCAATGTGTGTTTGGACACAGAGCATATAGGTACCTAATATGGCGAGTAAGTGGGTAATATCAATTTCTCGTAAAATAAAAATCTGTTAAGAAACCTCTTCGTGAGATGGCTTAGATTCACATTAGATTGTAGAGGAGTATAAATAGTCAATACACGTAAGTAAAACGTTTAGTTGGATAGTAAAAATATATACTTGTCAGTACCTAAATATTTACAATCTACTATAGAGCACAGTTTTTTTTAAATATTATATTATCTTTGAATATAAATTATAATATTTATGTACCTGAGAGCTAGTGTATCCTAAGAACATACGGGTTCTTTCCTTTGTTATGAAAATGATAATAAAATGAATTTCCCGACTCGTTTTCTTCTGGGTATCAATGCAATCCCTGTCCACCCGAAGAGTGATTGCTCTTTTAAAGCATTTCTTTTTACTTCTTCGTGGGTTGATTTACAGTCCGTATATACTGGCAAATATTAATTTTAATGTTCCCACCAATATCACTCGTAACTCTACGGTCTTCAAAATACCTCGTCGCAGGACATATGTTATGTTTCATGATGCCGTGTATCGTGCGATTAACTTATTTGATGGCACCATAAAGGTTGATTTATTATTTATTAACTATATAATGTTTGTGGACCTGTTAAATAGGTTAAATTTATAATTGTATATATTATCATGTTTCTTTAATATCTTTTTTACTTTCTTGTTATATTAGTTGTTATTTGTCATTAGGATATTTTTATAATTTTGTATTTATTACTTATTATGGCGCATTGGCTAACTGCTGTAATGCCGTAATACTCTTTTTCCTAAATAAATAACATACATAAATAAATAAATATGTTTAAAAATAACACTTTAAACCAATTTAAGATTTTTTATTCGCTTGATGTTTGTTTTTTGTTGTTATTGTAGAAATCACAGTATTACGTTACGAACAAACTCAACAGGTTGAATTGGCTTTCTGTTCTATAAAATAATATGTTCTTAACTAATTTCTACAGATTCATAAAAATGATACCTTGGCTCTGAGCTACATGTGTTATATTCTTCTCTCTAGCTGTCAATCTATATTGCATTTAGATTGCTTTGTGTGACCTACATAATATGACAATATTGCGAAACGAAATTGAATTTGTACGTAGATACACATTTTAAGTCTCTACAGGGAGTGATGACATCGAAAAATATTTTACAAAAATATAGTATTTTATAGCAATTTTATAACCATACTCTATGGTAAGTACAGAGAAGAGATAAAGTACCTACAGTAAGTTCCGGGTTTGAAATATTCTATTTTGTTTATTAGGAATTATTGTCACATTTATATTCATTTGAAACTAATAAATGTATCTACATTTATTATAGCACTGTGTCAGACATCTTCCTTATGTTACCTGGGTTTAATAATAACAAATATGTATTTTTATATTATTTTTCTTGAGAAATTAAATTTTTGAATTTTATTTGTGTTTATCGGTCATCGTCATGAGTAAACATCATAGTACAGTAGAACCCCGATTATCTGGACTAATTGGGGATGAATATAGTCCGGATAAGGAAAAATCCAGATAATCAAAAAAAAAATCATAATCGATATTCAGTAGGTATGAATAATTTTTATTTGTCTAGATTTACATATACATACACATATTATATATAATAAATTATTTTTTATTAAAAAAATCAATTATATATTTTTACTTAAAGCTTAAAGCAGGTTCTATCGCGTTACTGGAACTTTCTAATGGTCTTTTCAAAATTTTGTTCCATGATTTTTTCAAAGTTGTCACATCTAAAGAATTCCAAATATCTGCTGCCATGTAGCAAAAATCTTTTAAATTTATTTTCTTGTAGAAGCTGATAACTGATTCTTCCTTATTTTCATCTGCTAGCAATAATAGTCAAATCATATGTTTTCTATATAAACTTTTGAATGTTTCTAGTGAGTCCCAGATTCATTTATTGTAGTTGTAATTTGTTGTAATTGTAAAAAATCGTCAAGCACATTTGGGACTATACATAGAATATATTGCAAACATAACAATTCAAACAATTAAAATTGTATAGCAAAATAAAATGTACTTTACGTTATTCAAATTAATAAAAAAATATATTTAAAGTTAGTGTTTAAATATAAATATGGCGGCTGACAAATATAAATGACTTTTCAATCGACCCTTGGTTTAATTCTTTTTAACTAACACACACGACTTGATTTGACATGGTTGAATAATATGAATACGATAGAAAATTACTTACAGAATCAGAATCAAGAAAAATATTTTAAAAAGTAAAAATTGAGGTTTCCGACATTGAAATTAATAGCCTCAAATGTTCGATTTGGAGATATGTTCATATGTAATACAACACAAAGATTACATAACGTGATAATATACGAGTATTACTAAATAAATAACTATTATTTATTTAATGTATTGGTTTATGTATTAATCATTTCTTCCTTCCTTCCAGTGAACATACACAGTTAAACACAATATGCGATGTCGAGACAAATAAGAATGAAGGTGTAATATATATTTATAATTATTATCGGATATACTGGTTTTTTAGGTTGTATGTTGTTGTTGTCCCGTCGAAATCCGATGTTTATCGATGCCTTGTCAAGTAAATATACTGAAATGTTTTCAAAAGGTAAATAATAAATATAATACAAACTATAAAATATTTTTAGTAATAAGTTAAATATTATTATGTAACCAGTGCTCAAAATGGACCGGAACACAGTAACTGTTATTAAAACCCTCGAGACAATCTGTATGGTGGAAAAATGATTAGACTTGTTTTCTGTTTGATTAAATTCATTAATTACTTTACTTCAAAAATTTTTCCATAATGTTTAATACAAAAATTATCGGACTCATGGTAAAAAATAATATTGATGTCGTTAACTCATAATATTTATATAATAAATTATGAGTTTTTATGTTATTTTGCCACAAATATTTTTTTTAGATGATTTCAATTTTCAGTACCATTTCGTCTTCAGCGAAGACTTATTTTTAGTAGTTATTTCTATTATTATTATCATTGTTAAAAGTAGATTTTTTTAAATAATAATGAGTGGGTAGTGAAAAAACAATGTTTAGGTTGTTCTTTTAGTAAATTTATTTTAATCAAAACTTAAAATTTTTATGCTTATAATAAGCTATTATAACACAAAAACATACTTACAAATTAAGCTTTTACGACATACTTTCAAACTAGGTGTCCAGTACTGCACTACTTACCATAGTAGTAATATTGATTTTAAGTGATTGATATAAATATACATGAATGCATGGTAATATTAGATTATTAATAACATGAAAACTGCAAATAATATGCTCATAACATCGTTAATATTTAAAAAAAATAATCAAAAACCCAGTTAAGTAAATTTTAAAATTATTGTGAAGCAAATATACATGATCTGTACGACAGACACAGTTCAATCTGCAACCATTGATATATTTAACTTAGCCTTCAGCTGAACCTTCAGCGACTCAGCACAGTGGCGAGACTTACTGTTTTAATGTTAGCGTATAGCATATACGCTCAATTATCAATATTCACAAACACACGTTATTTTATGGAATAAAACATGTTAGTTGGAAAAAACATCTAGAGGCACATGCAACTATTTTCACTGTCATGCAGCGAAGGTATAATCCCGAAATGTCGCACTTCGGCATTCATTTTGGCTTCCCGAGTGACATCACTGTCCTTGCTAAACGCACATATTCATTTAATAAAGTTGCATGTTGCGCTCAATTTTGATTTATGACTATTATCCCAGTCGAGACGATTTTCAATATGCGACTGGGCTTACTCTAATTAGTCTAACTTATGGTCAGTTTTGTGCACCGACGACCAGTTTCTATGTTTACTCCCATTTTTTTCATCATTTGACATCATTGACAGCAACTGACTTTCACCAAACCTACTATGTGAAATCAGTATAGAAAAACAATAAATATTACTAACGAGAAGTAGGTACTTATTGTAGTAGATTTTAAATTAAAGGAAACACTTGAAAATTTTGACAAATACAATTAATTAATTAAATTTCATCAATGAATTTTTGGTATTACGCATGAACTGTCATTGTCAATGTCAATGTCGATATTGCTAAAAATAAATATATCGAATTTTAAAGTGAAAAGTATCCGATAACGCAGCTTTTTAATTTGTGAGATACGGATGGTTTCAATTTCTAGGAATTTTGTCTCTGCGATCACTTGATTAGCTGTATCTAGAACGAAAGCAAATAACAATTTAATTACAAATATTTTTAAATTCCAATGAGGAAAAGTTTGTCTAGCTTTACAGCAGCATAAGGCATAATAATTACTGCTCAAGTAATATAATATAATGATAAAGATATAAAGCTCAACCGAGGAATAAATATATATTTATAATATTATATTCTATAATATATATAAACATTGCGATATTTTTAATGGAATGTAGATTTAGATGTTGAGTTTGTATGGGTTGGGTGGATAGGATAGATTTCGGAACACCAGGCACAAATATTTTGTGTTTGGTCAGTCCTGCAGACCTATTCTAACGATATATCACTTAACATCAAAAAATAGGTAATTGTGATAAATATATCACATTTATCACTTTACTTATTCTGGCAGTTATTTATGTAAAAAAGTTAACCGTCTGAACTGTAAAAAGGTGATATCTTTTAACACCCCTCTCTTGTTCGGCTCATTACCGACTAGATGGCGCTGGTTCGGCTTTATTGGCTTGTGTTTGGTCTTATCCGCTTGGGTGAGAATTTTACCGACATGTCTACCAATCTAAATTTTCACCATAAATATAAATTACAGATAGCTATCGATAACTGTTTTGTTTATAAAATCCCTTCCGTGTTAATTTGGACTAATGAAAATAATGGAAACGTGCTAAAGTGATAACCGCTAAGAATATACCTGCTGGGTTCTTGAAACTCTCATGGATCCCAAGTTATTCACTCGGACACTTTTTATATTATCTGGTTATATGTTTGAGTTACTTATTATATATTATATATATATATACTCACGGTCACCTTATATTATCGTTGTCTGATAGCGGTCATTTTGGTAGGTATTGAATTAAAATGTAGCCAGGAGATTAGGGTTGGATTATCTATTATGGGTTTGGTTTACGCATATTTTATTTGAATTTTATAAACTAACCAACATTATCTCCAAATTATATTCTTAGTTCAATAAAAACAAATATGTATGACTGACAAAGTTTTCTGTGCACTATTTATGTTGGATCTTAGCAGTCTACTCCACTCTTTGCTACTACAGGATTGTATATATTAAAAGTAACAAAAAATATACAAACACATTGCATATTATTTTGTATGAAATTTTGAAAACGAATTAATTAGGAGAAGGGTGCAAATTGCAATTTTTTGTTCATGTCATTGGCCTATCCTTTACTTCAATTTATATTTGGTATTAAATCTACAACTATAAAAAATGGATTATGCTTACATACACTATAATACATACTTTGTTGAAGTTAACTCAATAAGAAGATCATGGTGTAGGAATGTTAGATTATCAGTTTGGCAGACTTAAATAGACTAGAAAAAAAATTCATAGTGTGATCCTGATAAGCGTCGCTGAGCTTCAAAACCCTATAACTATAACACTTTTTCATTATGTTGAGAAAATCAATAAAAACTTTTTGAACTAAAAAGGTTTTTGAATGTTTCAGCAGTGTTATAGCGGGTATTGATAGACGCATTGATTTTGTTTCATAAATTACAGTTAATCGTAGTGGATTTTGAAAGAGGCGATACAATTTTCATGTAGACATTTTAATAACGAATCCATCTATACATATATATCTTAATTATTAAAACAAAAAAAAAAGTGTTATAGCGGGTTTTAAAACTCAGCGACACACTGACTTCTCAGCTTATTTTGGATCAAATTGTCAGTTAAAAATTGTTGCAGTATACATTGACTTTGAAGATAACGTTTATGGAATCTTAATCAGCTGTTTACTGCGAAAGTTTTAAAATTAACTACTTTGACCCTTGATACTTTGACTTTTCAGTGTTGGAGTAAGGAGACTCATAAAAGTAGTTTATTGACTGTGAGGTTATTTAGACTCACTTGGAAATTTATCCGTACATTGAGATCAGTTTCAAACTCTTAAGAGATCAAAGTGATTTTTTTAACTCTACTCGAAGAAAGAAAAGTTCTTAATTAATTACTTTTTATTCAACGAATAATTCACAAAATTTAAGAATGTAACATTATAATTATTGAATATACATAATTTTTGAAAACACTTCTGAGAAAATATATTATAACCAATAGAACAAAATCTTTTTGAAAAAAGTAAGACGGAATCGAACCTGCATCTCTCGGGTTCGCCCACGCACATAGACCACTATGCTAAAGGTACCATACTTAATTACGACAATTTTATCTAATAGCTTTTATAATACTCTCTGAAGCGCTTTCTAAATTGAGCTACTATTAGCTATCGGCTTTTGTATTTTAAACCAAAGTAGGTATTACTTTAATTACTAACCGACGTCACGGATCACTCCAAGATATTTTAGTGTTGTAGCTTCCTTAAACTTTTTAATATTTTTTAATTAATTACTTTTTTTATTCTACGAATATTTCACAAGATTTATGAATGTAAAATTCTAATTATTGAACATACATATACGCACATATACCATTTTTTCTTTCTTTCGACCATGTCCAATCTTAATAGGATCATATGGACCTCCACAGAGTGGAGGTTTGTATTGACAGATTTAATTTTACGAGAAATGGATGTCAGCCACTTGCTCAACGTATTACGTCCATACTCTGACTCTTACACAAATTGAAAAACAATATGTGTACTTGCCAGACCCAGGATTTGAACCTGGGACCCACGAGGCAATAGACCAACGCTTAAGCCGCGTGGCCATCGTGGGTGTTTTTAATTACTTTTTTCAAAATTATTTTTTCTATTGGTTATAATATATTTTCTACGAAGTGTTATAATATATATGAAAAATTATGTAAGTGCGTTAAAGAAAAGTTCGTTGAAAATGTTTGTCTAGTAACAAAATACCAAATAAATAAGTATATTGGGGTGAGGTATGAAAAAGTCAACTTTCTAGTTAGTCAATTCTGTGCGATTGTATTTTCTTTGAATTCAAATATTTAAACCATTCTCGGATTTCGTTTAACTTGAGCTCAACCTACTAGACTAGAGAAACATAGCGGAAATATATAAATCTTGCAATTTGAGACATTTATTTGATACCTAATTTACATTTTAAAGTGTTTTTTATTAAGAAAATACGTATCTAAAAACAATAAAACGAAAATTATTTTGTATTTATAGTCAAAAATAAAATTACATTAAAAAAACGTTATATGATCTGAACTTTCTTATAATTAATTACATATTGTTATTATTACAGTTCCACTTGGATCGTTGGAGACTTTTATGTCAATATATTGAGAGCTACTCACTCCAATTAATTTTCGTGTACCTTTTATACTACGCAAATACATTTATTTAAAACTTTACTCGCCTATTAAAGATCTTAAGCAAAAATATTGTTAGTGAATAAAGGGGTTGAGGACTATATTCCTACATAATTTTCAATTTCTTACCTCGTAGATCTATCAGGCGAATACATTTTTGTAAAAATTGACTATGC
The DNA here is from genome assembly GCF_057557595.1 of Rhyacophila brunnea. Taxonomy (NCBI): domain Eukaryota; kingdom Metazoa; phylum Arthropoda; class Insecta; order Trichoptera; family Rhyacophilidae; genus Rhyacophila; species Rhyacophila brunnea. Next base: position 1,867,666 of record NW_028232882.1, on the reverse strand, counting down.
TGTAAGAAATCTTCAGGGAAATATTTCTCTAGTCATAAAAATTTTGTTGGGGTGGTCTGTATTCAATTGGTTGGGAAAATTTACTATCTTGGAGATGTAGATTATTTTAACAGCTTTATGATAATATGTTAATATATATTTACACTCTACTTTGAAGAAATATCGTTATAGAAGTTTTACCCAACTCTTACAACTGACTTATTTTTGTCTATGATCATTTGTAGAGCATAGACAATAACTAAACGGAAACGTCAGCACACAGTTATAAAAGAGAGCTTCCAAAATTTAGACGTTACGAGACGCTCGGCCTTACCTTAAAATTTCATCATAAACCATGTATCAGTACAATTATTATACAATAATATCCCCTAATAAAAATTCCCCTTCAAAAACGAAAAGTAAATTATGATAAAAATGAGCATAGACAATATCATGTCAATTGTAGAGGTTTTACCCAATCCAAAAACTGCCATGTTATTGTCTATGCTCATTTTTACAGCATAGACAATAACGAGACGGAAACGAGACAGTTGTCTAGAGACCTTCAATATACAGAGGCTACAAGGCCCTCGGCCTTTCCAAAATAACAAGTTAAAAGTATTATAAACCGTAATACGTGTAAAAAATCATAAATTACTATTATGTTCGTGTTATACTGCCGTGTAATATTACCAATGAAATTATGCTATATACAAAATGATATTTATATAATATATCCATGCGTGTTTCCTTAATAGCTACCCATATAATATCACATCACACATCCAAACGCAACAGTCTGAATGTAATATAATAACGGGGGCAAGATAATAACACTAAACACCCCCTAATTCATTAATTATCTATCAATATAAATTATATTAGAAATGACAATGAGAATAATATAATCGATTTTTATAATTTACCACCTTCTGAACTCAGAACAGTGGATTTATTGTAAAAAGAATAAACGTATTCAATTGTAGAAAAAATCTGTTATGCAACACAGAATCCAATACACAATCGTATTTCAACATGAAATAATTGGATTTATCACAGCTATGTGTGATTGAAAGTACCAAGTCTGTTAATATTCATACATTTTCACGATTTGATACAAAACATTTGCACAATTGAAGTTAGTTACGATGAAAAAAATAGAGTATTGTTTTCTATTAAAATTTATTTAATAATACCCATTTTTATACAATAAAGCCTTCACGTATTACAATGAGCACATGCGAGCTACAAAACTCGATTGACCGTGGCTAAAAATTGGCAGATAAAACAGAATTGCAAAATGTTATTTTCATAGAATTCTCTCATTGAAATATACAGTTGCGCTTTTTCTGTATGGCGTTCATGTCATACACGAGGTTAAAGTTTAGTGTTAACTACATTTCACTAAGGGTCGTTATTGCGAATTCTGCGATCGGATGTTTTACAAATAGAATGTTTCAAGACACGCAAAAATTCTAAAAAAACAGACAGTAGAGACCTACAAGCTTATCTGAAGAATGGGATGAGGGAGCCACTGTCGAAAACTACCCAATCAAGACTCGTAACTGGACGAAATCTGATATTCGAATGAATTTTTCAAAATGGCGTCATATGGTAGTTTGTAGTTCCATTTTCGGCCATTCTACAGATAAGTTTGTAGGTCTGTATGTAACCAAATTTTCATCGAGACAATTTATTTAAAATCTAATGGATTTGAATTTTGTATTATTCTATTTGAGTCGTTTTTTGCGACCCGGATTTATTATTTATTTATTATATTATTATGTAGTTTTTTCTTCTCCATCTTCAACTACTCATATTTTTTTTGTTTTATTTTTAATTTTTTATATCACCGTGTTGAATATTATTATAATTATCTATATGCCAACATGTGAAAAAAAATCGAGTCCTGGAAACAAAGCAAAAATAATCTGCGAATCTATTGAGCGCAAAGTTCAATTATTTGATTATTGAATAACATGGGTTAATGAGAAATGAGACCAGTCTCTAACAAATAAAAACAAGAATTGGCGATAGCCAGTACCTTTCAATGAGACACCTTCCTAGTAATTGAAACCTTAACATAGAACTGAAACTGCGTATGATTCGCTGTTATGTTCTCCTAATCCTTTTCTATGGAATATATGTATGAATGCTAAGCCAGGATACAAATAAATAACAGAGAATAATTATTAATACTTTCGAGACGTGGCTGTATAATATACGTATCCTCAAAATTTCTTAGACTGACATGGTAACAAAATCTATGTTGATATCTTCGAACGAATGGGTTACGTAAAATTTTAAACACACTACATAATTCTAAATAAGGCTTTTATTTTTTTAATATCATTATAGGAATATTCAATTATTTACTTCTAATAAACTTTTTTTTTTTATAAAACGAATAATTAACAAGATTTGAGAACGTAACAGTCTTATATTGGACATACACAACTTGAAAACACCTCACATTATGTATGTTCTGTTTTATTATTCTATCTTTATAATAAATGTAGATATAATATGATGCACCAAAGCCAAACGGCTGTCAATACCGGTTGTGTGAAATCAAGGAACTTGGCTCTCGCATACAATATGTCGAAATAACCGTAAATATAATAACAATTCATTGTCGTTAAACAAAAGAACAACAATTTTAAATCGAAGTCATAAAAAAATCCTGAAATTAAATCAGTTTTTAATCTGTGTTAAAATTATTGTCCTGGGCTGTCAATTTTCGATAAATTCCATTTTTTCCTCATAATATTTCTTAAATTTTTTGACGTAGATAAATAAATGGTGCGCAAGTAAAAAAGGTTGGAAACCGCTGTTTGTATTTGTCTAAAGGTGCATTGACTCTATCCATTCCTCAAGATATATTCCTTTGGAATTATTCTGCGAATATATTATGATGCAATGGTATGTTTTTTATCTACTTTTCGTACAGCATGTTTCATTTACGGATACCGGTGATAGATCTTTATAATATAATATTTAAATTATGTATACTTTTATCAAAGCACACTGAGAAAGAGACATACATGAAATTGTTGTGATAAAATATTTAGCAGCAACGCTATGTTCATTTTAGTAAAATATAATTTATAACAACGGAAAAAATATCTGTGTTGGCAATATTTTTTGAAAATAATATTATGTAAAAAAAGAAAATGGCGACGTGTTTTGACATTTTGTTTTTGTTATATTACTTACCTACTTACGGATTACTTGTGGATAAAAAATGTGTTTTTTTATGTAGATATATAAATAATGATGATACATTATATTATAAAAGTATGGATAAATGTGCCGCAGCTGCCGTCATGAGATTTTATAACTTTATTTTTAGACCAAACCAAACCAAACCTAACCTAACCTAACCTAATCTAGCCTACCCCAACCTAATATTACCTAATATAATCTTAGTTTGTGATAATGAATATATGATATTGAATCGAAAAACTTATGCGCCAACAAAAAAAGATATTTATTATAATTGTCTACATGGAATAAACTGTTTTCTTAGAAAAAAATCATAAAAGCTCATGACGGCATTTGCGGCACTATTATCAAACTATGAATTAGACTTTTGACTCTGGTAGGTAATTGTCACATATTTTTAGTAAGGGTTATTGGTCGAATGATTTCATAGAATGTATAGTATACTCCACGTAACTTTGCAATTGTACACATTGACAAAATCTGTGTGTAATACACACTGCGTATTAGTGTATTAGTAAATGCCAGGCGCCTGTTGGCTGATTTCATCAGATACATAATTCAAAATTATTCAAAAAAATCTATTCCAAATTGCAAGGTTACGTGGAGGGTGGTCTACTTGCTTCAATTGCTATACTCTTTATATACGTCGATAGTTTTTCATGCTATTTATTTTACCTTTGGAATAAATTAATCCATCTACACTGTGTGTGACAGGTATCTATACCATATAATATGTCAACCAATTTCTCGTACCCAACTAAATTGCATTTTCATTTATTCCTTTTCCTTGGCTTCTTCTTATGGTTGCAGATAATTGATATGCTGTAAACCTGATGACACTGATAATACTGGTGACCTACGTATATTGAAGTGGCACATAAATATATTAAATATATACGTACATATACATAATATTATAATACATTGCGAGGCACTAAAATAAAACTAGGAAATTTATAGAAAAAAAAAATATTGAATATAATAACACATCGCAATACTTAAGAGCGTATATAAGTAAAACGGCAAATAATTTTCAACACTATGTGGAACGTAATTTCGGGCGCGTTGAGACGCGTTGTCATTCGGAGAAAGATAGTCGACCTGTTCGCACGTCAATTTCTTTTGTGTTGGAGTCGGATGAATATACTCGTATTCTTAAATCGTGTAAAGATGACTTAAAAACGTTCCGCATGTACTTGAAAAAGAAAACATACCAATGAATATACTATAATTATTACGAATATAATAATAAATATAACATAAAAAGGACGCGTGTTGAATTTTTATGACAAATCATATTTCGTTCGGTTCGCGTCATTTCCACCCGCGACCCGCAATCCGCGCATCGTCTAGTCACGATCTTTTTAGACCATGCCTCAGCTGAGGTACCTATAGCATATTATATTATGATATTATAAGTTGCGGTATTTTTAGCAAATTATTGTATTGGATCTAAATGCAATAACTGTATATAGTAATATTAGGTCAACACCGGTGTTATGATAAATGAAAAGTCCTCGTATATCACGTTGACGTTTTTGTCATTTTAATACAATTAAACTGTATATTAATCTCAAATTAACTTTATTCAAGATCTCAAGGAAAAGTGCAGTTATGTGTCATATTTTACAGTTTTTTTTTAACTTTAAGTTATATAAATAAGCATTAACTTGTATTTTTCTTAAGTTTCTTGATAAGCACGTATTGATTAATTAAAATGCATGTACCGTAAGAAAATTGTATTACTTTGAATATTGTATGTTCTGTTGCTAGATAACTCTGGTAATATGACGTCCCCCTAGTATCAGCATGCAGTAGATGCTAGCGTTGTTGTCTTGACAGTGAAATTCGATTTATATAGTAGGTATTATTGCTTCCAATCGTATCGACTGCAAAATGCGGTACCTACATAACGTGTATGGGAACCTAGTATTCCAATGCATCAGCACTTATATGTGAAATGGTCTCTACATTTTCAAAACGATGGCTTTTAGTATAATTGCCAACGAGGCCGTGAGCGATTTGAAATGAACACAACTCAAAATCCTCTGTACCGTATGAGCTGTATCGCTTTTGAGTTGTATATGTTCTCAGAATGAAAACACTGAATTGCATTTATATGGTTGCAAATATGACATGTACTATTACCAATTTAAAAAAAGCTCTCGTGTGTGTTTCAGCTCAATTTTATCAGTGCATAAGTGAATGGATGATGCATTTCCCAGTAAGGAAATATATGTCAAATAAACTACAAAAATAATTTTAGTTTATTAGGATAAACAAAATGTAACTCACGACTACTCACTTTAGTAATGTCACTTTAATTTTGTTTATTTGTAGGTCAATTTTCAGTAAAAATTAGATATTAGATCAAGGGTCTTCAACCTTTTCAGACCTTTAGATCGCATTGAACTTTTAATTACAATATGTAATTAGGTCACAAGTAGTGTTCAAAAGAAGATAAAGCGTGTAAAAAATATAAGGGTTTAAAAACATTCGTACTTCATAATTTTTTGTCAAAAATTCAATTTGAAAATCTTCAATAGGTTACAAATTTAATTTAATTAAACTTTTTGTATTTACCATCCAGCTGCAGATACGGGTTTGCAACATTTATAAACTTATGTAGATTTGGTATTTTTTTAATTGGATCTACAATACGATTTGAATCTTGGCCGCCTTAAGAGGTTGTTTCTTAACAAATGTTTGCTTTATGAGAAATGAATATTAACTACTTGTCCCTCATGATCTATGCTCTGAGTTTAAACACACATTAAAAAAATATGTTAAATTGTCAGACCCGGAATTCAAAAATCAGACCCAGAGCATTATAAACCGACATTACCACTCGACCAACGGGTTGGATTAAAGGATGTAAAAAATTATAATTGAAATAATTGAACATACGGGTTGTATGCTATGTTTGTTTTCTCGTATATTTTTGGCCCGCCAGAAAAAAGTTTAAGCCGCATGAGTCTCCCGAACCGCAGATTTCCGAGCGCTGTAGTTGATAATATAATATAGAAAGCAGCACAATAAGACGTATTATCTATACCTTAAAACCAGTCTATCGTATGTACGATTTGCAGAAAAATGTTAGGAACAGATTTAAGACCTAAAGTATCATATTATATTTTAGAGCCTTTCACATTTTGTGTCTATTTATAACAGAAACACGAAATTCTGAAAACCAATAAGCCCACAGACATCGATGGTTGAAAAATATTAAATTACGTATTCTCGAAAGTGTTTTTTTGACATATGATACTCTGACTTTCGGGTAAGTACAGATTTTATTTAACGTGTACTGTGTATCTACTTATTATTATTTCGTGAACCACAATATCTTGTTAACTTTATTTTCACTACCAAATAACAAATCCAACAACGCACCACATTTGGTTCTATAGGGAGTAGTGTTGGGCAGCTAGTAATAATATCAAAATATTAATGTTTTCTAAAAGTAAATCGAGATTTATTGTCTCAAAAATTTTCTAGGAATAATGAGAAAAAACGATTCTGGAATACTAAGAAATCAATGGACGATATTATTGAACAAGGAACCAACCCTCAAAATGTTAAAGTGTGAGTTAGTGCTATAATGTAGTGGTTCCTATAAAAGTCAATTTGTTAGGAAAAAAATGCCACGCGTGTAAGTAAACGTTTCTACCATTTATCGTTGTAAGAATCAACCAACATTTATCTATAGACAGTTTCAATTTTGCAACAAAAAACCAATCAACATTTTTTGTTATAAAATGTATTATTTCCTCAGATTAAGAGGGGACGTGCTCAGCGTGGGTCGAACCGGAGTTTTTTTCTATTTTCAAAGCATGATCCTGGATATACTTTAAACGTTGTAGATAATCTATTTACATAATTTTGAAGCCTTATTGAGATATCGCTTTAACATCATTTTACTCCCTACTTTAATTATAGTTTGTCAATTTATGGCTACGGCCGTATGTTGTAGCCTAACCACTGGGGAATGCCAAAAAAAATGGCGTATTTCAAAAAAACACTACCTTATTCTTAGGTCAATAATTATTATAAAGCAATCATTATTCGTAGGATGTTTATCGCTCTTGAATGGTCAAAAACATAGCTTATAATGAGTATCTTTATAATTATCATCAAATATGTTAATCTTGCCCATTTTTTGAATAATAAAATGACTAATTCTTGTCAAATTTGGGATCACAGAGATTATCAATATAATTTAATCGTAAATATTTCACTATAATAATGTCGATATAAATTATACTGATGGTTTTATAAATGCGTTTAAAAATTAATAAACGTAAAAAATCTTAACATCACTGCACATTTATGTACTGAAATATGACTATATTCTAAAACATTAGAGCGAGAGGTTTAAAAGAATACTATTTTATGTAATAAAAATACTTAATGCAGTCATCAAATGTTTATAAATATAAAGGATAATAGGGCTTCAAAATTATATAAATAGATTATCTATACGTTTAAGGTATGTCCAGGATCATGCTTTGAAAATAAAACAAAAGCTCCATTTTGACCTACGCTGAACATATCCCCCTTAAGCAAAAGCTATATACCTAATCAATAATTACTTAATAAATAATGCCTTTCAATATTTTTGAACCCTCAAAATATTTGTTCATGAATACCACATTGTTTGCCAACACATTTATCTTAGGAGTAGATTTTTGTGGATTGGTTTTTTGTTGTTAAAATACCGACCAAATGTTCTAGAATCTAGAGAAATCAAGAAATTGTTTACTGGAATAAAATATTTTTTCAATTGGAATTTGTGAAATTCGGAAGGGAAGAAAAATATTCGGCAATAAAACCTAAAAAGAAAGACCTCAAAATTGTAGAGGGTTAAAAATATTGAAGGGAATGGACGTTTATAAGGAAGTTTTGTGAGAAGCCAATATCAAATTGTCGAGAATAACGAAAATAGTCAAAAAACGAAAAACTCACAAGTTATCGGTTATGCAATACTGAGACTAACGGTCTATCTAATTTTTCTATCAATCATAACTCGATCGTATTCCAAATTAATCGTTTAACCTCTGCCATAAATGCATTCAACTCGTAATATATTTACATGTTTAGGGAATCTAGTATTCTCAATAATATAACACAATCACACCCCATAAGAACTTTAATCAATCATGTGAAATGATTATTGATGTATATGATAAGTAATTTTCTTGCGTTAGGTGATGGTTATTAATTATTAAATATTAAATAGTGTCAATGTGCATTTTTCAAAACAAAAGTATAACAATATACTCAATCAGAGTCAAGAAACTTGCTTCGACGTAATGTTTCTACGTACAACGTAATAAAAATAATGGATTTGAAAATATTTTTCATCCACAATTCTTTGACCACATTATTATTCTGCACGTATTTACATCAGACCCAGAATTCAAACCTGGGACTCACGACGGCGCGGCTATCGTGGGACTGTACATTCAAGGCCGAATTTTTTTTTCGAAAAGTGAAACAAAAGATTACAATTATTGATAATACACAATTATTTGAAATGCCGCAAAAATATACCTCTTAGAAAAAAACCTATTATTTATCAGTACAAAATATGACAGGTTAAATTCAATACCTTTTATCGAAGAATAATATTGTATATTTTAAACAATAATACCTAAGGACAATTTTAGATTTTCTCGAAACAATACATTTCTAATGTACATGTTTATTTACATAATAATTATTGTAATGAAAAGTACATAATATAAATCTCAATAAGCTTATAAACCTTCGATGATAGGCGTTGGCGTATTTACAGAAGTAATTATTTCATTGCCTATATCATCATCATCAGCCGGGGTCAATCCACTGCTGGATGAAGGCCTCCCCAAGCTTTCTCCAACTCTCTCGGTCCTGTGTCGTTCGCTGCCACGTATTTCCGCCGAACCTTACCAGTTCGTCAATCCAGCGGCTTTAAGGGCGACCCTGTGGCCGTTTCGTACCCCTTGGGTACCATTGGATGACGGCATTTGTCCAGCGGCCGTCCTTTCGGCAAGCAATGTGCCCCGCCCATCTTCATTTCAGCTGTTTGGCAACGTCTATTACATCGCGTACTCTTGTCTGCTTCCTAACCCATTCGTTTCTCTTACGGTCCTTTCGCGTGATGCCCAACATGCACCTCTCCATGCCTCGCTGTGTGACTCTTAACTTTTGGACATCTCTCGTGTTGAGGGTCCACGTCTCGCAGCCATACGTGAGCACGGGTAGCACACATTGGTTGAACACCCTACGCTTAAGACATAATGGTAGCTCACTCTTGAAGAAATAAAAGTGATCAAATTGATCAAAACGTATTTTGATAATAAAACAATATTTCGTTCGACAAATATATTATTATTGCGCCTCAAAATATTAGGAAAATTGATTTTTACTAAAAAAAATGGAAACAAGTGATAGATGTAAACAAAACACCTATCACATTCTCTGGCACTGCAAACTACATATTATTATATACCCAATTATAAGTTGTATATTAGTAATAATTGTTATACATATTTTAGTCACTAGTGCGGTTTCTGTAAACTACTGCGTAGTGTAAGTTTTTGATTAGATTAGTTTACAAGGTGAAAAACCAATAAGTTGTCTTTTACATGGTTGTTAGTTAGCAACATGTATTACAGGGACGCGTCGTATATAATTATGTAAGAGATAAGGGTGTGAAATGCACCACTGTGGTATTTTTTTTATGGCTGATGGGCATCCTACTCCCTAAATACAACGCCTGCTAAATTATTTAGGCACTTCTCTCCTTGGTCGTTCTCTGATAGCTGAGTATCATGACATTATAATACCTATACGTAAATAAAAATATACTGATGAGTGAAATAAGTCAAAATTTAAATATGAAAATGTTTCACATGAAATCACCTTTAAGCGAGTACAATGGTAATTAATATATTTCGATGTATCGATCAAATCAATTTGCTTGAACACAGCGATTGATTGCCTTTTCAATTAGCATCAGCAATATTAGGTTAGCTCTGCACCTTCAAAGACAAAAAAAACACATATCAGGGACACATTTTATATAAACACCAGTAATAATGATATAGTCCATATTTACCCAATCTAAATACTTGTAGTAGCCAAATAAAGACAAAAATCGATTAGACATAGTCACAATTGGTATCGATATCATTGTCATCAATCGGGGTCAAGCCCTGCTGGATGAAGACCTCCCCTAGCTCCTTCCACTCTTCGCAATACTTAGTTCTTCGCTGTCACATATATCCACCAAACTTTATGAGTTTGCCGATCCAACGGGTTTTGGATATCACAGTATCGATGTAACCTCAAATAAGGATCATCCTTCATAAAGCTGTACTTCAAACTATATAATATTCTCCAAATAATCGATCTACTATTAAGCCTGGTTTAAAATAATGAATTAGTAAAAAAAGTTAACTCAATGAGTTACCTGTACCTCGACCGCGCGCGACAGTCGTCACGACTCGAATGCTTGCGGACGGCTTAATAAAGTCACATGTACGTGGAATGCGCGCGAGACAAAACGCGCTATGTGGAAAAGGCCTTAGGCATTGTTAAACAAAGAATTGAGACCTTCGAAATCTGAATTTATTTACGTATACTCAAAATTCCTTCAACTGACAGGGTGATAATAATGTGAACCTACTCAAACGATTATGAAAGCACTTAAAATTCTAGTATAGCATAACTTGAATATACAACAGTATTTCGGCAATATTATGAGTAAAAAAGCATACTAGTATTCTTCAGTTTCGAGGAAAAGTAAACGGCATATGAAAACTATGCATTTCGTGGCTTAATAAGAACCTTTGTGTACGCATTCCTGGTACGCAGCTTAACCAAAATATTCGGGGTTGCAGACAATAAAGTGAAGGTTGCTTTGAAGGTGACCGACCTCCGTTAGGGAGTAGCAATAAAGTATTAGAAATTAACCAATGTATTGGATAATACAATTACTAATATTCAATTAGATTGATCGGTGTATTATTAAGTTATCTGCCATTTGCACGAAATATTCCTGTTTATTTTGTGAAAATCGATAGCGTCTGTTTTTCGGACGTAAAACCAAATTAATTATTCTTCAAAAATTGACGGCCATACGTAGAAGGTTCCAACCCACATAAACTTTTCAATGTTTACGTCGAAATTCTACCAAAATGGCGCAAGTCCTATCTACCTACCTATTTTGGTTTAAGACCGTATTACATTGTAGCTTAAACATATTTTACAAGTCAATTCAAAAATTATAATTTAAAAAAATCTAACTGATAATAAAACAGCTGTCATACTCAAATATTAGTAATATTTATTACTTACGATAGCAGGCCGTAGCTTTCAGATACCTGGGAAAAATTCGCTCAGTTACTAAGTCCGAGATGCATGGAATGTCATGAATATGCTATTTTGCCTTTTATCAACTGTTTAAAGTATAGCTAATAAACTCAAACAAACATAATGCGTGTAAGAACGTAAAGTTTAGTGACAATGCACATCTGTTAGTGACAAATAAATAGCGATAATATAAAATATTTTAAAAATCGATTATATAGGCAAATTCGAAAGACTAGCAGTTTTATAGACGTTTTGTTATATATTATTATTATGTTATATTGACGTATTATCGTAATCCAAAGTCATTTGTATAATATATTATGAACTACTTCTTGCTATGTTAATAAAAAAATTACAAATACTGTATACCTAATGTATTCTGTATCTAAAATTCGTGAATTGATCCCTGATAAAACTATTTAATGTGTGTATTAACTATTAAATAATAAAATAAATATTTTAATAATTATCGGGAAATCGAATGTTGAATTGTATAAGTGATTGCGGAACACGCGCCCAACTCTCCCTTAATACGTAGGTGTAAACCGTCTAATAGTGATGCGTGGGGATTAACTCTGTCTTTTTTATGAGTGTGGATGAATCCAAAATGCTGACATGTTACTGATACAGTCCCACAAACTTATCTGTAGAGCGGACAACATGAAATTACAATGACGCCATATTGAATACGTCATTTCACAGATTCTGTTCAGTTGCGAGTCTTGATTGGGTAGTTTTCGACTGTGGCTCCCCCATCAATTCTCCAGATAAATTTGTGGAACTGTACCTTTTTCGTGCCATAATTTTTTCATGTCATGAGAGTGAACAATTAAAGTCTTTGTAGCAGAAAAACTGAGGAGATTTTGTTTCGAATCTGAAGTTTGCTGATGATTGACATGTTTGTTCATTTGGTCGACCACCAGACTCTCAATATATCAAAATAAACACCATATTATTATAATACACAAAATAAACATAGCTTTTTCTGATATATCAACATTGTTATATTCGTAAATCTTACGGTAGCTACATTCTGTTATTGATGTATTCCTGTAATACTGTGTTTTGGAAATATGCAAATGAGCATCAGTAACGACGCTCTCTTATGGGAAAGTTTAATAAATTACGCATTGTTATAACAACGTAGCACGGGGTCTAGGGATGCCAACAAAGTATTAATAAGTCGATACTCTGGTATCAATACTTTATTGGATAGTATACCAGCACTGATACCCAAGATATCAAATCTTCCGTTCTTTAAATAAGTACTATTTATCGTATTCCCAAGTATCTGTGTACTACACCAGCATTACCCAAATAGGGTTAAGCGAGAGTCGCAAGTTTTTATAAAATACTTTATTTCAAGGTTTTTTTTTGGAAAATTCTAATTTGAAAAAAAAAATCGCCTGCGGAATATTTCTTTTATATGCTACACAAAACATTAACGGTAGTGATACTTGTTACTTACTAAGGCTTCCGCGGAGATTCACAAAACATTACTAAATAATTACAAGATAAAAAGAACTTTTTATATACAGCGTTTTTAAATTTTCTGTTGACTCATATAAACTCGACTTGACTAGCTTAAACGATCAAAAAAATTTATACTTGATAGAAATAATACTGAAATATCATTTTGACATGTCATATTGATTTCCATAGTAACGCACGTTTATATTAATAATTTAGTTGCTAGGACCCCAGACCCCTGAATTTCTTCCGAAATAACTTTTCATACAAAACAGAATTAACTGAAAATGATTTCAATTCTACTTAAAGATGGCTAAAAGTATTTAAAATTGCATTGGCATTGTGTTCTAAAAGTTTCAAATGTCTAGCTAGTCGGGAAGTTAGTTAAAAATCGATTGCAAGATTTGTACTGGATAAACAACCACCGGACAAATAAGAATACGACCTAATAAAAACGTTGTAAAATATATACAATTTTTGGTTATAAAATTAATTAAAAATATTATATGACACTTACTAACTAACAGCACATAATTTTATTGAAATTCGTTATGATACTTTGTGTAAGTGTAGGCAATTGGTGTTCTATTGTTAGTTAATTTTTATTTTATAATCCTACTAGTAGTGACGTTCCGTTAGGCGTTGTTTAGAGACTACACATTGTAATGGAGCAATAAATCCTGGAAGGAATACAAAAATAGTCCAACTCTTCAAAGGAGATTCTGTGAAAATGACAAATTTTTCACCTACGACGCTAGTGGTGGGTTGACGTTAGGCCGAATATAAAACAAATTTTTCTTCTTCTTTGAATATATCTAGTTTAGATAATCTCGCAGAAATACTAAAATGTCTTATATAATATGTATTTACGCACCTGAAATGTGAGACTAAAAATAGAGTGGGCTGCAAATTTTAGTTAGATTAAGGGTAGCAAATTGCCAGTATGTGTCACTACCCACTGTTTTAAATATAATTTTACATAATGCACACAGTTGTACCTAAATATTTATCCGACAAGTAGGAGCACCCAGTTTTACAAAATGATGTAAGATTCCGCTAAACAAAAAAAAAATGGAAAATCGGTGTTTTAGGGGTTGTACAATATGTAAAAGGGTTGTTACTAAAATTGAATGGGGAATATACGAGCTATTTTTACTGAGTGCCGACAACATTGAAAAATATGAAATTCACATCGGAAATGGAAGGTTTTAATAGTGGTTGAAATAAATAGTTAATAGATAATAATATGTCAATAGATTATTGTAACACTCAAAAATGAATAGGCGTATCAACGGAAAATTCATTCTACTCCTATTTGCGGTTATATTAATTAAAAGAATATTAAATTTTAACATGGGTATACTTGATAGTATCGTACATATTACATTCATATATAATGAACATGTCCATGAACAAACTCATTTAAAAAAGAAACGATCAATTAGATGAAAATATGTTATAATTATTATATATATATCATCATCAGCCGGGGTTAATCCACTGCTGGATGAAGGCCTCCCCAAGCTTTCTCCAACTCTCTCGGTCCTGTGGCCGTTTCGTGCCCCTTGGGTACCACTGGATGACGGCATTTGTCCAGCGGCCGTCCTTTCAGCGAGCAATATGCCCCGCCCATCTTCATTTCAGCTGTTTGGCAACGTCTATTACATTGCGTACTCTTGTCTGCTTCCTAACCCATTCGTTTCTCTTACGGTCCTTTCGCGTGATGCCCAACATACACCTCTCCATGCCTCGCTGTGTGACTCTTAGCCTTTGGACATCTCTCGTGTTGAGGGTCCACGTCTCGCAGCCATACGATATATAGCAGCTATAAATGGTATTTTTTGTGTCTCCAAAAAATTATATCGTAATTTCTAATGGATTTAAGTTTTGTACTATTCCATTTGAGTCGTTTTTTGCAACCATTGTTTAGCCTTTCGGCATCTCCAGGCACACACTGGCAACAAATACACTTAATTCTAACTTATATAATAAATTAATACAATCAAGTAGGTAAAAACTTAATGACTCACCTATTAAGGATCTCAATAAAAAATATAACAAATAAATTACGAATAGTTGAAAACCTTACCTAATAGATCATTAGACACCTAATCACTAATAATACATTCAGGCGTAAAATTGGCATTACTGGAAAAACAATGACCCTGGGTAATCGAATAGTATAAAATGTCCATTAGAATTTAAATTTAAATTCCATCAACTATCCTCGGTCGATAGTATTAATATTATATAGTAATTTTCAAGGTTAACTAGGAAAAAAATCAATTTTTTCTTTAATACGAGGGTGGGTCAATAATTCCTTAGAAAAAAGGATTAAAACACTTTTTATTTTTGTATTTTTTTTTTTATTTCTCAACATAATCTCCTTGGAGCTCAATACACTTGGTTAGACGTTTCTCAATTTTTTTTAAACCGTCAGAAAAATAAGTTTTCGGAAGGTCCTCAAAATAAGCATTTGTCCGATCGATGACTTCTTCATTTGAAAAAAAACGTTGTCCACTTAGCCATTTTTTTAAGTTTGGGAAAAGGAAAAAGTCACTGGGGGCTAAATCTGGCGAATACGGTGGGTATTCGACCAATTCAAACTTCAATTCTTCAATTTTAGCCATTGATCGTAAACATGTGTGAACACGGGCATTGTCCTGATGAAAGAGGATTTTTTCCTGTTTAAATGAGGCCGTTTTTCTTCAATTTTGTTTTTTAGCTGGTCCAATAAAGATGCATAATAATCCCCTGTTATTGTTTTTCCTTTTTCCAAATAGTCAACGAAAATAATTTCACGTGCATCCCAAAATACAGTAGCCATAACTTTACCAGCTGATTTTACGGTTTTCGCCTTCTTTGGACATGGTTTGCCTTCGCAATCCACTGCTTTGACTGTTCTTTCGTCTCGGGAGTATAGTGGTGTATCCATGTTTCATCTACAGTCACAAAGCGACGAAAAAATTCATCCGGATTGCGTTGCATGAGCGACAACAGGGCTTTAGAGGCCACCACCCTATTGCGTTTATTGTCGACTGTGAGCAAACGCGGCACCCATCTTGCAGAAATATTTTTCATGCCCAATTTGTCATGTAAAATAGAAATGACGCTACCTTTTGAGATCCCTGTAACCTCAATTATCTCACTCAACTTTAATCTTCGGTCACTTAACACCATATCGTGGATTTTATTGATCATTTCTGGTGTAGTCACCTCTACAGGACGTCCTGAGCGTGGTTCATCCTTTGTTGATGTACGACCACGTTTAAATTCATTTAACCAGTTATAAATAGTTGCAAGTGAAGGAGCAGATATGCCGTGAACTAAATCCAACTCATTTTTTATTTCCTTTGCTGTTAACCCTTTTATATTAAAATGTTTAATAACAGTTCTAAACTCAATTTTCTCCATTTTCCATTTTTCCATTTTCCACAAGCAAATTTTTTTTTTAAATGTACGAGAAACACACAACAACCCGACCGATCTGATTGAAACTTCGCAGCATACTGAATCGGTAGTGCCGCTGCATGAAAACAAACCGCTTACAGTACAATTCGCGCCACCTGTCGGCTTTTCTAAGGACTTATTGACCCACCCTCGTATCAAAATCAATCTAATTTAGGTACCTACTAATCGTACAGATTATTTGAAAAGATTTTAATCAATAAAACATTATAATGGATCGCATTGTTTTAATTTCATAACTAATTTTTACATATAAACAATTTCTGGCGGCGCTTTTTAGTGGACTGTATGTAGGGATTGATTTGGATGCTGGGAAGGTAGGGATTTCAGGCACTAACCTTTAATGTTGATAAGGTGGGTGCGTTGAGCTGGCACCGTGTTACCCACTCCCCACTAGTATAGATGGTAGATACGACGTTAGCGGTAACGAAGGTCGCACGATACATAACTTCTTGTTGAGTCACCATGTGTCACGGCAATCGACGCTCAAAACTTATGCCAGTGATGACGTCTCGACGGGTAACACGTGTTAACAGGTATCACCCCACTAATGTTGAGCAATGGCTGTATTATAACATACCTGGATGCCTGGGAAATAGGTTAGACATTTGTATGGGATTAGGGCTACCGTAATTGGGCGAAACAATGTCATATGTTAAAATAAGATACAATTAACAATCAATTCATATTCTCTTACATTCGAACGCAAATTTTTGTGGTAATGTCACACCTACTTAATTTGACAGATCTGAAACATGTTGAGACTATCATAGCCAACTAAAAGTGATATTAGCCACAACTAAAGATTATTTGTTCCGTGAAATATTGTTTTGTATCGCTTTGTGAATTTCCTCGTTTTCCCATGTGACTAGTTGTTAAAACTAATTTTACTCATATTTTAAAAAGTGTGATACGTTACTTTTGGTTGGTATTATATTTAGTTTATGTGAAACTATGTTTTTAAAATTGTTGACTAACGCGATGTGCAATAAATTCCCACCCAAATTAAATGGCAACACTGCTATACACTACACTGTAGTAGATATTTTTTCGATGTGATATTACATCCCTAAGCACAGCTTATCTCATGGACGTTTATAAAATAATTTAACATTTTTGATTAAAATTAGACGAGCTCTCAGGAAGTTATGTAACAGGACCGATAGCTAAATATACTAACAATTTTGGCATATTTTTACATAAAAATATCATACTTTAATTTAACTTTTACGCGTGGTTAATTTTTATTAATGTTTATTCTTGTTACAAGGCCATAATAGTCAAAAAATAGCATAATTAATATTATTTACACTTTTATACCTTTTTACTTTTTATTATAAACAATTTTATTATTAGTCAAGGCCGACTAAATATGCCGTATCCGTTTATTCAATTAAATGTATACATTTATCACCGCGAAAAAAGCTTCTCCCAACTTTACTAAACAATTATGAAGAATATCTCTTGATGTCGAAGGGGAGAAAGCTTTTAGTTTACGTATTTATAAAAAAATAATTGCCTATGTAACCCTAATTTTCACACGCAGCGACTATTATCGTGCTGTTATATCCCTCAGGGAAGAAGGCAAGGGAATCGGGATGAGTGAGGGTCTCTCCTTGTTTTCTCCGTTCTTCTCGATCCATAGTCTTTCGTTGCCACCTACTTCCGTCAATCTTGATTATCTCATAAATCTAGAGGAGGGTCATGCTTAAGACTATGTGTTCAGTACCACTGGGTAATGGGATTTGTCCACCAATTATCTATTCTTCGTTCTGATATGTCCCTCAGGGAAGAAGGCCAAGGAATCAGATGGCTTGGGTTGACAGGAACCTGATGTGGTGTGATGTTGTTATCCTTCCTTCATCTCTTTACCAATGACTGGATTTTTGTGCAACTCCTGAGTAGTATTCACAGCTGTTACGTTTAAAGACCGTCGTTTTCAAGGTAATTGTCAGATGATTTACCTTCAATGATGTACCTATTTAGACTAGATGATGAGAAGATGATTGGGAAATAATAAGTTTTCACGAAAGTTAAAACATTAAAGTTTGTTCAACGGAAATGCAAGTACATATACAGCGGACAAGATATACGCGTTACAAATATTTAAAAATAATAGACGAAAGGCGTGAGGTGAGTTTCCAATTTTATACATTTTGGTGACATCATTTTAATTAGTTTATTGACGTCTTGTGTGTGATATCCGGCGTGAGTCCATAGTGCTATGACCGTCTGATGATTCACACTTGTATTTATCAAGTTAGAATAATTCTGTAGGTATTGTATCATATTACCTACATGGCTAACCCTTATTTACTTGCAAAGCTTAGTAGGTATAACATGCTCTGAAATTTGGGAGACCATATAACAATGCGATAGAAAGTCGTTCGACCGTACCGACCGACGTAATAGGCAACCAATCTCGATTGTGGAAGAATATGGGATAAACTTAATCATGTGTCAAGAATACGTCATTCTAAGCTTGACCTTTGTTCTGACAACTGCTCTCGGCTTATGTTCTGATGCTGTATATTGGTGTATTTATAAATTGTGACACACACTATTGCACGTCTATAATGTATATTTCATTTTCGTATAACACTCACACATTCAAAATCTTGCTTCAAAGTGTTTTGGGGGCCTATCTAAATTATAATTATTAATATTCTGTGGTCGAAAAATGATATTTTACAAGTATTAGACATCACCAAGTTAGATTTTTTTGGATTCGATTCGGTTAGGTTACGGCAAGGAATATAAACATAAAAGCTTTCGATAAAATTAATCACTGCATTTTACTTGAAAAACTCTGAGCCCTGGGGATTCACGGTTGTATATTTCGTTGGATTTCTTCATATATCTCAAATCGGTCGCAAGCTGTTGCAATTAAAGGTTTTGTACCTAGTTTCATACACATTCCATCTGGTGTACCGCAAAAGTTTGCCACGTATACTAAACGCGCATTAAATTTTGGTAATACTTGAGGACATTGAGCGGACTTTTTATATCTCAGGCTGCCCATTAACTCATAAACCAAATCTCGTTTTTCATTGCGAATGGGTTTTGCTATTCTGTCTTATTAATCTGTTTTGTCGGTTACGGTTATATTAGAATTGCTTTACTTAGGTTATTTGGGTTAGGGTTGGTTAGATTAGATTTGATTTAGTGTACATTTAACTTTTAGCACCCATGATCATCAAGCGGTAACGTGTCGACCCGGAACGGTCCGGAAAATTTACATATTATTTTTCCAATGCGTGTTTGGACCCAGAGTGTGAGTATTAGGTTGAGCAAATGCTTAAAATTCGTTTCTCGTATAATCAAAAATTTGTTAATACAACCTCCAATCTGTCGAGGCCCGTATGATCTTCGTAGGATCGAACATGGTGATGTGTAATTTTTTTATTTTTCTTTGTTTCTTTATTAAACACCACAACAGGCCGTGAAGCCCAATAAGTGGTAAAACTCCCAGGCTTGAGGTAATTTACATATTAGATTTCGTAAATATATTTTGACCTCACTGGGAATCGAACCTAAAGCTCCGGGATGGAAGGCCAGCGCTTTACGCACTGCACCACGAGAGCCGCCATAATGTATATCCTTCCATTATCTCTACACGATTACTCTTTTATATTCATTTAAAAAATCGGCTCTTTTGCAAACATCCCTACAATATGTATAAACGCATGTCAGAGTCAAATTACCCAATAAAGGAAATGAAATATATCAAACGGAAACTGGGTCATGTTTATATTATTCATGGATACATACCAGTTGCTCTTGAGTTTTCATTACATTTATATTAATCGAATTCAATTATTTAGCTTATATATTAAATATTTGTTTCAAAATTTATAAAAAAATCCTACTAATATGCAATATAATATAATCTACTCAATCACATAAATAAGCTTATTTTAAAAGCTCGTTTTTTAATGTATAGACTTTTATAATCTAGAGTCTAGACATAATATATTCATTTCAAGCAAAAAATTGAGCTGCTGTTTCATAGTTAATCCAACATCACTACGAATAGGCATGCTTGCAATTCTAAGAAAATATAAAAGTGACTAAGTATCTATTAGGTTTATGACACGGGAATGAGACAACTGGACGCCAGGACAATTGGACGCCGCACTGTCGTGGAGACGTAAACGGAACGTAGACGATGCATTTTAATCAATTTCTATCAGCTACTACTTAGTAGTTTTAATTTACCTTACTCTTGACATAATGTTTTTTTTTATTGCGGATTGAAAATTACCATGCCTAAGGCTTTATAAAAAATTAAAAAAAACTCTTTTTTCGTTGGAAATTAAACATATGCACGATTAAATCATTATTTTCATGTGTATATTTAAATTCTCGCCAACTATTTAATCATAATAAATGATAATTATTGTATAAATAATAATATTTCATATTTATTTAAAACTACGTATAAGTACCTAACGTCTATTTATTTTCGAATTGCTTGGCGTCCAATAGTCCCGGCGCCAAATCGTCATAAACCCTGTGACACTCAATGTTCGATGATTTCCCATATATACAAATACTTGCAGAGATGATATATTATATACAAATTCTGGGGTAGTCCGGTACTCCAAATATGGGGTTTTTATATAAAGTTCTCAAAAAAACCAACTTTTTTGTTAATGATTCAATAGATCTTAATCCTTGGCGGTTTCTAGATTGAAATAAAAAAAAAACATGAGTGCCATCGATATAGTTTTTTAGATGATAGAAGTTAAACACTGCATTAGTGTGCATGTATCGAAGGAATAGCAGGGGTTTGAAAAATAAAATATACGATAACCGCTTTTATTTCTAGAATATTTTGATGTAAACTCGTGATATTTCATTTGTCATGGCTTTTAATAACTTCTGAACTTCGGTAACTAAACGAAAAATAGGTAAAATATTTAGCAATTATTATCATAAAAATGTCAATCTTTTAAAAGGTTTAAACTTTTTGTATTCATTATATAGTCACTATGCTAAAATGTGACTTGAATCCTTGTAATGTTTTGCATCTCACTTAAGTTTCATCATATATCTATTTCGGTTTAGTAATGTATGTCTTAAACCATTAGAATTTAAATTCAAATTTAATCAAGTACCTTCAGTCGATAATATTTATAATGTATATCTACTATAAATGGAGAATTAATGTATGGCGAAATTCAATATAAACTGATATTTGAATACTTAAATAGTATTTTAAAAACGTACTGGCGATTGACGAGTCGAAAACGTAAATTATTCTAGCAAGTTGTGCTATCAGTACAACATGTAAAACATGGATCTTGAATATTGTAACAATATATCTAAGTAAAATAATAAAAAAGCCCAACGATGCGTGTCACAAGATAAACCAATATAATATAAGGAAGCTTTCGAGTGTACAAATTTATGGAGCTATCCAAACTGATGAAGTGGCAATGAACTGGATAAATGCTGGTATGTAAGGAGTACTAAACGGGTATGAGATTACTTGCAAGCCTATAATATAAGTATGTAACAGCGAAAGACTACAAATTAACAAAAGTGGAAGGACTTATGAACGTTTTTCAAACAATATAGTAGATCGTTGATGACTATTTTACAACGTTTTTCTTAGCACGTATTCTTATTTATCCGGTGGTTGTCTCTGTTGCGCCCTACCATGGCTCTCAGTCTATTTAGGGCTTTCCATGTACTATACCCGAGACTGGCTCCGGGTGGGAGATGCTCTGCTGGCTTTACCCAATCTTCGAGACCCTCAGAGGCTAGGTTCGCTTCCCCTGCCGATAGTCTTTCTTCTTCGGGTAGGACGGTCAGAGGTATAGGTTGAACAAGTGGCTGATATCCATTTCTCGTAAAAAAACAAAAATCTGTTGATACAACTTCCACTCTGTGGAGGTCCATACGATCTTTTTAAGATCAAACAAGGATACTGTATTTTACAACGTTTTTATTAGGTCGTATTCTTATTTGTCAAGTGGTTGTTTATCCGGCACAAGTCTTGCAATCTATTTTTAACTAACTTCCCGACTAGCTAGACATTTGAAACTTTTAGAATATATCAGAACACGATGCCAATGCATTTTTTAAATACTTTTAGCCATATTTATGTGGAATTGATCTCATTTTCAGTTAATTCTGTTATGTATTAAAAGTTATTTCGGAAGAAATCCATAAAAAGTAAAACTATTATTGGTTGCTAAGTGGGTCTTAGCAACTAAATTATTAATATTAATATATACGTGCGTTACTATGGAAATCAATATGACATTTCAGTATTATTTCTATCAAGTACAACATTTTTTGATCGTTTAAGCTAGTCAAGTCAAGTTTATATGATTCAACAGAAAGTTTAAAAACGTTGTATATAAAAAGTTCTTTTTATCTTGTAATTATTATATAATATATAAACATATTTACCTCTCTATTCTGATATATTATTATGATATGAAAATAGATCTCAATTTTCTTTAGAATATAAAAAATGACCAATTAAAAGTTTTATTATTCTTATAAATATAAAGGTAATAACTTCTGTAACACATGACCGACTTACTGTATTGCAATAGCGAGAAGATACATTTTAAACGTATTATCAACTTTAGAAATATGAGTGCCAATTATTTTTAAATTAATTTCGCGTACAAAATGATATTACGGTATTTCAAACTCCGATTGACAAAAGCGATATAAAGTTTTTAGTTTTCAACTTTAATTGACAGTTTTATGTCAATACAGAATAGATTCTTATTTCAATATTTGTCGCCAGTATTAGAATCGTCTTTTAATGATACGAAATGTATTTTATATAACAATCTTTTATTTGGTTGTTCTAATATTATATGCCGCTATATTGGTATTTTATAGGGTTTAAAATACTGCCAAGTTTAACTTAAAATTAGTATAATTATATAAATTTAAAATCGTTAAATTAGGGATTCTAGGGTGTATCCGTATCACAGTTTACCGTGAGATGGTCGTATAGTATTGATATCAAATTCATGTATAAATAAAATACGTAATAAAAACCACCAGAATGCAAGGATACGAGGATGCAGAATGCAATACAAACGAAAATAGGTAGGTAAGTAAATTAGAAATACAATCATAGCGTATAACTTATATTAAATTCTGGTAGGTGATCATAAATATCAATTCGTACCTAATGATAGTGTTATTATCAGATATTTGACAACAATTAATATCAAATTAATGTTATTATTGAATCTAATAATTAACAATTAAACATTACTGTCCACGAATAACGCGGATTTTTTTTTTGATATCTCGCCCACCTTGAAAGTTGGAACGCCTTCTAGTAGGCGGTAGGAACCAGGTTGACTACCCCTGATATAAACGATATAAAACACCAACTCGTGTATCATTCAACACTGCCCGAACACATGTCACACACACACGATGCAACCAGTAGAACAATATATTACGAACATTGGCGGTAAGATAACATCTTACAACATCCCCCCGATAGATGTATTTGCTAAAAAAAATCATGTTTACTTATAATTGCGTAATATTGTCTCTTAAGTCATCATAAATATTCATTGCAAAACCAAAACAAACATTTTAATAGAGTTAAATTGAATCCACAAGGTAAATAAATAATGGCGCCATTCAATTAAGCGGGTTGAAGAAAACCTGAGTTGTTGTTAACATAAGATTTTTATTTCGCTATAAAATGACGCGCCATTCCTGAGGGTCGCTGAACGGAAAAGTCCAAAAAAATGTTTTTAAGATCCCGCAGTAATCCTCAAAATAATTTCGGCCGCATGCTCACCTTAATACCAGACACGGAGCTTAATTTTGTTCGAAGGTTGCCACTCTAGACACGGCAACCCTCAACCCAATATCGAGTGACCGATTAATTGGTGAATCGAACATATTTTGCTTATATTATATTATTTTTTTTACCAATAATTCACGACTTCAAGTAGAATCTTCGGGTAGAATAAGAAAATAAAAGAAGACAGATATTATAAAGAATTAAAAAAAACTGATTCCAATGGTCCAATTTTAATTAAATCTAATTAATAGACAAGCGTGTCCAATCCATTCCATTTCTATTAATATACTGTCCTGTCTGTTGTAGTTATTCATCATTTTATTTCGGTATGACGTCCAACTATTAAGTATAGCTTTTTTTTATATTGATACATACATAATAATAATTATTGATTAATAAACACAGAACAAACATTGTTTTATGGTTGATTATTGTTTCATATCTATTTTATATTACAGTATATCTTTTCTGACCATGTGCTATCCTAATAAGATCATATATGCCCCCACAGAGTGGAGGTTTACATTAACAGATTTTGTTTTTACGAGAAATGGATGTCAGCCACTTGCTCAACGTATTAGGTCCATACTCTGACACATACACTAATTGAAAAACGATATGTGTACTTGCCAGACCCAGGATTCGTATATGGGACACACGACGCTATAGGCTGACGCTTAAGCCGCCGGCCATCGTGGTTTCATATACAATTATGATATGGTTGTATTATTTTGATAGTTTAATGTCTATTGCGGACATAATATACAGTATGTGAGGAAGGATTATTCGATTGAGAGATTATTTATGAACTGCTTGATTGATATGTTTGATATCGACTAAGTGCGTTAATACTTTGGACGCGGAAGACGCACACGGTGCGTAATGACCAGGCGGCCGATCGATGTAATTAACATGCATTTTAAAGGGGGCAATTAAAATCTCATTATCTATTCAGCAGCGAAAGCGTTAATTCTATTTTATGTTGATATAATATGTTACAATGATATTATGTCTTTTCTACCAATGGTTTGAAATTGGCACAATCAGCACCCTTCACCTCACCACTCCACCACTGATATCTGCTATCTTTAGTACATTACCACACAGCGTTGTAATTATTCTTAAAAAACTATATTTTGTGTATTTGTATAAAACTATGATTAGAAGGCAAATATTTAAAACATGGACAGTTAAATTTTATTAATAGTATTTATTTTTAACGTGTTCACACATAACACTATCCGTAAGTTAGTTAGTCAGGAAGAAGGGTGAGCGATGGATATCATTGGGTGTAGAGCAGTGGTTCTCACATGAAATTTAACTGTGGCCGCACAATTGACATTGACAGTTCTATGGAAACGTCTGGTGGCCGCACCAAATTTCACTTTTGTTGTGATTGAAAAAATTAAAGCCAAATTTTATTTACTAAAAAATGGATCAATTTATTTTATATACAAGTCCATTTCACAAAAGACATTTGAATATTTTAGTACATATGTATCTATTTATTTAAAAATAATGCAAATGGAAATTCCTCAATACTCCTTTTTTCCAATGCGAACCGCATGGCTGCTTCTAAGTTTACATCAGCTGTCAACTGGCTTCGATATTTTTTTTATGAAGTGCATTACACTGAATGATCTTTCACAGTATATATTAGTAGGAAAAATCGACAATATCGCAATAAAGTAATTGTTGCCAATTCTTTGAATTTATTTGATCCTTGTTCAACGTATAAATTTTTTCACCCGTGGTATTATTAAAATGGTTTTTAAGTACTTGGTCATGACTCGTTTGCAATAATGCATAACCTTAGCCCAGTTAATTAAATTAAATACTTAAAATGATGTTAATCTCGTTTATAGTCCTATGGAATTTAATTTTTGTCATAATCTGAAAATGTGAAGTCATCATTATTTGAGCGTGGAAAGAAATTTAAGACAAGTCATGTGTATTCATCGTAGTAGATTTTTGGGTTTCCACCGTGTGTCCTTCTTCCTTCTTTACTCAACATTTCGGGCTCGTTGCAGAGGCCATTATCAAGAAATGATATATTTTATGATGAAAATGTAGTGTATGTATGTGAATATAAACGTTGCTCTAAGAATTCTATAAGGAATCCGATTAGCTAAGAGCAAACGTTGCTCAGAGTAATCTGTCAATCGTTACGATCAGGGATACCAGCTCGAATATTGGTTTTTGCTGATAGTGCCGGAAGCCATGTCGTTTTTAACCGTAATCCATCATCCCTATTAATATTTTCAGAGTTTCTATGGGTGTCAATGGCCTCCTTTACCAATCGTGCGAAATATCCTTTATTCCGACCCAATATCTTGGTTTCAAAGTCAAATTTGTGTCCTGTATCCATCGAGTGTAAAGAAGGAAGAAGAACACACGGTGGAAACCCAAAAATCTACTACGATAAAAAACAACCGCGAAAGCCTCAAACGTTACATGTGTATTCAATCAATTTTATAAATATTTTTTTGAAACATTATTTTGTAAAACACTGGTGGCCGCAGCAAAATCCTCTGGTGGCTGCACATGAGAACCACTGGTGTATAGTCTTCAGCAGAATCTGCTTCAGCTTAGGAAAGGTTCAAGAAAATTACAATTTATAGATCGAGTGAATTGGAGGTATGCTGATTTTAATGAATCGCGAAAGGATCTTATTTTTTAGGGAAACCAGCAAAAATAGAGAGAGAAGGAGAAGAACTAAAAATATATTACAAACAACGCATATTAGGTATAATATTTCAATATTATAAGACTATTACTTGTTTGTGTAATTAATATACTTCGTATCATAATTCTGTGAATGCGCCAGCTCAGTATTTTGTAGTTACTTACTTCACAATATAATATCGATGCCTAATATAAAAGGTGTGTTTTTTTTACAATCATTAATAATAACGGCAGTAATCAATCAATGAAACTTAACTAAAAAACTGTTGTTGTAAATTAATACATTTGATATGTGCAAAAATAATTAAGCAACATCGCAAAGAATATTGTAGATTTTTAATCTAGTTGGCATTATTAAAATCAAAAAAATAATACGGTTAATTGAGTAACTAGGTAATGATTCTAGAAAATATCCAGTTATTCGGTTAGAAAAGTGTGTGTAATTTAACATGTCTAGTTATCACGTAGGCGTATATTACCTAAAAAAAGATTTTTTTCTTCAAATATCTACTCAGCCAGATTGTGGTCAACCCTTTAGAGACATTATAATAATGAATAAAATAATCATTTGAAGGTGTGTATGAATGAATTAGTTCAATATAACTAATACTTTATTACATTTAATAATATACTATATCGTATATTGGTACATATTTTTACTTACAAGAAAGCGACATTTTTGTGAAACTCAAGTCATTAGTATTAACATAATATTAAAAAAAATATCGGTTAGGATTAGTTTTTATAATATCACTGTATTTATTCGTGAAATTAGACCTAAACATGGTATTGCTTTTTATAAAAAGATATAAATACATAAGCATTTTATTTTTAATACTATTGGACTATAATATTATATACGATAGAGTGTATAAAATTTCGTTATGTGTTATAAAATATCTAAGATGTAGAAAAATCCTATTTTATAATCCAAATAATTTGTTCAAGTAATCTCAAAATCTCTTTCCTGTCTAAGTTTTTCAATCAATTGTTTTTCAGAAGTTTTACTATCAGTTGTTACTCACGACTATCATGGCAATAGTTTGTTGGTACAAATCAAGGTAGAGGAACCTTTTTATGCTGGAAGGCCTCACTAATTTCTTAACCGTAACACTAATAGGGCCTGCTCACCTGCTGAACCCTACGAGTAGTACAAAAATTTAAAGATAATATTATTAAGTTCTAATAGATTGTATGTGGATGTAAGTATGTATACGTGTGTGTATAAATATAATATATATTAAAAGGTGGGTTTATTTGTGGATTTGTTATATTTAAAAAATAATATAATAAAAAAGTAGGTATCATGTAAGAATAACTTTTAAAGACTGATATCATAGATATATCTCATTAGTTAACTTCATTAATTCCCAATACGTTACCATTGTTCCTAGAATGGACGATTTTACACATCTTGAGCCTAGTATTTTTATTGTTTATAATTACTAATGATCTACGAGACGAGTATTATTAGATTTTGACAATTTATTATACCCTTATCGAGAGTATTATTATTGATAAGGTAGGGCTTTTTTTACAATCATTTCAACTATTCATAATTATTTGTGTGTTATATATTTTTATTATGATCTTTGACCTAATAGGTAGGTGATAAAGTTTTAACCAACTTTATTGAATTAATTTTTAAGTCTTATACGTCGCAGAAGATATTGTGTCACGCCAAACATTAGCTGAACAGATAGAGATTCTAATAACAGTATCAAATTGGAAAATTGGAAAGTAGTAATTTTGTAGTAGAACAGTTAGAGAGTTCTTGTATGTAGCTTCAATCCACTCTTGTCTATCATGTTTCCAATGATAATGGTGATGATAATGATGCTATTAATGTATACCAAAGAAGGGTTCTAAAACTTACAAAGAATATAAATTGCGTGCACTTGACACCATAACAACATCAATCGTTGATCTGTGGCATCATTTATATATAAAAAAATAATATTAGCTACATATAATACCCAAGTATACTTTTGATGCCTGCCATAAACTCGAACAATTTTCCTAGCCAATTTCAAATACGTCATGCAGTGACGGGTATATAAATAAAGACCGACCGAAAAATGTTAGATATTGCAAGGCTTCATTCTTCGCCTTAGAGCTTTAGGCAATGTTATTATTATTATAAGGCTGTTGACCCACGACTCTGACCTACCTCAGAGCTTCGCATGATATGCCAAAACTTGTGGGTATATTTTTTTTTACTGAAGCTTTTCCAGTGGGATTATATTTTTGATTGATTTACCCATGTTACAGTAAAGCTTATAATCGTTAATTATAACTTTTACGACGTCAAATATTATTTTCCACTTGAATTATTAAAAAAAAAACATTGAATGATCTTAATTCTTTTAAATTTCATGTGTTTTATTATAGTTGAGTATAAAAACATTGGTAATTATGGAAAAATAACCCATTTTCATTTTATAAACTTCAGTGAAATGCATAAAATGGCAGGGTAAAGATAGAATTTTTGAATAGAACATGTATAATATATAATATACATTTTTGAACGGTAGACATATTTCTCTGAATTTGAACTTAACGTTTTTCAAATTTTTGTTTAGTTATAAAATATTCAGCAGTTTTTTAAAAATCATATCAAACTAAATATTCTAGTCTAGGTCTAGGACGATTCGGTACCGGGACAATTAGGCGCCACGCAATCGAATGAAATTATAAAATAAATAAGTGTTCGTGAATTATAGGTAGGTATGCTTAAAATATATATTTAATACATAATATATTATTATATTAATATTTAATACATGGTAAGAATTTAAATATGCACACGTAAATAATGATTTAATTGTGAATATGCTTAAGTTCCAACGAGAAGAGAATTCTTTTATTTTTATATAAAGCCTCAGGCATGACAATTCTCAATCCGCAATAAAAAACGTTATTTCAAGAGCAAAATGAATTAAAACTACTATGTAGTAGATAGAGACATTAAATTCCTCGTCTACTTTCTGTATAAAATCGTAACGAACGTCTATTTACTTCATTCGATAGTGCGGCGCCCAATTTTCCTGCCACCCAGATGTTCCATTCCCCATAAAAGAGGTAATCGTTAATTTTACAACGTTTTTCTTAGCTCGTATTCTTATTTGTCCGGTGGTTCTTTGTCCGGTACAAATCTTGCAATCGATTTATAACTAACTTCCGGACTAGCTAGACATTTGAAACTTTTAGAATATATCAGAACACGATGCCAATGCATTTTTTTAATACTTTTAGCCATCTTTAAGTAGAATTCAATTCATTTTCAGTTAATCCTGTTTTGTATGAAAAGTTATTTCGACACCATTATTGGTTGCTAGGGGTCTGGGGTCCTAGCAACTAAATTATTAATATGTACGTGCGTTACTATGGAAATCAATATGACATGTCAAAATGACATTTCAGTATTATTTCTATCAAGTACACATTTTTTTGATCGTTTAAGCTAGTCAAGTCAAGTCAAGTTTATATGATGCATTAGAAAATTTAAAAACGTTGTATATAAAAAGTTCTTTTTATCTTATAATTATTTTTACTCACTTTCTCGTGATAATAATATTTAACTATTTATAAAGTTATATTATTTTTTGATTAATTTAAAAATTAAATTATCATATTATATTTATGCAAATTAGTCATTGAAATATGACGGAGATATTTTCTCTTTCGATAAATGATTGCGTAAAACCTACTCAAGGGTTAAAGCAAAAAGGTTTCATCACTCTTTGAAATGTTTAAATGCGAGAAATAACTTTATTATTTTTAATTTAAACAATTGCCAAAGTAGGTCAATACACCTTATTAAAATAATGAAAAAAAAACTTATAATACACTTAAAACTCCCTAAAGATTGGGTTATTGTTTTTATACACATGTCTCAATGTGTAAGTGATAGAGAGAAAATAAACCGATCCAATGTGCAAGAAAGTTTTAGAGTACAATTTCAAGAAAATTACTAAAAACTCAATGCTTGCACTAGAAAAAAAAATGTGAAAAAATGAACACTCTTTTTTTTAGTCCTTAATAGTCACCAGCGCACTTGTATTTGACATACTTACATAACATACGACGCCCGACGGGATCCACTGGATTCACGCTAATATGCTTTACCAATTAAGCTACGGGCATCCTATCTAATTACGATGAAATTAAGTAATAACTTATCATAATATACTTATCAAATGGCGTTAATTTTGTATATCGGTTTTTGTATTTAAAATCAATGTATCGATGGAGAGGCTTAATTAATAAAAAAAAACGTCCTGTTTGCTCCAAATTCTCTCAACATTTTGAGCATTTATTGTAATAACTACTAGTTCATTTCGTCGTAATTAGATAAGATACCCGTAACTTAATTGGTAAAGGACATCGGCCCGAATACAGTGGCTACAGGTTCAAATTATGAATTAAGAAAGTTACATTTGCAAATCTTGTGAATTATTCGTCGAATAAAATAAATACTCGTAGTGTACTTGCATCTGTTAAATTCCCAGCATCTCAATTATTCATGAAAGTATGTTTAATCACCTTCTACGTACTACAGATATTTGTGTATTATTAATTTTATTGTAGAATCGTAGATTCAGACGCGTAATAAAATTATCCCTCTCTCACACAGATACACATTCTCACACATATGCAGTCACAAGGGTTGTTCGTGTAAACTATCTAAGGTCAACAAATAAAATGTAAACTAACTCAGCCAGTATTGAATGTGCGTATTTTTCGATTACAGAAATGCTCCGAGACGGTCGTCAGTGAAAAGAGAGTGTACAGGACTTTCGCGAGGACTCTACCCCCTTCAAGCAAAGTTTCCAAGAGTGTCGTGGCATTGTTGCGTGCCTTTCAGTGGACCAAGTTTGCCGTCGTATCCGGGTCGAGGCCTGCTTGGGGCAGTAATCAAATGGAGGCTATTAAGGTAAGATGAAATACTGACCCTATTAAATATTAACAAGTAAATACTGACATCTGAACAACTTTCCACCCTATATACAGTTTCCTAAAATTCTCTTTGTTAATATAATACGAAATAATTACTTTTATTCATGCAACGAATAATTCACAAGAAGTCGAACATGGTTATTACGAGGAAGATGGAACCAAAACAACTGAATTTGCTCGTTATAAGCATTACTCGTCATATAACATTTTTCGCGCCACGTTCTATTTTACATAAAAAATCTGAAAACCATCGTAAAAATACCCGAAACAAGCATGGCATTAATAAACTACAAAAGAAATTGTTTATTGTAATGAAGTGCTGAGCCGCCGGCGCTAGTAAGTACCTACTGACTTCACAAAGCTTGGATTTTTTAAATAAAATTTCAACCATATGCGTGGATAGTTTTTCAATGTTATCGGCGAAAACACCAAGTAGGTACTTAGACATTTAACTAGTGTCATAAACGTAATCCGACCCCGGCGGTCGGATTTTATTGTTTAGGGTCAAAAATGTTGTTTTTAAACGATCGACACATTAACAGTTTTGCTCGGTATACCCGAGAAGTAGCTCGTTATAAAAGTGAATAAATGTATGGAGAAAATCGTAAACTAAAATGTCAACGAAAGTTTCCTCGTTACATCTGAGATCTAGCTATTTCCGTGATCGTAATAACCAAGTTCGACTGTATAACATTCTAATTGTTATTATTGACATAATTTTGAAAATATTTCTGAGAAAATATATTATAGCCAATACCCACGCACATATACCACTATGCTAAAGGTACCATACTCAATTACGACAAATTTTAACTAATGGCTTTTATAGTACTCTCTGAAGCGCTTTTTTCTATTGGTTATAATATATTTTCCCAGAAGTGATTTCAAAATTATCTATGTTGAATCTAATATGAATTTTAGTTGTACACTAAATCGCTAATACTATCTGTCCCCTAAAATATATGGCCATTGCGTTTGACTCCAACATACTTTTCCAGTAGAAAGTGTGAAAAACAGCCGGCAAGGGACGCATGGTGGCATAGGGGGGTAAACCCAACATCTAGTGGTTAAGTTGGCGCGTGGCATCACTCCACTTTTTATATAACAGCTTTCGAAAATACACAATTTGAAAACCTCTCATGCATATACCTCCTTGAAAAAATCTTTAAAAAAAATACGACACCCGACGGGACTTGTACTGACCTGTAATTACTGGATTCGTTCCAATGTGCTTTTACAAGTATTCTTCTTAATTACGACGATATTAACTAGTAGTTCTTACATGAAATGCTTATCAAAATACTATACAGTTTTGGCTATCGGATTTTGTTTATTAAATTAAGATCAATTAAATTCATTTATTATTAACCGACGTTACGGATCGCTCCATTATTTAGTTTTTATAACGTACTTAGACTTGCTAATAATTTAATAAATCATATCTTTTACTCAACTTATTACATTTAACTTCCATAATCTGGCGGTTCCCATTCAAAATTCATTAAATAACCTATATAGATTTTGAATAATGACGGAATCTTTTTAATGCACAGGAATGATTTTTTTTTTTGATTAAACGACATCTACCTTTAAATTGACTATTATATTTTTCAAAATTAAATGAAATTACGCATTTTGTCGTAATTGACGGATTGCTCTAAATTTGCTCCAAAGAGATTTTTTTTAAATTGTTGTATTTATCGGATGTCAAAAGTAATTTCAATCGGAATTCCAAAATATAAGACTTAATCAATATTTTCACTCGGTGATAAAACATACTGATTGAAAGACATTTATATGTTACGTTCACAATAATACAAATATATTAACGAAACCAATAAAAATATTATATTATATGCACTAGTTACATTATATTTGGAAACAGACTTGCCAAAACCAACAGCGACGTACTGATGGCGCACACGTAGGGTTTGGCAATGCATTCTGTATGAGAGACACTTAAATGAGGTCGCCAAAAGCTACATTGATGTAACGTGACAGCTCCGCTGCTTTGCTTTGTGATATGTAGAGTCAGGCAATATGCATCTAGGGCGACAGGTTCTTCTATTCGGGAACGGTTAAAAACGCCACATGTGTGTCACCGATGGCATTTAAAGTTCTTAAATTCCTTTGCATACGACTATAATTCCCGCACGTGGAAAGGTTTGCACGTGCAAAAGTTTGCACTGATATTTTAGTCTAAAATGACATACAATGTGATTATACAGGCTATGTATGCTAGGCATAGTTTAAAATAATACTGGAAGCATAAAACATTATGTCAACATATCATATTTTTCTGTCTAATTGTAATACTCAGTGGCAATTTATCGCATTGGCGAAATTTTCACAAGGGTGTTTTTAAAGCTACCAGCGAATCTATTCTATACACAAGACTGCTATTGACCGCTATCGGCGGCTAACGAGGGTAGTATTTCACATTTATATATGGAGA
The DNA here is from genome assembly GCF_057557595.1 of Rhyacophila brunnea. Taxonomy (NCBI): domain Eukaryota; kingdom Metazoa; phylum Arthropoda; class Insecta; order Trichoptera; family Rhyacophilidae; genus Rhyacophila; species Rhyacophila brunnea. The sequence goes on along the minus strand of NW_028232882.1, from coordinate 1,833,263 downwards.
TATTACAATTGTTACAATAAGTTAGTTGTAATTGCGACATTGATTGCAATGTTTTAACAGCATCTCTCTTGGCTGTGTTAACTTTTAGAGCGAGATAGACAGTTTTGACAGTAAAGAAGGCTTACTTATACATACATATAATAAACTACCCTCAATAGCCGTCGATAGCGGCTGATAGCAATTTTGTGTATAGAATAGATGCGCAGAGACTCATACGTGTACGTGTACCTACCTAAAAACAACGCCGAGAGTATGTTTCGTGGAAATGCTCGCATTCGTACTAAGTTGATGATTTGTATGACAGTTTTTAGATATTTGTCTGGGTAGCCAAAGATACTCGTATGTAAATGTAAATAAAAAAATTACATACAATTTGAGACTCAAATTTAAGGTTGGTGGCATTCTCAGTATGTCTCAGGGCAGCACGTCACTGATTTTAGATATATTTACAGTAAAATCTTGATCAGTTTATATACTGTCCCCTTCTCATATACAGAGACATTAGTACCTACTAGTATCCTTCAAATAAACCCAGATAAATATGACATTTCTTATCCATCTTGTATACACATTGTTCACAATCGTAGATGAAAAAGACAAAACTAAGCACATTTCTTATAACTGATGACAAATCAAAAAAGTGGCTTTTCCCTTTCAGTAGTAAGAAATGGGGTGAAGAAATTTATTGTCTAGATCAGGGCTAATTAATCTTTTTGAATCTTACCACAAAGTTTTTGTATCCGGTAAATAAATTGTACGTGTACACTATGGCGGTGAATATTATTTATTCAAATGACAGATGGCAGAATAAATCGGATAACACGGTTCGACATCTAGCATTTACTCGAGATGAAACGCTTATTAATGTTCAAATTAGATAAAATAAAACCATTATTTGACATTGATTCGTAATAAATATTAACGACAGGTAGGTAATGTGACCATTGTAATGATGTATTAATTGTGTCAATAGATGTATTATTACAATCTGATTATTGATTAAAATTTACGCATTTAAGCAAGCTTCATTTTCTCCCAACGAAAGCGGTAACATAGCGCTTCTGAATTTTATACCTGAAAAATATCAGTGCGCTTCCACTTTGTTGCCGTTAATAAGTACCCCGATTTAAAATGTAACTTCCCCAGGCGAGTTTTTGTTCGGGTCGAGAGAGTGTGTTGCAATCTTAAGGCGAAGCCTTTCTCTTCTTGGTCGTGCATTCATGGCTGAGGATCGTGACCACATTTAAATTTCGCCATCCTTTGAGCGACCAAGATTTTCCATCCTTCTCGATCTTCCGCTTCTCTCAGGGCAGAATGGATGCTGCCCCCAGTCAGCTCTTTCACTTGGCCACTCCATCGCGCAGACGCTCTTCCTCTGCTTTGCCTTCCCTGGAGGCTACCCAAAACTACCAGTCTCTCCAGGTTGTCCGGTCCGCGCCTGACAATATGTCCAAAAAACTGCAGAATTCTTCTCAGACATATCGTAGAGACCCGTTCCTTTATCTTCAGTCTCTGGATGATTGACTGGTTCGTCCTGTGCTCCGTCCAAGAAATGCGAAGTATTTGGCACCAACACCACATCTCAAAAGCATCAATTGCCTTCCGTTCTCTTGTCTTCAGGGTCCACGACTCGACTCCGTATAGAAATATCGAGAACACTAATGTTTGCACAAGCATCATTTTTGTGACAATCGAAATTCCCCGATCCTTCCATATAGTAATAAGGCGTGTCATCGCACTTTTTGCAATCTGTGTGCGCCTTCTTATTTCCGCTTTGCATCCGCCCTTTCCACTGATGGTCGATCGAAGATATACAAATTCGTCGACTGTTTTGAGGTTTTGGAGTGTACTTGGTGTTGGTAGAAGGTTGGCCCGATCAACAACCATTAACTTGGTCTTATTCCTATTAATAAGGAGGCCGTATTTGTGACTCTCTTCCTCTACCCGGTGTAGCAGCTCTGTGAGTTCTCTTTCATCAGCAGCGATTAATGTGGTATCATTTGGAAATCCTAAGTTATTTATTTTCTGGCCACCAATTGTTATTCCGCCTTGCCAATGGTCTAAGGCTCTTCGCATTATATGCTCTCCATTTATATTGAATAACTGGGGAGATTAAACACATCCCTGACGAACTCCCTTCTCGGTTCGGAAACTCTCAGAAAACGCACTATTTGCTCTCTTTTTTGTGTGGCTATTGTTATATAAGTTTTTGATGAGACAGGTAAGGTGTGATGGAACTCCCATTTCCAGAAGTACCTTCCACATACAGTTCCATCTTACGTAGTCAAATACCTTCTGGTAGTCAATAAAGCATAACATCATAGGGGTATTAAACTCTCTGCATTTTTCAATTAGTTGTCTGATGTTCAGAATTTGCTCTCGAGTTCCCTTGCCCATAACAAAACCTGCTTGTTCCTTGGGTATTTGTCGGTCGATGAAATGCTTCAGACGTCTGCTGATTATATGTAATAAGATCTTGCTTGCATGTGGAATAAGTGAGATTGTTTGATAGTTTTCACATTTACGTGAGGAACCTTTTTTGTGCAGGGGGATTAAAATTGACTCTGTCCAGTCCTTGGGCCATACACCTCTTTTCCAGGTCATGTTGCATAATTGATGTATGATTCTTTTTCCGTCATCATTGACCTTTTTTAATGCTTCTGCAGCTATGCTATCGCCACCTGGTGACTTGTGGGTTTTTAGTCTCTTTATCGCCTCTATCACTTCACTAAAAAGTATTTCAGGCTCTTGCTCATCAATACGTACGTCAACCACCTCATTATCCGCTTTTGTATCTCTGTATAGGGCTTCACGACTTAATAATTCACAACTTAATAAACTAAATTTTAATAATAAATATGACCATAAAATATATGTAATAATAGGGTGCGGTCCGATTCAACAAATTCACATTTTATTACATTTTTACAATTGTAAGTTTATCTTTGACTTCAAATAAAAAATATTTTTTTAATGTTTTCAGATACATATTTATTCAATAATACAGTTGAAATTGTAAATTATCAAAAAAATATCTCAAATTGCAAGCTTCGTATTTTTCCGCTAGGTACCTTTTTAAAAAAGGCTCAGTAAAGACTTCACCTTAAGTCCCATCAATACGTTCCAAAACTGTGTATAATTACCATTTATCCATGACCTATTCTGAGTCAGAACCGTTTCCTCCTGTCAAGTCTATCAGGCACCATTCGAGAGGGGTGCAAGGCTAGTCAATGCGCTCACCAAAGACATAGACATTTTTAGTGATGTGCTGTGTATTTTGTTTTTTTAACTTTATTTTACTGTATACAAATGTTTTTTTTTGTTCCCTCTCGTGAGGGTAATATTTTGTTATAATGTAAATTTCATGTTGTGAACATCCTGAATTTATATTTGTTATACCCACAATGTTTTGTTTTCTTAAATACTTAAATAAATATGTTTATCAAAAAGATATACCTGTCTTTCGAATCGAAATCATATCAAGTTTTCAGCCATTTCCCGTACACTTACATCACCCCTCTTTTACAGTGGTTACACTAAATCTACTTTCGAGTGATGCAAAATTCTTTCTGTTCTTACATAAGATATATGTCTTTATTGGTTTTCATTAATTTAATACCAATATAAATAATATATATGATATTATTGTAAGTATTCTTAACTTACTTAAATATTATTTTCTTCTACCTTAGAATTTTCATTTTGCTTATACTCGTAGTTAGAATTGAAAATCCTGATACGCGGGTAATAGTAAGATTTTCAGTGCTCTGATTACTAAATTTGCTTTTCTTTTTAATTATAACCAGAATGCACACAAAAGCTCGGAGCTTTTGTAAAAACTGTGGAAAATTATCTCATTACTTTGCATTTCAATGAATTGCACCAATTGGATTATTAATTTTGACCAAATATTCATACCTGGTCGCATCATAATAAGCTTACACAGACGTTATTTGATAGTTTTTTTTTCCAAATATATAAACATAGTATGTAGAAAGTAGCCACAATAAGCTTATTTTTTATAATCTACTTAGGCAGTGATATTCCTTGATGGTGGGCAGGCCATGCGTTGCTTGGGGTCAGCATATTATAAAGTGCGACAAATGAAGAAACGAATACAAAGTTTGAGAGAAATGGCAGTTTTACATAAGGCAGTTTTCCAGAAGCAGAAGATGTGGTATTCGTATAATATGTATAAAATCCTGGCATCTTATATTATTCCTATTTTTTTGCTACCCAATAGCGGGACCTCTGCGTACTTTTGAGACTTTGGTGATACTCAATTTTTAGTAAATGATAACTTTACTAGTAAAATATGTCGGTTAGTACCATAGACGTATTAAATAAAGTTAGTACCAACAAATTTGCATACAATTTGAGATTAAATAATTACAAGATAAAAAGAACTTTTTATATACTTACGACGTTTTTAAATTTTCTGTTAAATTATTATGCTCAATATGCTCAAACTTGTACTTGATATGAAGTAAATAAAAAACAAACAAAATATAGAATACTGAAATGTCAAAATGACATTTTATTTTTATTTCCATAGTAATGCACGTATATATTAATAATTAAGTTGCTAGGACCACCCCCTTAGCAACCAATAATAGTCTTTTACATTTTACGGATTTTTCTGAAAAAACTTTCCATAGAAAACAAAATTGATTAAAGATGGCTAAAGGTATTAAAAGAATGCATTGGCATCGTGTTCTGATATATTCTAAAAGTTTCAAATATCTAGCTAGTCGGGAAGTTAGTTAACAATCAATGGACAATTAACTACCGGACAAAAAAGAATACGAGCTAATAAAACGTTGTAAAATGAATCTACCTTAGGACAGTACTCTGACTAGGAACGTCACTGTACTAATAGACTGTTACTTTTAGGGGTTTTAAAGGTTTTTTACAATATTTGTTACATACCATAGATCATTAAGATATAAAAAAATGTTATTATTTAAAATATTCCGCGACGTACCCAATATGCTAACCAACTCAATTTTGGGTTGCGACCCATTATAGTTGGAGAGCCCCTGGTTTATATATTATCCACTTGAACTAACTGTCTGTCATTCTTATCACGGTCTATAATATTTTATTTCCTAGCGTCTGAGAACAACTTATCTAACGTATGGCATAATGTTTTTTATTATGTGGTCAAACTATTTGTAAACCTACGAGAAGAACTATTTGCCGTCCAATCATTATTTACAGCATTTTTACAGCATTTTGGGTTAAGTGTCAGGGGTGGACTGAGGAGGAGTGGAGAAAAATAACTGTGTAATTGAATTAACTTAGGAAACGAAATTATATTATATACTATTAGATAGTAAATGAGTATATTATGTAAAAACTATTTTGGTTTAAGGTAGATATATAGTATAACGTGAGGTTACTGCCAAAAGTTGGTAAGTTGATAATTTAAGTACTTAGAATTACCAACAAATTATGTGTTTATAAATAAATATGTAAACAAGAAAAAAAAATCAACGTCATCAGATATATAGACCATGCACATAAAGCACAAATAAATTACCATTATGCCTGATTTTAAAAGGCATCAAATTGTAATTCCTCCATAACATTATTTAATTATAGTACATTAAAAGAGTATACTGAGATACTTAGTCCAGTGTATAAATTATACATAAAAAACTTTATTTGTCTTAATTTTATCGCTACAGAGAATGGCTGCTGTGCATTTAAAAATTGAGAGTAGCTATTTTGCTTCTAAAGTTGTGATTATATTGAGATGCATGTTGCGTACTATCACGAACACGATCTCTGTAAAATATACAATGATAGAGTGACCTAGTAACGAGTCTCTGTTAATTCAATAATATTTTGAATAGAACCCAACCCGTAGACCATAGATAATAGATAACATTCTTATGGAAAATACACAGTGCCAACTACTAAAAATAAAAAACACGCGATTTTGACATGTGATTTAAAAATAAGTAGGTATATATAACATAATAAAAAACGTTTATTGAGTCATGCTGGTGTCGATGCAGTGCAACATAGCTTGAAGTGACCTCATTGTTGTTTTGGAGATTTCGGCAGATTTTGCTAACTGACAAAGTTTGTTTAAAGACTCAAAATGTGCTACGGGATTGTAGCATCAGTCTGATAACATTTTAAACACCAAGAAAAACGACATTACACACTTTATCCCGTAGCGGCAGCTTACTGTGACGTCACGTGATAGTACGCGACATGCACCATAATATATTTCGCGCTTAACCTACTCAATTTTCTTTGAGGACAACCTTTAGGTTCGGTTAGAAACATTTGTGTTACTTTTAAAAGAATAAATGAATCTAAAGTTTTGACTTACTCGTGCCCTTGACTCGTATCTACTATATATCTCATAGTTCGTCCCAGTTTGGTTTAAGTATTTCCTCCAGCGCGGTCGGTCCACCCGCTGGGAAATGTTTTTCCACTAAAAGCTTTCACCTTTTTCAAGCAGGGGACGTGATCTCGCAAACATTTTTATCGAGTTTTGACAAATCGTTCGCTATTACTGGGCGGGAAACTGTGTGTTTTTTTTTCTAAGAACAATACATATTATTTGACTACTTAGTGATTTATTTTTCTTATGAAATAAAGACTGGTTAAATAATTGTGTAGAAAAACGTACTAAAAATAAATACAAGATAAAAAGAACTTTTTATGTACAATGTTTTTCAATTTTCTGTTGAATCATATAAACTTGACTTGACTAGCTTAAACGATCAAAAAAATTGTACTTGATAGAAATACTGAATAAATATAGAAAACTGAAATGTCATTTTGACATTTCATATTGATTTCCATAGTAACGCACTATATATTAATAATATAGTTGCTAGGATCCCAGACCTCTAGCAACCAATAAAAGTGGATTGGATTACGGATTTCTTCCAAAATAACTTTTCATACATCACAGAATTAACTGAAAATGAATTCAATTCTACTTAAAGATGGCTAAAAGTATTAAAAGAATGCATTGGCCTCGTGTTATGATATATTCTAAAAGTTTGAAATGTCTATCTAGTCGGGAAGTTAGTTTAAAATCGATTGCAAGATTTGTACTGGATAAACAACCACCGGACAAAAAAGAATTCGACTTAGGTATTAAAAACGTTGTAATAATAATACAAAAAATGTAAAATGACGAGAAAGAAATAAAGAATAGTAATAATTGGAGTTAATGAAAGTCATGAAAATTTTTCATCTAATTATTTTATATAGTATACCCCTTTCGAGATATAATGAGAAAATATGATTGTCGAATTTTAGGAAATAAATTCGTTGTTAACCCATCATTGCTTCTTCATATACTTTGTGTATTTAGCTGAAAATATTTGTACTTACTTGCTTCATTAAATTTTTACCGTGGTTAAAGCATAGTTGTTGTCTAGGCAGACAATCACTAGAGATCTAAATGAGTGTAAATAACTAAAGGAGGCGTTCATCTAGCAGTAGATCAACTACAGCTGATGATGATAATGATGATTCATTGAACAAACAATAGTTTGTGTATCGTGGGTTACTGCCAAATGTTTGTAAGTCTCAAACGGAGTTATAGTCATTTTAAAGTTTGACATCTCCTATAAAATCTGTCGTAGCATAAACATAATTTGGCAGACGATATTTTACATATATTGATAGTTTTGTGTGCATTTCTATTGGAACGAAGGAAGAAAACCACCGAAAGCCTTATCGCTGTGGTTCCGTTGTCAGTATATCTATTTCAGTTATTTCAGTAAAAGTTACATCAACTACATTATAATATTTCATTTTATCCACTATATTATAACTAGTAATTTATATCTTTCAACACATTAATTCGAGACAAAATGCGGTTATATGCGGCTATCGAGTGTAGTTTATCATATTTATGTATTGAGGTGGTTAATTGTTACAATAAGTTAACCGTTTAAACTGTTAAAACTGTTTATCTTGCTCTAAAAGCTAACACAACCAAGAGAGGCGCTGTTAAAATATACCAGTACTTTTGACAATTAACTTATTCTAACAATTATACATAAATATGATAAACTACCCTTGATAGCCGCCTTGTACATATAATATATGCGCAGGGATGACAGAATGGATTGACAATTTATATTAAAACACTTTGTACGCATAGTTAAAAACTTTTGGCATATCATTTTAAAAATTGGAATGCTATATTTTAACGACAATTATCATTATAAAAATACCGTGATTGGTCTTACAAACCTTTTTATGTACCGACATTTGTTAAAGGTTCAACACTATTGGTAAATATCGATTAATTTTTTTTCCATGACCATAAATATTGAAAACCAGCAGGTACAACTTTAATCAATACTATGACTACCTACCTAAAAAGGTACCTCTCCGTGGTTGGATCAAATCTAATTTTTTTTTTGGCATATATATTCATTAGCTGAATACATATAATTGACCATTAACTCAAAATACGTAAGAATTACCAACTTTTGGTAGCAACCCCATGATGTAATATAATACTGCGCGGAGGAAGCGTGAAGGGGGCGAGGCAAATGCGTGAAAAAGTTCATCATGTTTTGAAGAACAAACACATGGAATAGCTTTATCTATATTTTTCTATAATCTAAGACTGTGCCCGTAACCCATACCATTTCAATTTACCTGAATGCGACATTACGTTTCTCTCTCTATTAGCTCCAGACAGGACATAGAGCTTAATGTTTGAGAGGACTGATCCTCTCATAGTATTATTTAGAACCGGATTTTAACTAATTTGATTAATTAAAAAGATTTAAGGAAATTAAAACGGAGTAGTCATCCAAAGCATACACTGGATCTCTGAAGTTTAATCATATTTTTATTCAATACAATTTAATTAATATACCCTTCACATGACTTTTTGAGATATTTTTAAAATTTGGTGTTAACTAAAAAAAAATGATGAGGGTTGTGATACTTTAATAATTTATTCGAACAGCCTGCCAACATTTTGCCGGAAGCTAATTAAAATTTTATTCAGCTCTGAAGTAAGTGCACTTGGGGTGAGCGAAAATGTTAAAAAATACTTAGAATTTTTGTAAGTATAAGGTTTTCGGATGTTTCAACACAATTATGTTCTAACTGTAGTAAACGGACTTCGAGATATAATATTGAGTAACGACAATGGGTCAGTACCGTAACGTCAGTATCGTGCATTATTAAGTATAGTTAAATTTGGATATATTATAAAACTCGATATATCTATAGAGGTATAAAATTACAAATTAAATATCTATTTTCCGTAATGTCAAATTATAGTAAATTCGGTAAGGAGCTGACCGCAATAATACATTCCGCAAATCCGTTTTTCACTTAGTCAGTCATCCATTGACGCAAACGCCAGATAATAGCTGACTCGATTATTTTAACAAAAAGAATATTATTTTGATTGTATAAATAGCGAATAATAATTTATAGGAAAGGTCACTCAAATCTAAATACCTGGCCCGTTACTATCTCAGTCTATATACTATCAGTTAATTCATATCATTGTACCGATTGTACCGATTATACCCTTGTACTTACCTTGTAATCATAAATAAACTGTCACTCCTCCATCATCACGAATAACTACGATCGTCTTTCATCTACAACACTATCGACGACCCCTACGTCATATCCTTTGCTTCATTACTAAAATTACAGGCTTTTCCAAAATCTTCTTCCACTTGGAGCAATGTTGCGCTGATTTTGTTGATTTAGTTGGTTAAGTTTAGTCACATATAAGAGCTTTTTAATTAGGTGCTCTAGATTCATTGATTGATCAAATTCAGTGGAAATTTTTCTCTCTCACGAAATATATATTTTTGACTTTTCCGATTTTCATAAAACCACGCGTAAAACTTCAAATCTTTCACGTACCCCCGGGGACATGCATACCTCCGTTTGATGCATCGTCATCATCAGCTGCTGGATGAAAGCTTTTCCAAGCTGATTCCACTTCTCGCGGTTCTATGCGTTGCGTTGCTACGTACTTTCGCAGAATTTATCCATTCCATCGATCCAGCGGCTTTTAGGTCAACCTTGCAGACTTTTTGTACCTCTTAGGTACAACTGAATGTCTAGATTTGTACAACAGTTGTCCCTTCTTCAACCTATGTGTCCAGCCCATTTCCATTTAAGATTTTTAGTGAACTCTATTACATCGCTAACCCTTTTGTTTCTGTTTTCTCATCCAATCGTTCCGTATTTTGTCCTTTCACGTTTTACTCAGCAATACCTTTCCATACCACGCTGCAATACTCTAAGTTTCTGAATCTCTCTTTAGGATCCAAGTTTCACACTGATATATGATTACGGGAAGCATACACTGATTGCACACTTTGCGCTTTAGGCACAGTGGGAGGTCATTTCTAAAGATATTATTCAGGCGGCCAAAAGTTTGGTTAATCGGTTCTACTGATTCGATTCGATTGTATCTACAACATGCCATGATGTCCAATGACAGTAGTGTAGTGAAACAGTAATGTAGTTTGTATTATAAGTGAAACAATCACAAACCTTTTGATAAAAATGTGACGTAACAGGAATCGAACAAGGAGCACCCGGATGAAAGGCCAGAACCTTATATAGGCGATAAAATGCTACTTATAATGGAAATTCTATTCTAGTACAAGGTTAACTGTAGCACAAAATAAAATGATTTATTAATATAATATCTGAATAAGGTGTTTACTTTTACTAACAGTGAAAGAAAAAATAACGCTTTTACTTTATGTATGAAAACAAATTGCTTGTAAATAAACTTATTACTTAGCCTCGCCATTAATAGCATATTATAGGGGTAAATAATTGAAATGTTCTAACATAAAAGCTTAAAGCCCGCTGGAACATTTACCGAGGGAATCTTTTCTGGCTATTTTACTATTAACTGGCGCCAGGCGACCTTGCTTTAAAAATTTGCAAAGTAATGCCTCGTCATATGCGAGTTAATTTTTAAACCCTAATTCGTTTAAACCTTGACATATAAAATATAATTAACAGGGACATATCTATTCAGTGAATGACTGTCCACTTTAAGTTAACCCTTAATAAGCCTGCGCTATTTTATTTAATTTGTTTATTGAATAAAATAAAGCACATTAGTCTTAAAATGATCTGTATTCTTGGGTGACGTAAACGTACCCTATGGTTGTAAATAACAGCCTACGATGGCCGCGCGGCTTAAGCCTTGGCCTATAGCGTCGTGGGTCCTAAGTTAGAATCCTGAGTCTGGCAAGTACACATATTTATTTTTCAATTTGTGTATGAATCAGAGTATGGACCTAATAGGTTGAGCAAGTGGCTAACATCCATTTCTCGTAAAAACAAAATATGTTAATACAATTCTTAAATATAGTTTTTTTATCCTCTTATTGAAAAATATTGTAGTTTTTCCATCATTATTTTGGCAGGGACAAAATATTTATTGGAATATTTTCTTTTACGACAGCATGCATGTATTTTTTAAGTAATAATTTGGCAAACAAGCATAGAGGGGGTATTTTTAGGTCCAAACTCCTCCTATTGTGTAGGTAAATGGCAAATTATTTACAATGGTGTGTACTGAAAGGACAAAAATAGGAATGAGTGGATTAGGAAAGAGCTTGCAATGTAATAGAGTTCGCTAAAAACCTCAAATTGAAATAGGCTGGACACATAGGTCGATGAAAAGACAATTGTTGGGCAAATCTAGTCATCCAGTGGTACCCAAGAGGTACAAAACGTCCGCAAAGTAGACCTAGTGGCCGTTGGATCGATGAAATGATTAAGTTTTACGGAAGTGCGTTGCAACGCAATGCACGGGACCGAGAGAAGTGAAATCAGCTTGGAGAGGCATTCATCCAGCAGTGGATAGAGTCAGGTTGGTGATGATGATACTTAATATAAATAAGCAGATATAATACATAAAACTAATAAAATTAATGTAATAATTATGATTGCAATAGACATAATTTTCTGCGGTAGTTAAGTCACCGGATTATAATATAAAAGAACCCGAGATTGGTTTTGTAAGTGTACCTAATTGTGAAGTAGTAAAAAGGATTTATAATAAAAGTATATTCAATTTCAAGTAGGCTGTTTCTACTTTCTAGTATCAAAACTGGCTGTGATATACCAAATTCTTCCATTGTTATTCTTCAACTTGAAAAATATTTTAAATTTGATAGTAATGCGTTACAAATTTATTAAACAACAACACCAATTATTGAACATACTTAATTTTGAAAACGTTTCTCAGAAAATATATTATAACCAATAGAAAAAATCTTTTTGAAAAAAGTAAGACTCCCCACAGAAATCGAACTCGCATCTCTCGGGTATCGCGCCCATGCACATAGACTACTATGCGAAAGGCGTCATACTTAATTGCTAGAAATTTTAACTGATAAATGGCTTTTAATACTCCTTGAAGCGCTTTACAAATTATGTATGTTCAATAATTAGAATGTTACATTCTTAAATCTTGTGAATTATTTGCTGAATAAAATAATAGTTATTTAAAAAGAACATCATCATGAAGAAATGAAATAGGGCGAAGGGTGGAAATAAGCTGTTATGATTCAATATCAATAGTGTTCACTAAACTTTCTCAGTCATGCGTATTTGTTTTTATTAACCTAAGACTACAATTTACAGATAGTATTGGCCAATTTAAAAAAATCAAATAAACCCTGCCTAAACCAAACCACAATAGTATTGGTATATTTGCGTGATATAATATGACAAAATTATGCACACTTTTTCATTCAATTTTTTTTTTCGTTGGATTAAGAATACATAATTATTAAACATATTGTTGGTTCATTTTTTAAATTCATTAAACCCTACCTAAACCAAACTATAATAGATGAAAAATATTATTCTATGTATAAAATATCCAAAGTTATGTATGATTTAATTGCAACATTTTAGATATTTTATAGATAGACGAGTATTTTTTGACTATTATCTATTATGGCTTGGATTTCACAGGGTTTAATTGAATTTTAAAAACTAACTAACATCATCTGTAAATTATAGTTTTATTTCAATGAAAACAAATACATATGAATGACGAAGTTTAATATGCACTATTTATTACGGATCTTAACAGCCTACCTCCATCCTTCGCCACTGAGAAATACCCAATTTTCTATTAGTGAAAATTAAAAATTGTGGTGTTCTACTATTTACTCTTTGCAATCATCGTCAAATTATTCTCATACTGTGCAAAAAAGAAATCGTTTAAAGCATGGGGGTTCAGATCTTCTCTTTTTCTCATTAATTCTGCGGTAAGCTGCGAGTGATGCAATATCATTAAGTGGCACGACGAGGTCACTCAGATTTGTTCGTGGTTAATTATAAAACTACCCTCACGTTAGTAGGCTAAGGATATAACAAGAATTACAAGATAAAAAGAACTTTTTATATACAACATTTTTAAATTTTCTGTTGAATCATATATACTTGACTTGACTAGCTAAACGATTAAAAAAATTGTACTTGACATGTCATATTGATTTCCATAGTAACGCACCTATATATTAATAATTAAGTTGTTAGGACCCCAGAGCCCTAGCAACCAATAATGGTGTCGAAATAACTTTTCATACAAAACAGAATTAACTGTTTAAAATGGATTTAATTCTATTTAAAAATAGATAAAAGTATTAAAAATGCATTGGCATCGTGTTCTGATATATTATAAAAGTTTCAAATGTCTATGTAGTCGGGAAGTTAGTTAAAAATCGATTGCAAGATTAGTGCCGGACAAACAACCAGCGGACAAATAAGAATACGACCTAATAACAACGTTGTAAAAATAGGAATGTTTAATGTTTCCTCTTCAAAATATCAATGAAATCATATTATATTACAACTCTTCGGTGGTGTTTGGGCATAACCTGTTAACTGCAAAATGTTTAATTTACAGGAGAGCCATTTTAAGCTTTGAATTGCCCACATAAATTTCTGTTCATTTTTTTGTTTAAAATTAAAAAAAACATTTTAAAATAAATTACTGAAGAAGAATATGACAATACTTAGATTGTCAATTATTTCACTAATTAGGAAAATAAGGTCACTTATCAGTGATCTTCCTATGATAATGTCTTTCGTCATGTTTTGACCAAACTAACCACTGTGTTTGTTCACATATCATCATATTATCACAATAGCGTTTTGAGCATTTTAAGTAAAAAATATAGATATCGGGTTATTACTAAATGGAAGATAATACTTTATTGACCCAATTTTTACTCTTAAGGGAGGACATGCTCGTCGAAGGTCAAAATTGAGTTTTTATTGTATTTTCAAACCATGATCCTGGACACTCTTTAAACGTTGTAGATAATCTATTTATATAATTTTGAAGCCTTATTATCCTTTATAGTTATTTTAAACATTTGATGACTGCATAAAGTATTTTTCTTCCATAAAATAGTATTCTTTTAAACCTCTCGCTCTAATGTTTTAGAATATAGTCATATTTCGGTACATAACTGTGCAGTGGTGTTAAAATTTTTTACATTTATTAATTTTTAAACGCATTTAAAAAACTATTAGCATAATTTATTACGGGGTATTTTTGTAAAATATTCACGATAAAAAATTATATAGATAATCTCTGTGATCCTAAATTTGACAAGAATTAGGCATTTTATTATTCAAAAAATCGGCAAAATCAACACCTTTGAATATGATTCTAAAGATATTTATTATAAGCTTTGTTTTTGACCATTCAAGTGTGATAAACATCTTATGAATAATGATAGCTTTTTAATAATTATTGACCTAAGAATAAGGTAGTGTTTTTTTGAAATACGCCATTTTTTTTGTCATTCCCCAGTAGTTAAGCTACAACATACGGCCGTAGCCATAAATTGACAAACTATAATTAAAGCATTTATGGCCTTATACTGAAACCACAATAATATAATTTAATGTTTTAATATATTCTTTTATTGACTCAACTCGTTCAGTGCTAACACCGCGACTGGCGTGTTTGGAGTACTTTGCCATTAGATATAATTAACATGTTATTTAAATGTGGTAATTTAAAGGTCAGCAGTGATTGTGTAATAGGTTGATGATAAAGTTTTAACCTACTTTATTATAATATTGATTTGTTATATGAGTTAATCGTATTCGTTGTCAGTGAATATTTGCCTTTAGGTTATGCGAAATATGGGTCGAAAAAAATGACTCAAACGGAATAGTACAAAACATAAATCCATTAGAATTTAAATTCAAATTCCATCAAGTACGTATCAAGTGGATAGTATTAATTTTACAATACTTTTAATCAGTGCATAATCAAAATCGAGCTTTCACAGTGTGGAGATTTTATTAGCAGACTTTTTAAAAGGAATATTGATTAGCTACTCGCCTAACATACACATGGTTGCCGAGACGGACAATTTAGCTCTACATCAAAAATAACATAATTATTATCCGAACAAGTGTACCAAACTAATAATGAAAACTTCATGAAGTTTATCTCTAGTTTCAGCCACTAATTTACAACAATTATGCTATGATAATATTTTGTTATTTTTTTGTGAAAATCACCTTCACGCTTCGTTAATGTTACAAGTATCTTCCTCTTAAAACAAATTACCCATTTTGTTAACCTTTATTTAACCTAAAGGCTTATTTCGTTTCGTATTACTTGCCACTAGAACCCATTTCGGAGTGTTGATTTTACTCATTTGGATTATTTACGCTTGTTATTTGACGCAACACGTTAGCGTGAAACGGTTTGTGTTCCATGAGCAGTGGTGGTATCATACACTTAGACTATTATCCTCGGGGTGGACCTTCTCTAAGTTCCGTTCAAAATCATAAATACATTTATTTTTTTTAAATCTGAAAAACAAAATTACGTTCCCGTTCATACATCATCATCTTACCACCGTTTCACACACAGCGAATATTATCGCACATTACAAAATCGCGAGAACATTTTCCATCAAACGATTAGGTCGGAGCGTATAGCTATATAGAAGCGTTCACATTGCACGTCGCCTAAAAATGGTCGCACGACTTGATATTATTATTTTTCTTCTTTTGACCATGTCCGATCCTAATTGGGTCATATGGGCCTCTATAAATGCATGTTAGTCACTCGCTCAACCTATTAGGTCCATGATACTCTGACTACAAACACAAATTGAAAAACAATGTGTATTTGCCAGACCTATGATTCGAATCTGGAACCCACGACATTACAAACCGATGCGTAAGCCACTCGGCAATCGTGGGCGTACTTTTTATTCGCTTCGTCTCTTCGATACGGGATGAGTAACGAAGATAATGAATAAAATTGACAATAATAAAGGTCAATCTATCCGATTGCAATAAAAAACTACCTAAGTACATGTTTAATTTCATCATGATTATCGGCCATGATCTATCCTTTCTTCTTTTCTTTTCTTTCAACCATGTCCAATCCTAATATGATCATATGGGCCTCCACAGAGTGGGGGTTTGTGTAGAAAGATTTTTGTTTTTATGAGAAATGGATGTCAGCCACTTGCTCAACCTATTAGGTCCATACTCTGACTCATACACAAATTTAAAAACAATATGTGTACTTTCCAGACCGAGGATTCGAAGATGGGACCCATGACGCAATAGGCCAACGCTTAAGCCACGCGGTTATCGTGGGTGTAGATCTATCCACCACTTGATAAATTCCACACAAGTTAATTCATTTCCTCTCGGTCCTATGTACTTCGGCAGAACTTAAATACTTGATCGAACCAGCATCGTCAAAGTTTTTGACGTTTTATGAGTCTTGGGTACCGCTGGATGACTAGATTTGTCCGGAAAATAAAATATAATTATGTAAGTATTTAATTTATCATTATTGTTTGGTCGAAAAAATAGTAAATACTAATACAGGTTTTTAATTGTGCACATCAATTATAATCACACACATAAATATTTTAGTTTACCAACTATTTCGCTCATAGCAACCAACTCACAAATAGCGTTGCTATTTTAACAACAATTTTAAAACCTCTAAAATCAGGCACCACTGATAATAAGTATTTTCTCGTAACACGTGAAAATATTTTACTTTAGTTATCGAAACGGAAGACTTGACAACATGCTTATTAGGTAGGTTTAAAAAATTCTTAAATCTTAAGTTAATTTGTTTATAATTACTGACTCGACGCGTATTCCTAAATTAAAGAAAAGCGTTGATCTTGTATTTAAACCCGGTTTGAGATTTAACCGCTCGAATAATTTTCTCTTTCACTAAATTTATTATAACGCAAACTGATTATGTCACAGAATCCAAAGAACGTTTTTTGTTCAGTTGATATTGTATGTATGGGGATAAACAACTTTACTCAATCCGTGTCAGTATATTGATCGGTGATTACAAATTCTTTAATATCTATTTCCCGTAGTGTCCAATTATGGATAACTCAGTAAATAACTTACTGCAATTATAATTTCCGTAATATTCATTTTCCCACATAGTCAGCCATATCCAATAACGTAAACTCCACATAAAGTAACTGACTCAATTATAATATTTTTTTCCTAAATATTATTTTCAAGATATTATTTTGATTGTGAGTACGTCAATAAATAGCGGATCATAATTCATTGGACATGTCACTGGAATATAATTTTCCGGTATGTTAGTATCTCAGTCTCTGTATCGCTCTGCACAATATCTCATTCTACCGAGATTCGGACCTCGGAATAGTATCATGTGTATTGTAACATACTCTTGTACCGACTGTTTACGCTGCAAATAAAACTCGCTCCTCCAACCATCGGAGCAACCACCAAATCTCGACTTTATCATCCACAACACCATGACACCCACATATGTATTTGAAATAGGTAATTTTCATGTAATCCTCTTTTAGATTTATTAATTAATACATATTCTCAGAAAAAAAATATTAAGAGTTCGTAATAATAAATAATCTCGACCTTATAAATTTGATAAAAATACAATTGTAGATTTTTTTAAAATGTGGTTGAATTGAAGGCCCTCGTAGTCCAATGTGTAATGTACTGGTGTCGCTTCCAGGGGCTATGGGTTTAATTCTCAGTGATATGACAATACATAATTATTATATATTATATGATTTTATCAAAACCTGTGTTTTTATGGTAGTTTAACTGCATAATTTCATAAAAAGGAACTACAAATATTGGGTTTCGTTTTGTGTACTTTACTTCCAGAGCCTTTTCGTATATCACTGTATTAAAAATCCTTTATGACTGCCTAGTAAGTAGCCAGTTTGAGAAAGGGTCAATTTTTTGGGCCTCGCATCAGTTGAAATACAACCTTATGGTGGAGTGAGCTCAATAGATTTTTTTGAGACTCTTTTATGAGGCTGTATGGATACTGTATGGTGACTTTATTCTTGTAAAGTTTACCATATGTAAAGGAATAAATTTTTAATAAACCAAAAAAAAAACCAAATCACAAATCATCAAAAATTCGTTTTCGACTGTTGTAAATACTTTTTTTTTTTTTTTTAAATAAGCTTCTTGAAAATCGTTCAAAATCCGGAGTATTCGAGATTTGGTATTATGATCGCATTAATGCTAGAAATAAATAAAAAAAATCAAATAACACACATTTAAAAAAATTCTAAATTGTTGACCAAACTAATTCATGACATTTTCTTCCAGGATCTCGCGCAAGTGCACGGGTTGTATATAACTGCTCAGCACCAATACTCTGACTACATTCCTCATCATATAGCTGACATGGAAAGGATTGTTGAAGCCACCTTCTCTAAGACTAGAGGTTTGTCACTGCTTATGCACCCATTTACTTAATCATACTCTAGGCTTTGACCGTAAATGGTGAGGGAAAATGTTACACCATAGATTTACTGTAATATCGGTCCTCGTAGTCCAGTGCGTATGGCTTATATTAATAAATACACTACCTACTCTCATTAAACCTCATGGGCTATTATATTGTTAAAAAATCTTATTTCAACATTTTTCTATTTTATATTACACGAATTCAAGAATTAAAACTTAATCTAACAAATAATCCAGTATATCGGCTATTTTCAAAATTTGTTTGCTGCTGGCGTCCTGTAAAGTGTAAGCCGATAAGAACCATGTTTTATTCAGACATGGATTTTATGTCAGTACTATACGACCCGAAGAGGTTAGAGGCTCATTTGCTGCTGACTAAATAATGATTTTTTAATTACTACCTTTAAAATTCACGTTAATTACATCGATCTGCCGCCTGGTTTTACGCGCCAGGTGCGTCTTCAGCGTCCAAAGTATTAATATACGGCCATGTATTTCCGATACAACATTTGACGGTGAAGTGTGATACGGCGAGCTTCATACGTACAAGTTTCCGGACACGTTATTCTATTGTGTGCCGGTCAATAAATAGCGGGTCATAATTAATTGGACATGTCACTCGATTATAACTTCACGTTAGAAAGACATCGCACCGAATTGTCATTAAATTTATTATATTGTATCGATTGTACCCTTGTAGATATTTGAAACAGTAAATAAAGTCTCGCCTCCTCCATCATCACGAACAACTACTACCGCCTTTCATCTGAAATACCTATCCACCGCCGAAGTGGAATACATACAAATATATTTTAATATTTTTCAATCTTGATTTAATAAACTTACATAATTTGAAAACACCTCAGATATACTCGTACTTATACTGATTAGAAATAATTACAAGATAAAAAGAACTTTTTATATGCCACGTTTTTAAATTTTCTGTTGAATCATAATATAAACTTGACAATTATATGTACTTATTAATATTTTAAGAGAAATAAGGCAATTGTCAACAAATCATTTTTTTGCTATTTTGCAACAAACAAATATAGAATAGTGAAATGTCATTTTGATTTCCATAGTAACGCGCGTAGATATTAATAATTTAGTTGCTAGGAGCACCGCCTTAGCAACCAATAATAGTGGTTTGGATTACGGATTTCTTCCAAAATAACTTTTCATACAAAACAAAATTAACTGAAAATGAATTCAATTCTACTTAAAGATGGCTAAAAGTATTAAAGGAATGCATTGCCATCGTGTTCTGATATATTCTAAAAGTTTCAAACGTCTAGCTAGTCGGGAAGTTAGTTAAAAATTGATTGCAAGATTTCTACCGGATAAACAACCACCAGACAAACAAGATTACGAGCTAAGAAAAACGTGGTAAAAATCTTTGTAAAAAATAGGACGTCCGACGGGACTTGAACCCATATCTACAGGATTCGCGCTAATGTGTTTTACCATTTAAGCCACAAGCGTCCGATCAAATGAAGAATATCTAATTTTATGTATTTTAAAATTATGTATGTTCACAAGGCGGTTATCGACGGCTAAAGTCAAAAATATTATTACTTTATCATATTTATATATTGAAGCCGGTTAATTGTTACAATAAGTTAACCGCATATAGTGTCAAAACTGTCTATATTGCTCTAAAAGTTGACACAGTCAAAAGAAGGTATATTAAAACATAGCACTTTTTGACAGTTTAGAGTGCTTAGACGGTTAACTTATCCACTTCAATACATAAATATGATAAATAGCCATCAATAGCCGCCTTATGTAAGAATAGCTTCGCAAGCTTATGTTTGTATTCTGTCCATATATTATGAGCCAGGTCAATTTACCTATTCAACATTTTTCTTACAAAATTCAAATCGTATTCCAATTAGCTGATTTTGCTTTTTTTATTGAATCCTTTCCTACGATTATTTTGAATCTTATCAAAAAAGATTTTGTCGGTATATTTTGATTTTATTTGTCAGTTCTACGATGGCTAACCGAATATTCTGCTTATTAAGCAAATATACACAATGTTGTACGTTGTGTTTGTTATTTTTTTCAATAAAATTTTATATTGTATATTTTCTTTCCACATGAATGTTGAAAACCATCTACTGTAGAGGGTGAGCCTAAATAAAAATGAAAATTAAGCAAAAAAAAGAAGCGAATACGAATTTTGACACAACTTTAATAAAAACATCATCAATAGAATTTTTTAAGTAGTAATTATTTTTTACAGTAAGTATGTATCGAAAAAATTGATAAAATAGGTAATTTAAAATAAATTAAGTTAATAAAATGAAGAAAGTATAGCGTATGAAAGAAGTTTCAATAGATATTAATTGAAAAATTTATCTAAAATTAATTAATTAACTCTTAATATTAGGCCGTAGAATCGTGTTGTTACGTGGATTTGACTAACAGTAAAATATAAAAGTTATTAACTATGAATGTACCTAAGTATATGAATAATCTTTGCGCCAAGTGTTATCTTCTAAATGTACCTACACACAATAGAATGATAAAAAATATACTCTAACTTAGGTAAGTTAATATGTATTTATTACAATTTATTATATTTATATAAATCTAATAAAAATTTTATTAATGAAGAGAAAAAATAGATATAGTATATTTAACAACAATTGAGACTTGTGATCTTTATTCGTAGTAACAGTTAATTTATACAAATATTAAAGATACATAGTTACTTATCTGACCATCCTTCATGCTTTGATATTAATTGATTCTATTATTCAAATGAAGCTAAATATTAAACTGAATTGAATTGGATGCCTTCCGCCGGCATTCGTCAAGGTAAATCGTTCAAGTAAAAAATCCGCCCATTTTTGAAGACAACGTTAAAGTTTTCGAATGAAATGAATCGAACATGTGTGAAAGATAAAATAATATTTTGTCTTTTTCTTCTTGCTCATCCCAATACCAAGTTTAAATTAGGTATATTCATGTAACGTGTTCATGTAACGTGACATCTAAATTTCGTATATATGTAGTAATTCCACCTGCTTGAACATTTACATGTTTGAATCACGTATTTATACCCGTTTAGATCATGTTCGCGTTAGACGTTATTTAGCCACGTCTCCGCTATGATATTGTACAAAATCCGTGATCAAATTTTCTTGGTACACTTTTAAACTTTAGTTCTAAAACTTAGGTTCCGCCTATTTAGTTAATTTGCAGCAGTCGTCACTGATGGTGGTGAGGTGATAGTTTTCTAGTTGGTGAAAATCATTTCCTAGTTCATTGTTGATTTGACATAGTGAATGACGAAAGTTATTATTATTATTATCCAGATTCATACATTGTACATTTTTTTAGCGAAGTAGCATGGGATAAAATGGCATAAGCCAGTTGTTGTTCGTGGGATGGCATGTAATCGTAAACATTTAGTCGAAAGTGGCGCCTTGATAATATCACAAGGGCGACTGATTGGTAACTACAGTCTCCCTACACCCAAATGTAACTATGTCCAACCAACCTTCCGGTTGCCGCATATGTAAATTATAATAATGTAGATAAAAAACGTGAAAACAAGGCGTTTATTGGGGTAGATTCATCCAAATAGCGTAATCTATGTTAAAATAATCACAAAAAAATACAAAAAAATAATTAATTACATATTGACGACTTCTTTTCTTGACATATAACCTTTTAATAATTCGATTTTTCTCATTTACATTTTATAATAATACGTGTTGACAGTCAATAAATAAGTTACGTCAGTAATTTTTTGTTTTTATTCATTTTTAAATATATGTAGCAGCCATAATTTTAAACAAAGAAATCGTAAACAAAATGTAATTTCATCTACAGTCAAATATTATTACGTGTTGTTAATATTTTGGCTTTTATGTTTTTATTTTGTTAAATAATTCAATAAAATTTTCAACTATGGTACCTATTTGTATATTTTAATTATTAACTATGTTATATTTTCGATACTAAGAAGATCATAATATAGGCTTCCATATAGTAAAGATTTTGTTTTAGCAGATTTTTGAAAATAATGTTAGCCATTAGCTCAACTTATCAGGTCCATTCTCTGACTCCATACAAATTAAAAAATAATATGTATATTTTCCGGGTCCATGATTCAAATCTGGAACCCACGAAATCAAAGCCCGACACTTCCCCGGTCTGCCATCGTAGGTGGTTTCAATAGTTTGAATTAAATAAAAAATATTGCTAGTCTTCCGTTTTTGGTTTGATAATCAATCAGCGGAATTCAATATTATAATATTTAATTGATTTCCGTTTACAATATTTATTATTTACTAGCTGAAGTACCCGGCTTCGCACGGGGTCGCTTCGTGGTTATATTTATCTTAGATATTTGAAAAATAATAAGAGGTAATTATTTCTTTAATATTAAAATATCTGTGTAATACAATATGGCAATATGAAA
Organism: Rhyacophila brunnea; assembly: GCF_057557595.1. Classification (NCBI taxonomy): domain Eukaryota; kingdom Metazoa; phylum Arthropoda; class Insecta; order Trichoptera; family Rhyacophilidae; genus Rhyacophila; species Rhyacophila brunnea. Next base: position 1,810,027 of record NW_028232882.1, on the reverse strand, counting down.
ATAATTATAATAGGAGTAAAGGTCAAACATAAGAACACTAAATTAATATCGAATCCAAAATATGAAAACGTTATTAATGTTATAAATATGTAGTAAAAAAAAATCAAAATTGGATGGAACTAACAAACAACAAACTTTGTATGTTATATAATAATAATTTAGAAACCGCACACAACTGACAAAAGTTTCATCGCAATCGGATGAATGGTATAGGAACGCATACGAATAGTATAAGAAGATGATTTTATAATTCAGAAACCTTCGTGGGCATGCGCATGACAACTCACCAAAGTTTCATTGCAATCGGATTAATGGTATAGGAACGCATACGAATAAAAGAAGAAGAAGATGGTTGTACTAATTCAAAAACCTTTGCGGGCTTGCGCACAACAACTGGTCAAAATTTCATCACAATCGGATGAATGGCATAAGAACGCATACAAATAGAAGAAGACAAATATGATTGTAGTAATTCAGAAACCTTTGCGGGCAAGGGCACAACAACTCACAAAAGTTTCATTGCAATCGGATGAATGGTATAGGAACGCATACGAATAGAAGAAGAAGAAGATGGTTGTACTAATTCAGAACTCTTCGCGGGCGTGCTCACAACAACTGGTCAAAATGTCATTGCAATCGGATGAATGGTATAAGAACGCATACAAATAGAAGAAGATAGAATAGAAGAAAAAGAAAATAGTTGTAACAATTCAGAGACCTTTGCGGCGTGAGCACAACAGTTGATCAAAATTTCATTGCAATCGGATGAATGGTATAGGAACGCATACGAATAGAAGATAGAATAGAAGAAGAAGATGGTTGTACCAATTCAGAAACCTTCGCGGGTGTTGGCACAATTACTGACGAAAAATTTGTTGCAATCGGATGAATGGAATAGAAACGCATACGAATAGAAGAATATAGAATAGAAGAAGAAGAAGAAGACGATAGTTGTACTAATTCAAAAACCATTGCGGGTGTTACCACAACAACTGACGAAGGTTTCATCGCAATTGGTTAAATGGTATAGGGACCATACGAATAAAAGAAGATAGAATGAAGAAGAAGAAGAAGAAGATGGTTGTACTAATTCAAAAACCTTCGCGGGTGTAGGCACAATTAATAACGAAAATTTTATTGCAATCGGATGAATAGAATAGGAACGCATACGAATAGAAGAATATAGAATAGAAGAAGAAGAAGAAGAAGATGGTTGTACTAATTAAAAAACCATTGCGGGTGTTACCACAATAACTGATGAAGGTTTCATTGCAATCGGATGAATGGTATAGGGACCATACGAATAAAAGAAGATAGAATGAAGAAGAAGAAGAAGAAGAAGATAGTTGTACTAATTCAGAAACCTTTGCGGGTGTTGGCACAATTACTGTCGAAAATTTTATTGCAATCGGATGAATGGAATAGGAACGCATACGAATAGAAGAATATAGAATAGAAGAAGAAGAAAAAGAAGAAGAAGAAGATGGTTGTACTAATTCAAAAACCATTGCGGGTGTTACCACAACAATTGACGAAGGTTTCATCGCAATCGGATAAATGGTATAGGGACCATACGAATAAAAGAAGATAGAATGAAGAAGAAGAAGAAGATGATAATTTTTCTAATTTAGAAACCTTTATGAGTGTGCATACAACCACTTGCCAAAATTTTATTGCAGTCGGATGAATGGTATAGGAACCATACGAATAAAAGAAGATAGAATGAAGAAGAAGAAGAAGATGATGATTTTTCTAATTCAGAAACCTTTATGGGTGTGCATACAACCACTTACCAAAATTTCATTGCAATCGGATGAATGGTATAGGAACCATACGAATAAAAGAAAAATATAATGAAGAAGAAGAAGAAGATGATGATTTTTCTAATTCAGAAACCTTTATGGGTATGCATACAACCACTTAACAAAATTTCATTGCAATCGGATGAATGGTATAGGAACGCATACGGGACAGACACACAGACAGACAGACATACAGACAGACAGACATTCATTTTTATATATTAGTATAGCCTATACTCTTCCCGCAAGTGCAAGCAATAAGTTTACAAAGTTATATCGCAATCGGATGAACGGTATGGCTGCGCATTAAATACGAACAAACAAACACACAAACACACAAATATTAATTTTTATATATTAGATTATTTCACCAAAAATTTGGCTTCGTAAACTCCACTTATTCACATAAGTACCACTATGAATTTAGCTCTGAGCAGAATATCGAATTATTTAGAGAGTATTGCGATAAAATTTTGGCTAGTAATATTACATTATTTTTGGCTAAGTATAACTAGGCATAAGGCTATATTTTTTATATTTTGAATAAAAAAATTCTTATCAAAATATTACCAACAGTGTACAAAAAAACAAAACAACTCGTAGGTAAATAGTTAATATTAAATAATATTTTTCGAGCATTTACAGAATATTAAACAAGGGTAAAAAGAATATTACCCCAGACAGAATACCCTACATCTAATATAATATTTACATCTCCGAAATGACGTAGGCAAAGTGTATATGGATAAAAATACTAGTATAATACGATTATGATTTAATCCGGGACCTACGACATTATAATATGACGTGGTATCCGCTTGCCGAATGAGGACCTAGTTATACAATCGAGATAATTAGATTTTTTTAAAGATGATTGCAAAATGACTGGCAGGTCCAAGCTTAGGTGGTAGGACGGTGTCAATTTTAGAATCCTATATCGGCCGGTGCAGAGACACTGACTGACCCTGGAGAGATGGATAAAGTTCTTGTATGAGGCTAAGACCTACGATGGATTATTAAGCGACTGATGATGATGGTATAGGTACTCTTGGCTCAAGTTACAGACTTTCATGTGTTTAGAATATTTATAATGAAAATGATTTTCATTATTATTTTGTATATAATACTGAATATATGCATGTTTAGGAATATTTTTCAAAGTTACATTTTATCTCACATCTTTTACTGTCTGGGTGAGAGCTCTTATCTTTATCGGGGGGATGAACGTTGTGTTATTCTTACCCCAGATGTTAAGTTCTGAAAGTTGCTGGAATGTGTATGTGACATAATATATTTTGGCAGTGATAAAGAGAAATACATGTCGATATTTTCTTGGTTTTATTTTATGGTAATAAATTTCGGATAAACACAGCACTAAGAAATGACTGTCACATTGATTTTAGTTTGAGTTGAAAGGTTTACATTAATTTGGAATTTAGATATGGTGAGAGACGGAAGTAGCGCGTGTCGACTATATTGTAGGAAGGCCGAAATACAACTGTGTCCTAGGAAGGCTCAATGACAACTGTTGCATTTCTTCTTATTTTGCCATATCCGCCCCTTAACTGGAGCATATGGACACCACGCGGCGCCTCCAAGAATCCCTGTCGCTCGCCAGTCTTCTTGCTTCGTTCCAGGTCAAACCAGCATCCCGTAGCTCCGCCGTATACACTCTGTAGATTGTATTTAGCGGCCTTCCAGGACGCCGGAATCCAGTCGGCTTGTAGAACAGGCAAGCCAGGTTGAAGTTCTCTTCTGGCATCCGCAGCACGTGGCCGAGCCAGGTCCAACATAGCCTCTTCACTTTCAGCATGATGAGAGGCTGCTTAGTGCGTTCTCTTATCTCCTCGTTGCTCCTAAAGTCATACCCCACCGCACACCCAGTATTCGTCGCAAACATCTGTTTTCGTAGCTCAGTATCAGTATACGGTTGCTCTGAGCCTTCGTAAGGTGTCATGATTCGCTACCGTAAAGCAGCACCGTCAGAATGCAAGCGTCGAATAGGCGGCATTTGATTTTGACCGAGTTGCATTTATGTTTGCGTTATTGTGTATGGTCTATAAATAACCATAGACAACAACATGACAGTTGTAGAGTTATATACAAACCTCTACGTCTTTTAAGCTACTAATCCGTCTATAAATACTGTGAATGACACTCAACCCGACTTTTCTTTTTCTTATTTTTTAAAATAGGTTGTTTGGGGATGAAATCACGTCGGGGTCACCACTTTGGAGATGATGAGGAGGAGGAGAGAGAAGGTCGTTGTGAGAGGAGAATTGATTGGTCTATACAAGAATATAATAAATACAATAATAATGATGACAGCGTGCGGTTATAATCGTGGGATGTATCGGTGAGATCGATGTGATCAAGAGATTGATTATATTAATGAACTGAGAGACTGGACTCGAGTGAAATGATGGTTGACTACGTCGAGTGCAGGACTCGTGGCGATAGTAGAGCGTCAAGTGACGGACTCGGTGAGTGAGTGAGGATTTTTGGATTGTCCATATTTATATAAATGCAGACCATACCATTACAATAGATATTGTCGCAATTAACAAATCATAACAGACCCTACTGATCTAGTTATTATTGAAGAAATGCTGACATCGTTTTTATTCTATTATTTTGTTTTAACAACAAAACAGACATAGTATTAGAGTATGTCACCCATGTAATGCTGAGTGGTATGATTGCTACAGTTGTATATTTTCAAAATGATTTTCAAGAAGCAACATTTTTTACGTACACTCACAAATACATCCTTAACACGTGTCTATTAAAATCATAATAAACATTAACTTTGTAAAGTATATTCTTATTAAAAAGTTTCACCATGAAGTAGGTCAACTTTCATTGAAAAGTTTTCAATATAAGTAAATCATTATATTTTTATTTTTCTGAGCAAGATAAAAAGAAACGCTTTTTTTCATTAAAGTTATCATGACTGGGCGTTTACTTTTATTATCAAAACAAATGGATACCCACAAACCTTAAATATGACTGTACCAGCGAGAGTTACACATTACGCATCAACAAAAAACGAATAAAACATATCGTTATATTCTCTCTTCTCTTTCTTGTGAATAATGCACGGGTGATACCGTCATGTTTTATTATTGTTCAACTGACGTATTCACCCAATGAGACATCGAGGAAACACTAAGATACATCCTGCCTGTAAAATAAATTATTCAATTTATTGTAAACTTATATTACGTATGAACTCATATTAAAACCGGTATTCGTGAGATATATTATAAAAAAACAGAAGTAAGTATCTATTAATAAATATAGATATAAAATTTCTTCAAAATATTAATATTTTATAGCAAAAATATCTAAATATGTACATATTGTAAACCTTTCAAAATAGGTAAAGGTTAAATATGGTAGAGAAACTTATGTTTACAAATACCTACGTAGTATGTAGTTAAAAATAGGCACAAGCAAATTGATTATAGTTTATAATTATTATTCAATCATGAAAATATTCACCACTAGGACTGTGGTTACTAATGATTATACAAACAAACAGTATTTAACCGCGAAATCCAATGACATTATTAATGGACGACGCACTAAATACAGTAGCTAGAAAATAAATTCGCGCATTCGCATGTATAGGTAGGCGTCATGCAATTTCCGTTATGCGATATCACGCATCGGGAATTTATAACAATATGACATTTATTGTGATGGCGTTAGAGCAGTGTTTCTAATGTTAATGTTCATTTGAGCGAACCCGTTCGAACCGAACCATTTGGCAGACCAACAAAAAGCATCAGGAATTTATAGCAATATCACCTTTATTGTAATGGCGTTAGAATAGATTATGCCATTCGGCAGACCCGACAATAAAGTAAGTGTCATTTTCTTTTCCACATGATTCGTCCATATTAAATGTCATTGGCGAAATCAGATATATTTAAAAATATACCTGACAACTTTTAAAACCCGCGAGCAACTGGCGAAAATATTTGGACAAATTTAAAATTAAGAAAGTAGGTTACCTATAATGCAAACGTATTTAGTAAATCTGCACCAAGGACGTTGAAGGGCAACGGAAGTAAACTAGACATCGCGTAACTAGACAAAACCGTATAGTCCTGTTAAACCTTTTATGTTAATTAATACACTTTGTTTCCACATTCACTACCGAAAATATCGATATTGTGTGATTTTTAAAACTGGTATTTCGGTATTGAAAAATACTGGGTACTGTACCTTGGTAATGGGATGAAGCCACTTCACCATCTTTCGTCCTCTTTATGAATGCCGGTATCAGTGAGTACATTTGAAAAAATCATAGATATTCGTTAACTGTATTAGGCATTAGATATTTTCTTAAAGTAATACAATGAATTTTAAACACATCCTGGAAGTAAAACATAACTTATATCGTAAAAATTACACGGTGTTCAATTCCATGAATATTCAATACATGATACTATGCCAGTGCAATGTTATTTATCAAAATATACCTAATTACTAGTACTGACTGTTACGGTATAAATTGTGGAAATTCTAAAAACTCTCGCTGTGCTATGTATAAAGGCATAATACGTACCAATGAAAAATAAGTATAAAAAAACAACCAAGCATTTTGCGATTCTCCATGATTTAATATTTTCCCATTTAAACTCTTCGTAAAGCAAAGTAAAAGGTGTATCTATGTAAATAATGTTTTTTGTATATTCTTTTAAAAGAAAATATTTACTTTTCTATTGTACAGTATATATTATTATAGCTGATATCGTTGTGTTTATTTTACTGTCATCTGTTGACGAAACGGTATTTTGTACCATATTTTTGTTGTCATTTTTTATAACAAATATCGAGGTCAAATAACTTGACTAGTAACAGACGTTTAAAATAACAATCAAATGGTTAATATAACTTAAAATGCATACATAATATATATTATTAAACTATGGCGATATTACATATTACAAAGTCGGGGTCATCACGTCGGGGTTACCACTGTAGGGGTCGTCGATGTGAGGGCCAATGGTGTTGTGACGAAGAGAGATGAGAAGTCCTTGTCGTGATTATTCGATTATAAGTTTTCGACCGAAGCACATTGCTCTGTGCTGTGATTCGCATTATTGTAACAATTGTACACATGTACTGACGCAATTTAAATAAACTCACACCCTTCATAATCACGACAACGACTTCTCATCTCTCCTCGTCACAACACCATTGGCCCTCACATCGACGACCCCTACAAAACCAAACAATTAATATGACTATAAAAAATGCAGACAGTAAAGGGAAAAATATAGATTATTAAAATTAGCCAGGTCACCCAAGAATAAAAATAAAAATTAAAGCAAAATAAGATTAAACACTTTTTGAAAGAGGCAAGAGAACAAAACAGTGCCACTCAATTAGTATGATGACTTATAGCTCTACAGATTCAATATAATATAATGAATTACATGTTTATACAATTAAATGGACATTTACATAATATGGCCCCACTGTCTACAATGTGATTTAAAACAAAAATATTGTTAAATCATTTAACTGTCAATTCACAGTGAAAAGACATTATAATAAATAAATTAAATCTCATTATGTTGTAGTTATTCACAGAGCATTGGAACGTAGCTCGGAGCAGGAGCACGGAGCAGTGGAGTAATGAGGTTTTACCCGGAGCACCGAAATTTTTTGGTGCTCCACTGTTCCAGATGTTCTTTTTTATTATTAAATATTCGTTCTAAAATACAATGAAAATAATCTTATATTTGACACTTTGCAACTGTCTAGTGATAAATAATCTCACTCTTGTTGATAGAAGAGGCAGATAATGAAAGACGATTTGCTGCCGGAAAAATTTGTTTAATATGATTAATAACGAAGAGGACGAATAATAAACATCAATTTAAAATTACTCTTTTTTTTTAATTTGTATACATATTGTATTACCTATTTACCCGGAGCGGAGCAGGAGCAAGGCGTGTTAAGTCTCGGAGCGGAGCTGGAGCAGATCAACTCAAAAAAGGATCCGCTCCAACCTTCTGCGTATTTCACATAGTTTAATAATAATCAGAACCGATTATTATGGAAATATTAATAATCATTTTAGTGTGACTATGTATAATAATATTCATCATCAGCCTGACTCTATCCACTGCTGTATGAAGGCCTCTCCAAGCTGATTCCACTTCACTCGGTCCTGTGCGTTGCGTTAGCACGTACGTCCGCAGAACTTTATCATTTCATCGATCCAGCGGCCTCTAGGTTTACCTTATGGACGTTTTGTACCTCTTGGATACCACTGGATAACTAAATTTGTACAACAATTGTCCTTTATTCGAGCTAGATAAATTTAATTGATTTATTTTCGAACAGAAAATTCCTACGAATTTTATTTTATTTCTGCCCATATTTTCGATAAATAATATTTTTCCTATAAAATTTGTTGGTATAGACACCTGATATACTGTATACGAGGTATGAATGAGAACTTTGCCATTCTGGGCAGTGTTGACCTCTGTGTCACTGATAACTGTTTTAGAAATAGATAGCATCAGTTGTTTATTCTCCTAAGGTGCGGAACCAACCTGCCACTGGTAATGCAAATTGGGAGGGCGATAACTATGTTCAACCAAATTGCTTCGGCTGTTAATATATTTCACTTGCGTAAGGTGAGTTTAGGTGGACGCTATTTTATTATTTCTGAAAATAGGGTCTCCTTAGCAAAATTGCTGTACTTCTTTGAACTTCTATAGATATGTAATAATTGTATTTTCACTGCTTTTGTATGTTTATATTATTATGTTCTCTTTTTATATTTAAATTTTTATCGCTTTATTACTTTTATTCTTTATATTAATGTTTCATGTCATGTTGTGAACGTCTTAAACTAATAATTTGTAATGTCCACAATATGTCAAATATTATTACTACTATTATTGGTTTTCGTTAAATTATAAATACATATTATACAATATGTGGATGATTATTTTTTTTAAATTCATTAAGCCCTGCCTAAACCAAACCATAAAAAATATTATTCTATCTATAAAATATCCAAAATTATCTATGATTTAATGACATAATTTTAGATATTTTATAGATAGACGAGTATTTTTCGACAATTATCTATTATAGTTTGGTTTTTGCAGTATTTAATTGATTTAAAAAAAAAATAACCAATACTATCTGTAAATTGTAGTATTAGTTCAATGAAAATAAATACGTATGACTGACAAAGTTTAGTGTGCATTATTTATGGCGGATACAGCGTACCTCCACCCTTTGCCACTGCTATGTATATTATTATTGTTAAATCTCATTTTTTTAACTTAAGTATTAATATTTAATATAACATTTGTTTTCAAATATTTTAATACAATATTCGGTATAGCGTATAGGTTACAATAGCCAATCTACTAGTCAAAATTTGGCCCACGCATAAGGATACAAATTCATAATATATGTAACGTCGTATATATATACGTACGTAATTATTTTTCTGTATTATCATCTCTTGGTGGGAGAGGCCATAAAAGTTAAAAATAATAACACAAATATTATTAACTTGAAAGTTGAATATTATGTCTCAGCGGACGTAACTGATATTCGATAATTTTTAATAAAAATGTTATTCATTTGAAATATATGTACATATAATAATATAATGCCCATCTATATATAACCAATAATAAATACATTTTATTTTATTCAACAAATATTCAATATATTTATATTAAATAACACGTAGGTGTATCATACAAAATTGATATAATATATTAGAAAAAAACAAGTAAACAAAAATAATGTTTGAAACTTTCGCGGTTGTTTTTTTTATCGTAATACATTTTTGGGTTTCCACCGCGTGTACTTCTTCCTTCTTTCCTCGGCGTATCGGGTTTGCAGAGGTCATTATCAAGAGATATGTGTAATGATAAAGTATAGTGTAGGTATATGAATGCAAACGTCGCTGTAAGAATATCAAAAGGAATCCGAATAGCTTAGAGCAAACGTTGCTCAGAGTAATGTGTCAATCATTACGACAAGAGATACTGGATGGAATATTCGAAGCCATGACGTTTTTAACCGTAACCCATCAACCCTATTAATATTTTCAGGGTTTCTATAGATTTATATGGGGTTAGAGCTACGTTTTTGTATTCCTTATCGTTTGTTTTTATTATAATCATTTCGATTTAATTTGTTTCAGTAGACCATACTTTATATAAATTCTCATCAATATTCATCAATTTAAATACTAAATACTCTATATATAAATTAAAATGTGTGATGGAGATATATATTTTCTTTTACAGTATACGTTTTCTTCGGAGAGCACATCGCTCTGGTGGACTTCGTATCCTGTCTGCAGAGAAGGAGACTCCTGGACCAAGGAGAGTACATTGTCATCTCAGTGGATGACCAGATTTACGATCCGCAGCGCAGACACGATATCGTCCAGAGAAGTAAGAATAATAATTATTTGAAATATGATTTTATTACACAAAACTTAACACTTTATAATAATATCCAATACCTTTGGTAATTCATTATTTTTTAAGCGTGAGAGTAGAATTTATACCAGGGGTAGTCAACCTTTAAATACCTACCTCTCACTTTTGTATCTTTGTTAGTAGTAAAATTTTCTAACCGCCCACCGGTTCAACAGTAATGGTGTTTTATATAGTAGGGAAGTAACTAACTTTACTTTATAAAATTTATAAAGCAGAGTCACAGCAAGTTAAAGCATACCTATACTAATAATTACTTACCAAATACTTTATGTCAGGCAGAGTAAATCTTTATAAAACAATTAACTGTAGTTAAATCTATCTTTTTATTTATACTTTGCTTACATATAAGTATAAAGTCTGATGAAATTACATTTAATTAATTAAATTAAACTAAACTTGCGAGGGCGATACAAATAGTGCCTACGTATAATTTGTGAAATTTAAATTGTCACGAGGAATTTTATGAAAATATAATGAAAATGTTTGTAAAACCCCTACCGCCCACCATGAAAGCTGGGACGCAAGACTAGTGGGCGGAAGGAGCCAGGTTAACTACCCCTGGTTGTACGAAAAACTGCAATTTAATACATTTTGTGGATAAGTTTCATTTTAAATAATCATAATAAAAAATGCATCAAAAATAATAAAGAGATTATTTTAAATTGGACAGTATACCTACTTACAGTTTAAAAAAAGTATGTACCTAAAATGTGCGTTCACAGAACTGTGACAAAACAGAACATGACAAAACAGAAAATGACAAAACAGAAAATGACAAAACAGAACATGACAAAACAAAACAGCGACAAAACAGAACAGCCAGGAGAAAATGAAACAATATTTTTTGTGGAATCTATTTAGGTTAAGTTAGGTTAGGTTAGGTCGTTATTTCGTTGTATCTAGTCACCCAATTATTTTTAAAATATTATATTAATTGAGATGAGAATATATCCTAAGCTCGCCGGCAACACCGAGTTAAGTCCCGTTTATTTGAGGCTTTCTAGCGATTAGGAATGCAGAAATTAGGTATATAATTATTTGATTTATTATGGCGTATTGAAAATCTCTTCTATTAAAAATCTATCAACATAATAGAGATAGGACAATTTCAATATTAAATTTATATTTTTCCTGAAAGGTCATAGTTATATTTATCGTTGTTCGGTTTTGTCACTGTTCTGTTTTGTCACTGTTCTGTTTTGTCATGGAACCCATAATATCATAGTAAGGACTCTGATATTATGATATTGTGATAATTAATGAAGAAGGGTTTATTGGGGGGGGGGGTTAGAAAGTATCATGTAATTTTTGGAGTAGGTACTCTTAAATGTAATATTTTAAGCAGTTATTAAGTATAATATAAAAGTAAAAAACTTGATTACCATGGTTGATCCCAAATAGAGCATACAAGGCTCCCATAGTGAAGGACTTTATAATGAAAAAATGATTATCTGCGATTTGCCCAATTTGATCTGTCCTTGCACTGGATCAAACATAATAAAAGACAGTAGACATTTTAAGGCTGCTCTACCAACTGTGAGTGCATTTATTTACATTATAACGACCCTCGTAGTCCAATGTGTATGGCGCTGGCTGGCCTTTCATCCGGGGGCTCCGAGTTCGACTCGGTGAAGTCACAATATATTTATGTGATTTTCTCAAAGCTTGGATGTTTGTAATTGTTACACTTCTATTACTAATTACACTACTTTTTCACTACATCACTGTCATTGGGTATCATGGTCTGTTCAAGTTAATATAATAATATAAAGTAAATATAATAATACGAGTATTATATACGGTGATTACCGCTAGAGATTCTGTTGAACAGCAAGCACCCCACACACCCCACACACCACTCACACATATTATACGTCATTGGTCCAATCGATCTAAAATCTTTACCAATTGATTATTTGTGGTCTGTTTCCAGAAAAAAAAACATATCGTCGATAAGCTTTCCGAGATAATTAAAGTAAAACTTTTCATTAGTTTCTTACTAAAATAGGCAGTGCGGTGGGTGTCTTCTTTTTGTGTGCGTTGAGCAAGCTACATAAGCCTCTCGCAAATCCCTAACATCTGTGGGTTTTCTGACTGATGTATATTTTGGAAAATGAAAATATCATTTGCTTTTAAACTGTACGTTATTATTTTTCTTTGCGCGTTCTTGACGTCATGGCTCTAAGCCCACATAGTGAACCATAGAGTTAATAAAGGCAAATTCTAATTTAGGTATCAAATTTATTATAGTCTATTAAAATTCACGTTATATGTCCGTAATTTATTTACCAAGTAAAAGCTATATATAAGTTTAATCTATTCTTTGATGCAATATTGCGTCCCATATTTTAGATCCTCAGGTAATGCAATTACAAGTTATTATTAAATACAGCACAATGCTCTGAATACAAATCATTTGAGAACGTATGCGTGTTTAAATAAATTGGATGAATATAAATAACACAACGTGTATGTTCTAGAATCTAGTATATTGTTTTCTAGATGACAGTATTAATACTTCACAATTGTGCATCGATCTACAATAGTATCTATATAACATTTTCACAATGACTTATGGTGAGGTTTTAGGCTTTGAATATAATGCTGACATTTTGTCAGACATTGTTGACATTTTCCAAAACAATAAATGATATTATAATCAACGTCGCTTTCCATGATCAGAAGTGTTGCCATTTTTTTTAAATTATGGTTTTCCGTATACTGTTAAAATAAATTTTAATTAACATAATATAATGATGGATACAGTGCATAATATAATCTTTAAATACTTGTTTCATACAACCTACAAATTTACTCTAGTGCTGCAAAACCCAAAGCATTATAGTAGCATTTTTATGTATTGATTTAGATAGTAAATTTTTAATAAAGGAAATATGAGAAAAATTGTTACCTGGTGACTCAAAGTGATGAATAATTTTTAGTCTAAAAACCATAAAAAAAACACATCTATTTCGAGAAAAGTATTTTTTTGTGACAACCCTAAAGCCAGGGGAAGTGTAGGAACAAGTAGTTAGAACAATTAATAGTAGTAGTAAAAAACATAACTTGACATTGCATACTGAAATAATTGATGTCTTATTATAAATATCGAAAATCGCAGGTTACATTTGGCAAGCAGACTATATCACTATATTATATTAAAAATATGAAGAACCTACCTTTACAAGATTCGTAGAAATCAGAAAAAGTTCAGAGGTATTTCGAAAAAATCTCTTCAAACCGGACTCGGAAAAATGTTACTAACACAAACACGTCGAAAATAATGGCGGTTTGAAAATTTTGTGGTGACAGGACGAATATCATCTTTAAAATTGCCTTAGTGGCTTAAAGTGGTGCGATAGTAAAAATATGAGTTTCTAGTGTTTAATTGATTTAGGTGAAGTTATGGACACTTGGCGAAGTTAGAGGGTTTTACGGTAATTGTATCGGTGCTTTATCTGTAGGCAATAATAATTGAATAAATGCACACCCGTGGATACAAGTGCCCTAGTATTTAGAAAATACAAATTCATATTTAGTAGTCGTTCGTGGTTGGATAGATATTCAGATAATTGGTGGGTACTTAAAATATTTTTGCTTTGCTAAAGACAAGTAGAGAATATTCAAAACTATATTTACAAGATTTGCGTAATATGACCGCTGTCAATTTCACCGCAGTATTATATCTTAGGCGTCAGAAAAACAGTTTACTAACGTATAAGCCTATTTATTTTAGTAAACATATGCATTAGGCTTAGGTCATTATCATCATTAGTGCAGGGTCAATTCACTATTGGATAAAGACTCATATAGCTCATTCCACTCTAACCAGTCTGTAAATAGTCACTGTGATAAACTCATCAATCATCATACCTAGGTCTATAAACATAATATTATATTTAAGGATTCCAATCCCGGGATCCCGAGCTATTTTCGATACCTTTGAATCCCGAGATTGATAAACATAATCCCGAAACTTTCGGGATTGATTTTCTATCAATTTTTATGGATAATAAAATAAAAACGAAAATATAACAGAAAAAATACTTTTAATAACATATAACTACATTAGAAAGTTTGATTTAAACCCATGTGTAAATTGCCGATTCATTTTATTTTTTCACATAAATTAATAAAAATGAGAAAGATTGGAAAAAACAATGCTTCGCACTATTAACAAAGTAATTTCACCATGATCTCATACGTTTTACGGCAGTTTCATATTTGGCTGTCTAATTAGATTTATGAAGCGGAAAGGCCATAAGTACACCATAGTTTGCTTTACTATTCTTTGATTTGCTTTATTATTTACTTTATTATCGCTAACCCATTCATTAAGTCTTTACTATCAGAAACAGCAATCTCATATTAAATTCACATTATTATTTGTATTACAATATTACTTACTCCATTAAACATATGTATTTCCAAGATTGAACGTTTACAATATTAACAATATGTCTTAAATAGTATAAATTATACTAGATTTATTTTTGACCGATTTTATCAATGTTATTTGTAAACATAAAATTTTTATATTAACAATGGAAAACTATGCAAATCCCGGGACCAGTCCCGGGATCCAGGGATTGTCAAATTGTAATCCCGAAATCCCGGGATCAGAATTTTGGCTCGGGATTGGATTCCCAAATTATATTGTCCTAATTATTGACTGATTCGATTTGAATGCCATAGGTACAAACCGTTTTTGGGCTAAACTGTTTATTATCGTTAGTTTTACATATCTGCTGGGCATTGGTTTGTAATCTCACTTTGCGGCTTTCATTTACAATTTCTTACATCCTATCCTGGAAGTATTTTGGGTATTTTACAAACGCGGGCTTCCTCTGGTTCCTTCAGATCTTTCATATTAGTATTTAATAGTTTTGGATGAGATTATATCGCTTTGTACCTACCTACCTTATACCTACCTTATACTTCTAAATTTTTTTTTTATAGTGATGTTTTAAATCTACATGCATGTATAATTATTATTATATATGAAAACAAATAATAATAAATAATGTTCTAGGCTACTACACCCGATTGAACATTTAATTGAATTTTAATTACTTGTATGTAATAATGTTAGTAAAAATTAATATTAGTTTGTTGGAAAGCATTTATGTTACTCTTCACAATAGGTATGTACTTAAATAGAATTACAGTGAATTATAATTTTGAAAAAATGGTTAAAATTCATTCGAAAACTATTTCGGTATTTACAGCATTATTTTTTTTACATAATGATAACACATGTGTTGTTGGTTTTAATTATGTTAAATAGTCGTGGAAATATGGATTAAGTAATAAGGCAATAATGTTAAGGCTATACCTCAGCTGAGGCATGGTCTAAAAAGATCGTGACTACGCGATGCGCGGATTATGCAAATGACGCGAGCCGAACGAAATATAATTTGTCATAAAAATTCAACATGCATCCTTTTATGTATGTTTATTATTATATTCGTAATAATAATAGTATATTCATTGACATGTTTTCTTTCTCAAGTACATGCGAAACGTTTTTTAGACATCTTTACACGATACACAAAACAAATTGACGTGCAAACAGTTCATTTTTGTCGCTAGCGATCGCCATACAATTTCTTTTTCAAGTACATGCGGAACGTTTTTTAGTCATCTTTACATGATTTAAGAATATATTCCTCCGACGCCATCACAAAACAAATTGACATGCAAACAGGTCGACTATCGCTCTCCGAATGGCAACGCGGCCGAAATTTCGTTCCACATACAGTTTAAAATTATTAAATTTGCCGTTTCACTTATGTACGCTCTTAAATAACGGTAGACGGGGTTGAGGTCCGCGAGGTAAAGTTCATACAATTCTGACATTCATTGCACAATAATCCGATACATACAATGGTTGAAGAGAGACGGCGCAGCGGTTTTTTTTTTACTTTTAAGAGATGGTTCTGTATATATTTATAATACAGTTCAACATATGCGATAGATGTCGTTGGCAAATTAAATTATTTTTGTAGAATATTAAATATATAAGTTATTATTTAAATACGTGCAATACAAAATGCAATTACAAATTATTTTTCTTAAAAAGGTTGGCTTTAAATAATCGCCTACTATGGAGTCTTCGCCACTGATATGATCTATGTTCGAGAATAGATAGCAAAATGAAAAGTTTCATTTTTGTCGCTCGCGATCGCCATACAATTTCTTTTTCAAGTACATGCGGAACGTTTTTTAGTCATCTTTACATGATTTAAGAATATATTCCTCCGACGCCATCACAAAACAAATTGGTCAGGCAAACAGGTCGACTATCGCTGGTAAGCTGGCAACGCGGCCGAAATTTCGTTCCACATACAGTTGAAAATTATTTTCCATTTCACTTATGTATGCTCTTAATACATTGATGATCAAAATGGCTACAAAACAAGTCAGGCAATTTTTAATACATGCCCATTAATATATAATTATAATAATATAGCTAGAGAATATCATATAACTTCTAATTAAAATAATTTCAAAAAAGATAATATTATTTACCGTTATATGCTATGTTAAAATTCAAGTAATATTTTCCGAAAAATAAGAATATTCATGTTTTTAAAATAATGATTACTATTCGCATAATTATATTTTATGTTTGTTATTTTCAATGTTTTTATTTTAATACTTTTGAAAGTACGCATCTATACAGGTAAAGTTTAATATTATTTATTGTAAAATGTTTTCAAAGGCAAGATTTTCAGCGTTTGAAATTACTCGTTGAAAAGTTTTTGAGTCTGGAAAACTGTAAAGTGCAGCATGGAAAAAATATAAATAAAGCTGAGAAATAGCACTTTGTGGAATTGCATTACGGTTTTATTATTATTTTTTATTGGGAAGATATGATAATTATTAAAAATAAGAACTCTATTTAATAAAATAAAACACAATAATGTAAAAGTGTGTTTTTTTTGTTGTCGAACCAAGCTGTGTTACTGGGGTCGCTTTTTGACATTTATAATCACGCGTGAATAATGCTTCCAAATTACCCATTTTACAGTTTTGTTAATAAGAAAAATTGCTCTATATATCAATCCAGATATACCCTGCAGACTTCATAACATTCACAAAAATGCACCATTTGGTAGGGTTTACACACTGGTAGTGAACAAAACATGACAAAACAGAACAGTCAGGGGAAAAATGAAATATTAATTTTTGGGGAATCTATTCAGGTAAAGTTAGGTTAGGTTAGGTTAAGTCATTATTTCGTTTTACCTAGTCACCCAATCATTTTGAGCATATTATATTGATTAAGATGTGATATTCTAAGCTTGTCGGCAAAGTCTCGTTTATTTGAGGCTTTCTAGCGATTAGGAATGCAGAAATTAGGTATATAATTTGATTTATTATGGCGTATTGAAAATCTGTGCTATTACAAATCTATCAACATAATAGAGATAGGACAATTTCAATATTAAATTTATATTTTTCCTGAAAGGTCATAGTTATTTATCGTTGTTCTGTTCTACATACGCAACGTATTTTTTATTGTTTTTATTTGATTGTGTAAAACTAAATTCTATTTTAGTTATCTGCCGGTGGCCTAAAAAATATTTCTAACAAAAAAATTTATAATGGGGTCAAACCCGCATCTCACGTCTCGTCATGTCCTTCAATGTATGTTTAATTCCTGAGTATTAATAGACATAATGAGCTCAATAAGTGGTGAAAACCCATTTCTCGTAAAAGAAAATCTAAGAAACTATTTTGGAATATGGCCAATGTCTACAATCCGGTCTCCGACCTATTGAAAAAAAAATACTGACCTGAATCTGGTACTTGTCTCTGCTTTACATCTGAAACGGAAACTTATCCAATGAATGCCTGATATCGTTTGCACATTAACTATTCACGGGTTATTCTACGGATGTCAAAAAATGTCGATACGGTACCGATCTTTTGCAGATCTTTTTCCTTGAAAAGCTCTAGCTAACACGAATCATTTGATACCGATAGTTGGAAGTATCGATTCATTTTCTTTCGATATAACATCCCTAGTTATTTCATATGTTATGCGTATGCAAAATAAATATAAAATACTGTAAGGGTAAATATAGAGTTTATATAGCAAATATGTATGTTTTAAACTTCTTAAGAATATATGTATACGTATTTCTATAAAGTAATTGTTTACGATAGAGAAAATTTTCTTTCCAAATACCTAGGTACATTAAAACGGAACTGAAAAAATGTTTACTTAAAATAATGATTATAATATTAGCTGTAAGTAATTTTGATTTACCGATTTGTTTATGATAAACTTTAAACTGATATCGCCCGCATCTGTCAAAAATAACAGTTAATTTTAGAAATAATTATTATCAAATTCTGACAAGACAAACCTTGAATTTGTTATAAAAACTTTGATATTGTTTTATTATTTATTACATAAATTGGCTATTTCAATCACAAAACATGTTTGAATTGTACCAGATCCAAGGTTGGAACTATAACTGCTTACAAAAGGATAGATCACGTAAATTGCTATATTATATAATATGTAGGTTCGATTCGTGCGGGTTGTCTTACTTTTTTCAAAAAAACATGTTCTATTGGTTATAATATATTTTGTCAGAAGCGTTTTAAAAATTATGTAAATTATTATCTATAATTTTGTTCAATATTATTATAGATAGTTAGATACACCGCACCATCGTTATGTATAATATTTTTATGAACAATGGAAATAAATTACGTATGTTATAATACACCGCGTTCCCACGTGTCAATTTTTGTCGTTCAACTATCTGTTGAATGATAGCTTAAACTGTATTAATAAAATGGGAAACGTATTTTGATTGATCAACTTGTTATATTTAATGAAGTAGAGCTTCTTTTTATTCGATTTAACTGTGACTCATCGTTCAAATTGACAATGTATTGGTGCGGAGAAGTGATTTATTTTAATCTTGTTGCGTTCAGTCGGCTGCCATACATGGCCCCCACATCCTGAAGCAAGCCCTTAGGCTAGGATATTTGGTGCCTCCCCCTACCTATCGCTAAGGATGAGGCAGTATGACACTCTACCGTAGCGTTTTCCAAATGGTGTTCGAGGTCAAATTAATTCAGTGTATTTTTAGCATTTTTTTGTTGTATTTTTCAATAATATAACCACTTGAATTATGAATAAAGTTTCGTCACCCAACCATTGTAGGATGTTAATAGAGTTAATATGCTTTTAGTTAATTTAGAGTAAATTTGTGACATCTCACTTATCTGGTTGACCCGACAGGCCAAGCCCCCCGACTAGAACCTTGTCAACCCCCTGCCCTTGTGGGGGCCATGCTGCCATTTGTCACTAGAGTACCTCTATATTAGTTTCTGAATTAAATATGTTGTCATAAGGTTACGCCCAAGTTCAATTCAGGATTTTTCCACGGCACCTAAAAACTACAGATGGCTCATTTTTGTTTTTTCAGTGAAAATATTGGAATATTGCGCGGTGATTCTGGACGGTCACTTTGGCAATTCGATTAATAATATGAGGGATACATATATAAAAATAAAATACACACTTTGAATGAAAATATCTCAAGTAACAAAAACAACTAGATACAGTTTGCCGTTAATAATATTAGAATTAAAAGATATATTTCAACAAAAACTGATACATACTATGGTTTTTTTGCAGCTTACTTGGACCCTTTTCTAAACGGAAGCCAGGACCTGTTTGCATTTCGTTCAGTCCTGAAGTTGACTCCATCGCATCCGAGCAATCCGAATTACAGGTAACTAAACAATCATATTACTTATTAAATTACGTACCTACGTATTGGTAATGCCGGTATTAGAATCTCGAATGATATGATGATGCCAGATGGAAGTCAGGAGAATTTTCGTTAGCTATCTACTTACTATTTTTGAATTTTATTCATATTTACCGGCGTCAAGACAGCAAACATTTAGTAAACTTGGCATCCAGGTAGCATCGGCAAGTTGATAGCATCAAATTGCCGAGATTTTTTGAAAAAAATATGACAAGGTTATAATATGTACAGGATAGTGGTTATATATTTCTCACATATTGTGTTTTCAAATTATGTATGTCCAATAAAGAATGTTATACATTCTTAAATACTGTGAATTGCTTGTTGAATAAAAAAAATGTTTATATAATAATTATTAACAAGTGCAACTACGTTATAATAAAAATCTGGAGAGATACTGACATCGGTTAGTAAATAAGAACAATTATCAACACTTTCATTTTAAATACAAAAGCCGATTCCCAAAACACTAACGCAAAAATTTAGAAAGCGTTTATGTGATAATTATAGAACTAATAGTTAATTTTGTCACAATTAGATAGGACACACATAGCTTAGAGGTCAGATGCGCGAATCCCAAGGGGCTTGGGTTCGAATATGTCGGGGTGTCGTATTTTTTTCAAAAATATTTTTTCTGGCGATAATAATAATATATTTCTCATAAGTGTTTTCAAATTATGTTTGTTTTACATGTTTAAATAAATGTAAGCGAATGTTTCGCCTGTATACATTGTGTACCACTTCACTAAATGGTGAAAATGGCGGTAAAATATTAATTCATAAAATTAACAAGGGATTGTGTGGAATATTAAGATTAATTTAAATCTCCATCAGAACAATCATCGGCTTATATCCCTTCTGAGGTATTAATATGAATGTTTTAATATTTAAAATGTGTTTTCGTCTACATACATTCCATATATACGAGTGTTTCCTAACGTAGGGTGTACGCCCCACCGGGGGGCAATTTGAATGTTTTGTGCAATGTGCAAATCTTTAATATTTGTTACATTTTTTTTTTGTTGAAAAACGCATTTTAGAAATATTTTTTTTGATATTGCAACCCTGACTTTCCGAGAAAATCACAGCAATCACTGTTATATTTGGACTTTTGCTTATTATTTTTACTGAAAAAGGGCAGGAATATGAAAGAGAAATTTGAAAAAAAGGTCAACAATACATTCATTATTCTCTTGTTAAGTAACTAGAAAGTTTTGATAGGGCGGGCATGGAGATTTTTAAAACGTAGAATTGGGGGGGCATGGCACAAAAAAGGTTGGGAAACACTGCATTGTGTGTGTTATTACACTGCAAGATATCGCGAACCCGACAAAACTAGTGAGCTGATTTTTTTTAATGAAAAGGTGTTTTCGTTATTACTAAGTTTAGGTAGCTATTTCTACATATTCAAAATGATTCTCCTCGATTTTACGCCCTTCGAGTAACTGCCGCCCCCAAGCGATGCTCAATCTGCCAACCTCCACGGGACGTCACTGCCATACATTGCTACTAGTGCAATGTTCACTATAATGTAAAAAAAAAAATTGAATTTCGAAACAAATTGAATTTTAATGTTTCGGTGGTGATATGATTCAAATTCTCCTTACTAGGCAATTTAGATCCTACCTAAATAAATATTTTAATTAAAATAAATCTTTAATATTAGCGCAGAATTGAAAAAGTAAATTAATTATTATTGATGTATACATATTTAAAAAAAATATGTACGTGAATCTATCAAACACTTAAATATACTTTGCCGACAATTGGTTAGCGGTAGCATGTCGTCTTATAATGTTATGGGTCCCGGGTGGAATCTTGGGTCTGAAAAAAAATACACGTTGTTTTTTTCCATGTTTCTTTGAATCCAAATTATGAACATAATTATTTAAGCAAGTGGCTTATAATTTCTCGTAAAAACAAAAATCTATAAATACAACATTTACGATCTTCTTAGAATTGAACATGTTAAAAAATTATAATTATTAGTGGTAGACAAAATAATATGTGCGTCAATGTTATTTAAATTGGGAAAAATCGACTATTATTATTGTAAACTTTCAAGCATTCAAAATCTAAGCAAATACGTCAATTACGACACTGATATTTTAAATTATAAATAGGCAAAGAGAGGAGGCAGAGATTTTCACCAATAATATTTACAAGATAAAAAGAACTTTTTATAATTTAATAACGTTTTTAAATTTTCTGTTCAATTATTATGCTTAAACTTGTACTTGATATTAAATAAATAAAAAACAAACAAATATGGAATACTGAAATGTCATTTTGATTTCCATAGTAACGCACGTATATATTAATAATTTTGTTGCTAGGACCACCCACTTAGCAACCAATAATAGTGGATTAGATTACGGATTTCTTCCGAAATAACTTTTCATACAAAACAGAATTAACTGAAAAGGAAATCAATTCTGCTTAAAGATGGCTAAAAGTAATAAAAAAATGCATTTGCATCGTGTTCTGATATATTATAAAAGTTTCAAATGTCTAGCTAGTCGGGAAGTTAGTTAAAAATCGATTGCAAGATTTGTACTGGATAAACAACCACCGGGCAAATAAAAATACGAGCTAATAAAAACGTTGTAAAAATAAGGGATGAGAAAGTGAATAACATTATAATATTTTTGTTAAAAAAATCTTTTACGAAACCTCTTCGTGAGGTGAGGTAAAAAAACTATATATCAAAACTAAACAGCACTATATAGTCAGAAATTTAAAGATATTTCATAACAATGGTTGAGAAATCTAATTGTATCCATAAATTCGACCATTAAAAAAGTGTTTTCCCATTATTTTTATTTATAGCGCAAAACGCACCTAAATGTGCATTATTAAAAGCACGATAATATTAGCGGTACAATAAACCTAACGGGTGATAAAATGCGTGGGAAGGGTCTATCTACTTAATAATGTTTCTCGAGCACGATTTTCGTCAAGTTTTCTAGAGAAAATCGTGCACTGACGCGAAAAACCAAAACGACTCGAGCGTCTGGAAAATTTCGATCGGCTTATTGCATTCTATTTATTTGTGCTCACGCCCGAGACGAATTCCGAAAACTAGATCACATTTCATGCAGTTAATCGAGCTTACTTTTCTGAATGCCTCGCCGAATGACATTATTTATTGTGAATTCAAATTCTCTCAAATGCGCTTGACGTTTGGACACGTTGACAAATATCTTAATTCTGTTTTTTATCAAAAGAGATTTCATGATAACAATCTTCAGTGAAGGATAAATAATTCTCCAAATTCAGACGCTACATTTGGATGGACAAATATGTTTATTTATCAGTATTTATTTGTTTATTTATTTAAGAAAACAAAACATTGTGGACATAACAAATCTAAATTCAAGACTCACACAACATGAGATTTACATTATAACAAATATTACCCTCACAAGAGAGAAGAAGAGAATATATAAAATAATAAAAAATACATAAAAATAAAAACATACAAGTACAATTTTATACAGAAAAATAAAATTTCGAAATATGTCTTTGGGGAGCGCATTGACTTGTCTTGCACCCCTCGCTAATGTTGCCTGATAAGCTTGACACCAGGAAACGGTTCCGATCCAGAATAAATCATGGCTTCAACCACGTAGGTAATTGATAGGCGCATGCAAATTCAAATTCATTAGGACACCAGGATCGGAAACCATTCCCGGTTTCCACCATCCCTCGTGATAACAGGCAAATGTGTATTGCCATGTACCGATAGTCTAGTGATCTTTTTTAACTCTGTTAAGCCAACCGAATCATGGTTAGTAGTTGAATCGTATACGGTGACAGTATACAGTTTACAATTCGTGATTAAAATTAGGTACACAAAGATGACATCGCACATTATGATTATTACGCAATATTAGTTTTTTTAATGTCACCGTTGACCTCATTTCGAAAACGGATTACTTGAACTTATTTATTTAAAACATGATTTCCTAACCTTGTTTTAGAACATCAAAGTATCATTCTATCTCTCAGCCACATTTTTATAATAATACATTTTTGAAAAATTTACAAATAAACGTTTTTTGTTGGGTTTATTAAAGCACTGTTTATATACAGTTAAATATTCAACCTTTTATAGTCTTTTGAATACTGTTTTTTTCATTTTTTCAATCGGTAATGTATGGTTTTAGTATTTTTTGTACGGAGACTGGTCAGTCTTCATAAATCGTTTCAGGCCATATCAGCATCCCGTAGATCCGCCGTATATATTTTATAGATAGTATTTAGCGGCCTTCCAGGATGCATATCCAACGAGCGACATGCGAGCCAGATCCAACATCACCTCTTCACTCTCAGCGTGAGGAGAGGCTGCGTGGTTATCTTCTCATTACTCCTGAAGTCATACCACCACCAGACACTTAGTATCCATCGTAAATACCTGTTCTCGAAGCTTAGTTTACGGTTGCTATGAGTCTTCGTAAGAAGACACAACTATTAAACAGTATAACATATACGTATCATATTATTATTATATACAAAGATTATTTAACAGTGTGTTATTCAAGTATTGAGACACCTATTCAAAATTAATTTTTATATCAGATTATTGTCATTATTTTTACACTGGAAAACCTCTAGAAAACATCTTACCAAACTGAGGCTTATGAGTTGGAAACTCATAAACAAAAATATATTATTTCTGAGCTTATAAATTAAATATTCTTTAATTTCGTATATTGTAGATAGGTATTGTGTATGAGTAATATTATGATAATAATAACATTATATAAAGCGCCTAGTTTCAAAAGCCCCTAAAATGGTTTTTGAAAATTTTTGAGTTGGATATGTATTTAGATGGATATTTTTGTTACCTATATGATGATGGCCAAGGATTGAACTTAGATATCAAAACCTGCTAAAATGGTTAGGTGAGCTTTTCAAATACCCCTAAAATGGAAAGCCAAAATACTCCGTAGAATGTACCGAATTAAAAAATAAATACACAAAGTTTACAGATTTAATAGATATGATTTTCTCTCATTTTTCTCAAAACTACCTAAAATAGTTTTTTTCATTTTTCTCAGAACTATCTAAAATCGTTTTAGGGGCTTTTGAAATTAGGCGCTTCAATGACAATGACAAGTAAAATTTTACTTTTCAATGATTCTTCTTCTCGGTTCAAATGTTACTTTGGCTATGAATCATTAATCTCCCTCCGACATGCAGTCTTTGTCACTGATGGATTGAAATTATTCAATAAAATTCTAGTTATACTATTCTGGTGTACGTTTATATAAATTTAATTAAAAATCCAATGTTAAATTTGATAATCTTTCAACAGTCCTTGGGTCTAGACTTGGTTTTATATTGAGAAAATTGATCTGAATTGTTAAAATAATCGACTGATGCGCTTCCACACCAAACATAGGTACTTAAATATTCAATTAATATGATAATGAAAAAAAAATCTAATTGTAATCGTCCATTAGGTTTTTTTAATAGTCTATTCGCTGTAGCTTTTCTTCTATGAATCGTGAGTTTACTGCACTTAAAGCTGCTTAGAACACTAAGGGATTAGTCACTTCATTATTTTTATTTTATGTCTTACAAATTAAATATAAATGCTGAATCAATATTGTAGAAGAGTTTAATATTACAAATAATAATTATCATTGATTATCAAAGACCATTATTTTCCATTCAAGCCCTATTTTATATGAAATATATATACCCATCACTGGTGAGGGTGGAGGTAGGCTATTATAATTCGACATATATAGTGCACACTAAACTTTGTCAGTCATACTTATTTGTTTTAATTGAACTAAGAATGCAATTTATAGACGGTGCTGGTTAGTTTTTAAAATTCAATTAAACCCTGCCTAAACAAAAGCATAATTGTTAAGGTGTGCTATGGATAATCCGATAGAAATATTACTTAATATTACTATACTTATTTATTTGTTTTCGTTGAATTAAGAATAAATATTACAGATGGTGTTGGTTAGTTTTTTTTAATTCATTAATCTCTGCATTACCTATATCAAACCATAATCGATAATAAATATACTTCTAACTATAAAATATCTAAAAATTTATATGATTTAATGGCATAATCTTAGATATTTTATAGATAAATGATTTTTTTTGACTATTATCTACTATGGCTTGGATTACGCAGGGCTTAATTGAAATTTAAAAACTAACACACACTATATAATATATACTGTAGCCTTAGTACAATAAAAACAAATACGTTTGACTGACAAAGATTAATGTACACTATTTATGTGGGATCAGCCTTTCTCCACCCTTCGCCACTAATATGTATGCCTATGAAACATGAACTCTTAATGTTAATGAAACCCAAAAAAATCCAAGTAGCGTAACGTGACATGGAAAGGTGCATGTCGGGCCTAACGCGGAAAGATCACTAAACAATCCGATGCATAAGGAAGTAGAGACGAATACGCGATGTGAAGAGGTCGTGAGTATATGAAATAGGAATCGGCTGGACATGACACTCAACGAGTGGACAACTACTGGACAATTCCCATCATACAGTGGCATATCACCACTCGCACTACTAATACCACCACTGTGGCCGAGCGCCACGTGTAAACAGGCTGAGTTAGTTAAAAGTATTAATATTCGGCCTATTAACACGTGTCGGTATTAGTATGAGTAGTCATTACTAGGGAGCGGATTTATATGCAACAAAAAACATGATTATATGCATGCATATATATCAATAAAATATGCACTAAAACCGAAGAAATATGCAGTTAAAAATTGACATTTTTGTGGGAAAAAATTGTAAATACCCACTTTACCCAATATTACTGACATAAAATCGAATATCTAGTTAATAATTTTTCAATATTATACGATAGCAGAACAAAAAAAACAAAAACAATGAATATAAATTTAATCAATTACAATTTTCAAAATATTTTTTTCACAAGTACAAATAATTGAATAATAAATGCAATATTTATAACATATTTTTTTCAATATGCTCTGGCATTAAATTTTTCCGCATAGGTATCTGTCAGTATTTTGTTTATATGCGGAAAACGACCTCTCAACGTCCACAGAGGTGATTAGGAAAACTTTAAGTAATAGTGCCCGAGTTGACTTCACCTTTTCTGATAAATCCACAGCTTGGAGATGGCATTAAAAATGCAAGTGCATCTAAATTATCTACCTTACTAACTTAGTTATATTTCGATAAAATAATTTAAAGCTCTAAAATATGCATTTATTTATGAAATATGCATTAATGTCTCGCTCTAGCGTCTCAAATATGCACAATAAAATTTTATTTTTGGATTCTGTGTCTTTTAAAACAGATTTCTGTGCAACTCTCATAGCTGTGCATACACCCTAATAAAACATGCACTAGCATATAAATCCGGGCCCTAGTCATTACTATAGTAAATTTTTATAGCATGTAAAATAAATATAAAACACTATAGTGCTTTAAAGTAATGCAGATCCTATTTTTTGTCCATAAAATTATATTAATCTAACCGTGGAGGGAAACAGAAAATGATATCACAAAATGATTAACTAAGCTGTGGGGACAATGATGATTAGTACTAACTCCGTATAAACAAGCCTTTGGTAAACTCACAAAACTCATCAAAAAAGAAACAATCGAGTCAACGAACTCAAACTAAGTAAGAATAATAATTACTAAGTTTTTTGATCAATCAAAAAAACATTAATCATCAACATGAAATCACAACGAGTAACTTTGTGAAGAATTCGATATTACAGCAAAATCATAAAAAGTTTTTAAATAATTAGCAGTGATCCAG
The DNA here is from genome assembly GCF_057557595.1 of Rhyacophila brunnea. NCBI lineage: Eukaryota > Metazoa > Arthropoda > Insecta > Trichoptera > Rhyacophilidae > Rhyacophila > Rhyacophila brunnea. The sequence goes on along the minus strand of NW_028232882.1, from coordinate 1,782,116 downwards.
ACAGATTAATATTAAACGATATAATAGGTAAATAATAGATACTTACGTGAAAAAAAAGCTCTTAAAAGTGGACTATATATACTACTGGCGAAGGGTGACTTTTGGAAAGAGGTAGACTGTGGAGATCTGAGAAAAAGAACGCACTTGTCACATATACTTACCGGAAATAAGAAGATAATTTAATACTACACGCTACTATCACGCCGTGGGTCCCAGGTTTGAATCCTGGGTTTGATAAGTACACATATTGTTTTTAAATTTGTGTGTGAGTCAGGGTATGGACCTAATAGGTTGAGCAAGTGGCTGGTATCTATTTCTCGTAAAAAAACAAAATCTGTTAATACAAACCTCTACTCTGTGGAGGCCCATATGATCCTATTAGGATCGGACATGGTCGGAATGAAATGAATGATGAATACGTATACACTAATGACATCGACTCACTAAATTGATTAGATTTCAATAGCCCTCTGACGATATAAAATTGGTCAATGGGTTTAAATTATAATACACATGAAAAATCATAAGAAAAAATAAGTATTTTTATTTTTGAATACAATTTCAATATGTAAGTATATGTGATTGAATACCGTAGATTTTTTTTTTATTATCTTATCATTAATTATTTTGGGCAAAGCTTCAATCATAGACAATAATATTACGCGTAGAAGTTTTAGGTTTTGCCTTTCGAGACTACCGTATTGCTTACATTACGGTAGATTCAGGTTCGCGAGTTCATACAAAAAAATCTGACATTCACCGCGTAATAATCCGACACATACAATAGTTGAAGACAGATGGCGCAGTGGCTTTTTTAACCTTTGACAAAGGGTTCTGTATATATTTATTTATAATACATTTCAACATAATCCATAAGAGTGGTACAGAGTCATCAGTGGAGAATTACAGGCCGGTAGCTGTTCTCTCTGCACCAGCAAAAGTTCTTGAGATGGTCATGCACAACATGATTTATCCAAAAATTGAGTCATTCATAATAAATGAACAGCATGGATTTAGAGCAGGCCGATCAACGGAAACTAACCTGATGGTATTTACCGATTATGTGTCATCAGCACTGGATAGAGGCCACCAGGTTGACTGTTCTTACAATGACTTCTCGAAAGCATTTGACATCCTGATGGAAAAACTCCAACTTATTGGATTGTCGGATCGATTTTTGAAACTATTCGGGAGTAATTTTAGGAACCGTCAACAATACGTATCGTACGGCCTTTATCAGTCACAGACCTTTTACACATTTTCTGGTGTCCCCCAGGGCTCAAACTTAGGGCCGTTGCTGTTCACGATTTTTATGAATGACATAGCATTGGTAATAAAAAAATGCTATGTTTTTGTTGTTCGCTGATGACTTGAAACTCTTTTTGGAAGTTGTCACCTTGGACGATTGTCGTCAGCTCCAACTTGATATAGATAATGTATTAAATTGGGGCAGGCGTAACAAACTAGAATTCAATATTGATAAATGCAATCTTTTGTCGTTTACCAGAGCCTCAAAAGTGTTGTTTTTCCAATACTCGATGCATGGCAGAGTTCTGTCACGAATATCATCTGTAAGGGATCTTGGCATTACGTTTGAGAGTAAACTGACATTTATTAGCCATATAGTTACCATTTGTAACAAAGCGCTTAAAATGTTGGGCTTCGTCATGCGTACTTCCCGGGTCTTTTCAGATGTTACGGTATTAAAACTTTTATTTAATTCTTTAGTTCGAAGCAGACTTGAGAGTGGGTCTATTGTTTGGGCACCGCACCAGTTGAAGTATGGCCTTATGGTGGAGAGGGTACAGAAGAAATTCTTGAGACTCCTTTACTTGAGGTTGTATGGATACTATCCGTGGCTTTATCCAACTGGCTTTCTCTTAGGCATGCTTACATACTGCAGTCTGCAATTTAGAAGAAATCTTTATTTAGCTACGTATTTTTTTCGACTTATACAAGGTATAAATGAGAACTCTGCCATTCTGGGCAGTGTTGACCTGTGTGTCCCTGATAACTATCTTAGAAATAGAGACCACCAGTTGTTTATTCTCCCAAGGTGCAGAACCAACCTGCCACTGGTAATGCCAATTGGCAGAGTGATAACTATGTTCAACGAAATTGCTTCGGGTGTTGATATATTCCACCTACGTGAGAATGAGTTTAAGTGGATGTTGTTTTATAAAATCTTAAAATAGGGTCTGCTTAACTCATCCGGTGTACTTCCTTGTACCTATCTAATTCATCTACTGATATATCTCTTTTTTTATGTAATACTGTTATATTTATATATCTTTGTTTCTAAATGTCATGTTGTGAACGTCTTAAACTTATAATTTGTAATGTCCAAAATATGTTAAAAAAATAAATGAATTGAATTGAATTGAATTAAACATATATGATAGATGTCGTTGGCAAATTAAAATATTTTTGTAGAATATTAAATATAAGTTATTATTTAAATACGTTAAAATGCAATTACAAATTATTTTTCTTAAGAATGTAGGATTTAAATAATCGCCTAGTATGGAGTCTTCCACCCTAGATACCCATGGTGGCCGCGCGGCTTAAGCGTTGGACTATCATGCCGTGGGTCCCAGGTTCCAATCCTGGGTCTGGCAAGTACACATATGGTTTTTCAATTTGTGTGTGAGTCAGGGTATGGACCTAATAGGTTGAGCAAGTGGCTGACATCTATTTCTCGTAAAAAAACAAAATCTGTTAATACAAACCTCTACTCTGTGGAGGCCCATATGATCCTATTAGGATCGGACATGGTCGGAATGGAGTCTTCACCACTGATATCTACTATATTCGAGAATTGATAGTTAAACGAAAAGTTTCATTTTTGTTGTTCGTGATCGCCATACACTATGTTTTCTAGAATTATTCTAATGAATATGTTTCTGAGATATTCTCAATGGCAAATGTTAAATTTTTAAATAGTCTGGACTCTAGAAAACAAATTAATTAAATTATAACAATATTGAAGACTGAATACATAATAATTATAATAAAGTTGTTTTATATAAAGTTCTGAAGTTATCAAAAACTTATACCAAGCCAATCTTATCACACGTCAAATAATTTTGTATTAACTCTTTTTTATTCAATGAATAATTCACAAGGTTTGAAATTGTAACATTCTTTATTGGAAATAATTTTATATAATATCTAAACACATCAATAACATACATATTAGAAAAAAATCTTTAACAGAATATGAAACCAAGCAGGACTCGAACTTGTATCCATCGGATTCCGGTTAGTCTGTTTTACCCAGTGAGCCTGCGTTCTAATTTCTTCTTCTTTTTTGTACCATATCTGTTATCAGATGTCAGCGATAAGTGTAGACATTTTATCCTTGTCTAAATAGGATGAGCTCAACTCTACTAGAGATCTCGAGATGCCGCCTGATGTGGCTAAAGTATGGCACCTCACTTGTTGTTTTTATTTCTCTGGTTATTTCTTTGTTCCTTTTCATCCTCAACATCCGTAACTTTGTCTTTCCAGCTGATACTGAGCTGATGCGTCTGCAGAGACACATTTAGAAAGCTTTAAGTTTTTTGTTCGTTGTTCCTGTGAATGTCCATGGCTCTATTCTATATACTTTAAGGGTTGAAAGTCTATAGGGTCTAAATGAAAAAAATGTGAAACTGAGATATAACAAAAAACAGAATAAAACCATACAGATATGAAAATTTACATTTTTATTTTTACAAAGTGACAGAAGAACATCAGTATGATAAGTTTACTTGATTCTAAAGATGAAATAAACAAAGGAAGAATAAAATATTTAAACATGGACAATATTGAAATGTTTTATGTAGAAGGGGATTTAGGGACACATAGACCCCGCCCATATTTCAATGTATTCGTGTGACAAAAATGGTAGAGTTAGGAACTTAGATCCTTCAGAATATGGTGGCATATAGATTCTATTGAACTAAAAAACTTGTTATAAAATAATATATTGGCACTTTCAACCCTTCAATTACAATCGTACTACTGAAGCATTTTATACATTTCGCCAATATTGGTATGGGGATAAACAGCTCAAGCTGTATCAGCATATTGATCGGTGATATTAAATAACTGACCACAATTACAAATGCCTTAATATCCACTTCCCGTAGTGTCCAATTATTGCAAACTCCACTTATAGCTGACTGCAATTATAATTTCCGCAATATCCGTTTTTCCACATAGCCAGATCGAATGAGCGCAAAATCGTCTTTAAATAGCTGACTCAATTATAATAATTATTTCCTAGATATTCTTTTAAGATATTGTATTGATTGTGAGTCCGTGGATAAATAGTGGATCACATTTGATTGAAAATGTCATTCGATTATAAGTTCCCGGTAAAAACACATCGCAACGTATTGTCATCGTATTTATTATATTGTAATTATGTAACAGTAAATTAATAAACCCTCGCTTCTCCATCATCACGAACAGCCACGACCGTCTTTCATCTGCATCACCTATCCATCGCCAAAGTAGATTCGCACATTGGTGACAAGCGTTTGTGATTTTAATCAAGGTACCAGTAGGTTCGAGTTATTTCCGGCGTCATATTTTTGTCAAGACTTGAGTATGTTTCTTATATGTTTCAAAATAATTATTTTTTTTGTAGGTTTTGTCTGATAGTTTTATATATACTTTCTTAGTAACTGCCTTTTAAATTCCCTGATTTGAGGCGGACTTCAGCTTATATAAAAACAATAATAAAACTCTGCAAAAAGTTATTATTATGAAATAACTTTGTGGCGAATATTTAAATCTTTATTTTTTTGTACTATTTAGCTGACTTGAATACTGCCTTCTCAAACAGAAAGCTTGATGCGCTTTGCCGAGCACAAAGACTTGTGACAAGTGCAAAGAGCAAAATGCTCTTAATATTTTAAAATTACAATTTTCAGATAAAAATAGCAAAATAAATACTACAGAGTTCATTGTCCGGAGCTATTCTAACCTAGATCTTTTAAAGATGCCACGTTAGCAAATAAATAATACTGTCCCATCTGAAATGAGTTAATAAAACATTAAACTCCATATTAAATTCATTTTATTCACTGTCTTTTTTTTTATTTACGGCCATATCCAGTATTGCAGTGCCAAAAGGTAGAAGTTGGCTGTTAATATTCGATATTAAGATACGATAAAGTGCATAATTCGTAATAGATACAATTAAAAAAATATTCATCTATCTATATTTTTTTTATCTATTATATTTTGGTTTAGGCAGGGGGTAAAATGAATTGAAAAAAACTAACCATCACTAAACAACAATTAAGTACGACTGGAAAATTGTACAATACTTTTGTCGGATATTCACAGTTTACCTTCACTATGATGGTTTGGTTTTTGGCAGGGCTTAATTGATTTTTAAAAACTAACCAGCATCATCTGCATTTATTTGTATTATTAGTTCAATAAAAAAGTATAACTGATAAAGTTTAGTGTGCACTATTTTGAATTTTAATAGCCCACCTCAACCCTTCACCACTGCAGTTTTAGATAAAATAATAATTGAAAAAATATGTATTCATTATTTCTTGTGTTATTTTTATTCGAGGGGTAAATATCCAGCGCTTTTTTTAGAAGGGAAAAATAATTGTCCTGTTACTCTGAAAACAAAAATATATTATACACCTAAATTAAATTAAAATGTTGTCCAGGAATTTGTACGTATGCAGTTCGCCGTATCACACTTCATCGTGAAATGTTGTATCGGAAATATATGGTCGTATATTAATGACTGTCCAACCTCTTTGGGTCGTATAGTACTGAGATAAAATTCATGTCTAAATAATACACGGTTCTTGTAGATTTACAGGAAGACAATGGCAAACAAATTTTGAAAATAGCTGATATAGGTACTGGATTATTTGTTTAGTTAGGTTAGCAACTAATAAAATTGAAACATTATTGTCTGCAATGCTCTATGAACAATGCGTATTTTTTTCATCTCGGTGCTATAGAGATGACCGTGTAGTACAGTGGTTCGCATGTGCGGCCACCATCGTCATTTTCAGTATTTTATTTAATTAACTGGGCTAACGTTAAATAATATGTGTTATTGGATATGAGTCATGACCAAGTACTTAAAAACCATTTTAATAATACCACGGTTGAAAAATTTTGGTGGAAGTCATACGTTGATTAAGAATCAAGTCAATTCAAAGAATTGGCAATAATTGTTTTATTAATATTGTCGATTTTTCCTACTCCTGTATACTGTGAAAGACCATTCAGTGTAATGCACTGACATTGACAAAACAAATAGGTATCGAAGCTAGTTGACAGATGTAAGCTTAGAAGCAGCCATGCGTCTCGCATTGGAAAAAAAGGATATTGATGAATTTCCATTTGCATTATTTTTGAATAAATAGATCTGCACTAAAATGTTCAAATGTATTTTATTAAATGGACCCTGGAATACACCCTCCACCACCCACCGTGTCTGTACAGCCGTGGATTTTTAGATTTGCCGTGGACACCAGACGTTTATTACAATTCACATGTAACCAGAATAACCATATAAAAAAATTTACACGTCTGCCATTTTTGTTTTTATATTAGATATCTTGTCCAATGTATATATATTTTTTAAATTTAGTATATCTATAAACACATTGTCTTATGAATGTTTTAGTTTTACACGAAAGATGATTTATTCTAAATTAAATGTCATATTATGCATTACATTACATGAAAGATGCAATATGAATATGCGTATTATAGTTTTTAAATTTATTTCCATACTTACTCGTCCGTAGCAATGGCTTGATATATGCCAAACAATATAAACTACTTTATCTTCAAATAGAATGGTTGATATGCTTACGCGGTGGTAAATAATACATTAGTTACACACCTACATAGGGTAGGTTAGTTTCATCTCATAAATAAGGCGATGATCCCTCGATTGTGTTTCATTCAGCTAAATTTATAAATCGCTTCTACCCCTAGGGACCAGTCTAGTCTATTGAACGTCATATTGAATTAATGTCATTGGAAAATTACTTTCGCCAACAGCAATGGAATAAATTTTCGTCTATCTGCGTGGAATTTTTAAAATATTCACAAGTATGATAGAGAAATATACCTATGATTTAGTATACAGTATTCATCATCGTCATCATCAGCCTGAATCTATCCACTGCTGGATGAAGGCCTCTTCAAGCTGTTTCCACTTCTCTCGGTCCTGTGAATTGCGTTGCCACGTACTTTATCATTTCATCGATCCAGGTCTACCTTGCGGACGTTTTGTACTTCTTGGATACCACTGGATGACTAGATTTGTCCAATGATTGTCTCTTCTTTGAGCTATGTGTCCAGCCCATCTCTATTTAAGGCTTTTAATAAACTCTATTACATCGCAAACCCTTGTCTGCTTCCTTATCCACTCATTCCTCTTTTTGTCCTTTCGCGTTACGCCCAGAATGCACCTCTCCATACCACGTTGTGCTACTCTACTCAAAAATAATAATGTAAGTATTATTATTATATACAGTATTATATAATAATAATAGTTACATTATTATCTTTGATTTAATTTTAGTTCAAAAGGTTGTAAAAGCATGAATATAAGTAGGTAATGAATATATTATTTAATATTGTTTACCACAATATAATTACGTTTTCGACAATGTTTTCGATTATGAAAATATATTTATTTGAACACACGACTTATAAAGACACTTATAAAGAAATTAAATCAAAGATATTATTAGGCATGATTTGAGTTAGGTACTCCATTTTCACCCGTCAGAAGTTAGTGGGAGAACAAACAACTGATGCTCCCGATTTCTAAAATAGTTATCAGGGACACGCCAGAGTTCTAATAATTTACACCACGTATAAGTCGATAAAAATACGTGTCCAAATACTTATATCTTCTAGCATTTAAACTACAGTATGTAATCATACATAAGAGAAAGCCACGGATAGTATCCATATAACCTCAAATAAAGGAGTCTCAAAAATTTATTTTGAACTCGCTGTCGTTGAAGGTCGTGTTTCAACTGATGCGGGGCCCAAACAATCGACCCACTCTAACTATGACACGTTGAGCTACTCATATTTTTTTTAGATTTGTCTTATATTGAGGGTCTCTTTTCACATGAATACATGAGCACTGGTAGCACATATTAATTGAACACTTTATGCTTAATACATTGGACGCTAAAGACGCACCTGGCGCGTAACGATTAGGTGGCCAATCGATATAATTAGCATGATATTTAAATTTGGTGATTAAAAACTAATAGCAGTCAATGTGTTAAGAGACAATGGGAGGTCACTTTTGAAGACAATATTCAAGCATCCAAATGCGCTCCATGCCAGTTTATGTGATCAATTTCATTTATTGTAATAATTAATATCAAATTATGAATTTATTAAGTACTTCTATTTATTAACTTTAATAACTGAAATATTGCATAATTAATATAAAAAAAACTTTGTTTTTAAAACCACTATATTATTTTATTGTGACAGCTGATAAAATTTTCAAATATTTCTTGTTTGTTTTCTCTCATGGAGAAGCCAAGCAGAAGACAGTTTTTAAATTCACTCTAATTAAAAGTAAACAAAAATATTATGATAGTAAACACAACATATTATATTATAACAATTAATTGAATAATTTTTGTCGAAATTTTACAAAATATACATACCTACCGTAAACTATTAAGACGATACATCAGTGAAACAGCAAATAATTTTCAACTACAGGCGCGACGAAATTTTGGACTCGCTGGCATTCGGAGAGCGAACGTCGAGGTGTATATACGTCAATTTGTTTCGCGATGGCGACGGGGGTATTAATTCTCAAATCGTGTAAAGATGACTAAAAACGTTACCCATTTACTTGAAAAAGAAAACATGTCAATGAATATATTATTATTGTTACTAATAGAACAACAAACAGAACATTAAATGGACGCATGTTGGATTTATATGACCAATTATATTTCGTTCGGCATGCGTCATTTGCACCCGCGACCCGCAATCCGCGCATCGCCTAGCCACGATCTTTTTAGACCATGCCTCAATTGAGGTATAGCCTTAATCACAGCCAGTAAATTTTTCACAGCATTTTATTGTTTGTCCTTGTATTTAAAATGTTATTTTAACCTAAGTCCTTCAGACAGCTAATTATTCAAATTAATACATCCCAATATTCAAAGAGGTCAAAGGACGGGTAAAGAGTACGGGGAGAAATAATAATGCTAATGAATATTGCTGTGATGTTAACATCACTTTGAACATTGTTGATAATCGGTACGCAGTTTAATTTAACCCGAATAGTAAAATATGATTTTGTATAATGTAGGAAAGGATAGACGGCAAAAATGTTTACCTACGTAGAACGAGTGAATTCCAACCTTTTCACGACATGGAACACTTCTTAACGGCCCACGTGCTCGTCGTAGGTCAAAATTGAGTTTTTATTGTATTTTCAAACCATGATCCTGGACACTCCTTAAACGTTGTAGATAATCTATTTATATAATTTTGAAGCGTTATTATCCTTTATAGTTATTTTAAACATTTGATGACTGCATAAAGTATTTTTGTTACATAAAATAGTATTCTTTTAAACCTCTTGCTCTAATGTTTTAGAATATAGTCATATTTCGGTACATAACTGTGCAGTGGTGTTAAGATTTTTTACATTTATTAATTTTTAAACGCATTTATAAAACCATTAGTATAATTTATTTCGAGATAATTTTTGTAAAATATTCACGATAAAAAATTATATTGATAATCTCTGTGATCCCAAATTTGACAAGAATTAGGCATTTTATTATTTAAAAAATCGGCAAGATTAACATATTTGACGATGATTCTAAAGATATTTATTATAAGTTATGTTTTTGACCATTCAAGTGTGATAAACATCTTATGAATAATGATTGCTTTATAATAATTATTGACCTAAGAATAAGGTAGTGTTTTTTTGAAATACGCCATTTCTTTTGTCATTCCCCAGTGGTTAAGCTACAGCATACAGCCGTAGCAAACACGCGCGGAAACATGTTCTTACTCCCTTTCTAGACAAAATAAATATAAAGGATAATAAGGTTTCAAAATTATATAAATAGATTATCTACAACGTTTAAGGTATGTCCAGGATCATGCTTTGAAAATAGAACAAAAGCTCCATTTTGACCTACGCTGAGCATGTCCCCATGATAAAATTTTTGAGACACACTTGTTATATTATGTTCAGCAACAGGAATTCTTACCAACTGCCTCCGATCTTCGCGTGGTCCAATTTAAAGTATTTTTCTGTTATAACACTCAATGAGTACTAATCTTCAGTTAGTTTATTAGTCAAATCTCAAAGTATAATATACATGACGTTATAAATGGAGAAGAATTACTCAGGTTCAACCAAATCGCTTCGGATGTTGATATACACCACCAATGACATTAATATGAACGAACCATCTGGAAAAAAAAATGACACCTCACTTTTTTCTCGGGTCTGCCGAATGGCATAATCTGTTCTAACGCCATTACAATAAAGGTGATATTGCTATAAATTCCCGATGCTTTTTGTCGGTCTGCCGAATGGTTCGGTTTGAACGGGTTTGCTCAAATGAACATTGACACTAGAAACACTGTTCTAACGCCATTACAATAAAGGTCATATTGATATAAATTCCCGATGCGTGATATTGCATAATGAAAATTGCGTGACGTCTACCTATACACGTGCAAATGTCGCTAAGCGCAAATTTACTTACTAGCTACTGTATTGAGTGCGTTGTCCATTAATAATGTCATTGTAAATCACATACATGTGGATGATTATAGGTGGAGGTTGTTTTATAAATTCTTAAAATAGGGTCCACTTAGCTCATTCGGTGTGCTTCCATGCTTTATAATTTATATATATTTTTTTTATAATTTTGTACCTTTTACTTTACTTTTCATACTGTTTATTTTTTTTAATAATTTATTTTTTCTTTACACTCTTTCTTTGTTTTTAAATATCATATGAACGTCTTAAATTTTGAATTTGTAATGTTAACGGTATGTTAAAAAAAATGAATTTGAATTTGAAATAAATTTGTAAGTAGTTAAGTTTGAATAAGTTGAATGTTCCGAGTTAAATGATAATTATATTATAATTAAACATACATAATTTCGAAAACACTTCTGAGAAAATATATTATAACCAATAGAAAAAATCTTTTTGAAAAAAGTAAGACACCCAGCAGGAATCGAACCTGCATTTCTCGGGTATCGCACCCACGCACATAGTCCACTATGCTAAATAAGCCATACTTAATTACGACAAATTTTAACTATTGGCATTTTAATACTCACTGATGCGCTTTCCAAATTGACCCACTATTTGGCGATCGGCTACGATACGTCGCAGTTGACATTTTTTAGTTTACTTATATGTGACTAGAACAGATTAATGATAAAAGTGTACGAAAATATTTCTTTTTATAAGAATTTACATGATTTATGAAGGAAATAAATAAAATTATGTGGCATACTTTAAAATTGCTCGCGGCACTCCGGTTGGGAATTACTGGAGAACCTGAGTAATCGATTAAATAACTTACCAGAATATCTTGTATAACAATTTCGTTATAGTGAAACCAAATATGTTTTCCTTCTACTACCCGTCACGTATTCACATCCTTTCGAGTGTATACTGCGGCGTAAAAAACAAGAGGTACTCTTCAAAGGTGTGCTAAGAGCTTCCCAGAATTACTTACCAATACCCTGGATGATGTGAATGTGGCATGCTCTAAATTGCACAGGTTACTTAAATGAATAGAGGTCTTCTTTTGCCCTATGCTGCCGCAAATATTAATAGCCGATCGGCCCAATTAAACAATCTGATAGGATGTAACACGTCATATAAGCATGGGTGCCTAAGAACCAAATTATGCCCGGTGTTCTGGTTTGAATTCTGTTTGTATAAACTAAATATACTACTCTATCTTAAAAATAATGGCCTAGTATTGTGTTTGGCTGACTACATAAAATTGGTGAGTAGAATATCTTTCCATAGTTAAAGCAGGTCTAGTTTGATACGGAAAGGCGTAAAATGTCAAATTGAATAATATAAAATTATACATTATGCAATCAAATGAATATAATTATTCATGGCTTAGTTGCACATGTTATAATCATCAGTGGAGAAGGGTGACTTTTGGAAAGAGGTAGGCTGTGGAGATCTGATAAAAAGAACACACTTGTCAGGTACCTATACTTACGAGAAATAAGAAGATAATACGATATTACTACTAATGAATAGGTATACACTAATGACAACGACACACTAATTTAATGAAACTTCAAAAACTCACCGATGACAAAAAATTCAGCAATCAGTTTAAATTAAGTACGTATTTTTTTTAAACATTTATACACATCAAAAATCATTAGAAAAAAGTTATTTTTATTTTTAAAAACTATCTAGTCTATATTTATTAATATTCGATTAAGCACCATAGAACTTATTTTTTTAAATTATTAATTATTTAGTTTTAAGCTCTGCGATCAGAGCTTATCTTAGTTCATACAATTCGATGGACTGGGAGGGGCTACGACTAGAGAAAGTAAAATCCATATGAAAAAATTGAGAATTATTTGAAACATAATCCAACCTTTATTAACGTCAAGACAAATGGCGCGCTGTGGTATATTTTTTAAAACCTCTGCAGATTATTTAGTTACTATATGTGTAATACATTCTTACACATACGGCATCTCTCGTTGGCAAAATAAATTATTTTATAGAATATATAATCAAGTGATTATATAATTAAGTCAATATGCAATTAAAAAATATTTTTCTTAAGAAGGTAGGCTTCAAATAATCGCGTAGTATGGAGTCTTCGCCACTGATAATCATATTATATATATAACTAATTAGGTGAATATGAAATTACAGTGGAAAATAATTTGAAAAGTGTAAGTTTTCTACAAATTAACCTTAAATGCGTACCTACTTAATCAGTTAACCAGAAGTCAATTTTAGGTTTAATTTCATCTATCTCTAAAGAAAATGGTATTTTTTATATCTTTGAATTTTTCCCTATTTACAGAACGATTTTTAAAATATAATTATGCAAGATACTTACATAGTCGCTTTTTCGTCAACTTGCGTATACAATATTATATACACCCTCTACAAAATATTTTCATACGGGAAATTGAGTATAAAACATGTCGTTTTTATGACCTGTCGTAACATGGAAATATTAAACAATACTAACGGATATATATTTCACAGTCTATAATTGAATTTTCCATTTTAATATTTGTATCATTGTTAACTGTTTAATTTATCGACCTTTTTAGTTTTTTTTACAATACTAATACGTAAAAATATAAAGGATTTATGAAGTATTTTATTACCGAGTGGTAGAAAGATATTTATTATTTCACGAACACCTACCTATATCACAAACAATAGCAATGGACGCAATAAAAAAATCCTGTTTCATAACAAATTTTATGACAATAATTAATCCAGAGGGTTATAGCGGACCCTTTTTTGACTTCCTCCTCTCCAGCTCCACTCCAGGACCTAATACTTGCTCCAAATCCGCTCCAGGATCTGTTCCGCCCGGGTAAAAAGTTTTAAGTGGTATTATATGTATACAGAGGTTAAAAAATAAAAAATAAGTAGTTTTAAAATAAGGTTTATTATTTGTCCTCTTCATAATTAACTCTATTAAACAAAATTTCCGACAGCAAATCGTAGCTGTTTCTTCTCTCAAAAAAATGAGGTTATTTATCACTCGGCAATCTTGTCGTATTTTAAATCATTCCAGTGTTGCAAAGTGTCAGATATAATATTTTCCTTGGATTTTAGTACGAAAATTGAATAAAAAAAAAGTATTCGGAGCAGTGGAGCACTACAATTTTACGGTGCTCCGGGTAAAACCCCATTGCTCCACTGCTCCTTGCTACTGCTCCGAGTTCCACTCTAACGTTCTGATAATAATCAGCTGATTTGTTTTGTAGCAGTATAAAAGAGATTATCGCATTGACTTATAATGTCGTGGGTTTCGGTTTCAAATCCCGGATATAGCAAATTCATATGTAGTTTTTCAATGTGAGTATGAACCTAATAATTTGAGTAAGTGACTCACACCTATTTTTCGTAAATATAACCTCCTCTCCCTATAATACGATCTTCTTAGGATCAAACATCGTAAAAAATTGAGGTTATAGAACATACATAATTTGAAAACACTTCAGATATAATATACATCCTAAAAAAATCACATTTGACAAAAATACGACGCCCAACAGGATTTGAACCCGTATATTCACTGGTATCGCACCAATACGCTATAAACAATTAATCTACGGGCCTCTTACTTAATTACGATACTTGAAACTAGTAGGTCCTTACATGAAATGCATAATATCAAATTGCGTTATTTCTTGACTATCGGTTTTTGTGTTTTAAATCAAGGAATCAAAAATGTGATTTTTTTCTAGTCGCAATAATTTTATATCTGAGGTGTGTTCAATATCTTGAGAATTATTTGTTGAATAAAAGAGATGGTTTATTAAAAATAGAGGTTAATTATGTTTATTTTTTACTTCGAATTTTGAAAACATACACGACAGTTCTGAGTTTAAGAGCCTTATCTCACGTAAACATTCTTAGTACAAACGAGACAGTACAAATACCAATGGTAAACAGAATACGATATTTCTATCTAGTTCTGTCACATGATCATACTTGAAAGAAACTTAAAGAAGAAGAAGATATACTCGAAATATACCGCTATAATACTTAAGGGGGGACATGCTCGTCGATGGTCAAAATTGAGTTTTTATTGTATTTTCAAACCATGATCCTGGACACTCTTTAAACGTTGTAGATAATCTATTTATATAATTTTGAAGCCTTATTATCCTTTATAGTTATTTTAAACATTTTATGACTGCATAAAGTATTTTTGTTACATAAAATAGTATTCTTTTAAACCTCTCGCTCTAATGTTTTAGAATATAGTCATATTTTGGTACATAACTGTGCAGTGGTGTTAAGATTTTTTACATTTATTAATTTTTAAACGCATTTATAAAACCATTAGCATAATTTATTACGAGATAATTTTTGTAAAATATTCACGATAAAAAATTATATTGATAATCTCTGTGATCCCAAATTTGGCAAGAATTAGGCATTTTATTATTCAAAAAATCGGCAAGATTAACACATTTGAAGATGATTCTAAAGATATTTATTATAAGCTATGTCTTCGACCATTTAAGTGTGATAAACATCTTATGAATAATGATTGCTTTATAATAATTATTGACCTAAGAATAAGGTAGTGTTTTTTTGAAATACGCCATTTCTTTTGTCATTCCCCAGTGGTTAAGCTACGACATACGGCCGTAGCCATAAATTGACAAACTATAATTGAAGTAGGGAGTAAAATGATATTGACGCGCGTATTTGAACATGTACCGTTTAAAAAAAAATAAAAAATAAATCGGTTAGGTACATGTTCAAACACGCGCGTTAACATAATTTTACTCCCTACTTTAATTATAGTTTGTCAATTTATGGCTACGGCCGTATGTTGTAGCTTAACCACTAGGGAATGACAAAAGAAATGGCGTATTTAAAAAAAACACTACCTTATTCTTAGGTCAATAATTATTATAAAACAATCATTATTCATAAAATGTTTATCACACTTGAATGGTCAAGGACATAGCTTATAATAAATATCTTTAGAATCATCTTCAAATGTGTTAATCTTGCCGATTTTTTGAATAGTAAAATGTCTAATTCTTGTCAAATTTGGGATCACAGAGATTATCAATATAATTTTTTATCGTGAATATTTTACAAAAATTATCTCGAAATAAATTATACTAATGGTTTTATAAATGCGTTTAAAAATTAATAAATGTAAAAAATCCTAACACCACTGCACAGTTATGTACCGAAATATGACTATATTCTAAAACATTAGAGCGAGAGGTTTAAAAGAATACTATTTTATGTAACAAAAATACTTTATGCAGTCATCAAATGTTTAAAATAACCATAAAGGATAATAAGGCTTCAAAATTATATAAATAGATTATCTACAACGTTTAAGGAGTGTCCAGGATCATGGTTTGAAAATACAATAAAAACTCAATTTTGACCTTCGACGAGCATGTCCCCCCTTAATTACTTTGCAATATGTACAAAACTTATAAACATTTAATTTCTTTTCAGGGATGTTTGTGAAAGGATTCGGGCGCTATCAGCTTTGCCTCCATTTTGTGTCCCGAACTACCACAGGATTTTCGACAGCATATCGGTAAGAAAATAGTAAATAGTAAATAAAAACAATTAATATAACAATCAATAACCTATACATGCCTACAGTAGCAACCCACCATTTATAATATTAAATATTTAAAAGTAATTGGTAAAGCAAATTGTTAATATACACAATTTGAAAACATTTTATGCATATACACACTAGAAAAAATCATTTTGTAGAAACAATACGACACCCGACGGGACTTGAACCTGTATCTGCTGGATTCACGCCAGTATGTTAAATTATGTGTGGTTAATAAACATTCACAGCGTCACAAACACTAATAACACAAGTGACGAAATAGATCGCCGGACACCCTCGCCAACAGGTGCTATTTTGGTATCCAAATGCTTTTAAAGAACAATGCACTCTCAAGGAAAACAAAACTCCCATACGTCCAGTATATATTAATGCATAGATCAGAGTGATGAGAGAAATATGGATATCTTTGAGAGGAGAATTTTGAAAGGATTCTTTGGGGCTGTTCACGAAAGTGGGATTTGGAGGTCACGATATAATGAGGAGTATGAAAATACAGATCATGCGCAGAATCGGTCACGTGCATAGACTATTGGAGGATACATCAGTAAGGCAAGAGAACACCTGGATGGTCGAAATCGAGGTGCCTGGACTGCCCAAGAAGAGATTAAAGAATGCTTTGTTAAAGCAACTAGACAGTAGCGGCACTGGGTCTTCCAGGATGGAGGGAGTTTTTGAAGGAGGCTAAGAACCGCCAAGGGTTGTAACGCCATTCATGATGATGAATAAACATTATTGATGTTTCTATTTTCTCACGTTGGTATCGATTAACTACAGACAGGCCAAAATTTATCACAAAAACTCTCAAATAATATACCAGACAGAAGTCGGAAAAATGTTATTTTGTTGTTTCAACTTCTCTCCCTCTAAAACAAATTGTGATACCTATATTATATTATATTAGCTTAACCATACATGCCTGTGAGTGGTAGGTACTCCTTCGAGCTCATCGCTCGTGATTAATGACTACCAATTTGCGAAAATCGACGCATTTATATTATATTTTCTGGCATTACACATTAATAACTCTCTCGCACGATCGCAACTCGAATACTGCAGTTCAGTATGGAACTCCCACCATACTATTCATGTCAACAGATTGGAACAAGTGTTACTATCTTATAATATTAAATGTAATGTACCCAGAGTAAATATTCGTCCTCACATTTTCTCAATCCTATATATTCATACATATAAAACCAATCTAGGTTAAAATTGTCTAGTGGCTCGACTCTGAAGAACCTTAAATAGTTACAGTGATCGAGTGGATCCATTTTGTTCGCTTGCCTCTTTCAAATTAAGTTGCTCCAAAATCCATGATTAAATTGTACCTGGTTTTACTTTTTTATTGTATTTTTTTTATTACAACGTTTTTCTTAGCTCGTATTCTTATTTTTCCGGTGGTTCTTTGTCCAGTGGTTTTTTGTCCGGTACAAATCTTGCAATCGATTTTCGACTAACTTCCCGATGAGCTAGACATTTGAAACTTTTAGAATATATCAGAACACAAACCCAATGCATTCTTTTAATACTTTTAGCCATCTTTAAGTAGAATTGAATTCATTTTCAGTTAATTCTGTTTTGTATGAAAAGTTGTTTCGAAAGAAATCCGTAATCTAATCCACTATTATTGGTTGCTAGGAGTCTGGGGTCCTAGCAACAAAATTATTAATATATACGTGCGTTACTATGGAAATCAATATCACATGACAAAATGAAATTTCAGTATTATTTCTATCAAGTACAATTTTTTTTTGATCGTTTAAGCTAGTCAAGTCAAGTTTATATGATTCAACAGAATATTTAAAAACGTTGTACTCGTATATAAAAAGCTCTTTTTATCTTGTAATTTATCTTTTCTTATGTTGCCTATCTTTACTAGAGATTTACTTTCTTATGTTTTTTGTATTTTGTTTTTGTATTTTTCTTATGATTACCTACTACTCAAGTGTTTTTATTTCTTTTTTAACCATTTTCAATAACTCTCCAATTATATTCTTTACAGATTACTAAATATGTGTCATAATTTAATTTGAATTATTATGCTTTCTGTATTCGCCTGTTATTGGGACCATCACATATTATTTTATTCAAAATTATAATTATACTTATTCTCTGTGTTAAAGTATTTTTATTACATAACATAGTATTCTTTTAAACCTCTCGCTCTAATGTTTTAGAATATAGTCATATTTCGGTACATGAATGTGAAGTGGTGTTAAGATTTTTTACATTTATTAATTTTTAAACGTATTTATAAAACCATTAATATAATTTATGACGAGATAATTTTAGTAAAATATTCACGATAAAAAATTATATTGATAATCTCTGTGATCCCAAATTTGACAAGAATTAGGCATTTTATTATTCAAAAAATCGGCAAGATTAACACATTTGAAGATAATTCTAAAGATACTTATTATAAGCTTTGTCTTTGACAATTCAAGTTTGATAAACATTATTCGAATATTGATTGCTTTATGATAATTATTGACCTAAGAATAAGGTAGTGTTTTTCTGAAATACGCCATTTCATTTGTCATTCCCCACAAGTTAAGCTACAACATACGACCGTAGCCATAAATTGACAAACTATAATTAAAGTAGGGAGTAAAATTATGTTAAAGCGCGTGTTTGAAAGAACAGACAAAAGACTTTCAACATATACAGACTTCCCATAACGTACGTTAAAACAAAAACTTAGCGTAGACAAAACAGAGCTATGGAACAGCCGATGCATAACGTCACCATAGGATCAATACACGGAACTCAGAAATAATGGGAACTGAAATACCTAACGGGTAAGGAGAAGCAGTCAACTGATCTCGAGTAAGGAAGAATACGGGTTAAATTTAAAGAAGTGTCAAGAATACGTCATACGTCGAATACTGATAACTCCTCTTGGTTTATGCACCGACGCTCATTTAATATTGGTGTATTACACATACTATTGCACTCTATAATGCGTGGTTTATTTTCGTAGGACACTCACACATTCAAAACTCTGCGTTAACATTTACTGTATTGGTATATAGCCAATCAGAATTCTATTTATTACCTGTTTTGTAGACCAAAAACATATGTATTTTAAACATAATCATTACTACTACTCTTCCCAAGATTCAGGAAGATAAAAACATTATACAAACTCATACAGATACACAGCATTAAGCAAAGTTTGGTACATAAAAAGATTCATACTATGGAAAGACGACGTTCGTCCATGTGATGACAACACCAGCTCAAGTAGTGTGACATGTCATCAACGACTACCCAATATTAGAAAAGGAGTCATGGCCTCTTGGAGCTCTGTGTAGACAATGCAATAAATACTTCATTAACTACAAAATTCTCACGAAATACTAAACAATAAAAGAACACAGAAACACTACACAGAATATTAAATTTAATTTTGGCCATTACAATAAAATAAAATGGAGTTTATAAGTTTTTTTTTATATTCCTCTTGGTTGTAGTCCTGATGGTGAATAAAGTGGCTAATAACAAGTTCTTTGTATTATAATTATTTTTTTTCCAATTGCTAGAGTAGACATCTAGGCGAAATCTTATGTAGAGGCAAAAAACACTCATGGTGTTGCCATGACATTTTTTTATGTAACCTTATCTCATGAATATTTTGTAGAAGAATATGCGAAAAGATACAAAATACGATGTATATAAAAATAACTTAGCAAGTTTGTCATATTTTTTTTTCACTCGCAGGATTGTATACAGAAATTTTCGCCTTCATAAAACCCATCGTGTAGTTGATTATATCATATTGCGTCTAGGTAACGCAGTGTGTTATCAAACTCCGCTATTTGTCTATAAGTTAAGAATGCAAATTCCTCATTAAATTGTTATATCCATACTGGTGAAGATAGAAAACAGTTTGCGGTAGATCGGTTTCATTAATAAACACGTGAATTGTATAAAATTGCTAGTTTGGAAAACCAGAAATTGATATTAAATTTAATAATATCACTAGCTTCCAGACGGGAACAAATGTAAATATTTTTTCTAGCTGAATTTATGGGGTTTGGGTTGAAATCCCGAAGGAAGGCCGGAATCCCGAAGGCCGGAATCCCGAATGGCCGAAATCCCGAAAGCCTAAATCCCGAAAAATAAACATTAATTATTGCGTAATCATGAATTGCGCAAATTTTCACAAGAGAGACAAAAACCCCATTTTTTGTGGAAATATAAAAATATAAACACCAATAATTGCGCAATCTTGAATTGCGCAATTTTGCGGGAGAGGCAAAATCCGCTTTGTTCTACAAAATTGTCTCTCCTGCAAAAAAATTGCGCAATCTGTATAACCTATTTTCCGCAAAAAATTTGTTTTGTCTCTCTTGTAAACATTGCGCAATTTGAGATTGCGCAATTATTGGTGTTTATATTTTTTATTTTTCGGGATTTCGGCCTTCAGGATTCCAGCCATTCGGGATTTCGGGCATTCGGGATTTCGGGCATTCGGGATTTCGGCCATTCGGAATTTCAGCATTCGGGATTTCGGCCTTCGGGATTTCGTCCGGCACCCGAATTTATGGATACTCCACGTTAATCGATGCGTGTTACCAAATTGCATAATAGGTATTTGAAAGAATACTAATATTTATTATATTTTCTAAATTATTGATTGAGCCAATTATGGAGCGCGAATCACGTCCATAATTATTGCCGCCATCCAGGCACTGCAGCACCAAACACTTGAATACATAAATAACAATTTAATTACCTAAAGACCATAAATGCATCATATGTGCACTCGTTTGACCCTAGTGTCATCACAGAAACAATTCAATTACGAAATATCGGTTCGCCCAATGCCGCGTAACGCACCGCAATTCATTAAAATCAAACTCATTACCCAACCGTCTATTCACTACAGAGTGACTCAAAAAGTAAAGTGTAAACGGGAGAGTGGTAGTGCTTGACGGAGCCAGCCTCATCATCATTAAAGGTTAGTACCTGGAATCCTTGGTATAACCCCCTCTCTACAACTAAATCATCCAGTCCTATTACACTCCACTAAAAAGCGCACTCAATTATTAATAATTAGATAAACGGGTGGTGGAAACGTCAGGAATTCTATTCTATATTATGTTTTTTTTTTTTTAATAATTCACATTATTAAATTTGTAAAACAAATCTTTCATTTATAAGATATTTAGTTCGTTCACCATTTTCAAACTTACCGTTGTCCGTAGAATTCAGTTTTATTTTGTAAGTGCTAATTAAAAATGCATACCTCTCTGTTTGTTTGATCCGTTATTGAGGAAAGCTTTTAAAAAGCTTGCGTTTAATTAACCCAAAAACTTTACCGTTAAGAACTCTTTCCCCGAATTAAAAGATATTTACTTAATTTAGAAAGTGTTTATTCATAAAATTAATGTTATATAGGTACCAGTTAATCTAAATATAAGGATTCACAATACATAACATTATTCTATACTAGAAGAGATCCGCCCTCCTAGCCATATTCTGCCCCCGGCAGAGCTCTTACTCACTCTTTACAATACGTGTAAAGTGACGACACAAACTAAAACAGTTCCATTAACTAGAAAAGTAAATCGATGATACCCATTTTTTATGTTTCTATTTGAAAACACTCTATTGAGAATTCTATTGTATGGAGACCTCATGTGTGAAGTGCTGGACCGCCTCCAAATTCGAAAAAAATGTATTATTAGCATAGTAAATAAAATTCAGCGGAATAAAAAATTAGAAATACATTGTATGTACATTTTAGCTTTTCTTCTATATCTACATGCAGGCAAGTTTTACAAAATTTTGTGTGCAATATTTATGTCGAATCTCCACAGCTCACCTCCAATCTTCGCCACTGATATATTAAGTCGTTGAGTATTGCTACGCACACAACGCTTAATGGTGAGGGTACAGAATTTAAAACTGCAATACATATATTTTTAAGACAAGTTTCCAAAACACTAACCTAATAAAGATAGAAAATATCAGAAAGATTTAATATGTTGAACTGATCCTATCCATTGCTACTTGAAACAATAGGTACGACTTTAATCACAGAACAGGTATATTAAAATTAATTAATTTAAAATGGATTGAATATTAAAAAGTAATTATTCAAGATGTTTACAAGAAGATATGTGGATACATTTTTAACGTAATAAGTCATCGTCATAGATGCGACCCCTTCTGCTCTCATTGCCAAAATGATGAGACATTTTTTTAAATACCAAGGGGCCCGTAAACGAGCCACTTTTTACGGCAGTTTGATGCGGCAATTGTGTCGCCGTTAATAGTTTCCCAAAACAGGACAATATAGTAGTCTACGTTGCCGAAACTTTACATCTATTGCCTTTGTTTCTGGCAGCATGGTTGGTCGATATATCGAACTCAATCGAAAATACGGCAATAATTGCTAGATAAATCTATTTCATTCTCGCTCTGCTGCATATGTGCGTCTCTGTTTTTGATCTCAGATCTCAATGACAGCCGATTTGACAATACATTGTTATAATTTTTCGCCGTGTCGTTATTAATAATATTATTATGGTGTTATTACTAATCGTCAATTCACACTACGGACAATGAATAAATGGACAAACGACAGGGTATTGGAGCTTATTAATGAGGTTTATTTACGTCCGGAGCTATGGAAGATCGAATCCAAACTATATAATGATCCTAATATGAAAAGGCCAACTACAAAGCTGCACAAACGTCAAATTTTGACATTCTTTTAAAGTTTTTAAATAAATAATTATCAATAACTAATTCCTGGTTTATATTACTTATTGTTTCACGTTTGTTTAAAAGTAGGACCCGATCCAAATCATTTTTTCATTTTGGATTAATTTGTTTATGTGATTATTTATATGGTGCAGTAACTTCATTGCCGGCCGTTGTTGTCACGTGTACGCACAACATACATCAGCCTCACTTGCCCGACACTGGTGACGGGTCATACATTGCCCAGCAACCAAAGTTGCACCATTTTCTTGGCAATTTTATCGCCAATCGGCAATTTTTGATGCTCGTTTACGGGCCCCTTAATCCACAATTTATCAAAAATGTCCAACTTCGTAATAATAATAATAATATCCTAACATACAATGCTCAAACAAAAGTCTTCATCTGTCACGATGGCGAATTTATGAGAGGTACCTACTTTAATTTCTAATCAACATCTTCTGTAATCACAAGCATACCTTTTGATGCAATGACCAATAATAACGTATCCACTTTATAAATTCTTTCACATTTTATATGGTCTATGGCAGGGTTGGCGAACTTTTTAACGTACGCGTGCCAAAATTTCCCAAAAAATATTCTCCGACTGCCTGACGTGCCAAACAGTTTTCACGGCGAAAAAAAAGTTTTTTTAAGTTTTCTAAAAAAATAGTTTTTAAAAATTCTATTAAAAAAGTTTAAAAATTACAATTGATTTCTTGATATTTTATCTTTTGTCGTATTTCTAGCTGGAGCCATATCTTTTATTCTTTGAATATTTGTTGCCTTGTTTTTAAGTTTCTCAAAGAGGTCGTGGGAGCATTTAAATAAACCACTCTTCTTTCATATTATATTCTCCATCACCGAACGGTTTTCCATTTTTAGAGATTATGTTTGAGGAGAAATAACAAGCAGGTATTATATTTGAACGACTGCCGATAACTATTAATTTCGTAAGGTTTGTTGATTAAATATTTTTATTTTTAATTGCCCGATCCTAAGAACCGACTTATGCAATTGTATATTTACATTAAACGTAATTATTATTCTTGAAAAGGATTTGCCTGCTATTTTTTATACAATGCGATTTGTCGTTTATGCATGAATTTCGTCGTTTCCGTTTGCGCATCGATTTGTAAACATAAATATAAAAAAACCGAAGAAAATACGCATGGCTACATCCTTATTATTATTTTTAAATATTATATAATATAATATGTAAGTACACATATATTTATTTGTTTAACATAATTATAAAAAAAACACTTTTTAAATAAGTATATATAAAATATTAATTTCTTTACTCTTCAAAATTAAAGATTCGCATGCCACGCAAAATCATCTCGCGTGCCACTAGTGGCACGCGTGCCATAGGTTTGCCATCCCTGATCTATGGGTTTTCTTTATTTTATTTCATCTATTATTCAATTATTATGAAAATATAAATTGAATAGTTACACGTAAAATATAATACTTGGGTAGAAAAGGAGTCTTACCTAAAAAGAGAGCTGATACATTATTTAAACATCCGTTGCCGCCATGATAGGTTATGTCACTGAGAAGTCTTCTATAATATGCGACTACAGCGACTTCCGTTTATCGACGATATCTTATTGTCGGACAGTAGTTATGTGATTTGCGTCTCTTGTTCTGTCAACCCTGTAGTTGGTGTATAGATTGCTCTGCTGCAGGGTAAAAAAATAGGGTCTAGAACGATTTGTCACCGGGACAACTAGACGCCACGCAATTCGAAAATAAATAGACGTTAGGCACTTATTTACACACGAACTAAAAAAAAATATTTAATATTATTATTTATATTCAAATTATTATATTATGATTTAATAGTTAGTGAGAATTTAAATATGCACACGTAAATAATGATTTATTCGAGCATATGTTTAAGTTCCAACAAAAAAAGAGTTTTTTATTTTTATATAAAGCCTTAGGCATGGTAATTATTCTCAATCCGCAATAAAAAAACGTTATTTTAAGAGTAAAATGAATTAAAACTATTAAGTAGTAGATAGAAACTGATTAAAATTCATCGTCTACATTCTGTTTACGTGTCTACGACAGTGCGCCGTCCAATTGTTCTGGCCTCCAGTTGTCCCATTTCCAAAAAATACAATACGAAGCAAATAAACACATTACGATTATACGCCTTATTTGAGACGAAATTTCTGGGAATTGCGTTTTCCTGCTGTCAAAGATGAAATTTAATTTGCAATATTTTATATCACTCGATTAACTCGGAATAATGGTACAATAGAACCAAATTAACCTTCGAAGTTTTTTATCGTATTTTTTTATATGTTTTCGCGACACGCTTTTTGTTAAAAAAAATGGGATGGTAATTCTTTGAATGCTTTGATTATACATATTTCAGAGTTCAGTGATATTATTTTCTTTGTATCGAAGTAGGTAAATCGATGTATTTTATTTTGTTACTAGCGACAGCCCACGTGAAATTATATATCCAAATTCGTTCCTAAGACGATTGTATTATGGGCCTCTATTCTACAGAGTGGATATTTATTTTATGATATGGATTTTTATTTCTACAAGAAATGGATGTTAGGACTTGCTCAACCTATAAGATCCATACTAACCTAACCTAACACACTCAAGAGTTGAACCCAGGATACATGATATTATGAGCCAACACGTTACCGCTCGGCGAAGTGGACGTCACCACATGGGCCCCACGAAATACGAAAATATAAATTAGATAGATACACAGATCGAAAAAATAAACTGATTTGATTTTAATGTAATTCATCCACATACAGGGCTCGAAATGGACCGGAACGCACCGGAGCGCCGTTCTGATTAATAAAATCTCGTAGGAAAATAATTTGACCGTCTGAGCTAGATCAGCCATAAAACAAAAAACCTAACACTTATTTTTATAAAATACTCATAAATTTAGATAACTATGTTAATATTTTCGTAAAATAATCGGGCGCTCCGGTTCGTAAAATTTTCCATTTAGAGCGCTGTCCACATAGGTATATCAGCTGATTCTGGATATAATTCTGAATGGATTTTTTAGAGGGAAATACTCACACTCACTTCTCCACAAGTGCTGAGCTCACAAGCCTGAACTTCACATGATCGCATGATTAATTAAGTAAACAACCTCACCATTCCGGCGGCTCTCGTGGTGCAGTGCGCAATGCGCTGGCCTTCCATCCTGTTGCTCTGGGTTCGATTGTTCAAAATTACTAACAACCACCTTGTACAAAAAGCAAGAACATTGTTTTTAATAGTTAAAAAAAAAACCACTCACTATTCCACCTTTGACATCTGATAATTTTGTGACTCGTGATGAATTGATACAAATTCGTTATTCAATAACGGTTTAGTATAGGTATTCGCCCCTCAACACGCACCTCACATCACTACGCTTCCGCTGCTATCGGACTACCTCTTATATTCGTAACGAATTGTCGCAAATACGTTATTTTATCTTGTAACCGGAACCTTGTGTTATTTTTTAATGTGTGTTTGGATCCAGAGCACAGACCCAAATGGTTGAGCATCATGTGGCTAAAATTTTTTTTTTTTTGTAAAAATTCTGTTAAGAAACGAATCGTAAAGTCATTGAATGAAAGATATCCATTTTTAACTACTTCATTGGCCGCATACTGATGACTAGGGAATCCAATCCCGAGCAAAAATTTTGATCCCGGGATTTCAGGATTACAATTTGACGATCACGGGATCCCGGGACCAGTCCCGGCGTTTTTATCGATAGTCAATATTTTATTTTTATTTATACAAATAGCATTTATAAAATCGGTCAAAAATATCTACTATAATTTATACTATTTAAGACATTTAATGTTAATATTGTGTACGTTCAATCTTGGAAATACATTTGTTTAATGGAGTAAATAATATTGTAATATAGATAATAATATGAAAGTATAACAGTGTTTTTATTTATTTAAGAAAAGATAACATTAATAAAATTCATCGTAGAAACTAGTTCCTGCCTGCACGTCCGTGGCACTGGCGGTTAGACGCCGTTCGCGTGCCAGAACGTCAGTGGCGTCTAGCTGGTTAAATGAACAAATTTATTAGTTGTATGATGTTCTTGCGATTTCGTATGATAACAAAAAAAATGGGTATTTATTATCCGTAAGCATCCGGTGATGCAAGTACATACACTACACAAACATAATTTTGTACACATACTAATTGATTGTGATTGATAAATAAAAATCCCGAAGGTTTCGAAAATTGTCCTGGA
This sequence comes from Rhyacophila brunnea, assembly GCF_057557595.1. Lineage (NCBI taxonomy): Eukaryota > Metazoa > Arthropoda > Insecta > Trichoptera > Rhyacophilidae > Rhyacophila > Rhyacophila brunnea. Next base: position 1,754,756 of record NW_028232882.1, on the reverse strand, counting down.
TCCCGGGATTGGATTACATATAGATTACCACCGTCCTGTGGACCAAGATATGAGTAACAATGCTTTAGGATACAATACAATCATTCAGTGATTGCCAAGAGGTGAAAAACTTTGAAAAAGTAAATATTCGCAGCAACACAATTATACTCAGGACAATTAAAAATGAAATCAGCTTGTAGAAGCCTTCATCTAACAGTGTTCTGATCCAGGCCGATGCTAATGATGATTAAAAAAGATTTTAGAGTCGTGTATATTTTATAATATAATGTATTTACTTAAGAAATTAATTTCTAAGTAGAAATTAATGATTGTAATGAAACATTTACAGTATCAACAAAGGGTAATTGCGAGTTACGCCATAAATACAGTGTCGTAAAATCCATTAGGCTTATTAAAATTTTGAAATTATTTGGCACTTTGTTCATATTAAATTTAAGGCTGCTAACTGACAGCCATTAATTAATTTGGGATAATAGTCTGTTTATTTTATTATTTTATTATTATCAAAAAACATCTTAAGTATATTATGTTGACGATACAATTATTATTTATTATCGATAAACTGATAAAACTTCTGATGTGACTAAAAAATTGAAATTTTATAAGTGAGACCAAAAGCTGTTTTAAAATACGCAAAAATGAACTTTCTAATTGTCTAAATAACGTCATGTAGTGGCGAGAGCTCGTCATCATTGTGTACTTGTAATAGCTCCATTATGATGATTTTGTACATTAATAGCGCCTGTTTGCCATGGATTTATTTGCAGCAGTAGTGAGTATTTTAAACTATCGTGACAATAACTACTGTTTACACGTAATAGTGCTGACTGGCTCTCCAATCTCATTCTTCAAGTGTAAACATGATGCGATGTTGTCATTTTTATGGTACTATTTGACAGGTCGTAAAAATCGGTTAACTTCAAAATAAGTCTCTACGCGATGTAGTTCATTTTTTGATGGCAGGTTTGCCACTATCGTTTTACTGCGCAGGCGCGGATCTAAAAGATCCCAACTGTCACATGAAAATTCAGAAGCTTCCGAACTTTTTCGATTGATCCATGCAATCTTGCAACTTGCATGACAATACGTATTTACACGTGAATTTTCTTGTTATGGCCGCGATAATACATACTACGTTAAAGTTACCACCACCACCCGTCATATATGCACAGCCGTGGATATGCACGGCCGCTTTCCATGACGCTTTAAACGTATCTGATATAAGTGATTTTAAGTGCTCATTCCGTCCCGAGACGGAGCCGCACGGGACTGATGCTGCAACCATGTACCGTAGTGCTTATAGAAGAAATTTAAGAAAGGTTTTTTTTTTGTTTTTTGGACTGGCTCTGCTGTCCGCTGACGTTAAGCGCCCTGTGTACCCGCATACTGAGTGTCACGAATTGAGTCTACAGAGGAGTCGGGACTATCTCGCTCCCCATACGACGTTGCAAATTTCTCGAATGCCGCAAAGTTGGCCTCGGTTGCTATCAGATCTCCATGACCAATTGGAATCGTGTGAGGACGGACCCTGGCAAACAGCTCCGCTCGATCGAGTTCCATAAGCGAGCAATCCCAGAGGATGTGTTCAACATCTTACTGTCAGCATTAAATCCATGTACGTGTAAACGGGGTATACAGGTATGTAATACCGTAGATATTATTAAAATGAGACATGTTGGATAGGCAGTTTATTTATATAATTACTATATTTTAATTTTTGTGATACGTTAGTTAGGTACATTGGCTTTTCTAGATTTTTCTAATAAGTATGTAGGTAGGTAAGTAAAATTAAATAATAAAAATTAATTTCATAACAATATTTGCAGGTGTGGTCATGCATTAAGATGCAAGCAAATGATTGTCGGTATATTGAAGGTATTATAAACTGTAATATTATATAAATATTATAAATTAACAGATAATCTAAAAAATATCATGAGATAATTGTCAAATCGAAGATTTTAACAGCTAGATGACGAAATGTATAATATAAGCCTAATGTTATTCTATATTTTCTTCATTCCCGTAAAGCGTAAATGATGCAAACGAAGTTTTATGGACCAATAGCTATAATCCTAAAATATTGAAAATACTAGCTTGTTTTTCTTCTGTCGTGGCCATGCTAGAGATTCGCCTAGAGTCTAGACTAGACTCTACTTAATTATGTCTTGACCAATGTGATGGCCGCATCATTGACCTCAAACCAGAGCTCGAAGTAGACAGGAGCGCACCGGAACACCGCTCCAGCTCGTAATATCCCCAAAAACTATCCCTACGTCTCATGGAAAAAAATAATAACGCATTCCAGTTCCAAATTATTAAAAAATAATTAATTTCACATATATGTATGTATGTAGGTACTTAATATAAATATGTATTTATTTAAGAGTTTGTACGAAACTTGTTGCATTCATTGCAAAAAAATATTCTGATGGATTTAAGTTTTATACTGTTCCATTTTATTCGTTTTTTGCAACCAAGCTTTTGCCTTTCGGCATCTTCAGGTACTATATTATGCACTCACCAAAAGGTAAATACTAAATAGGCACATGAATTCTAACTAATAAAACAAAGGCGAAACGTGGGTCGCAAAAAACGATTCAAATGGAGTTGTACAAAATTTAAATACATTAGAATTTAAATTCAAATTCCATCAAATACCTTCAGTAGATAGTATTAATATTAGTAAAATATATGTATTTAGAATATGCCTTTAACCATGACTTTAGCTGGCTGTGCTGACAATATTCGCATGCCCTAATCTTGCATGTCAAAAAAATTTAAGACTTCTTTCTTATTCTATTTAACAGTCTGAGCTTGACAGGTATTACCAAAAAATCTAACACATTTATTTTATAATATACCTACATGAAATTATATACATATTATTATTTTCGGAAACATATCAAGCGCTACGGTTCGTATTTTTTTTTCATTTCAAGCACTGTTTCAAATATATCATCGATGGTGCAGCTGGATGAAATGAGCGAACAGGCCATCAAATTTTCTCTCAGCGCCGCCCATTCATAGTTTGAAAGATCATCGAACTATACCCACTTCTACTTTTGGTCCTAGCTACTCTAGTTTGTATTTGATTCATTGTCCTCCAAATTGCTAAGTCCTGCATGTCGGGCACCATTGAGAAGACTGCGTAGTCGCATCTCTCACTCCATCTTACCATTCTTTCTCCGATTCTCCATTCGCTCCAAAATCTCCGTCGATGAGCGCAGGAAGCTCATTAAAATACTGTAAAATTATGCGACTTTATTTCGATACTTTAGAGCCAGTGTGTTTAATGTCAGATTTTTCCAAAAAATAGTTTATTTAAAATTTCTTACCTAAATTTATTATTATAATATCTTTCTAAACTAATTCACATTTTAGCTCTATCTAAAACAAACGCAAGACATTCCTTAGAACTATTATTAAACCCAGGCGCTTAACAAAGTATTTTAGCATGCGGGGTAATAATGAAAAATACGCATCTTACGTGATACAAAACTTTCTAAATACCTATGCACACTTACTACCAACTGCGTGCTCGGTAACCATAAACAAAGTAAAATTATACTGTTTTATTAAAATTGATAATACAAAGCATTTCCACCATGAATTGACTATTAACATCATACAAGAAATAAATTTAAATAACATATTGATTAAATAACTAATGAAAATATTTTCAAAAACCATAAAACTGAAAGAACTTAAGACCTCCGATTTTTTTGTTAGTATTAAAATCATATAACACTTTCATGACTTTTCAACATTACATGTAATTGACCAGACGAAAGACTAAAAATCGATAATATTGTAATATTTAGTATTACATAAAGATTTTTTTAAAGATAATAAACATCAAAATGTGCGCCGCAGGAGATATTTTTACGATAGAACATTACTTATTATGAATATTAAGAAGGTTTATTTACTCATAATTTAGTCATATTAGAATGAAATTCTGCGTCCACTTTGCATTGTTGGTAGCGCTTTTTGCAGTGGACTGTAATTTGAAGATACTGTTTGCAGATTCCAGACACTGATCTTTTATGTTAAGAGGGCTGGCGCGCGTTAAAGCCGGTTCAGTGTTCACGCACTCACGTACGGTTTGGATGTTCAGGATGGATGATAGACGCGATGTTCGCTCAAACCATATCAGATTTAGCGCAACGAAGGTCAAACAGATGTGTTTTGTCTGAGTTACTCTGTTGTGAACGACGACTTAGCTTTAACAAGCCTAGACGCACCCGCTGTCTTGATGTAACTCAATATAACTACGAAAGGATACTCGATGGTTGAATCACCCTATACGCACAGTGGTTTACAAACAATTCACAATTGCCAGCTAGTGGCAGTAAAGTTATAACAAGCCTGCACGCGTCCGCTTTCTAGATGTAACTGAAAGTATCTTGTAATCACGGTCTACTCATGACACGTAATTGCTGGTCGCTCTGGTCGTGCGACAATAATAAATAATTTTTTGAGGTAGGTGGATAAATAAGGAATGACCGCCAATATAATTGGCCCCACCAATTATTGTTGTATGTTCAATGAAACTCCACTTCTTCCCTCCAATCCGAGTTGGAGCGGCTGCTCCGTTTGCATACCCCTTATTACGTCATTGATTAAACCATAAGTCCATAAAGGCCTGAATTTATTATCTTATATTGCGGTTTTTCAAAAGTGGTCTTAAGACACACACTTACTCAGGTACATAATATTATGTTATATGGGTACGTACTCGTAAGTCCAAAAAATATCTATAACGATGAATTCGTGTGATATTTTATTCTAATTTTATTTTTATATAAATAAAGCTTCTACCAGAATCAAATTAGGTCATAGATATTCCTGGAAGGTATTTCTATCAATACTGTATGCCCCATAAAAAAAATATCCTGATCTATTTCCTATGAATTTCTTATTTATAGGTAAGAATATGATTCTGATATTGCAGTAGTATTAAAAAGGTAATATCTAATAATGTTTTCATGCACAAAGAGGTTTAATTTCATGCAATATGCTTTTGAAGGGTTTCCTCTGTATTTTTCAACCTAAATAAAACACGTTTTTTTCCGTTTACAGGTAAATTTAAACGAAAATACTTTATTTACACATTTTATTTTTTATTTCTAATATATAACTGTATTGCATCAATCAATGTTTTTTATGCTTTATCCATAATATCAATATACCTTATATTATGTCCATCAAGAAATAAATATTGTTTAACAACAAACTGGGTACCTACAATAATTTGTATTAATAAATTAATAAAACATATATATAAGTACATATATACATACCGGTGGCGAAGGGTGGAGTTAGGCTGTTAGGATCCGGCATAAACAGTGCACACCAAAGTTTGTCACTCAGACCTATTTGTTTACATTGAACTATGACTACAATATGTAGACAGTGTTTATATGTTTTTTTATAGATAGAATAATAGTTTTATCGATTGGTTTAGGCAGAGATTTAAAAAAAACTAACTAACTCCATCTGTAATATATATTCTGAATTCAACTAAAAACAAATAAGAATGATTAAAAAAGTATGCACTATTTATGTCGAATCGCCCATAGTACATATACCTAAACTATTATGGCTTGGTTTATGCAGGGTTTAATTGAATTTTAAAAACTAACTAGCAGCATCAGCTGCAAATTATATTCTTTCTTCAATGGAAAGAAATAAGTATGACTGACAAAGTTTACCGTGCACTATTTGTGTCGATTCTTAACAGCCTACCTCCTCCCCTCGCTGCTGATACTTTACAGACAATGTTGATACGACGTAAAAAGTAAGAATTTTTATTTAGAATGTAATATTGAACTTACATCATTCGGAAACAGCTCAGAAACCTATATAATATTAGAAAAATCTTAAAGAAAATATGATGCCGAACAAGACTCGAACCTGCATTCATTTAATTCCGGCCAAAATATTTTATTAATTTAGCTCTTTCTAATTGTGACGTTTTCTGGAGACGCCTTTGACCCACATTGGGTCGAAGTTCCGATGATAATCATCTGAAAACCATCCATGAGGAAAATATTAGTAAAAGTTTCAGATCGATACTACCATTCTTGGGCATCTGCTCTTGAGACATTCCCAGGCGCAGACAACTGCTGATGCTTCACAGCCAAACGTAGGGTCTCGTGACACGCTTGATTATGACCGACTGTGGTGCGGGACGGTTGGTTTGGAGCAGGGGTGGTCAACTTTTTTATACCTATCTCCCACTTTTGTATCTCTGTTGGTAGAAAAAATTTCTAACCGTCCTCCGGTTCCACAGTAATGGTGATTTATAAAGTAGGGAAATAACTTTACTTTATAAAATTTATAAAGTTTCTTTCTTTGGTCATAATATGATTAATAGCACTGAAGCCTGATTTCACAAGTTGTGAGGTAGGGAAAGTTATCAATAAACTGAATATCATTTTCCACATATTATTTGGATATAAAACAGGCATTTTTTTTATTTTGCCATAGATTTTCATATTCACCACTATCGAATTTATGTTTACTTTCTTCATCATATCTAATTTCTAACAGTTTTTCTTGGTAAGTTGTATCAGCCTCTTCAATATTTGCGGTAAAAGGATTTTTCATCCAGTCATACATCTTCAATATCAAAATATCTTCAAATCATTTTTCCATGTCAATAAAACATAATGAAAATGTTTTGGTACAGTTTGGTTATGAGGAATACAGCGGAAAACACATTTTGAAAATACCCGATATACTGGATTATTTGTTTGGGTTAGGTTAGGTTAGGTTAGGTTAACCTAACAAATAATCCAGTATATCGGCTATTTTCAAAATATGTTTTCCGCTGTATTCCTCATAACCGAACTGTACCAATGTTTATAAACCCCTACCGCCCACCATGAAAGCTGGAACGCCCACTAGTGGGTGGTAAGGACCAGGTTGACTACCCCTGGTATAGAGGGAACTCTCAGGTATTATCATTAATAAAACAGAGATTCCATCAAAATAATGCAATTTGTTTACAAGTTACGAATGTTTAAAGCGAATTTCAAGTCTCTGGATATACGAAAGTATAAGAAAACTAAGCTTAAAATCATGACATTCAAATAACAGAAAATCCTGACAGAAAAATATTGTAGTTTTGAGCCGATTTTATTTTATATTATAGACGTAGATAATATGATATTAAATATTACAATAGGTACCTATAACTTGTATACATTCCGCACACTATTAGTTCAAGAGTCTATATTTCAGTGAAAATAATAATAATATATTTTGACATATATCCGTATATAAATTGGTGCTGCTTTTTTCTGACAAATTGGGGTAGAATTTTTTTGAGACGTGTTTTATGTCACGTAATCTCAACCGGAAAATATACAAAAATGAAATGTTTTTTTTTCATAGACCTACCGCCAAACACGAAAAATATACATTCAATGAAAATATTCCAAGACTTATTTTTACGAAGTAGGTAAGTAGATTGTAAAGGAAATAAATGAATGGATATTTTTTCTATGTTTACGAGAAAGCCCTAAACATAATACATGTGTTTTTTTTTATCTTATTACAAGTCTTTCATTTATTTCCAATACAGTAACGTGATCCATGATACAACCAAAAACTATTTATATATCCACATAATAAAATATAGAATATTCATAGAGAAACAAAATTACCTATTTCGAATTAAGGACGGTTTTACAAACAGTGCCATATCGGTAACCGTTCAGTTATCGGTATTTTTATATTTTTAAAAATTAACATGAAAATATCATAAAAGTAGATTAGAAACAATAGAAAATAATCAAAAATCTCTTCTGAATTGTATATTGTTTACTCACTGAGAGCAGCAAATGTATTTTAGTAATAATATACTCATACACATGAATTCGTAGATGTTGTCATGATCTCTCGAATTTTTAATTTTGACATAGGTACCTCCTTGCATTTGTTAATATTGTTAAAATAGTATTTTCACATTGCCTACATATTGCTACTACTGTGGTTCAAAATTACAAAAGTTAATCGCTAATAAACGGAATTGGTAAAGCATATTACCCACAAGTACCGCTTGATACAAATATTTTTGTAATATTATATTTATGGCGAAATGTTAAAATGTATGCATACATTGATTGCAATGACAGTTTACTGCTTAAAATGTTTTAAATGTAGAATGCGTTGTGCATTTTAACTTTAATAGTATTTTTTTGGATTATTATCCGAATGGCAAGTTGGGGAATTATAGATCCTATAAGATTATCCATAAAATCACTTGTAAACCAAACCAACGCGTGCGCCACGCAATGGACGGATCTGAGGCGCGCCCAGTACCAAAGTGGGCCAAAGGCACTTTTCAGCGTTTTTTTTTATTTATTTTAATGCCAAAAATTTCTTTATATCAATATCACTTTTATAATTTTCTTGCATCAAAACGGCCAGAATCTATACTAAATCGATTTTTAAAATGTACATGTACGAAAAACGGCCAAAGTATTGACGAGCCAATCACAGGCCTAAAATTATACAAAATCTAATATGGCCACCATAACACACCTTTCGTCTGCAAGACCTGTCACGTTTTAATTTTTAACCGTGTTTTATTCAAGTTTCTTATAGAAAAATATTAATACTCCAATAATTTTTGGTAAAAAAAATACGGCTATCTGCATAATTGGTTTCAAACTCGGCCGAAAGATCATCACTTATTATCAAAAACGGCCTAACTGAATAGTCAGTTTCAAAGTGGCCGAGAGCATATTTTAGATGTCAAATTGAGCTTTGTCCAACAAAGTTACATTTAAATTTACTGTTTAAAAGTATTCAGGAAAGGTTATGTATTATGTAGTATATTAAAAAAAATATATTACATAAATATACATTGTCAAAAGTATATCTACAGTTTTTCGCCCTTCCTGTAAAAAACATCAAAATACCGTTGGCTCACTTTGATACTGGGCGCCTCTAGTTTCCCCCCAATATTTTTTGGACCTGGCAATCTCGTTCCATTTAGATTTCTCAGTGATTATTAAAATACTTTTTAATTGACATACAATGGTAACTGCAGATATAAATTGAATAGATATACCTACAATCAAGCACTGGTAAAGTGATTGACTGAAAAGTATATTGGATTCGTATATTTTATTATAAACATTTCAAGAAATTCGTCTACAGTAAGTGTCTGTTTACGAAATTAAATTTCAACATTGTTGATAATACATTATATAAAACACTAATATATTCGTATTGAATCGATACTAAAGTTATTCCAAATAGCTTTTCGGTTATTTTTTGCGTGAATACACGTGAGTCGCAAGTGATACACCTGTCATTAGTCATGTCACATGTGTCAATTTTCTTACACGAACCATATTTGTTTACATTTTTTTCGCAATCAGTTAAATAGCAAATGAACGGCACAATAGTGTATTGCATAGTGCAAGGTTTCCCAAACTTTTTCTGCAATGGAACACTTTGCAAACCCGGAAATTTTAACGGAACACTTATTTTATTTTTAGGTTATTTATTAGCGCGGCTAACCGTTTTGTCAATTTTGGCAACTGTCGTTAAACTGACAAGACTTCAGCCGGTCAGGTAAAAACAATATACCCCATATATTTCATGTGCACGGTGTAAGGATGGTCCTCCGCCTGTACCTAGATCATGGGCCCCACATCTTGAAGGGGGCCCCCAGGCTAGGATCTTTGGCGAGCCCCCTACTTATCGCGAAGGTTTAAGGCAACGTGACGATCTACAGTTGCATATTCCAAATGCTGTTCGAGGTAAAATTAAGGGTATTTTTAGCGATTTTTTGTATTTTTAATACACCCACTTTTATGTTGATATTCACAATTATGGACTTGTCAAATATCGACAATAATCAAAAATTGTATGGCAAAACTACATATTATTAAATGTTAGTATGCTTGAAGTGAAACAGCGCGGCAGGCGACATTTTTGACTACTAGTACATGTTTGTGAAGTGTGTTTATCTCACTTGGCTGGTAGATATCTCACGCCGGGCCTCCCGTAAGCCCAGGCCCCCAGGCTAGAGCCTTGTCAGCCCCCCCTTATGAAAGCCATGGCCTAGATACTTGACGTCATAAACATCAGTGGAGATTCATTATCACTCGCCTTTCAATATGAAGTAGATTCTTTACGTATTGTAGTTTAACTTATTTTACTTCTACTTAGTAGAAGATCTTTAAATGTGTTGCAGTGTATAAAACCTTTCCAAATTGTCGCGGAATACCTATTCAGGTTCGGCAGAACACTGGTGTTCCGCCGAATATAGTTTGGGAAACCCTGGCAAAGTGGATTCCTGATATTCCATGCATCTCGGCCATAGTGAATAATAATATTTCCTTCAATGATCGCGCGTTCAATCGCCTGGGTAACCAATGACTAGATCTACCACTGTATAAATTTTCGTTATGTAATCCTTATCTTGTTATAGAATACTACAGAGTTAAAACCTTTGTAAGTGAATTAAGATATAAAAGACTCGCTCATTCGTGAATATATTCGATATGTGTTTTTGATGTGACCTACTTATTATATTTTTATCGGATTACACGAGTTTTGAAATGTCTTGATTTCAAGACTGTTTTCATAGACTCTAATAAATTATCTTTTCATGAGACTACTGTTGAAATAATAAACCTTTCTAAATTCAAAAATTATTTCTATCAGGGTAGAAGAGTATTGATATATAAAAATTGGTCGTTTTATTGTAATACGAACAATAAGGGTTCGTTATATTTGATTTAAGGATTTAAGCACTCAAATTGAATAATTTGAATCACTTTAAATGTATTGTTTCAAATATATTTTTGTTATTTGGAACGCACATGTACCTTTCATAAATTTCAAGCTAAAAATATATTTTCAGAGATATAACATTCGTGTTTAATTTAGCAGTATAATTAAATTAGAAAATTGTACCAATGACAGATAGAGACAGACAATAAGAATTACAAAAACAGTTTATACAGTAATTCAACTTTTATGTACAATTTATAGTATACCGTCGCTGTACGCAAAATACCTCCAATGTAATAATGTGTCACAAAACTCCTTGATTTTTTCCTTATCGTTGACAAAAAAATCCAATGTGCTATGTGATTTTAGTTGAAAGTTATAAATATTCAATGTGATGTAGGTACTCCTACCAAATTTTATGATGAGAAATTGTGGGAAAATATAATATGTAATATAGGTACAAACCACTGTACGTATATTACTATGTTGGAGACACTGTCACGGAATGGTTCAGGGTCACGACCGGAGTCAGACAGGGTTGTGTCCTTGCACCGTTTCTCTTCATCATTCTCTTTGACTTCATAATAAGTCAATTTCACCCAACCGAGGCATACCTGTTACCCCCAGGATGTTGCTATGCGACCTGGAATACGCCGATGACGCTGTCCTATTCGACAACTCAATCGAGGGCATTCAAGAGACAATCGACAAGTTGCATAACAACTCATCTCGCGTTGGCTTGAAAATCAACGCGAAGAAAACCAACGTCTTGTGTAATAGCACTTATCCTGATCCAGATTTCTCTCTGATTAGCGACGGACAAAACATCGAGAGCGTTGACAGCTTTAAGTACCTAGGGGTACACATCACGGGAGATAGCATTTTGCAGAAAGAGCTCGCTATCCGAATGGGAATGGCTGGAGCAACATTCAACTAGATGCGGAATGTTTAAGACTCACGATTGTACTCGGTCAAAACCAAATGTCGCCTATTCGACGCTTGCATTCTGACGGTGCTGCTTTACGGTAGCGAATCATGGCACCTTACGAAGGTTCAGAGCAACCGTATACCGAGCTTCGAAAACAGATGTTTGCGACGAATACTGGGTGTGCGGTGGTATGACTTTAAGAGCAACGAGGAGATAAGAGAACGCACCAAGCAGCCTTTCATCACGCTGAAAGTGAAGAGGCGACGTTGGACCTGGCTCGGCCACGTGCTGCAGATGCCAGAAGAGAACTTCAACCTGGCTTGCCTGTTCTTCAAGCCGACTGGATTTCGGCGTCCTGGAAGGCCGCTAAATACAATCTACAGTGTGTATACGGCAGAGCTACGGGATGCTGGTTTGACCTGGAACGAAGCAAGAAGACTGGCGAGTGACAGGGATTCTTCGAGGCGCCGCGTGGTGTCCATATGCTCCAGCTAAGGGGCGGATATGGCAAAAGAAGAAAAAGATATGTACAGACTGCCAAAGAAACTTACAATCTAAAAAATATCCACGTTTAAAGCATTTTCAGCAAAACTTATGAACAAATTCTATAATTTTGTTATCCAAAATAGTTTTTCAATTACATTCAGTAGTGTAGTATTAAAAAGTAATTAAATATAGTATGTTTAAGGTAAGATACGTCAACTTAATAAACATTTAAAAATATAAATAATTCCCATAAATCATAGACGGATCGATATCTTAGAAACAAAAACATTCACCTGGAAAGCAAAATACGTCAGTTTGAGTCTCACTCAGTCAAAATAAATTATAGATTTTTTTCTAATATGCACGTTTTTGAGGTCTACAAAATAATGTCTTTCAAAGTTTTAACTTAATAACCCGTTATAAAATATACGTTTAATTAACAGTCTCACTTAGTATAATAATTACATAGTTACTTTTATCATCAAGTATGTAATCATATACGTAGTTGTTACTCATATATTATATTTAAATCTATATAATATATTGAGTCCAATTCAAATATTTATATAACGTTATTAATAGTAAATAACTTTTCGCGTTAGTATTTGAATGGTTTTTACAAGTTTCTGGAAATAATAATTATATTAGAGTATTTTTTTCATGTCCACTTTGCTCACGCGATCTCAAGATATAAACAGTATGTTAAATGTAGGGTATTCTATCTGGGGTTGTACTTTTACCCTTGCTTAATATTCTGTAAAGGGTAGAAAATATTATTTACTATTTACCGACGAGACGTTTTATTTTTATTTACACTGCTGGTAATATTTTGACATGTTTTGAAAAGAATCATTCCATAAAAAAATATAAAAAATTAGAGCCATAATATGCTGAATAATACTTAAGGAAAACAATGTAAAATTACTAAAGCTAACATTACATCATAATACTCTCTCAATAATTAGATATTCTACTAAGGTCTAAATTCATAGTGGTACTTAAGGGCGGACGTGCTCAGCGTGGGTCAAAATGGAACCTTTTCTCTATTTTCAAAGCATGATCATGGACATACCTTAAACGTTGTAGATAATCTATTTATATAATTTTGAAGCGTTATTTTCCTTTATATTTATTTTGCCCATTTTTTGAATAATAAAATGCCTAATTCTTATCAAATTTGGGATCACAGAGATTATCAATATAATTTTTTATCGTAAATATTTTACTAAAATTATCTCATCATAAATTATACTAATGGTTTTATAAATGCGTTTAAAAATTATTAAATGTAAAAAATCTTAACACCACTGCACAGTTATGTACCGAAATATGACTATATTCTAAAACATTAGAGCGAGAGGTTTAAAAGAATACTATTTTATGTAATAAAAATACTTTATGCAGTCATCAAATGTTTAAAATAAACATAAAGGTTAATAAGGCTTCAAAATTATATAAATAGATTATCTACAACGTTTAAGATATGTCCAGGATCATGCTTTGAAAATAGAACAAAAGCTCAATTTTGACCTACGCTGAGCATGCCCCCCTTAAGTAAATACGTGGAATTTATGTAGTATATTTATGTGGTACATAACACATAACTCAATACAAATGAAAGAAGAAAAAATAAATATGTATAAATATGTGTAATAGAAATCAATTAAATGAAGTATTGAATGTCGTTCAGTAGTTTGCATGTTAGATTAAATGGTTTAAAATATTGATTATCTACGCCCACACGGTAGACTAGCAATATTTTTATATAATTAAAACAATTGAAATCACCCATGATGGCGATATAATGTCGTATAGTAAAAAAAGAATCATATGTGTATTTGGACCCAGAGTAGGGACCTGACAGGTTGATCAAGTGACTAACATCCATTTCTCGTAAAAACAAAATTTTGTAATACAGCCTCCACTCTGACGAGACTTATGTGATATTCCTAGGCCAGTCCTAGTATATGGAAAAAAACTGTGTCGTTCGCTAGTTTGTTTTTACATATTGATTATCTACGCAAATACGAAATATTAGCAATAGTAAAATTTTGACTTATTATAATATAAGCTAAACAATTGAAACTAATTGAAGATTGCACGCATTGGTACATCAACATTACTGATGTTTCGATACCTATATTATTTTCAGTGCGTGCATTTATTAAAATAAACCACTGAAAAAAATATTAAAATATTTAAAGCGTATAATATTGAGAACCTACTTATAATTTATAATTATTCTGTTGTTATTATGCAATTTTGCCTTTAAGTGGATTTATGTTTAATCATAACCAACCTACATATTTAAACCCACTGCTAGCTGCAGGCCGCATTAAGTTCTCTTGACTCCTGTTGGTTCCGTGTTCTTCGCTTTCACTATATTTCCAAAAAACCCTAATAATTTTGAAATTGGAAAAAACTTTTTTGCAATCTTGTCTTAGGTCTTGGACCTAATGGAATTTGAACCCACTTCATCGGATCCGACAAAAAGCTTGATTTACCAATTAAGTGGGAGCCTACAAAGGCACCTAGCGGAAAAATACGAAGCTTGCAATTTAAGACATTTTTTTTGATAATTTACAATTTCAATTTATATTAATTAGGTAAGTCAAAGATAAACTTACAATTTAAAAAAAATGTGAATTTGTTACATTTATATCCCCAGATACGTTATTATTACATTATATTTTATATTCATATTTATTATTAAAATTTAGTTTATTAAGTTTTCAATTTTTCATCGTGTAGATTTTTGACTAATTCATCATTTTGATATTTTTTATATTTACTTTAAAAAACATTGATTTTTATAAAAATATAAATGTGTATAACTTCTATTGGGACCATTATTATCTAAAATAAAATTTGACATAAATATAAATATTATTTGTGTGAAAGGAGCATTTAGTATGCCGTTTGTATTATAACGCTGATACTTTTTAATTTTATTCTTAATAAGGGCATATTTTTTTTGCCTAAATTCGGTTGTACCCTTTGTGGCATCCCTGATAAGTTTCGTGTATTGGATAAGTAGTAGGTATAATATAGAAATAAATAAATCACTGTTGAAAATAAAATATATACCAATTGATTGTTTACCTTGTCACAGGGTTTAAGGGTTGTTTATATTAAATATTATAATAACATGAAAGTCAACATTGTTCAGAAAAATAAGAAATGAAAAAATAAGGTCAATTTGACTCCGACCGTCGCCCAAAAACTGGGTCCAGTAATAGTTTCAGGCAATAAAAAATGCGCAGTTTACAAAACTGTATGCATTATAACATTTATATTATATATTATACCATAGAGCCTAAATGTATGAAATTAACCTTTTCACTACCAGAAAATTTTTACTAGATGGACACTTGTAGGCCAGCTATCTTTAGAATAAAATAAATCCCTTAAAAATATGAAATAGGAACAGAATGATAAATATTTGTGAAAACTTACCAAATCAACATTTTTTTGTAGTTTATCGTGAATATTTCATATTAAAATGACAAATATTGTTTAGAAAATATACACAGACAGTTTATTCAGAAGTTATGACTCTTACAAGAACGTACGAGTTAACTCGTCCATGGCCTGACGCGACATATATGCTTTGACGAGTTAACTTGGCTCTGGCAGTGATCAGTAAAAAAGTACCAATGATCCACATATAAAATTAGCTACAAGTTCATTTGCAGAAAACTTCACAGTACTGCTATGATATTTATTTGACAATTTTCAGGACGTGTAAAAACATAATACGTAACTATGAGTAAATATGCAACTAATAATACTACACTTCAGCATTATTATTTATTTGCAAAATCTTATAAAATCTAATTAAAATCGTTTGTAACTGCAGTCAAGTAATTATTATTACAATGAACATAAAACGTTTGACAGAAAACCGGAATGCCAACCGAGCAATGTTAATATTTGTGGAGTATTTACCAACTTAAAAATAATTTCAAATGTCAGAAATAACATATAATATAAGGCTCCGTCTAGAATTATTTTTAATTATTTGTTTTGTAATTTTACGTGAAACTCAAATACGTAAGGTTAGGCTGGGTTCATAATGAAGTGAATTAAATTAATGTGCACGAAGTGAAATAAAAAAATGAAAAAACGTAAAAGTGATAATGATTTTTTTATTAATAGGTCTCAAGAAATAACAAGAATTAATTAAGATGGAAAAGAGTGACTTTCCCAAAATGAGATCTCTCTTTACCAATCGAGGTCTCTATCTAAACATTAGACTGCGTACTATGGTTTCCTATTATTTTTTCCCAATATTTTTCTATGCATGTATGGATGCAAAATCAAGATCTATCTTGCAATCCCACGGCTACCAATCACACTATCTGAGACATCAATCAACCCTTCTGTCAATCTTTTGGAGGTCGCAAACCATGGATTAAAACCCTTAAATTTTACTTATAAAATAATTATTAATATTCATGTGGTAATTTTTTTTTGTACTAGTAGTTCTGAACACTAAATTATTGTGTTCTAGTTTTTTTCTTTAAACGTTTTTACAGTTTTTTGCCTCAATTCAGGCTGCGTCCGGAGCTATTGCCTCTCTCACCCACCTCTTAAGGAAAAAGAATCCTTTATTATTTGTGAGATCTAAAACTAGCCCCAAATTTGTATACGTACACATTTTTGACAGAATTTTTTCATAAACGAGAATTTATAAGGAAATTGAAGATTGGAATAATATCTATTCTACCGCGTATTCCCATAACTAAATTATTTAAAAGGATGTAAAGTTTGTTTGTGTTTATTTAGTAGACAATTTTTGTAGTCCTGTGATATTATGCCAGAAGGGATACGAATAAAATTTACCATTGCTGTATCCATTGAAATAATATTTCGTTTGAACAATAATAATTCGCGAATGTTGTGAACCGGCATCGTGGTAAATATTATAATAAATTAATTTTAAGGGGGAAAACATCAAACGATACTAGCTGACATAAAACAGCTGTTTATTTGCCCTTAATGTGGCACCCACGGCTGTTTGTCGACACTGATGGGATTATTAAAAATAAGTAATATTTCTGTTTGCCTTCTGTTGTGGTTTTGATGTCTTTGAAGGAATGACGGGTACGTGAACTTGAAAACAGCGTAAACAAAGTGACTTTTGTGTTGATCTATAAATAAAAACATGTCAGATAGCTAACATTTTTACCTGCCCACTGAATCGATAGACACGATTACGATTTCAAATTAAGTTAAAATCAAAATTAAGATATGTTCGAAATATAAATAATGATAAATCCACCATAAATACGTCATCATTTCAATCACTGATTATTTATAAGATACTTAAATGCAAAAAAGCATATTTCGAGATAATCAAAGAAAACTGTTTATTTCACTCAAAAAAATCTAAAAAATATAAAAAAATTGTGAGTTAATACCATAATGAAACACATTAGATTGTATAAAAAATCTTTATTTAAAAAAATCAGTTTGAGAGAGCTGTTTAAAAATGCTGGACATAGGGTGTTTTAATTATCGAGAAAAAAATATACTAAAATATGTAATAACATTAATTTTACCTACATATCTTGAAAATCTACTTTTATTATCATTTTTAATAAAGTTGGTAACACATTTAATCTAAAACTTAGATTTCATGCCTTTCGTCAATTTCTGTCCAGTTGATTATTTATTTTCATTGTAAAAATCAACTGCTGTTGGACAATATTTATTTTATCAAGCTTTTTTGGGTGGTTCTACAGGACTTTCAATAAATGGTAAAATAAATGGTCCAGGACTGTGTTATTTTAAAATTAGACAGTTTTTTTGGTAACTAAAGATATTATGTTTGCCTGAAGTTGTTTTAATGAAGAATGGTATATATTTATTGATAATAATTTTTTAGAATATAATCTGAAATTTGAAATTTTATGACTTATGTTCTTTTAATTATAAGTGATTCATTTATTTTTAATATAATAAGTATATGTACCTACTAAAAATAAAATTTAAGTTTCTATTCTCCAAAATAGTTTTTGTTATTGTTGTTTGTCAGTCTGTTTTGTCTACATTGATTGAACCAATAAGGCCTTGTCCAGATGGCGCGATTTGACTCGCGCGCATTCCAGGTATATGTGAACTCATTAGGCCGTCCACATGTAATCACCGCGTCTCACTTCTCGCTTGTGTTTGCATCAAATCTATGTAAATTTAGCTAATGACCTAGATACACACAAATAACACAATTATAATAATTCATTTTGAAGAGAAATGGATCCGATACCACAGTAAAATGCGTGTAGAGGGAGCGCGCCTATATCCAACCGTTGTATACATCGTCAAGATCGTGGAGAAAGAAATCAAATGAAATTAGTCAAACTTTTCATTTGTGTTTACATTTCAATTTCGTATTTCACGGTGACGAAGCTGCACGAATATAATAAGAACTTACCCTGCTCTGCATCTGTGTGTATTATATCATATAATATGGGATGGAGTTTATTAAGGGATGTTTGGAGTGCTCATTCTTACCCCCTTTAATATATTATAATCAGACGGTTGCGTTTGGATGTGTGATGTGATATTATATGGGTGTCTATTAAGGAAACACGCGTGAACATTTATATCGTTTGTATTTTGTATAGCACAATTATTACACTGGTGATATTACACGGTAGGATAACACAAAAGTATATTCAACTATGGTTAATACGTACAAATCGAGTTGGGTTTTCCCGAGAAAATCTCATTCTCGAGATTCGGGATTTCCCGAAATGATAAAATTTTAAATTCTCGAGATATCGGGAAATTAAAAAAAAATCTGATTTTTTTTAAATTTATGTAAGAAGATAGACAATATAGAAGTAGGAAAACAAAAATAATTCAAAACATGACTTATTAAAATGGAATTTCAAAAACACAGACTGTCAATCGCTGCGTCTGTACGCTTTTGAGACATAAAATTCCCTGATGTTGCAAAAATTGCTCGTCAACGTTGGATTAATTGTGTTAAATGCCCCGATAAGTCTTTGAACGTTTTGTGTTTTCTATCCACTTTTTTCATATAGAAAATCGTTTTTCAATTAATATTTGATAATAAAAAAATACCGAGAAAAGACTCTCAAGTTTCGGGATTTCCCGAAATGTTAAAAATTTCAATTCTCGAGATTCGGGATGGAAAATCTCGAAAATTTCTCGAGAATTCCCGTTGGGAAATTCCCGAAACCCAACTCTACGAACAGGTTTATAATGATACTTTTAACTAGATATTTTAGGAAAGGCCGAGTGCCTTGTAACTGAGTCGTTTCCGTCTCGTTATTGTCTATGCTCTAAAAATGACCATAGACAATAACATGTCAGTTGTAGAGTTGGGTGAAACCTCTAAAAGTTATAGAATGTATACTGAATTCTGAATCTATTATGAATGTTACAGATTAGAATACTTATCCGTGCCCAAACTTTAATCCAATGTATTGTGATGGGTTTACTTTTGACCCAAATTCCATGTTACTATTAGCATGCTTTTCATCGGAAGTACCAATGCGTGGTTTTGCAGAATATTGTTTTGATAAAAGCAAAAAAAATGTACGATGTGGACTGTCCAAACTACTTCATAATAATGTTCACATTTGTAGGAATACGCTTATAGACATAACTTTACAAACTGTTGCATAATTCGTACCTACTGATATCAAATTAAGACCCGAAATTTGTTCCTTAATTTCCTACCGAAAACTGCCTATTAATCTCTCAATAACCATATTAATTATAACTTCTTTCTTAAGTATACCTAATCACGTACGTGGATATAAAATTTCAACCTCGGTATTTTCTGACTTATTTCTTGAAAAAAGCAAAACTCAAACTCATAATGAAGGAACCACGAGCAACTTCTTTGAAGATACTGGTCTGGACTAGAGTGTACAAAATATTATACAATTTTTATCGTCATTGTAATAAAGGCGTCCCTATAAAAAAAGGTATATAGTGATACCGAGAGGAATGGGTGAGAGGCACTCACGTGTATGCTGGCAGCGTTCTTCACGAGTATCACCTTGATTGAGGGTTGTGTGGACATCAGGACATATAATTCAAGATAAAACACGTCTTTGATTTGACAATTTCCCTGCGCAGGGACGTTTAATTACATTAACTTTCCAGACATTGGTTGGGTTACATTATTAATTACACTTAAAGGAGTCTTAGATTTAGCTATGGCACAGTCACTATGTGGGAGCACGTGTTTGAACACATTGGCCAAACGGGCGCGAAAACGTTTTTGTCGAGGACGCGACGCGTGGTTTCGAGGTGGTTATAGGGATTATTAATAACACAATAACGGGGAAAGAGATTCACTTTTTCACTCACTAGGGAATTGATTACCTTTTGTTGGGTTTTTGCGCGAGTCACCGATTGGTATTACAACGATTACGGGTTATTGACGATTGATTTAAAAATGGTTAGAAACACGGTTGATTATACGGTTCCCGCGGGCGACGCTACGCGCCGACGTAACACTGGTTTTGTGTTGTCACTTCATTGTAGGGTAAATCTCAACTAACTTTATTTTTTTAAAAGCATCTTTAATTTTCAGCGGGCCCATCCTACTCAGGAGAGGGGCAGAGGGGCGCGGGTTATTCGAGAAATGTTTAACTCTGCCTCGGCGGTCAGTATTCAAGGTCGCCTGAAATTTCTTAGAAAAATGATCAGGTACTCGGCCCGCTTTCGCCTGTCAAAGTGCGTTGCGATGATATTTCGTAAATCAGGGGAGGCAAATCCTAATTCAAGGGCGTATGATTAGGTTGTGGATATGTGATTTGAAACTGCGGACCAGGGGTTTTTTTCCCATCTGGTGACAATAGGTATAATATATCGATGTCAAAAGTGATTTTATTGTATTTAAAGGTGCTGTTATAAGCATATTATACTTACACAACTTGGGGAATTTAATTTACCATATCGCCACACTTATTATCAAAATTTATTTTGGAATGTTGGCTAACGTGGATTAGAGGGTTGTACATGCGATGTATATTTTTTATGTTTTTATTGTTTGCTTTATTACATGTTATCTTAGAATATTAATTTTGTATGATAAGAAAATGCTTATCTTTCAAAATATACACATAAAACATTGAAATTGTTGTTATTTATATTACTAAGTGTTTTTCATCTCTTCTGAAAATTTTTGTTTTTGCATAATATATATACCCTTTTTATAGGGACGCCATCGTATTAAGTATTTTATTTTTGTATCTGAAGTAAATGAAATTACTACTATTATAATATAGTTCAGAATCAAGTCAAATATTACTTACACTCGAAGTAACCACTAGGTATGAAAACTTATTATCAGAAACTATAGAGATTTAATTAGTAAATGTTTTACTTTGCCACATCACACATAGATTTAATAAAGTCCAAGGTGTAATTGGGTCGAAAAAAAATTCTGATTATGCAAGTTAAATCGGAAAGGAAATATTTATTAGGGTTGTGTGGGAGAAAAACAATCTCCATTGATAGATAATAAAAATGCTGACGAAGGAATATCTTTAAAAATTCAGTATCAATAGTCTCTTTTACCATTACTTTGGATTGATAACATTTTTATAAAAGGATTTGATAATAATTTTACATCTTTTTGGGGTTTCAAAAAAAGCGCATTAAAATATTCTAAGCTAAGATATATCTTTGCTTATTAAATGATACATAATAAGTTTAACTAAAATACACACATTTTAATTATAAAAACGTTGTTTTATGAAAATATGATATTTATATATTATGCTCTAGACCAGTGATTTCTAGCTCTTTTGACGGAATCCGTGAAACATTTTATAAAATTTCGATATCTGTCCATAATATTATATAATCAATGTAATAAATGATAACAAATTTAACGAAGACGGTTTATCCCTTTCAGATATAGCCAGTAGGTTTAGTCATATAAGCTAGTATACGTATATTAGATTCAAATCTAAATTATGAAATTTAATATTACGCTTAGGTCCTGGCTATCAAGACAAGTTAGTGCCACCCTTTATCAGATCCGAAATGCTGCCTCATACTATTTTACCCTTAAATATTAGACATTTAAATTCATTAGCTAGATATTTAATTTTTCTATTTATTTAGGGCTACCTTAAACAGCATATGTAAAAGGTCAATAAAAATCACGTGTACACAGCGTCAAAATTTTATCATCGTTACAAAATTACTCTCAAAAGCTGTATTATTTACATGCTTCGTTATTTTGACGCTCACCTAGAGACCCTTATTGCAAAATTATTTGTAACAAGTTTCACATGTAGTGATCTCTAAGATGTATTTGTCAGGATCGCACTGAGATAAAAAAAAATAACACTTTCCATTAGTATCACCTAAGTATAAAATAATTGATCACTTTTTATCGCAATAAATTTTACAACATAGCTATCCACTAGCGACAAAACATACTGTAGAATTTAACATTATTAATTATATTATCATTTGTAAAATGGATTCTACCAAATAAATGCTGACTCAATTAATATAAATAATCCTACTGCAACGCATAGAATATTTTTTTTTCCATTGTTACTATAGATATTAATTATTATTAAAAAAAATCATCATCAGCCTGAATCTATCCACTGCTGGATGAAGGCCTCTTCAAGCTGCTTCCACTTCTCTCGGTCCTGTGCGTTGCGCTGCCACGTACTTTCGCAGAACTTTATCATTTCATCGATCCAGCGGTCTCTAGGCCTACCTTGCGGACGTTTTGTACCTCTTGGATACCACTGGATGACTAAATTTGTCCAATGATTGTCTTTTCTCCGAGCTATGTGTCCAGCCTACCTCCATTTGAGGCTTTTAATGAACTCTATTGCATTTCAAACCCTTTTCTGCTTCTTTATCCACTCATTCCTTTTTTTGTCCTTTCGCATTATGCCCAGCATGCACCTCTCCATACCACGTTGTACTACTCTAAGTTTCTGGATCTCTATTTTACTTAGGGTCCATGTTTCACATGCATATGTGATTACGGGAAGCACAGGTGTATTGTACAGATGTCGGCAAACTTTTGCCATATAAGAACCAAATATAAACAGCCCATAATTTGTATTTGTTTAAAAATCCATAACTTTTATAGAAAAAAAATCCCTAAGGTCTAAATTAGCTGCCCTGAAATAATACAACTTAATGGACAAAATTATTGTTTTCTCTGCACTATATTGACAAGTTCTGAAATGTGGTTCTAGTTCAATATTTCTGAAGAACCACACTCGCGTATCAAAGAGCCACAAGTGGGTTGCTCATAGCAGACACCCATTTTATGTTCTCCTTTGAACCGTAAATGGTAATTAACTTCTTTTTTTTACTAAGTATTTACAAGAACTGGTTTTTAATCGGTCTTATATTGTGTATACTAGATTAATTTCAGAAGATTATGTAATAATAGCATATTGATAATCAACTATGCCATTGAGCTTGTTTGAACTTCTCTAGCCCATTAAAAATAACCTTCTTTTCATGTTAACATAATAACTTGTAATTCATCTTGTCTCCATGCCGGGAGACAATTTTCTTTGAAAATTTGACGTTGCTATGTGAACGGTAGCAGGCGAGCAAGAAATAATATTTTTGCTGAATTCACATTTTTCTAAAGAATTAGAGGTCAGACGCCTGACGTTCTAACATACATAGTAAGCGAGACGACATATCACTACTTGTAGCTATGTTCATGGTGTCATTCATTTTGTTTACAAGGTTAAGACTGCGAACTAATAAAACTTTTGACGTTTTAAAAAAGCGTGATATTTGATAGATTGTATAAAGATACCAACTGAATGCAATTGAGACTTGAACATTATTTGATACCATAACGAATGATGTATTGATGTTAGTAAAAAAACTAATAAAAACAAATACTTACATCGAATTTAAAAATGAAGCCACTGAAGCTAGAAATACACTATCATCGTTTTAATTGAATTAGCATTTACTTGGTAGAATTCCATTTTAAAAGAAATGAAAATATAATTAATATTAAATTCTACAGGTTTTAAAAAAAAGGGTTTATCGATAGCTATTTCGGTTATACCACCATTATCATGACTAATAATAGACATAGTCTTGATAATGGTGTTACAACCGAAATAGCTATCGACAAACCCTTTTTTTTTAAAACCTGTAGAATTTAATATTAATTATATTTTCATTTCTTTTACACTATCATCACGTCACGCGAGATTATATGCTTAAACCATCAGAACATTCAATAATAAGAACTGACAACCTATAAAAACATTTTGTCAATAATTACCTGTTATTTTGTAACTCCATCCAAACCACTAGAATCACGTGACTCAATGTGTATCAACTTGCAGAATATAAAAAAATAAACGTACCATCACGTGTAAGGTTGGTGGTATGGCGTGAGGTAACCTTAGTGTGGTTCTAATATCATTTGGTATATTTTATTAACTTACACTATTCGTTCATGGTTAAAAATTTACAACGGGATGCAAGCACTAGATCAGTGGGGTAAGTTATGATTGGGAATTGCAGCAATATCTCTTTTAATATGTGTACTGCATTTGTATAAATTGGAAGGACAATGTAGGAATCCTCACTCAACTCATCGAGTCCATCACGAGACACACTACTATTGTCACGAGTCTTTCACTCGACATAGTCAACGTCATTCCACACAAGTGTTTCAGTTCATTAATATATCCAATCTCTTCATCACATCGATCTCACCAGTACATCATTACCCGCGATTATTATCTTACGTTATCATCCTAATTTTTGTATTCAGTGTATTCTTGTAACGATTAATAAACTCTCCTCCAAACATCCACGCAACAACGACCTTCTATCTTCTTCATATCATCATCCACTTCCAAATATCTAAAAATATTAGTTAATTCAAGAGTTTAACCGTTTTTACTTTGCAATATATAGTTAAATAAATATAAAATACGTGTGTTGACAAAAAAAAATGAAAATTCCATAACCACGAATATCTTATTAAATCAATAATATGACATTGTATCCAAATTTAAAAGAAAATCAATATTTACAAAAAAAAGAACAACGTTTTTAAATTTTCTGTTTAATCATATAAACTTGACTTGACTAGCTTAAACGATCAAAAAAATTTGTACTCGATAGAAATAATACTGAAATGTCATTTTGACATGTCATATTGATTTCCATAGTAACGCAGGTATATAGGTATATATTAATAATTTAGTTGCTAGGACCCCAGACCCCTCTAGCAATCAATAATGATATCGAAATAACTTTTCATACAAAATGAATTCAGTTCTACTTAAAGATGGCTAAAAGTATTAAAAAAATGCATTGTCATCGTTTTCTGATAAAATATTCTAAAAGTTTCAAATGTCTAGCTAGTCGGGAAGTTAGTTAAAAATCGATTGCAAGATTTGTACCGAACAAAGAACCACCGGACAAATAAGAATACGAGCTAATAAAAACGTTGTAAAATAAATAATACAATTTTTTGGAATAAAAATATGTCATATGATTTAATACATTTTAATAGTTTTATTAGTATAGTTAAATGAGATGGGACATCATAATGACATACTTAAATAACTCCCCCATAGAGTGTACAGCTCTTTCAGCCTCTAGACTTCTAACTTATCAGATCATTCTCAATTTTCGGTCGTTGTACGATAATATTGCCGAGAATTTGCAATTGTCCCTACATACTATAAGCAAGTTAATATTATACCAGCAATACAGTTTATTTTTTGCAGACTTATTTTTGTAGACGCAGCTATACATATTATAATATCAAATAAATCCTGATATTTTCGACGTAGACATACATTTTTATCATATTTCACTACTTTAGATACTTACCAGTGCTTCGCAACCTTTTCTCACCCACGGCACACAAAAGGTCTTCCCAAAATACCGCGGCACACCACACGTAAAACAATTTATACACCAAAACATGGATCACAGGCCAGAATCTTCAGCGCCCCCTACCTATCGCTAAGATTAAAGACAGTGTGATACTTTAAAATAGCGTTTTTCAAAATGATGTTCGAAGTAAAATAAATCGTATTGATTCTATGCTTAGTGATTTTTTGTATTTATTAATTTATCCACTTGAACTACGGTTAGTTGTCGGCGAACAATAATTATTTGTCGAGTATTGACACAATAATAATAAATTGTATCCCACAATAGTATGTGTTAAAATATTAACGCCAGCGAAGTAAGCGACTTTTTTTTTTAATTAGAGCAAATTTGTAATTTGTGTTTATCTCACTTATCTGCTTGACCTGCCACGCCAAATTACATTACATACTTACTTATTTGATAAATAATTAAATAAAAATAACACACGACGAAGAACCAAATGTACATTATAATTCCCATGTATTGGTATTATCAATAAATAGCTTGTTTCAATGATCGTACAAGTTTTTAGCCTTACTTCGTTAGTTTGTTAGCCTTGTCAGAAAAACGAGGATATTCTTTAATAACTGAAATCCAGAAAATACCATAAGATGTTCTATAGAATTTTTGGCATTGGTTGCAAAAGGGTTTCGAATCCAGTCGTATTGATTGTTTGAAAGTAATGATGAAATTTCTTTTGAAGCAAAGTTAAATGTTTTTGAGTCGGATCCAAAATTAATTGCTTGTTTTCATTGGTGGTCTGGTAGGTCCTTTGGTACATTTGTAGAGATCCTTGTCTTAAATATTTCTAATTTATCAGATCACGTCAATATATTTTCATTCTGACCTTGCATTGTTTTATTATGTTCATGCAGGTGCTCAAATGTATTTATTTTATTACCAGCCATGTACGCAAATTTGGCTATTAAATAAGTATTGTATTATATACAAAATTATTTGTGTTTTTTTGGAAGCAATGCTCCACGGCACACCTAGCATCGTCTCGCGGCACACCGGTTGCGGAGCACTGCTTTAGACTACTACGCACGAGATTATCCTAATAAACTTTTATCAAATATATATTTACACATATTATATATATGTATGTAACAGTAGCAAAAGGTGGAGGTAGGCTGTTAATATCCGACATAAATAGTGCACACTAAACTTTATCTGTCAAACATATTTGTTTTCATTGAACTAAGCCTACAATGTGTATATTATAGTGTTTGTTCGATTTTCAAATTCATTTAAACCCTGCCTATCCAAGCCATAGTTGATAATAGTCAAAAAATATTCGTTTATCTATAAAATATCTAAAAATTTTCCATTAAATCATACATAATTTGAGATGTTTTGTAGATAAAAGAATATTTTTTATCGACCATGATTTGGTTTAGACAGGGCTTAATGATTTTTTTTAAACTAACCAACACCATCTGCAATATGTATTCTTAGTATAAAGCCTCAGTGCCAGCGTTCGGCGCAGCGTTGAGCGTTCTGCGCAACTCAAACGTATAACAGTATAAATGTATAACCAAAAAAAGACATTGTCTACGAACATTTTCACACACGGTTATACGTTTGAGTTGCGCTTAGCGCTCAACGCAGCGCCGAACGCTGCCACTCAAGACGTATAATTAGTTTAACGAAAACAAAAAAATATGACTGAAAAACTGTGTACTCTATTGTCGGATCGCCTATAGCATACCTAAACTAAAAACTAACCAGCACCATCCGCAAATTGAATTCTTAGTTAAATGAAAACAAATAAGTATGACCGAAAAAGCTTAGTGTGCACTATTTATATCGAATCTTTACTGCCTAACTCCACCCCTCGCCACTGGTATGTAATAATATACATTATGTATACACAAAAAGGCCAATGACCTACTGACGAATTTCAGCGCTTATCCAAAAAAATAAGTAAACAACAATTTTGATGAGCTGCTGTTGATCCTCTTGCGGTAGATATTGTTTACAGCCGCCCTTTGATTCCATTGCGGGATTGTAAATAATCTTTTCTAAAAAGAAAGATTTCTTTTTTACAATGAAAATATATTAAAAAATTAAAAAAAATATTCCTTAATATTAAGACTGTCTTTTAGTGGGTAAACAAGCAAAAATGTGTCGCTAGATATCAAAATCAGCCAAGTCCACCTTTAGGTATTTTTGACTTTTTTGTGAATTGCTGAAAAACTCCTGCTTTCTAACGTTTATGTATTATCGAATTGTGGAACTTATTAATTTTAAATAGTCTATACTCGAAATAATATAAACTTTCACCCTTGTGACTGTGTACTTGAGAAAACAAAAGGCTGTATTTCTCCTATTCATCTATTATGGACTTGGCTGATTTTGAAATCTAGCGACACAAATAGCTTTTTATGAGATATATAATATACCTATAGGTAACTATATAAATAAAAATAACGAATTTCGTACCTCCTTAATTAACGTTTATAATAGTGTATATGTAATCTATGTGTCCGTACTTGGCATATTTTCTTCCGGTCCATGAAGGCGATTTCTAATTCCCAGGGTTGTGATTTAGAATTCTGAAGAAATTATGAGAAAAATTGATTATCGTTTCTCGAGATTTTTTCTTCAGGTATATGAGATTAAAGTCAGGATTCTCGCCTCAATTTCGGTAGAAAAATCTATTCTATATTTATACTCTATCAAAAAGCTCTCGTCTTTGATTCTGGACAGCAATTTTTTTGGTTAGAAAATCGCCTGGATGGAAAAAAAACATAACAAAAAAGATAAATTACTTATCAATTTCTTGAAATTGTCATTAGATCAATAAAATAATCTAGAATATCGAGAATCAAAATAAAAAAAAATCTCTTGGAGTCGTGTATGAAGATAAATGTGTTTTTAAATGAATATTATTTGTTTGAAATAAACGCACCCACAATAAAATTAACGCTACCATAATATGTTACATAATATATGATACACATAAGCATACCCCAATATACTAACTAGGGTGTTTGTCAATACATTTGTATAGGTTTTTAATGTTTCTATACAAAGCGAAATACAAAATAAGACACTCAGTTATACAAAAACATTAAAAATATATTTATACAAATGTTTTTTTATAGTAGGTAGTACATTTTTTATACAATGTTCATCATTTAATTTACGCAATCATGCAGCGCTGCATTTGAAACAGTCGTGCATTAGGGTAATGCGCAGATAACAACCACTAGACATTGCGATGAGTCACAAGCCGTGTGTTTGTTGCTGCAATACGCAGTTTGTGGTACCCTACACTGCTTTTTCCTCATTTACATTCCTCTGTGCTGGAGGGATGCACGTGTGGATATCCCATGTCGAGACCAACCCTAATACATAAATCATTTTATTTTTGGCAGGTTCCAATCGAAGCAGCTCACTTGTACGATGCAGTTATGATCTATGCAAGGGCGTTGACTGAATCTCTTGAGGCTGGAGAGGATCCAAGGAATGGTACTGCGCTACTCAGAAAGATACTCTCAAGATCTTACCGCTCAATACAAGGATACGATGTAATTATAAAATTTTATGATAACAATACCTAGTCCTATTTGATCTTTTTTCATCCCTTTCATCGCATAACTGTTTTCAAGTTAAATGGTTATATTATGTAAATTGTGCGAATTAAATTCACCGTAAGCTATCGGACCAAAAATAGATGGTGGAATAGCATTGTTATCAAAAAATGACATATTGTTCGTGGACCATTGCAGATAGTAATGTTCTAATTTTACAACATTTTTCTTGGGTCGTATTCTTATTTGTCCGGTGGTTGTTTGTCCGGTACAAATCTTGCAATCGATTTTTAACTAACTTCCTGACTAGCTAGACATTTGAAACTTTTATAATATATCAGGACACGATGCCAACGCGTTTTTTTTTTAAATACTTTTAGCCATCTTTAAGTAGAATTGAATTCATTTTAAGTTAATTCTGTTTTGTATGAAAAGCTATTTAGATACCATTATTGGTTGCTAGGGGGTCCTAGCAACTAAATTATTAAATAATATATACGTGCGTTACTATGAAAATCAAAATGACTTGACATTTCATTATTCAGTATTTCTATCAAGTACAAATTTTTTTTATCGTTTAAGCTAGTCAAGTCAAGTTTATATGATTCAACAGAAAATTAAAAAACGTTGTATGTAAAAAGTTCTTTTTATCTTGTAATTATTATTAGATTCAATTAGAATATCAATTTTATATTGATTGGTATTATTAATAATATATGATAACAACGCTGTTATTATTATCAGATATTTGAAGGTATGACTTAATACTTACGAGCATTTAATTGCTAACCTACCTTTGAAACATTCAGAATTATAATACAATCATAATATTATATATGCATATATAATATGATTGTATTTATAATTTACATAACCACCTATTTTTTTATCTTTCCACTAAGTTCCGGTTATTAGCTATACGGCTATCGATTTTCAATATAACTTAAATACATTACAATTTTCCGGACACAAAGCTAAATATTACGGACGCTAAACGTGGGAAATAATAATTATATGTTCTTTATATTCTAATTGTCTATTAAACAGGTTCTGATCGATGCTAGTGGAGACGCTGAGGGGAACTTCACGGTGGTGGCACTCCTGGATGACTTGCAGGTGAACGGATCTCTCAGGATGAGCATGCAACCAGTGGGGTACTTCCGGTACGGCGCCAACGGATCCGGCGGTCAGCATGAAATACCCGTGAGTTACTTCCGGTTAAAAAATCACCCCGTTTATTTCGGCTTTGCTTGAAAACTAAAAATATTCTCTCCACACGCATTTATTTCCATTGTTAAATACCGGATATTAATGGTCACTTCAGTAGCTATCACGAACGTACTCAGTTCCGCTTTAGAAGTAAATGCTTCTTACAGAACAAACCTGATGGATTATATAATAAAGCACTTAGGTATACAATATTTCTCATTTTTATTAAGTGATCGATTTTTCCTTCATAATACAAAATTACCCAATTTATACGTGGATAATCTTTGGCAACATGGATACAAACAAATTTCTGCGTTAAAAATGTGTGAATGGTTCATAAATAATATAAAAACTGACATCAGGTTTTAGGGCGTCACTGTTTAATACCCTTTAGGCAATTGCGCACTTAGCGTTGGTGTTAGGGGTGCGGGATCTAAAGGGCGGCAAAAGTCCCTAGAACACCAGGAAAAAAGCTGTCATCAATATTTTAAGAAAAAACAACTTGAGCTTATTTCACGGAGAACAAAAAAAGTCGCTTATGGCGCAATTTATCTTCCATGTCAATAAAGATTATTTTAAAATTTGAGATTCCATGCTCTAACGATACCTACATTCAGAATGTTATATTATTGAATAGCCAGTAATTTTTGTTATGAATATTTTGGTGGCAATGAAATATTTTTTCAACTGTTCTTTGACTTTGCCATGTTTTGTCTAAATAAATATTTTAAATTTGAAGGGGATGGCAAACACCCTTGGCGCATCCTTACTGTTGGGTACCACCATATGACTGCATTTCATACAGTAAATTATGTTTTTCACTCACTAAGTGACATGTCCAGACCATTGCCAATTCATCTACATAGTGATCTCTTTCACAGTACGTATTTTTATCTTCATTTACAAGCATAGCTTTAAAATACACATTTAATTTAATGCAAAATAATTTTAAAATATCTCATGCATATACACACTCGAAAAAATCTTTTTGTAGAAAAAAAAAAAGCATTTCATGTAACAACTATTAGTTCAAATCATTGTAATTAAGTATGATGCCCGTAGCTTAATTGGAAATGCACACTGGCGCAAATCCAACGGATACAGGTTAAAGTCCCGTCGGGTGTCTAATTTTTTCTATAAAAAGATTTTTTCTAGTGTGTATAATATCGAGGGCTTAATGTCAAACAACACTTTCTACAAAAGTGCAACTTTACAGGAGAGCCAAGAAACGTTTTTTTAGTTTCTTGTAACTCAACAAAGAAGATGTTTATTTAAAACCTAAAGTTCATATTTTATAATTTATTGTACATTTATCTTGCTTATGTCAATGTTAAAATATATGGTATGCTTTTAAAAAATATGAAAATAGGGGTAACTTTATGTGGTTAACGTTAAACTAGAAAAGATTGAAAGTTGTTTGACTATCATGTAGCTGAGATTGTAAAATAATGTTATCTAAAAAAAACACTTTTTTGTAGATAACGTTGTTTGATTTTAAGCACTCGATATCCATGAGATATTTTCAAATTATGTGTGATCAAAATATATAGAATATTAAAGTTTCAAATCTTGTGTCTTATTCAATGAATAAAAGAAATATTGTATTATTGCAAAATCCAAAAACAGGAAAATTTCAAATAAAGAACAATATTTTTTAATAATCTTATACGTCATGTTTCTTATGGTATTTTTTTCATTTTAACCTCCTGTAAAATGCCATGGACGCATTCATTTTAGCTTCCAGTCAATGTGTTTATTTTTTTATACGCTGTGCGTGGGAGATTGGTTTTCCAATAATGCCCAGCATCGCACCCCTTTAACTAAACTGCCGCATATCTTCATAATATACGTAATTTTAGTTGAATGCTACTACTTTATTTTTATAGTCTACTTATCATTCATAACAAATGGGACTAAATTGCCATATTATCTTATAGCCGGTATCCACTAGACAAAAATGATATCATTTTAAAATAGGACATAAATATTCTAAATTTATGTACGAACATTGAATAGTTCTTCCACCCATCGGGTAATTCATTTTGTTCTGTGCATCTATTATATATAGAAGACTGCTATCGACAGCTATCGGCAGCTATCGAAGGTAGTTTTTTTATATTTTTGTATGGAAGTAACATAAATTTTTCCAATAAATTAGTTGTAATTGTGTAGATTTAATGTAGATTTTACAGCGAGATAGACAGTTTTGACTGTTTTGACGGCTAACTTATTGTAACAATTATAATACCCCAATACAAACATATGATAAACTACCCTCAATAGCTGCCTATAGCGGCCGATAGCAGTCTTGTGTATATAATAGATGCGCAGGTCAAATAAAAACCAATTTAGACGTTTTAAAAAATTGGAATCATACAATGAGAAATAGGATCCAGCAGTTTTGTCTATTTGTCTATATGTTTTAATTTAAAAAAAAAATAATTGCATAAGGTATTGAAAATGCGTAATAAATGCTACTCGAAAAAAATAAGTGGGATTCCAAAAATTTACATCGTTCACTATCCGGGTGATTGCTCTTATCAATTTAGTAATTCTTGTTAATGATTATTTATAACTATGCTATCAAATTCCGTCCAGAAATGGATAAGTACCAAATTTGTATTTTAAATAGATTTTTCTTTTTATCGTTTTTCTATCATTCTATTTATACCTCTCTCTATTGAGCATGATTTAGAACCTAAACTCGTGCACCAGGTCAAATTATAAGATTATCGTCATAGATAATACACCCTGAACATTTACAGTGAAATAAAAGCTACACACGCCTCATATAATATAGTTACGTCTCGAGATAAGCAGATATAGTATGGGGTTGATTGAAGCAGAGTAGTGTAATATATAAAAAGAAACAAAATATATAAGTATAAGCAAGTCTCCTGTAATAGTTGAAATACATGCGAAGGAAATTAAGTGCCCTTGAAGAGAGTACAATCGATTATATTCTCAGGTTGCACTTAAGATAACCACCCCATTGAACTGAAATATGGAATCGAGAAAGTCAAGACTGCATTTACATGACTGAGGAAAATATCATGTAGCTATAATAACGTAAATTGGAGATTCAAATGGAAAATTGACAGTTGATGCTATGTCCTTTTAAAAAACACTTAAGCTTTCAAAATGTGGGTGTAGATACGTAATCTACGTATCAGTTGGACTGACAAAATTACAAATGTCGAGGATATAAAGGTCAAAGAAATAATCAGAGAAGTAACATTTAAAAAGTTGGCATACTTTGGCCACATTATCCCGAGAGATTTCAACTATTGGATTTTGTATTCAATATACGACTTCCTGTAAGAACGTCCTTGCTCAAAAATTGCAGAACATGATATGTGATAAGCTCTTCATCTTTGTTTGGAGCAGTAAGTGATAATATGAAAAAGATAGCCAAAATCACTATGGATATCCAATAAAGAATATGCCTTAAAAATAAGAAGACATATTTACGTATAACATATTTATAGTTTCTTATTACAAACTGATTGTTCTAGGTAAAAACTTAAAATTTGAATTTTTTAGATTGGCAAATTTTCGATTGTGGCACTTTAGTTGAAGAAATGTGATAATATTAAGGTCTTGTTGCATTTTCTGTCGTCTTTCAAAAGTGAGTAAGAGATTCTTGGTAAACATTTGCCGTACGTTTCTATCAAGAATGACACCTACATATTTCAGATTTTAAAATACGTTTTAGTATTCATATAATATAATATAATATTATTCAATATACTCACTTTACGCGGAGCATATAAAAGTTGAGATATATTTGTATGCGAAAGAAAAAAAGGGAAATATGTCTGAGTTCACTATTTGAGTTACTACGACAGCCAAAAGAAGACTGAACTTTTGACACTTTGTGCAATTAATTTTCTCAGTAGGATTCGACTCATCTTTTTTTTTACTTAGGAATTTAGGCATAATAATATGACATTATAGCTAATTTGGCATTCCAATTCATTTTTAGTTTAACTTAATTTTTATGTTATACCCAAACATAAACGGAGTATTACACCGTTTTTCTTAGCTCGTATTCTAGCTTACCTAGCTACCTTACGACTAGCTAGATATTTTAAACTTTTAAAATATATCAGAACACGATGCCAATGCATTTTTTTTAAATACTTTTAGTCATCTTTAAGTAGAATTGAATCAGTTAATTCTGTTTTGTATGAAAAGTTATTTCAACACCATTATTGGTTGCTAGGAGTCTGGGGTCCTAAAAACTAAATTATTAATATTAATATAGGTATACGTGCGTTACTATGTAAATCAATATGACATTTCAGTATTATTTCTATCAATTACATTTTTTTGATCCTTTAAGCTAGTCAAGTCAAATTTATATGGTTCAACAGAAAATTTAAAAACGTTGTATATAAAAAAGTTTTTTTATCTTGTAATTTTTTTACTAAAGTTAATTGCAGTTATTAGCTCAAAAACAATTAAATAATATTGAAAGTGGGCATAACTTTTGAATATTGTTATAGCACTGTTTAACCAGGCTGATATTAATAATAATTAATATTAAATTATATAAATATCTTATTAAAATACTTTATTTGATTCAATTAATTAACAATTGTAAAATCGGGTATTTAACATAACTTTATCATTATGGCGTCTGAAATAAGAGTCATCTTTACATTCACCAGATAGTTAATAGAATATAGCTTGAATATTGCATACATATTTGTTGTGCTTGCGATATGTTCCCACGGACACGGGTCAATCAAGGGGAGAATATTTAGAGGTATAATAACCTTATTATTGTATTCAGCATATTTTTCACAAAACATCATAAACTATGGATTTTATGATGTGAACATTACCATTCATGTTACTAAACCTTCTACAATGTTGTGTGATTATAACTAGTTCACAATAAATTTTTATCTACCAAAATCAGTACTTAATCTAAAGGTATCTCTTATTTATTTATAAAAAAACATCCCTTGTTATAATATTTAATAATATAATATAACACTGAGAATTCGGCAGTCATAAATTTTCTTATTGATGCATGCCTTATATATAATAATATTTTATAACAATATAGTTTACTCCACTATGCGATAATATTCTTTGACGTAGCAATCGATTCATCAGAAGATACAAAAGAGGGCCTTGAAATAGTTGAAACCAGCGACACAATTACTAAAATATGCCAAAATATTTTAAAAGATGCGTATTTCTCACAAATTGAGTATAAAATATTTCCCAAGGCGAAAAACATCCATGTAACTAATATCAAAGGGATTATAATAATATAATCACACAAATAAGTATGTACCTTTACCCAAAAAAATAAATACTAATATGATTATGTGCCATCACTCTCATCTTCTATAATAATTATTTTTTAGTTAAAGGATTTTATTCTGGGAAAGAGATGTATTGATATTTTACTTTCTTCGTTGGTAGTTGAAATTTATGGTTTTTATTATATTTTATATCGTGGGTCTCAAAATCAGTCTATCTCAGGTATCTAATAATTCCCTAAATTCACCACTGACTTCAATGCTCGGTAAAATACGATTCTTAGTATCTCTGCCACTCCTCACGTTTCTGTGCTGCGATCAGTGAACACAAAGTTAATTGGAACATGTTTACCATACTAGATGTAGTACAATTATATAATTATATGTGGTATATTTAGCTGCATATTTTTTCAAACTTATACGTGGCGTAAATGTGAACTCTGCCATTCTTGGTGGTGTTGGCTTGTGTGTCTCTGATAATTACCTTAGTAATCGAGGGCATCCGTTGTTTGTTCTCCCAAGGTGCAGAACTAACCTGCCATTAGTAATGCCAATTGGGAGGGAAATAACCATGTTTAATGAAATCGCTTCGGGTATTGATATATTCCACTTACGTGAGTGAATTTAGGTGGACGTTGTTTTATAACTTTTTAAGATAGGGTCTATTAAAGTTCACTCTGTGTGCTTCCGTCTACTTTTATTTTTGTTATTTTTTTTTTCTTATTTTATTATTATTTATTTTATTATTAACTCACATTTCTCGGTATTTTTATTTTAAAAATTGTTAACACTTATTTTATGTCATGTCGTTAACGTTTTAAATTTATAATTTGTTATGTTCATTATATTATGTAAAATAAATAAATTTGAATTTGAATAATAGGCTACCGGTTTTGAGTGTGGAAAAATATGGGATAAACATGTTAAAGATGTGTTATTTTCAATAGTAACGCAATTATATATCATAATATTATGCATTAAAGTTTGTCACGTAAATGTAAGGCGCTTTCAATATATGGAGACAGTCGACGCGTCTTTTCTGCTTGGATTTTACGGCCTGGCCGACATAAAGTACCATGCTTCAAAACCATGGAGCTTTTATGTATATGTTATCAATCTGTTCTGTAGGTGTGATAATCTGAAAGTGTGTCACCAACAGTGCCAAGCTCGAAGAGAATCGACGACGGTCACTTCCTGGTAGGATTTCAAAAACTTTACTATCGTGGAGGATTAGGATGCTCTAGCCAATAACTCTCGGCAATAGTATATAGTTATTACTATAAATACCACAAAGTATGAAGAAAAAAGGAAACTTTCACTTCTCAGTTACTAATAAAAATAATTACAAGATAAAAAGATTTTTTTATGTACTTACAACGTTTTTAAATTTTCTGTTGAATCATATAGACTTACTTGACTTGACTAGCAGGACCAAAAAAACTTGTACTTGATAGAAATAATACTAAAATATCATTTTGATTTCCATAATAACGCACGTATAAATTAATAATTTAGTTGCTACGACCACCTACATAGCAACCAATAATAGTGGATTGGATTACGGATTTCTTCAGAAATAACTTTTCATACAAAATAGAATTAACTGAAAATGAATTCAATTCTACTTAAAGATGGTTAAAAGTATTAAAAGAATGCATTGGCATCGTGTTCTGATATATTCTAAAAGTTTCAAATGTCTAGCTAGTCGGGAAGTTAGTTAAAAATCGATTGCTAGATTTATACCGGACAAATAAGAATACGACCTAATAAAAACGTTGTAATAATTCGATTGCATCAAAAGTTACTGCAAGAAAATGTAATAAAAG
This sequence comes from Rhyacophila brunnea, assembly GCF_057557595.1. Lineage (NCBI taxonomy): Eukaryota > Metazoa > Arthropoda > Insecta > Trichoptera > Rhyacophilidae > Rhyacophila > Rhyacophila brunnea. Next base: position 1,716,820 of record NW_028232882.1, on the reverse strand, counting down.
TGAATATCGTAAATATAAACATGTATAAGATTACTTTCTATTTTCATTAAATTTGTTAAATCTACAATCCTGAATAATCGTAAATTTTTGTTATTTAGTTTAACAGACCTGTCATGATTTTAGCGCGTGCTTTCATGCAAACTTAGTATATACACACTTTTCTAGTTCTACTATATTGGTATGTGTGTATATACTGTATGCACAGTAGGGTTGGCAATCCGTCTTCTTGAAACCCCGAGATTGAAAATGCTAGAATACGGAACATTTTTGGATTATATTTTGTGGTGTGTTTCCTAACCGATCGTCGTGTTAAATTAATACAAGTGCAGAAGATCACATAATAATTACATCTAGCTAATTACATATAAATGCCGATTGCTATGTATATATAGGTCGTTAGAAGGCACTATAAGTTTTTTTTCATTATGTACATACGCCGTTTAAAAATAAATAAATATATAAAACTTCAATGCCGGTTGAAAACACTATCTTATAGAGAATCTATTTTAAATAGAACACATTGTATGTATACCTTTGCAAACGTACAAAAATTTAGATATTAATCTGTTTTTTTCATCATCATCATCGGTCCACTGCTGGATGAAGGCCTCTCCTAGCTCCCTCTACTCTTGTCGGTCTATGGTTCTTTGCTGCCACGTACATCCACCAAAATATATGAGTTCGTCTATCCAGCGGATGTTAGGGCATCTCTATTGGCGTTTAATGTTCCTTTGGTACCACTGTATGACGACATATATCACCCATTGCCATTTCATCTTAGCTACCTCTATAATATCCTATACTTTTATCTGCTTCTTTATTCATTGATTTATTTTGTGGTCTTTATGCGTTATGCCTAACATGCGCCTTTCCGTGCCACGTTGCACTACTTGTAATTCTTGGATTTCTCTTACATTCAGAGTTCATGTTTCACTTGAATACGTGAACGTTGGTAGCACATATTGGTTGAACACTTTACGTTTAGGACATAATTAGGGGTCACTTTTGAAGATACTACTCAGGCGCCTAAATGCACTTCATGTCAGTTTGTTCTGCATTCTAAAATATTTTGCTTCTAATTGTGATATTCATATTATGAATACTATGAACGATTTTTAGTAATTTTCTGACCTGTTGAAGCCATACATACATGCATGATTTTGCTGTAATAAAAATGTATTTATTTTAATTTAACATTGGTATAAGGGTTAAATACCGGACCCGGAAATTTCCGGTTTTTTTCCGGGCCGTAATTAATCTAATATTTTCAGCCATCTATTAACTTTTTCGAAAAACTTTTGATGCAGTCAAGTAAACAAAAATTCAAACCACTCTTCTGCATCGTTTGTTAGTAGATACTACTACAAACTATCGACTGGAAAACTTGCTGGTATTGATTGGGACTACTAATTGTACCGGAACAGGGATTGGAATTGTCAACATTAATCCCGGTATTAAAATTTATATAACGGATTGGCATCCCTAATAACACTAGAGAAGAACATTATTTTGAATTGTTTCCAAAGAAACTTCCAAAGTTTCACACACTTTCATAACAGTTTACTAGCAATACATCATAATTATTTAGAGGGAGACAAAATAAATCCGATTAAGTAGTAATGTTTTTCGTGATACTACACTTAGGTATATCAGTTGCAAGGCTAGATACTTACATTATATTGTATTCTAAGATATTTACAGAAACCTTATAATTATTATATATTAAAATCTTAAGGGGTATTTTTAGTCCAACATTTTGGGCGCCATTCGAAAACAAGACAGAACCGAATTTTGAAGACCAAATAAATAAAGTTAGCCACAAATTTATAATTTAAAGTTTAATTTACTATAGTATTTTTTTCGAATGTCTCGTGGCTGTGAGACGGACGAAGCCACTGTGTTTGGGGATGACCAGGACGTGTAGATGGAGAGTGGTCAGGAGGAGAGATGAAAAGTCAAGATTTGATGGTGGTTGCTCCGATGGATGCAGGAGCGATTTTTTTTTTGCAGCATAAACACTTGGCACAAAAGTATGTTACAAGAGCGTTATGTTACAATACTTATGATATTGTCCCAAGGTCCGAACTCGGTGGAAGAGGAGCGACTTACACGAAGCTTACTGATCGGGCCAAGATTACGATAGATACTAATAGGTACCTATTTAGACTGAGCAACTAATCAACTATGACCGGCTAATTACATGCATAAATACTCGGTAAATTGCGAGTCATTGATATTGACATTTGCAATTGAGAAATCTGCTGGTCTATGAATTATTGCACTTCGATGTCACGCGTGTAGAATAATATGCTGACTGTAGATGCGACTATTGTGCGATAGTTTAAATGATTTACTAATTCTTACACTGTCGAAATAATGCTGAGAAGACCCGAAGTCATTGACCACTACAGCATGGCTATATAATTCCGGGAAGGCCGATTGTACCTGCCATCCTATGACAGATTCAACTAATATAACATTGTAGGACAGATATAGCTAGGATAGGATATACCTAGAGATTTCAAAACCGGTATTAATTCCAGTATTTTTCGATACCGAAATACCGGTTTTAAAAATCAGACAATACCGATATATTCGGTATAGAAAGTGGAAATAAAATGTATTAATTGACGTTATGATGATCGTTTGTATAATCATTGCTTACTTCAACCCTATTGGCAAATTTTCATGATGGAATAATAATTGCCTGTGCCCAATGTTTTAACGTTTACCTACTAAAGAGTAGCTTATACGATAATCAATAAAATAATTTGTTGAAACATCAAGCAACACTGTATTTGGTTTTACTTCTTTCATAATAAGAAATTGCTAAGTGTAGAAAGTGCAATAAACTAAAAAAACATTAAGTGGAATTTCTAGTTGGGCACATACATAGCATGATTAGAAGAAGAAAGTACCAATAGTTCAACCACGAGATATTTGTAAACATCAGTATCTCTACTGTATCTTACCTTTGCCTATTTTGAAAGGCTTACGTATGTCGTATATGTACCTATTTAGATATATTTGCTAAAAAATAACAATATTTTAAAGATATTTATTATTAAAATGAAGATACTTATGTTTTTTTATATATTTCACGAATACCGGTATTCAATAGAAAATACCGAAATACCGGTTTTGGAATTTACATTCGGTATGGCAATCCCTAGATATACCGATCTGCAATTTATTTTCATAGACACTCTTCGCATGCCTAGTCTAAGCCTGCTAGACTGCTTGAGTCTTCACGCTGTAATCAATAATTGTCTTCATGTCCTGACCATATAGTTCCGTTTCTAGCTTAATGAATATATTATCACTACGTACAATTTTGTGTTAGGCCGAATTTCAAATTCAAATTCCAACAGCTGTCAGAACAAATAAATGTACAGTGGCTGTTATTAGTTACCAATTAAATGATATAATGTACAATAATATGTGCATGTAAACAATAGTGCTTTCTTGAAATAATACAAATAATAGATATCTGGAAAATTTCAGCAGACATACAAATTTAGTTCGAATAATTTATTTTGACATAAAGTAAACTTTACAAATAATAAATTCAAGACGTTCACATTTTGACATGGGGGGAAAATAAATAAATTCACAGTAGTTATAGAAAAAACAGGTTAATTACAAGAGTAAACAAAAAAGTTATAAAAAGTACATGGAAATACACCGAATGAGCTGGAGGAAACCCTAGTTATAAAATTTATAAAACAACGTTCAATTAATACATTCTCACGTAAGTGGAATATATCAATATATGAAGAGATTTGGTTGAACACAGTTATTCTGGCCACTTGAATAATAATTATGTTTATTGTAATATCTTTGATATTCATACACAATATTCAATACGTTTCCCCTAATAATGGTGCGACTTGCGATCAATTCTCATTTAGATTTTTTCCAAACATAAATCTAACAATTGCGCAAATTAAAAAATAGCATGTGGAGTGAGAAAGCTAAATTGTATCAACTTATTTACAAATAATAAAATTAATCAAAGTTTAAAAAATCCTGAAATGTCGGCTCATCTAAAATAGCAAGAATGCTGAAATTCTGTGATCGATATACTGATATAATTATTTTGACAGTTCCGTTTTACGTTTATCAATTCTGCTACTTATTTCCTGACAATTTATTCACTAAACGTTTGATCTCATTCATCTAACGTTTAATAGCATTTTATGTTGGTACTAATGTATTAAAAAAGTAATTATCTAGTTGTATTGTCATTGTTTTTGTTTCATTTTTTCAGGAGTTCCTGTACATGGATGAATCTCGTCCGATACAGTGGGTGAGAGGCACCCCTCCGAAGGCAGAACCTGCTTGTGGTTTCTTCGGAGAAAAGTGTGAAAGGGCCCTTGATTGGAGGCTTCTTGCTGTCACTGCGTTTGTGGCCCTCATTGCCCTAGTAGCCGCTGTGTTTTTACTCAAGTAACTATCTCAAACTTTATTTTATATTATTATCTTCTATCAGTAACAAATACGCCCTGTAGGTTGAAGGGTGTAAATGATGGGTAATATCGTATAATATATGTAAAATAATTAGTGCACAGATATTACTAAAATTGAAATATTATGCACAAAGCCTCCGTTTTCTATTGTATATATATATGTTATAAAAATAGTGTAGGTTAGAATAGGGTGCATACTTATTTGAATAGATATTGGCTCATCCAAATACATAATTCATCAAATTTTCCTTCATTTCCAATCGATTCGAATCATTCAAATTCAAGTTTCTCAGAGCATACAAAAGTGGAATTACAAAGTGTGATTACTAGGTGTGGGCCTGTATTTACCATGAGATTAAACGGAATAAGCCCGAGAGCTCACTGATTATCAGGGACATCGAAGCCTGATAAATAATTTAATTGACAAAAGGTAGATTCTTTTTTTCCAAATTGCCACATATTACAGTGCTATGTCCCCTTTAATAAAATCTTATTTTGGCGCTTCCCCTCTTATTTCATAAATTAATACACACATTTTTAAATGATAAAAAATGTATTAATACACAAAAAATCGTAATTGTTAATATAATTTACTATAATTAGGTATATAATAATATATTTAATGTGATGGATGTGCTTGTTTATTATATTAGCACAAAGTTTATCAAAATGCAGATAATTACCAAATCCCGTTTAGCAAAAATAAGATGTTACGAATGGCAACATTACTTGCATTACTTTGCTTGGCAAAGTATCATATTCTTCAATTCGATTCAACTAATATAAAATGAAACAGGGGTTTCACTCTGAATTTTTTGTTTCAATGAAGTATCGCATTATAATTTTATCATTTTTTTTTACGTTTCAATGTAGTCAATCCAAATTCATCATCTTGATCGCGCCTCCGTTTCCCCTGCGGTTCCCCAGAGAGGCACGCTTCCCAGTTTGGAAATCGCTGTATTACACTATTCATAAACGTCGATTGTATCCACATTAGAATCTAACTAAACTAAAGTTTATATTGATGAATATTTTGCACTATCCATTTTTACGACCTGAGATTTCGCCTTTCAGCATCTTCAGACACTATGCGTTCTCACCAATGGTAAATAAACACTGACACAGAATACAGTTAATTTTATTCTAGTTCATACAACATATTATTATAATACACTGGATTGGTTCATAGCAAGCCTCACCACTGTCAATTCCGATGAAAATACGTTCACTTAGTAGTATAGATCTACCAGTAATCTTACTCTAATTGATTTTGGAAAAAGATAAATAAATTGTTTTCATTGACTTTCTTACTATATATCCACCAGTATAAGTTGTCTGGTGAGTAAGGGTGCCACATGTTAATATTTGACATATCATCACTCAATACTGTGTATACTATGATGAGCTTATTTTTATAAATTCGAACACCTGACGATTTATGATGGTATATCTATTATTACAAAATCTCCATCCGTAAATACTCGTAGTTTATATAGTCATTAGTTTCTAGTGTTTTTACGATAAAAGCGTACAAGATATTATCTTTTCTCTTTTTTTACCAGCTAGAATTCAGTTACGAATTTCCAGTAATACCAACGAAAGTTCCTTTTTTACAACGTTTTTATTAGACCGTATTTTTATTTGTCCGGTGGTTCTATGTCTGGTACAAATCTTGCAATCGATTTTTAACTAACTTCCCGACTAACTAGACATTTGAAACTTTTATAATATATCAGAACACGATGCCAATGCATTTTTTTTAATACTTTTAGCCATCTTTAAGTAGAATTGAATTCATTTTCAGTTAATTCTGTTTTGTATGATAAGTTATTTCGGAAGAAATCCGTAATCCAATCCATTATTATTGGTTGCTAGGGTCCTAACAACTAAATTAATAATATGTACGTGCGTTACTATGGAAATTAATATGACATGTCAAAATGAAATTTCAGTATTATTTCTATCAAACACAATTTTTTTTTGATCGTTTAAGCTAGTCAAGCCAAGTGTATATGATTCAACAGAAAATTTAAAAACGTTGTACATAAAAAGTTCTTTTTATCTTGTAATTATTTTTATGAATTCGAACACCTGATGATGTATGATGGTATATTATCTATTATTACAAAATCTTCATCCGTAGATAGTTTATAATATCGTCATTAGTTTCTAGTGTTTTACGTTAAAATCGTTCAAGACGTCATTATCTTTTCTCTTTTTTTTTCCAGCTAAAAATTCAGTTACGAATTTCCAGTAATATCGACTAAAGTTCCTTTTTTTGTATTTACAATCCAATCTAAGGCTTGCAACATATAAACATATTATTATTAAGGTCACAAATAATTTAATTTATAATATATAATTTATTATTGAAGTATGATACCCAAAAAAATCCCATTTAGGCTGCCCTTTACCGACCACTTCTTTAAAACATTTCGATCGCTAGATGTTTAATAAAATACGTATTAAATTAATTTATTAAATCGAAATCCGTGACGAACGATGTCTTTCACACAACTTTGTAAATATAGTATGTCCTAAAATAAACTCATACCAATGAATTAATAATATACTGCGTCATAAATCTTGATCTCACAACTGTCGTGTTTATAACACCTAAACTTATAAATAAACTTAAACTAATTATCCCTAACTCCTACGTATGTGTTATAATAAGTTTTAGTTATCATCGCGAGTAAGTTCTCGTATGTTTATGGCGCGCTGTCACTTGTCAGTGGTGTCATGCAAGACATTTGCACACAGGTTTTCGCGAAAGGGTAGTTAAAATATTATACACAATTTCGCGAGCTTTTTTCCATTATGAACGACACGCATGGTTTTCACCAGGGAACACAAAATTAATGGGAACTGGCTAACCGTATCGCGTGTGGTATAATAAATACATTTCTTGGTTGTGGAAAAATATGTGATAAATTTAAAGACATTTTAAAGAACCTGTTATTTTCAATAATAATTACATCTATCTCATAATATTCATGGCAGGCTGCTCGTTTTATGGGTTACATGTAAATTGTTCGTATTATATTTCACCGTAGCACAGTTTGCCGTGAGTTTTCTTATTGGAAAGAGATATACCTACGTATAGAGCACCGAGATGAAAAAGTTACGGGTTGTTCGTAAAGCATTGCAGACAATAATGTCCCAATTTTATTATAACTTAACCTTACCCAATAAATAATCCAGTATATTGGCTATTTTTTCAATTTGTTTGCCGCTGGCTTTTTGTAAACCGACAAAAACCGTGTTTTATTGAGACATGGATTTTATATCAGTACTACAGGTTGGATGGTCTTGAATATACGACCATATATTTCCGATACAACATTTCACGGTGAAGATGGATACAGTCAACTGCATACGTACAAATTTCCGGACACGGGTTTTATGACCTAAAATAATATAGCAGACCCTGCTTCCAGACAGTTAAGCTAGTTTCTTTTAGGTAATTTTGTGTTCTCTGGGTGAAAACCACAGACGTCGCTACAATTGTTTTACGTCCTACATAGATATAAATATGTATAGTGATTATTTTTCACAAAACAGGAAAGGTAGTCGTCAAAGATTTATAAAGCTTTTTAACAGAACATTGAAGTTAATGGCCCCATCAAACCACTCTGCACCACCAAACCACTCCCAGTCTTAATCGGGTGATCACAGAATGAAAATCATCAGTTTTTTTACGATTCGGTTTGTGCATCACTGCTCCATGCTTATAGCAGCTGTGAATTTCTGCATTAATGATAACGTAAAAACAATGACATTGCTAAACTACGCCCACGATCTCCAAGCGGCTAATGCGTCTGTTTATGATGTCCAGAGTAGAATCCTGGACAGTGGCAAATACAGAAATAGTTAGATATAGAGACCATCAGTTGTTTATTCTCCCAAGGTGCAGAACCAGCTTGCCACTGGTAATACCAATTGGGAGGGCGATAACTATGTTCAACGAAATTGCTTCGGGTGTTGATATATTCCACCTACGTAAGAATGAGTTTAGGTGGATATTGTTTTATAAATTCTTAAAATAGGGTCTGCTTAACTCATCCGGTTTACTTCCTTGTACCTATCTAATTTATCTACTGATATATCTCTTTTTTTATGTAATACTGTTATATTTATATATCTTTCTTTCTAAATGCCATGTTGTAAACGTCTTAAACTTATAATTTGTAATGTCCACAATATGTTAACAAAATAAATAAATTGAAAATTGAAAATTGAAAAATGGTTTTTCAATGTGTGCTTGGTGTCATAGTATTGACCTAATATGTTGAGCAAGTGGCTTAGATCCAGTATTCATAAAAACAAACCTCCACTCTGTGGAAGCCCATATAATCTCCTGAGAATCGGATATGGTCAAAAAAAACTTATACGAGTATTATTCAAATATGTTTATACCTTCTAGCTCTGTTTATATTATTATGAGGAGTGTGTAAAAGTATGTAGTTACGTTAGTAATCTCTCTGGATATGACTCTAAAATTTTACATATTGTATTTTCTCCAACGATTATAAAATTCGCTTCTTCTAACTGTGGTCCTGAGCTGGTATAATAATGATTAACAGTTAATATTATTTTGAGCATACATACCTAATTTGAAAACACATAATATGAGGAATATAATGTAACCATTAGAAGAAATCTTTTTTAAAAAACTCGCGCCCCTCTGAATTCGCTCCCACATGCACTGATCGCTAAGCTACATGTCTCCTTTCTAATTGTGACGAAATTAACAAGCGGTTCTTACAATATTCTCACTGAAGCGCTTTCTACATTGCGTTATTGTTTTGGCAATCGGCTTTTGAATTTAACATCTTCAGTGACGTCCCTAGACAAAATGCCGCCCCATTTTTGTAAACAGTATATTTTATCATCCGTGCATGTGTCGTTTCATATGAATATATGTCGGTCACCAAGGACATCGAAGGGCAACGGAAGTAAACTAGACATTGCGAACTCGACAAAAAATTACAGTCCTGTTAAACCTTTTATGTCAATTAATACACTTTGTTTCCAACCAGTGAGCTGATTTTTTTTAATGGATATAGTATTTTAATGGAATAGGTTTAGGTTGGTATTTCTATATTATATACCAAACTATTCTCATCGATTTGCCGCCCTTCGAGTAACTGCCGCCCCAAGAGACGCTCAATCTGCCTACCCCCACGGGACGTCACTGAACATCTTCGTTGTTTACGTAATTTTCGTTTGTTTGTAAATATTTTCCTTTTCACACTGTCTTTCTCATAACTGTCTTTTTAATAAATAAATAAATATAATTTACCCAAAGTGACTGCAACTTCAAAGTGCAAAGAATTTGTAAACGTAAAATATACTGGTAGCTGTTAACGGTGAAATATGTGTTAACGGAGATAAGCCTTATTTTGATTTGAATAATATCTTGTTATAAATCTTTTCAGAGGTTCAGTGACATTTCTTAATTAGTTTTCCCGCCAAAAATTCCGCGAAATCTCAACAACTTCCGGTATTTCTTATTTCGCTTTATGGTCTTATTCGCTGTACACTGTGGTTATCTACAGCAATATTTAAAGAGAAGCTAATACAATAATTTCTTGGGCTTTAATAATGTATGAATAAATTATGATTCGTCCGTATTCCACAGTCCTGCTTCTTGGTTAAACAATAATGAGATATATCTTTTGTTAATTATTTAACTGGCCTACATAATTCTTACTAATAATTAAACTGAAATGTCTACGTTTTCGAAATATTATCTTTTTGATCAGCGTTTTGTCTTTGTCGATGATACAATGTCGTAATATAACTCATATAACTCAAAAAATACATAACGAATATTGATGAAACTAGCACAGTTTTTATACCACTCTATTGGTACCAATATAGTCGTGTTTTATCTCGATATTGAAAATGTTCAAAGTTACTAGTAGAAAGAGTGCAAATAGTAGTGGTGGAGTGGTGAGATGTGATGCGGGTAAAGAAACGCGTGTCTGCATTAAAAAATTGCAAATAATGCATTTGTAACAATTATTCATCACGAGTAGGTAAACTGGTCAGTTAGCAGCAGTAGAGTGGTGAAGTGAGATGCGGGTAGAGGGCGTGCATCGCCAATACGATTTAATCACAAGTGGGTAAAATGATTAGACATATAGAAACGGTGGAGTGGTGAGGTGAGGTACTTGTAGAAGGACAAACGCCTAGTCACAACCGGTCTAAATCTCATTGTTTTGAAAAAAAATGTAATCGAATCAGTCTATTTTTTTTAAAATATCTATATCTGTCTGCGCGGATGAAGTCACATGCTATCGGTAAGTATTAAAAACAATTCAAAATTCTCAATATACATAACATATATTTATTCCGACCATATCCGATCCTAATAGGATCATATGAGCCTCCACAGAGTAGAGGTTGGTATTAACAGATTTTGTTTTTAACGAGAAATGGATGTTAGCCACTTGCTCAACCTAGTAGGTCCATACCCTGACTCACACACAAATTGAAAAACAATATGTGTACTTGCCAGACCCAGGATTCGAACCTGGGACCCACGGCGTGATAGTCCAACGCTTAAGCCGCGCAGCCACGTGGGTGTCATAATATATATATGGTGAACTTACTTTTAGAAAACTTTTCATGTTAGAAGGTTCTTATATTTTTGTTTTTATTATTTTCATAATGACAACGGTTTTTTCGATGACAAAAACAACGGAAACGTGTAGTGAAAATACTATGACACAAAACACACACAGGATCTTATTAGAAAACTTAATGAATAAAAACAAAGGCTTATAATAAATTATTATTATATGACAATGGAATTAGTTCAAAGTCTTACTGCAGATGTTTCGTGACAGTTTTATTGACGCATACGTTTTACCTCTTCTGAAAATCGGGGGGATTTTGGCCTTCGGGATTTCGTCCGGCGCCCCAAACCAGCATCCCATAGCTCCGCCGCATACACTCTATAGATAGTATTTATCGGCATTACAGTTGGCTTGTAGAACAGGCAAGCCAGGTTGAAGTTATTATCTGGCATTTGCAGCACGAGGCCGAGCCAGGTCCAATGTCCTCTCCTCAAAGTAATACTACCCGCACACCCAGTATCCGTTGCAAACATCTGTTTTTGAAGCTCAGTATACGGTTGCTCTGAACCATATTTTTTTTAATATAATATCGATTTAGATTTCCAATAACAAACACTCAACTATCATTCAACAACCAGTCAGTTTAGTTAGATTAGCTCTGACCCTTCTTATCGTAGGTACTCTATTTTGAGACTAAGCACTTTACTCTATCGAGATTCGTTGCTAGTGATGATTGTGGTATTTAGTTTTCAAATGTGATACCTACCTGACCTGTACTAATCTTTTGGCAAGTTCATCTGGTTATTTGATCGAGCGAGTCATCTTATTTTGTTAATATATCTTCGTGTACCGTTTGAAGTATTCTCTGTTATTGTCGATTAAACTCTGTGAACTCGAAATAAATACTAAAACCGGAAGTGTTTCTATTTTATAAAGACTATAACTGGCGACCAACGTGGGCCAAAAGTGTTTCTAAGTTATAAATAAAACTATCTTATAACTGGCGTTCAACCTGGCCCCAAAGTATTGTTATTTTTATAAATAAAAACCTTTTTATAGTCTTAAATGTTGTGTTGTGAATATGCAAAATAAAAGCAAGATAGATGTTTGTTGATTTATTTAATATTCGCATAATGGAAAATGGTTTTTTACAAATATATAAATATTTCCAAACTACAAAGCTATTTTTTGATTAAACATATAAAATTAAAAAAAAAACTGACGTTTGTCTGTATTCAAATATAGGTATTTAGAATGAACGAAAACCATAATAATATTGGAGAAAAAATATTATTAAAGTTCAACTGGGGTTGGATTATATTTTTCAGGGACATTTCTTCATTTCTCGGGACAAATAAAAAAGCCACAAGGGACATACTTTATTAACCCATCTCATAGAGAGGAGCATGAACAATGGCGATCTAGTTTCATGTTTCTCCCCTTAAAGAGGACGTGTTTATTTGACATATTTGCATGAATAGTATCAATCTAATGGAAAAACTATTAAGGGAATCTCATATTTATTAATAAAATTATTATCATTTTGTTTCAGGCATTATAGATACGAACAAAAGTTGGCTTGTCTACTCTGGAAGATAGAACTCAAAGATATCACCATCATTCCAACTGAAGCTGCTGAAACCGTCACGAGGAACAAAAGCATGGTAAACAATAGTTTGATACATATTCATACAATATTCATCTGTACATATTATGTAATTCTTTCAGTACTTCCTTTATTTGATTTTTCTTAAAAATTCTTTGCGCAAATTGAGTTTAGACCTCTCAGCAGTGTTTTCTTCTTTTATGTGCTGATTATACAAAGGTATAAAAAATTAATAACTTTGACAAAAACTACAGTACACGAACATTTTTGGTATTAAATTATTCAAAATTATATTATTTTTGGCATATTTTGTGTAAATATATACATTTACTATCTCACATTTTTCGCCCAATTAAAATTATTGTCTGTAACATAAACACAATTATTAGAATACGGTTGACAACACTGCCACCTGGTAACAATTAGTAATGAACAAGCCAAACGATACCAAAATATTTTCTTAAATTAATTCTAAACTAGATTAAAACTATGAATTTCTCAAGAATCTCAGTATGACCCTCGAAAACACTTATTAAGCCATATTAATAATATACATATAGCCATAAAATACGATCCACTTATTCTGTGACATTGACCAGTAAATGTTTGAATTTAATAAATATTTATTTGCCTTTTAATGTTTTTAGTTATCTACGTAGGTAATGACTAATTAAAATACAATTTTCGTAATAATAATATGTCCTAGATATGGCTGGTAGAATTAAGCTCCCCTTGAAAATAATATCTTTCCGCTATGAACTGTCTTAGAAATTGGAAGTTTATTCTCCCAATATGCAGAACCAACCTGCGAATTGGAAGTGGAGTAACTGTGTTTCATCAAATCGCTTCGTATATTGATATATTCCACTCACGTGTGAATGAGTTTAGTTGGACGTTATTTTATATATTTTTTTTAATTTTCTCAAATTATATATGTATCGGTATACTTCCATATACTTTTTATGATGTTTCTGTTTACTCCTGTAATTACCCTGTTTTTGTATATATATTATATGAATATTATCGGGTATTGTAGACGTCTTGAATTTATAATTTGTAATATGCAAAATAACTTGATTTTCAATGTTTTTGAGATAACTATTGAATATCATTCTACATTTCCTTCTCTACAAAATGCTAGGTAAGTGAGAAGTTAATGGGAAGTGTATTAATTTTGTGTTTTAAAATATTAGATAACTTTAAAACCATAAATGCATTAAATAAATAAAATAATATATCTACAATATTTGTTCATACAATTGATCGTTATTTAATTTTTATTTAATCGTTATCTAATTGACAAGAACAATTTTCCAATTTAATTTTAAATAGTAATTATAGCCTAGATTTATGTTACCTAATCAAGTAAAATTTAAATTTAATTTTCCCAACAATGACCAAATCAGAGTTATCTTGTTGTAGTATTGAGGTAAAAATTTGAATTTGAACTTGAATGAAAAGATAACACACATAAAGCAATTACTGAAGCACACTATATAGGTACTATTCATCTATAAACACAGAAAAACTACACATCCACTCACAAACCCACGTCTTCTAAATTTTTGAAGAGGACATAATATTCTGTGGTCGTGAAATAATCCGCCGCTTTCTGTCCTCACTAAGCAATTTATCTCGACTCTTTTCACTTCTGGTCTTTATTTAATGAGCCTTTGGGTGGTCGGATATATTCTATTCTGGAAACATGAGCTGCCTTGAATGCTTGGTCACTGTGTGCAATCGTTATCACGCAGATGCAGTCTTGCAGGGTAAGTGTGATGGCCGGAGGTGCAGCGGCAGGAGCTGCAGCCGTGGGTGGATGCGGAGAAGGTGGTGGACGGGCCTATACTTGCATTGCCCTTTATAGAGGAAACGTCGTCGCCCTGAAGCCAGTTCATAAGAAGAGTGTCGATATTACCAGAGCTATCAGGAAAGAACTGAAACAGGTAAAGCTAAAATTTGTCAGAAAATATGTTAAGGTTGCAACCACCGACAGAAATGTATATAATATGTTAAAATGATATATAATTAAATAGAATTTATCGTCTACTAAATACAAACTAACTGGAGTTTCTCACCGTTGTTTTCTCTCTGGTAAGTTTTAAAGTCATGTTAATTACCACGTTTTTATCGGCTCGTATTCTTGTTTGTACGGTACAGATTTTTTCTTGTGTGTCCAGTACAATTTTTTTCTTGTTTGTCCAAGATTTGTATTGGACGATTGAAAATTTTTAAATAACTTCCCGACTAGCTAGACATTTGAAACTTTTAGAATATATCATAACACGACGACAATGCATTCTTTTAATACTTTTGGCCATCTTTAAGCAGAATTGAATTCATTTTCAGTTAGGTATTCTGTTTTGTATGTTTCGGAAAAAAATCGTTAAAAGTAATATTTACTACTCACTATTATTAGTTGCTAAGGGGGTCCTAGCAACTAAATTATTAATATATACGTGCGTTATTATGGAAATCAATATGAAATGTCAAAATGACATTTAATTATTCTATAATATTTATTCAGTAATTCTATCAAGTACAAAAAAAAGTATTTATTAATACATAGAATTGTCAAGTTTATATGATTCAACAGAAAATTTAAGAATACTGAAATGTCAAAATGACATTTCAGTATTCTATAATATTTATTCAGTATTTCTAACAAGGACAAAAAAAAAGTATTTATTAATACATATAATTGTCAAGTTTATATGATTCAACAGAATATTTAAAAACGTGGTATATACAAAGTTCTTTTTATCTAATATCAGTTAATTCTATTTTGTATGGAAAGTTATTTCAGAAAAAATCGTAAAAAGTAAAACACTATTATTGGTTGCTATGGGGGGTCCTAGCAACTAAATTATTAATATATACGTGCGTTACTATGTAAATCAATACGAAATGTCAAAATGATATTTCAGTATTCTATATTTATTCAGTATTTCTATAAAGTACAAAAAAAACTATATACTAATACATAGAATTGTCAAGTTTATATAATTCAACAAAAAAATTAAAAACGTAGTATATAAAAAGTTCTTTTTATCTTCTAATTATTTTTATTTTAACTGTTATACTTACTCATTATTTTGAATAATTCATAACATTTAAAAATGTAGCAATCATTTATTGTAATATGGCTACATAGTGTTAGCAATTAATATTGTAATGCTAAATAAAATAGTGCAGGGTCATTGTTTTGTTTTTGTCACAACCCCCTCCCCCGCCGCCCCTCCAATCAAAAATACATCAAGTATTCAATATTTTTAGATTAAAATTTTGAATTTTACTACCTATTTTTTCTCATAACTAATTCGGAAATGAACTGACTAATCACTTTTTTAATTTTACGTGCAATTCTCATACTGTGTATGATAATACCAATTTACGTTAAGGATAACAACGGCATTATTTTTTATATTCACGTGATTTAATATTATTGTGTGCTAAATAAAGTCCCGGGTTGTCAATGTCAATAATATCAACATGATTTTATGAGAATGATTACTTAACTACTTACCATTTTGGTCCACAATATGATATCAATTAACATTAAATCACACATGTAAGAACATAATATATCCTTGTAATATAATTGATTTTTCTTATCTTTACAGATACGAGAAGTCCGCCATGATAACCTTCTGCCATTCATTGGCGCGTGCGTGGACCATGGCCGTCTGGCTATCGTAAGTGCGTACTGCGCCAGGGGTAGCCTCCAAGACGTCCTCGCCAACAGAGACCTTCATCTAGATGCCATGTTTGTCTCCTCGTTGGTCAGCGATCTTCTGAAAGGCCTGGCGTATCTTCACGACAGTGAGATCGTTTCGCATGGAAACCTCAGATCTACCAACTGCTTGGTGGACAGCAGATGGGTGTTGCAGATCAGCGATTTTGGACTACATGAGTTTAAAAGTAAGTAGACATATTATTACTATTCAGCGACATCTCTAGGCAAGTTCCACACAAGCTAAAAGTGTAATACCCCCGTAAATTGTGAATTCATTGCCCACGATAATATGTTTATTTAATAATATTTTGTATCACTTTAAATTCTGATAATCATATATACTGTCTTTCAAAACTCGAATAACCATATCAGCACCGCACCCAAAAAAAAAACATTTCCACAAAACCTATTGTGAAAATGATCTTCACAAAATTTCTAATTCACACACTTATTTAAATTTTTCTCTCAACAGCTGTGGATGAACTGACTTCCACCATTATACGTCAGTGTTTTTATATTAATCTCCCTTGTAAAGTTTATGGATTTTTACAACATTTTTCTTAGCTCGTATTCTTATTTGTCCGGTGGTTCTTTGTCCGGTGCAATTCTTGCAATCGATTTTTAACTAACTTTCCGACTAGCTAGATATTTGAATCTTTTAGAATATATCAGAACACGATGCCAATGCATTTTGCAATACAATGTTAGCCATATTTCAGTAGAATTGAATTAATTTTCAGTTAATTCTGTTTTGTATGAAAAGTTATTTCGACACCATTATTGGTTGCTAAGCGGATTGTCCTACCAACTAAATTATTAATATATACATGCGTTACTATGGAAATCAAAATGAAATGTCAATATCACATTACAGTATTTTATGATCGTTTAAGCTAGTCAAGTCAAACAGAAAATTTAAAAACGTTGTATGTAAAAAGTTCTTTTTATCTTGTATTTATTACATATATACATCCTGTGATTTCTCGACTTTATTCGGTTGTCTAGAATTAAAAATTCTCGAATGTTATTTATTGATTTCTCGAAATCTCAAGAATCCACGAAAAACTTGTTATGAATAAATTTTGCGTATTTTCTTTAAAAAAAATCTACCGAGAAAAACTCTTCTGGTCATAAAAAAATACCCAGAATATGAACAAATTTTGTGTACAATTTAATTAAAGGTTTTTTTCTTATCTGAGAAATACATTCACCCGCTAATTTATCAAAGTATATACAGAACTGAACTGTTTTTTCTTTTTACTAGCAACGCTGCTTTTTAATCTCAATTTTATATTATTCCTGGTAAAATAATTGTCGAATTCTCTGAATTCTAATTGATGATTATTTGAGAAATGACAATCTGGAAATTTCTGAAACAAATCAACAGAAACGAGAATCAAATTATCACATTAGTTCTCGAGAATTTTCGAGAGGACAAAATCAAGATTTCCTCAGATCAAAAAAAAAACACTAGTACCATCACTAATTAATTATTCACTATTCTTTACTTCATTCACAGATTTAGTTAATTAAGTAACATAATATGTATCTGACGCTTTACCTTCAGTATGTATGTTTAAAAATAATGTGAAGATTTTATTGTTATACCAACAGCTGGTCAGGAAGAACCGGAAGGTGCCCTGCGCGAAGAACGCCGCGCACTGTGGCGAGCTCCAGAGCTTCTCAGATGCTCTGCACTACCAGCGAGAGGTACGCAGAAAGGAGATGTGTACTCCTTCGCCATTGTTCTTTATGAAATCGTCGGGAGGGCTGGACCTTGGGGCCATACAGAGCTCTCAAACGCCGGTGAGCTCAACCAGCTTGTTAATTGCTAAATAATTATGTTTTACTTTCGCTATTTAGGGCCTTATGCATAGAATTTCGACAATATATAAGAATAGCTAATAAGTGGTAACCGGACAAAACAGAACATTATATTACAGAAGATGAATAAACAGAACATGAAGAAACATATCAGTGACAAAACAAAACAGCCAGGGGAAAAATAATACATTCATTTTTGTCGTATCTATTTATCAATTAATAAAAAATTATTACTAAAAAAACTTAAGTTTATAAGCGAAATATTTATATAAAATTTTAATATTATGTAGGTATAATCACTGCATGTTGGCCATTCGGCGAAAAAACCTCAATTTATTCGCTTGATTTTGGTGATCATGCACAACTCCACAGAATTATTAGTTATTAGTTGAGTTCCGTCTAATTGAGGCTTTCCAGCTATTATGCAGAAATTATATAATTTTATTTTTTACGGTGTATTGAAACCTGTGTTATTAAACATCTATAGAACATAGAGATATGACGCTTTCAATATTAAATGTTATATTTTTATGAAAGGTCATATATATATCGCTGTTCTGTTTTATCACTGTTCTGTTTTTTTTATGTTCTTTTTTGTCACCGTTATGTTTCTTCGTGTTCTTTTTTTTCATGGAATCCTAAGCCCATAAAACTCGCTAAAATTTGTATGAAAAATACTTTATCTAAAATTATGAGTCAAATACAAAATCGAATGTAAAGTTTTACTATATTATAATGTTAAATTAGCATTAAATTAAATAAAAAATAAATTGTGCCTGCGGTAGCCGAGCGGTTACGTATCGGCTTATAAAGTCGTGGGTCTCGATTTCAAATATACACATGTTATTTTTAATGTGTATTTGACATGAACTTGATAGGTTTATAAAATGGCTAACATACATTTATCGTAAATACAAAAATTTGCAAAACACAAGTTCTTCGTATGGCGGTCTAAATCCAAACAGGATTGTACAGCTTTTTTAAAAAAGATAAAAGAACATCTTATAAAATTACATATGGCTATACTTATTCTCAATTTTAGGACAAAGTCGTTCAGAATAACAATATTTTTATATAATAAAAATATCTACTTCTTTGATCTTTAAAAATATATGGCATATAAAAATCTTTCCTACATACTTTTTGGATTGTTTATGCTTCGTTAAATTCTCATCATATGCCAATTTTTTTAACATTTAAAACAGCACTCCCTTTTTTGAGTAAGTTTATTAAGTTACCTACATTATAGCATAAGATGATCGATGTGACACGAATCTGCTGTAAAAAATGATCACTCGTAACATAGACAATATATGACGTTGTATTCCCTCGCAGCTCGATGGCACTTATTGTGAGTAGAAACGTCTAAAATAATTAATGGTAGGGGCATAACCAATGTACCAACATAAAGGTTAAAATACATGCCCTTTTTGTAGTCCGTGGCATATAATTGGCATATTGTTATATTTCAATCAATAATTAGTGTACTTGGATTCAAATTAGAACAACGGTCTCAATCTTTTCATAAATTTGTGACACCAAAATCAAAATCCTGCAGCTTAAAAGCAAAAGAGCTTCTTTCTATCACTTATTATATATTGAGATCAGGGTATCAAAACATTGACACAATTTTGAAGGGGTATCAGATACCTACCTACATTATATTATGTTTTGTTATATTATCTTAAATAGAGTATTGAGCTAACTATTTTATGAGTGAAAATTATTTGGTGTAATTGGAACATTTCACAGAGTGATTGTTGAAGCGCTCGAAATGGAAAATTTTACAAACCGGAGCGCTCGGTAATTTTCCGAAAATATTAACATTTTTTTTCGGCCTATCCTTATAAGATCATAATATTGGTCTCCACAGAGTGGAGGTTTCATTATTTTGTTTTTACGAGAAATGGATGTCTGTATGTATTATCTAAAAATAAGTGTATTTGATATTCTGTTATATTAAACTCAGACTATCAAATAGAATAACAGTCTCGAGGCATGATTAGGATATAAGTAATGTTGTCAGCACCACAAATGAAAATTCATATTTACGTCATGTCATAAACATTATTTTTAATATTCTTCTTTCGACCATGTCCGATTCTAATAGGATCATATTTTGGTTTGACATGGGGGTTTGGGAAGGATGGGATGAAGGATAGGGGATGTAGGGATAGGGATAAGCATGAGACTCGGGGAAATAGGATGCAGGGTCGTGGGTGGTTTGACTTATTACCTCTAAGACCTCAGTTACCTGTCCGGTTACATCGCTCATTCGTTGGATGTTCCTGTATAATAATAAAGTACATAAAGATGGAATAAATATAAGTATCTCGGATTGAGCGCCACTCTATGATGATGCATAGAGACAATAGTGAAGGATAATTAAATGAAAAGCAAGTAGAGAAATTTCAACAATTGTATATTATAAATAAGATAACTTGCGGGCTACAGTGTATAAAAATGTATAATTACTTAAGTGAATCACGAGCACCTAAAGCGATACAATATTTAAGTAAATAAGAACAAAAACCCAAAAGCTAATTCGGTCGGTGGACCGTAACATAAAATGACAATAAATACCGATTACACAAAGGGCTCCTCAGCCTTTTCGCTGCCCTCGATTCCTTCCAGGACGGAATCGAGGAGTGCGTCTTCGAACGTGTGGGGACCGTGGAGTTCCTCCGATCTCCTGGCGTGGGGGGGACGTCCTTCAGATGGCCATCGTCCACGTCTCCAAAACGTCAGGAAATCGAAAGCCCTGTGCCCAGGGCCCGAGGCCCGGAACTGGCCAAGACGTCTGCTTCCTTCGAACGATCAAGACTGAGAGCTCGACTCCCGCTTCACCTTTGTGTAAAAAACCCGCTATCTCCTATAGCGCCGGAAATAGTGTCACGAACTCCGTACAAACTATCCCGTGCGCAGGCGCGATCCGGTCGTACTTTTGCGTAGTGTTGCCCTCGTAAAGACTTCCTTGACTTAGTGTGTTATGTTATAAAATAACATGACATTACCTCCAACCTCGGTAAGAGAAGGACAAGCCATAGCGAGGACTTCGACTGTCAACTTCTCGGGGGGGTCTTCTGATAGCATCAATCCTCCCAGGGGTTGGGCATCATGGACGGCATGCTTAGAGATAGCGCGGCTACAGGCGAAGCGAAGGAGACATATAGATGAAATTTCCACTCTGTTATTTGGTGACAGAGGGAGAGGCTTATGAAGAATCCAGAAAACGAAGAAGATTATTTGCTGAAGAGTGAAGAGCTGGGAGAGGTCACGTAGATTTACCCTACCTAACCGGTCCACCAATAATTTATAAATTTTAAAAAAGATCTAATAAATATAAAAACACCTAAGCTCGTGTATATAGAAATATATAAAATATTATAATTTATCACAGATAATTCACAACATAACAAATAGTGGGGATTCAACCCAGCAGTGTAAAACTGCAATATTTAGAATATATAAGAATTGATTTAGATAAGGCTTCCAAAAAGATAGGAAGAGTTGTATAATAATTATTAGTTTGAAAAGATTTGATATCAGTATAAAAAATTGAAATAATAGCCAAAAAATTTACATAAATGCACCTCAGATAATAATAATATATGAAATGGTATAATAAAAATATATTGTATATAAAGGAATTAATATTTTAGTTCAAGAAATTTAATTCAATTCATTAATTGATAAAATTGCAGAGATAGTATAATAAAGTAATTAATAGAATTATATTCAAGAAATTAAAATTGCTTCTATAATTTGAGTAATAATATAAGCATTGAGTAATTAAGTTGAAAATAATAATAGATCAGTGAATGATTTAATAAATTGATTTCAAATGATATTAAGTTATTGAAAAAAAGATGAACCTTTAATAGTTGGCAAAAGTTATAAAGTGCACAAAGCAAAAAATATAAATTCTCAATCGTATATGCCGTAGTTTTTGGCAAGTATACATAATAAAAAAATAATAAATACAATAAATTCACCAACCTGGTTCGAACAAATAACATAATAATTAATAAACAATGAGTGCCAGTTTGGTTTTGCGTGAGGGCGTATCTGTCGGAAAGTAATAAATACTGTGCGTCAAGCACCGTCCGAATATTTAAAAGGAACATTACTAAAATATACTACTTTCAGATGTCTAATCTGAATAAAAATAACAGTGTGGCTAACAACCAACAGCTGTTATGTGGATTCTCTGTTAAGCCTGTAAAAAAAAACAAATGACGTGTGATGGAATTCCAAGCCATGATCCGGATCCCAAGCAGCGCTCCCACAAATAAAATAACGCGAACAAGGAGGAAACTAAGCTAGAAAGAAATTCCTAGTACAAAATGTAAAAATTAATTAAATAAATTAATTCATTAAATATTAATCGACGACTTTAGTATACTAATTTAAGATCTACAATTGCTTTGCGAGACGTCGCAAACCCCAACAAACAAGGTTCGTACTTCGAGACTACCCTAGGATGATGAACTAACCTAACCACACCCTAAATGCTAGAATCCGCTAAACCCCGCAAAGCAAGAGACCTCCGGTGACGTACGTTCCTTTCCGGTTGCAAATGTTCCAGCCCCAGGCTTTGCGAACTCTGAGTCCGGAACCCATCAGAAACGGACCTCCCAGATACAGAAAAAAACAAAACAATTCTACGGAGCACCACAAGAAAGCGAACAAAGGCAAAGAACCCATGATCACATCGGAAGCTAAATGTAATTAAAGAACAACATGGTTCGCAACTGGTCCGACATTCAAGTTGGGGCTGCAAAAATAAAAAATGAAAGGCTAAAGAGATCGTATAATAACGTCCACTTTCTTCCCTCAAGGAATTTTGATAAGTAGGTTGATTTCCTTCATACAGTCCAGGCCGCTGCACAACATCATCAGTGTTGACAGACGATCGCTTCTATTATTTGCATCACGCCTGCCAACTCACCACCATAAACATCAGAGTGCGGTGGAATCCACACAATCAGCGGCAGATTCCAACGCCAAAAAGAGAGGGGACTAACGGGACCGTCTTCAGCACCGATAGTTCAACCCAAATACCAAGAGGGTTGACTGCTAGAGAAAAAAAATCAGACGCGTCCGAGGAACATCTTCGGCACCCCGGATCACTAAAACACACCGGACAGTAGTGAGACACCTTCAGTTCCCACGACTTCCAAGGAGCTAGCAGCCAACAAATAATAATAAAATCTCCCCGCAACCTGTACCGACAAAGATACATTGAACAGAACAAGTATAACCAATCACTACAATCAATAAAAAAAATATATTATAAAAATAGCAAACAAAACCGTCACGCAAAAACAAGTACAAAGGCAACTGGTATAAATAAAGATCACACGATCACCAGCGCGATGTACTTAATTAGACAATTGTAGGTAATTTTAAATATAGATATTATATCACTAGGTAACTAAACTGACAGGCCCTTCCAAACGCTAAGACAGCGGTTGCGTCTTCCGGGAACACCATAACTCTCATCCTGGCACTATGGTAGTATTTAGAACTATGCTTGTTTACCAAAAGTTGGTCCAGATGCTGAATGTGTGGTATTAATTGAGTAGGCCTCCTTCCCGAAAGGTCTGCAACCACCACCTTTGCGATGGACGTTCACCGGAACAAGGGTGTATTGCCATGTGCAGGAAAGAAGTCAGTAACTGAAATAGTTTACCATAGGTGAGTAAAAATTCACAAAGAAATTGAAATAAAGAAATATAGAATTTTATAATAGAAAATATTACTCAATGACATAATATATGTATAAAATTTGCGATAATTAATTCGATAAAAAGAAAATCAATCCAAAAAAGAAGCTTGTAAAAGAGCAAAAATAATAATTATAATTTATAAATATCTGAGGTGTGTAATAGACAAAAGACCAAACAGTACAAAATTCCTTCACAAAAAAAAATTGAATATTAATAAATAGGCATTATTAAAATGCGGCCCTGACAAAATTCCAAAATAATTTGTTGAGTGTGACTAGCACGGAAACACACCTTTCCATAATAACAAAAGAAAAAATCTCTGACATTGTGTGTCATACTGAATGAAGGTTTGACAACTCCTAAAAGTTTCAAACATAGTTGATAATAAATAAAATATCAGCATTTTTTTAAAAAATATTTGCCCAGTAAAATAAGCACGCTGAACAAGCAAAAAAAATAATCAATTATTAAATTCAAGTTAAATTGAAAGAAAAAATAATTTAGTTAGTTCCAATGTAAATGTAATTAAATATCAAATTCCAGATTGTATTTGAAAGAAAAATATTTTAATACTCAAAGAATTTTTTTTTTTAAATATCAATGAAAGAGAATATTCAAAATTAAAATGTACTCTAAATGCATATATGAAATAATAATTATTTATTTATATAAAAAAATTGCAAAATCAAAAAGAATGTAATTAATAATTTAAGTGAAAGTAAATTGAATGTTTATGAATAATAAATAGCGGATGCTAGGATTTGAAAAGAGAAAAAAAGAATTTAAAAATATTAATTAATGTTAGCTTATATGCTTTTTAAAAAATTGGGAGAGGACGGAAAGTTGCATATAGTTGAGTGAAAGCATCTAGAATGAAATCAAAAAGCTTTAAAAAAATATGTCTTTAAATTAGAAAGGATTGTGACAGGAGAGAAAAAATTAAATTGATTCAAAAAAATATGTAGACGGAAGTTTTATATAGGAATTCAGAAGGAGAATTTTATTAAAAATATTCACCTGTAAAAATAATTATTTATGTATAATAAATAATCATTCTTACGAAAGAACAGAATCTTGAAATTAAATATTTCAAATAAATTCTACGAAGGTGTCATCTATCGACTGCAAATGTAAGCGCGCTTGACGTTTAAAGTTTTAACCAGAAATCAATTTGAAATATGAATAATTGAATAGGAATTAAAAATGACTAAATCTATTTTAATGAATGAAAGATTACTTCAATTTTATCAATAGTGAACGCGAAATGAATAATTTCAATTGTCTACATTATAAAAAGAACAGATTTGCAAAACTAATATCGAACTGTCAGACAAGTAAGAAAAAACAATGTAAAAAAACATAATCCGAAATAAATGTATTCTACCGTCGCAAATAATTAATTGTAATAACAAAATAAAATGAATAGAAAGTTAATAATTAAGAAGAAATGAATTCAGAATAATTTAGTGTCAAATTTTAACAAGAATGAAAATATATCACTCAAATAATCGATGACAGCGCGACTGCCGACTAAAATGAAAGACCCGATAATGATTTTATGCGAGGTATAGAAATTATTAATTATTCACAATATAGAAATGGAACGAAAGGACCTTTTGTAAACTCCATTCCATAATAAGGTTCATCCAGCTGTCCAATTGATTTGATGTTACATCCACATAGTATGTTTCAATCCAATGGTTCTATCAAATTTGAGGTTAATAATTCATGTCATCCAGTAGGTATATAAATGTTCATGTCGATATCGTCCTAGTTTAACATCCTTCCTTCTCCTTTGGAACTTTATTAAATCACTTATAGCACCATACTAAACATTAAACAAACTTTTTGCTGAAACAATCAATGGTTAACACAAATTCCGATGCCCAAATATTGACATTTCCATACCAATAATGTGGGTATCACATAAATTATAGAAGAAGTATGTATTGATGATAAATGTGCAAATTGTATTTCAAAATTAGGTGTAAACCATATATAACACTCTTAATATTAATTTGCGAAGGAATAATTGTAACTTACAACACAAAATTAAATAAATTCCACAAGGACAATGATAAAATTGACGTATTGATCTCTATCATTTAGATCGCCATCCTGCGCATACCGCATAGACTAGTCCGACGTCTCTTGCAAGTACCGCGTAAGTCAATAAAAGACTATATAAATATATGAAAAATATAACACACATAGTTACGACCACCGAACCAGAAAAATTTAAGAAAAATATAACGCAAATAATACGTTTTAATTTGTCATTAATTAATTTACAAGTTATAAGAAATAGAATAATTATCAAAGTGCGTCTAAAATCACGCCCGATACGGATTCGTTTGCAACTCCACGGCGGTAAACCAAAAAATTCCAAAAGTGAGCCGGCAAAAATCAGTGTAATTAGAACTAATGACTCTGAAAACAAAATACCGTTACGGTAACAATTATTGTATGAAATCGTGACTAGCAAAATTTAAAGTTTTATAATCGGAACAAGTAAAATTTAGAACATTAGGACAAAATAACGAACGAGTTCATAATCCGAAACAAATAACCGCGAGTCTTTAAGAGGTAAGTCATCGTGTTTTGGAAAAGAAATATTCAAAAAGAAACACGATGCTTGTTGGGTGCCAATGTCATATTTTGGTTTGACATGGGGGTTTGGGAAGGATGGGATGAAGGATAGGGGATGTAGGGATAGGGATAAGCATGAGACTCGGGGAAATAGGATGCAGGGTCGTGGGTGGTTTGACTTATTACCTCTAAGACCTCAGTTACCTGTCCGGTTACATCGCTCATTCGTTGGATGTTCCTGTATAATAATAAAGTACATAAAGATGGAATAAATATAAGTATCTCGGATTGAGCGCCACTCTATGATGATGCATAGAGACAATAGTGAAGGATAATTAAATGAAAAGCAAGTAGAGAAATTTCAACAATTGTATATTATAAATAAGATAACTTGCGGGCTACAGTGTATAAAAATGTATAATTACTTAAGTGAATCACGAGCACCTAAAGCGATACAATATTTAAGTAAATAAGAACAAAAACCCAAAAGCTAATTCGGTCGGTGGACCGTAACATAAAATGACAATAAATACCGATTACACAAAGGGCTCCTCAGCCTTTTCGCTGCCCTCGATTCCTTCCAGGACGGAATCGAGGAGTGCGTCTTCGAACGTGTGGGGACCGTGGAGTTCCTCCGATCTCCTGGCGTGGGGGGGACGTCCTTCAGATGGCCATCGTCCACGTCTCCAAAACGTCAGGAAATCGAAAGCCCTGTGCCCAGGGCCCGAGGCCCGGAACTGGCCAAGACGTCTGCTTCCTTCGAACGATCAAGACTGAGAGCTCGACTCCCGCTTCACCTTTGTGTAAAAAACCCGCTATCTCCTATAGCGCCGGAAATAGTGTCACGAACTCCGTACAAACTATCCCGTGCGCAGGCGCGATCCGGTCGTACTTTTGCGTAGTGTTGCCCTCGTAAAGACTTCCTTGACTTAGTGTGTTATGTTATAAAATAACATGACAGTCTCCACAGAGTGGAGGTTTGTATTAACAGATTTTATTTTTACGAGAAATGGATGTTAGCCACTTGCTACACAAATTGAAAAACAATATGTTTACTTGCCAGACCCAGGATTCGAACCTGGGACTCTCGACACTATAGACCGGCGCTTAAGCCACGCGGTCATCGTCGGGCATCTGATATTTTTCGTATAAACTTTTAAAAATATATTTAAAGTAAATAATTATATTACTTTTTAATAATTTATGAACCGGAATGCCATAGTTTATTTTTCTACGAGACGGAGCAATAATCTCAGTGATTTCATAAACAGTAGCTGCGCTCTGGGCGTTCGGGTCAATTTCGAGCGCTGAACTGTAGTATATTAGTTCAAAAATAGATATACGCCTTTTTGCTTTTAACTTACTCATATTAAAAACATCAGTCAAATCGAAAGTCAAGAACACACATCATAATTAAACTATTGTCATAAAGTTTTATTTCGTCTCAACAAAAATAACAAAAATAATAAATATTAACAAATGCAATTAACAATATATGGTAATTGATTAATTACAAAATGATTATGCTTGTTTCATAAAAATTAAGTAGACTTTGTATATGTATCGAATTCTAGTTAAAATGTAAAAATCGTTGCAATTCGTGTTTCATTTTCTACATTAATAAATTGCTAGATTTATTTATCTCCAAATCCCTAAACTTTGGGATCAACATATCGGGCGGGATTCCGGCATAATTACCCCTAATCATCACCCACCATTTATAAACTTTCCGTTGTATGTACGTCGATTTTCCATGGCATATTGTACCATAACGGAAAAAGCAATGCTACCCTTTTCCTTATGGGATGGGCAAATGGCTTTCCATTAATTCTCATTTCCAGTAATTTACTTTACGATCATTTATTCGATATTTTAGATTAATTGAAGAAAATATTTCTTTTTACTTTGAAATAGAGATCCTTGGTAGAGTCCGACACCCGATAGACAGAGTCTACATTCGTCCACCTCTGGGAGCCTTGGGAGCTTTGGGAGTTGCTCCTTACGTCCTTCGCTGTATGGATGCATGCTGGCACGAAGAACCAGAACAAAGACCAGACGTCAGATACGTCAGAGTCAGGCTCAAGGAGATGCAGCAAGGACTGTAAGTGACAGAATTAATACTTTATGAATACAATCTCCGCTAGTTGTTAAAGCATGATATTATGCCCTGCTAAGTAAAAAGACAGTGTTTTTGGTTTCGCTGAAATTGTCGTAGGAGAACCTAAGTTTTAAACTAAATTTTAGTACCTACGTAAAATTATTGGATTGTTTTGACATAATCTCTAAATCAACTGTCTTTTTTACTTACTAATTACTTCTTATTAAAAATACTGTCTTTTTACTTAGCAGGGCAGTATTGTGCTATTATAGCACGGCTTAACCAAACTATTGTAATTATTCAAAAGTAGAAATTAGGTAACGTATTTAACGTGTTTATCTTATTAAAATATTTAATTAATTAACAATAAATTGTAATTGTAATTCAGGTATTTAACATAACTTAGCAATATGGAGTCTGGTACAACAGTCGTCCTTCCATTGACTACATGATCAATATATAGGTTGAATATTGAACATGGATCTATTATTACATACTTTGAATCTTCCCCTGGACAAGGGTCACCGTGAGAATATCTAGATCCTTTATACAGCAGGTGTTCAACGGAATCATCGTATAATATGAACAGTACACTGCATGCTACTACACTCTTTACATTAAATATTGTATTTCTAAAAAGTCCGTAGGCAATGAGAATACACTTATAATATTACAGTATTATGGTTATATAGTTAGTTCTTAAATTTTCACAATAAATCTTGACTTAATATTATATTGAGTACTTATTCTAAATGTATCTCTTATTTATTTATATAAAACCATGCCTTGCAATAATATTTAAATTCTAATGCATTTAAGTTTTGTACTATTCTATTTGAGTCGTTTTTCGAGACCCGGGTTTCGCCTTTTGGCATCTTCAGGTGCCACGTGCACTCACCAAAAGTTAATTACATACTGTCAACCAATAGAGTTAATTCTAACTTATATAATAAATCAATACAATATAGTAGGTAAAAACTTTATTGCCTACATATTAAGTTAAGGATCGCAATAAAAATATAATAAACAAATTAAATATCAAGTACTTTTGGTCGATAGTATTATTTATATGGCAATTTTTAACGCTAACTAGGGAAAAATCAATATTTTATTTAATACCACAATCGATCTAATAGTAGGTATCTACTAATCGGACAGATTATTGGAAACGATTTTCAACAATAAGACATTATAATGGATCGCATTGTTTATTTCATTTCTATTTTTACATATAAATAATATCTAACAAAAAAAAAATAGTTTTAAAAAAAACCCATCATTAATAATACAATCAATGGGCGTATACATCGTCAAAACCCTAAAAATAGATCATTAGATAATAATACTACATTCAAGAAGTGTAAAATCGTCAATACTGGGAAAACACCGGAAACCCGGGTCGCAAAAAAGACTCAAATAGTATAGTACAAAACTTAAATCCATTAGAATTTAAATTCAAATTCCATTCAAGTACCCTCGGTCGATAGTATGAATGCAATAATATTTAACAATATAATACTCTATTGCTGTGGGAATTCGGTTAATTATTAACTTACTTATTGATTCATGTCTTGTCTAACAATATTTTTATAACATTGCATATTATACACCAGTTATTTCCAAACTGGGGGGCGCGCCTCCCTGGGGAGGCGCGGACTGTTGCAAAGGGAGGCTCGAAAAATTTAACACAATAATGTAGCCACAGGTTTGCAGTTTGCAAATGCACAGTTCATAAAACGGCAGCTAGTTATAAACTACATAAAAAAACAGTCCTATAAAAGTTAGGTTGTTTGCAAACCTGTATGAAGATAATATGGAGACTAATTTTATTTAACCTCATTTCTATACTATTGTGCATGGCCCCCACAAAAGGGGGGCTGACAGGGCTCCAGCCTGGGGGGCCGGCGTTGCGGATCGACTAGTTAAGTGAGATAAACACACACCACAAATTCGTTCTATTTGTAAAAAAGTCGCATGCGGCGCTGTTTCGATTACAAACTATTAACATTTTATAATATATGTGTCTGTGTGATACAATTTGATGTGATTGTGTAATGTGTGTGTGACTGATGATAATTAACATGTAGAATTTTATTTTATAATTATTTAATTAGTGTATTTCCTGACTAATAAAAATGGCTATATAGAAACAAAAACCTTAATTTTGGATGAATCGAACTGAAGAATAATATAATACTTTGTCAAGAAAAGCAATGCAAGTAGGTACTGCTACCATTCGTTACATCATATTTATGCGAAACGGAATTTTCTGCATTAGATGCAATGAAATCCATATATCGAGCCCGTTTAGTAGAAAAAAGCACTTTGTGTAAAAATGTATTCAATGAAATAAACGGGGGTGCCAAGATTAGATTTTTTAAAAAGGGAGGCGTAGTAACGTAAAGTTTGGAAACCACTACTGTACACTTTCAGCTCTATCGACATTTCGCTTGCTTTATATCATCAACGTAATATTTATAAATAATTTAATTTAATATTTTATTATACAATTATCTCCCTCCATCTAAAATAGATTTTCCCAGATGATACTTAGAGCTTTCGGTCTAAAAGAATATTATATCAATGCTGTACTGTATCACTAATGTATTTCTAAAACTCATTGTTATGAATGTTATGATAGAGTCTTTTTACTCTCGCAAGTGAATGCCTACCTTAATATGGCGTCTTATCTTGTCAGGAAACCCAATATCTTCGACAACATGCTGGCAATGATGGAGAAGTACGCGTATAACCTAGAAGGACTAGTTGCTGAGAGGACAGAGCAGCTCACTCAAGAGAAGAAAAGAACGGATCAACTTCTACACAGAATGCTGCCAAAGTAAGCTAATAAAGGAATATAATATTATTATCTAGAGTTCCCACTTCATAACTTTGCACTCCATCTCTAGGATGACAATGATATCATAATATTCTAAAAATATGTTTTTACATAATATTACAATATAATATTATATTAATACATGTGAATACCGTTTGATCCAATTTTATGTGAGGTAATCAGGCAAATCAGGCGTATCAGTTAGTAAAAAGTGCAAAGTTATACCACGTTTACACGTGCATGGATTTACTGTTGACAGTAAGTATTATCGAGGCTATATCAATAAAAACGTATGGATGAACATGTATTATTATTATCCTGCAGTTGCAAGCTTGCATGCATGAATCAAAAACGTTTGGAAGCTTCTGAATTTTTATGCGACAGTAGTGATTTTTCGATCTGCGCCTGCGCAGTAGAATGAATGTGGCGAACCTGCCAGGCAAAAAACAAATTATACTCATTTTGAGGTTAACCGATTTTCACTACCTGTCAGTATCATAAAATGAAAACATCGCGTCTCTCTTGAAGAATGAGATTGGAGAGACAGTCAGCACTTTTTCGTGTAAACAGGTATTGTTACGATAGTTTAAAATACGCACTATTGCTGCCAGTAAGTCCATGCACGTGTAAAGGGCTATTATAAAACATATACTCTAACACTGAGTACTTATAAGTTATAAGTACCTGTTTAACTATTTGTTAGTTTGAAATGAACTTTTATAATGGAAACGGTCACTGGGTGATACATTATATAGTATATGTATATACAACACAAATATTGTGTTATATTATAATGCTTGTTAGGTATCAGCAGGACCGCGCTAAGCGGGAGTATTGGGAGGTCACAACACCCCGGCGGCGCCTTTCAGGGGGCGGAAAAATACCCGGGAAAACATTGTTTACTAATACCAATTGTAAAAAATATAATATATTACATTCAATTACATACTAAGACTGAATCTTGTGTTGAAATTATATAAAGTAGATATGTATATGTGTTGCGTACCAACGACGATAGACACAAAATATATTTTAAATACATAATAATAATTATTATATTGACTACTCGAAGATCTATGCAATGAAGACGAATACATCACAATAGTATAAATAATTACAAGATAAAAAGAACTTTTTATATACCACGTTTTTAAATTTTTTGTTGACTCATATAAACTTGACAATTCTATGTATTAATAATTTACGACAAATAAGGCAAATGTCAACAAATCATTTTTTTTGTTATTTTGCAACAAACAAACAAATAATATAGAATACTGAAATGTCATTTTGATTTCCATAGTAACGCACGTATATATTAATAATTTAGTTGCTAACTGTTCATATAAAACAGAATTAACTGAAAATGAATTCAATTCTACTTAAAGATGGCTAAAAGTATTAAAAGAATGCATTGGCATCGTGTTCTGATGTATTCTAAAAGTTTCAAATGTCTAACTAGTCAGGAAGTTAGTAAAGAATCGATTGCAAGATTTGTACTGGATAAACAACCACCGGATAAACAAGAATACGACCTAATAAAAATGTTGTAATATACCAAAAAGTTTTTTCAATAGAACGAGTTAGTATCCTAACATAATAATTTGCGTAAAAAGTTTCTGCAATAATGTAACTCTTTATACAGTAAAGTACGCCAATAAATGGACGCAATGTAGTTACGAAGCAATGAAATTATTTTTAAATATTTTTCAACGTTTTTATTAGCTTGTATTCTTGTTTGTCCGGTGTTTGTTTGTCCAGTACAAATCTTGCAATCGATTTAGAATTAGAACTTTTAGAATATATCAGAACACGATGCCAATGCATTTTTTTAATACATTTAGCCATCTTGAGGCAGAATTGAATTCATTTTCCGTTAATTCTGTTTTGCATGGAAAGTTATTTCAAAAAAAATCGTAAAAAGTAAAAGACTATTATCGGTTGCTAAGGGGGTGGTCTTGGCAACTAAATTATTAATATATACGTGCGTTACTATGGAAATCAAAATGACATTTCAGTTTTCTATATTTGTTTGTTTGTTTTTATTTACTTCTTATAAAGTACAAGTTTGAGCATATTTAGCATAATAATTCAACAGAAAATTTAAAAACGCTGTATATAAAAAGTTCTTTTTATCTTGTAATTATTTCACATAAACTTGCATCATGTAAAAATAAAAAAAAATCGCTGGGGCGCAATTTCCTTCATGGTAAAACGATATAAGATACCTGCTATTTTTTATTAAAAAAAAAAAAAAAAAAAAATTGGTTGAAATAAAACACTTTAAAAGTATACCCATTATTATTTGGCGCGGCCCTGGATGTCACGAATATTGAGAACAATCTAGGAATGATTATGACGTGTTAATTTTAATAATATATATACGGCGACCAATATTATAAAAACTATGTAAGTATCCTTTATTGTATGAGAAAAAATCAAACTTTGACAATCTACTCAAAATTCAAATCAACTATTTGAAACTTGAAAAATTTATGTATTTTTTTTTTATTTTAGCATGTAAATATTTTGTTTATTTGTATTTCAAATTTTAAAATTCAATAAACTCAGTCAAATCACGGTTGACTGCATGATGACCTCAGTTTTTGGTATCTGGTCCCGAGACATTCCAAGACTAAAGATCTGCAGATGCCTCACGTCGCTTATTTAAGACTTTGTAATACGTGAGTTTTGACGATGGGTTTATTTGATTTAGGAGCGTAGCTGATGCTCTGAAGAGAGGAGAACCAGTTCAAGCAGAGAGTTTCAGTTGCGTCACCATCTACTTCAGTGACATCGTTGGATTCACTGAACTATCAGCAGATAGCACTCCAATGCAGGTAGGAACCTACATTTATTATTGGTCATAAATTGAATGAGGAAACGTTTACAAAGTGTAGATTTTCAATACGAAATATTATGTCAATAATACCAAATTATAGTGTTATCGTTCCTATAATAAGTCTATACCGATATTCACCTATTCCAGCGGTCAACCTTTTCATAATTATTAGGTGTAAAAAGACTAAAAAATATTTCTCAATAATAGGTGACGATCAAATGGAAGTAATGAGAAAAAATATTAATTAGAAACAGAATTACCGACCTTTCTCGGAAAATGCCCAGAATCAAGAGTAAGACTTTTTTTTAACTTTTTCTCACTAGTTTAACTGGGATCCAGGACAAAGCTTTATTTTTCACGGCGAACCCACTTATATAATTACAATAATAAAATTCTTTTGCGTGCCTGTAGAATTTCTTATAGGTTTACACAGCTGTCCTATATTTATAGTTGTTTTGTGAATTTATAAATATTAATAAAAAACGCGAGTCCTAAAAAGGGAAAGAAAAGAACGAATTAAAAAAAAACCAGTAAATTTGTTTAAATCGGTGACTTCCAACCTTTTTCGCGTCATGGCACACACATAAAATTAGAGAAAATTCGCCACACCAAAAACATACCGATTAAATTAACATTTATAGTGGAATGGCTTCAAAAAGAGACCCATAGATGGCGCGGGCCATTGACTGGACACCGCAAGCGCTATGTAGACAGATTATGATTTAACTCTATGTTTAGCGGCATGACTTCGAAAAAAAAACCCATAGATGGCACTGCCCATTGACTGCACGCCGCAAACACTATGTAAACGGATTAAGATTTAACTTTATGTTGACTCCGTAATTGATATCTCTCAAATATCTCTCGCAGATCTCTCTCAGTCTTACTGCCAGCCAGTTTAGTCTGACTAGCTCTGACCCCTTTGATCATACAGGTCCTTTATTTTGAGACTAAGTACCTTACACTATCGAAATTCATTTCTAGTGATAAATGTGGTATCTAGTTGTCAAATTTGATACCTACCTGAACTAAACTAATCATTTGGCAAGTTCATCTGGTTATTTGGTCGAGTGAGTTATCTTATCTTGTTAATCCGTTTTCGTGTACCGTTTTAAGTAGTCTCTGTTATTGTTGATTAATCTCTGTGAACTCTGAATAAATAGTAAACAGGAAGTGTTTCTATTTTATAACTAAAACATACTATAACTGGCGACCAACGTGCGCCCAAAGTGTTTAAATGTTATAAATAAAAAAAAAACCACACAATACATTTATGTATTTTACATGAAAAAAAAGCCAGAAATAATTCATTGTGGCAAATATCTAGTTTCCCTCCAATTCTCATAATCGTCCTAAACTTTACACTCTATGTTCAAAGCTTTCGTTAATTTTCCGTTAAAGTTGGCACTACTGAATAATTAAATAATCGTGTTCCACTAACCTTTAACACCGTTTCAAGGATATTTGGGTTCAATTTGACACTCTAATCATTGATCTGAGGAGTTCGAATCCGACAACGATTTTAATTAAAGACCAATATTGTTACGTTACCTTTCGAATTATAAACTGGGTGTCTATTAATTTGCACACTATGAATTAGTCTCTACCATCTATATAATTAACCTTGTATAATATACAAGGTACCTAATAACAAATACCGATAACCGACATATTCTTATCATAATCTAACAATCAGTGGCGGAGGATAGAAGTAGACTGTTAAGGGGGCACATGCTCAGCGTAGGTCAAAATGGAACTTTTATTGCATATTCCTGGACATTCCTTAAACGCTGTGATAAACATCCTACGAATAATGTTGAAATAATCTTACTCCCTACTTCAGTTTTAGTTTGTCAATTTATGGCTACGGCCGTATGTTGTAGCTTAACCACCGGGGAATGCCAAAAGAAATGGCGTATTTCAAAAAAAAAAACCTTATTCTTAGGTCAATAATTATTATAAAGCAATCATTATTCGTAGGATGTTTATGACACTTGAATGATCAAAGACATAGCTTATAATCAGTATCTTTAGAATGATCTTCAAATGTGTTAATCTTGCCCATTTTTTGAATAATAAAATGCCTAATTCTTGTCAAATTTTAGGATCACAGAGATTATCAATATAATTTTTTATCGTAAATATTTCACTATAATAATGTCGACATAAACTATACTGATGGTTTTATAAATGCGTTTAAAAATTAATAAATGTAAAAAATCTTAACACCACTGCACATGCATGTACTGAAATATGACTATATTCTAAAACATTAGAGCGAGAGGTTTAAAAGAATACTATGTTATGTAATAAAAATACTTTATGCAGTCGTCAAATGTTTAAAATAAATATAAAGGATAATAAAGCTTCAAAATTATATACATAGATTATCTACAACGTTTAAGGAATGTCCAGGATCATGCTTTGAAAATACAATAAAAGCTCCATTTTGACCTACGCTGAGCACGTCCGCCCTTAAGATCCGACATAAATAGTGCTCATTGAAGTTTGTCAGTGATACTCTTTGTTTTCATTGAACACAGAATACAAACTGCACATGGTGTTGGTTATTTTTAAAAAAAAATAAACCAATAGTTTAAGAACACGTATTATTACAGCTGATAGTGTTTATTATTTTTTTTAATTCATTAAACTCTGTCTAAATCAAATACACAATAGATCAAAATTATTCTTCTATCTATTAAATATCTAAAATGATGTATGATTTATTTTAATGGCATAATTTTAGATATTTTATGATAGATAAATATTTTTTATTATTATATTCAATTATGGCTTGGTTTACGCAGGGCTTAATTGAAATTTAAAAACTAACCAACACTATCTGCAATTAATTGTAGTCTTATTTCAATGACTGAAGAAATTTATTATGCGCTATTTATGTCGGATCTAAATAGTTTGCCCTCACCCTTCGCCACTGTCGTATATATACTATGTGCAATTTGACGTAACATGTAACGGTCTATGACCACTAACCTCCCCCCGTCCAAATTACACGAATTTAAAACATATCAACAACCGATTATTTAATGTGATATAGATGTTTGTACTTCCGATTTTGTTTGACATAAATGTATTGCAAATATGGGTTAATCAGTTTATAGAAAAACTGCATATTGTTCGAGCGAAATAAAATAAAAACGCACAAAAACGTAATTTCCCACAAATTCCCACTTATCGGTTTTTATTATTAAACGCTTCATATAAGAAATTACGGTACTGTTCGGTTATCAGGAATACAGCGGAAAACACAATTTTGAAAATAGCAGATAAACTGGATTATTTGTTAGGTTAACCTAACCAAACCTAACCTAACCTAACCTAACCTAACCCAACCTAACCTAACCTAATCTAACCCAAACTTACAAATAATCCAGTAAGTATATCGGGTATTTTCAAAATGTGTTTTCCGCTGTATTCCTGATAACCGAACAGTACCGAAATTGCTCGTATAAACAAATATGTATGCATGGCAAGATTGCTTACAGAACCAAGCAATCATCAAAAGTGAACTTTCATTATGGCATTAGTTGGACCCGGCGATTTAGACGTTCAATAATTGTGATAGGAGACACTACTAGTATTATAGATGTAACCTCACGCAAGATACGCGATACAACTTTTCCAGTGAAACCGCATGTCGCTATCGTTTGTTATTTTGTATTAACAAACGCGATTTTTTCTGTATTTTGCTTTACTTCTATTATCGTGTCAATTATGCACTTAAAATTTGCTTATGCGCACAAAAAAAAAATAGTAAGTCAACAATATCGTCCTTTGAATCACTTATTTATAAATGAGAAGTTTGCACACTTGGCTTTAAAAAAATATATACGAATGGTCGGGTCACAGTCACAGTCTTGACCAGGGAACTCAGAAATAATGGGAACTGAAATACACAACGGGTAAGGCGATAGCAGGTAACCGACTCGAGTAAGGAACAATCCGGGTTAAACTTACACACGTGTCAAGAATACGTTTTACGTCGAATACTAAAAACTGCTCTCGGTTTATGCATTAACGCTCATTTAATGTTGGTGTATTACACACACTATTGCACCTGCATAATGCGTGCTTCATTTTCGTAGGACACTCACACATTCAAAAGCCTGCTTCACCATGCGGCGTATTGAATATTGCCTATCGGTATTATATTTATTATCTGGTCTGTGGTCTTGACAGACTTTCTCGATCATCGGCTTTAAAGTACGGTCGAGTCGGATCTCGCGTCAGATGTAAGTGTAGCCTTACATTAAACGTGAGATATTTTATATAGTTATATTAAAATCTACCACCACATCATTAGGGTACTAAACTGAGTGTAAAGTGCAAGATCTAGCAACACAGCTGGCTCTGCTAGTCGTCTTGACTTTTCGTCAGTCTGTTTTCAAAAGTTAAAAAAATATTTTCCAACATCATATTTTTTATTAATAAAAAATAATGAAAAGGCTTCCATTTAGCATGAATATTTTTATTTTTTCCCTAATTGGATTTAATTCCAAAACTGGGTCATAATATCATATCATCTATTTACAACCGTTTTGAATGTAATGAAGCAGAAAAAATGATGCTTACAATTTATGAAATACATTCATTGCTTGTGCGAAACAAAATGATAATATATGTTTACAGAAAAGTAATAATTGATCATTAAACATTCTATTTATCAGTCATAGTATAGTCAATTCTTTATGTAAAAACCACATGAGGTAGTCTAAATTTGAAAAGTATGACCCACATGACAATATCTATAGATACTAATAATAAAATAAAAAGTTTCTGAAAATGATTTTTAAATATTTGCCATTTGATCTGTTTTTTGAGTAGATATTGCCTATTCCTCTGTTCCATTATAGCTCAAACACTACAGAAATCATATTAATAAAACTTACAAATCATATAGAATACCTAGTTGGTAGGTAGAGAATCATCTTAATCTACCGAGAAGATTCATATCTTAAAAGGTCTCAAAGTTAAGATAAAACTTTTTCAAATAAGCACTTGCAACAATATGTTAACTGGCCTGTTAACTCGGTCGTAAGCGAGTGGCAGTGGAAACGGCCTTCTCGTAGTCCGAAACTGTGACGTCCAAATAATATTAATTCATTTCAGAAGCTAGATGTCTATTATCAAAACGTTCGGGGTCTTCGAACTAAGTCCGTTGATCTGCGAAATGCTGTTCTAGCATCTGACTTTACAGTCATATGTCTGAGCGAAACTTGGCTCAACGACTCAATGTGTGATTCCGAGCTGTTTGATGAAAGATATCTGGTATTTCGTTGTGACCGTAGATTTGGACAGAGAGGTGGTGGCGTTCTCATTGCTGTACGCTCCGACCGAGTGGACAGTATATCTGTTGTTGACTGTCACTTTGCTGCAGCTATTGACGTCGTTATTATTCGATTACGGTGCAATGGGTCATTTTTCACTGTTTGTTGCGTGTATTTTCCACCGCGATCGTCTCGCGATGCATATAATTCGTTCTTTTCATACTTTGAAAACTTGCCAGTTGAAAATTGCATAACCATCATTGGTGATTTCAATTTGTATTCATGTTCGACAAATATCGATCTGGAGTTTGCTCATTTTTTGTCCTGTATGAATCTCAAGCAGTTTTCAGAGATTAGAAATGTAAAATCGCGAATTTTGGACTTAGTTTTGGCGGATTCAGATTGTTGTGTACCGGTACATGCGTGTGCCGACCCACTTATACCTGAAGATGCATATCACCCCGCGCTCTCAATAGATTTGCCATTAAATTCTTTACGGTTCACAAATAGTCGTATTCAACATCACAATGTTGGAAATGGAGACAGTGAATGAATTGAATCGAAGTTTATTAATAATAATTTGTGGAACTTCTTTAAGGGCGACCTATTCCATATGTATTACGAATTTCAGAATGTTGATTGGGAAATTTTATATTCGATTAGTGACGTCAATGCTGCAGTGAAGGTATTTTACCAATGTATATATAATGTATTTGACAAGTCATTCTTTATAAAAAAATCATCGGGCTCTTCTCGCAGCTACCCAAAATGGTTCAATTTTGATTTAATTAAAAACATTCGACTAAAGCACTTGCATCACAAAAAATGGAAGAAATCAAAGTGTCTCAGCGATTATATTTTATTTTCTAATCTGCGTAGGAGTGTGCATCGTTCCATCGGTGCTGCGTATAAGTCATACATTGATGGTATCGGGGAGAAGTTAGCGTCAGATCCTAAATCATTTTGGAATTACTTTAGAAGTACGCGCGACTCTACTGCTCAATTATCATCTATGTCTCTGGAAGGGAGCGTTTTGAGTGGCTCCCAGTCCATTGCTAACGGTTTCGCTCAATATTTTATGTCTGTATATTCTAAAGCTCCTTCGATATTGCCCACACCTCACCCGGATAGTATTTCATCTTCCTGGCCAGTACTAGTGATATTGGTCTTCTGGATGAGACTGACATGGTGTATGCTTTCTCTCAAATATATCCAAAATCCTCAGTAGGTCCTGGTGGTATCCCCCCTTGGATTTTAAAGGGCTGTCATAAGTTGTTAACTGACCCTCTACTATATTTATTTAATCTCAGCCAAGTACTTCTGTCTTCCCAGATTGTTGGAGCCTAACCCGTATTCGTCCGGTGCACAAAAAAGGCTCGCGCTCTGAAATAATAAATTTTCGCCCGGTGGCTGTTCTATCTGCACGAGCTAAATTATTTGAGTCTATTTTGCATAGGTATATTTATAAACATGTAGACGGTCAACTGACTGACGCTCAGCATGGATTTCGATCAGCTCGATCAACAGTTACAAACCTTATAACGTATACTGAGTACATATCTTATTTGCTGAATGTAAAATTGTCAAGTGGACGAAATTTATACAGATATGTCAAAGGTTTTTGATCGGGTAGATCATGATATTCTCATTAACAAATTAAGTGCAGTAGGTGGATCTATAAATTTTATCAACTTTTTCAAATCTTACTTTTCGCATCGCTGTCAATATGTGGAGTATGCAAGGTGTAGATCCGACGTCTTTCAAACTTATTCAGGTGTTCCCCAAGGATCAAATCTTGGTCCAATTATGTTTCTTATATTCATTAATGACATTGTCAATGTTATAAATGGAATCCAGTTTTTACTCTTTGCTGATGATTTAAAATTATATGCGTCAATTCACAGTGAATTAGATTGTCACATATTACAAAATAATCTCAACTCAATTGAAATTTGGGCGAAAAAATAAACTCGAATTTAATACTGATAAATGTGTGTGTATTAGCTTTTCAAAATCAAGATCTCCAATTATTTTCAACTACAATATGTCAAATAGATTACTGAAGCGTCAATCAGAAATTAAAGACCTTGGCATATTGTTTGACTCACGTTTATCATTTCGCTCGCACATCACTTCTACGGCATTGCGTGCGAGCAAGCTTCTAGGATTCGTCATGAGACAAGCCAAGTCATTCAAGAATCCAACTGTTTTACGTACACTCTATGTGTCGTTAGTACGGAGTATTCTTGAGTATGGCTCCATCATCTGGAGTCCTTATGAAGTTTCTTATAAGCTTGTTTTAGAGCGTGTTCAGAAAAAAATTCTTCGTCATCTCTATTTTAAAGTTTATAATTATTTTCCTTTTGACACCTTCTCAAACGAGTATTTTCCGACTAACTTTCTTCAAGGCATGCTCGCCTTTCATTCTCTTGAAGCTTGTAGGTCACTTCTGCTCTTAAAGCATTTTTCCCTGCTCTCACGTGGTATCATTTTCAATCCCGATATTCTAGAAAATTTTAATTTTTACACACCCGTCAATTACATGCGTGGTCGCAGCCATGACCTATTTTAGGTGAAAGCTGTTTCCTCATGTCAGGCTCACCAGGCACCAATAGCGAGGGCTGTGCGGTTGGTCAATGCACTCCCTAGAGATGTAGATATTTTTGGCGATCCATTATATATTCTGTTTTTTAAATTCTATTTTATTGTTTAATTTGTACTTTTTGAATCATTGTTGTTTTTTTTAAATTTTATTTCTTTTGTATAAAACTATTTTTGCTTTTTTTTTCCTCCACTTTGTTTTTTCTGATTTTCCGAACTGATTACTTGTAATTTTTATTCTAAATGTCATGTTGTGAACGTCCTGAATTAATATTTTGTTATGTACTCAACGTGTCTTTTTCAAAAGAATAAATAAATATAGCAGCAGCGGAGTGATAGAGTAAGATGTAGACAGAGGCACGCGTACGTTCATATATACAGCCGTTGTCGATCGTGCGGGGAAGAAATAAATTCATATGCAGCTTCTTTATCTGCACTGGCAGCTTCTCTTGTAAATTTACGTATCCGGAAAGTTGTACGTTTTCAGCTCGCCGTATCCACAATTCACCGTGAAATCTTGTATCGGAAATATATGGCCGTATATTAAAGACCGTCCAGCCTCTTTAGGTCGTAGGTATAGTGCTGACATAAAATCCATGTTTAAATAAAACACGGCCTTTGTCGGTTTACACTTTACAGGAATCCAGCAGTAAACAAATTTAGAAAATAGCCGATATATGTACTGGATTATTTGTTAGGTTAGGTTAGATTTTTATTCTTAAATTCATGAATTTTGTCAAAATCAGTTATGAAAAATAAATAAATGTTCATATCGAAGAAATCTAATAAAATGGGAGACCGTATAGTGTACGGTCATCTCTTTTCGATAATAAATCTCACAGCAAACTGTGCCACAGTGAAATGTTTTACGTACAATTTATATGTAACCGTAAATTTAATATTATGTAAAAAATACCTCAGCTTAAATTTGTTGAATCAGCCTTTACTTGCTTGAAATTTC
Organism: Rhyacophila brunnea; assembly: GCF_057557595.1. Lineage (NCBI taxonomy): Eukaryota > Metazoa > Arthropoda > Insecta > Trichoptera > Rhyacophilidae > Rhyacophila > Rhyacophila brunnea. The sequence continues at coordinate 1,673,645 of NW_028232882.1, read as the reverse complement.
ATGTTAAAATTATTTCAATCGAGTCTCCCAATCTTAATTCAAACTAAGAGCCTCAGCTTGAATAATTGAAAAACTCAGAAGGGCATCTTTTTGATGTTTATCATCAATTCACGATAGCAAAAACCTCTCCATGTCATCCATCACTATGCTGTGTCTTTTGGAAACAATCTTTGAAGATAATATATTTCCATCGTAGTACTAGTGGGTACAACCGATCGATTGATACAAAAGATTCGCTTTCAGCTAATTATTTCTACCATTGTTTCGATTGTATGAATGGAGTCCTTTCTTTTTGTAGCAATCAACCCTGCAGTTTCTTCTCACTATTCAGTTTTTGTATTATCGAATAAAATCTAAATTTAATTAAATATGCAAAATAGCAAATTTGTACAAAAGTTGGCGTCAATGAAATAGACATATTGCGTTGAATAGACAACTTGCTATGCTATCATTTACTGTTGAGTCGACAAAAAATTAAATGAACCATAAGTTCATTAAACTCAACTTCCAAGTTGATTAATTTTGTTGAAATATGGTTTCCACTTATCCAGCGCTCGAAATAGAAAAGTTTATTAACCGGACCGCTCGATAATTTTCCAAAAATATTAAAGTGTGCGCTTTTTTTGTTAAACACTTATATAAATACCTACGTACCTACTTTAGATAGACAAATGCAATAATAGTCTTTAGAGATCTGATGCACACTTCTACAAAAGAAATGGGTAGGCCCAGGCTTAGCGTCGCAGGAGAAAAAAACAAATGTAAAAGAAATGTGCTGTCAAAATTGATATTATTTTTTTTTTCTTGCTTTATCTGCCACATATAAGTAGTGCATGTGTGTTTTCTACCCCCGCGGAACGTTACTATTTTTAAAAAATCTTATAAATTATGTATTATTTACAATTGATTAGTATATCAATTGACAATTAGTATTATTATATAATATCCACAGACATTGAAGATGTCGGTAGGTGAATCTAGAAATACTAAACCTAAATCCAATGGAATGGTACAAAACTCTAATTATCCAGAATTTATGTTACCTATATTGAGTCGCCTAAAAACTTTGTAATAAAACAATACAAAATGTTATAATTGTTTCTAAAAACATGTCAATTTTCTTATTAAACATTATTAAAAAATGTAAATTAATGTAATGATTTTCATAATACGAGGGTGGGTCAATATTTCTTTGAAAAAAGCATTAAAACACTTTTTATTTTTGTATTTTTTTTTTATTTCTCAACATAATCTCCTTGGAGCTCAATACACTTGGTTAGACGTTTCTCAATTTTTTTTAAACCGTCAGAAAAATAAGTTTTCGGAAGGTCCTCAAAATAAGCATTTGTCCGATCGATGACTTCTTCATTTGAAAAAAAACGTTGTCCACTTAGCCATTTTTTTAAGTTTGGGAAAAGGAAAAAGTCACTGGGGGCTAAATCTGGCGAATACAGTGGGTGGTCGACCAATTCGAACTTCAATTCTTCAATTTTAGCCATTGATCGTAAACATGTGTGAACACGGGCATTGTCCTGATGAAAGAGGATTTTTTTCCTGTTTAAATGAGGCCGTTTTTCTTCAATTTTGTTTTTTAGCTGGTCCAATAAAGATGCATAATAATCCCCTGCTATTGTTTTTCCTATTTCCAAATAGTCAACGAAAATAATTTCACGTGCATCCCAAAATACAGAAGCCATAACCTTACCAGCTGATTTTACGGTTTTCGCCTTCTTTGGACATGGTTTGCCTTTGCAATCCACTGCTTTGACTGTTCTTTCGTCTCGGGAGTATAGTGGTGTATCCATGTTTCATCTACAGTCACAAAGCGACGAAAAAATTCATCCGGATTGCGTTGCATGAGCGACAACAGGGCTTTAGAGGCCACCACCTTATTGCGTTTATTGTCGACTGTGAGCAAACGCGGCACCCATCTTGCAGAAATATTTTTCATGCCCAATTTGTCATGTAAAATAGAAATGACGCTACCTTTTGAGATCCCTGTAACCTCAATTATCTCATTCAACCTTAATCTTCGGTCACTTAACACCATATCGTGGATTTTATTGATCATTTCTGGTGTAGTCACCTCTACAGGACGTCCTGAGCGTGGTTCATCCTTTGTTGATGTACGACCACGTTTAAATTCATTTAACCAGTTATAAATAGTTGCAAGTGAAGGAGCAGATATGCCGTGAACTAAATCCAACTCATTTTTTATTTCCTTTGCTGTTAACCCTTTTATATTAAAATGTTTAATAACAGCTCTAAACTCAATTTTCTCCATTTTCCATTTTGCCATTTTCCACAAGCAATTTTTTTTTTAAATGTACGAGAAACACACAACAACCCGACCGATCTGATTGAAACTTCGCAGCATACTGAATCGGTAGTGCCGCTGCATGAAAACAAACCGCTTACAGTACAATTCGCGCCACCTGTCGGCTTTTCTAAGGACTTATTGACCCACCCTCGTAATTTCCTAACCGGTGCGCCATTTTTATTTTTACCACAAGACGCGCTCCGGTGCGTTCTGGTCCATTTCAAGCACTGCAACTTTTCAATTGAATAGCCACACGAGAACACGTCATAATTAAATTTAAACACTAGTAGGTAAAGTGATCTCTAGGTGAATTTCATTGATTAAAAAAACAAATCGAATCAGTTTAATCTTCATATCCATCGAATTTTGAATTCATTTTTTCACACGTACAAAGTCGCGTACTATTACTAATTCATAATAATTATTATGAATTTATTAGAACGATAATAATGTATTTAAAAAGTTTTTATGACAATTGATGACAACAGACGCCATCTTTTTTCGTGTGTCACGTAGGCTATAGAAAATTTGTATGCTTTTGTTTTGCATTCAAATTCAAATTTTCAGACAGATACACTCTCAAACAATAGCTCTGATTTTAGCTTTCAATAATAATATAATCAGATTTCTGTTATACACATTCCGCGATGAAAATTCAAAAGGTCAATGTGAACTTAATTGCCAACCGTATTGTGAACTACATACTAAATAGGTAGGCGCAGTCCAGTGATGGCAAACCTATAGCACGCGAGATGATTTTGCATGGCACGCGAATGTTTTATTTTGAAGAGAGAAAAAACATTTTTTTTTTACAAAAAAGCTTTACAAATAAATATATTATATATAATAATTAAAAATAATAACGACATATCCATGGATATTTTTTACGGTTTTTAATATTATTTAAAAAATAATATAAGTATAACAAGTAAGCTTTGCCAACCGATACGCAAACGGAAAAGACGAAACTAGTAAAAAATAGTAGGCAAATACTGTTTAAGAATAAGCATTACGTTTAATATAAATATTTAATTAGGTCGGTCCTTGGGCTTTACGCATCACACATAATATTATCGAACTAACCTCATCAGGTGGCGGAACCTCTGATTTTGATCGATTTACAATGCTTGAGACTCCTGTAGCGAGAGAATGCCTCATCCTATCGGAACAATTCTTTTGTCAATTTGTGCGTAAAAACTCAAGCTAAGTAATACAGTATCAAATCAGTAAAAAATCGGTGTGTGTACTTATGTACGCGCGTTAGAAGTTATACTTCTTTGGCGTAACAAAACAAAAACAAAACTTGTGATAAACTAGATTCTTCGACTAGCTCTTAATTATCTTGTTAAATTACACACTCAAGAAAAATGACTGCTTATTGGAACACCGTTGGTTTATTTCTATACACTTTAACTTATATTACTAAATTATATAATTATTTATCGTTGTTTTCATTATTAAAGTAACAACTGCCACTATGACGTTTAATAGTTTGTTTACATAAGGAATTGCGAATGGCCGACAATAATAAATTAGCTGCCTAGCAACGGAACATTCTAAATTATAATATTATACTGTATAATCGTCACGATTGCAGTATCATTCTGTGGCGTAATGGTTGTGGGTTCGGCTGATAACCGAACAATCGTTAGTTCAAATCCAATCAAGTGTGTTTTTTTGTGTGAAAAACTTAATTTCTACCCACAAAAATGGCTGTACCAAATAAGAAACAAAAACTTGGTAGAACTAGCAGTAGTAATTCTGGTAGACAGTGAAAATGCAAAACCGTTCAGTTATGGGGAATATACGAAACGTGGTTTAAATGCTCCCACGATCTCTTTGAAAATTTTTAAAACAAGGATGGAAATATTCAAAGAATAAATGATATGCCTTCGGCTAGAAGCACGTTGAAAGACAGAATCTCAATAACTCAATTGTATTTTTTAACTTTTAAATAGAATTCTTGAAAACTATTTTTTCCCCATAAAAAACTGCTCGGCACGTCAGACAGTCGAAAAATAATATTTGAAAAATTTTGGCATGCGTACCTAAAAAGGTTCGCCAACCCTGGTATAGTCAATTTATATTACAATGTGTATCCTCACCACACCGTCCGCGAGCGTAAACCACGAGTTGTCTGGCTTGATCAATACTACTAACTACTTAGCAGAGTGGAGGTGAACCTTCGCTAGATAAATACTATATACATAGGAACCATTAATCGACAAAATCTTAATAGTATTTCACAATTTAAATTCAATAAATAAGTCATACGTAGGACTTCAAAATAATTTTTGACATGGTATTAATTATTAACAAATTTCCAACACTATATTTCCAATAATTAAAAATATCTTTAGGGTGATTGTAACATATCATATTTATCAGTTAAGCAACGACTGATCTCAGCTACCGTCTTCAAATTCAAGGTTTCATAGGGTCCAAACATCCAGAAACTCAGGGGACAGGCGATATACTTTGGAGACAGACAGTCATATTTTTGGCTTTGTTATGCTAAGCCAAAAGAGCTGCTGAACCTGACGATTTAACTGATTTATTCAGATGAGATACCGCGAGTTTATCCAATCCACCACATCATCGTGATACCATCAGGCCACTTGTTATTTTGTCGACAGGCACCAAGAGGCTCATGTCATGACGGAACTCCCGACGAAACCAAAAAACGACAGATCGCATCATTGATGATTGATTGTATTGATTACTAATCTAAAAACAACAAAAATAAATATTATTTACGTAAAATGAAATAACAATTTAAAAAAAACCATTTTGCCTTGAAGGCATCAAAGAGATTTTTGAGTAAATAATATTATTAATTTATATTTTGAAAAATAATGAAATGCGTTTAACTTGAAGTTTTTTCTATTTATATCGAATGTAGTTTTGGTAGCATCATAATATTTTTTTTAATAATGGTAGATTCATACTACCTACCTAATTAATTAAAACTTTAATTTTATTTACAAATGTAAATTATCTATATAATGAATTAAATTGCATGCTTCGTATTCTGCCACCAGAAGTCCCTAGTAGGCTGACCAATTTACCGATCTTATAGTAGGTAGTATTTTACAATGTTTTTCTTAGCTCGTATTCTTATTTGTCCGGTGGTTCTTTGTCCGGTAGAAATCTTGCAATCGATTTTTAACTAACTTCCCGACTAGCTAGACATTTGAAACTTTTATAATATATATGAACACTATGCCAATGCATTTTTTTTCAATACTTTCAGCCATCTTTAAGTAGAATTGAATTCATTTTTAGTTAATTGTGTTTTGTATGAAAAGTTATTTCGACACCATTATTGGTTGCTAGGGGTCTGAGATCCTAGCAACTAAATTATTAGTATATACGTGCGTTACTATGGAACTCAATATGACATGTGAAGTACAAAATTTTTTGATCATTTAAGCTAGTCAAGTTTATATGGTTCAACAAAATTTAAAAACGTTGTATATAAAAAGTTCTTTTTATCTTGTAATTATTTCTGTATAAAACTGTATACTTTCGTTTGAGGGTAATATTTGTTATAATGTAAATCTCATGTTGTGAATGTCTTCAATTTAGATTTGTTATGTCCACAATGTTCTGTTTTCTTAAATAGATAAGAATTAACTAGTTAAGAAAAAACTAAGTGTTTTTCGATTATTACTCTTACATTAACATAAAAAAATTAAATCCACCTATTTTATTACCTACCTACTATCCACCATAATAATTTTCCCATTGATTTTTATAAAATATATAAACGTAGATATGAAATTCTGTCCATAGTAGCCCTCTATTCGGCAGTTTAACAATGAATAATGAATTGATTTTGATATAAAAATTTTCATCGTAGTCAACATTTTTTTCAGTTTATAATTTATTCGTATTTGCCAACGCATGGGTTTAGAGTTTTTTAATACTCATAACGTACCTACCAATACGATGTTAGTCAACCTGTGTAAAAAAAAATCATTTTCATTTTTTCGCGTTTGAAGAAAGTACTAAGTACCTACCTAGGTATATACATTTTTTCTAAATCATAAAATATTATGTTATAATACACCCTTTCTTAATTTTATATTGTTTTGCTTCTTTTGCAGGTCGTTGAACTTCTGAACGATTTGTACACCTGTTGCGATTCCATTATTTCGCATTATGACGTCTATAAGGTACATAAGTGTTCATTAATTAATTAAACGTATGCATGTATATACATTTTTGTACATTTTACTTGTACTTGTACATTTCGATGTACATTTTGATACAATGAATCGTGGGTTCGAATTTCGCGTCTAGTAAATTTCACATGTTGTTGTTTTCAGTGTGCGTTTGGGCTCGTAGCATGTAACTAGGTACTTAATAGATTATACAATTAGTGTTTATTAACTGTTAAAATAATAAATAAAAAAGCCTTTTTATTTCTTACAAACAAAAGTAAATGACAGTTAAATGATAATATCTAATGAATATATATAACCTATGAATATAATATCTATTATATTTTCTAGTTTATATAATATTAATTATTATTATTATTTATATTTTTGTATAATACATATATAAATTAAGATTTTTATTTTTGTATATAAAACTATTATAGATCTACCATCACAAATTGGCATTTCAGCGAGGGCGCTAGTATGACATTGAGAATGTTGCCATAACTAACAAAAAAATGGTAATTTATAATTTTTTATTGGTAGTAGGTTTCTGTTAGATATTGGTGCATACAAGTTTGATACGGTCGACAGTTTCATATACCTTGGATCTCTTGTAACTCGACATAATGATATTACAGAAGAAATCAACAAGAGAATCATGTCTGCGAATAAATGCTACTTTGGTCTGTTAAGACATTTTAAGTCCCGCTTACTATCTCGTCAAACTAAAAGCACTCTTTACAAGACACTTGTAAAGCCAGTGCTCACCTACGCATCGGAAACCTGGACATTAACTCTGCGAAATGAACGAGCCCTGAACATCTTTGAAAGAAAAATTCTCCGCCGTATATATGGTCCGATCAGGGATGGCACCAATTGGAGGAGAAGATATAATGCTGAGCTCTACGGACTGTACGAAAATTGCAGCGCAGTTCAATCAATCAAGATTGGGAGACTGCGATTGCTAGGTCATGTGCACCGTATGAATGACAATGAACCGACAAAGAGAGTGATGTCCAGCAATCCAATAGGACGTAGAAGAAGAGGGAGGCCAAAGATTCGCTGGTTAGATGGAGCTGCCAGTGACTGCCGTATTCTGGGGGTACCAAATTGGAAAGCGGCCACACTGGATAGGGACAGGTGGAGGAAGCTGTTGGAGGAGGCCAGGACCCACACCGGGGTTGTCGCGCTCCTGATGATGATGATGAGTAGATTTCTGTACAAATATTTTTAAAATAAAAATTTAACACAATCAAAATAAAAACGTGTTACTTTTTTTATAACCACGAGGAAGAAATGCATAGTAGGAAAAATCAGAAATTGGAAAATATAAATTAGTATTGTGTATATTTTGGTCATGGAAAAAAATATAATAAAAAAAACGAAAATAAATTAAACTCTAGACAGTTAAATAGTATCAACATAAATGGAATTTTAAATGAAACACGATAACTATAAATTACACAAACAATGTAGAAATTATATAACTACCATAATGTTTCAATTCCAGATAGACTATCATCCGATTCTGTGTCACTCCATTTACGGTAAAAATAAAACCAGTCGAGGTCATATTATGGGATTCAAACTTGTAAATGTCAGTTTAATTAATATTCTAAATTTCTTTATAAATCCGTTTACATACACAAATAATAAGTAAGTATTCATTTATATTGCTATTCAACATAGATTTTTATTTATATCATAACTTTGAACAAAACTAAAAAAAACAAGAAATTACTTGCGTTGTAATATAAATGCAACTTGGTAACACTGAAAATAAATCTTCAACTGTCATGGCGACTGGCCGTTGTATTCCATTATCGATATAAATAACCAATTCTTTTTGTCCTTTTTCATCATCGCAGAATTGCCATACTTTTAAAATGATGTATCTGGCATTCCCACGAACTGTTTTAGAACTACTTGCCATTATGCACAATACTTATTTTTTCTGTATTTTCAATAACACAATATAATATATCCCGAATTCTGCACGCTGACGTTTCAAAATGTAAACATTTGACTCAGTCTGGTATAAATTTGTCATAACGCCCAATCAGTAAAAATTACATACTGCGAAGTTATTTTCGGCTTGCGCTTCGTCTGCGGAGACATTATTCGTTGTTGATTATATTAAAATATAGCTTACTTTAAATACTTACCAAATAATTGGTGCTAAGTAGCTATCGAATAATGTCAAATATTGAAAGGTCACATTCGTTTATTCATAATCTAAAATGTTCTTTATGTTTTCAAACGTACAAACAATAAAAATCTTGCGAGCAAGAAAAACAGCGTACCTACCTAAATAAGCAACAAACACTCATTCGATTATAAAATACTATATCAAATATAAAATTATGTATTAGGTGCATTCCTTATTTAAAAGGAAAAAGCTTTTTTTACTTGTTGATCTCTTTTTTAATAGGTCGGTATATTTTATTTATTAACACTAAATATAATGTGTTTTTGATATTTTGACGCCATGAGAGCTAAATAAACGCAAGCGCAATCCATAATTCGAGAAACATGTTGTAAAATTAAATGGCATTTGTGACAAATTTATCCTCGATAGACAATTTTAGTTTCAAATTCGACCGGCTGCCAACTTACGATGGTAGATCTATAGATAATGTTTATAAATTAAACAATGATATGTAATTAATTTGTTTGGTTTGTAAGAACCCCTCTTTGGGTGAAGGTCTCCTCCAAAGTGTTAATCTCTGGCCTCTCTAGTTTGTTTCTCCATACCTGTTTGATTTCGTAGCTAAGTATTGGTTTTGTCTGGGTTGGCTTTGCTGGATTACTAATTATTACTGGTAAACAATTTGTTAAAATTCTTTTGGTAAGCGGCCAAGATTCGAGGTGGTTGTGATCAAGAATTTTCAAGAAGTGGTGTCTCGAGAAATGCATAAGTATCCAAAAATTTCTCGAGAAATCATCAATGAAAATCTCGAGAATTCGAGAAATTGTTACTGGACAAAACTGACAAACAGGGAATTTAAACGGAAAAATAAAGCTCCCACGGTTCCGGTCGGAACATAACATAATGTTCCGACTGTTGCATGTTACAGAGAAATCTCTGTTCAATTGAAAGTTGGTCAAAAAAGAATAAATTAGAATTTAATACTGACAAATGCTTTTGTATTACTTTTTCTAGGTCAAGAACTCCGATTAAATACAATTATATTATGTGAAAAAAAATTTTAAAACGTCAATCTGAGGCGAAAGATCTTGGGATAATTTTTGATTCTTCATTATCCTTTCACTCGCATATAGCTTCCACGGCTCTACGTGCGAGTAAGCTTCTAGGATTCATCATGCGACAATCCAAACCATTCAAGAATCCTAATGTATTACGTACACTCTACGTCTCATTAGTGCGTAGCATTCTTGAATATGGGTCGATTATCTGGTGTCCTAATGAGGTTTCCTATAAGCTTATTTTAGAACGCGTCCAGAAGATATTTCTTCGATGTCTTTATTTTAAAACATTTAACTTTTTTCCTTTCGATAATTCGTCAGATGATTATTTTCCGACTGCCTTTCTACAAAGCATGCTTACTTTTCACTCTCTTGAATCTCGTCGGTCTCTTCTGCTGTTGAAACACTTTTGCCTGTTATCGCGAGGGATGGTTTCCAATCCTGGTGTCCTAATGAATTTGAATTTCCATGCGCCTGTCAATTACCTACGTGGTCGCAGTCATGATTTATTCTGGATTGGAACCGTTTCCTCGTGTCAAGCCTATCAGGCACCATTAGCGAGGGGTGCAAGACTAGTAAATGCGCTCCCTAAAGACATAGACATTTTCAATGATGTACTTTGCATTTTATTTTTTAAACTGTATTATTCTGTATAAAATTGTATATTTTCCGTTCTCAAAAATTATATTTTTCTGTATTAAATTATACTTAAGTATGTTTTGATTTTTTTTTGTTTTTTTGTTATTATTATTGTTATTATATATATATTTCTTTTTCTATATTCTTTTCTCTCTTGTGAGGGTAATGTTTGACTTATAATGTAAATCTCATGTTGTGTACGTCTTGAATTTAGATTTGTTATGTCCACAATGTTTTGTATTCTTAAATAAATTAATTAATTAATTAATAATAATTCGCCGGTTAAAAAAGTTATAAGAAAAGAATAAAAAATGCTGTTGACTTTGAGCCGGAACAGAATTTTGTTAATTCGCCGAGAGAAAAGTTTGAAAAGAAATGCTAAAAACAGCTCTTGGCTCAGTATTCAATAAATATTGCTACATTCTTAATCTTTATATCATATAATTTATTTGAACAAAAAATAAAATAACAATAAATTATATATAGGGACCGTTGAAATAGTCAGGTGCTATTAAAATGTTATATATTTATGGTTTCAAAAATAAATGTGTTTTTAATAAAGGTTTGGATCAACAGTGGAAAGTGATGTCAAATATTCAGCTATTTGGGATACTTACGTAACATTTTTATTCTAATAACAAAAAAATTATAAACCATTTCTTTTATTCATCGAATAATTATTTGATTTATATGTAACATTATTTATAGTGATCGTAAATACTTTGAAAACATAATATAACCACTAGAAAAAATCTTTTTGAAAACTAAATACAGCCCCAGCGGAATTCAAATGCGCTTACTAGGATAGATTGTTTTGGCAATCATAATGTACCTTTATTACTAACCAATGTGAGGATCTCTCCAAATTTTTGTTATGACGTTCTTGCACTTTTCTATTCAGCGAGTTAACAAGTATTAAAGAATGTAACATTATTTATTGAATATAAATAATTTGTAAACACCTGTGAGACGTTACTCTTTTTCATACTTTGCAAAATTTTCCCCCTTATATAACATGCACGTAAAATTTAATTAATCACTATTTTTTCAATACGTAATCGTTCATCTGTTATCGACTTTAAAATAATGTTTTTTTTTATTTTTAATTGGGACTAAGAGAAAGGTCCGTGCGTGCTTCAATTTTCATTTTATGGAAAATGTAAAACTATATATTATAGACTTTTCTTTCCGTTATTTATTTTTTCCAAGAAACTGTGGCCAGCTATCACAGTTATTAAATAATAAAAAATAAAGTATATTATTATATACTGCAAGTCTATTGTATTTATCATTAATATACCCGCTTTACAGCAACTCATTATAAATGGGAAATTAAATATACACAAAGTAACATTTCAATTATTATTTTCTTACTAAAAATATGAACGTTCGTCGACCGGGAATTTTTCTGACCTAAATATTATATTGTGCAGGCTATTTTCATAAAATGATACCACTATAATGAAAATGTATTTTCCCCATCATAATAATGAAAACTTCATATTGTTCAATTATTTTCTATTGTGCATTGTGGTTTTCTTCTACTCGTTGTAACATCTAAGTATGGTTAATTGAAGCAAATAGAAATATTGAAAAATAAATAACAATTCAGTTCAAATGATGTTCAAATTCAGAACATTATTAAAATCTCTAAACCTAATAGTAATAACAGTATTGGCTTGTTATATTATTAATATACTTTTACAAATTTGTATAACAAACGTAAAATGTCGTTATATTTATCTTGAATTAGTATAAAAAAGTGGAAAAATATTATAAATAAATAATGACAAGATAAAAAGAACTTTTTAAATACCACGTTTTTAAATTTTCTGTTGAATCATATAAACTTGACAATTCTATGTATCAATAATTTAGGACAAATAATAAGGCAATTGTCAACAAATATTTTTTTTTGCTATTTTGCAACAAACAAACAAATATAGAATATTGAAATGTCATTATGATTTCCAGAGTAACGCGCGTATATATTATAAATATTCAGTTGCTTGGACCACCCCCTTAGTGGATTGGATTACGGATTACTTCCGAAATAACTTTTTATACAAAACAGAATTAACTGAAAATGAATTCAATTCTACTTAAAGATGGCTAAAACTATTAAAAGAATGCATTGGCATCGTGTTCGGATATATTCTAAAAATTTCAAATGTCTAGCTAGTCGGGAAGTTAGTTAAAAATATATTGCAAGATTTATACTAGATAAACAACCACCGGATAAACAAAAATACGAGCTAAGAAAACGTGGGAAAAAAATAAAATAAAATATATATCGATCATTATAATAATAAGTGTGTTGACAGAAAGAAAAAACAAAACGTATTAAGTTTATTGGGTATTTTTTGTAGCTCTTCCACACTTATGAAATACCAAAACTCAATTGAACAATTGATAATGTCTCAAGACGAAAAATTTTTTTATAATAATTAATGAGAAAAAGTTAATGAACGGTACTGTTAAATATTTTAATATTATCATGTCTTTCAATGAAGAAGTAACACCAAATAAATATAGTAATACGCATATTATATTATTTTAACTAAATTTAATTACCTCTCGCATGAAAAATATTCTGGAATTGGTACAAGTTGAAATGATTAATGGTGAGAATGTAACTAAATTTATTGAACTCAGTTTCAATGGAAATATTTCGTTTTGAAGATTGTTTTATACCCCAAAGTAGCTGTCGATATTATCAATAATTCAAAAATATAAGTAGGTACTTTATATTCTCTGTATTATAATGCACCCACTTAGAGTAAGTGTTGTACCATTGAGATCAATACGTCATAATCGTAGAGCATTGCAGACAGTAATGTTATCATATTATTAAATTCAAAAAAAATATTCGGCACAAGTCTGTTTACTGAAGCCAGGCGGGAACAGCGGCAATTTTTCATGAATTCAATAATGATAACCTAAGCAAGTGGTCGGCAAACTCATTATTCAACAGAGCCAAATATCAACAGTACAACGTTTGAGATTTTTTTTGAGAGCCAAATTTCTTAAACTTACTAAATAGGTAGATATGCTGTTAACGTTATATCATTTTTAATACATAATGATCTTGTTTATTGATAAAAATTAAATTGTAGGCAAGGTATCTATAAAATTAAATCATGACAATGACTAACAAACACTAAATATGAACAATGGCCTTGCATCTCCTCGAAAAGTTTGGATAAGTCAGGTTTGTATGTTGTTGTCTTTAATTTTAGGCACGATTCCAGGTTATTATCAATAAAACGACTTCTCAATTAACTCTTGATAAGGTTCATGCTTGAAAAAGATTGTTCGCATGAATATGTAGAACCGGAAAGGGAAAAAACAGCAAACGCTAGTCTTTTCAACTGATCATAAATGAGTCAGGAATACTATTCCAGGTATTAAAAATCATCATGTCTTTCTTCTCCAGGTATTTCAAAGCAGACTTCTATATACTTATGCTGTGAAACATGTTCACATTTGTTTTTCTCCAACATATCCATATCAGCACAAAGATGTTCAAATTTAGAGCTCCATAATTTTTTATCTATAATAGAGTTGATAATCTTAATCACCAATTCCATAACTTTGCAAATGTCTGCGCACAAAGCTCTTCTTGACGAATGGTGCAATGGTAAGCAAGTAATATATAATTATTATAAAGCAACCATTATTCGTAGGATGTTTATCACACTTCAATGGTCAAAGACATAGCTTATAATTAGTATCTTTAGAATTATCTTCAAATGTGTTAATCTTGCCCATTTTTTGAATAATAAAATGCCTAATTCTTGTCAAATTTGGGATCACAGAGATTATCAATATAATTTTTTTTCGTGGATATTTCACTAAATAATGTTGATATAAATTATACTGATGGTTTTATAAATGCGTTTAAAATTTAATAAATGTAAAAAATCTTAACACCACTGCACATTTATGTACTGAAATATGACTATATTCTAAAACATTAGAGCGAGAGGTTTAAAAGAATACTATTTTATGTAATAAAAATACTTTATGCAGTCATCAAATGTTTAAAATAAATATAAAGGATAACAAGGCTTCAAAATTATATAAATAGATTATCTACAACGTTTAAGATATGCCCAGGATCATACTTTGAAAATAGAAAAAAAGCTCCATTTTGACCCACGCTGAGCACGTCCGCCCTTAAAACACATTATCTTTCACTATTTTAGTCCGTACGTGGTCATTTGTGGGAGAGCCACACTTAAGGGGCCAAAGAGCCACATGAGGCTCGCGATCCGCGGTTTACCGACCACTGACCTAACCTAACTTAACACATAATACAGTATATCGGCTATTTTCAAAAAAAAAATTCCGCTGGCTTCCACTAAACAGACAAGAACCGAATATTCATTTAATAATAATTGGTATCAAATATCTGATATTAAGGCTGTCATAAATCATTATTATCACTATTATCAGATATGTATTAGTTAGATACTACTTGATACTTACGAGGCACCTACCAAAATTGTCTATAAGTTATACAATAATAATATGATTGTATTTATAATTTACTTACCTACCTATCTTCTGTCTTTTCATTGTATTCCGGTAGTTTTTTTATTTATGTATTTATTGTTTTATTTGGTTACATGTAAATAGTACGTAAAGCATTTCACCGTGGCACAGATCACCGTTAGTTTTCTATCGGAAAGAGATGACCATATATACCATACGGTCTTCAATTTTATTAAATTCAATATGAACATTAATTCAAGTTTCATAGCTGATTTTGGAAAAATTCATGAATTTAAGAATGAAAACCTAACCTAACATAACAAATAATCCAGTATATCAGCTATTTTAAAAATTTGTTTACTGCTGGCTTCCTGTAAAGTGTAAACCGATAAAAACTGTGTTTTAAACATGAATTTTATGTCAGTACTATACGACCCAAAGAGGTTGAACGGTCTTTAATATACGGCCATATATATCCGATAGAACATTTCGCGGTGGAGTGTAATACGGTGAACTGCATACGTACAAGTTTCCGGACACGATTTTATTTAGACATGGAGTTGGTCTCGATACTGTACTGAGTACTGCCATATATTTTCAATACGATGAACTGCGATTTGGCCAACTGCATACGTACGTAGTTCCGAACACGATTATTGATATTATTATTATCAACTTTAATTCTCTAATTTTTGTTTGAAAGTCCGTACCCTCGATTATAATTATTTCTAAGACTTAATTATGTTTATTCAACCTATAAAAACGTACTTAATCTACTTTCAATAGGTTATTATGTAAGATAGATCGGAATCCTTTCCTATACCAAGAACAATATACGAAATTACTTTAAAATGACCACTGAAATCAGCTGTCGTTTCCAGCTATTCAAAAGAAAAGGTATTAGTAGACATTTTTCCAAGCCGCAGGGACTTTTCGGGATTGACTGACCGTGAAGTGGAGTCGTTCAACGGAAAATAATTTCCCGACAATCTTCAAGGAATTATCTTTTTTTCGTTTACTTTTATTATTGTTGTTCAAAAACCCTTTCCTGTCTGGTAGTCACGTTTCCTGTTGATAATGTGCTTGTATCTATATTAAATAAACACGTGCCGCATAAGTAAATATTTCGTCATAATATTAACTTATAATTCTGAGTATAATTTAAATATTAGCAGACGTCCACAATGGGAGGGGGTCTTCACCACTAGACCACCCCCCAAGGGACGAATTATTTAGGCAGATGAAATATCGCTTGCTGCTGTGATATCAAAAGAAATATTGACTATTAATATTACCAAATCGGCTTTTCTAAAAGAATCAGTATGTTCCTTCCTTTCTTTCTTTATTCGTTGCTGGAATCGCATTGCAAAGTGTCTGATCTGGGGAAGGTACCCGGGAAAGCACGGAGGTCTATGTTATGATCGTGGTAATTGCTGGTCAGGATAACGCTATAAACCGTGTGCTGCGAGCAAAATTAATAAATGATTGTCGATTATTTTCCCAAAATTAACTCTGTATACCATTATTAATCTTTGTGTGTTTCTAAATATTGTAGGTGGAGACTATCGGCGACGCTTACATGGTGGTGTCTGGTCTTCCGCTGAGGAATGGAGACAGGCACGCTGGCGAGATAGCATCCATGGCACTGCATCTCCTGGAGAGAGTCAAAAGACTGGAAGTCAGGCATCGTCCTGGCACGAGACTCAAATTGAGGATAGGTAACATCATTTGAAATATTTTTTCAATCCCAGCTAGTCCTGCATCTTTCCCACTGGCCATATTAATAAATCACAGTCCATTTCAGGGACTCTCAATTGTTTTTTTTATATTAGGAGCACATTTATGAATCAGAAAAAAATATTATTGAGCATATCGTTTTGTAAAGAAACTTTTGAGTAGAAATCAGAAACTCTACAGTTAACCACGTGTTTATTTTTTGATCGAGCTAACATAGATTCTTTAAAGTTAATAAGAACTTAATATAGTAATTACGCCGCAGGCTAATTTTTGATTGTATAAAATAGAAATATGTATTGGAATAGGCGAGAAATTGAATGACATTCTTCGAAAGTTTTTTTTTCCATTCCGTTTTCCAATTTTGCACACTGATTCAGACAAAACTTAGGTACTTATCCAATGCTTAGATATTTGTATATATAATATACTTACTATGATATTTTCTATCAATATTTTCATATATTATTCCATATATTCAAAGCGTTTCGCTAAATTTAGCAACACGGTATCAATAAATAGATGTTGAGTATAACAAACCTCAATCTCAAACAAAAACAAATGTGGTAAAGAAGAACACAGAAATGGTTTATACGATGTTTTGCAATCCCGCCTGATTCCAGTATCGTCAACTCAAAACAGTCATCTCAAAACAACATTTCGAGATAAGCTTTTTAAAAAATTATTGTATTTTTGTGTATTTTTAAAATTTCATTTACGTACTTACCTACGTTCTTTACTCCATTAGTATAGTTTTTACTGATCCAGGTTTCGCCTTCCGCCTACAGCTGACAATGCCCTTGATTCTGAAAGGCATAACTTGGGTCGGCAACGATGGCATTAATGACATAATAAAGATACACGACGTCTTATTTAAAAACATATGAATATATAATATAAATATCTGAAGAACTACTTCTGCAAGATGGAACTCTTTTTCTACGGATTTCACTACCAAAGTCGTTAAAGGAAGTTTCACTTTTCTCAAATAATGCTTTTCACTTTTCGCAGTTTGTATGACAATTATCAGAGATGGGGTCTATTTTTTTACTTCACATTCATGCATTTCGGCTACATCACTATATAAGAAATTTTGGTACATTCTTAGGTCAATAATTATTTTAAAACAATCATTATTCGTAAGATGTTTTATCACATTTGAATAATCAAAGACATAGCTTATAATCAGTATCTTTAGAATTATCTTTAAATGTGGTAATCGTGCCCATTTTTTGAATAATAAAATGCCTAATTCTTGTCAAATTTGCGATTACAGAGATTATAAATATATTTTTTATTGTAAATATTTCTATTATTTAAACAGTAAACAATTTTAGTAATGGTTTTACATTTACGTTTAAAAACACCACTGCACATGGATGTACTGAAATATGACTATAATCTAAAACATTAGATCGAGAGGTTTAAAAGAATACTATCTCATGTAATAAAAACACTTTATGCAGTTATCAAATGTTTAAAAAGGAACCGCGCCAATTTTCATAACCGATTTTCGCAAAATTCATGAATTCAAGAATGAAAACCTAACCTAACCTAACTGAACCTAACAAATTGTCCAGTACCTATATCAGCAATTTTCAAAATTTATTTGCCGCTGCCTTCCCTTAAACCGACAAGAACCGAAATTTTCTTCAACGTCTTTGAATGTAACCCTAAATAAAACCATGTTCTTATTATTTGGGAGAAAATTGCATCTATTTTTCATGTTACACAAGTCAAAGTTTCTAATAAAGAACTTTTTTCTTATTTGTGTAAAATATCGTAGACATTAATCTTTTTCGTCTTCACATTAGAGACGATAACGTTTACGGGTTTGCTGAAAAAAAACTAAGGTTTACTGATAAATAAATGCTGAACAGCTGAATCAAGTTCATCGACTTATTGATTTTGGCAGTATTATAAAATCAGCAAAAACTTTTATCCCTACTAAATCACCGCTATAATGTATTAATTATATTATTGGCATACATTAATATTCATATTACGTGAATTCAATGAATACTTTCCTTCCAACAGACACTAAAAAATATTTTTGTTCGAAATTAAATACTAGTGCTTTTTCCATCACCGTTGTATCTGGATTGAATAAATTTAATTTTATAATCCCTGAATTGAAAAATTTGTCAGGGTTTGTAAGCCCCAGTGAGTACTATAACGTAGTACGGTACGACGTAAAAGATGTTCGAGGTCAGCATCGGAAATAAACAGGATTTTTCGTAGAAAAGGCGACAATCGTTATCAATAATTATTACTCAATGAATCATTGACTAAAAATACATGTTTAGCCGTAATACGTATCTATAAGTAAGTACAAACTCAAAATAGAATATTAATATGATTTTAATCCATGTAGGTATTATGAGATAAACAATAAAAAATGAAAACACAATTAATGTGTTGTCTGATCTCGACGATCTTGTTTTTTTTTTATATAATTTCACATTTGTATCACTTTGTTGATTCATAATAATTATTATCATGCGTATCTATAAATTTAATAAAAATAGAAAACTGAATGTTGTTTTTCTAAGATAATATATTTTTGATAGTATATAACCGCTATACATAGCGGCTCTCGTGGTGCAGTGCGTAAGGCGCTGGCTTTCCACCCGAGAGTTATGGGTTCGATTCCTGGTGAGGACACACTATTTATGTGTTTTCTCAAAGCCTGGGTGTTTGTGATTGTTCAAAATTATTACCAACCACATTATACCAAAAACGAAGGACATGGTTATGAATAATTAAAAAAAACGCTATTTTTTATTACCTATGTGCACTCACCAAAAGGTAAATACACACTGACAACGAATATATTTAATTCTAACTAATATAATACATTAATACAATAAAGTATGTAGATAAAAACTTTATTACCTACCTATTAAATCAAGGATCACAATAAAAAATGGTTCCATGACAAAACAGAACAACGATAAATATAACTATGACCTTTCAGGAAAAATATAAATTAATATTGAAATTGTCCTATCTCTATTATGTTGATACATTTTTAATAGCACAGATTTTCAATACGCCATAATAAATCAAATTATATAACTGATTTTTGCATTCCTAATCGCTAAAACGCCTTAAATAAACGGGACTTAACTTGGTGTTGCCGGCAAGCTTAGGAAATCTCATCTTAATCAATATAATATGTTCAAAATGATTGGGTGACCAGGTACAACGAAATAATGACCTAACCTAACCTTAATAGATTCCACAAAAATTAATGTATCATTTTCCTCCTGGCTGTTCTGTTTTGTCACTGTTCTGTTTTGTCAAGTTCTGTTTTGTCATGCTCTGTTTTGTTCGGTTACCAATAGATCATTAGATAATAATCAATTACATTTTATTACATACTACATTCAAGAGGTGTAAAATTGTCAATACTGGGAAAACAATGGCAGCGTATTGGGAATTTAACAGAGTTAACTAATGAGATATGTCAAGAATATCACCAGTCTTTAAAAAGTTGTACATATTTATTAGTTAATCAAATAATCTTACATGCCACTTTTTTATTATTATTTTTAATATTACAAATCCACAAATAAGATAAGGATATAAACATCGTTAACTACTAAAGAGACATTCAGTTTTTCATCGAAAATTAAAAATTCCCTCCAGAATCGAAAACAAAAACATTTTTGTAGCTCTTATTTACAAAGAAAAGCATTCAGTGTTCCGTCGACGATTACAAATTTACTCCAAGAAATAAAAGAAGGATCAAAAAGAATCGCGTTACGTGGAAAATCCTGTGTCTCGCAGTGTATTTATTTTAAAAAATCTGACATATTATAATGTATAAAATTGTAAAGAAAGAAATTCATTATTTTTAATAAAATATTTGTACGTATTGGCATTTTTTGTTCTCCGCCAAAATTAATAATATTCTTCTAGTCCACGTCAATTTGTGTTAAGGGTTGATTTATTGTATATTTGCAACGTATTTCTTTCGTCAATTATTCATTGTAAATTATTATGGACGCTAATCTTATTTTTTGCTTATTTTTTTTTCTCGATATCCCTTTGATTATTTATTACTATTGCCTTAACCTAAGAATAAATAATTTTAGTATCTTAAAGATCAATCTAGAATTCCAAATAAATTGTTTAGATGCATACTATCCAAGCCGACCATCGTACTTTTAGCTAAGGACTAGGTACTAAATATACATCATTTGAAAACGTCTCATGCATATACACACATTTGATTAATCTATAAAAAATACACCCGATGTGACTTATTATTGTTACAATCTACAAAATGATTTTTTCTAGTGTGTATATACATGAGATGTTTTCAAATTATGTATATTCAGTATAATAAAGAATGTTACATTCTCAAATCTTGTGCCATTAATTCATTAATAACCAAAAACGATATTTTAGCCAGTTATAATATCTTATTATATTTCGCCATAGCAAAAAAATGTGGCCATATATCATTGAGATCAAAAAGATACGAGTTGTTTACACAGTAATGTTTGTTTATAATGTAAGTAATATAAGTGTAATGTAATGTTTATACAGTAATTTATACTATATGATTCTATTTCTAATTTACTTACCTGTGTATTTTCTTCCGTATTTTCCATTTATTCCTGTGGTTTTATTACGTATTTTTAAGTGTTTTATTTTAACTTGAATTTGATCTCAATGCTATACGGATATCTATTTTCGATACAACATTTTTTATGGCCAACTAAATACGTACAAATTTCCAGACACGGTCTTGACCGTGGTCCGGTCCCATATTTGAATGTTATTAAAATCATGTCTGTTTATTCTATGACGACTACGTGCAATACATTTGGTTTAGCCTATATTCATCTGTAGGGCTATTTTAAATAGTTAACACGGTATCATGTTTTCGTTATTTTTATTGCTCCAAAATAACATGGATATCACTCGGAGAAATTACATAAACAGAGCGGTTTCTAAAAAAATTTTAACACAGTTAATACGTCTTACTCAACGAAATTTAACACTCACATTTAACGCAGTCATGCACGGCCATGTTAAAAAATATCACGCCAGACAGTTAACTTCCCGGGATAATTAACTGCCTGAATATGACATAAATCATGTGTATCAATTTTATTGATTATCAGTGATATGTTAGAATAAGCCTGCTAGATGCATTATTTGAACCCATTTTTACTGTATTTTGCGATACTGCTGTATTGTTTTGGATATTTTTTTATTTAAAATCATAACGTTACTATTAGAGTTATCGCCAATTCACTGTTCGTATCAGCCTAGAATTATTACTAAATTATCATTTCAGGTGTCCACTCCGGGCAGTGCGTAGCGGGTGTTGTTGGGCTAAAGATGCCAAGGTACTGCTTATTCGGAGACACCGTGAACACCGCCAGCAGGATGGAAACGGCTGGAGAGCCCCTCAGGGTCCACGTATCGGCTGCGACATGCCGCTTGCTGAGGAAACTCGGCGGCTACAGATGCATGGAAAGGGGACTCACGATGATCAAGGTAAATATAGACTTATCATTATATAATCATGTGTGTGAACGACGTGGAGGGAATCTGCGGAATTACAAATCCATTCCCACTCATTCTATTATAAAATCATCTTCGGATTCAATGCGGTAACCTGTTAGCAATAAATGAAGATTTTATACCTATGTAATTCAAACTATTACCATTTATTTCAATATACAAGAATCAGCATTGTCTTCAAAAAGTTTACCATATTGCATTCAAAGTGTGGCTGTCATCAGATTCCTGTAACCCCGATCTCAATGATTATATTAATCATTATTAAATATTCATTTTTCACGTACAATCAGTCCGTACTTATATATATAATATGATTTCGTAATGTTATGAGATAGCGGATCTGCAATTTTATAACATTACGAATTAATATTATTTCACAATAATTTCAACATATTATTTCATAGTGCGCTGGTCTATAAATAGCGGGTCGGAAACGATTGGACATCTCACTCGATTACAAGTTTCCGTTAAAGACACATCGCAAATAAATGCCGTTATATGTATTATATTGCATCGATTGTACCCTTGTGTTATTTGAAACAGTAAATAAATTCTCGTCTCCTCCATCAACACGAACAACTACTACAGTATTTCATCTGCAGTACCTATACTTCGCCGAACCAGAATACTACAGAAGTATGAGAAATAACTAGCACTACCACTGAAGCTTATAATTATTCAGTATCACGGCCTGACTAATAGTGGGTTTTGGACTTGTACAGACTTTTTACGAAGAATTAATATTATCAATATTATTCACTACTGACTACACCAATTGGATCCTCATGCTGGACCAAAAACCATGTTATGAGAATTTGTCGGTTTTTGAAAATACCCCACTAAAATTGTCCACGTGATAAATAAAATTGTCCGATTGCGGTATTATAACGGATAAATTGGAAGTGGTTCTCAAGTCGGTCCGACCCTCAGTTAGACCGGACTGCCATTAGGATTTGATTTCTACTAGGAAAATTTTATGACCTTTCAAAAAAATTGTGGTATTTTATGGTGAGCGAGAAGGTCTTTTCTTATCGAGGATCGACCGTAATACATTATTATATCAGTGTAGGAAACCATCCAAAAGAAAATACAACCACGCGATACATCAAACCTTACATCTATCTCAGAGTCCAGTGGGATTTTTTTTTTTGAGAAGGCCTTAACCCGAAGAGGGGTTCTTACAAACCAAACAAACAAACAAACCAAAATATTATTTAAGTTACAAATACAAAAGTATATACTATATAAACGTTGCATAGCACTGTTTAATATATAAACATTATTTATCAGTATTATACACAAAAATATAAAAATATACTTAGATGAAATATAAAAAATCTTAGATAGATAGATATTATATATATATATATATATATATATATATATATATATATATATAACAGATATAATTATAGGTTATATATATATACAATATAGATATAGTCAATTCACTGTTATTTACTTTTTGTCTGTAAGAAATAAAAAGGCTTTTTTATTTTATTTATTTATATAGGAAACCCGCACGCCAACCAAGATCTTGAGAATTAGCTCCTAGGAACATTGTCAGATCAATTTTGAAGAATACCTAACGTTTATTACTCCACTACATATGTCCTTATAATGGATATGGAGATATGGTGGGTGATGAAAGGAAAAGAAAGATATTGTAATATTAGTTATCATTTATTAATAATTATTAATACCTGCACAGAGCGATAAAACCATAAATTAAAAATTTAACTAATTTAGCAAACTTCTCACCGTACTTTTATATTATCATACATAGTCTATCAGTGACAAAGGATGCCCGTTGAAGGTAGGTAGGCTGAAGTTGCCAACTGAAAATATGTCCTAGGACAGACATGCTTATTTTTGTTTCATCTTTTATTGAATATAAAATATTATATTTCACTTTTTTCAAAATATATTTAACTAGAAAAAGATACCTAACATGCACTAAATTAAATATTAGCAGCCACGTGGACTTTGTCTACTGTGCGAAAAATAATATAGCCATTACACAATATTATGCGCAAAGCTAGAAAGACGTTGTTTTATTGGTACCTTGATCCAAACCACAAAGACCAGTCGCCAAATTTGCGAAAATTGTAAAGCGCTTCAGTTAAATAGCCTTTAGTTAATTTCGTCGTAATTAGATAGAGTTTAGGTGGCTAAATAGGTTAAGCGCATTGGCCGAAATTCGATCAATGTAGGTTCGAATCCTGTCCCCAACGTCATATTTTTTTCCAATATATTTTCTATACGTATGTTTCTTATGTGTTTCCAAAGTGTGTAATTTCAATAAAATTTATTATCTGAACATTAGAATATTAATGTATTTCTGACAGATGTTATTTACCTACATGTCTTGTGATCTTGCATCTAAATAATAATAATTTATTGTATAATATTAATTCAACACGTTTTTATCTACGAGCAGCCCTGGAAAATCCATCAAATAAACAAAAAATGTAATTTTTGCTACATGAATGAATCTGGAATATGAATTGACTTCCATAAAATTTATTCATTAGACTTAGTAACCTTTAATCAGATACAAGGCTCGCTATAATAGAACAACGTTTTATTCGATGTCATTGGTATGTCACCGTAATGTGAATGAAATTCAAAAGCCATTATAATTAATAGGTTTCTGTCAAATGTTACTGTATTTTATTTCATATAATTCACAAAATTTCCATTTTCTAATGTCTGTTATATTGTGAAGTATTTGAATACGCATGACTAAAATCTTACAAAGTAAAAATAAATAAAACGATGGATGACAGACTAAAATATTTGTAAGAAAGTACTCACAATTTAATTGAAATTCTGCAGAATTTACACAACTTTTCATTATTATTTTGTAAATAAAGTTGACAGTTAAAGCCGAGTGCCATTATTTGATAGAACCATATTATTCATCGCGTCAATTTCTCATTAAAAATAAACTCATTTGCGTAATACTTGGTTTCGTATCGTTTAAGAAAGAAAATCGGTGATTCCTTTTGGTATAGGTATTTTATTTTTAATATTATTATTTTCCGATAGACATTTTCAAAAATGTATATACTGTGGCGCCGTTATCTGAAATTTTCACTAGGCTCTTGAGAAAATTGTCTCCAAATTTACATTGAAAGCAGTGTTACCCGACCGAAAAATGAGAAAGATTAATTAATTGTTCAGTTATAATTTGTTATTTGAATTTAAAGTATTTGTCACGCCGAATGTGCGAAATTGACTATTACATGAAATGGGTAAAATTTTGGCTAATTCATGTAATAGTCAAGCCCGTTGCCTTCTTCATGAATTAGGTAAATTATCTGCCGTGAATTCGCCAGGCTATGAAATTCTTAAACTGTCAACATGGCAATAGAAAAAGTAAATTTAATAGTTTTATTAGTTATAATTGGACATAATATAATATTATTATTATTAAGTTAGGTGAGGTTAGGTTTTGTAATTCTGAATTCAACTGAATGTCCATTTTGAGGTTAGCTAACAAGTGTCAACAAACTATCACAAACACACAATCGACCATTGCACGATTGAAACCCAAGCACGAATCAAGCGCGATAATACCTTTTAATAAAATTCTTCCGTTATCATATTATATTTCTAGATTTTTTTTGCGCATAGTAAATGGATATGAACGTCATTGTAGTTGGTATATTTTTATATTATAATCAATGACATTTTGACACATTTGGTTAGTAGTAACACCACCGGAGCGCGACCATATATTTTGACCATAGATAATATACGTAAATTTTGACCAATGCATGAGCATTTGACACATTTAGTTTAGTTGCAAAAAATACCACCGTAGCGCTACTATCTAATCTATCCAATGCATGAACTAGGCAGAAAAATTACTGCCGAATTCACGCACTCTGCAGATATTTTATCTAATTCATGAATAAGGCAACGGGCTTGCATTTTTCATGATTTAGGCAAAATTTTGCCCATTTAATTTAATAGTCAATTTCGCACATTCGGCGTAACATATTTCTAGCTTACCGTTACGGGAAATGAGTATTTGAATTAATATAATATTCCGTTGTTATATTTTTAATCTTTTTAGTAATAAAACATCCAAATAACTGTATTCTAATAATTCGTATCTCGTGGTAAGGGTGTTAGAACTGGGGGATGATTCGTGTAATGCTTAATCACATAAGTCGTCAATAGTAATGGATTACCGCAAATATACATCACCGCATTTTGTTGCAATCACCTTGCAGTTGATTTCTGGTTAATTTTTAATGAATTAATGTATACTAGGTACCTTTCCCTTATTACCACAATTACCGAACCGCAGCGGACTGTAAAATTCGGTAAATTTCTTAATATAAAACAACATAAAATATAAGTATGTACGGTATATTCATGAACTATGGTACAAACTGTTATTAAATTATATTATATTATAATCATGGCCCCCACATCCTGAAACGGGCCCCCGGGCTAGGATGTTTGGCGGGCCCCCCTACCTATCGCTAAGGGTAAAGTAAGTGTGACGCGTTGCAATAGCCGTTGTCCAAATGGTGTATTTTTAGCAATTTTTTTCGAGTACATCCATTTGAATGATGGAGTTGTCCAGTATCGGCACACAGTAAAAAATTGCATCGTACAACCAAATAGTTTTAATTATTAATATCATTGACTTTTTTTGATGCCTTTTTTTACTATTAGACCAAAATTTGTGATCTGTGTTTATCTCACTTATCTGGTCTGCTCGCTACGCCGGGCCCTTCCTGAGCCCGGGCCCCCAGGTTAGAGCCCTGTCAGCCCCCCCCCCCCCCGCCCCCGCCGACTTGCTTCTACATTACTTATAGAGAAAGGGTCGACGGGGTCAGATGCTGCGTTCGCAAAACGATGAACGTCAGATATTAGGAATTCATTATGTTATGTTAAATAATCATTTTGTGGTATGCTAAATCTAAAGTAAACGTACATTTTATCATTACTTTTGTGCTGGGATAACTAACCATGACTAGGGAATTCAATCCTGAGCCAAAATTCTGATCCCGGGATTTTGGCATTACAATTTGACAATCCCGGGATTGGCATTTTTTTCCATTGTTAATATAAAAAATTTATATTTACAAATAACATTGATAAGATCGGTCAAAAATAAATCTAGTATAATTTATACTGTTTAAGACATTTATTGTTAATATTGTATATGTTCAATCTTGGAAATACATAAGTTTAATGGATTAAATAATATTGTAATATAAATAATAATGTGAATTTAATATAAGATTGCTGTTTCTGATAGTAAAGACTTAATGAATGGGTTAGCGAGATTTAAAATAGTAAAGCAAAAATCATGGTGTTTGGCCTTTCCGCTTCATAAATCTAATTAGTCAGTCTAAAATGAAACTGCCGAAAAACGTATGAGATCATGGTGGAATGACTTTGTTAATAGTGCGAAGCATTGTTTTTTTCCAATCTTTCTCATTTTTATTAATTTATGTGAAAAAATAAAATGAATCGGCAACTTACACATGGGTATAAATCAAACTTCATTCAAAGTTTTACTCAACTCAGTTTATTTCTAATGTAGTTTTTTGTTATTACAAGTATTTTTTCTGTTATGTTTTCGTTATGTTATTTTCCATAAAAATTGATAAAAAAATCAATCCCGAAAGTTTCGGGATTATGTTTATCAATCCCGGGATTCATATGTATCGAAAATAGCTCGGGATCCCGGAATTGGAATCCCTAACCATGACTGAATGTTTAGGCACGAATTTAGCGGAGGAGTAAACTAATAGTGCAGCAAGAATGCAATTTTAAATGTCTCAGCGATTTCATGCAACATGAAAAAGTGTCACGAAATCCTGTGCTTTTTTGCTGAAGTTTATGTTAGGTTTAGTGATACACAAAATTTAACGATGAATGTAAAATTATTCATTGAAAAACGTAAAATATATACGTAATAGAAAAATCCCTTAAAAAAATCACGTCTATTGTAATCTGGGCGAGTTCTTTAATAATCAAACTAACTACTAAAGTACTTACTCTCCATGCAAAAATTTCCTAACTTCATGTAATTTTGAATCCGCCTTGGTTATGTTTTCTAACTTTCTGCTTATATAATTATAGTCAAAATATGTCTGTTTGATGTTTTTTTCCAACTTAACTCCAACTGACGTCTACATATAAAATACTAAATTACAAGATAAAAAGAACTTTTTATATACCATATTTCTTTTGAATCATATAAACTTGACAATTCTATGTATTAATAAATACTTTTTTTGTACTTGATAGAAATACTGAATAAATATAGAATACTGAAATATGATTTTGACATTTCATATTGATTTCCATAGTAACGCTCGTATATATTAATATTTTAGTTGCTAGGACTAGCAACCAACAATAATAACTGTCCATACAAAATAGAATTAACTGAAAGTGAATTCAATTCTAGCTAGTCTGGAAGTTAGTTAAAAATCTGCAATCGTCCAATACAAATCTTGGACAACAAGAAAAAAAATATACTGGACACACAAGAAAAAATTAGTACTGGACAAACAAGAATACGAGCTAATAAAAACGTGGTAAAATATAAAGTGTGTTAGTTTAAATTATCTTTTCAATTCCAAATTGAAATTCTCACGACAGATATAGTTTGGATATTTTGGATTCGATTATAATTTCTTTTGTTTGATTTAGAATTATTTTCATTTTGACATGTTATTGTATGCCTACATAGTGATATTTTAATAATGAAGGATTTAATTATTATTGTTTTGTTAAGTACGATAGATGTGTATTGATCAATGAAGCGAGTTCGTACGAAGTTTGGTATATCAGCTAGTGTATATAATATATTATATTATTTCCCTACAATATCAAACAATAGTTTATACGAGCGTTGGTTCAACTCGTATTGTTTGCACGCCACTGCTTCGGTATTTGCTCTGAAAGCGCGTGGGAAGTCGTTTTGTTAATTTACATACGTAAATTCAATACGCCTTTCTTTTTTTTTGGTTTTTACGCCGTCGCCAAAGCGGTCGAGGATGACACTGGGAATTCGGTTTGAGAAAATTGTCCGCAGTTAAAGTGTTTTTAACTCAATTATTTATGTTTACGCAAAAATCCACAGATTTTTTTTTTTAGTTCTAATAAAATATCATGTTATTTTGAATATTTTTCTGTGATATTTCTGCTTTTTTTTCCTTTCACTATGGTATAGGACAGGGGTGGCAACACTTTTTTTTTCTAGGATCAACTAGTTGAAAAAAATATTTATGACGATCGACTGATATCACTAATTTGAATTATATCATGCGAAAAAAATAAAAACCCATTTTTTATGATTATTCAAATATATTTAGGTATTTTGAAAACAGATATTTTATACATATAAAAAATAACGATACAAAAAAATCGAATTAACGACTATAATATATCTAGTAGTATTATATCTTTCACTTCTAAAAAAAATAAGTAGGCACACATCAACTGTAATTTCGCCTACATCTACACAATTTACCTGTATATCAAATATTAGAAATTTTGTAGTAGCCAAGTAACATGCAACCCTTCGCCAGGAAACATACTCAAAATAAAGTCTATACAGGAATTATCATTTAATTACATTAATTCAAGTATAGAATAGACCCAATGGTCCATGGAATGATGTAACGAATTTTTATGGTCGAGGGTTAACATACTTTTATTTAAAAAATTTTGGAATGTCTCGTATATTTTCGGGAAAATTTGGGAAAATGTTTAAATCATTATTAATTTTGTCAATAAGATTTATGCAGAGAATATTTGTAGCCATTTATTTCAGTATTCACCTACTGCAAAGGTTGGGACTCTGAATAAACCAAAGTAAAACAAAATACATGCCATTTTTATCCACAATGTATCATCGTCTTACCACTATAATATAGAAGCATCGGGGGAATTGCATTGCCACAAAAATGATGCTGGTGCAAACATATTTTCATACGGTGTCAAGTCATTGGCTCTGAAGGCAAGGGAGTGGAAGGAAATCGATGGCTTCGAGGTGTGGTATTGGCGTCGAATGGTTCGTATTTCTTGGACAGAGCATAGGATAAACCAATCCAGAAACTGCACATAAAGAAACGATTCTCGACAATGTGTTTGAGATGCATTCCGCAGTTTTTTGAACATATTGTTCGGTACAGACCGGACAACCTGGAGAGACTGGTGGTTTTGGGAGGCCTCCAAGGCGTAAAATAATTAATACATACTTTGATTTAAAATACAAAAGCCGATAGTAACTCAATTTGGAAAGCGCTTCAGAGAGTATTGTAAGAGCCGTTATTTAAAGTTTATCGCGATTAGATAAGATACCCTTAGCATTGGAATTAGCATTATCACATCAAATTGCATCGCACAGCCATGTATTTTAAAATTTAATTAATATTCCTCGTGGAAAATAGCGCCGCAAGCGACTTTTTTTACTATTCGAGCAAATTTGTTGTTTGTGTTTTTCTCACTTAACTGGTCGACCCGCTACGCCGGGCCCCCCTTAGGCTAGAGCCCTGTCAGACCCCTCTTGTGGGAGCCATGTCTGCTGGTGTATAATGAAATGATAATTGATAAAATTGGGTATTGCTTCCTCATTTTTACATAAAGTGATAAACCCAACATGATTCCAACCATAGCAGGAGCTTCATCAGTCGTTACCCATACTAGTTTATGAATAGGAAATCGAGTACGATTAATATATGACTTAAATGCATTAAATATATCTTCTGTTTTGGATCGTTCCTTCATTGGTAAAACTGTTAATAATTCTTCTGAATTTCTTCTTCTTCTGTTCGTTTGAACAAGAAATAGAACAATATGTCCGCGATCGACGTACTGGCCATCCCTGGTATAGGACGTAGGTCGATAAACAAAATTATCTAACGAAAATAGCTGTAACAAAAATCTTACCTATATTTAATTATATTATATAAACCTGTGGTGTTTTTGACAAATTCGAAATGAAATAAAAATCTACCATACAAAAATAGTTAGGACCACACTTAAAATCTGCCTATTGGACAAAGGCAGTGATGTCCCGTGGGGGTTGGCAGACTGAGCATCGCTTGGGAGTGGCAGTTACCCGAAGGGCGGCAAATCGAGGAGAATCATTATGTATATATTATACAAATAGCCACCTAAACTTGGTAATAGCGGAAATATCTTCTCTATTTAAATTTTAATAAGCTTTCTTCGTTCGTCTAATTATGGAATCTTTTTGAATGCCAGAGCGCATACATATTAAATATTATTATTTTAAACTGAGCTTCTATAAATCAGTGGTTGACTTTCAAAACTGGACATGTCCCATATATGCCGAAAATGAGTTATTATCGGAATATCATGCTATAACCTCATACACACTTTATTGACTTTCAAAAATAGCCACAAACCACCAATTTCATTTCATATTGAAAAGAGTTTTCAAAAAGTAGGTTGACATTCAAATAGGGACACGTCCAACGTTGTTGACATTCGAAATGAGACATCTCACTTTCAGCTAATGGCGGGACTGTATTGAGTCACGTGACCAAGTATTTTGCCATACAATCTGACAGTTTGGTTTTTGTCGCGTGCGTTTTTTCGCTCTGTATTTTTATTTGAAAAGTTCATTTTTTATCTCTGCGTGAATAGTGGACATGTCCAGTTTTGAAAAATAACCACTGAAATAGTCGAGTAGTACCTACATATTATTAAACCAAAACAATATGCCATGAACTAAGTATAATTATTATAATTGCATCATGTTGATATAACATAATATAACGCATGTAACACATTATTAGTACAAAGCTATATCTTATATGAATTCAATATATTGTTACCTAACGCTATTTCCAGACAAAGTTTAAAAGTTAAGTGACCCGCAACGAAAATTTAACAATATACATGCTAACAGAGTGCCGTAACCTTATTATGCATTGTATGCGAGAGACAAATGCGGCCCAACCAAGGGGTAGTCGCCAGTGACGTCCAGTTGGGGTAGGCAGCTTATGCGTTGCATAGGGGCGGCCCATTATAAAGGGCGGAGAATGAAGAAACGAATATAAATATTACAGATTTTTAGAGCAGTAAGAGTTTTCCATGAACCAGACGATGCGGTCGGTTAAGTACCCACGTACCTAAGTACGGTAAAGTACCTATCAACATCTTAGTTTGAAAAATAATGGAAGCATAAAATATATACCTGACAATTGCTGTCATTGTATTGTAATACTCATTGTAAGAAATATTGAAATGGCGGTTTATCGTACAGACATTTTTTTAGAAGAGTGCCTCCATACCTGTTAGCGCCACACACATCTATATACCTAAAAACTACGACTTTAAATTGAAACTTGAAAGTATATTTCGTGGAAATGCTCTAATTTTCAGTAGATGGCGTCTATGTAATTTTAAAGGGTTGGATTTCTTAAGGTAACACAAACATAGACCCCTCCAAACTAACCCGTACCACACTCAGTCTTAATCGAGCGTATCATGGGACCCTGCGTTTGGTGTTAAGCAACATTTTTTTATGACTAGGAATGTCTCAAGAGCAGTTACGCAAGACTGTAGTCACCATGCACTCAAATGTGTTTTGACTGAATTTACATTACTTTAAGTTAAGAGTACCCACGTCCGATGGGTCCAATAGCTGGTTGAACCGACTCGTGATCCAAATACTGTCAACAATTAGCAATCAGCCTATTAGCAATGAATAAATAATTGTATTGTTAATAATAGCCGGTTCAAAACTCGCCTCGCCTGCAACGTGTCGAATACGTCGATTTGACGTCATCGTTATTCACAAAACACACGTTGCCAAATGGAGCTCCGCAGATTGATCAAATGCGACTGTTTAACGACGAGTCGAAGACGCTATGTCGCATACAAACACCTACGAATTGGTCATTCCTATACCGGCTCCCCGATTGCCGCATCGAAATATCTATACGTTTCGAAGGTTACATGCGACTGTCGCTAGGTAGATCTGCGCGGTCTTCATATGCAACACAGTGCGCATAGACGAGGTGAGTTTGGACGTGAGAGCCGGCATAGACTTATGTGTAGATTATTTCTGTCGTCGGCTAACAAAGTTAATTCAAAAAACATTATTTATTTCACTAATTTCGTCCAAAATGCCTTCGATGACAAACGTACTTAGTTGCATAACTTTACGTCCATACCCCCCCCCCCCCCCGGCTGACTTCACTATTTTACTATACATGGAATAAATTTATGAGAAAAGCATAAACATTACTTTTTATCAGAATTTGCAAGATTTATAAGGGAAATATGATAAAATCTTAAGACAGTCCCGTTTTCCATAATTTGGTCGTCTGGGACCGAAAATTCAGAGTTCAGTGAGGGGGCAATAAATATTATCATCCACGGGCGCCGCGTTGCTGACCTCTGCTCTAGGGTACTCTCTTGCACACGATTTGTAGTGTCATGTCTTCCGGCATCCTTTTAATATTTATTACCCATCGTAGGCTTTGTGGCTAAAACCTTAATAAAATATTATTTTTCTTCAACGAATAATTCGCAAGAAATGACATAACATTCTTTATATTGAACATATTATATAATTTTAAAACAACTACTAGAATTATTTAATTTAGTTTGTACATACCAGTGGATTCGCGCCAATGTGCTTTACCAGTTAAGCGTCAGCTACAGGCGTCCTTTTTAATTACGACAAAATTATCTAGTAATTTTTACATGAGATTTAATCGAATTGCGTTAATTTTTGGCTATTGGTTTTTGTGTTTTAATTCAAAGTATCAATTTGGTCATTTGGTTATAATTATAAATAATGTATATTATATTATAGGTAAAAATAGTATAGGTAGGCAAACGATGAATGAACTAGGGAGTAAGATCATGTTAACGCGCGTGTTTGAACATGTACCGTTTTAAAAAAATCGGTTAGGTACATGTTCAAACACGCGCGTTAACATGATCTTACTCCCTACTTCAGTTTTAGTTTGTCAATTTATGGCTACGGCCGTATGTTGTAGCTTAACCACTAGGGAATGCCAAAAGAAATGGCTTATTTCAAAAAAACACTACCTTATTCTTAGGTCAATAATTATTATAAAGCAACCATTATTCGTAGGATGTTAATCATACTTAAATGGTCAAAAACATAGCTTATAATCAGTATCTTTAGAATTATCTTTAAATGTGTTAATCTTGCCCATTTTTTGAATAATAAAATGCCTAATTCTTGTCAAATTTTGGATCACAGAGATTATCAATATAATTTTTTATCGTAAATATTTCACTATAATAATGTCGATATAAATTATACTGATGGTTTTATAAATGCATTTAAAAATTAATAAATGTAAAAAATCTTAACACCACTGCACATTTATGTACTGAAATATGACTATATTCTAAAACATTAGAGCGAAAAGTTTAAAAGAATACTATTTTATGTAATAAAAATACTTTATGCAGTCATCAAATGTTTAAAATAAATATAAAGGATAATAAGGCTTCAAAATTATATACATAGATTATCTACAACGTTTAAGGAATGTCCAGGATCATGCTTTGAAAATGCAATAAAGGTTCCATTTTGACCTACGCTGAGCATGTCCCCCCTTAAACCATTTTCAAATGTTATACATTTACCATTCACAAGTATGACTAAGTAAGTCATTAATATTTTCTAAATATTTTGAACGACTTAAAGCTTTTAAATTTACAAGTGAATGCATAAATTTTCTTAATAAGCAGACTTTATAAAATTATAATTATTCTTCAGAAAGCTCATGCATATTAAAGGCATTTTATTAATTGATCTTAGCTATTTTAACGACGATATTTACGTGTATTTAATTATAAATTTGACTTATCTGTTTTAATAATAATTTACTAGAAAAGGTTTAAAAAAATGTATTTGGTGTATTTTATTAAGCTTAGTCCGTTCAATCTGTAGACGTCCGTGGTTATAGCAATTTATAAAAATATTACATAATATTATGTAGTAAGTAAGTATAGCTTTCATTTTATTAAAAAAAGTATATCGTAAAAATTAAGTTTTTATGCCTGGTCTATGCATAAGGAATGCACCTGGGAAAGTGGGGATATTCGTTCTGGAAGCAACGTGACGCGGTAAGTAGTAGGCGGTGTAAGGCCGGAATTCAATAGCATTAGATGGCTGTGGACTTTCCAAACTACGTAGTGAGTCGCATCCGGCTGTCACACGCGTATGCAAAATTTTATATTACGGATATTTTTTATAATAATTCTTTCTTTTGACCATATCCGATCCTAAGAAGATCATATGGGCCTGCACAAGGTGGAGGTTTTTGTTAAAATATTTTTTTACGAGAAACGGATGTTAGCCACTTGATCAAGCTATTAGGTTTATACTCTTACTTCAAACACACATTGAAAAACAAGTTTTGTATTTGCCATACCCAGGATTTTTACCTGGGAGTCTGGGACCCACAACATTATAATATGCCGACGCGTTTGACGCTCAACCATCGTGGGTTTTAATTTCTTTTAATACATATAGGATAGGTAATGTCATTCCACCGAACATGATAATTTTCTGAATTGTTATAAAATATAATTTTACCCAGTAAATGATATCTCAAATTGTAACATACCTACATGGAGCTGACTGTTGATATCGTAAATTTAAAAAAAATCGTTCACATTGAGAGTCGAGACCTCTTTTTAGCTATAGCTGGGAATTTCAAAAATTCCGTTGAGAATCAAAGTCAATAGCTTTATTTTAAGCTCTTCCAGCTAATATAACCACTACTCTAGTGAAAATTTCTCGATTTCTCGAGAAATCATAAATGACATTATAAACCGACGTGTTAGCTGTTCGGCCATAATAATTGATTCTCCGTATTTTCCATACATTCAGATCCCTACGGTAGGTAGGTATATAGTTTTCAATGAGATGGAAATGTAAACTATCTTTTTTGAACATATATAATTTTGAAAAACACTTTCTGAGAGAGTATATTATAACCAATAGAAAAAATCTTTTTTTATTAAATAATTTAAAAATATTGGAGAAATTCCACGACGTCGGTTAGTAATCAAAGTAATAGTAATATACCTACTTTGATTTAAGAAACAAACATCGATTGCCAAAGTAGCTTGATTTGGAAGAACGCTGATGAGTAGGTATTAAAATTAACCAATAGCTAAAATTTGTCGCTATTAGTATGTCACGCCGTAGCATAATGGATAAATGCGACGGATGAGGCGTAAACTCGGGAGATACAGGGTTCGATTCCCCGTCGGGGTGACTTACTTTTTTCAAAAAAGATTTTTTCTATTGGTTATAATATACTCTCTCAGAAAGTGTTTTTCAAAATTATATATGTTCAATAATCAGAATGATATATTCTTAAATCTTGTGAATTATTCGTTGAATAAAAGAAATAGTTAATTATATCTTTTTTGATTTTCAATCAATTTAGAGCTTAACAAAAATGCCACAATGTTGTGGCATTATATTTTAGGCAACACTGATACAATAAATAAAGCAAAGTATTTTATTATATAACAATGATATTATATTTGAAATGTATCCATCTATATTAAATTTAAAATGTACCTATTTTAATATGCTTGAGTTCACTCATTGTGAGATCATATTCATACCTACCGTTTCAATTAACAAAGATTCATATTTATTTAGAGAACTTTGATTTTCTTAACCCACATTTAATTAAGGAGGACATAGGTATTATCTGAAAAAGTTTCTTAAGAAAAAAAACAGATTGTAGGTATATATATATATATAATTTATATACTTTCAATTTGTAAAAAAAAAATATTTAATTTAAATGAGTTGTATTGCTGCCATATAAAAGGAAAAGTTTTGATGATCAATTGAAAATATTAAAATGGCAATGACTGCAGAACCATTTTCATTGCGATATTGTATATTCAACACAAACAATACATAAATAATATCAACCCTTAAAAACACATAAAATGATTCATACATATGAAAAAAAAGTTTAATTGATTTATAAATATTTGTAATATACTTACGTTGCATATATTACGACTTACGAGAAAATATATACTATAAACCGGAGCCGTCTGTTGTACGAGTTCCGATGGAAGTGCGATTTTTGCTGAGCTTCGAATGCAATACGATCGATTCTAAGTATAAGCAATAAGAAGCACTAAAGTTTCATGCTGTGGCCTGACTATACAGAGGGCTTTGCTGGGAACCCTATAATATATACCTACACAACTTCTAAATTCTAACACTGATACCGTGATACCATATACTTTAAATCAGTGTTCCCCATTCTTTTTATACACGTGGACCGGTGATACTAGGAAAAATGTTACATTAATTAATTACATAGAAATAAAAATATATTATTTAGGTAGGTATATCATGTATTACAACATATATAACAGTCCGATTGGGAATACAAAAAAATATACAACATCAGGAACCGCTCAGTAATTCAATTTTATATGTCTTAGGTAATAGATCTTCTGAATTTTTGAAAAAGCTACTTATATGTTTTTTTCTAAATAGTGCAAAATTTGCTACTAAGCTATATTTAGAATGCCTATTTGAGAGTAGCGAAGGATGGAGGTAGGCTGTTAAGATCCGTCATTAATAGTGCGCACTAAGCTTTGTCAACCATACTTATTTGTTTTCATTGAACTAAGAATACAACTTGCAGATGGTGCTGGTGAGTTTTTAAAATTAAATTAATTAAACCATGGCTAATCCAAGCCATAGTAGATAATAATAGCCAACAAATATTCGTTTATCTATAATTATGCCATTAAACCATACATTTTATAGATAGAAGAATATATTTTATCGATTATGGTTTGTTGTAGTGATTAATGAATTTAAAAAAAACACCATCTGAAATATTATTATGTATTCTTAATTCAACAAAAACAAAAAGTATGACAGAAGGTTTCGTTGCATCGTTTTAAATACTGATAGATATTCTTTTTTTTTTTTTAATGGGCGCGATACCTATTTTTGGACTAGCGATTGGGAAACACTGGTGTACGGTGTACATTTTACTCTTTTAATAAAATAGGTAACAGACAATCCTTGGCAAATGTATGTTAAGTTATACGCAAGCATGTGGAAGCCTGTGTGTGTAGGGTAAAAAGGGCCTTACATTTTTTGTTGACCTTATGAATCCCAAATGTCTTCGAATTCAGGAGCTATATCCGTAACAATATTTGCACCAGTGACGCCCCAAGACAAAATGCTGCCCCTACAGTTCTTAATACAGTACCTTCCTCAATGTCATTTTTGCGATACATTAATTTTCTCTGTCTTGAGGAATTAAGGACGAACCGTGTCGCTTTTCTTATTAGAATTTTTAAGTTTAAATTTATAAATCGTACTTCTCATTGCTGCCCATATTCAAATCCAGAAATGTCCACAGAAAAACTAAGATCCGCCTCTATAAAACCGTCATACGCACCATTGCATACGGGTGCGAGTCATGGACGCTAAATATGAAAGTAGCTGAAATGGTGGACTGCTTTGAGAGAAAGATCCTGAGGCGGATATATGGACCCATGAATGATGGTGGGGAGTGGAGAATTAGATACAACACGGAACTATACCGCTTATACCAAGATTCAAAACTCTCCACCTTCATAAAACTCCAGAGGCTAATGACTCCAGCGCATGCCTGAGTCACGGATACCGAAGAAGTAATCCTAAAAACCCTGGGGGAAAGACTAATGGGAAAGCCACGCACACGATGGGGTGATAACATTACAAAATATGCCAACCAGCTGCTAAAAATCAGGAACTGGAAAAGACGTGCGGAGGACCGTTCCGGCTGGAGGACGGCGATGGAGGAGGCCAGGGCTCGACTTGAGCTGTAGCGCCATCGAAGAAGAAGAAGAAGTTTAAATTAAAAATAGCTAAATAAAAGACAACGCTCTGAAATAGAGAAATATCATTTATAATAAAGGATACTATTATTATATGGCCATGTTTTTCTTGGAAAACAATACTACTCTATACTAAAATATTTATTATATAATAGTTTATAACACATTATCAAAGACACAGTGAAAGGAAAACTAGTGAATTTGTACCCACATTTCTAAATAATACGTTCACGTACGCCACACGAAGTGGGAAATTATTACGGCAATATTTTATGGTTTAAACAGGCTAAGCATATTAATATACTTTCAGTACCAACGTAATCATTGATACGTCCTTGAGTCTGATAATATCTGTCATATTATAAACGGCACACGTGTCGTTAAAATAAATTATACGGAAAATACAAAACTTCTACCCATCACTACTCTTCATTAATTACCGTTAAGGCTATACTTCAGCTGGGGCACGGTCGAAAACGATCGTGACTACGCGACGCGCAGATTATGCAAATGACGCGTGCAGAACAAAACATAATTTGTCATAAAAAGTCAACATGCGTCCATTTAATGTTATGTTTATTGTTCTATTACTAATAATAATAATATATTCATTGACATGACGTTTTCTTTTTCAAGTAAATGGGTAACGTTTTTTAGTCATTTACACGATTTAAGAATTAATTCCCCCGTCGCCATCACGAAACAAATTGACGTGTTTACAGCTCGTCTTCGCTCTCAGATTGCCAGTCAGTCCGGAATTTCGTCACACCTATAGTTGAAAATTATTTGCCGTTTCACTGAAGTACCGCCTTAAGGGCCCGCATGTTGAATACCCCTGAAAGTGTTTGAAGAATCTGTAAACTCTGTAGAGAAAATACTAAATGTACATCATTATTGGTCGAGGACGATTCGGCGCCGGGACAACTGGGCGCTACGCAATCGAATAAAATTCGTTATATTAATAAAATTTATTATAGATACTTACAAAATATATTTGATACAATGATTTAATTTTATATTCATGTTTTGTTGTCAAAACAAAACAATAGAGCGATAATGATCGTCAGCACTTCCTCAATCATAACTAGATCAGTAGGGTATGTTATGATTTGTTAATTATATATTTTTTAAATTGGACTATTCTACAACACGCCAAGGCCCACTATAGTCAGGCCGTGATACGAAACTGTAAACTTTAATGGTAGTACTAGTTATTACTCATACTTCGGATGCAATATTATGGTAAACTGTTTGCAGACAATAATGATCGTTGATTATTGAAATAAATGATAATAATTTGAACGAAATATACAACCTAAAATCTTCATTAATTGCAAACAGGTTATCGCATACCGCAGTACCATCGTAATTTGCAATTCAGAACCACGGCCTTTGATGATGGCATCTGTACACGTGAGTGAATTTACTTGCACCAATAGTATGTATTTTAAACTATCGCGACAATAACTGTGTATACGTAAAAGTGCTGACTGTCTCTCCAATCTCATTCATCAAGCATAAGCAAGGCGCGATGTTGTCATTGCATGGTGCTATTTGACAGATTCAGACAGGTTCGGAAAGACTCAAACAGGCTCGTAGATAATCGGTAAATGTCAAAATATTCTGTGCGATGTAGTTCGTTTTCCTTTCGACAGTTTCGCCACTATCGTTCTACTGCGCATGCGCACCGCCATGCGCGTACCAATTAATTATTGCATGAAAATTCACGTTTGTGTTTACAAGTGCATTTTCTTGCTATGGCCACGATAATACGTATTGTCAGCAGTAAATCCATACACGTGTAAACGGGGTATTATGCTATACTATTTTCTGATTTCCTAATATTATATTAAATAATGGTGTTTTCTTTTTGTAATATCTAGGGAAAGGGGGAAATGCTGACATATTGGCTGGAAGGGGAAGAACCCGGAAGAAGAGAGGCTCGTGCCATTCGTGAAGTTTCGCAGACATCTTTGCTGGCCTCGTGTAGCTCTGATTGTAAATATTTTACTACTAATAATTGTTATTGTTTATTCATAATTATTTTGAAATCTCTATGTATGTTTATTCTTTCGTAATGCAATTTCGTTTGAATTATTATTGTAGAAGAAAACAAAAAATAATATTTATTTATATCAAACCAAGAAAAATACTTTACTAATTCTTTTTCAATTTTCATAACATTTAGTTATAAATACGATTCGTTTATTATCATGAATAATTCCATCAAAATGTACACTCTTGATACTCATACTTGATAAAGCTCCCCATGTGAGCGAAACTCTTGTCATAAAATACTTTTATAATATACAAAACTTTAACTTAATAATTTTTTGTCGTTTGTTTGCGTTTAAAATCGTCTCGACTGGGATACAGTCATAAATAATTTAAACCGGACAGGTGCGGCCAGGCACCGATGCCGGCACAATGACGTCACGCCGCTAACCGAGTTGAATGAAAAGACAGCTTCTGTACATGCGCCTTTGCGACATTTTGTTATTCATTAAATGTTGTTTTTTACCAAAAATGTCCCACCGACAAATTTTTTGAATGACAACAAAATCACATCGACAAATTCGACGTATTGTAGTCGAGACGATTTTCAATGTGCGACCGGGCTACTAGATACAAATTTGCTTTGCTGCAAACGAATATATTATATACCTACCTAGAGTATACGTTTCATGACTTTGCACTATTTACTATTACTGATACGCCTCTTTGCCTAATTATCTCGCATAAAATTAGATAAAATTATATTTACTTGTATTAATATAAATGTAAGTAGATAATAAATAAATAGACAGATAATATGTAAAAAATATTACGACATTTTCATCCTAGAGCCGGAGTGCAAAGTTATGAAGCATAATAATATACTAGCTAAGTTTGATTATTTTGACAGCTGCCACATGCACATCAATTCTGCTACCTACTAAATATGTGGCGACACTAGTCACTAATCGGCTGATTTCGACTGCAAAACTTAATAAGATGCACACAGGGCCGGGCCATTTATGGCCCTCACTGCAAATTATTTATTTTATTCACACCGTTTTATTTTCCAGTGGCGTGCGACACACCTGACTTACTCCGCCGTCCAGGACTGGCGGGTGCCGTGGGGTTACTTCGCGGCAGGATTACGCCAGTGGCGGCGCGCTCTCAAGAGCTTCCGATGGGACCCAGAACTCGCGCGCCGTGCTGTTGTCAGACGCCGCCCGCTAGAGCGCATCGATCTGCACCGCAAGTCACCTTCAAAGACTTCGATTACGAACTGTAAACAAGATTCTGATGCAAGAGTTGGCGTTCTACCTACCACATAGCTTTAACACTCAAAATTGTATTATGACACATACCTATGTAGGTAGGTACATATTAATTTTGGAGTATCAGTTTGCTTCCAGTAAAAGCGATCTGCACATGTCGGTGGGGTCCTCTTCTTTCTATGGAAGGCAAGCGTATTCATTTTTTTTTGTAAATATACATAAAATGGTAAGTACCTACATGGAAATAATTAGATTAATTTTTATATGGTCAGACATCTTAGTTCCGGATACGCTGGATTTGTTTCAAGCCTCTGTCACCTTGATCTAATAATAGCATCTCCTTCTTACTTATATGGTGAATTCCAAGATGGCATGGTGATGAGTGTGGTGACGTGCCGAGTGAACGATGAAAAATCGAGAAAAAGCGATCGCTAAAAGAAGTACCTACCAGAAACTTGTATTATCAACGATTAAAAACTGACTTCAAAGCGACTGCAAAATGAAGTCTGCGTTTAACTATTCGTATTAACCTGTAAGTATTACGCTTCAAATACATTATCAATACGTGCTGTCACAGTAAGCTGCGACTACATAAAAGAAATGTGTAATGTCGTTTTTCTTGGTATTTAAAATGTTATCAGGCTGATGCTTCCATCCCATAGCATATTTTGGACCTTTAAACGAACATTGGCAGTTAGCAAAATCTTCCGAAATCGCCAGAACAACAATGAGGTCACCTCACGCATACCGTGCTACATCGGTAACCGCATGACTTAATAAATGTTTTTTTATTATTTTCTACATGCCTACACATTTTTGACTCATGTCAAAATCGCGTGTTCTATGTTTTTAGTGGTTTTGTCTGTGGATTTTCTATTAAATTATTATCTATGTCTGCTGTTTACGTCTATTATCTAAGGTCGCCTGGTTGGCTTATATTCAAACTATTATCTATGGATGCAATATCGCAAATTATTTTAACGTATGCACACGTAGAAACTGTTAAAATTAATTTAAATTAGCATGAATAATGAATAATAATTCAAAATACTAATACATTGGAGTTGGCACTCTCCATCATTGAATTTATAGAGATGGTGATCGTTCAAAATATTCTGCGGCATGACGAAACCATAGACTAAATTTGTCGTCGTGACAGCACATAACGTGATGATAATGTATAGAAACTATTAGAAGTGCACCCATCGAATGTGCGTCGCACTGCCCAAAGTCATTTTGTGTCAAAAACCAACAATGAAATGGGTCATAAGACGAGGCATATTGGCTATCTTTCAAAACCAAAGCCGATCTTTTATCGTTGTTTTAAAATCTAGTAAGAATTGGCATGATCCAAAAATTTTGCAATTGCTTCTCCACTGCACTTACTTCAATTCACAAGAAACTCTTTTTAAGATGTGGGGAATAAAATTATTCCCCTCTTGTCGAATCCACCATTTTGCTAATCTATAATGTTGAACCAATGTTTAAGGTTTTCCAACTAATCTTAAAAATAAACTAGATATACCATGTGTTTTAACAGTATGTAGTTTGTAAGTTTGTTAATATAGTGCCAGAACTTTGAAGAACTGATTTTTAATAGTAAATTAAAATGAATAATTATTATTATGTATTAATGCTTAGCTTAAATGTTGAGAGCCATTGGTAACATTTTATGATTTTAAAAACTGTTCACCAAATCTGCCACAATAGAAAAAGAACTGTTTTTGTATTCAAAACCCATAAATTAAAATGCTTTATTGTCAGCCTGGTAAAAATATATAATATATATATATTATATTATAATACAATAGAGTCTATATTGGGTGACTCCAATTTCAACAAACTACTTAGTTATTATTTTAGTCAATTTTATTGTTTAACATAATATGAAATGTCTGTCTAATGTAGTACCTACCGAATTCAAATATTATTGGTATAATATCATGGGTTGCTGCTAAAAGTTGCCAATGGCTGTGCCTCCGGAGCAGGGCTCGAAATGACCGGAGCGCCGTTCCGGTTCATAAAATCACCGAAATTATCGCTCCGTTTCGTGGAAATAATAACTTGACCGTTTGAGCTAGATATGCCACATAATAAAAAATCTGACAAACTTACACTTACTTACAATTAGATAACTATGATAATATTTTTGTACAATTATCGAGCGCTCCGATTCGTAAAATATTGCATTTCGAGCGGTGCTCTGGAGCACAGCATGCTACATATTGTGTTATTTATAGAGTTGATCAAAGGTTGTAGGCCGGCTTTGAAATGTCAGGATTAAAAAGAAATTTGAATGAATTTTAAATTCACTGGTTGAGACACTGTATTGTGGGGGGGCTGACAGGGCTCT
Organism: Rhyacophila brunnea; assembly: GCF_057557595.1. NCBI lineage: Eukaryota > Metazoa > Arthropoda > Insecta > Trichoptera > Rhyacophilidae > Rhyacophila > Rhyacophila brunnea. The sequence continues at coordinate 1,629,023 of NW_028232882.1, read as the reverse complement.
AGTTTGGTGGCCCGGGCTTGGGGGGGGCATTAAGTGAGATAAACACACCCCACAAATCTGCTCTAATATTAAAAAAGTTGCGATATAATTTGATATTTTTAGTGTGTTTCCTGAATAATCAAAACGGCTATTTATCCAGTATTGTAAAGAGTCTCATATTACTTCGCTACCACAAAAAAGGGTTGCGACCATAACATTATACTGATAAATGCCGACAACTCAATAATTCAAGTAGATTTATTAAGAATACAAAAATTCTCTAAAAATAAATGGAATACCCTTAACTTTACCTAGCGAAAACCTGAGGTTTTGCGGAATACCATTTGGGGAACACTGCTGTAGAACATTACACTGCCTGGGGACCGTACACTGTACAATTTACTAATGACAGATATATTAAGTTGGATTTCACTGGATACTAATTTACATTATAGATGTTGCTGAATTGATTTTTTGAAGTGCTAAAATAATAAAATTCTACTACACTATAAAGTGAGTTGAACAAATTAATAACAGTTTTCTGTAATTAATTTATGTGCTGCCATCTCATGGGGTCAAATCTGAACTGACATCATATTGTAGATACACATGTTTTTTTGGTAGATTTTGCTACTGATGATAAATGTATAGTAAGTTACTTCAAATGATTTATTACTATGTTTATTATGATCCATTTTGTTTACAAATTATTAATGACTGTTTTTTGTATAAGTATATATAATTATGATAATTAGTTAATAAATCTATGTATGCTACGATATTCTTCTTAGCTAATAGCCTGTTTATAAGAGCATGGATTTACTGGCATACATATTATTGCGAGTTGCGACCATAACAATTAAATGCAAATGTAAATACATATTATAATGCATGTTGCAAGACTGCTTCTATGGATCAAAAAAGTTTAACGACTTCTGAATTTTCACGCGATAGTTGCAACTTGCATAATGTATTTACCTGCCAGAAAAAATATGAACTATACCGCGCAGAGCATTTTGACATTTACCAATATTCACAACCTATCAAATAGTACCATACAATAAGAACGTGTCTCACTTACACTTGAAGAATAAGATTAGCGAGACAGTCAGCACTTTTGCAAGTGCACAATTATTATCGCGATAGTTTAATTATTTACTCACTGTTGGTACCATAAAATCCATGCACGTGTTCACGCGGCATAAATTTTATATTATAGTTTTCCAATGTGATCTAGTTGAATGACACGTTGCATACAATAAATATATTATATGTACTTTAGTTCAATATATTTATATGCCCACGACAGCCGAGCGGTATAAGCATCGGCTTAGAATGTCGTGGGTCCCAGGTTTGAATTCTGGGTCTGGTAAATACACATATTGTTTCTCAATTTGTGTTTGGAGTGAGAGTATGGACCTAATAGATTGAGCAGGTGGCTAATATCCATTTCTCATAGAAACAAAAATCTGTTAATTCAAACCTCTACTCTGTGGAAGCCCATAATGATCCTATTAGGATCGGTCATGATAAAAAGAAAAGATGTTCCACAAAACCGTATTTACAAAATATTTAAGCGCTAACTGAACATGATGTGCGAGTTATCAAAACATTCACGTAATATACCTACATAATAATAGAAAGGTACTTAGTACAATTTACCAGATAAACCAATTAATGAAAAACTCAATAAACAATGCAGCATTATTTCAAACTAATAACAATAATAATTATTTAACTGACATACCTGCTTACAAAATTAATATATTATCTAATATGAACTGCCAATTTTTATCGAATTATAATCAAAATGTATTTTATTCAATTATATTATTGTATATGACCAACATTAAAATCTTATGAAAACGCTCCAACATAATAACGATTTTATTTCATTTTCAAAAGATATAATTATTATACATAGGTAAATTCACCATTTAAATAATATTGAAACGCCATTTTACGTAGTGCTATTATTTAAAATAAGTTATAATAATATTATATGACTTAAGTATTTATAAGATATCAATGTCAATTTAGAGTTTATGAAAAAAAAAAAAAATGTTTTCTGGTCTTACAGAAAGACAAAAAAATGTAGTAGTAATTAATAAATTAAATCAATTTTAATATTGTATTAAATCACTTTTCCGTGAATGAAAACTTATTATCAAAGAAAATATTATAATAATAATATGTTCAAGTATTCAAATTCAAATTGCACTTTGACTCTAGTTATCTATGAATATGACTGTTCTTAATTTCATATTTAAATCAAATCATCAGAATTATTAAATTAATCGAATTTTCAAATTGTTATGTTTGTAAATATAAATTAAATCGTCTAAGGGTATTGAAGCTTTAACTCAGTACATACTTTAATAGGTGTATTTAATGTAAAAAAAAAAATATCATTAAAAAATAACCACCCCACTTGGACTGGTAGTAAGCTATACATATAAGAAAATTCTACGTATTTGTAGTACTTAAGTATTAATTTTATTATAGGCTACAGATGTAATTTATTATTCTTGTTAGATGTAAAAACAATTATTTAAATGTCAATAGATAATTACTATGAATTAGATTATGAAGGTTTTAAGTAGGTATCTACACCAGTGGTAATGAACCCTTTCATTTCATGCAACGTTTGATTATAAGAAAAATTGATAATGGTCCGCAGATGACCACATGACCTTTTATAACTATCTTTTTAGACCAAACCAAACCTAACCTAACCTAGCCTAATCTACCCCAACCTAATCTAACCTTAGTGTGTGATAATGATGCATCGAAATGTATGAAAATATCAAACTTTAAATTAACAATTATTATTGGATTGAAAAGCATCTTCGCCGACAGGAAAAGATTACTATTTTATAATATATTACATGGGATAAACTGTTTCCGCCAAAAAAAAATAATAAATGGTCTCATATGCGGTCATCTGTGGCAACATTACAGATTACAATGAGTAACAGTAAAAAAAGTATCTCTTTTATAGAAATAGACCTTTTAAAATCATTTTTAATGGTGGTACCTCAGCTTTTTGGCTATTGTAGATTTCATCAACATCGATTCCCGTTACACTGCATATTACACACTGTGTCGAGTGTAGTTTCTAGATAGTGTGCCGATTTCAAAATTTCGCAGAACACTTGTTAAGAACAACTGATCTACACACTATTAAAATAATTCAATTACTAGGTTAATTAATATGTATTTTATAAGGCGCCTGCGGTAGGCGAGTGGTAACGTGTCCGCTTACGAAGTCATGGGTTTCGAGTTTGAATCTTAGGTCTACTACTACCAATAGGTGGAGCAAGTGGCTAACATCCATTTCATGAGGAAGCCAATATCCACATCGGATTGTAGAAAAAATGTGTTATTGATTCAAATGACTAATAAAATAATATCTATTCAATGTCTGAAGTGTAAAACCGTGTTGCTATCTATAAATTGCTAGACACAAAATCATTGCATAAAAACAAATGTGAAAAAAATATTATAATATCTACTTACTGCTCTCCTTTTACTATCACTGTCAGAAGCCATACAACCCGGGGTGTGTCCCAGATTCCTCCGACTACTGTCTATGTGTCTAAAGTGCCCAATTTCTGACTATGTACCTCGAACATGTGGCACTCATTGATAGCTCCATTTGTGCAGCTAATTTTTTCTCTTCTCTCTATTCCCAAATAACTTATTTGTATTATATGGACAGGCATTTGGTAAACACTGAAAATATACAATATCTGGTACACAAACTCAATACATTCATTGTAGAACGCTGTGTTGTTTTCAGGCATTTGTTTATTTATTTATTTATTTATAAAAAAGAGTATTACGGCATTACAGCTTTTGGCCAATGCGCCATAATACATAATACATACAAATTTGTTCATATTTGGGAATATTGTCATTGGCCAATTACTGACAAAAAAATATTTAACAATGACCATAACATATACGTACTTATTCTTTTAACTGTACCACAATAAGAATATACTTTCAATAATAAGAATAGTCAAACTGTCTCGTTTCATGGAGCTGTTGGGTACTGTCTCACTTTTCAGAAATACCCAAAACATTCCATTCATACGTAGGCAAAAAAAAAGAATTCAATATTTTGAGAGTTAATTTTTATTTTAAGAATGATCTTGCCACGATCTGGAATGCGACCCAGTATTATTAGGTCACAATGGGAATCTCTGGTTTATTGCGTATATTCATTTTGACTTGATAACAGCGATGCCAACCATACTATATACATACATAGTACAATACTATAATAATTTTAATTCAGCGAAAAATGTAAAATACTATAATTTTACGCCAAATATACCAAAATACTATAATTTTAAAGCATTCAAGACAAAAAATGTTCCTGTACTATATTTTTCAGAAATACCATAATTTTTACGCCTTTGTACTACAATCAGCATAGAAAAATATGGCAACACTACTGGGTAACTAACAAAAATCCTCATTTTTTATGTTTAACACTTTCGTAATTCGAAATTAAGGGAAAAATTGAAATATGCCTAGCGATAAATATAAAATGATTTATCGAAAATGTCTTCTTGAAATTGACAATTTTTAGAAATTGAAAAAACATCCCACACTGTCCCGAAGTGGTATGAGACTGATTTCTCAGAAGATTAGGTATTGTAATATCTATTGTATTCTGATAATGGTTTAAAAAAAATATTAGAAAATCGAGAACATAATTTTGTAAGGCGAACGAATTTATACTTTGATTAAATTAATTTGTATCTATGTTTAAAAAAATGTATAACTGTATCAATTGTAGTGAAAATATACTATTAAACTTAAAAAGCCGTAATGAGTTTCATTTGAATGTCTCCCATAATTATTTCATATTATATGCGCCAGTGGTGAAGGGTGGAGGTAGGCTATTGAGATCAGACATAAATAGTGGACACTGAACTTAGTCAGTCATACATATTTGTTTTCACAATTTACAGATAGTACCTAATGGTTAGTTTTCAAAATTCAATTAAGGGGGATCCTTATACCAGCAGAGGCACCTAGCGGAAAAATACGAGGCTTGCAATTTGAGACAGTTTTTTAATAATTTACAATTTCAACATTAATTAATAAATATGTATCAGAAAACATTAAAAAGGTGTTTTTTTTTTAAGTCAAAGATAAACTTACAATTCGAGTGCTTAAAGTCAGACAACGTTATCTACAAAAAAGTGTTTTTTTTTTTTTTTTTGAGATAACGTTATTTTACATTTACAGCTACATGATAGTCAAACAACGTTATGTCAATCTTTTCTAATTTCTTATTAAATTGTCAGTGAAATTTAACGCTAACTACATAAGTTACCCTTGTTTTCATATTTTTTTAAAACTACCCTATAAATTTTAACATCATCATAAGCAAGATAAATGTACAATACACAATAAATTATAAAATATTAACATTAGTTTTTAAATAAACATTTCCCTTGTTGAGATACAAGAATCTAAAATAACGATTTTTGGCTCTCCTGTAAAGTTGCACTTTTGTAGATAGTGTTGATTGACACTAAGCCCTCGAATTGTAAAAAAAATGTGAATTTGTGACATATATATGTCACGTCTAACGTTATTATTACATTATATTTATGGTCATATTTATTATTAAAATTTAGTTTATTAAATTTTCAATTTTTCACCGTGTAGATTTTTGACTAATTCATCGTTTTAATATTTTTTATATTTATTTTGAAAAACATCGATTTTTATAAAAATATAAATGTGTATAACTTGAAATCCTTTTTATTTATATCAAATTTTATTTAGGTATGGTCCCAATGAGTTAAGTATTAAGATACGACACTATCTAATGGAAATATGTTCGCACTGTGACACGAGTAGGTAGGGAACATAGTGTTTTAATCCAAAATACGACTTCTACAAATACACGTTGTGTCGTATTACATTGTACAGTACATGACGTCTACAGACATTCTGTCATATCACACTTCACAGTCTATAGACGTCGTGTCCGCGAATGTGTTAATTTGTGATGCCTCAATGTCCTCAGCCAAATATTATATTTGTTCAAGTTGATGAGAGACTGTGGTTGATCACTGTTAGTTTTGATACTGGATAATAACATCACGGCCTACTTGAAGTTGGCCATGCCTGTTACAAGCATTCAAGCAAAAATAAATAAAAAAAACACAGTGATTTCAGGACTCATCAGTCAGTTTATTTCATTTTATTTTACATATTATAAAAGTGAACGGAAAGAGAGATCAATTTCAAAATGAGTTAATGATGCCATCTTGTGGAGAATTTTGTAAGCTATTAGATAGCATACTTAGAAAAAAATTATAAAAATGATTGTCCAAGCACTGACATCAGAAAGAAAACATTTAAATTCAAAAGAAAGATCATTTTATCACAAACATTTGACAAAGAATATTAATATTTAAGTATATGTGTTGCTAAATTTCAAAACCCGCTATAACACTTTATCATTATTTTGAGAAAATCAATAAAAACTTTTTGAACTAAAAAGTTTTTTGAATGTTACAGTAGTGTTATAACGGGAATTGATAGACGCATTGATTTTGTTTGATAAATGACAGTCAATCATAGCGGATTTTGAAAGAGACGATAAAATATTCGTGTAGAGATTTTAATAACGAATCCATTGATATATCTATCTTAATTATTTCAAAAAAGTGTTATAGCGGGTTTTGAAATTTAGTGACACATATATTATATTTCTTTACTTTTCAAAACTATATAAATATTTAACCAGTGTGACTTGTGATTGTAATTAATATTAAATTGACACGTACGAAAACTTATATTTTATGTTTAATAAATAATGTAACTATTTCAATACAATTAATGTTACAATGATCTTTCTTTCTGCTTACCCTTCATATCTGATTGTAATTTTGATATATTATACTATTTTTTTATGTATCATTTTCTTATTATATAATACGGGGAATATCGTGAAATATAGTGAGATACCTATATTTTGGCTGACACGTCATCAGGATTAATCTTTACGTACATCTCTATGGGTCCACCCCAGTTACAAAAAAATCCTGGAAAATTTTGGATCAACAACGTGCATAGAATACCGGAAGAATTACCAGCAAGGCAAGCTGTGCAAGCGAAAACCTAAACGGCCGAAACTGAGATGGTTGGACTGAGCCAAAGGGGATATGAGGATGTTTAGCCCAAGCAATTGGAAAGTAAGCCCGCTAAGGGTTGTAGGATCAAAAATGATAAAAATAGTAATAAGGAGAGAATTTTTAAATAAATAACAATAAATCCACCCTGATACATACAAAATGTCCCACATGTCCTCTCGGGAAAGTTGTATTTATCCTATACATATGTATATTACATTCATAATAACAGAACTTGCGGTTCTAAATTCAGTCTATCGATAGTTTCTTGGGGCATACAATAGGTGGGGTTGATATCTTTGAGTTGTGTGTTTCCTAATAGAGAGAGGCCGGCCAATCCAAAGAGGGTGTGGAAAGGATCTGCAATGTCGCCGGGTCGGTCGCTGAAGCCTCCACTCTCCGCGTCTTGACAAGCCATGATAAATTGCTCCAGAGCCGCTTTGTCCACCCAATGCAATCTGTTTAACATTGCTAAAGATGCCAGCACCCACCTGATGATAAAAACAAACAACAGTCAATTAACATCTAATAGATATATGTATTATGTATTGTCATCTCCATTCTTTCGTATCACGTTAGAAAATTTACATGTTTAAATAATTTAAGAATAACGTCAGCAATTTAATTAAGAGAGAAAAATACACAATAAGTATCAGTTATCACAAACACAAGTATTTATCTGTCAACTAAAATATTATTTCGGCAGTATATTTCTATGTGATGTTATTACCTACCTACTAAAAAATGTTCTATATACTACCTAAATATTCATGTTTTCGCACTGTCAAAAACCTGGGTATTTTCAACGGTTAAATTATATATATGACATAATGTGCCATTTTATATATTATACATTATAATCTTATACCTATATATTGACATGGCCTCCGAAAACAAGCCAGAATCAACATTTGGCAGTTAAATAAACAGAGTTTATAAACATGAAGTTTGATACTTTTGCCACTAATGAAGACATAGTGGGAGTGACAGAGCAAGATAAAGCTATGCAATAAACTTGCGAGGCTATTCCAACATACCACTTAACATCCAAAAAGAACTGTGATAAACATATCACATTTATCACTTTTACAATAAATTAACCATCTGAACTGACAAAAAGTGCATACTTTTAACAATCCCTCTCTTGTCTGTGTTAACTTTTAAAGCAAGACGTCAATTACATATTGAGAATTGAGATGAAGGTGCGGCTGAAAAATAATTTATATTTATAGATCCCCACGAGCTGTCAAATAAATATCGAGTGACTAATAGTAATGTAAAGTTGTTTTACTACATGCTACAATGACATGACTAATAAAATTGTAGGTTTTGTTACCTATGTTTGACGTCTCAATCAAAATCTCGAGTATTTCGAGGTTCGGGTGGAAAAAAACAGAAATACGCCGGCATTAACAAACAAACATTTCACCGAATAGAGACTTGTTTCACACACGATATGTCTACCAAGCAAAATTTTCGCCATATCACGAATTTACCAATTATTTTAGATAACCGTCGATAGCCGCTGATAACCGGCTTGTATATGGAATGGCTTCCGTGTTAATTTGGACCAATGAAGATAGCGGAAACGTGCTAACTGTTAACTAATAGCTGCATTAAAGTAAGTAAAGTTGACAATAGCAAATAAAACCATAACCACATTAGTATAATTACTGCGCACTATAAAATCTCATCTGCGCATATTCATGATTAAACGGTTTAATTATAATATGAATACGTGTATTAATTAAGGCGCTAAGTACCAAAATATTAAAAACTGACATTTTTATAGAAAAATGTTCTACATACCAACGCCAATAACTTCAACTATAGTCTAAGTGCCTCAAGCAAGTCAAAAAAATACAGCAAAATAATTAAACCTGTCGACGTTGTAAGTCCGTTGGCGTGTTTTATTTATAATGGTGTAAGTAGCACTGCAGTGGTCAACGGCATTCAATATAAAATAGCTGACGATGGTGTGTTGACACTTGCGAGTTCTTAATACCTAAAATTATAGGAGCTACCGTGATTGCTTCACACTGTAAAACTACATTTTCAAAAGGTCTGCTTCATGAAATTTTACTGCAATGACTCGGTATTTTGTAACGATTCGTATGTGCCCGCCACTATTCGACAGAGACAGAATTTTCACGCTAGCCTGACACACGCAATTGAACAATTCAACAATTTGAAGAGAGATATTTGCAGTTTACAGATATCGAGCCAATTGTTTCCTTCTGTATCAATCCTTTTACTTGCCAAATAAATGTAATGGAAATGGCCGCATGTATTGCAGATTTTGTTCAAGGTAAGACTAAGAAGTTAGAAATTTTGGAGCTTAAGAATGATATTTTGCTTAAATCCTTAATATCAGAGGACTTTTGGAATACAGTGGACAGAGAAAAGTTCCCATTTTTGAAAAAAGCGGCATTTAAAATTGAATCATTTTTCGGTTCGACATATTTATGCAAATCATTGTTTTCAAACATGAACTTAATAAAATCAAGATATAGATCTCGACTCACCGATGATGTTTGCTAACAGGATTATCGTCATACTCTCCTAATTATGAGGCACTGGCCAATGATATGCAATGCCAAAGATCACATTGACATATTGATATTCTATTTTTTTATAAAATGTTTTCTTTGTATTTGTGTTTTTTGTTTAAGTTTTGTAAATACATTTCTTTGTGTGTATGCAATTTGAATAATAGTTTTATTATTTTGAAACATTTTTGTTTATTATTTATTAATAAATTATGAATATAAGAAAATAAATTATGGTTATGGAAGGAGTTTGTCGATTAAAAATAGGTGGTGCCCGCCACCCTACCAATATTTTATAATGTGCTCTAGAGTACAAAAAGGTTGGGAACCCCTGGTCTAAAGTGTAGTTGCCCAATTCTGGGAAGGCAAACCGTACCTACATGCTACATCCTACAACCGCGTTACTAATACGAAATCGTGAGATAGCTGCTAGACTGCTTGATTCTTATAATCTTCACACCGTATAATATGTCTTGATCTTCAAATAAATACTGTCCTCCGCTAGAAGTCTTGATTATTGGAACTCATCCTACTCTAATCTCCTGGCCGAGACAAGCTGTTTATCATATCAAAAAGGAAAATATGCTGCTGCAGTGACGAGCATCAGTTATTCTCTTTTTACCTCCACCATAAACAATAGGCTAGAATGCTAACCTGTTGTTTTGTGGGTCTGCGACAACCCGTAACTGAATCAAATTCACATCTTCTTTTTTTTTAATGACCAAGTGGATTGACAGAATAACCAACAACTAATCCTTGTGCAGAATTCTTGGAGCAGAATTGGCGATTTAGTTTTACTTATCAGCTAAATGCATTAATTAAAAAAAAATACCATGAGTAACATAGATCAGGCAGTTTTTCTGGTCTCCCATTGAGGCCTCCGCTTGGCAATTGCCGCTCGCAAAGCCACCAGCCCAGTTCATCAGCTCGCAGAACGTCCAACCGTTGACAGACAGCCAACAAACCAACACAGCAGTATATGAGACCTGTTGAATCAAAAAGGAAATTAGTTATATAAAATCTGTAGTCATTTCCCACTAAATCATAATATACACCTAAATGGCTCTGAGGTACAAATCAGTGGCAAAGACCCCATAGTAGGCGATTATTTAAAGCCTACCTTATTAAGAAAAATAATATATAATCGCACATTGACGTATTTAAATAATCATTTATAAAAATAATTTAGTTCTCTAACTATTCTGTCGTATATATATTTCGAAGAATACCTGTATTCAACAACCAGCCAAATTTAGTAACATTGTAATAAGTAATGTAAAGGATGGAAGCAAGGGTTAGAACATAATTTCCGTTAGTGCGTAGTATTCTTAAATATGGTTCTATTATCAGGTGTCCTTATGAGGTTTACTATAAGGATATTGTAGAATGCGTCCAGAACACAATTTCCTCGATGTCTTTTTTTAAGACATATGCATAACTATTTTCCATTTGATAATTCGTCTAATGATTATTTTCCGGCTGCCTTTCTACAAGGCATGCTTCCTTTCACTCTCTTGTCTCGTAGGTCACTTCTGCTCTTGAAACATTTTTGCCTGTTATCGCGAGGTATGGTTTCCAATCCTGGTGCCCTAAAGAATTTGAATTTACATGCGCCTGTCAATTACCTACATAGTAAAATGATGATTTTTATTCTGGATCGGAACCGTTTCCTCGTGTCAAGCCTATCAGGCACCATTAGCGAGGGGTGCAAGACTACAAGACTATACAATGCGCTCCCCAAAGACGTCGACATTTTCAGTGACATGCTATGTATTTTGTATTCGAAATTTTATGTTTCTGTATAAAATTGTACTTTTTTTTTTATTACCATTATAATTATTATATAATATTTTCTTCTCTCTTGTGAGGGTAATATTTGTTATAATGTAAATCTCACGTTGTAAATGTGTTGAATTTAGATTTGTTATGTCCACAATGTTTTGTTTTCTTAAATAAATAAATTTAATATACTTGAAAAAGAAGGGGAAGAGACATCTCAGCCGTCATATCATATTGATAGGCTAATGATGAAATTGACAGTAAGTCAGTAAGGCAAAGGGTTTCACCTGCATGGCTCTCTGAACCAGGTCTTGATCCGAATCCTCCATCGAAGTTCATACATGTTGTAACAAATTCAACAGCCTGCTCGACATCAATAGCCTCTAGCCTGTGAAGTAACGAAAGACAAAGGACGGCACAAAATGAAAATCTCGTGTCCACCTCTCCCGATTTGTCTCCTGAAACGTTAAATGACGAATAATTAGAATTGTGTAGTTTTCATTAACCCTTTTTGGCTGTTGTAATACTGCAGACTTATTAATGGATTCCTTAAGGTCCATACTCCGCCTACCAGAGGCACCTAGCGGAAAAAAACGAAATTTGCATTTTGAGAATTTTTTTGATAATATACATTGTAGACTGTGGCAAGTATAACGTGAATCGCGGCCGTTTCAAGAACTACAATCCTACATAGCCCTTTCCTCTTCGTTTCCCTCGCCCTGCAATCATTTGACGTTCGTTATTTGTGCGTGCTGCAAGTTCGTGTGAAGTGTTTAAACGTGTTAATAATGCAAAAAGTGTTGAAAAGTGGTAGCAGAAGGATTATAAGTTGTGATATAACCATATAAGAAAAAAAAACAAAACCACTGGACGAATAAATAAAGTTGATTCAATGACAGGTAGATATTTTTTGACATTTCAGTGTTACCATATTATAACTAAAAATATCCCGGAGACTGGAAAAATATTGTTGTCAGGTATTGTATTCGATATTCACATTCTGAACCAAAGTAGGGGGAAAAAAGTCTACTAATATGTACTGGCAATCCTTTCATAATATATTGCAGCGCCACGACGGCGGCCATGACACTTCAAGTTATAATTTTCGCAGTGTAGTGTTTAAATTAAGAACTAAAAACATTAAAAGGGAGAGTATTTTTTATTTGAAGTCAAACTCCTTCAACTTACATTAACTTACAATTTAAATAATTACAAGATAAAAAGAACTTTTTATATACCACGTTTTTAAATTTCCTGTTGAATCATATAAACTTGACAATTCCATGTATTAATAAAAACTTTTTATTGTACTTGATAGAAATATTGAATAAATATAAAATACTGAAATGTCATTTTGACATTTCATATTGATTTCCATAGTAACGCACGTATATATTAATAATTTAGTTGCTAGGACCCCCTTAGCAACCAACAATAATAACTTTCCAAGCAAAACAGAATTAACTGAAAATGAATTCAATTCTGCTTAAAAATGGCTAAAAGTATTAAAAGAAAGCATTGTCGTCGTGTTCTGAAATATTCTAAAAGTTTCAAAAGCTAGTCGGGAAGTTAGTTAAAAATCTTCAATCGTCCAATATAAATCTTGGACAAACAAGAAAAAAATGTACTGGACACACAAGAAAAAATTAGTACTGGACAAACAAGAATACGAGCTAATAAAAACGTGGTAAAAATGTTATAAAACATGAATTCATTAAAGGTACCCATCTTTTACTATATATTAATCAAATCAGGCTATAACTATGGGAAAATCTAAATTTTTCATTCAGAGTTTTTAGATCTACAACTCAACGCAACGGCTGATGGGTAGGCTAAATCCTCAGACAGACAGTACACAAACTGCGCTGGTGCGTGTGGTTATGCTCACCCACTAGCCATTGCATTGCGTACAGTAGCTGGTAGTCAAAAATATATATATTCATACCTGTGAAAGATCCATTACTTTGTTGAAGTGACGTAATATATGATACCACTCCATCTACATTAATTGAATCGATTTCATCATACATGGTTAAGATTTGAACAGCACTCAGCGTGTACAAGATGTGAGGGTCGTGACCCATACTGGCTGAGAAACCACCAGTCTCCGGATCCTGACAGGATTGGATAAATTCGATCACTTTACTACGAGGTATTCTGTAAACGGAGAAAAATATTTTATATTCCATACAAAATCTTGAAAAATAGCCTGTAATTCACACGTTTAATCTAAAAAGCATAATAGACGTTTGCTTCACGATGACAGAAGCAAGCGCAACAATGGCCGGTGACAATAGGAGTATTTTTCCATGAACAATCTTGCTGGAAGTATGGACACTAAACCAAGAGATGTCACGGAGAGTTGAAGCTTTCGAGATGTGGCTGTATCGACGCATCCTCAAAATTCCTTGGACACCCGGGTGACAAATGTTGAAGTTCTCAATCAAATGGGAAAGGACCGAGAAATTCTACATAGTATCAAAACCAGAAAACTAGAGTACCTCGGTCACATTATGAGAGGACAAAAGTACCTACAGCATTCCCCAACTTGTCATTCAAGGAAAGATCAATGATAAGCGTAGCAGAGGACAACGCCGCATTTCATGGCATAAGAACCTCGTGATTGGTACGTGTGTAACTTCACTGAACTGTTCCGGGTAGCAGATAAAAAACCTAAGATTGCCTTGATGGTGGCCGACCTCCGCTAGGGGATGGCACAATAATAAGAAAAAAGCTTTCGTTGGTTTCTGGGTTTCAATAGATTATATTATGTTTTAAATATCAATCAGAAGGTAATGGATAAATACTGGCCAAGCCTTTGTCTGGTTTTGTCGTCAATAGTTCAAATTAAATCCTGTTTATTATTAGTAATGAAAGGTATTTTTTATTGTTTTATTATAAACTGGTGTAGTATTCGATGGCTCAGTTCCATGGTGCTACAACTAGGAATTAGTAGTTTGGATTAATGGCTGATCAAAGTTTTGACTCACCTAAACTGATTTGTAAAAAAGTGACAAAACATTGGCCCTACAAGAACAACTAGTATTTTATTTGAGTTTTAATTCGAGTAACTTTGTGGAACTGAAGAGGAGCTATCTATATGAACATCAAATCAAATCAAATTTATTTATTTTTACATATGGTGAACATAACAAATTACAGATTCAAAACGCTCACGGCATGACATAAAATAAGTAACACTTTTGAAAACAAAAATACAGCAACATGTGAACAAAACGTAATAAAATAAGAAAAGAAATAAAATAAAACAACAAAAATAAAAGTAGATGGAAGCACACAGAGTGAACTATTGATAGACCCTATCTTATAAAAAACTTATAAAACAACGTCCACCTAAATTCACCCTCATGTAAGTGGAATATATCAATATCCGAAGCGTTTCATTAAACATGGTTATCGCCCTCCCAATTGGCATTGGCAGGTTAGTTCTGCACCTTGGGAGAACAAACAACGGATGCTCTCGATTCCTAAGGTAATTATCAGTAACATAACTGAGCCATCGAATCGTTCATTGTGATTTCTACATTTAGAAATGTAAACTATAGGCTGTTCTTCAAGGTTTGTTTTTAAGATATGAAGTATTGTATTTTTGCCAAAAAGATTAAAATAGAGCTTTGGATGTAGGTGAAGATGGATGAGCGATGGAAGGGTAATTAACTGAAGTCTGATGAAGGATGTCTGAGGATGACGTAGATTACGTGTAAATATGCGGTTTAATAGAAGTACAGTGATACAATGGTAAAAGATAACAATGAGGTAATATAGTGTGATAGTTCTGTAGATACATTGTGGAATGAGTAGGTAGATCGAGTGAGCTATTTGTTAGATTGTTCTAGCCCTTTTATTTAACACAACACGGTTAAAATAAATGCTTACACAAGTATCCCAGACTTTTTGTGAGAAAAATATTTGGTAATTGTGCCGCAGATGCCGTCATGAGCTTTTATAATTTGTTTTTACGAAAGCAGTCATTCCATGACAGCATCTGCGGCACATTTACCAAATATTTTAATACTATAACAAACATTAATAATGTTACTGAGGTGAAAAAGTGCTTACTTGCAAGAAGTAATTTGACTTTTTTCTTTTCTTTTATTTTGTTAACTGTCAATTCATGGTGGAACTGCATTGTAGAAATTGAAATAGAAATAGAAAATGTCCCACTGAGGCGGACGAAACCGGTCCTAATATATTAATTAAAAGTGGAATAAGTACTATAAAAAAATTGCGTTTTATTAAATAAAAACAACAAGTAATTTGACTGTCAATTTTGTATGCAAGAAAATATATTATGTAATGAACAAACATATTTTTCGCCTTTCTCACCAAGTCAGCATTAAGCCGCGTTGACACGATCCAAGTTGACTTAGACCGAGCGCACTCGTTTGAGACATCTTCATACTAATTATTCCTATCCAAGCCAGCTTGGATGAGTAGGACGCGGTCTGAGTAGCTTGATTAGTATGAAGCTGTCCTGTATGAGTGCGCTTGGATGGCGCTCGGTCCAACTGTACTTGGATCGTGGCAACGCGGCTTTATTCAAAACTGCTGACAGCCTGTGAACCACTAAATAAATAAATTATATAAATTTGAGAACTTAGTTCACACGGATCTGTTGACAGCAACAGAGCTAACTTTTTTTAACGAACACTGTAATATATTAATAGTAGACATGCGTCGTTCTCGAACGTACGAATCTTTTTAAACTAATCGCAGTACAGGAAGAAACGTGGGTGCGAAGGACACGCTGCCCGCCGAACTGAATATGTCGTTCGAGGCGAACAAGATTCGCGAGAGTGTGCGCGCAGTATAGGAAGAAACATGGGTGCGAAGGACACGCTGC
This sequence comes from Rhyacophila brunnea, assembly GCF_057557595.1. Taxonomy (NCBI): domain Eukaryota; kingdom Metazoa; phylum Arthropoda; class Insecta; order Trichoptera; family Rhyacophilidae; genus Rhyacophila; species Rhyacophila brunnea. The sequence continues at coordinate 1,612,686 of NW_028232882.1, read as the reverse complement.
CCGCCGAACTGAATATGTCGTTCGAGGTGAACGAGATTCGCGAGAGTGCGCGCGCAGTATAGGAAGAAACGTGGGTGCGAAGGACACGCTGCCAGGCGAGCTGAATATGTCGTTCGAGGCGAACGAGATTTGCGAGAGTGCGCGCGCAGTATAGGAAGAAACGTGGGTGGGAAGGACACGCTGCCAGGCTAGTACTATACATTTTATTACGATAACAAAAGACACAATTGACCTAATCTGTCCGAACAAATCACTATCCGTAATTGACCTATTCGGTCGGAGTCCTTATTAAGTGACTCATTTCCCATATCTAATTAATAGTTGTACCTATTGGTAAAAACTGTTTTTCGTGGTGTATTGTAATTAAATTCATACCTTATCAGGTTTAACCTCACCTAGCAACCACAAATAACACCGGTTGTTTCTATTAAAAATAGCCACTGTACAAAAATAACTATAATCGCGAAAATGTCATAACTTTTTACCTTGATGATTTACCCATGAGTTCCAAGGCTGTCAGTCCCCAGTACATTCCAGACAGTCGAAGAAATTCTGTCATGCAGTATTCATAGTCATCCTTATTCGTGCCATACGCTGCTAAATAGTCGGAATGCTTATTAAGAAGTAGTGTTCTGGGACGGTCCTCATCTAACACAACATCTTTCAGAACAGACATTGCTAATCTTATGATTTAGCTTTGGTATTTTGCTGTAAGTCAATAGCAGTGTATCAGTAATAACTAAAATGACATTTCTCATTTCAATTTCACTAAAAATTTAACTTGTTCCTACGCAAATACATTGCTGTTGGTAGCAGTGTTGCCATATTTTCAAACTGGAATTATAGTACCGAGCCTCCAAAATTATAGTATTTCGGCCAAAAATATAGTACGCGTTGAATGACAAATACTTTTCTGCATTTTCCAAAAATAACGCGTACAGTAATAAAATTAACGTCGCCTTTTTTTTAGACAAAAATTTAAATGTAAAGTAATTAACGTCTCATTTTTTTAAACAAAAATTGAAACGTAAGGTGTTAGCGTCTCGTTTTTTTGCAAAATATTCAGATGTAAGGTGATTAACGTCTTTTTTTAGACAAAAGTTAGGTGTTTTAGTTCTCCCGAACAGCTTGAGCACTATTTTTTTCATCTATTTTTCCGAATTTTCAAAATTATAGTATTTTGGCGTACTATACCTGTTTTATATCGTACATCATTGATATACTACTAGATGAGCAGTTCCCATACAAGTGTCATTTTAAAAATGTACCACAAAAGATTTAACGAATATCATCTTTATAATATTTCCTTGTAGGTATAATGCGTTAAGACCGTTAACATGGATTCCCGAATTTCACCCGTATTGCCCTGGCTGTAAAACTAAATTTGCGTTCTTGGAATAGTGAACCTAAGGCCATCCTCCCACGGCGCAACTGAAATCTGATGGAACTGGTTTGTGAAAGAACTCATAAACTGACCAATGTGATGCTTCGCACACGGCGCTACTGAAACCCAGTTGAAATAATAATCACATAACCTCAAACTGTCAAACTCAACTATCAACCGTGTTGTACAAAAACTGACAACACGGGCGCTGCAGCGTTTACATAAGGTTATTTTGATTTTCCAATTAATATTTAACCAATTTTGGTAAGAAAATATGATTTTTCACCGAAATCTAATGATGTTGGTACCACTGTTTTACGGTGACTGGAAACTTCAGAGACCGCGCGACTAGCATGTCGCATCTCTTCGCGACCGTTTTGAAGCTGAGAGATTCCAGTCTCGCCGTCAGCGAGCCGCCATTGAAATACATTAGCTAGATACTGGCTGGAATTTTAGTTTCAGTTCCGACGGACATAAGTTGCGCCGTGGGAGGATGGCCTAAGGGTGGCTGCAACGCAAAACAGACAGAGCAAGTCGTCATGCGCTGACTATTAGTTAGAGTAAGATGCAAGCTAGACCGGGCTTACTCAGTAAGTTTTAACAAAGGCCGACTCGCTGAAAATCAGGCGTCATTTTAAGAAGCATATGATTCATCCAGTAGTATATCAATGTCGTACATAGTACGCGGGCCAAAATTATAGTACAAATACTATAATTATAGTACGGTTGGCATCACTGGTTTGTAGTAATTGTACCGTGTTATTTATTATGTTGGTGTTGGTACTCGATAGTTTAGTTTAGAGTATATTATCTATGGTTTCGACGGACGTGAAAGTGTGCCAATACGAAAAAAAACGAATTGATAAAAATGGTGACATGATTTGTTTATTTTTATTATGATGATATTATGACATATAAATACGATTCCTGTTATATAATAAACTGTTTTTCTTTTTATCATAGCAGATACGATTGTGAAATTAAATACGTCTACTAAACAACTCGAATAAAATATGGCAAATAAATTGAATTAACTTAGTCTATGGAATAAGCAAACAAACTACTGTCAGTGTCAGTGTCATGTGCACTATAACCTAATATAGCTTTAATGATAACACCGGTTTTGAAATTTGAAATGAAATTATTATTTCTCACCTCATTCTACATTGCTTTATTTCTAGCATTTAGATTTCATCTAAGCTTATGTTACTATTGTGAATATATTCTGAATTTTTTGGAATCACAGGAAACCGACAATATTTATGATTACATTCTAGGTTAGTAAACATAAATTAATATATTTTACCATTGCATTGATTGAAGTGAATTTGGTAATAGTGCCGTAGATGACCGCATGACCTTTTATAACTTTCTTTTTAACCAAACCCACCCTAACCTAATCTATCCCAATCGAATCTAAAGCCGCGTTGACACGGTCCAAGTACGATCCAAGTACACTTGTACCAAGTGCCATCTAAGCGCACTCGTATGAGACAGCTTCATACTAATTATTCCTATTATTATATTATTACATATCTTTTAAAAATATAACATTCTTCACTGAACACACGTAATTTGGAACAAATTTTAAAACAGAATTTGAAATAACACCTGAAAATAAATGCAAATTTTTAAGTTTCGGCATAAATAGATATTGCATTGACAGCTTATTTGGAAGCCAAATCACCGGATTGCAATGGTTGAGGATTCAAGTCCCATTCAGTGCAATTATTAAAATTTTTGTTTCTAATAGATATGTTTCTGACGTGTTCCAAATCATCTATGTGAATGATGTTTCATTTTCAGTTGGCTGTGGGACTGCGGGATCCCTTATTGCTAACCGTTTGTCGTCTCATTTGGATATCAAAATTCTTATATTGGAAGCAGGCGGTTCCGGTGGTCCTCTGCTGAACCCCCCCGCACTTGGCCCATTGTTACAAGGCTCCTATCACGATTGGCAATATGAAACAATGCCGCAAGAGAACTCTTGTAGGGCAATGGAAGGAAAGGTAAACTGAAGTACCTAACTAATTAATAGTAGATAGTTGTAACTAATTTGTTTCTGTTATGTATTGAAGGTAATAATTTTAATAATAATACTATTTCTATTTATAATGTAGATAAATCTTCAGACTTAATTAATCCGGATACTCAACCTGTTTGAATGCATTCAGCATGGCTCCCACAAGGGGGGCTAACAGGACTCCAGCCTGGGGGCCCGGGCTTAAGGGGAGCTCTGCGTGGCAGGTCGATCAGTTAAGAGAGATAAACACCACAAATTTGCTCTAATAGTAAAAAAATCGCCTGCGGCGCGGCGCTATTTAAAGGGTAGAATTTTATTTTACAATTCTTTTTAGTGTATTTCCAGACTAATTAAAATGACTACATATTTATCGAATACGGCAAAGAGTCGCATTCCTTGCACAGAATTTACACAATTTACCTTGGATTTTCGCGAAATACCATTTGGGGAACATTACTGTAGAACATTACACTGCCCTTAACCTTAGCAATCGGTTGGGGGGCCGGCAAAATCATGGCCTGGGAACCCACTTCAGGATCTGGGGGCCATGGCCTTCAGGCGTCATTTATATTTTTGATCGTTAAAGTCTTGACGATGAGTTTATCAGCTTTTCTTCTTCACTTTTATTTAACTTTTGTTGCTCAATTTAGTATTCATTTGACAGAGGTTCTTAGTGAGATTCAATTAACTCATTAACATCCTTGTTGTTGACGACCAAGTTTAGTTCATTCATTAGGTTAACTAATTTAGTTGTGATAGTTTCCGGAGTTTTCTGTTTCTCACTCATGTTTATAAATTTATAAGGGTGAAATATTTACATAGATAAATAAACTGGCAAAACACACAACGTATCGGCACGTGTCCTAACGCAAGACAAAACTTGTTTACGTATTTGAGAAGGTGACGAGGAGCGGAGGAGAGAGGAGCAAGTGCATGGAAGTGCGCAATTTTTGCATTATCAACAAAGATCTATATTTTAAGAAATGTACGAAAGTAGAATGTATGAAAGTCAAGGACCGTCTATAGTCTTGACAATGCTGTAACAACATTTAGCTATCATTTAAAAACTCTAAATGTGTGAAATTTAATGACATTAATATTACTATTATTATTATATGGTGTGGCTTAAGCGTCGGCCTATAGCGTCGTGGGTCCCAGGCTCGAATCCTGGGTCTGGCAACTACACGTCATAGTGTTTTTCAATTTGTGTACGAGTCAGAGTGTGAACCTAATAGGTTGAGCAAGTGGCTAACATCCATTTCTCATAAAATCAAAATCTGTTAATATAAACCTCCATTCTGTGGAGGGCCCATATGATCCTATTAGGATCGGACATGAATGGAAAAAAAAAAAAATAATATACTGTTGTGAGTTTTTAGTTACGATTAAATCCTTTTGTTAACTGACTTATTCTTTTCATATTCAGAAATGTAAATGGCCGATGGGAAAAATTATCGGTGGATCGGCGAAACTGAACAATATGATACATCTCCGGGGATATCTGAATGAGATGGTAGCTTGGTTTGACGGTAAATACAATATCTCTCAACTGTCTTCTTTCATTGAAGAACTAGAAACGTGGGATCTATCATACGAAAAACTCCCGTTCAAAACTATAATGTCAGAAGCAATATTGAAAGCTGCCAATGAACTGGGTCACGGAATCAATAACCTCAACGAAATCAACCAAACAGGATTTATGGAAACATTGGTCAATCAACGAAATGGAGGAAGATGGTCAACTTCTCATAGCTTATTACTGAATCATTTTCCGAATTGTAAAATCATAATCAATGCGTTTGCTGAGAAAATATTATTGGATCCGATAACTAGTACAGCAAATGGAATAATTTATGAAAAGTATGGAAGAAAGTATGAAGCGATTGCCAGAAGAGGAGTTATTTTAACTGCGGGAGCTATCGCTTCTCCTAAATTACTTATGTTGTCAGGAATAGGCCCTAAAAGTCATCTTGATGATATGAAAATCACCACTATAAAAGACCTTCCAGTTGGAAACAATCTAATCGATCACGTTACTACCGGATTAGATTTAGTGTTGTTGAATACGTCATTGGATTTTGACTTTGAAAATCTTTTAAGTCCCGTCAGTATGTGGGACTATTTTGTGAAAGGCACCGGTTCATGGACTTCTAACGGGTGTGAAGTGATTGCCATTTTAAAAACGTGCGAATTGAATACATCTCAAGACCGAAAAAAAAATTCTGATTGTAGTAATACTTTGCCGGATTTACAATTAATGATTTTATCTGTTGGACTATCACTCGATAATGGTGTTCACTTACGAAACACTATTGGAATCACAGAGAACGTTTGGCAAAATTATTTTAAGAAAATCATTCATAACAACTCAATGTCAATTCTGCCAATTGTTTTACATCCAAAAAGTAAAGGTTTTGTTAGATTACATAGTAATATACCATCAGATATGCCTATAATTGATCCAAATTACTTTTCGGATAATAGAGATATCGATGTTGTACTTAAAGGGATCAAATATATAAAAAACCTTTTGAAAACAGACTCTATGGAAAAACTGGGAGCGATCATTAATCCAAATAGTTTTCCTGGCTGTGAGCACTTGGTGTTTGATTCTGAAGAGTATTGGGTATGTTATGTTAAACAATTAACTCTGACATCATTTCATCCAGCCGGTACATGTAGAATGGGGCATCCCGAGGCCATCACGTCTGTTTTAGACTTTGATTTTAAAGTCATCGGAACTCGGAATCTTTTTGTAGCTGATGCATCGATCTTTCCTACAATGCCGAGTGGAAATATAAACACAGCTGTTGCTTTGGTAGCGAGTATTTTTAGCGAACGACTTATAGAATATAACAAAAATATGAATAAATCATAATGTCAAACCGTATTTAACTTCACTGTGATGAAGAATATCGAACAATTCTAAGACTGTATAAATAATGGATGAGCTAGAGAGACCTGATGATTTCATAAATGTTGAAACTTAATAACAAATTTTCATTTTAATTTTTGTGGAATATGATAAAACTTCGATGCCTTCCTTCCTTCTTTCTGCACACATATTTCCTATCTGCTTTCCAGTTGTCTCTTTAAGTACTCTAACATTCATGCTGGAATTGCAGCAATATCGTCCTGCATCCATTCTTTTAAATTGTCAATATTTTGCAGTCTTGTGACATAGACTTTACTTTTAATGTAACCCGATAGTAATCACAAGCATTTAAATCTGGAGAACTTCCAGCCCAAGGGACATCGACATTCCGTGAAATCTTATGCCCCGGGAATAGTTGAGGCAAAACAGTCAAGTCCATAATAGTACCCATCTCAATTTGCATGTAACTATGGTTCCAGGAATTATGTAAGAGTTTTACGTAGCGACTTGATGTAACTGCTACGCCTGCACGGTCTTCTAAAAAAATGCAGATCAATTAATCCAAACCGTGTTTCTTCATGGCTAGTAAAATGACAATGGTTGAGATATCGCATTCCCCACCAATTACTAATATGCATATGAAGATCATTATTGATTATCCTTCATAGTTCAATGCGTAAAGCGCTGGGTTTTCATCCGTAGGCTACGGGTTCGATTCTCAGTGAGGTCACATTTATGTGATTTTATCAAAGCCTGGGTGTTTGTTATTGTTGCTCTTCTATTACTATTTACATTACTGTCATTAGGCCTCGTGACCTGTCGTAGTGTTAATAAAATACATATTATAAGGGGTTGGAACTCTTCTTGCTTCCTTTTATTATAAATTATAAGTTGTGAGTGTCTCGAAGTGTATACGGTATATTTTATCTTTGATAGTAACAATACAATAATTTGATATAACGCGAATACAATAAGTTTGCATAATTTATACTGGAACTACGGCGTAGTCAGATCTTGTACCTAGTTCAATCGAATAGCTCACTTGACTCTGATAGGGCTTACGGCTAACCGCATTTATCCTTTTTCAGAGTGCAAATAAGGCTACTGTAGTGAACCAGGTGAATTAGATAGCTTGACAAAGCCAGGCTCGACTCAATTCTAATTGATAACTGAAGGCCAAGCATCGCCTTATATAGTCAAATACGCGACCCCTTCTCTGCCGTCTATGTGATAACGTCTACGCGCTATGGTGGAAGCGCGCGATAGTGGGGCGCCCGGACGATACTGTATTCGACGTCTGATGAGTGAAACAGATAGTATTCGACGGCCCCACTCTAAAATATATTTTTTTATGTGTCTTTAACAGGTCTCTATGGCTCATCCTGCTTAATGTATTCCAAAGCAGGAACTGATAAAATATATTTAGAATTAAGTATTGTTACATATTTAAGAATAAATGCAATAATACTATGTAATACTATCTTAATGTACCTTATACGATTAAAAAAATATGTTTTTTATTGCAAATTTTTTTTGTACATACACTGGACTTTTTATTTTATGAGATGTTTAAATTGAGGTGCTGAGAATTAAACCAAAGAGTATAAGTGACAAAAAATGATTTAGGAGTAGTTTTCACATCACCACATATCATTGGGGAAGTGTGGAGGTAGGCTGTGAAGATTCCACATAAATAGTGCATACTAAACTTTGTCAGCCAAACGTATTCATTTTCGAACATACATAATTCTGAAAACACCATGAAAAAATAATATAGCCAATACAAAAAATCTTTTTTGAAAAAAGTAAGACACCCGGCAGGATCGAACCTGCATCTCTTGGGTATCGCGCCCTGTGCATTACCACTATGCTACGATTGCCTTGCTTAATTGCGACAAATATTAACTATTGGCCTTTTTAATACCTGCTCATAAGCGCTCTCTAAATTGAGTTATGGTAGGTGATCGGTTCTTGTATTCTAAATTAAAATATTTATTACTTTAATTACTCACCGACATCACGGATCACTCCTGTTCAATAATTCAACAATTCCTGTATGTTTAATAATTTGAATGGTACATTCTTAAAATCCTGTGAATTATTCGTTGAATAAAAGAAATAGTATTTGTTTTCATTGAACTAAGACTACAATACGTATATAGTATTTGTTAGTTTTTAAAATTCAATTATACCCTGCCTAATCCAAGTCATAGTACTTAGATAATAGTCAAAAAATATCATAATTTTAGGTTTTTTATAAATAGAAGAATATTTTTTATCGATTATGGTTTGGTATAGGCATATAATGAATTTAAAAAAACTAACCAACACCATCTGTAATATGTATTCTTAAATCAATGAAAACAAATAAGTATGATCGAAAAAGTGTGCCCATAGCATAGGTACCTAAACTAACAAATTGTATTCTTAGTTCGATGAATACAGATAAGTATGAGTGACAAAGTTTAGTGTGCACTATTTATGTTAAATCTTAACAGCCTACTCCCCTCGCTACTACTACTACTACTTACTAGCCGCTGTCGATTGATTTGCATAATCTAAAAAATTAAACACACAGTGACATCTGTTTGAATAATTATGAAATTCTAAGCCAAAAATTATCGGTATTACAGCGATTGTAGTAAGAGCTTCACTCCACATTCAATGTGTCCTTAAAAATCTGCAGCCTATCAGATACTGCCATAGTAATATCGCGAGGCATAGAAAAGGTTAAATTTTAGTTTGTTGAGAATTTACAAACATTTTACTAAAATTTAAAAACACATAAATGTAATCTGATTTACCACAGAAAGCCAAATGTACAAACATGTTCACGCCATACACGGATATAATTTGAATGTTTTGGATTGACTTGCCCTCATTCAAATACTAAAAATATTAACAAACATTAAGTTTATTTTCTCTGAATAATTTTATTTTGATTATAATTTTTTCTGAGACCGCATTTACAGAATGTTGAAAACTGTTATGTTGTATTTACAATCGCATATTTATTTTTGAAATTGATTTACTCAATTTAGTCGCCGGTGGACTTGTATTATAGCGCCTGTACACGTGCATAGATTTACTGGCAGCGATAGTGCGTATTTTAAACTATCGTGACAATAACTGTTTACACGTAAAATTAATAATTGTCTCTCCAATCTCATTCTTCAAGAGTAAGCGAGACGCGATGTTATCATTTTATGGTACTATTTGACAGGTAGTGAAAATCTGTTTACCTCAAAATGAGTATAGTTCGATTTTTGCAGGTAGGTTCACCACTACCGTTCTACTGCACAGGCGCAGATCGAAAAAATCCCTACTGTTGCATGAAAATTCAGAAGCTTCCAAACTTTTTTGATTCATGCATGCAAGACTGCAACTGCAGGATAATTCATGTTTACTCATACATTTTATTGTTATGGCCGCGATAATACTTACTGTCAACAGTTAATACATGCACGTGTAAACAGGGTATTAGTTCAATCCTCAGCTTCTTAATAAAACATAAAATTTTATGTCTGTGATCAAATTAAAATAAAACAAGAATTATCGTTTTCAACTTTTTTATTGTAAATAAATCACTTCTAATATGAAATACTGATGTACAATTATTTATAATTACTGATATTGCATGCCTTGAGCTTAGATACCTGCTCAGTTTAAATAAAAATAAATACTGATTAAATCTTACGACAAAATAAAATCACTAAATCAATACTGGAATTTCAATTACATTATGTGCGTTCAAGTATTTTAGCTACCAGTGAAATGGCAATACTTTACAAAATAAACGTCATCTCTATCGCTCTCACATAGTTGTCTATGCAAAATAAATAATATGTACAAACTTGTGCAATTTACTTCTCAAACTCAATTACTATTGTTCTAATACTATCCTCAAAATACATTTGCAGTTATAATTTCTACTAACTCTGTTATTGTTTTTAAGGAATATAATATTTAAATTAAAATGACGCTTAGTGAGAAAGTATACAAATATTCTTTGGTACCATTTTTTCATTGATGGCTTTGTCGTATAAAAACTAATCTATCCTAATCTATATAGCCTTAACATGGTGAAAAATTAAAAAATAAATACAATTTTATAATACCAAATAAAAATATTATGTTCCAATAATAAAATTGTTGGATTACAATTAGTTATCAACCAAAATTTTGTTTATAATATTTAATTGTAATGACTCAAATGAAAATCAAGCAATTAAGGACGTTTTTCTGAGACGTCTTTTGATTCAAATAATATAATACAAACAAGTTTGCAATACAATTTTTATTATTTTATTGATGTGCTGTAAAGAAATTTGGCATTTAATAGTTTTTTTTTTATTTTGTGTCTATATACATTCTCTGATTTTACTTCAATATGGTTTGAAGAGTGACATTCTTATTATTATGTTTGAGATAATACCTTCATTATTTTATGGTTTCCTCTACTGCTCTATGAAACTCAAATAGAAAAAATGCAGCGTCTGTCTTGGGTACATTAGATATCGCAAGGGGGCTTGGGAACATATTTGAATTGTTGAGCGATACCCACAGAGAGAATTCCCATATGCTACTCCTGAATACACTACATTTTGACGCAGGATTTTGAATGTGTTAGGGCATTTTCGCCAAAGTTTGTACATGTTTGAAATTTGGGTAATATTATTTTTTCACTCAAATTAACCATTTTTATATAGCTAGCAGATTCCTTGTTCTATTACTGAATTGGTGATAGCAATTTTTCAGCAAAATATTGATTAATACAATATTTATATCATTTTTATTATGAAATTGGGCATAATAAGTTTCCGTTCCGTGACTACGAAACTTAGCTTTTAAAACATGAATGAAACACTTTTTATCACTTAAAAGAGCTCTATTAGATTAAAAAAACCATACACTTCAAAATAAAACTACAAATAGTCAAAAAATATTATTGAATTTTAATTCTTGGGCACATTTCGTTCCCCTCCGTTACCCTATGTCTATAATGGCAGAGCATTTTTCCTTTAGTATTTGAAAAAACCAATCAATGTTCGTTCTGCTATTTTTTTAAAGACAATAATCACTTTTACTAAATTTTATTGGAAAAATAAATAAGTTTCGTTATTTAATAATCAAATGAAAAATAGTTAACGTTCAACTTTTTTGGGGACATTTTCGGAATGGAACGAAATGGTAACGGAGTGTAATTTGTAAAGCTTAAGTTACATGTTACCATAAAAACAAATTTTTGTTTTATGAAATTTATTTGAATTTTTTGATAGACAGATAAATATTCAACGTGCGTCAAAATAACAAAACAAATCAAACTTAATCACTAAAATAGATATATTTTATAATAAATTTCACAATACTTGTAAAATAAGGTAGGTAATAATTTTGACACACTATACATTACCATAACTTTATTTGGCATTTATATTATTTGTAACTCAGATAAAAAATATTTTTAAGCAAATTAACAATATATGAAAAAAAAATCAGCAAGGGATTCAGACGCGAGTTCCTAGCGCGGCACGGAGTATATAACTTTTACGAAAATAATTATAGTCAAACTCGGTTATTACGATCTCGGACATAGCGAGATCTCGGATGTAATAACGAAACATTTGTTGACAATTGGTTTATGATTTTCGCCATACATTTAATTTTTTCACTGTTATAACGAGCAACTTATCGGATATACCGAGCTAAAATACTGTTAATGTGTCGACCGTTTTAAAACATTTCGACCCTAAGCAATAAAATCCGATTGGACAGGATGCCGCCGGGGTCGGATTACGTTTATGACACTAGTAAAGTGTCTAAGTACCTACCTTATTGGTGTTTCACCGACAATAATAAAAAAGTATCCACGCATATGGTTGAAAAATCCAAGGTTTGTGAAGTCCGTAGGTACCTACCAGCGTTAATTACAATAAACAACTTCTTTTGTAGTTTATGAATGCCATGCTCGTTTCGGGGATTTTTACGATGGTTTCCAAATTTTTTATTTTCGACTTTTTGTGTAATGTGACATGCTCATTTAAAAATACCTATTCTCTGATATAACGAGTAACGCTTATAACAAGCAAATTCAGTCGGTCCCATCTTCCTCGTAATAACCAAGTTCGACTGTATGTTGTCTTGAAATTTAATTGTATTCATCAACATAAAATGTAGCTATACAGGTTGATTGTAATCAAGACGTACTTTTCTGACATTTCGTGAATACCTACAGTTCTAGGTATTAAATCTAATCGAGTACACATTTCTGTTAAACGTGACAAAAAAATACTTTTTCATACATTTTTATAAATTTCTATGCCTAAAATGTATGGAGAAGTTTTAAAATTTTGGTGGCGTATAACAGAAAGAGTATGACAGAGCCAGTGCCTGTCTCGCAATTATTTCAGTCTGGTGTTTTTTCTTTTCCTTCTGTTGTTTTTTTTTATCTCCATACTTTTATGTGCGCTATTTTTGCGTATTCAGATATATCACATACTTTTTTAATCTTTATTATATTATTATATTATAGTCAGGTTATTTTCTATATTTTTTAATGAAAATATTTTTGTTTTTCATACGAACAGACAAAATAAAATTTTTATAATCTATGAAGAACTAAACACACACTGTAAACCCAACTTTATGCATGCCATTTCGTTACTTTTACATTCCACATATACGTTACCACCAATATAGTTTCGGAATGGAAGTAACGGATTCTGTTTCAGAAGTGTTTGAAGCCAAAATTTAGCTTAGTTTTATTGTTAAACCTGCGATATGTTTTATTATATCTGTAGTATGAAAGATAAGCTCAATATGTGTAGTATGTGAAATAGAAATATGTGTTTTCTTACCTTATAAATCGTGGTAACAGTAGTGGAACTTCTTAAATGACCAACCCAGAAAGCAACCTGTTCCGATAGCGATACCGACACACACCAACAATTTAAAGTGTACATGGCGATCAGTGTTATACAAAAATGTTGCTACATTAAAAAAAAACATATTTATAGTGAAAATTTTTCGCCTTCATGCTAAAATCGTGGTAACGGAATGTGGAGTTCCACTTTTTCAAATATCCTGGGACACACTTTAAACGTGATTTTTTTTCAATATTGGTACAAATTTACGAAAAAACTATATATTTTCCAAAAATATATAATGTAAGCTGTTGAAAACACTACGAATTTAATTTTACACACTCAAAATTAATGACGAAATTAGACTTTGTTTATTTGAATTTATGGGTGGGACATGGTAAAAACGCACTACCTTTCGATCTAAATAATCAATTAAAAATATATACAGGTCAGATAGTTGTATTTAACTGATTGAATAGAGTAAATTAATAAATTTGCATGTTAAAAGTACATAACTTTCCAACATTTTATAATATAATAACTATGAAAAAATCAATCAAAGTCATGGGACATGCCAAAAACGCAATGTACAAACTTTGGCGAAAATGCCCGTTAGTGTCCTACGAAAATTAACCACACATTATAATAGTGTGTGTTGCAACCTTCAAATACACCAATATTTAATGAGCGTCAGCGCATAAACTGAGAGCAGTTGTCAGAACGAAAGACAAGCGTATTCTTTACACATGCTTAAGTTTATCCTATATTCTTCCACACTCGAGATCGGTGTCCTGTTACTCCTCTATGTATTCAAATGAAAAGTTCCAAGTTTTGAATTCCGTTTTCGAATGTCACTCTTAAATTTATTTTGGTATGTTATGTTAAAATCAACATTGTGATATTGTACATAGTATTTAAAAATAAATATGTAAATTTAGCGACAGGACCTTAAAATAATCAATGAACGAAATTAAAAACTAATTTATTAAAATACACAACACTGTATTATTTCTACATGGTAACACACAATATTATTTTTTTTTACACATTAATGGACGGAAGAATTTTCCCACTTTAAATACTCTTAGGCACACTAAGTGTCGTCTTTAAAACTCACTCACACGTGAATAAAGGCACGCTGAATCTACTAAGTTTTTCAAAAATATTACTGGTCTTTATATTATAATATTAAACCATAAGACACTTTTTTGGTACTTGTGCACTTTACAGCATGGCGTATTAGCATAGCCTCCTTTAATATTTCTCTACACACCAACATGGATACCGCACTAACTACAGTTACACAAATCTGTTATTTTTTTGCAAAACGTAGGTTGTGTGTGGGTTGCTACGTTTTGTTTCAAATTACCACATAAAACAGCATTTCTTAACCTGCGACCCAAAATTGGGTCGATTGATATATTTTTAAGGGGTCGTGAAATATTCTCAACAAAACAATATACTTGCCAGCATTTATAATATACATGCTGGAAAGAATATTGTTTTGAATACAATATTCTGGCAACACTGTTTAACATTGGCGTTTCACGTGGTCAAAACTAATAATTTCTTTCGAAACGACTTCTCTGTATTTCTATTACCATTATATAGTCTGCTTGACTTGAATACAAAGAAACATTTTTAGAAATAGGTTTCACCTGCATCTATGATCGCGGAGTAGACAAACCACAGTATGTACTATGTTGTAAAGTATGAAGTAATGAATAATTGAAACCAAATAAATTTAAACAATCATTTATGTTTACTGGTAAATACCGCAGTTTTTTTGAGAGAAGACAAGAACAGATCAAAAGACAGCGTTAGGATCAAATTTTTACCAAAACTGTATTTAGTATTATTAAAATAAAATATTTTTTGTTAGTAGGTACGTGCTATTTTATTTATTTTATCTTTGATTGCGAACCAAAATTATTACCCTGGGTCGCAGATCAAAAAGGTTAAGAAACACTGACATAAAACGACAAATATCTTATGAAACAGTTTTTTAAGCTCGAGTTTTGTATGTGTAATTGGTATCATATTCATGTTGCCATATTGTATTGTGTTCAAAAAGTCTGTTCCATAAATAGTGCATAAGTACCAATTATTTTTATTTTACTGATAATTGTAGCAAAATTTTATCTCTCAATGGGATGATATGCTAGAGAGGTACATTTGTAAAAGATGGCTGCTTAATCGAAATAATAATAAGGCTTTTTGAATTATAAACAATTATTGTTTCTTTTACACTCCGTATTCATATGTTTCTTAAGCTGTAGCCAGACAAAGGGCAACAGTCACGCTGAAAGAAACATGATAAAACTGTCAATATAATCAAACAAATTTTACACAAAAAATGAAACCATTGACATAATAATGAAAATTAAAATTTGTTGTAACCCTCTGTAGTCAACGTGGTGTGTAACCTCGCATTAAATTCAGTTGGATATTCATTTTAACCGGCTCTCATATCTAAACTTGCCTCGTCTGCCACACAGCCATAAATCAAACCTTCCAAGAACATCGATCCGGTGTTGCATATGAAGACCGCTCACATCTACCTAGCGACAGTCACATGTAACCTTCGAAACGTATAGATAATTGAATGCGGCGATCGGCGAGCCGGTATAGGAATGACCAATTCGTAGTTGTTCGCATGCATCGTGGCGTCTTCGACTCACAGGCCGAGAAGCATGAAACTTGTCGATTGCAACAATAGATGTTTTTTTTCAAACTAAAAAGTCGCATTCGACCAATCTGCGGAGCTCCATTTGGCAACGTGTGTTTTGTGAATAACGATGACGTCACATCGACGTATTCGACACGTTTCAGTGAGACGAATTTTGATGTGAGAGTTGGCTTATTGCTTTAACATTCTCTATATTTTTTTATGTCGCATGGCTTTTATGACAACAACTGGGCAACATTACCCTAAGAAACATATTTTTTTGTTGAACAAAATTTGATCTATGCAGAGATTTTTTTATCTTTTGACATGACCACTTTTAAAAAACTTATTTTTTCGTATTGCTTCAATTTATCACACACACATAAATCCTATAAATATAAATTGGTAAATATATATATTTTATATTATCATGATATTGGACGGAATATCTGATTAGCGTTTTGTAAAATACAATCCTTAACACGTAACACAGCTAAAAAAGATTTTCTTAATTTTACAATCTGACCAATTAATATGTAAACATAAATAATTTTAACACTTTTTTCATGAAACATAATTATTGCTCAGATGATATTTTTACCAGACAATTAGGAAATGGGACAACTGGGCGCCAGGACAATTGGGCGCCGCACTGTCGAATGAAATAAATAGACGTTCATTATGATTTTATGCAGAAAGTAAACGAGGAATTTCAATCAGTTATTATCTGCTACTTAGCAATTTTAATTGACTTTGCTTTTAACATAATGTTTTTTATTTCAGATTAAAAATTATCATGCCTGAGGCTTTATATAAAAATAAAAGAACTCGATTCTCGTTGGAACTTAAACATAATATGCACAATTAAATCATTAATTACGTGTGCATATTTAAATTCTCACCAAGTATTAAATACTAATATATATTTTGAAACTACCTATAATTCACGAACGTCTATTTATTTTCGAATTTCATTCGATTGCGTGGCGCCCAGTTGTCCCGGCGCCGAGTCGTCCGAGACCGACAATTACATATCGTCACCTCAATACTACAACTAGATAACTTGATTCTAACTGTTTTTGAGATAGCTATTGAATATTATTCTACATTTCCTTCTCTACAAAATGATGAAACTAGGTAAGTCAGAATTTAATGAAAACTGTATTAATTTTGTGTTTGAAAATATTAGATTACTTTAAAACCATAAATGCATTAAATAAATAAAATAATATATCTACAATATTTTTTCATATAATTGAACATTATTTAATTGTTCCCAATCAGACAACCAATATTTTCTATTTTTTTTAAATAATTATTATAGCCTAGATTTATGTTAATCAAGTTTAAATTTCATTTTCCCAACAAGGACCAAAATATCAGAGTTATGTAGTTTGTTGTAGTATTGAGGTGACGATATTATTTTTTACTAATGTTGCTATTACACATTAAAAATATTACCCATAAAACAGCTGTACAACAATACACACATATTAAACTTGAGCTATGTTTTTGTAAATATGGTTTATTTTTAAAAGCAATTATTGAGCTCATTTTATTTTATATCCAAGGTTTATTTGAATCGATTTTGCAGTCAAGTTAGGTTGGTATTTCTGCATTTTTTTATTTCACACATCTGCACCCGATTCAATTTTATCTCAGATAACAACAACATATTAGGTACCTACTATCTATTAGGTATACATAGGTATTACCTTTCCGATAAAACAATTGATTAATAAATGATTTGAGCTTAGGCAAAACAACCTATTGAGCGTAAAATGGGTTTATAATCACAATCAGAATGTAATTAGTTGATACTAATTGAAGCCAAATATACAACGATGCACTTTATTTTTTAAATCCATGTAGGTATATGGATTTCACCAAGATTATTTATGCATTTCATTATTATCATATAGATTTTCTTTTTGTTTTATTAATGATATAATTCCTCTATGGATTCGTAACCATGATTATTGTAAGTTATATTATTATAAAATTCATGGATTGCAGTGGCGTAACAACTATTCTTTCTTAAATAGAATAATTTTATGTCGATTTCTGTTACAATGTGATCATATTTTTAGATTGCTCCGTTTATAAATAAAAACTTTTCGTTCTAGCCCCACTTCAAAACTGCCCTCACAACATAAATAACCTTGTCTTACATTTATATTAAAATGAAATTACGGTTGAGAAGTTGTTTGTTATCTAGGTATTAATGGTATGCGGTGTCTTTTGACATCAGGTATGCTCTTAAAAAAATCTGTATATATTGAAATACCTATAACCATATTTGTATTATTTCTACGAAATATTCGATGAAATATTTTCAAAACTAATATATATGATAATTTTATTAGTTTATAATGAAATTGGAGAAGAAAATACTACCAAATAGCAAGCCCCACACTACATCACATTTTCTATCATAGAGAGCAGTACTGGGTAGCTAGTATGTCATTAAATTTAGCCTCGTCCACAGCATTAATAGAACGCACGACACCAAAAATATTAATATCGGGTACGTGCTCAAATTTTTTTAACAACCTATAGCCGTTAGCCTTCTATGCGGCGAAACCGGTCCTGATAATGTTTCAATTACGTGAATTAAGCACTAAATATTGGTTTTATTTTAATTTATCATCATCATCGATATTGCAACATAGTGTAGATATTGGCTGTCTCCAGGAAACACCTCTACTCCCTGCTGTCTCCTCTCAGGGATGCTGTGTTTCGTTCTACATAGCCCAACTACTTGTGACCCTTGTTTTTTCTTCTGGTCATTTGAAAAGGAGTTTCTTTGGTCGTTGGATGTCTTCTATCTTTAAGGTTTCCCCAACGGAGTCACCCCACTTTAAAGAATCATTGTTAGATAGAAGGTTATTTTTCTTTTACGAGGGCAGAATCGAATTTCAACTGTGAGTACTAAACATAGAAGGCCGTCCTTGGCTTTAGTTCTTCACACTATGTTATTTTATAATCAAATTGAATTTTACAACTTTGTCTATACATTTTTTTGTTTTATTATCTCAGAGTAAAATATACCTGTCAGTATGTCGCGTATTTTATCTCATTTGTAAAAAAAGTGTAGTTTTAAAAATCGTTATATCTGATACGATAGACATCATAGGACGGATTATTAATAATTATTGTTTATAATGTTGAGCTAACTGGTTTGTTTCTATATCTCATGATTATTACCATGGTAACACAATAAGACGAAAATTGTATTGCTTCTCATAATTAATGTTATCTTGTAGGTATGACATGTAAAGATTATAAAATTATTTTAGTTTAGGCACACTGTTTTCAATTGTAAACATGATTATCTGAAGAAAAATAATATTAAATTAATAGTTTAGGCAATTAATTATTATTAAAAAAAAAAATATGCTAAAAATGACTAGAACCGTTAATCTACGATTTTTTTAGTTAACAAAAACTACTCCGAACTTGTGCAATAATTTCATACAACTTTGTACCTACCTCATTTGCAAAAAATAAGTACGTATTTAAAAAAAAAGTTACAACATCATCTCAAAATGAATTCCAAATCGTTTATCCATCGAGATATTACTTTTTTGTTTAACAAAATTTACCTTTTTTGTAAGACGCCGTTCTCAAACATTACTTTACGCATGCCTACCAACTTGTAAAGAGTGTTTGTAATAATGTAATCAGATGAAAATCATCGTGATTAAACACTACTTACTTCAAGTATGAATCAAGAAAGTTATCCAATAAATCCGGCTGAATGTCCTCCCAAGGGGCGGCCAGAAGAAGGGCGCCAAGCTCTGCCTCCAAGACTGGTTCCACGATGACGTTTGCGCCAATTTCATCATGAAGAGGACTCGAGAGATCAGGCTCCAACCCATCGAGACTAAAATCTGGCAACTGATTTGATAAGTCACAATCCATGGAGACGTCCATGGTCTTGACATTATCGAACATGTCACTTTGGAAGCTGTTATCTTCCTTGTCACAGCATAGCGAAGTTTCATTTCCGTGGTTGTTTTTATCGACATCATCGGTTTTTGGGAAAGTAGTCTTCTTCTTTGATGTCTTCGGAGAAGTCTGTGCTCTTTTGTACCTTCTGGAATCTTCTAGTCTCGCCAGGTCCAGCTTCCAGAATCCTCCTTTTCCTGGCTCCTGCTTTGCTCTGGCCACTTTGACGAATACTTTGTTTAGGGAGAGGTTGTGCCGTATTGAATTCTGAAAAGTATAACATAATGTATTATGATTTATCAAACCATATAAAAACTTAAATGAGAAGGCTCATTTTATCGTCTAATTCTAATATCTATTTACTTTACAATTTTGAATATGCCAGCATTATTTGGAGTCCTCATAGGTCCATCCACACAATTAAGTTGGATCTAGTCCACAATAGATTTCTTCGATTTCTCTACTTAAAAACATACGGGTTCTTTCCTTATGATAATGACAATAAAATGAATTTCCCGACTCGTTTTCTTCTGGGTATGCTATCAATGCAATCCCTGTCTATCCGAAGAGTGATTGTTCTTTTAAAGCATTTCTTTTTACTCCTTAGTGGGTTCATTTACAATCCGTATATACTGACAAATATTAATTTTTCATGTTCCCACCAATATCACTCGTAGCTCCACGGTCTTCAAGATACCTCGTCGCAGGACAGATGTTATGTTTCATGATGCTGTGTATCGTGCAATTAGCTTATTTGGTGGCACCATAAATGTTGATTTGTTTTTTATTAACTATATAATGTTTGTGGACGTATTAAATAGGCTAAATTTATAATTGTATAAATTATCATATTTCATTAATATTTACACATGCTGTCTTTTTATTGTTATTTGTAATTAAGATATTCTTATATATTTGTATTTATTATGTATTATGGCGCATTGGCCAATAGCTGTAATGCCGTAATACTCTTTTTAAAAATAAATAAATAAAATAAACCACCACATAGTGGAGGTTTGTATTAACAGATTTTTGATTTTACGAGAAATTACTCAACCTGTCCATACTCTGACTCATAAACAAATTGAAAAACAATATGTGTACTTGCCAGACTCAGGATTCGAACCTGGGACCCACGATTAGCAAATCAATAGGGGCATTAATTGAGGTTGAATTCTCGAGAAATAATCAGAAAAGGAAAATATCAAGAAATAAAATTTCTTATTTCTCGAAAAATCAACAATGAGAATTCAAGAAATTGTTACTAAGGGAACATAAAAAAGGGAATTTGAAACGGAAAAGGGTCGCTTCTTCTATTTTTTAATTAACAGAATTTACGACTTCGTATTTTAAAATAAGTGTTGAAACTCCAGCTGAAAAAGTGTAGGGAGCCATGCGTGTACACCAATTATTTTTAAATAGGTACTCTGTTATATTACCTGCCAACTCGGGTCTGCTGTCCTGTAGTATTTGAAGTTTTCTCGGATCCATGTGTAAATTGCAGACAACGTCATTTTGTTCCCGTTGTATCTCATTGCCAGACAAATCATAGTGCAATATGAGTACGGAGGCTTCTTCTCTCCGTTCGACTGATACTCCTCCAGATTCTCCAAGAAGTCTTCTTGGCATTTCATTATGGTCTGTTTCAGCTTGTGCAATCTCACGTTTTGGATTAGCGGTTTCGGGGGTGGTTTCCGAACTGCCGCTTTCACAGGCAATGCGGGGATTTCCATGATATTTGTTATGTTTTGTAACCAATTGAGATTGGTGAGATCTGTCTCATTCGAGTTATTGGCATCGCAGTTGTATGAATCGGTACTGCATTCATTAGAGGACGAAGGTGTATCAGGTAGAAAGTTTGTTTCATAATACTCCGGCGCTATTGTTTCATTTGCCGCGATTTCATCTGTGTATTCAAAACAGATTTTAGTATTGCCACACTGTTGGAAAAATTCCCCACATCTGAACGATTCTTCCAAGAACGTCTCTTCGATTACGGTCGCGTCTGAATCGTAAATGTGCAACTCCGGTACGTGAGAGATGTACTGGATCTCGATGGTGTGCGACGACTCAGGGACGAGGTGTGACGGCATCTCGCTGTGTTCTCCGCCGAGAACGCTGTCGTCTAACAGCTCCTCGGAGGTCGGCGACGAATTCGGCGTGATCAACATTGCGTGGCTATCAAAATGAGCACTCTATCATCTGAAATTCAATTCAAACAACTTTATCCACAAAGCAACGATTACCTCGAGTCAGACAAAGCGTGACATTAATTTATATCAACGTGCTTGAAGGTAATTCTATATTTAATAAAGAAAAACGATATAGTTTATAATTAAAATGAAAGGAAATATTCAAAATGCTTAGAGAACTCGGAATAAAATCAAAATCACGAATTATTTCATGTGAGAAAATAAGCGTAGTATGTTAATTCGCGTACTTCGCACAATGCGGATAATCGGTCACACATCGCGTTACCCCTCGTAAAGGGTTTGAATTGGGGTTAAAACATCACATTTCACGCTAAAACCGCTCTGGTTCGATGACGAAACAGTTATTTCAGTCGATGATGGCGCAGGTTGGTGGTTTGGTTTACCTTTTGCAATTTCGACGGCGGTGTTGGGCGGCGTGGTCGAGAACGTCCAGCGCTTGCGGGCGGGCGACTGGACCCGATCGATTCCCGCGGACAGAGGGCGATCGCTGACCACCCCCTGCACCTGTACAAACACCCCCTGATTCCGCCACCTGCCCTCCCAAGGGGTGCAAAACTTTCACCGGTCAATTTTTATACCACCGCACTTGCACTGCACGTCAGAACAGAGAAAATTCACCACTCTGAATCCGGACTAACCACTATTCTATTAAATTTCCAATGTTTTTTTTTAATTAACTATAACAATATAATTATTATTGTTTTAATTAAGACAATATTTTTTATTAAACGTTGTATTTTAAACAAAATTTCACTGAGTAGTATAAATCAAAAAAACACAGAAGAGATTATTGTGCAATTAGGTACTTTAGTTCTATAAAAATTGTGCAATTTTCAGTAGGTTATCTGTGAAATTTAATCTAAAACGAGGAAAACTGTTTATTGATTTTTTTCAACAGAAGTTTGTCAACAGACAATCCTTATCAAATTCTCTTAAATATTTAAGTCCTGCTGCGTCCCTAACAACCAATGTTTTATTACAGACGCTAATATTACATATTATTATCATATTTTATAACAAACCTTTTAAAATTATTATTCACAACAAAACTTCACGAATAAAAACCTTTTATTTTCACACAAGATTATAATATTATGAATTGTATCAAAGTCTCTTCTTTTTAGTTGAACACAATATTGTTTGAGTATAAATATATAAATGCAATACAAAATAATAATACTTATTATGTTATTAATATTAAATTCAAGTCACACCACCATCGACACAATTCATTTAACAGTGAATTCATAAAACAATGATTTCAAAGCCCCCAAAATGACGTCTACCGAACAAAAGCGCGGGAAAGCATGCGGCAATTTTCACATCCCGGATATTAAATTTTCATTTTATGGAAACTCAATCATTGCGGAACGTTTTGACTTATAACTGTGGAACATTTAATTCAGTTTCGTAAATAATTCTTATTAAGTTTATCCCCAAGTACCTCTCGGTTACTTGTCGAACCACGAATGAATGGAAGTTATTTTAGGTACTCATTGTTGGCGGATATATTCAAACTGCGGGGCAGTTTATTATTTTGGTACGCCAGTGGCGAATGCAGGATTTTTTTGCATAAAATATATATATTAGTGGATTAATAAGGGGTATTTTATGTTTATACCTATGTAATATTTTCATTATGGCAATCATTACCTACACCTTAAATCTTACACTAATTATTACACCTTGGTACATAGTAAATTCACAAACAAATCTACACTACAGATCTCTTATTAGAGAAGAAGGGAATAAGGGCTTAAACCCCAGGTGCCCCATAACCTAGGATTATACAAAGTCAAGTCACGTAAAATTCTAATTATGAAATACATTATTTCGATATTCATATTTCGATGTTGTATTAGGATTATTTTTCTAAAGTTTTTTTTTAAATGTTCATTTTATTATTTATGTTTATCCTGGAAACCTTCCCCACTTAATAAAGAAATAATAAGTAATATGCAGTAGTTTTAATTAACTTTTTATCAATCATGCAGTGGATAACAGCTGGACAGCAGAATGAGCATGAATGCAGTCATACAGAGATACCCAAAAAGCTCTGAACGACTAAAGTGATGTAGGTACTAAAATTCGTTGGATGGACGAACTCATTAAGTTTAACGAAAGTACGTGCCAGCGAAAAACTAGAAACCGAGAGTATACCTTCATCCAAAAGTGCATTGATCTCTGTTGATAGTAATGAAAGCTTAAGTATGTTTAAGGTGTCAAAAAAATCCAAATCGTTGTGCTACACGTATTTGGCTCTTCTCTCTCAAAAATTTTCACATAAAATATCTTTAGATAAGATAGGTACTATAATACACTGATGCACACTGAACACGAAATTAGAGCTTATATATATAACATCGTTATGGGGAGCTTATCAGTACCACTTGTGGCAGTTTGTGTCTGTACTTAGCAATGTACCTACCTAATTAATTGTTGAAAAATATCCATATTTATTATAATTTGTTCTGTAAATATTTAAAAATATGACTAATCCCAACGAATAGAATCACTTGAAACGGGCACCTTTTGAGTCTTGTGGTATGGACGGTCCAATGAGTTTTTCGCTGCGTTTATGGAGACATTCTTACAAACGAAAATTGTATATTGCCCACCTTCAGTTTGGGCAAACCAGGGCTCGAAATGGACCGGAACGCACCGGAGCGCCGTTGCTGTTCGTGAAATTGGTAAAATTGCCGCTCCGTCTCGTGGAATAAATAATTTAACCGTCTGAGCTGGATAGGCCATACCTATAATAGAAAATCTAACACACTTATTTTTATGAAAAAAAACACATAACCTTTGATAACTTTACTGTGTAAAAATATTCAGAAAACTGTCGAGCGCTCCGGTTCGTAAATTTTTCCATTTCAGGGCAAACCCGATATAAAATCTCATTGGCTGAAAACCACTTCTTACTAATCAGGCGACATTTCATTGGTTGCATACCGTTTAATACCAATACATTACCAATGAATGGCTCCAACAACATTACGGACTATCAGAAAATGTATATGCATCAAATCTATGTGAATTCAGCTATATCGACTGCTTAATCTGCAGCTAACTGCACTTTTCACCAAATGCAAAAACGTATGACGTTTTCTATGCTCACATAAAAATTTAAACTCCTAAACCTATAAATAAATGCGTTATCGTTCTTCACACAAAACAGCCAACTGCATGTGCAAAATTTGCAATATCGTAAATGGAACAACTCCGCTCTTTATATATAAAAGGGAAGCTAAAATAGTGTATTAATTCATACTGCAGCTTATTAGTAAAATTGTCTATTTTTGGAATTATTAAATTCCCTTCGATAGTTAAATTATTAAGTTTTTTTCTCCAGGGAACTCAGAAATATTGGGAACTGAAATACCTAACGGGTAAGGAGTTGCAGGTAACTGACCTTGAGTAAGGAAGAATCCGGGAATAAGCTTGAACACGTGTCAAGAATACGTCATACGTCGAATACTGACACCTTCTCTCGGTTTATGCATTTACGCTCATTTAATATTGATGTATTATACCTACCTACGGAGGGCACTCACACATTCAAAACCCTACATCAATATGTGGTGTATTGAATATATATAGCCTTATCTGTTCTATGTTTTTCTCCTTCCTGAGCAATTTTCCCAAATGGAGTTAGCCTGTTTGCAGATTAAACAGTCGATATAGTAAAACAATGGGACGGCCACTGTTTCATGAAATTTAAGTTAAAAATTTACTAGTCCTCGAATGCGGCTCTGCACAAGCAGCGGGGTTGGTTGGTCTATCGCAGGTGGTTGAAGTAACACACAGGTGCCGGTCGTACCTTCACCGCGCATAGCGGCGCGGGCCCGCAGATCGATATTCCCGCCTTTATGTTATTCCTATTTCAAATAATAATAAAAAACGAACAAGTTTGCCGCCGAAGGGGGGCGTTATCAGGTTGACAGAGTATGGGGGCGTCATTTTTTACCGATAATTTTAATACGATCGGAAGACGCGCGTCGTTTGCGAGAGTGTTAAACGGAAATGAGTGGAACGGCGCGTTGCAATATTTAAATCTACCTACCTAGTACATATGTATTATTAAACTAGGTATTTAACACAGTAATAATATAATGTAATACTTATTACCACAGAACAGATTAATAAATATAATTCAGATATACTAGGTAGGTATATATTTTTTATAAGAAATTTGGTAATTTCACTTTCGGATTGCTTATCTACTGGAAATCAGAAAGAAACTCACATTACATTACACATATTATTTGATAGCTATGTAAGAATTTTAAAATAATTATTGATTGACCAATAGTAAATTATATGATTAATAAATTAATTATGTGGGCAATTTCCAGTGACGTCCCTAAGCAAAGTGCAGTCCTTAAGCAAACCTAGAATGAGAACTTCCCCTTTAATGTTTACTAACAATGTTAGTTATGTATCTACACAGAACAGATTAATAAATTAAATATAACTCCGATAGGCTATATTTCAATACACTATATTTTGAAGAAGGGTTTTGAATGTGTGAGTGTCTTCCGAAAATGAAACACATTATAGTCGTGCAATATTGTGTGCTGCAACCTTCAAATACACCAATATTGAATGAGCGTGAGTGCATAAACCGAGAACACGTCTTGTCAGAACGAAGGACAAGCTTAGAATTGCGTATACTCCCATATTTTTCCACACTCGAGATCGGTTGTCTGTCACTAGACACCCGTTAGATATTTCAGTTCCTATTAATTCTGTATTCCCTGATTATTACACATAATGTCCGGTTTTGTCGGCTTCAATGGGATATTCTCAACTATGATTGATATAAAATTATGCGGAATAAGTATTATGACTTTATATGATTTGACGCCAGGACAACTGGACGACGGATATCTGGGCGCCGCATAGATAAATGAAATGCACCGGAAAAATACACGTAAGATACGAATAAATAGACAGGCAGGTCTAATATAAAGTACCTACCTATCTATTTACCGATTATAAAACTCAACTCTACAATAGTATGTATGAATGCACTGTTTCTAAATAAAAAAGAAAATGGCATCCTAAGGTTGATGTCTTGCTTTGATTTTTCGTAATTATACATCCACATACATATATTATTATATATATATACAGGGCTCGAAATGTACCGGAGCGCCGTTCCGGTTCATGAAATCTGCAAAATTATCGCTCCGTCTCGTGTAAAATAAATTAATTTAACCAGTTAAACTTGATAGGCCATATAACAAAAAATCTAACGCACATAAAATCAGATAACAATATTAATATTTTCAGAAAATAAACCAGCGCTCCGGTTCGTAAAATTTTCCAGTTCGAGAGCTGTATTTATACATATTACTTGAGTGCGTGGAAATATAGGTAAGTATGGTTCTGCATCGCGCTCCTAAACTTAATATCGCCCCTAAGAATGCCGTTCCCTTAAATTCTTATTTAAAATTGTCTGTTAATTGATTATGTTCCTTATTTCAGTTTTAATTTTCGGCTATCTTAACATTCACATTTTTTTATACATACATACAATTTACTGGGAATTAGAGCATTTCCACGAAACCTATTCTCAAACAGTGATGGTTTTAGGTACATTGAGGTCAGTGGCGTTGCCATTTTTGGGGTCACCCTTATCAAAAGTTTGTATGTGTAATAAACCACATTACAATAGGTATGTCATCATCATCATCAGCATGAATCTATCCACTGCTGGATGAAGGCCTCTTCAAGCTGCTTCCACTTTTGTGCGTTGCATTGCCACGTACTTCCGCAGAATTTTATCATTTCATCGATCCAGCGGCCTCTAGGTCTACCTTGCGGACGTTTTGTACCTCTTGGATACCACTGAATGACTAAATTCGTCCAACGATTGTCTCTTCATATGTCCAGGTGTCAATAGGTATGTATTAGGTACAATAGTCTGATATTAAAATACAATAATAGTGATGTTTTCATGGTTTTTTATACTACGATTATTTTTTTAAACTAAGATGTCGATACGTTATAATAAAGTAACATCATCGTTTGCTTCGTGGAACCACTGCTTTTAAAAGTTGTAATAATAATTGCATTCGTTCCTTCATTCGCCGCCCTTTATAATCTACCGGGGCGTTACTGTACACGTGGGTTTTCATTTAATTGCCATCAAGCATCCTCAGTAAATGAATATTTTTTCTTTTCCATTTTCTAATCATATGGCGATGTAGATAATATGAACATACATAAACTAAACGCAGTTGCAGCATGTCCCCGAGTGTAGAAGAAGAAGAAAGTATAGTGTAGAATTGTGTCAGATTCTTGTTGCAGCGTAGGCGACTCATTTAGGTATTGGTTTCGATACTTTCAAATGACACTAACACGGTTCCAAAGTAATTCGTCGTGGCCGCAATTCCAAAAGAATGTGTCCTTCCTCTACCTACCTAATGAAATAGTTAAAAGCTTTCCACGAGCAACAATTAAGACTGGGAAATTTCACGTACCTACGTTCAATTATTATTCCTATACAAATATTAAATTTGCTGGTGTGAAAACGTGAAAAGCATTATTGTTAAATACGTGTCACATGTATCTAAATAAATAATATCAACTTTTCCAAACCAAATGGCCGTTAGTGACAAATCATCACTATTCAGGAGAGCAAAAAGAATAAAAAATACCATGTTAATGAGAACTTCTTTCTTAGTATTGGAGTTTTTTGTCTTTCATTTATGGTAGAATAATATTATTATTTTAGAGTAAGTAGTGTTAATTTATTTATTTATTTGCAATTAGAATTTTTAAATCACTTAATTTCTTTTGGCTGTCCAAGAAAAAATACAAAGTTCACAAAGAAAACACCGAATTGTTTTTTTCCATTATTTTATTCATGTTTTTGTTTGTATTTCTGTTATGTTTTATTTGTTTATTATAATCATTTTAATTTTGGTACGTTACGTTAGTGGTAGGTATCTACGTTTATTCTTATTGACTTTCTGTATGGTCATCACTTACGCCCGAATTGGAAAATCGTAACTCTAAACGCCCCTTTGAAAGGCTGTAGATATTTTTTTGTAAACCTAACCTAATAACATTTAATTCAAAATCACCAAAATGTTACTTACACCCTTTTGGCATGGAGCAGTCGATATTAAATACCATGAACAAAACCATTATGTATATTGTATTTTCTTCTCTCTCTCTGGGGCTCAAAATGCTGGTTGCCTCGGGCCTCACGCTTTCTCTGAACGTCCTGGTTACCACCTAGTATATCTTGTGAAAGATCAATTTTATTTGAGTCATTTTATCTCCGAGGATTGTATTATAACTTATGCATTGAGTTGCTAGGGGTAGTCCATAAAATCAAGACAACGTAAGTGAAGGCTACATTTTAATATGTCAATCATTTAGATCGTGACCTGTAAATTACAGAAACTGGTACTAATTACTTACCGCCCATGTGATAGCTATCGCCGCCAAGGCTATTCCGATGCTAATTGGAAAAGCTTGCATCAGTAAGATTTGAAAGTTATCATCGCAATCCGCCAATTTCAACTAATAAAGTAATTAATTTTCTATCTTCGAAACATAATATTTAAGCCATTCAATTCAATTCAATTTATTTTTTAACATATTGTAGACATTACAAATTATAAATTTAAGACGTTCACAACATGACACGAAACATAAAGAAGGAAAAAAAAGTAATAAAAACGATATAAATGAAAATATAAAAAGAGAACATAATATTATAAACATACAAAAGCAGTGAAAATACAATTACACATCTATTATAGAAGTTCAAAGAAATACACCGAGTTTGCTAAGGAAACCCTATATAAGAATTTATAAAATAGCGTCCACCTAAATTCTCCCTCACGCAAGTGGAATATATCAACACCCGAAGCAATTTATTTGAACATTGTTATCACCTTGCCAATAATTGGCATTACCAGTGGCAGGTTGGTTCTGCACCGTGGGAAAATAAACAACTGATGCTCTCTATTGCTAATAATAATATAGTTATCAGGGACACACAGGTCAACACTGCCCAGAATGGCAGAGTTCTCATTTATATCTAGTATGAGTCATTCACAACATAACATCAAATAATATACATCTAAAGTAGAGGTTGTGATTTCTCGATTTATTTCGATTCCGAGATTCGAGAATAAAATTCAGGAATATCTGATTCCACAAGAATTTGAGCGATTGATTATACTTATACAGTTTTTTAGCTTTTTTTCGGTTATCTGCACAGCTAATGTTTCCGCTTACGTCAATTTTGCAGGGGATTTTTAGTTGGTGTAGTACAACTCTTCTCTCTTCAATCTCATTAACAATTATTTCTCGAGAAATACGAGATTTCTAATGGAGTTCTTTCTACAACGTAACTGTCAGTTCAATGTATATAAATCATATCTACGTATTTTAGTCTAGTTTTTTTTTTAAATATGTTTTTATCATCAAATAAAAATACCTATTAGGGGATTTTTTTAATGATATAAGGGGGTCGGCAGGATATTTTTGAGGGAGGCTTCAGAATTTGAAGTTCCGTTACTGTGGTAGGTACTTTCTACGAAACGTCTGACCCACCTGTTTCATGGAAAACTACCACTGACCACATACATAATATATATAAGTATTTATGCGTGAGAAAAGATTAGCACGTGTAATTGCATTCTACGAAAAATTATAATTGGCATATGCAAGTAGGTACCTACCTACCTACATACATAAATCAAAACTGAGCAATACTAATTTTGAAACGATTTACCCAACTTGGTCACTGGATAGGCTCTTCGATTGTTGTAGATAACATGATTTTTAAAGTGAAATATGTTTTATAAACATTTCGTTTCTCACTCATTTCTAGCCTAGATTGGACTCTCTGGCATTGTTGCCAATTAACAAACTAATGGATATTGCCTGTCGTTATTTTAATGCTTATTAATTTTATTCTTGAGTTACTTGAGTGGCCATGTTGGTAGGTACGTACCCGTCATATCTCTTTAATTCGGTTGGCGCTAAATTGGAATACCTGGGAACAGCTGTTTTTATGTCACGGTTTTGTGATCATACCGCCTGATGTCTTTCCTGCATGAGGGCTGTATAGGGTGACCGAAAAGTGATAGTGTACCTACTGTCTCAATTCTTTTGTTCATGAATAGCAAAACGTGAATAGGTACAGTAAACAATGTTCAGTTCGATAAGGAATATAAATTACTACTATTATTATAATATGTAGGCAGTGATACATTTATGGAACGGTATCTTGACGGTGTCTGTTTATTATGAGAAAGCGGTGTAAGACGGTTCCAGGAAGCATACATCGTCTGACGGAGAACGGTGTTTATTCAAGAAAATAACAATGTCCCCGTGATACGGTTATAGTTAAAAAAGGTGTCGACAAGACAGCCAGGTAACTGGCAGGATCCAAATGGCGAGTGTCCGCCGTTTCCGTCACTACATAGGATGGCACGGCCTTGTACATATCGCCTGCCTTCCCGGAATTTGGCTAGCCTCACTGTCAGCAGATAATCGGGTTTACAATTTTTAATGATAACTTTTGAGAGTATATTCCGTGGAGTCGATATTTTTTCGATCTGTGTGTGTAGTCTTTTCATGTATCCATTATGTATAGTAGAATAATCTATTGACTTTAAAATATAATATATGAGAACATAAATAACAGGACGGGCGGACTTGAATCTATTGAATCTAGGCATGTCACTTGGTAGCTCTGTCTTGCCATGTTCCAAGATTTGAAAAACTGCGTGAAGAAAAGCGGGCTCACCCATCCAACTAATTGGTATTTTTAGGGCGCCGTGAAAAAATCTTTAGACACGAAGAGCACACGCGTCTCGAGACAAAAAAGACCGTTTATATGCGCGTTAGACAATGGTGTTGACTACTAATAATAAGGTTATAATATTATATTATGAAAGTAGGTATATCACATGGGGGGGGCTGACAGAGCTCTGGCCTGGGGTGCCTAGCTTAGGAGGGACCCGGCATGATGGGTCGACCAGATCAGTGAGATAAACACACATTAAAAAGTGGCTCTAATAGTAAAAAAGTCGATAATGTGTGGTTATGTTATACAATGCATGATTATTGTACTTATGTCAATACTCGACAACTCCATAATTCACGTAGGTATAGATGGTTTCAAAAATACAAAAATCGCTAAATTATTTTACCTTGAACACCATTTGGAAAATGCTGCTTGTCACATTGCCTTTAACCTTAGCGATAGGTAGGGAGGGGCGCCACAGATTCTAGCCTCATGATTATATATTATGATTATATAAGTATCGTATTGTTGTGGAATTATATTTGAATAAAATAGAACGCAGGTTTCTTAATGTAGTATATTGTAGGTAAGTAGGTATGTCATTTTATTATATTCCCTATTTTTATAATTGAAATATTATTTTCGGACCAACCTGTAGACGCGAGAGTGGCGTAATTATTTTTACGGGAAACTCTGTTAAAATGAAATAATTTACCATCAGGTAAAAAAAATTAAAACACTTCCGTTCACCTTGAACCAGCCGTCATTGGCAAAAGTTTTTTTTATCTAGGTGGGTTCTTACCTAATAATATGTATTGTTTATTTCACCTATGTGTACAACATACCTAATAAATAGTAATTATTAAAGCTCCTAGGTACCTACTCATACTAGGAAATGGGGCGACGGCGGTCAGAATAATAAATTTCTTCTGCATAGGTAATAAATTAATGATATAATCATTAATATTCTTTTTTCAGCATAGACAACCCCAGCAGAACATAGGCCTCCCCCATTTCCTTCCAAGTTCCACTGCTTCTGTACTCCTATACTCTCCGCATTCCACTCAGTCTGATGAGTGACGGGTCTTATTATAACATGTCATCCGTGTACCCACGCATTAGCCAGCTCTCATATCTAAACTCGCCTCGTCTACCGCACAGCCATAAATCAAATTCTAGTAACGTCGATTCGATGTTACATATTATGAAGACCGCGCACACCTACCTAGCGACAGTCGCGCGTAACCTCTCGGAACTCGAAACCAATCCGTAGATGTCCGTATGCGTTCTGGCAATAAAATAAAAATAAAATACACCAAAATAGTATGTATGTATTTTCTTACAATTATTATCAAATCCAATCAAATCAAATTTATTTATTTTACACAATGAACATAACAAATTACAAATTCAAAGCGTTCACGACATGACATAAAATAAGTGTTGACAATTTTTAAAATTAAAATACAGAGAGATGTGACTTAATAATACAATAAGTAATAAAATTAGAAACAAAATAAGAAAAGAAATAAAATAAAGCAACAAAAATAAAAGTAGATGGAAGCACACAGGGTGAACTATCGATAGAACCTATCTTAAAAACTTATAAAACAACGTCCACTTAAATTCACCCTCACGTAAGTGGAATATATCAATATCCGAAGCGATTTCATTAAACATGGTTATTGCCCTCCCAATTGGCATCACTAATGGCAGGTTAGTTCTGCACCTTGAGAGAACAAACAACGGATGCCCTCGATTCCTAAGGTATCAGAGACACACAAGCCAACACCACCAAGAATGACAGAGTTCACATTTACACCGCGTGACAAAATATGTAGCTAAATAAAGATCCCTTCTAATTTTAAGCTACAGTATGTAAGCATACCTAAGAGAAAGTCAGTCGGATAGAGCCACGGATAATATCCATACAGCCGAAAGTAGAGAAGTAAAAATTTTTTTTGGACTCTCTCCACCATAAGGCCGTACTTCAGCTGATGCGGCGCCCAAACGATATACCCACTCTCAAGTCTGCTTCTAACTAAGCAGTTATAGAGAATTTTTAGTACCGTAAAATCCGAAAAGACCCGGGAAGTACGCACTGAGCACATTGAGTACCTACTAAATATTACCAACACCCTTTCATAACAAAATCCCTGCAAATTATATCAAACAGACCTATAACGTCATCATACAAATATAATATACACAACAGTGGCGAAGGGTGGAGGTAGGCTGTTAATATCCGCCATAAATAATGCACACGTATGACTAACAAAGTTTAATGTGCACTATTTATGACGGATCTTAACAGTCTACCTCCACCCTTCGCTACTGATACACAACTCAAACAATAAATTACTAATATTATACTGTGTCAAACATTATTTTTAATATATATAGTTCGCGAAATGGGACAGAAAGGAAAGAATATACCTAATATAAGTAGGTAGGTATAGATATGTTTTATATTTTTATTTTTCAATATAATCTCCTCAGTCTTGAATACACTTCTTAGATCTATCGATTAATTTTTCTAAACCTTCATAAAAATAATTTTCCGATTTGTCTTCAAAATGCCCTTCACGGCTGCCTGTAGGGACTCATCATCAAAATGTTTTCCACACAAGTCTTTCTTCAAATTTGGAAACAGGTCGTGTCAGATCAGGACTAGGTATAAGATGGGTGAGGAAATTCCTGGAAGCCGCATTTTCTCATAGCAGCCATTGCAATTTAAGCCTTGTGAACCTGAAGTAAGAACACGCTTTTTGTTAATTTCCCCCTCCTTTTTAGATAAATTCTTTTAAGCGACTTATTAGCGTAGTACTGTGGTGTTGGTGCCTTTTGGTTTATAATCTATTAACAAGATTCCTTGTGAATCCCAAAACACTATTGCCATCATCAACCCAGCCGATGGTACGACATTAAACTTCTTGTGGGCAGAACCACCCTTTTTATGCCACTGCATGGACTCTAGTTTTGACTCAGGGTCATAATGATCAACCCACGTATCATCTCCCGTAAATTTGTTGATTAGTTCGTCTTGATTGACGCCAGACAGCTTTAAAAACTGTTTAGAATATCCCAAACGGTAACTTTTTTGATGTGGCATAAGCATTCGTAGCACCCATCTTGCGCTTACCTCTGACATCCCAAGGTTTTCGTGTATGATTCTGGAAATTGTTATTTTGGATAGATTGAACCTTTCTGCGATTTCGATTAGTTTTAGTCGACACTCGACCATTTTCCATAAGGGTATCTTCGTTTTTTAATACCATTCCACGTGTAGCGACGACATTTTCCCTTCTACAACAGTCATCATCTTCTAATGACTCTCTACCTTGTTTAAATAAACGTGACCATTTTTTAAATCATGGTTTTACCACAACAAAGAGTGCCAATTTAATTTCATTTCGTTTTGGGTGGTTTTCACACTTTTCCCCTGTTTTGTGAGGAATTTAATTACTGCACAGGCTCAATATTTGACATTTTTTAAATTATCATAGACTTTCATTTGTTCTTTTGAATATTGGAAGCGATTTAATGGAACAATCAACTTGAAATTGCACAAGTATACCTGAAAAGGATTATTAACGATAAAAAAAATATTTTAACCTTAATACTTGCCACTTTCATCACCATTCCGCGAACGTGGGTATGGAACTCCCCTCGTACCTACATTGATAGATGGGATTAATGGTGTTTATGTTATTATTTATCTTTTATCGTGGGGGTTCTTAAAATCAGTCAATGATTAGTGTCACAGTCCCTAAGCACGTCACTGGTAGAATGGTGTCAGATTTTTCTGTGGTGGCCCCACGGTGGCCGCGCGGCATAAGCGTTGGACTATCATGCCGTGGGTCCCAGGTTCGAATCCTGGGTCTGGCAAGTACACATATTGTTTTTCAATATGTGTGAGTCAGGGTACGGACCTAATAGGTTGAGCAAGTGGCTGACATCCGTTTCTCGTAAAAACAAAATCTGTTAATACAAACCTCTACTCTGTGGAGGCCCATATGATCCTATTAGGATCGGACATGGTCGAAGAAGAAGAAGTTGGCGACTTATTTGGGTGTTGGCATAGCTGTATTAAAAGTAAAGATAGGCAACGATTTGGCTTCCTCATACAACTGAATGAAGCATGCCGACAACAGCCGATAACTCACGAGAAATGGCGACGCGATAAAAAAAATGCAGGGCATCACGAAGGATTTACTTTGGTCATTATAACGTACCCATATAATATAATGTTAACGTGGAAATTTTGCCGCAAATTGATTACCAACCTGTTTCACCATACTTGCCGGCTTCACCATACTTTCATTTACCATGCCGCCCCTAGGGTGTTGGTATCGTTACTTCCAAATGACAGTAAATCGTTCGAAAATGGTTTCGTCGTGGCCGCAATGCCAAAAGAATTTGTCTTTCCTCTACGAATCATTAAACCTATTTTTCATAGTGTTTGTATTTATTTACTATTAATAAGTTACAATAGTATATTGATACGTGCAGACTACTTTTTCATTAGTGCAATTCGATCATTTGAAAGTAAAGTTGTAGTAGGTAGGTACCTAGTTGATTTGTGCATATCATCCATTTTCGATGAGACGAACATTTTTTTTAAATGCTGTCAGCGCTTTGTGAAAACAGTCTATTCAATTGTGCGAATATATTATATTTCCCATTTCAAAATAGATTTTATCTGTAGCTATCGCTAATGGCATATTCACACCATTATTTAAGGTAAATATTTTTTCTTCGTCATTATACAGACTGGCAATACTGAATCAAATCTGACAGTGACAGTGACATGTCAAACGTCAAAATTCAAACTTAAATCATTTATAATTTTTTACTTCTATTACATGCTAATTGAATATTATTTACTTAGATCGATCGCGCATTAATATGCACATAGAAATTAAATAATATGAGCCATATATTTCAGTTCACCACACACAACTTCCCCGATTTCCATTAAATGTAATTGATGCGAAATATTGCTGACGTATAATAACAAACAAGAATGAACGAAGAAGCAGAGAATAATATCATTCAGGAGCTGAATGACAAATTGGGAGACGATTTTGAAGACTTAAGCCGAGTCTACAAAATCAGATCAGAGCTATTGGCCAAGAAGAACGAGCTAGAAAAATCGGTGAGAAATTTTGAGGTTATACGTATATCTAGGAATCACGATATCTATATCCATCGTTGACTAAATTGACTCCTGACCACTACACAAGTCAGTTTTTGACAGGCCATGGTGGATTCGCTGTCAAGCTCTATGAGCTTGGACTTGTTTTCGCGGCCAACATTTCCATGTGGTGGAGAACTATAGGATGCAAGCCACATCATCTGGGAATGTCCGAGAATGTGCTGAGAGGGAAGAGATGCTTAAGTCAGTCCAACCAGCATTTTAAAAAATTGCAGCGTCTTTTTGCGGACGTGAAGATCTCTTCACATAGTTTTGTTTGCCCAAATTGTTTTAGCTTTGTTTTTTTGTATCTTATTTATCATTAAATTCATTTATTTCTGTTGAGCCTTTCTCTCCCATGGCACTTTGATTATATTACGTCTTTCAGTAAACTCAGTCAATGCTCACTTGAGAGCCTGGCGATCTCTGTCTTGGGTATCTGCTCCTGAACGCGTAAACAACTGCTGATGCTTCACATCCAAACGTAGGGCCTCGTGATACGCTCGATTAAGACTGAGTGTGGTGAGGGGCGGGTTGGTTTGGAGGGGTCCATGTTTGTGTTGTTTATTAGGGAACAATAATTGTCTCCACTTTGGTAATTTTATAGTACTCCATATTGTTTTTGTGATCGAGTTCTTTTAGGATCAAAAACCAAACTAAAACCTGACACATCCTGACTAACCCAAAAATAAGTAGGTTATGTTAGGTTTTGGGCTGTTTAAAACACCTTAACCACAATGACAATATGGAGTACCATAAAATTACCTCGACTTTTACCCTTTTAATAAATATGGTATTATGGTTTAATAGATATTATAGTACCTACTACATATAGTAAAAAAAACTTGAAAAACAATCCGAAATTAATAATGTAAAAATACGGTAGGTACGTCCGCCATATTGGATTGGGCCATGATCATTTTTTTTTTTTTTTGCTTTATTAAACACAACAGGCCGTGAAGCCCAATATTAGTAGTAAAACTCCCAGGCTTGAGGAATTTATATATTAGATTATGTAAATATATTTTGACCTCACTGGAAATCGAACCTATAACTCCGTGATGGAAGGCCAGTGCCTTGCGCACTGCACCGCACCGCAAACCAAAACCTAACACAACCTACTGTAGTCCAGAAATAAGTAGGTTGTGTTAGGTTAGGTAATAGTTTACTAAAAATTTCAACTGCCACGAAAATGATTGTCATACAAACATTAGTGTTATACATATTATGAATACACGAAATAAAAATGTCACTAAGTGCCAAAAAGTTGAATTTGAGATATATAGCGGTATTAAAGAATAATTCGTTTATTTTTCATAAAAGCACTATTTTCTTAACTTCTCAATAGATTTAGCATACAAACTTAATATCATTAGAAGAAAAAAAATATAATTTATAATTAAACATTCTAAGAAAAACACGTTTGAACAACGACATTTTAGAAAAGCACTACGTCGCAACACTAATTTCTTAAAATAAGCACCAAGTGCCTCGCTCTATATCGGTAATGAGGAACTAAGTCTCAATGACACATATTGTTATTATTTTTTATATTTCTAAGAGACAGGAAACCTTTTACGTGTCTGAATAATGAAATAATACTTAACTTAACCATTAATAGTATAATTAACATGATGACATTTTGTAATGGATGTTCACAATTACTCATAAAAAGAATGATTGTATTAAAATATAACATATTATTATATTGAAACCTTTGGTGAGTGTACACTGCCTGAAGATGACGAAAGGCGAAACCCGGGTCGCAAAAAATGATTTAAATGGAATATTACAAAACTTAAATCCATTAGAATTTAAAGAATTATAATATGAATTATCTGTGAAATGGCCAATGAAACAATTTTTTTTTACAAGCAATCATCAATGTCCGTCAAGGGCAAAGGATATGCAAATTATACAAAAACTCCTTTTTTTATTATTTTTAGACACACACCTAAAGATATTATGCCGTCTCTTTCTAAATCTTGTTTTAGTTGCAAAACCCAATTTCTATATTGATACTAACAATATCATATTCTTTCATTTTCATCATATTTTTAAAGGTACTAATAATTTTCATTTTTATTTTTTACAACTCATGTTTCAATATGCGAGAATTTTTTTATACATACTTACCTATATTATGTTTTTTTATGTAAGTATACTTGTTTTATGGCACTAAATTTCATTTTTGTTTATATTTATTTTTTACTCATTTTTCAAATTTTGATTCCATGTTACATTATTGTTTTTTTTTTAATTTCGTAAGATAAAGATTTTCTAAGAAATACTGTTTTTTGACAACTCTACCAAATATTATCACAATATCACATCATCTTCAACTAGTTATTTTCGAAACTCACAATATCCTTATGGCTTATTTTCTAATAATATGTTCTCATATGCACTTTTTGTATATCATAATTTGAAAACGGTTGCCAATCTCTGATAAAATCTTGACGAAAATTAAAATATGACTTGAAAATTTAAATTAGCATTTACCTCATTATTTGGCGGTTTTCTTGCAGATATCACTTTATTAACATATGATACATATTCTTTGCCGGCGTCTTTCAGTTTTTTTCTCGCACAATTCACACTGTTTTCACCAGTTTTACTATGTTTTATAACATTAGGACGAGACGCTAAAACACCATTGTCAGCCATTTTGATACTAATCTCAGTTGAAACAGAACGGCACTTAGTGCCAATTTTAAAACTAATCACGCTCCCTCTTACACCCAGAGCCACCTTTAAATATCCATAGAAGTTCTAATAATTTTATTCGTACTTAGACATGTATTTAGGATATTGGCGATGGCACATAGAATATTTCTGCATACTGTTTTTTTTTCGATTTTCGGGCACTTAGTGCCATTTTTATTTCATGTATTCATATATTATGGATGACCTCTTTTTACAAGATTATGAAAATAGCGATCGGACCAAGTAGGGAAAATAATAGTTTATTCAACTAAACATCTTGTCTGGTGCTGAGTGCTGACAGCAGACTTATTTACTTTCAGTTGTCATTGGCAAGCAGTGAGGTGCCCTCAAAAGTATCCGCCGCCCTATCCAGGGCAGAAGCAGCCTTAGGTAAGATAAAGAGCTTTCAAGAAAAGGCGGATGACCTCGTTAAAAGTAATGAAAAATATTTCACGGATACGCTGTCTGTTAGGGAAAAACTTGGAGGGTTGGTGGATGAAGTCAGACGGCTGGAGGCTTCCAAGGATTATTTGGATTCCTTACAAACTGTTCAACAGCTCAGGTAATTCAGTCATTGTCTTATCGATATTCTGAAATTCGAACTGTGGTTTCTGTTCACCTACTGCAGTGCTAAAAGCGTCGAGGGTGATGCTAGTAGATGACGGGTGTTAGAGAGCATTAGTTTACTAAAGAATACAAATTAATACTTCAGGTTTTTCATCTTTATTAATCATTTTCAGTATTTTGAAGTGGTCAAATCTATCTTATATGAACAAACATTTAAATTATTATTTAGTAGTTTATGTCATTTTATGTGATGGTGTAGTATGTAGTACACTTGTTAAGCAAAGGTCGCATTTTTTATATTGTTTTTTATTACAATTTAGTTTCCAATGAAATATATTTGTTATGTCCATTATAAATTGGACGAAATTATACAAATACAGATTAGGCAAAGTTTTTTAAAACTAAGCTTATAAGCTACAAAGTATAATTACTTACGCCAAATCAATATTGTTAATGGTTATTTATTTTGTTTGTTTGGAATAATTTTTGATCAGCAGTTCAATTATAATTCCATTGTTTTGGAAAACCTGAAGGATGACAACGATTGGTTCTATCATGCATTACAATGGTTGGAATTTATATTTTGCTCATTCTATCCAATACTTTTTAGTTTTTTTTCACATAGTCCGGTGGTCAGTTTGTAGATATTATGTTAATCAGAAATTTACAATGTATATTTTGGCAATTACAGTCAGGATTTAAAGAAATGCACCGACTCAGAGCAAAGCATGCTGATAATGCAGCAGCTGTATGAGCTCCGAGATA
This sequence comes from Rhyacophila brunnea, assembly GCF_057557595.1. Lineage (NCBI taxonomy): Eukaryota > Metazoa > Arthropoda > Insecta > Trichoptera > Rhyacophilidae > Rhyacophila > Rhyacophila brunnea. Next base: position 1,571,693 of record NW_028232882.1, on the reverse strand, counting down.
TCCATCGAAGCGGTCATCGTGGAGCCTTCATCGCCAAAACTAAACAATACTGGTACAACGTCTTCAAAGATAAGTTTTCCAAGTAAGGAACTAAATTGCTATTATAATCAAAAGTTGAAGTGGAAGATAACGGCATTTACTGTAGTTATCATGTGTTTCCTCATAGCGTATAGATTACTCTTTCGCACTGTTGTTGACTGAAGCATGATCGGCCATCATAACTGATTTCCGGAGGTTATGCCGCAAGGGGCTGAATGGAAGTTTTAGAATATACACAGTTTTCGTAATACAGCAGCACTCTGATTAGTCTTGGGCACCGCAGACATGTCTATAATTAATATAAATGCACACATGCGTCTGAAATTCATTTTAATGCATTTTGGATTTTTAATTTTAATATTTTTACTAAGTATATTGACACGGAACTGCAGAAACTACACGCAAAAAGCTGGAAAACGGTGGCGGGTTTAGGGTCTTAGAAGTTCGAGATATTGAATGATTTTGAGGCCAGTACCTAGTAAAAAAAACTGTGTTTTTTACATATCCAATTCGTCACCTCAATACTACAACTAGATAACTCTGATTTTTGGTCATTGTTGGGAAAATGAAATTTAAACTTTACTTGTATAACATAAATCTAGGCTATAATTATTATTTAAAATAAAAATGGAAAATTGTGCTTTGTATAATTGGGAACAATTAAATATGTAATGTTCAATTAAATGAAAAAATATAGTAGATATTTTATTGTATTTATTTAGGAGTGTACTAAAGTTAAACGGCAAATAATTTTCAGCAGTATGCGGGACGTAATTTCGGGCACGTTGCTAGTCGGAGAGTGATAATATTCTTAAATCATGTAAAGATGACTAAAAAACGTTCCGCATGTACTTGAAAAAGAAAACATGTCAATGAATATACTATTATTATTACAAATATAATAATAAACATAACATTAAAAAGATGCATGTTGAATTTTTATGACAAATTATATTTCGTTCAAAGTGATGTCACAATATAATAACATTAGTGGTTTTTTTTTGTACAATGGTTATGTAACAGGCCATATTGATATTAGTTGTAGGGATTTTATTATGCTTTGTGTAATATTTTATATGCATGTTGTGAAAAATCGCCATCTTTTTAATATTCTGGTATAATTTAATAGTTGAATGACTGGTTTGAACTGTTTCGAGGCCCCCTTTTAAATATTCTAACGAATCATCTGGGTCAAATAAAATCACCGCTGCAGGAAAACATGAATTCCGGGAATGTAAATCAGGGTTCCTTTATTTGTTTAAAGACACAGGAACGTAATATTATAACATCCGGGACACTGGAACCTTGTGTGGATCATGAACAATTATATGTGATGTCAAATTCAATGCATTTACAGAGAATTCGATGAAGTGTTAAAACAACTGCGTTGGCCTTTCACGTCAGCTACCATTTCTTTGAACTCTACAATACCTCCAGAGAGTATGGTGAAGTTCCGCCAATTGTCCCAATATTTACTCCAACTGCAAGCACCTGAAGTATCGACTGATGATAACAATTCTCAAACTACAGGTGAGTGTTAGTTTGCTGCAAATATACCTTCAACTAACATTGGTGCAAATCAACTCTGAATTCTGAGTTATTTAGGGCCAGATGCAGAGATATCACTGTTAAGTAAACCTAACTAAAATATTGTTTTTATAACCAAGTGCACAGTCGATAGTCATCGATGTTTTAGTTACACGATCCATAAAAGTTACAACATTACTTTTTGCAATGGAAAATGCACCATCTTTAATCTTCTGTCTCTTTATTAAGTATTTTGAAAAATTACACATGAAATATTGAAATAGTATAGAAATTGAGCAATATAAAGTGAATAATCATAAGTAGGTAGGTACATAATTATTATGAATATTAAATAAATTAATGATTCTTTTTATGAGTGATTTAACTGTATGTGAATAAATGCACACACTGCAGATACAGTAGGTAGCAGTCAGGCATCAGAGGTGTGAAATTTTATTATTTATTTTTATTTATTTCTGCACCATTATGGTCAATTATTAATACTAACTTTGGGTTGATAATCAGTATACGATTTATGTTATCGCAAGTCACATACTCACTTAATATTATTACCTTGAATTCTGTGTACAATGCTTTCCGACCATGTTCAATCCTAATAAGATGATAATATGAGCCTCCAGAGAGTGTAGGTTTGTATTAACAGATTTTGTTTTCACGAGAAGTCTTAAGATATGACACTATCCAATGGAAATATGTTCGCACCGTGACACAAGTAGCAGGGAACATATTGTTTTAATCCAAAATATGACATCTATAAACGTCGTGTCGTATTCCGTTCCACAGTATATCATATTACATCTCACAAAATAAGATGTCTATAGACGTTGTGTCCGCGAATGTTGTCCTTACTCTGACTCATATACAAATTGAAAAACAATATGTGTATTTGCCAGACCCAAGATTCAAGCCTGGGACCCACGATGCTATAGGCCGACGCTTAAGCCGCGTGGACATTTTGGGTGTATATACAATATACATATATAGTATACAATGCTTTGAATCCGATAAAAACAAAATTTACGGCTGTCACCTGCATTTTAAAATTTTGTTGCAAAATATGACGGCGCTTGTCAATAAATGTCGGATTACGGCTGCCTAAGATTTGGGAACATAGGTATGGTATGACTATGAATAGTTCAATTTAGCAGATTTCTAGCGTTTGGTATCAGCCTAACTCACTCATTTAACTCTGTAGACTACGAGTATTCTATTGGATTAATTCTCATCTTTGAGTGATTAACTTGTTTTATATTTTTAGAACATAATCTCTGTCTGCCCGTGCGTCTGATGCTGAAGCCTCTGAAGAAACGATTCACATATCACTTCTCTGGCACCAGAAAAACAAACCGGTTGGATCGACCCGAATGGTTTCTGACGCAGATTCTATCTTGGTTGCGAGATCATCTTCCGTTCCTCGGAAAGCACCTCCAATCTATCGTTAATGGGATGGATTTAAAAATAGATGTTCAGGTATGAAAAATCTTGATTCATTCTAATCTTCATTTTGTCATTGTCGCTTCTACAACCTAGAACAGGTCTTGGCTTTCTCTAGTAGTTGACGGCTCTTTGGTGCCAAATGTCAATTTAGGATTCCTGAGCTGACATCAGCCTGTTGATGGTTTGGATGTCCACATGTCTTTTTTGCCTTTTAAGGCTTTAGTGAAATACCGGTCTGGGTGGCTCACAGGTATCCTTGCCAGTCGAAATATGGCTTGTGATGGTCTACTTCTTGTACAATGTACAATTCATGATTGCACCCAATATGCCCCATTTCATTCCATCGACTTTTTGGCAATGACTTTTCAAATACTACCCATGCATTCTCACGCATCGTTGTTACTGTCCACTCTGAACCGAATAAATCATATAAATTGAAAAAAATTATATTCTTTTGTTGTAATTAAAATGCTCATTAAATATTTTTTACTAAATTTCAGCGTGAGTTCACTTGCGGGTTAATGCATTTGGCTGTTGAGAGGCTGCATGTTCTATTGGCGACAGTTGTCCTGGATGACAGACTGTTCTCACACGCTGTGGACGAGTGCCTGGGCTTCCATCGAGAGCTGGAATCGGCTGCTGGAGCACAACTGCCGCCCAACTGCCCCCGGGTCACCTCCGTGCTTACTGATCCACGCTACCTCGATCGATGGTTGGCGTTGGAAAAGAAATGTCAGTACTTATATTTACTTAATATTACTTACTGCACCTTAAGGTGAAGCCTTTACTTAGCCGTTTTTAAAGAGGCACCTAGCGGAAAAATACAAAGCTTGCTATTTGAGATATTTTTTTGATAATTTACAATTTAAACTGTATTACATAATATGTAATTATGTATCTGAAAACATTAAAAAGAAAAATATTTTTCATTTTAAGTCAAAGATAAACTTACAATTGTAAAAAATGTAATAAAATATGAATTTGTTGAATCGGACCGCACCCTATTATTACATAATTCGATACCACAGTTTAATAGGGGAACAACTCAAAATTTAAAGGTTTTGAGTAAAGAATGCCATTCGATGTAGAAAGGTCTTCTCTTTATAATTCAGCAAAAAAAATAATCAAAAATTTCTTCAATGTGTCATAAAATCGAATAACCCTTTCTGAGATTAATCAATAATTCCGTTATATAATCAAATTTATTGGTTAATTTCTTATTAAAATGTACAATTTCATTGTGCATTTATGAATTCCACTAAATTAAATATAAAAAAACATACACTTTGATCGATATCAAGGCTTTAAAATTAAAATGAGAATTACTGCAAAAAATTCAAACGCCATTATCTTGGAACAAGGTTTTATGAGTTGTTCCCCTATTGAACTGGGGGTTATCGATATATTTTATGTTCATATTTATTATTAAAATTTAGTTTATTAAGTTTTCTAAGCATCACCTAAGCGATTTTTGACTAATACATAGTTTTAATATTTTTTATATCTATTTTAAAAAACATCGATTTTTATAAAAAATATAAATGTGCATAACTTGAAATCCTTTTTATTTATGCCTCTTAAAATACGGCTCCGTAAAGACTTCACCTTAATATATGAAATGTTCCACTTCATAGAATATTTCATTTCATTTCATAGAATATTTATTGTATAATGTCACATAAAAAAATATCGTTGTATAGAAAACATACCCATTTTCTTATATCGTTATTATGTTGTATGGGACGATGAGGAAATTTTTATGTTTTATGCTCAAGAATCAGAGCATAGAGCAAACACAAGGTCACACCATTTCCCTCAGTCTAATGCTACATCCTGCGTTTTTTAGCATGTGAGACTTGCTGTTTGTAGATCACTCGTGGCATCTGGCCAATTTACAAGTGTCGTCTTTTGAGCTTTCAGAATGGATAACTTTCTGGAATCATCGCGGTACACCGGTATGACCACATCATAAACACACGAGTTTGTCATCTGATACATCAGTTTTTTGTGATTACAAAGTGCCACTTCATCTAGGACTAAACTATAATAAGTTGATAATCGTCCAGTTTGTAATCGCCCAGATGAAATTGCCAAATCGGCCCTAGACATTTTCGTTCGATAAATCTGATAAATATTTATATTTAGTTTTTATAATATCGTACTTTACAAATTAATATGGGTTCAAAAGACTGCAATTCTTTTTATAATGGCCATAAACCATATCAAAATAGTTATTATAAATATTTTGGATCAATGCATGTTAGCCATTTTTTTTACTAGGTACCTACTTAGATTGATTATTCACTAAAGGTGCTGTAAAAGGGTACATCACATTATAAACTAATGCCCAATTGGTTATCAATTTATGTTCAGTTGCAATCCAGAGGATCGATGAGATGCTGAGTGGCGAAGAGTGGCTCCAGCAACTTGGCAGTGGAAATGTGGGGTCAGCTGAGGATCTGGAAATCATTCCGCAAGGAGCCGATTGGCTTGTTGCTCTTTTGCAGACCTTACATGATCGATACTCACTTCTCCCTGAACCACAACACAGGTACATAAATGTTAATATGCTTACTCATTTTATTCGTATCTATCCTCAGACCAGAAGCACGCATCCTGTATAGGCATATATGTACTATCTACCTGCCATTTCCCGGGAATTGCAGTGTTCATCAAACATGGATATGGTACTCTTGTGGTGATCGATGGTTCGTGAGAACCAAGCAGTGTCAGCAGAATCCACGACGTACGACTCATTCTCAAATTAATAATATTTATGTTAATATTATTTAGTAGTTTAGTAAAGTGGGTCGATTGATCGATTTTGATTTGATATTTACGATATTTTGAAAAATTATAGGAATAGACTGAAAAATTATGTAAATATTGCATTATAAATACCAACCGAATAATGATATTAAATTGAAATTTTAACGAATACGCATTGAAATAAAAAATAAAATGTACCCTATCAAAGTCACATCATGGGGTGGGGCTACTTTGATACCTATTTTTTTATGCTTTCGTTAGTTTATATGTGGGACTTCAAACCCATCCCTATATTTCATTATTTTTTTCAATTTTTTTTTTAGGAGTTACAAGCACTAAGTTACAGTGGGGTGACTTTGATAGAGTATCAATTTAGCAACTACACCATCTTCAGTATAGGTATTAGGTGTGGGGGCGACTTTGATACCCCATATCAATGACGCCCCATACTCTAAATCAGCATGTTACACAATAGTGTACTTCACCTCAATAAATTTGAATTTAAAATATGAAAAAGAAATAGTGATATCACTATAGTATTTAAATAGTCATTGGATTACTACGATGATAATAAAAGGGTACTCACATTTTATAGCTCTTCAAATTAGACACCAAATTCACCTTGATGTTTACGGATTCCGATATACAACAAATCGGACACTTAATTACCATATTTGTAGTTTGATAGGTAGACCATAGATATATCTTTTAAAATAGACCGGTAACTTATAATTATACCGTTCCGGTGGGTACTGTGTTGCCAATTTCAAAAACATTTTCAAAGTATCAAAGTTGCCCCTCGATTTCAATGTCGCCCCATTTGACGGTACATACATTTTCACACAATCGAATTACTACATACTTAGTAAGCACTTTTTCACCTCAGCAATGCTTATTATATTAAAAATGTATTTTCTCACCGAGGCCTGAGATACTCAGTGTAAGCATTTTCCATCATGATAGGTTCAATAAAAAAGGCTATCACGATGGAACAAACACCCTATATCGTCACGTCGAAGGCTAAACTATCTCACTCCTCATTGTATCTAAATTATGTAACTGTCACTCTGCCTTGGGCTATCTTATATTGTGTAATATTGTCTGTATGTACCTGTAAACTGTACCTGTCAATCTATCAAATAAACTTACCATCTCTGCCAGCAACTACCAATCTTCATATTTCAGTTCATATTCCACACATCACTCATCATCACAAACCTCACATATTGCCAAACTCTCTTGTATGCTCAGAAAAATTTTATATGAAAAATATGTGTATGGGTAGTAGGATTAATATTAATATAATAGCAATGCGTCATTATACAGAATTTCTCTGATAATGTTGACTAAAATTAATATAACGTTCATGTTTCAGGTTGCAATTCCTGTGGTTGCAAGTTGAATTGTGCGAAGAGTTGAGAGTTCGCTTGACCCAGCTGATGGGTGAAGAGCTGAGGCGCGGCGCAGTGTCGGGAGGGCGGGGACTGGAGGCAGCGCCGCGTCTGCTTGCCATACTCAACGTCACACATCACTTGCGGCAGGCTCTCATCGACTGGGCGCAATCAGTGGTACGTTTCAATTTTATTTATTTTTTTACTACATACAATGGACGGTCGGAAACTATTTGTTGTGATTTCATTTCGAGGGAGTGGTGTGGTAATTGATTTTATTGTATTTTTTTATGGTTCGATCATCCTGGGTTATATTGAGAGGGGCTCAACAATACAACATCCCCCGCCCCAACAAATAAGCATAGCGTTACTTTTTAAATGATAAATATGTTTACTAACTCAGTTCTCTACGACTGCCATCAGATAATGGTATATAATCTCGTGTAGACATTGCTTTACACGCTTTACCTTCACCCTACCTAAACCAAACCATAATAGTTTTGTTATGTTATTGGTAATCTGACGAAATAGGGCACATTTTTTCATTCATACTTATTTGTTTTCGATGAGACATATTACACAAATGTTGTTGGTTAGTTTTTTAAAATTCATTAAATCCTGCCTAAACCAAACCATAGGGGAGAGCAGGTAGGATTCGTACACTTTTTACTCTAAGCCGTATAAAAACAAAACTGTAAGATATTTTAAAATAACTTCAATGCTGTTATATATCCAATATATTTGGCTTTAATAATAGTGAAGTATAGTTTAGATACAAATCAGCATGGCGAAGCTACGGTAACTTTTCTGAAAAATGGAAAACGTACGAAACTACCCCACACGTGGGGTAGCTTCGTACATAGTGTGGGGCACATTCGTACATAATGGGGAACCTTCGTACAGTCAAATAAAATGCTATTATTCAATCTAATATAATCATGTATTGAGATCAAAGCTAACACAGAATCAGCCTTCATGTAATAATAATTAACAGTTATTGTTTTTAAAGTGCTTATAACTACTTAGTCATAAAAACATAACACTTTTATTTATTTTTTTGTTAATAAAGGAACGAATAAACCAACATTATAAAATTAACCATTAGAGTAATAGGTCTTAATCGTATTTAATAGTTGTACTATCCAACATTATATATAGATAAGTCTTTTTCGAAGCTAAATATTATCCGGGCTGTTCTTGCTGTAAAAGCAGATTTTGATAACGGGAAAACACATACCACATCTGATATGTAAACTGTTCCTTCATCTTTGGTAGTGGGAAAGACAAATTTCCAGGTATGAGGCTTCTTCCTCAAAAATGAAACTTTGTATTCAACGGGACTATATTTTTTAAGCACCTGCCCAAGATAATTTAAACGGTCTTTGTTTTCTTGAACTCTACTATCACAAAGCGTTCTTCTTTGATGTTCTCTGACGTAACTGGAGTTTCATTGTCAGTATCCAATCCTTCAGACGTCTCTTCGATGAGAGAACAAGAATTTTCTCTTAAACTCATATTAGCCTCATCCTCACAATCAGTTTCATCCTGACTATCAGTCTTTACAGTTTTATTTTGCCTCTTTGGTTTAGTTGTCCCTGAAGTTTTCTTCTGTCTCTTTGTTTTGGTTCTTGTATCTGACAGTAAATGTAATGCTCGCTACATCTCCTTAGCCCTTTGTTTCCTCTCTTGCTCTTGCTTCTTCAACTGTTTTGCTTTTTCTATTTCTTCTAGTCTATTTTTTTCAGGGGTATCTGTATATATTCTCGATTTTCCTGGTAGTTTTCCTTTCTTCGACTTTTTTAACGCATTTCTGTCCACTCTGGGATAGGGCCGGATAATTTCTGGAGTTATTAATCCTACAGTTGATGAAGATGCAGGTGCAGTTGTAGGTGATAGCAAGGAGGGTGATACTGGAGCTGAGCTCCATGGAAGATCTTGTTGAGTAATCTCTGTTTCTGTAAGTAGAGTTTCTGGCACATTGGCATCTTGGCCCGCTGTAGAAGTTGATTGTCAACCTTACGTGGATTCTAACGGCTGCATCTTGCATCATTGCATCTTCATCAACGTCTCCTGTTCCTGTCCTCTTTTTCACATATATTCGCGGCATGGTTCTGTAACAATAATATTTTTGGTGAACAATCTTTCTACTGCCACGCAGTTAGGAATGGGGTACATTCGTACAGTACGAATCTACCCCACTCATAACTGCACGAAGGTACCCCAAACCGAGAAATCAACAAATTAATTGAAAATAAAAATAACCGCTATAGTTAGCCTAAAATGACTATTTACATATTAAACAAAGTTATCACTTCATAAACTATACTAAGTCACTTATAACATTCGTGCAAAACTTATAACAGTTAAGCGTGTTCAAAAGTGAATACAAAAAATACTTACGTAGAGCGAAAACACGTATCGGCGTGCTCCGTCGAAGCTGTTGGCCGCACTGATGCCCTGCCCCGCGGTTATACTATGCGTATGAGCGGGAGTCTTACACACAAACGTGAGCACGCCAATAAATTGGATAGTGAAGATATCGCCACTGTACGAATGCTCCCTGTGTACGAATCCTACCTGCTCTCCCCTAATAGATAAAAAATATTTTATAGATAGATGAATATTTTTTGACTCTTATTTATTATGGCTTGGTTCTTGCAGGGTTTGATTGAATTTTAAAAACTAACCAATACCATCTGTAAATTGTAGTATTAGTTCAATAAAAACAAATACATATGTCTGACGAAGTTTAATGTGCACTATTCATGACGGATCCAGCCTATCTCCACCTTTCGCCACTGTTGCGTATATACCATTAAGTGTTGTAATACAAAATATCTGTGTAGTTATAGTTCAAACTATTAACATGGATGTACATATCATTCTTTTATTGATATAAAAATTTCACTTTACAGCCGTATCTTCAACTATACTACTACAAAAGACAGTTCCAGTATTTCATTGACACTCAGCACTTGCCGATCCCTGACATTGAGACAACTCCTAAAAAATCTGCCCCCGTTCTGACTCCAACTGAAACAGGTGAACTTTTAAAATTATATTTCGTGGATATAAGCAGTTTGAATTCATTGAAGTAAACTTTGGCTTGGGGTTGTCATAAACACTGCAGTTTGCAGAAAAAGTGAAAGCTAATCGAGGGCTCTATGTCCAGCAAAAAATGGAGAAAATCTAATAAAAAGACTTATAGTACAAAGAACATTACAGAAATTTAGTAATGATTATTCTGTCAATTTACATGTCATTTAAATGTCGACGCGCTGAACTAGTGTTGGGATTACAGATGTGCGGAAAGCCACCCGGGAGTCGCGAGGGTCCATATGTTTAAACGAAGTGGAGGCGGAAGCTCATGTCTTGGCTCAACGAGAAGCTCAACATCTTCAGCAACAAAATCTGCCCACAGACATAGTACGTAAATACCTACTTCCTAAATGAAATTTAAAAAAAATATTTTATTTTTAATTTGCTCTGCAATTATTCAAAGTGAATCTTGGTCGCCTCACTAAGATGTTTATTAACGTATATTCTGTACGAGAAACAGATGTTAGGTTAGACATTTCAGTAAGTCAGTTGCTGCATACATATGAAATAAAAATACGTGCAAATTCTCCACAGCACGTCAATAAATGATAATAGCAGCCTTATAGTTGGCGGCTATATTATAAAAAATGTGAAGTCATTTTGTTTATCTCAGTTCCCTTGCTACAAACAAAAACAATATGTGGAGAATCATTGGGGCTGTTAAATAAAGTAGCTTTAACCTGGACAGGCAAGAGCTGAGTCATCTTGTATGTGTTACGCCGAATGTGCGAAATTAAGTATTACATGAAATTTTGCATAAATCATGAAAAATGCAAGCCCGTTGCCTTATTCATGAATTAGGCAAAATATCTGCCAAGTGCGTGAATTCGGCAGTAATTTTTATGCCTAGCACTGGGTAAATTAGATAGTAGCGCTACGGTGGTGTTTTTTGCAACTAAACCAAATGTGTCAAATGCTCATACATTGGTCAAAATAGATGGTCGCGCTCCGGTGGTGTTTTTTGCAACTAATCAAACTAACCAAATGTTTCAAACGTCATTGATTATGTAAAAATATACCAATCAATAACTACAATGACGTTCATATCCATTTACTATGCCCAAAAATAATCTAGAACTATAATACGATAACGGAAAAATTTTATTAAAAGGTATTTTCGCGATTTGATTCGTGCTTGGGTATCAATCGTGCAATGGTCGATTGTTTGTGATAGTTTGTTGACAGTTGTTAGCTAACCTCAAAATGGACATTCAGTTGAATTCAGAATTACAAAACCTAACCCAACCTAACTTAACCTAACCTTACCTAACCTAATAATAATAATATTATTTATGTCCAATTATAACTAATAAAACCATCCGTATTAAATTTACTTTTCCTACTGTCATGTTGACAGTTTAAGAATTCCATACCCTGGCGAATTCACGCACTCGGCAGATAATTTACCTAATTCATGAATAAGGCAACGAGCTTGACTATTACATGAATTAGTCAAAATTTTGTCCATTTCATGAAATAGTCAATTTCGCACATTCGGCGTAACATTTGTACCAATCAAATCATGTGAAGACTTATGTTCCAATTTCAGTGACTCATTGCATGTGACTACCCTAAAGGTCTTTGTTACTCATATTTACAACGAGAAAAGATGTCGTTATGTGCCATTGACACACAACATGTTTAATATGGTAAAGTAATTTAAATATAAATAAATGTTACATCAAATGACATCTATAATACAGGACTAATGAAATAGTAGATATTGAAAGGGCATGTTAATTATTATTCTTATTTTGGTATCATGTACTCGAAATAGTAATTAATAATTTTGTCTCAATCATTAGTTACAACTTTAAAAATTAAATTTTCCTTCCATTTGTTATAGTTAAGGTTCAATGAAGAATTGAACACAGAAGGTGGGGCGTTTGAAGAGTTACCAGGCCTGCTGGGAAGGTTAATTGATGGCACCTGTACATTGATATGCGATGATCTTGTCTTGGAAGTCAAAGCTGCGGCCAGAGATTACCGAAATCAAAAGTTTGTACTGTTTTATTATGTCTTATTATTACTTACTAGAGTCCGTATTCCCCCGCTTCAGCATCTTAACACTGCATTCCCTCTCGTTCCCTCCCACACAATGCTTTCCGTCCGCGAGCGACGTGACATGAACGCCAGCATAAAGAATATGGACTCTAGGACTAGGACTGTAATGTTATTGTACATCTGCTAATGGTTTCTTCTACTTGTTTACAATGAACCTTGAAAACGTAAAGAGTACTGGCAGATGTCTATCTCTCAAACCATGTAAATTAAGCCCTCGATATTATATATATTTTTCCAACTGGGACGTGATGTATCCAATAACCATCAAGAACTTGACGGCGGAGAGGTATTTATTTAAAAAAAGGACGATTACAGCGTGCATATACAATAATTATAAAAACGTAAATTTACTTTTGCACGCCGGCACACCATGCCAGCATGCTAAAAGTACAGGGTTTGACTGCACAGGTAAACGGCAAGTGACAACAATATGTTATCATCACCCTCTCTCACTCATCATAGGCTTTCTCTTTATCGAATGTCATCGCTGGCTTACATCTGTGTAACCTTTCTTGGATATGGCTCACTGGCAGACATTCAGGTAAAGGTATACATATCCGTGTATGGCGTGAATATGTAGACAAGTCTAAAAACATAAATTCTCAGGGCAGCTATTTGTACGCTTGGCATTCTGTGGTAGATCAGATTATATGTTTTTGGATGTTTTTAAATTTTAGTAAAATGTTTGTGAATTCTCAACAAACTAAAATTTTAAAACATACCTGATTTACCATAGAAAGTCAAATGTACAAATAGCTGCCCTGAAAATTTATGTTTTTAGACTTACATATTAACATATTCACGCCATAAACGGATATTACAATCTTACAGCTAATCCAATTTGGACAGAAACATCACTTTAATATTATTACATATTAAATTTAAGCTAACTTCCAGTTATAAGATCACCCGAAGATGACACCAGCCTAATCCCCAAAAATATAATGGATGTCCATTATAATACATTAGAATTATATGAATTATTTAAAATTAACTGGAAGGACCATAAACAATCGACACCTACATTTTACAATTCATAATATGCTCCATTTTGGGAATGGAGAATGTAATGTTGATGTTATAATGTCCACAGATGGCACTGCCTCCCAGAGGTGGACGACTGGCGTGGGCGTTCGCTGTCTCCGGCACTCTGCAGTCCTTTGGGTGCATTAAGTACTCGCCTTCTACGCCTGCACACCTCCCTTGTGCCACAACTCTTTGCACCGCTGTGGCGGGCCGTGGCTAGAGAGATCGACCAACTTATATTTGAGGTACCATATTTTTTCAGTCTACGCACCAAACTTATTTTAAGACAAGGCAGTATAGTCACTTCATAAGTAGTAAGATGATTTGGCACCTCTGATTGAATGCCAGAACAACTAGGCGATGGAACAACTGTTCAATGGACATCTGGGCGGTGTACAGTTGATTGAAATGTACCTATGAAGAAATATTTATCTCTGAAAAATGTTTATTTTTGAACAGTATTGTCAAGTTCGCGTTTTACTTACCAGATCTATAGATTTACCATCATAAATCGTCAGGTGTTTGAATTTAGAACTAAGTTCATTACAGTATAAAAAGTATTAAATGATTGGCACCTATGTCAAATGTTAGCATGTGGTGCCCTCATTCAGCTTACTTATACTTATACTGGTGGATCTATAGCATTTTTTAATTGGAATTTAAAGTTAAGGCTAAAGTTGCATCTGGCATTTGTTATTAAATTTAGTGTTTTCAAACATGATAGAATTTTGAAAATAAATTTCCTGCCAATATGTATTTGTGCAGACATTTAAGAAAGCTATCCAATCAACATAATATTTTAGCTTGCCCTGTATTACTTATACTAGATTTATCATTATTTGGATAACCATGTTACCATATATAAAATACTTTTTTATTTGAATGTTTCAGGAGGTTGTAGTGGAATGCTGGTGGGGCACGGGTGGCATTGAGCAATTCCACTTTGACATGCACAGAAACCTGCTGCCCATCTTCGCGCAGTACACCTCCTCTCCGGGCGCCCACTTCCCGAGGATAAAAGAGTCGTGCACACTTTTCTTCCTCCCTCTCAACTCGGCCATGATCCTGAAAGATGAGATCCTCGAAGCCAAAGAGAAGGGAATGTTCGGGCCGCTGGGGAAAGACTCCGCCCCGCCCGTCCTGGCGCAGATTTCCATCCGACATATCTCTCTGGAAGACGCTTTCAGGGTTTTGAGCCGCAGGAGCGATCTCAACTTGAAGATTGTCAATTTAATCGATTGAGAATGTATTTACGGTGAGTCCAAGCTTACAAATGAGGCTACTAGAAGCAAATCCAACAAAGTACAAATCTATCGAATGTAGTCTATTGGCAGCTTTAGATAGGTCTTTATTTTTTATATATGAATGTAGAACGAAGCTCTTATTAAAGTCGCTGTAATACTGATAATTTGTGGCTTAGTATTTCATAATTATTCAAACAAATGTCACTGTGTTTAATTTTTTAGGTTATGCAAATCAATCGATAGTGGCTAGTAATTTGAGCTTAACCCGGCCGCCGCGTCAGTTTCAATATGAAAGAAGCCCGCTCTGCGGGAAGGTTTTTCTAAATGCTGTGCTTCGCTGTATTATGATAAATACGGCAATTAAAAATAGCTGGTATCTGTTATCATGCCTAGATACATAAGGTTCGAAGTGCCACACTAAAAAATAGAATCGATTGTTGAATTTAGCTGTGTTTACTTCAATAAAACCATTGTTAGTCCCTTGTATTGAAAAATCACGGAGCCATGTTTGATGACGTAGACACGCTTGTGCGCCCATAAAAATTAATAAATCACTCACTATAATATTTTACTCATGTTAGAAACACTTAAAAATGCCATTAAAAATATTGAAAATAATAGCTTTTATGTGTGTGTCGCATATTATTACATGTTTTATGGTTCGCGTAAAGTTGAGTCCACACTGGTTGAAATATTATAATAATTTCTTTTGTTATTTTTTGAGTGAAATTTGGATTTTTACTAGATTAAACTTTTCAGTTTTATTGAGCATTGTGTTATGTTAGTAATTGTCGCTTTATGTTTTATAAAAAAAACAGTATTTATTTTGTAAAACCTGCGTAATTTTTGTGCTATAAAAACATTTTTTGCGTGAGGTTTTAAAATTTTATAAACATTAAATTGCATGCAAAGATAATATGTAATATAGTTGAAAAGTCAATATTCCATGATTTATATTTTATATTATGTTGTATTATACCCGTGTGTTTTTTTTATACTTACGTTTATTTATACGTTTTATATATTCCTTCATAGTAATTCGTAATTTATTGGTAAAACTCGCAATCGTCCTAACTAAAATATAATAATATATTATATTTTTTCATTCCGTGTGGACGCATCTTTACAAATATTTATGACTTTCAATAATGAGCTCGATTTATGACTTTCAAACAATTGGGGTGACACATGATGACATGACCATGAGTAATAAAAATAAATGACATAATCCAGAACACAAGTTCAAGTACATATTTAGAAATATTTCGACGACACATTATTTATTGTTTTCGGTTCGGTTTTTTGGTTGTCTTTTATTCCCGCAAACATGGTGTTGTAAAGATCGCGGTGAATATTCAACTTTACAAGGTAAATCACTCGGCGCACACTCAACTCGAATGAAAATATTTTGTATGCCTAGTGCGCAGGCGCTGTAAAATACCGCGTAGATTTGAACTGATGCAATCGTACCGGCGAATCTCAATAGATTGAGAGGGTTCGAAAGATCGATGATTATGAAATTAAAACAACATATTTTTGACAAAGTTATATAGGTGGAAGTAGGCGGATGGATCGGGCTATTTTTAAATAAAATTCTCAATGCCGCATGAAAAATATTTCTTGCGTTATCCACAGGTCAAGGTTTGCGTATCTGACTGCTATACGGTCGCCCATGTGTTACGTACTAGCTGTATCCTACTGGAATACGGTCGCCGGGAAAGGGTTAAAGTCGGATGAGATAACTCGCAAAATTTGTATGTGCGGCCTGTCGATCACGGCCTCATAGAATGAGATAACTCGTTGAAGGCATTGAACCATTTACAAAGTTCCAGAGTTGGTTTTAATGTCTACAAGTTAGACGCTAAGCCAGTAGTCTAAATTATTAAATAAATGTTATGTTAATATTCATTTTGTAATCGAAATTGGGTGGTAAAAGGTTTTGATAAATTACTTGTAGAAATAGTTTACCATAATTAGTTAGCAAACAAATTGCTTGGAGATTTTTTGTTGCCTTTGCTTCTAACAGCTTCACATATTATGTGTACATATTGTAACAATATGTATGTGAATGTACATTAAAATGTTTATACTAGAAATTGAAGAAGCAATAAATGAAATTGAATACTGTATAAGCTGTGTTTTTATGTGTTCAGTTTGAAATGTTAAATAGACCGACTGAAATTTTATGTATAAGTTAAAAAGAACGATTTTCGGGCTTGTTATTTTTCACCTACAAAATGTTGCCTGCTGGTAAAATGCGTGTAGTGGCTCTATATGAGCACTGACCACTGAACCACTGAATGACCACTGAACAAAAAAATTTTACCTCCTTATATCTCAAGATTTAAAAGAGCATTGCTGGATACTAAAATTGAGCTTTCTGCTGAGGTTCACCCTTCTTCTTCTTTGTTTTATCATCTGCTACCTGGAACAGTTTGGTGGAGTACCAATAACAGAGATTCTTGAGCCACGAAATACGGCGTTGTCCTTTGCTACGCTTACCATTGATCTTTATGTGGATGAAAAGTTGGGAAATATTGTACTTTTGTCCTCTCATATGTGGCTGAGGTACTGTAGTTTCCATGTTTTCATACTACGCAGAATTTCTCGGTCCTGTCCCATTCAATTAAGAGCATCAACATTTATCATTCGGTCAGTCCAAGGAGTTTTGAGTATGCGTTTTAGCTGTATAACCACATCTCGAAAGCCTCAACTCTCTGTGGCATCTCCTGGTTAAGCGTCCATACAAATAGATTAGGGTTGAGAGAACATAATAACCAACCATAATACCCAGTTTACACGTACACAGATTTACTGCTGACAATACGTATGATCGCGGCCATAACAAGAAAATGCATGTGTAAACACGTATTATCGTGAAAGTTGCAAGATTGCATGCACGTATCAAAAAAGTTCAGCAGCTTCTGAATTTTCACATGATAGTTGGAACTTGTGAGATATCTGCGCCTGTACAGTAGAACGATAATGGTAAACCTGCAGGAAAAAAACGAACTACTGCACAAAGCATTTTTGACATTTACCAATTTCACAACCAGTCATAGCACCATAAAATGACAACAACGCGGCTCACTAACTCTTGAAGAATGATATTGGTGAGACAGTCAGCAACAGTTATTATCGTGAGAGTTGAATTTATTGTTGCACTATTAATTGGTGTCGCATACTGTAGTATTATTTTATTACATGTGATGTTCTTTGGTTCGGCGGAGGATAGGAATTGCAGATGAGATACGGTAGTAGTTGTTTGTGATGATAGAGGAGGCGAGATTTTATTTACTGTTTCAATTAACTACAATGGTACAATCGATGTAATATAATAAATATAACGGTAGTTCGGTGCGATGTGTCTTTGACGGAAACTTGTAATCGAGTGAGATGTCCAATCGATTCTGACCCGCTATTTATTGACCGGCCGACACGCACTATGAAATAATATATGGCCCCCACATCCTGAAGCGGGCCCCCAGGCCGCGATATTTGGCGGGCCCCCCAACCTATCGCTAAGGTTAAGGGCAGTGTAATGTTCTATAGTATTGTTTCCCAAATGATATTCCGTGGAACTCCAGGGTTCTGCGTAAAATAAAGGGTATTCTGTGTATTTTTTAGCGATATTTCGTATTTTTAAATAAATCAACTTGAATTGTCGGCACTCAGCTTCATATTATGAAGCACTGAGCGCGACCCTCCTTTGTGATAGCCAAGTTACATCTGACCCTTCGCCATGTTGGATAAATAGTGATTTTCATTAGTCAGGAGACACTAAAACGGTGTGTTTATCTCATTTAACTAGTTGATCTGCCACGTCATGCCCCTCCTGACCCCGGGCCCCCAGGCTAGAGCCCTGTCAGCCCCCCCATGAAATAATATGTTGAAATTATTATGAAATCATATTATATATCAGTACTGACTGATTGTATGTGAAAAATGAACATTTAATAAATATTATGATTGAGATCTGGGTTACAGGAATCCGATGACAGCCACAGATGTTTACAGGCGCCGAGACTTAGGTTACCTACAGATTGAAATAAAAAGAATTGTTAATTTTGAAATATTTAATAAAGACTAAAGTTTTACACTTAAATCATATCATAATAATGTACATTATACCAAGGTATGAGTAGCAAGTCTTTGCAATACAGACACTTTTGTTTTTTTTGTTCGGGCTTGCATTATCTGCACCTTTTATACTGGGAACTTATCATATTATATGTACAAAGGACCTCAAATCGATCTATACCGAGACTGATTTTATACCATCCAACAATCCTTACGTGTAACGAACACAGCATGTGAAAATATAAACACAACGACCGAACAAACTCAGTAATACATAATAATACGGAAATAATACACCTAAAATTATTATCATTCAAAAGACCATAGACACTACACTATCTCTGATTAACATAGAAGCCAAATCAAGTTTTTGACCATAATAACTTGGCTTGCATGTTCATCAAAGCCTTCTTTACACAATGTTTAAAAATTACCATATCAGGAGACGGATTTTTGATATCTAATAAAGGCTATTGGTTTTAGAGTCAGTTAACTCAATTTTGAGATAATCACACACTTAGGACTGTAAATATAGAATATTATTTAAATGACGATATAAAAAGCCCTAAAACACATTGAAAAAACAAGTTTAAAGTTGGTTGAAATTGTAAAAAATGGCAGCTGATGTTATAACCGATATTGAAACCAATTTCAGGTTTAATATTATTGTACTAACAATAGTAATAGCTGAATTTAATAAGTACCTATGACAATGAGCTTACATAGCTGATGAAAGATATCAAAATTTCAAAACCAATAGCCTTATACAGTATATAGTCGTTTTTTAAGATCCATCACATATATAGTGTGGTTATCAAGTTCCTGCATTGTTTATGTGTCGAAGTGTGCGGTGGTGTACACAAAATGCTAATGATATTGACATTCTGTGACAACATTTTCAACGTACACAATTCATTACCCCATTTCTAACTTGTTGTAAGAAAAACCAATTATATTTTTGAATATAGTTATCACAAATTTATGTTGCTTTGGTTTCTCTTTAGTAGGAAACCGCCATATTTTATTCAATCTTTACTACCCGAAATTGTATTCTACTGAATATACTGAAATCGCACATATCTGTTAATAAAAGGAAAAGGGAGATATGTCTTTGATAAAAATGAAAAATTAGTTAAATAATATGCCAAATTAATTACGATGAAAAGCATGAGTCGAATCGATCTTGCTAAATTAGTAAATTTTACACTGAAACTTATAAGTTCTCATACAAAGTATTCTAAAACTCAATCTTCTTGGCTTTCGTGAAGAATACCTAGCGATTTTAGACTTAGGTATCTTCCAATTCCTTTCGCACGCAGATTTATCTGTGGTATTTGGATGAAACTATATAAATCAAAAATATTGACTTATCACGAGAACAGCTTTTACAAATAAGAAACTATTCAATATCTTGTTGGATGCAACTGTATAAACTATATAACCTAATAAAATTAAATAGGTAAACCCAGACCTATATAAAACAGTATTGACTTTTTATTTTTTCAATTATTAGTAAAAAGGATAAAACAATTCGAAGTCAATTCACGCCCAAGTAGAAAATGGTTATATTATTACTTATGCAGTATATCACTGTGTAATGAAGAAAAATAGTATTTAAACCTCATTTTTGACAAAAATAGACTTATGCATGTAGTTTTATCCGAACATAACAGATATTTGGATTCAATCTTCAAACCGGATGAGTTCATAACTAATAAATTACACTTGCGACAAATTAGTACTGGGGAGAATGTTTCATTATGGAAGAACTTTAAAAAAAATGTTAGGCAGCAACTAGCCAAGACAAGACAGGCAAGACTTAGACAAGAAGTTTAAAAATCCGCCCCCTGATATGTTTTTTCTTTAAACATTCATTAACATTTATTTATTGCATTGGTAAGACTGGCAATGTAATTATTTCACAATGAATATTGTACAATTTAAAATTGCAGGAGTTTGTATAAATAAACAAGTTGAAATAAAAATGTTGAGTAAATTCTGTAAAACTATTATATTGTTTGTGCTATTTGTTCTTGTTTATGAAACTTAAAATTAGTATATAATTTGAAAGCTGTGTCACTATTTCTTGGAATAAATTACTTTCATGATTTTAAATTATAATTAAAACAAATAAATTAATTGATTTCACATAATAGGTCTATTTCTTTGGAACTGAAAATATTGTAAGTAGGTATCTAATTCTCTCAAGTAAATAAATAGAAAGGTTGTTTCTTTAAATTTAATTATTTTATATAAATGCAATAAAAGTTATAATTGTGAAGAAAAAGGGGATAAGTATGATATATTAAAAATATCTTGAATATGCCAAATTAACCATTCTCCATAATATACACATGCGTAAAATGGAAGAGTCAAATTAAAACAGATGAATTAATAAATGTCGCACGGAAACAGAAATTTAAATACAAAGTTGTCCAAAGCTCAATCTTTTCGCTTTCGTGAAAATTAGTCACTTTAGATTTGGTCTCTAATAGTATGCTTTGAACATGTTTTAAAAATTATACGTAAATACATATTGTTAAAATAATATGGGATTGATTATTTAAGTCACAAAATTCAATTAAAATATTACACAATACATTCTACGGTCTCAAGGAAGAGGCAGATGTCTTTAAAACATTAAATTTAGATGAATCTCTATGGCATTTAAAAAATGTTATAAGTAGATAAGTCGTAACGGTATTATTTTTCTTGAGATATATTAAGAAATCACAACAATATTAATTCTGATACATATCCTTGTTGCTTGTTAATAAATTACACTAATACGTATCTCAATTTAATTTCATGTTGACTTATCTCCCTTTTCTTTGACACTATAGAATTATTATTTTCCTGCTTTTGATAATAATATAAATTCCCTAAAAACTAAATAATCACTAATAAAATAATTAATAAAACATTGTTACATAGTAATATGTATTATTATGACTGTGTTATTTTGAGCAACTTAAAAGATATTAAAATATTGCATTCATAATGCCTACTTAAAAATAACTTAATATTTGTTTAAACTTCTAATTAATAATTTTCACAATTTAACACGTTGAAAGAATGATACACAAATTTTACATTGGTCGGAAGTGTACTACAGTAAAAAATGATAATAGAATGACAATATGTATTGTTAGATCAAAAATGTTATTATTAAACTGAATCCAATCTAATCTGAAATATTCCAAATTACCCACAATGCACATTATTACGAAAAAAAGAATGAGTCGAATCAACGTCGTTCAATCAGAAAATTTCATTTAAAATCATAGCCATTTACATAGTAACAAAGTTTTTCAAAATTCAATCTTCTTTTGTTGAAAAGTGATTAGAGATATCTCCATTTTTCTTTTGTATACAGATCGTGAGCCTAATACTACAAGGTTCTAAGTGTTCGTCCTTGAAAAAACAAACCCAGCAAAGAAGTAGTATTCTAAGCTGCCTCATTGTTACTTTTGTTTTTCCAAGGACAAACACTTAGAACCTTGTAGTTCTCCACTCGCGAGATGTATTTGATTTTTGATTCTTTTATTATTTTATCCAGCAATCAATTGTTACTCATAACTCACTTTTTATTATGTTGCCATAATTAAAAATTGTGTTCATATAAAACTAACAATAGATATGCCAGAAATATTTAAAAAAAATAATGAAAAATACATAGTATTCTTGGGATATCCAAGCCAAAAAAAGATTGTGCTTTATAAGCTTGTTATGGGAAGTTCTCTGTATTTATGTGAAATTTACTGTATTAACACCGTCGATTTGAGTTGTTCCTTTTCCACGCAGTAATGCAATATGATTAATTTGGCTTTAAACTTATTTTTCAACATTTAGATTTATGGCTCTTTTCCTTTTGCACACAAATATCATACATGAAGATTTCACTTATGTTTAGCTAAATTCAGCTTTGTACAAGAACGATAATCATACTATTCTCCAAAAATGAATGGAGGTGTAAAAAAAACCCAGAAAACACAGAAAAAGCACAGATCGAATAATTAATTGATGATAAATAATATTATCAAGCTATGTTTTCGTAAAATTAAAATAATTGTTAGCTTTAAACGACACTAAATTCAACGCTCTCTCAAAGTAACATGGATGAATATTTTTGCCTTTTTTAATTATTGTTATTTTATTTAATCGTTTTACCGACAGTTAGCGTTATATTAAATTATTTTGCATTATCAATGATAATATAACGCGTACATAACAAAATAAATCTGTGTAAATAGAAAGGCAGATAAGTCTAAAAGAAAGTAGCACATATTCATAATATTGTGTAAATGAAAATGAGTCAAATCAATGTTGCTGATAAACATAAAAATTGACAAAGTTGCCTTTAACTCGAATTCTTTTGGTGTTAGACTTATCCCCCTTTCTTTCACACATAAAAATATGTGACATATTACGACTTGATTTAATGGTATGTACCTTTAATGATATAATATGTAAGCCTTCTGTTAAAGAGATACTTTGTGTCAACTTTCAAAGACAATAAAATTTGTGAATCATTCTTTCCCAGTTCGTTTACATTACTAATAATAGCTATTAAAAATTATTAATTATTAACCCAACAATCTTAAATCATACTGCTCTGTTACACAGTCTCCATTTCTATAACTCTTTGAGGACCACACGATTATTATATAACCCTTGCAAACTCGTAATTATATCACAAACAATAACTTGACATTATTAAAAACGCCAACAGAATATTTATTATTTTCCATGTCATAAGTGTGCCCCATACCCCATCGAGTATGATTACAGTATTTCAAATCAGTTCTCAAAGAGGTTACTACCATTTTACATTACTGCCAGTCAATTTTAGGGGTGAGGGAAATAATTAAATATAGCAAATATAATGTGTTATATGGCAATGTTGTGACATTGTGTCATAAATGAATGTATAAGTAATTAAATAGCTATGACACAGATGTGGATCGAATATGACCATTATCGGAATTCTGTACATCAGCCATTTGATTATGCAGACTTGCAGGTATATAATCTTAACTTGAATAACCAAATATTCGGCTAAACAGTATTTATGTGTATAAGTATGAGCTTTTTGTTAATAATAGTTGTCAGGCGGTAAAGAACATATTGAATGAGCATATTGAAGACTAAATGTTTTTTAGAATGAACAATATTTTTAGCTTTCATAGTTTTAGCACAGGAACCTATTTAAATGAACGGTGAAGCTATGTGAGCTGGAATACGCCCATGATGCTGTCCTATTCGTCAACTCAATCGATGGTAGTCAAGAGACAATCGATAGGGTGCATTTAAACTCGTCTTGTGTTGGTTTGACAATCGTCATGAAGAAAAATAACATTTTGTGCAATAGCATCTGTCCTGATTTAGATTTCCCTCTGATTAGCGACGAGCAAAACATCAAGTGTCGACAGCTTCAAATACCTGGGGCATAACAGGAGATGGCATTTTGCAGAAAGAGTTCTGGGACTTTGTACTTGGCCAAAACCAAATTCTTCCTATTCAACGCTTGCATTCTGCTGAAGGTGCTGCTTTGCAGTAGCGAATTATTGCACCTTACAAAGGCTCAGAGCAACTGTATACTGAGCTTTGAAAACAGATGTTTGCCGTCATACTGGGTATGACTTTGAGAGCAACGAGGAGATAAGAGAACGCACCAAGCAGCCTCTCATCACGCTGAGAGTAAAGAGGCGATGTTGGACCTGGCTCAGCCACATGATGCAGATGCCAGAGGACAATTTAATCTGGCTTGCCTGTTCTTCAATCCAACCGGATTCCAACGTGCTGGAAGGCCACTAAATACTTTCTATAGAGTATATACGGTGGAGTTATTAGATGCTGGTATGACCTGGAACGATGCAAGATGACTGGCAAGCGACAGGGATTATTGAAGGTGCCGTGTGGTGTCCATATGCTCCAACAAAGGGGGCGGATATGGCCGAAGAAAACGATTTAAATGTTTAATATTAAAAAAAAATGATTATCAGTTGTCATTCATAATAATAAGTCTGTTAATCTATGCAGTCAAATAAATTAACACTTCATTTTTATATGCCTGAATATTTCACCGATATAACACAATATATTAATATATTTTAGGATGAAATATTGTATTTTGTATTGTTCGTGATTTGAGTTTTTTTATTCATAAAATATTGTTTAATGCTTCCAATATACACAATTATCATATATTAAGTACTTGATCTATTTTTAGATTTATCACATGGGGGGATTCATATATTTAGGTTGTATTTTTTTTTTATAAATTTTTACACACTTCTTTTGCTATTTCTATATCAACTGTCATCATCATAAAATGATTAAGAATAGACGCCTTAGTTTATTTAACATCCAAATCAACTGAAAATCTGTGCTGTAAAATAAATACGTTCCGACTTATGTTAATCTGCATTTATAGAATTATCTAGATCAAAGGCTTCTCTACAAATTAGATAAAGATTTTTAAATTGTACGATTAATGTGACATGACAATGACAGATGACACATTAAACCATTCATACATACATTATTCAAAATATTACCCATTTTGTATATTATGATAAATATGTGAAACTTATCATAAAACAGCGTCTAGCAAAGATTGTTAAAATATATAAACCATACTTCTTGGCATGTTTTAGATTTAATGAAAAGATTATTCAACAATTTAATCGATCGTCCGAAATAGACGTTTCATAACTTTATACAAACAAACTCTCGGTGATTCTTACTTATGATATAAAATCGAATGAGTAACATAAATATTCACATAATGATAACATGGTTAATAATTAATTACATAATAATAATTCTTAATTAAAAAACAATATTTTGTCACAATGGTGACATGGTCGTTGATTAAAAATATGTGACATAATATAGGTATATTAAAAAAAAAAAATTATCAATAATATTATAAACAACATATAAAGTCATTCTGAGGTAAATTATTATTCGTGGATATATTTTGAATATTATCTTAGGCACTGTATATGGATAAATATTGTGTGCGAAAAATAGCTGCCAAAAAACAAATATTTTGATTACATATTCAAGAATTATTTATTGATGCTTTACTCTCTATGGAATTGATCAGAAAAATACAAAATAATTGTAACTACGACTGTATCTATTTAAAAATGTGAATCATAATATTATAAAAACAAAATATATTTGTAACCGACAAAAGGTTTGTTCCAACTGACAATGTTGATGGTTTATTGACTTTTGGTTCATGTATACCTAATGCGCTTTTCAGTTGTTTAAATTTTATTTCTGTCGCTCCAAATGGTTAGTATAGTATCTACAACGTAAACACAAAAACAATAAAGTGGTCTGAATGTAATCTGACACTGAATATAATCTTGTAAGGTTCGAATCCTGGGTCTGGCAAGTACACATTGTTTTTCAATTTGTGTGTGAGTCAGGGTATGCACCTAATAGGTTGAGCAAGTGGCTGACATCCATTTCTCGTAAAAAACAAAATCTGTTAATACAAACCTCTACTCTGTGGAGGCCCATATGATCCTAATAAGATCGGACATGGGCGAACAATGTTACAATATTAAATTCAGCTATAGTACTACAGAACAGATTAATGCAATAGATATGTGAAAGCAAGTCGTCATGGACCGAAGTTTTGAAGCCAAGTTTGTCATATTATTTTACTCAAATATTACCGATATACTTACATACGTAAAAATTGAAAATGACATTGGTACTCAAGATTTAAATCTTGTTGCAGCCTCACCCATAAGGCAACCCACTTCCATTATTTTTGTGTTCCCTGGCTAGAAGTTTTCAAATGACAAGTCAGTAAAAGTCACCATACATAGTTAAGTAACCTTTCCTTCTATATTTATAACGAAGGATTTATTTTTTATCACTATAAATATCAATAATATCTATCCGAATATAATGACTTATGCTTGAAATAATTCCGATTTAATAACCGGTTCTCTGCCAAAGGGAAATAGTTCGCGGATATGGCCGGGCGTACAAAAAACGTGAACTTATTCACCTCTTTTTGAAGACAGAATGCCAGTCTCAGGCGTTTGTTTTGAATAATTTGAAATTCAGAAAACTACTGGTCCAATAATGAGACATTTAGCATATGATTGGTAAGGGTTTATGATAAACTTTCAATATATTTAAAAAAAAAAAATAATAAAGTTTAGTTTTGCTAAAAAATTCACGGCCTCTCACTTGCCGCCATACAAAACCTTCCAGCACAGATCAGGTTTAAGCAACATTTTACTAACTAATGTACTGTGGTGACTTTTGCATCTTAAAGAACATAAGTTTACGCTTTGGGTGACATACTCAACTCAAAACTGCCTTTTGGCGGGTTGAGGCTTTTTGAGGGTTGGTGACTTTTGCTTGAACGGTGATGATATGCCAGGTACATATTTTTAAGCTAGATGCATATTCAAAGATGTTAGATCCATTGATATACTACTATATGAGCAGTTCCGATACAAGTGTCATTTTAAAAATGTACCACAAAAGATATAACGAATATCGTCTTATAATATTTCCTTGTAGGTATAATGCGTTAAGACCGTTAACATGGATTCCCGAATTTCACCCGTATTGCCCTGGCTGTAAAACTAAATTTGCGTTCTTGGAATAGTGAACCTAAGGGTGGCTGCAACGCAAAACAGACAGAGCAAGTCGTCATGCGCTGACTATTAGTTAGAGTAAGATGCAAGCTAGACCGGGCTTACTCAGTAAGTTTTAACAAAGGCCGACTCGCTGAAAATCGGGCGTCATTTTAAGAAGCATATGATTCATCCAGTAGTATATCAATGGTTAGATCTGACAAATTAGGACTTAATCTGGAACTACACATGTGCACAAAAGACCGTAATACTATCTCTAATTGCATGGGGAACAAACCTTTTGAAACTGTTTACCAAACCCTTGAAGGCCCCATGCTTTTATAATATTGTGTATGAAGTTAGTATTATCCCAATTATTACACCAACAACTGTGAGTCAGTATCAAGAATATAACTTTTAGAATATACGATGGGAGAATTATCTCGGTAGGCAGTTAAAAAATTCAAATATTAATAATTTACATTACTTATTACATATTGTATTTTATACTCTTTGGGTTATGGGAAAATTCCTCACTCATAAAGTGCTCAGAATCGTGCCAAATGATACCACAAACAACCAAAATAAAAGTGAAGCTATTTATCAGTCAGACGATTTCATAATAATTTACATATTTCAAACAGAAATGGCTCACAATACACAACCAACAACTGATTTTATAGATCAACCACTAGATAAAGAAGGGCCTCTTGTTCTATTCAGTTAACAAACAAGTATCCACAACACAATCACGGCTAATCTTTTAATTAATTTAATTTAAATAACATGTTAATGATATCTAATGGCCAACGACTCCAAACGCGCCAGTTGCGGTGTTAACACAAACCGAGATGTAAACTGTTGTAAGTGATTATTGTATTTTTCAGTCACGTCAAAAGACTATAAGAATATTAATAGATATCTTAAGAGGGCTCGCACATCAGAACTCGTCGCATGCGTCTTACGACGAATTCGTCGATGTGACGTCATCGTAAACCAAGAAACAAACGTTATCAAATGGAGCTTCGCAGATTGGCCGATGCAACTGCGACGCTCCTGCATGCGACGAGTTGCGTTTGCTAGAGCCTGCATGTCGATATCGACAAATGTCGACTCCGCGCATGCGCACAGCCGCACAATCAGCCATTTCTGTCTACACTGTCATTGCTCGCTCATCACTGGTCACCGCGTTTGACGTTTGTTCATACAATCAACACAATAAAAATGGCAGACGAGAGACTTCTCCTTAAATTTCTCCGGTACCAATACATAATAATCGCTGTTTCCGTGTCTGATGACATATTTGCGCAATGGCGTCGTCTAGCTAGAGTATATTTTGACGTTTCGGGAGATTACGCGCAAATGCGGCGAATGTCGATGTCGCCAGAGATGTGCGAGGTTGTATCATGCAACACTGACCGGCGGGTCTAGGAAGTTTTGATTTATGGCTGTCAGGCACACAAGGCGAGTTGTGATGTGCGAGCCGGCTAACAACTCATGTGTCAATAATATGTATTGTCAAATAAACTAGTGGGAAAAATTACCACTTACTGCCACGACTAGAAAATCGTGTCCGGAAACTTGTACGTATGCAGTTCGCCATATCACACTTCGAAAATAGTTGATATACTGGATTATTTGTTAGGTTAAGTTAGGTTTTTATTCTTGAATTCATGAATTTTGCCAAAATCAGTTATGAAAATTGAATTAATGTTCATATTGAATCTAATAAAATTAGAGCAGTATAGTATACGGTCATCTCTTTCTGATAAGAAAGCTCACGGTGAGCTGTGCCACAGTGAAATGTTTCACGTACAATTTACAATGTAACCCTGAAAAATATGCATCTTCACTTACAACACTTTGCCTGTTGGGTCCAAAAAAAAGCTATGTACAACTCTGAAGACTTACATTTTATTGTGATCGTGTCTAGCACTGGCAGTATTTTTTAAATTGAAAAAACTACAATATAATATAATGTAAAACAGACTTTGATACCGTCAACACCAACTAACATGTGTCAAAATTGAACAGGATATGCGCACCTTCTTTAATTAGTTGTGGATCTATAGCTAAGATTATTGAAATCAAATGTTACCGAAATGATAAGAAAGGTTTTCCCCAATAATTTATACAGTACAATTCTTTGCATTGTCATAAAATAGTCTTGATTTTTTTTAATGAATAATATTTAAACACTCTTTAGCGTGATTCAATTGATTGATAAATCATCAACCACTAAATATATATAAGGCATTTGTAAGTAAACACTTACAGATTTCATTGAAATTAACAAATTTTGAAGTCTTTGAAAAATCCCCTATTCAGAATCCTCTTTAGAATGCGTTTATGTAAAATGTCCCTATAAATAAAATTTGCCATAAACATGATGTTGTAAACCTCTTCTGTATGAAGTTGAAGCAAAAAAAAGACCACTGGATCACTGATTAAATTAGCTACAAGTGATTTTTGCATTACAGGTTCATTTGTAGAGAACTTCACACTACTGCTATGACATTTATTTGTTAATTTGCAGGGCGTATAAAAAAACAATCACGATGAGTAATACTACACTTGTCATTATTATTTACATGAAAAATCCTAAAAAAATTGTAAAAAACTCTTTATAAACTGTACTCGAGTAAGTAATCATAATGAACATTAAAAATGGCCACCGTATTGCTTGAATACGATAATCGGAATGGCAACTTAGCAATGTTCATATATGTAGAGTTTACAAACTTAACCACGCTTCACGTGCTTTCTAAATAATTTCAATGTCATAACAGAAATTACGTATAAGGCTCCATCTATTAATAATCCAAATTCTTTGTCATAAACAGTTTATTCATGCTGTATATACATCTGTAGTTGGATTCTGTATATGGGGATTAGGGGTTGTCCATAGATAACGTCACATGTTTTGTGTATTTTTCTTAAATCCCATAGGTAAATAATATTTTACTCCCGTCATTCATTAAAATAAATTTATTTAAAATGATCAATCACTTATAACGTCATCCACCCCCATTGGGACGTGATGTCATATATGGACGACCCCTTAGTATTGTTTTAAAATAAATATGTATAGTAAAGAATCGGTAGGTAACATAACATTTAATATATTATAAATATATTTCAGAAGTTGGTCTAAGAAATAAAATAATTAAATCAATTTCAGTTGTTGGGCGTTCTCCACCATGACAGTTGACAACGGTACTTCAACTTATCCGACAGTAGTGTCAAATGTACAATTACTTGCTAAAATATTTTTCGATCAATTTCATGTTACATATTATTTTTTTATAATATATCTCTGATAATTTGCCATTGTACATGCTTTCAATAAGATGTTCGATTACCTTATGCTCCCGCCCTTTATAAATAAATATAATATATATATAAATATGTTGTGTATGCGTGACACTTTGGATACAATCTATATATATTTTAATGTGAATTTTTTGGGAACAATGTACTTGTGCCGTTAATCTGATAAACTTGGGATATAAGTACTAAAGGATTGCTTTGCAAATCTTTAAATTTATAACATTAGCCTACACGAACAAAACGTCTTATCTGTTTCATAGGTTGCTCATTATTACACTCACTTCAGATAATCATATAATTATATAGTCACACCACCTTAGGCAAAACATTTCCGTACCGACGCATCCTTTTTAAAGTCTCACATTAATTTAACGGTTTTTAGGTTTTTAATTATTAAAATTAAAGATTAATATTTATATATATTTTTTTTTTATTATTATAATATAAGATATTGTTGTATTTTAAACACGATTTCATTGTTTTGTAATATAAAAAATATCAAGTGAAACACGTTCCCATGTCGGGTGTATTAGACAACATTGAAAATTCATTGGCACTTTGTGTAACGGGTCACTGCCAATCAGAGTCTGCGATTTCTATTTTCATTCCTGTTACAAGCATCCGCGAAGAGAGTCAACCGGATTGATTGGGATTATAACTATTTTGGCCAGTCGTCGTGAAACAGAGATGAAAAAAATGTCAAAAACAACAAATGGAGTTTGCTTACAGTAGGTACCCTACAGTCAGTAATATCAAATTCAACTAAATGACGGTGTCTCTTGAAAAGTGATCCATAAACAACTTAAAAATATTACAGGAGATTTTTCTTTAGTTTGAATATATTAATAATTCCACCGATTCCAGATTCCATTGATTAAAAAGTGATTTGAGTACATATAGCAATATCAAATTTTGAAACTGTCAATTTTGACAGATAGAAGTCATGCCACTTTTGAAAATAGAATATAGATGTCACTTTGAATCTCTGGACATTTTTATTAATTTATTGTTTTTTGTTCCATTTCAGTTCATTTATTTTGGAAAATATCATAGTGTGGCAAAATTTGATATAATCATTCAATAAACTATTCATAGTGATATAATATATGGATTTATTTAAAATAACAAAACCAGCTTTGACCACAATGTATAATATAGACATCTTTCCAAGAGACAACCTCAAAATGATGGATGAAATTAATTCATTTATCCTGAATAGATTAATTTGTTGTAATATTCATATAATCCGGTGAAATAAGTTGTCAATTACATTGTGTTATTATCGTAATCTCCATTCACTTGTTTTTAAACAAATTGTACAAAAGATGCTCGCAAGAAACCTGAACAACACTGAAAATTCTTCCTTTTAAAGCTAACTAAAAATCCATAAAGTCATATTTCAGATTTTTGGTAACACTATTGAGAAGAACTTGAGATAAATCTACCTAGATAATGTTTGCAAATCATGTTTAGTACTGCAGAAACACATTTTGCACTTAAGGGGGGACATGCTCGTCGAAGGTCAAAATTGAGTTTTTATTGTATTTTCTAACCATGATCCTGGACACTGCTTAAACGTTGTAGATAATCTATTTATATAATTTTGAAGCCTTATTATCCTTTATAGTTATTTTAAACATTTGATGACTGCATAAAGTATTTTTGTTACATAAAATAGTATTCTTTTAAACCTCTCGCTCTAATGTTTTAGAATATAGTCATATTTCGGTACATAACTGTGCAGTGGTGTTAGGATTTTTTACGTTTATTAATTTTTAAACGCATTTATGAAACCATTAGTATAATTTATTACCAGATAATTTTTGTAAAATATTCACGATAAAAAAATATATTGATAATCTCTGTGATCCCAAATTTGACAAGAATTAGGCATTTTATTATTCAAAAAATCGGCAAGATTAACACATTTGAAGATGATTCTAAAGATACTTATTATAAGCTATGTCTTTGACCATTCAAGTGTGATAAACATCTTATGAATAATGATTGCTTTATAATAATTATTGACCTAAGAATAAGGTAGTGTTTTTTTGAAATACGCCATTTCTTTTGTCATTCCCTAGTGGTTAAGCTACAACATACGGCCGTAGCCATAAATTGACAAACTATAATTAAAGTAGGGAGTAAAATGATATTGACGCGCGTGTTTGAACATGTACCGTTTAAAAAAAAAATAAAAAAAAATTTGGTTAGGTACATGTTCAAACACGCGCATTAACATAATTTTAATTCCTACTTTAATTATAGTTTGTCAATTTATGGCTACGGCCGTATGTTGTAGCTTAACCACTAGGGAATGACAAAAGAAATAGCGTATTTCAAAAAAACACTACCTTATTTTGAGGTCAATAATTATTATAAAGCAATCATTGTTCATAAGATGTTTATCACACTTGAATGTTCAAAAACATAGCTTATAATAAGTATCTTTAGAATCATCTTCAAATGGGTTAATCTTGCCGATTTTTTGAATAATAAAATGCCTAATTCTTGTCAAATTTGGGATCACAGAGATTATCAATATATTTTTTTATCGTGAATATTTTACAAAAATTATCTGGTAATAAATTATACTAATGGTTTTATAAATGCGTTTAAAAATTAATAAACGTAAAAAATCTTAACACCACTGCACAGTTATGTACCGAAATATGACTATATTCTAAAACATTAGAGCGAGAGGTTTAAAAGAATACTATTTTATGTAACAAAAATACTTTATGCAGTCATCAAATGTTTAAAATAACTATAAAGGATAATAAGGCTTCAAAATTATATAAATAGATTATCTATAACGTTTAAGGAGTGTCCAGGATCATGGTTTGAAAATACAATAAAAACTCAATTTTGACCTTCGACGAGCATGTCCCCCCTTAAACAAACTGATGTGACCCTAACCGGGAGTAGTAACTTCATAATCTGTGTGAATTTGAAGCCCATGGGTGTATTAAATGCATGTTTTTTTATTAAATTCATGTCGACTGTGGAAAGGCAAAAGGATTTAACCCTCACTTTTTGCAAAATAGGTTTTATTGAAAAATAGCATTGCACACAACTAAATACACGTTCTGTCTTAAGGATGTAAGCTGCAAAATGCCAAATTATTATCAAATTTTAGCTTTTATTTTTTAAAAAAGAAGGGCGTTTGAAATTTGCGTCCAGGTAAAAGGATTTATTCCACATCAATGACATTATTAGTCATTCGAGTAATCTTTTACGGAAAGGAAAAAGGCGTTATGCATCTTACGTTGCAAATGTATGAAAAAAATGGTAGTTTTACTTAACTCTGCCGGCCGACCAGGTAAGTTATGAACCAGAAGGAAGACTTAAGCCACATACATTTCTCGGTCGGTCGTTTGACAGTTAACACGGATTTCGACAGTCTTTTCATAAAAAAATCATTTAAAGTTTAAACATTGAGTGAAAATGGTAACAAAACGAAGAAAAATGATTCTTGAAATGTGTGGTGTTCATATGGATGCAACAAATAATCCCGACAAGAACTGTTAGTGTTTAAAATTACATCTTGAAGTTTTTATATCACACACGAGAAGAGCTATTGTAAATTCTATCTATATCGGTATGAAACGCCCTGTTACAACTTATATTGTGTTTTAATTGTCGATTATCGATTAATTGATTTGATGATTTCATAATATCTGAGAAAAGTAATACAATATTTGCTAATTCACTTAAAACACCGCCATGCGATTTATAGGTTATGTGATGTGTCAAAAACACTTCTCAATTGAAATTGTTATCAAATCGCTTTAATTTACGATTAATATCATTGTAATATACTAATATCATTATTATGCACTGTTTTATGTTAATATATTATAGTAATAACATAAATCGCATGTAAAATGTATGTGTCCTAACTCCAAATATGTTAATACCTACCTAATTTTTGGTCAGGTAAAATGACTTAACCCTCATTTTTATTAGTTTTTCTTCAATAACTTCATTATTTAATTATAGATTGGGGGAAAAAAACACCAAATTATTAATCATCATGCACTTCAAGTTTGTTTCTATTTTATATTTAGACTTTGGCCCAAAATCATTATCAAAACGTTTTTTGTGCCTCCTGTAAAATTTGATTAGCGTGGATTAACTCCTTTTGCCTTTCCACAGTCGATGTGTTTTGATCCAAAATCTAATGGATTCGGTAATGTTTATCGACAGTTAAGTAAATTATTGTTCATAATATTTGATTGTCAGTATGAAGATTAATTTGTCTCACACGATAGTGTTATAAAAATTTATGTTATCCATTCCATAGGTTGTCATAGTATAAGATTTGTCTCATATTCTCAATAGTGTTTTTGGTTAGAATTTGTTGATTAAATTTAAAACATTTGAAAGGAGAACAATCAAAGGGTGTTTGAAGGTTTCAGCGAGCCGTCTCCGCATCAATAGACCAGCAAAAATAGGCACAGAACTCGGTCCAATCGCGGGGTCTCGTCTCCGGGCATCATCGTACGTCCACTGTACCCAAATACGGCTTGATCGACGGGCCGTGTCCATTTTTGTCATACCGCGGCCTCCTCTCGTTTGAAATCGATGTTCTGCGACGAGCAAAAGTCCTTGGTGAAGGGCAGGCACGTGAAGTACGTGCAGATCTCGCAGTCGTACACCGGTACCACGTAGAACAGGATTACTAGAACCGCAAACAGGAGGCTCGCTCCAGCCAGGCACGCCCACACTAACGCCACTTTTCTCTGGCGATCGTAAGGGCCGAACGTGATGAACGGGAGAAGGGCGTATGATAGGAGAAAGCCGAAGACCAGTCCAAAAAGATGGGAGTAGTTGTCGATCCACGGCAGGACTCCCACCAGTAACAGGACGCCTGCGATTATGAGTAAGCGAGCCAATGCGTGACGAGGTCTTTTTAAGATGGGCCACGCACTTAACACTTCCACCATTAGACATGCCAACAATCCAAAATGCGCCCCTGCTGGCCCCACCTGAAAATTGATGTTATTCATTAGTTATAAAATACTCGCTGTGAACTATCCATGATAGTTCAGATAATAAATCTTACATCTAAACTGGGTACGGAGCCCTGCCAATGCAGCATATTGTGGCAGATAGAGGAGAGTGCAAGACAACCCTAAAAACTGGTACGCTCTGGCTAAGTGAAGGAAAATTCTAACAGAACATCAGGATAGGTTCACGGTCCTAATAGTGACAGTCCCATCAGTAAACTCGGGTGCTGTGGGTTTAGGTGAGTACATCCTAAAACTCATATCAATCACAATAAGCATGAGTAAGCTGAGAATCTCTCGTCTCATATCGATTCACTTGCCGACTTTGTAACTACAAGAAAAATCTATCCACTGCAAGGCTGACGTGACGTGACACTGGCTCGATGGAAGTGGCTCATTTCTGTGTTTGCCCTATGTTTCGAGGTTGGAGTATTTTAGGGTGGAAGTAGTAGTTAGTCAGTTTCCACCCTAAAATCTATATTTTATCAATATTTGTAGTAAAGCTATGTACATGTCACACTGACAGTCATCAATCAATTGGTATACCTACCTGATTCTTTAAAAAAAACCATAGATGGTATGGGTTTTGATAAAGGGTGTGGCGATTGGTTGACACTACATTAATCATCATAAAAATCCATTAATATACTTTCACACTATGGGAGTCCATTATTTTTCTCCACCTAAATGAGTTATAGTATAAAAAATAATATTACCTCTGCCCTATACGGCACAAAGATAGCGCTGGCAAGGTTTCCCGCCATTCCCGATCCAAGGTAAACTATTCCTATCCGCAGCGGACCGGCCAACTTTTCCAGGTCCCTCATGATGAACCACTGAAGAACTAACGTAGCCAGCAAATGCACCACTCCCGCGTGGAGAAAGATCGACGTCCACAGTCGGTAGAATTGGTCAGGCCGACCGGGAGAGACGAATGGCAGCATGCCGCATACGTCGTCGAGGCAGGAAACCTGGAATTAGGATAACATTTAGTAGAATGTAAAGTACGATATTTTATCAATATGGCCAATTATTAATTCATTTTCTGGTTGTTTGCATGTCAAGGATACAATATGTACATCGGTTTATTATGTAATATTCCCGAGTCTACACAAATTATTTTTAATTAAATAGGAACAGACCAAATACTCCTGTCACCAGGCGCACACAAAACGGACCCCCCTAGAAACGAAAAAAATACAAATTGTTTTTGTGGGTGTCCATTTTGGAAAAATATCCATAATATCTCCACATTTATTCCGCCTACTACCTATAGCGTCTCGTCGCTTAAACCGTTAATGCACCACACTTTTCCAGATACATTCCCATATCCAGACACTCTGCGCTTTGAGTCTAGCGATAAACATCTGGCTTGTACGAAAGGTGTTCACTTACGAGTTATTGCAAGCTGTCGCATCCACAAGTGGTTATTGAATAAGCGTGGGTTAATGGCCATAACGAAACATGTTTGTATCGTCCGTGCCGTCTTGTCTTTTAGATATGCTGCATCGGAATATTAAAACCAACATTGGATGCCCCAGATTGTGGCACCAATTTATGAGTACCACTGGTCTTCGAGTCATCACAGGTGTCAGGTGTTGTAGAATGCCGAGAGGAGTGGGGCCAACCCGTTGGGAAGGCTGTTCGATAGCCAAATCATCCGGGTCACAATCGTCAGTCATGAGGTCCTGACGAAGATGAAGCAGAAGTAATATTCCATTTACCTAAATGAATTGTATTTTTTTCTTTTTCTGGGCGGCGGAGGGTTCGGCCCCCCCTTGTGTGCGTGCCTGGTACACTTAATTGGAATGCGGAACCCTACCTGTGAACAGAGACTGGCCTCTTCGTGGAAATGTCCTCCGACGAAATCGCAATACTCCCGCGTGGTGATTCTGCAGGCGGCGTTGACTCCTATGCAGCAGGGATGGCCGATCACCTCGCACGCCATGTGCTCCGCGGTTTTGTCGCGGTGCCTGCGCGGGAAACCATGCGGCTTTCTGCAGATCGGCCATTTGGTGATGTCATCCGGCCACTCGTATGGAGCCACTGATGCTGGTGCGTCGCAGAACCTGGAAACAACATAGGATATTTTTTATTATTTTATCTTTGTACTAATATAAACAATTCGATTATCATATTAGCGAGAAGCAACAGTGACCATTATCTGATTGGATATCCAACTGATCCATCCACCCTGTCTCCATATTACATATAATCAAGTTATAGCACTATGTTTCATTTGACTGTTTGGATGTATAGTACGCTCGCAGTAATCCGCCGCTCGATATTCTGACAACTACTATAATCTGCCGTTATTTTTACTGGTTGAAAACACAAAATCAAGCTCAATAATTCGCCGGTATTCGATTGTCAATATCAGTAGTCCGCCGCATATAAGTAACTTCTCCTTTGTAAAAGTAGGTACATCGCAAAAGAAATTAATGTACCATGGAAGAAAGTGCCCAAGAACCGCATCACAATTATACCGTGCTCCAATGTAACTGGGACACACAAAATGAAGCTTTTGGTCATAGAGAAAGCCAGGAATCCTAAGCCATTTAAGAATATCTGCCTCACTGAACAACTGCTGGTTGTGTCAAGTGATTTACTGTTTAATATTTAGTTAATAAACTTAGTTTATAATAAATGTATAATTTAGTAAATACTTGATTTTGATTATAAATAAAACCTTAAATTGCTAGTACAAATTTCTCAAAAAAACTATTTTTACGAAATACCTGTTTTAAATTTTACCATATTTTGTATGTATGCACTAATAATCCGCCGCTTTCACTAATTGAACACTTGTCTGGTTTTTGGGGTGGCGGATTGCTGAGAGAGTACTGTATAGTGGAATGCCCACCATTACATTTGAGAAAATTAATTTCATGACGACATCTGGATGCTATGACAACTGAACCTATCCATCTTGGCGCCGGTAAATATAAATGAAATACGTTAAGAAATATAATATTGTGAAAGTAATGATTTGACGTAGCATGTAGCCGACAGAAGTACAATATAGTTAACCTGTATGAGAAGGTACAAAGACAAAAAATATACATTTTGTCAATTACGTCATTGTACTTATATTGCGTTTGGTATTCTTTTAACCTTATCATAATTTTTTACTAAGTGGACACATGTAAGCCAGCTATTTTTCTATAAAATAAATCCATTAAAAAATATGAAATAGGAACAGAATGATAATTAATATTTGTGGAAAAAAAACTGTGAAACCATATACGATACTTACTTTGGGTCAAGACCGCAGACAGATCCAGATATTCTTCCCCCAGGACCCGAGTCACCTGCAGACCATTTCTTCCACGTTGATATCGTGTTCTGAAACCATTACAATAACATTATATTAAAAACTTGTAAATCAACAGTAAAAAATCGACACACAATATGTATTTAAATGCGGGCAGAATGTTTGGATTTGAATTTCTTTACTATTCCAAAATGCTATCGTCAATAAAGTAATCATGCTCTACCTACTTACTCATCAGCAACATCTTCTTGGCTATGTGTTAAAACTGTGAAATTACATGCACCTCCCATTTTTCCATTATTAACTAACAAGCTCCTCCCATTTAGACGACAACAGCGCCTAGAAGCGTAGCCAAGAAGATGTTG
Organism: Rhyacophila brunnea; assembly: GCF_057557595.1. Taxonomy (NCBI): domain Eukaryota; kingdom Metazoa; phylum Arthropoda; class Insecta; order Trichoptera; family Rhyacophilidae; genus Rhyacophila; species Rhyacophila brunnea. Next base: position 1,532,397 of record NW_028232882.1, on the reverse strand, counting down.
CAGAAGAGTACTATACTAAATGATTTAAAAATTAAAATATAATATCTCTTGATAAAACGTAGGTGGGTATATTATAAGAAATTGATTAATTGACTGTCATGAATATCAAATAAAGGGTAAAGATTGAGTGAAAATTTGAATATTTTTATTGGTCTTTGGTAAATTTAAGTACATACCTAGTATTTTTCGTTAAAAGGCTTTGAAATCTTTAATTTTAGAGAATATACAATGTCATTTAAAAAAAAAAAAAAAGCATCCAATACTAACATTACTTTAAAAATTTGGATTCACCGACAGAAAAAGCTCACAAATTCTCAATGTTGTACAGACCTACAAACTTATCTATAGAATGGATGGGGGAGCCACAGTCGGCGACTACCCAATCAAGACTCGCAACTGGTGTTCGAATGACGTTTTCAAAATAGCGTCCATATGGTAGTTCGTAGTTCCATTTTTGACCGATCTTTAGATAAGTTTGTAGGACTGCACTTATTAATTGACCATAGACTAGAAATACATTAATTTGACATTTTATATTAGCAACCTAAGGAAGATTCAATCATCTGTTTCAAAACATTATACATACCGTCATAGTTGGCCTCAATCCCCGCACCTTCAGATTGGTAAGCACAAATAGACAAATAAATTCAATAATTAACAAAATAGCATAAACAAATAACACATTGTTTTATGGTTGAAGAAGAAGAACTCACCTAAATCAGGGATTGACAAATTTGATATAGGTACCTATAATAGTTGGATACAATACAGTAGTATAGGAGGTCGAGCCCTGTATGTCAATTATTCATATGTCTCAATAATATTTATTACATACCTGTAATTATTACCCATTTAAAAAAAATCTTGATTATTCATTGTAATTGAACATACAAGACAATGAATCACGTCATGTTTGTGAGAATAAGAGTGCAATATTACCTAGTATCGTTAATATCTCTAGGTGATTTGGATAGAAATCACAAACTGTATCAAATAAGAGACATATTTTTAATTTAACTCTCAATAAGTTAATTTTGTCACGAGCTGTATAGCATGTTGCACCATCTTGTTGGAACCCACATACCGTCCAGATACAACTCATCTAATTCATGCCAGAAAACTCAGTAGGTAATCAAGTTTCTGTAGTGTTCTTTATTGACAGGAAAATTCATTGCCATTTTCGTTTTCAAAAAGATACGGTTTAATTACACCTCCAGACCATGAACCAAACTGTTAATTTTTGTGGCTGTAAGGCATAAAGCCCACCAAAAGCGTCGAATCGGGGCGAGCGGGCTGCAGTCGGCATGAGAAGCGTAAATACATAACCATAATCACACGCCTCTTGCCGCGCATTACCTCTCACCTATGTAAAAAGCGGCGCCAATCACATTTCGCCTCGTGTTTCTTTGCAAAGCTATTAAATTTATTAATTTATTTGTCGGCTCTAAATTCATTTTCACAATGATGTCATTATGCTAGCATAGTAAGTTATTATTTGCAATGAGCGATTTAAGCGCACGGTGTAGAATAAATTATATTATGCGGAATAAGCGCGCGCCTATACGACGACGCCCACGCCACCGAGTAAATTAGAGATCGTCGCACCCCTTTCGCTGGTCACATCCAATGGGCCCTGACGTATTTGAATATATAGTATTTTCGTTTTATTGTCGCGCCGCGCTCAACTCTGTGTGCGTTGAAATATAAGGCGCGCGAGGCGTTATGTTCGTCATACGCTGTGTACGCTCTATTGTATTCCTGGTGATTCACCGCCTAAATTGCAAAAATGCGCGAGCACCCCACGCGCCCGATTGTATATGCCCGGCGCCTAAAGGTGTTTCAAGAATAGCATGTGGGCTTTCATTACTGAATGCGACAATATTGTGCTTATTTACCAAGCTTCATCACTGAAAATGATTTTTTCAATGCGTCAGGAGTCAGCCTCGTCATCATTAAAGGTTAGTATCTGGCATCCTTGATATACCCCCCTCCCCACCGCTGAAAAGCGCCGCCATACTATTAATTTGATTCTTACACACAGTGACGTCCCGTGGGGGTAGGCAGATTGAGCGTAGCGGGCGGCGAATCGAGGAGAACCACTAGGTATATAATAAATAGAAAAATTCAGCTCACTGGTTGGAAACAAAATGTATTAATTAGGTACTATAAAAGTTTTAACAGGATTTTTTGTCGAGTTCGCGATGTCTAGTCTACTTCCGTTATCCTTGGACATCACGTTCTTGGTGAACGGCAATGACAAGTGCATACCTAATTTCAAATGTATCCAAATATGTTTGCCAGTCACTCGAGAGTTTTGGAAGTTTTTAAGTGTATTTTTAAATGTACCTATCTGAAACCGTAGACACGTAATATTGTCTATTGAAGCAGATATGGCATTTAAATCAGATTTAGTGCAAGATATTGTTAGCAATGTATCCCCATACAATACATTTCTTAGATATTGGAGTCATGAATGCATGATAAAGTAGGTACCTACTGTATAAAAAAAAATGTGGCGGCAATTTGACTAGGGACGTCACTGCACACACATCCTATATCGACATATCGTACCTACCCCTAGAAACGGTCCTGAACCTGGTATTAAGTAACATGACCACACGTAACTAACATTCAGTCAGCTTTATCTTAATTCCAAATATAACACTAGTACTCTTAACAAAATTAAACACAATAATTATTTAATGAGCGCTTCCGAATAATGATTTTACTTCGTGAAAGAAGATAGGTAGGTAGGTATACGCAGGCAGGCTGTATATCAAAACGGCAGGAGGTAAAACAAAGGTGTGTTGACCTAAAATCTCGGAAATTTGATAAGCCACGCTACCTACACATTAATTATTTATTGTTGTTTTGCGTAATGATCATTAAAAATCATCATTACTCCCGTGAATATACGAACGGCCTAATTACTTGATCAAATTAACGGATTTTAATGTTTTACCACTAATTTGAGTGTGTGGATTAATATAACGAAATGTCCGTTTTGACGGTAGGTACTACTGTGTTTAATTATAGATGTCAATTTTAGTCATGCAAAATGAGTCATTTAAACGCGAACGTAAATTTTCGAGTCAATTACCTACATATTTTTATGACTCGTTCTAATTAAAAGATTAGGTATGTAATAATATCAGTCACGAATTACAAAATTCCTATTTGCATTCAACCTTTAAAAGACATATCAAATTAAAGCCGCGTTGACACGGTCCAAGTACCTACACTTGGACCGAGTCCAAGCGCACTCGTATGAGACATTTTTATACTAATTATTCCTATCCGGTTCAAGTAGCTTGGATAGGAGTAATTTATATGAAGATGTCCCGTACGAGTGCGCTTGGATGGCGCTCGGTCCAAGTGTACTTGGATCGTACTTGGACCATGTCAACGCGGCTTAAGTGACCATAAACGAAATTTCTCCTCCTTTTCACCATACAAGTCACTCCCACAAGAACACTTTCGGAAAAACGCAAATGAAGACTTTTAACTGCTTTGTCTATGTACTTGGATTTCAGGTTTCTGTTATGAAAAGACTCTAAAATAATATTATTCGGTTTATGCCAACTGACTTAGGTAACTCATTTTCTACAAAATCCTATATATAGCACAATGGCTATTACGCCGTGTTCCCATGGGTTACGGTTACATGTAAGTTGTACGTTTGCAGTTCATCGTGGGACACTTATTCGTGCGCCGCAGTACGTGAAACGTGAGTTCGTATAACATTTTATCAAATGACGAGTTCTTCGTTGAAAATTTTACCGTGGAATACATTTGTACGTATCTTACAAAATGCGGCGATAGTTTGCAAATAGTACTGTTCCAATTAGATTAACCCTAACCTAACCCAACCTAGTAAAGACATCTCATAAAATTCGCCACATGTTGTAGCATACGTACTTACAATTAATATACTCCACGGTGAAATGTTCAACGAAGAACTCGTCATTTGATTAAATTTTACACGAACTCATGTTTCACGTACTGCGGCGCACGAATAAATGTCCTGCGGTGAACTTTTTAAGTATAAATTTCCGGATACGGTTCCCATGTGTCGATTTTTGTTGCTCAACTTTATGTTAAATGTTGAAACGTTATATAAGCAATAACATCGAAAGAAATTGCTTTCGTAGTAATTTCCCGTATCTGAACATTGCAGGAATAAACCTGTAATAGTCCGTGTCTTGCTTCTAAGCTGTCAAGCGTGTTGCATGACGTATGTTGGTTCAGCTTCAAAATGTCACTTTCGAATTATTTAAAAGGTATAACAGTAGGAAATATAACAAATTTGAATGTTTATCTTTAATATAATATGTCACATTTTATTGGGTATTATCATTATATTAGGCGTTAAGTGCTTTGCTTTACCACTTTTTACGTTATGGCTTATTAGCATGCTATGTAGTTACCACATGACATGTTGACATGTGAACTATTAACAGTCAGATACGGGATATTAAATATTTTTGTTTTTTTTAGCTTCCTGCACAATTTGTAAAAAGCCACTTACTGGATATTAACATTAGGCCATCGCATAGCTTCTTATCAATCGACTTTCAACTATCATTTATTTTAACATGAACGACAAAAATCGACACGTGAAAACGCGGCATTAGGTATACGTTATATAAATTTAGTAATCCAGTCACCTACTCGGCCAAGCTTCGACGTGAGTCCTGCATAGTACTATTTCTTTCAGTTTATTTATATCTGATTTCCCATTTCCAGACTCACGTCATAACTCCACGAACGGGGGATGTCAAAGGAAAATACACTGAAATAGAATTCTGTTGTTTGTCCGAATGCTTTCAGCATACCTACCTGCATACTTCACCTTCGCTATGATAAAAGATTCCACTCCATTCTTCGCCTCAAGGATAGAGCAAAACGGATTTTAGCTAGTCCCGAATATAAAGGAGGACCATTTTTGTATAATAACATTAAATACCTACGTACAATAGTTTTATGCTATGTGAATAACAAATTCCTTGGATCTAGTATTTTGCACTGGTCACCTAGCTTGCAAAAATCGTGTTTGGCATATAAAGTCAAATATAGCATTTTTCAATATCGTAACTAGCTTTAAAGTTATCATTAAAATGCCTGACAGTAATTTGTAGTCAGGCCCGGTCTTGGGACGATTGGAGAGTTTGAGCAAAAAAAAAAAAACAAGAAAGCGGAGTAAAAAATGATTACTTAATTATTTTTAATGAAACATAATAATATGTATAGTTATGTTGTCAATCATTTAAAATTCAATATCCGTCTGTAGTAGAATTGTAGAACTGTTAGTATAATAATTATGTAGGCATGTAGAAAATGATAAAAGACCTTCATTGAGTCATGTGGGCGTCGATGCAGTGCAGTACGCGTGAGGGAGAATGGGACAACTGGACGCCAGGACAATTGGACGCCGTTCTGTCGTAGACACGTAAACAGAACGTAGACGATGAATTTTAGTCAGTTTCTATCTACTACTTAGTAGTTTTAATTCATTTTACTCTTAAAATAATGTTTTTTATTGCGGATTGAGAATTAGGTATCATGCCTAAGGCTTAAAAATAAAAAATAAAACTCTTTTTTCGTTGGAACTTAAACATATGCACGATTAAATCATTATTTACGTGTGCATATTTAAATTCTCACCAACAATTAAATTATAATATAATAAGTTAAATGTACTTAAATAATAATATTAAATATTTTTTTAAAGTACTTATAAGTACCTAACGTTTATTTACTTTCGAATTGCGTGGCGTCCAGTTGTCCCGGCGCCAAATCGTCCTAGACCCCGCGTGAGGCGACTTCATTGTTGTTCTGGTGATTTCGGCAGATTTTTCTAACTGACAATGTCTGTTTAATGGTTAAAATGTGTTACGGGATGAGAGCATCAGTCTGATAACATTTTAAACACCGAAAAAAACGACATTACACACTTTTTTCCCGTAGCGGAAGCTTACTGTGATAATATCACGTGACAGTACGCGACGTGCATCATAACATATTTGAACCTTTAGGGTTTTAATAAATAAAAGTTACCTGCGTACAATTTCAAAACCTATCAGCCTCAAAAATGGGACAATTATTGAGGCTAAATAGATTTAAATACCTCAATATAAATTAGCTGAATAATATAGTATTTTGAATGGATAGTAATTACGCGTCGCCTAAACAACTTTTACGTTGACCACCCAATTAACCTATTCTGAATAAAAAATAGACCACTGTGCTTTTCCTAAATGGGTAGAGTGCTAGTATCGGTGTTATATGGTTATATTATAGTAGCTATCCTGCTATCTCGTGTTGGCCATTTTTAATTGATGTAAATTAATCGGCTGGGGGGCATTTTTTCACAAGATGTCTAAATTTATCAGCTAACAATGTTCTTGTCCATCTAGCGGCTAGAGAATTAACCATCCCCAGACACGCGATCGTAATTTAGCTGGAATAGATACAAAATTGAGCGGAGAACTTCCCTCGTGAGATGTATTAAAAAAAAACATTGTCGACTATTATGTCAGAGTTTATATAATTTTTTTCTCGACATATTTAAAGGATTTTGACAACAAAATTATTTAGAAGGTTTACAACAATAATTGGTATTTAGTCATTCGTTTAAGGCAGTGATGAATAATCTGCCACTCCTGGGATAATTTTCTGCGTCATAATCAGCGTTGCCAACTTAGCGCTTTTCTTGCCAGATCTAGCATTTTTCGATAGGCATCCAACTTGCAAAAAAATGCATCTAGCTTATAGCGTTTTTATTAGCGTTTTTTATGCCTTCGAAAGCTTTAAATGTGCTGAAAATAATCCAGATATTTAGTTTATTTATTCAGATGTTTAATGAAGGTAGGTCGGTAGGTACTTGAGAAATAAAACAACACAATGAAATAATATGAACATTTTTGGTGTTATAGTGATAGCATGGTATCAGATATTATAATTTAATGTATGCTTAGGCATGAGGCAACGGATTAGCGATTATCGGGGATTCTACTTTCTGGTATTAATTACCTAATTATTACTTATGGTAGTGTTAGATGAATTAATTCATTATTTTTTGTCAATTTTGAAATTAGTTTCTGGTAAAATGAGTTATGATATTTTAGCACTTTTATTTCAATAGGCAAAAGTATTGAAATTTTATTTTCACAAAACCTAGCGTTTTTCCCTGCCAAATAGCTTGTTTTCGTACCCCGTCTGGCATGTTTTTGTCAACAAAAGTTGGCAACACTGGTCCTAATAATAATATGTCGAATAATGAATGAGATTGTATTGTTTAGTAAAATAATTGGTTTGGATAATATTAAGCAAAAATATACATATAAGGTAACTATATCAAAAGTATGTCTAAATATTTACTTAAGTATAAAAAGTTGTGTAAAAATCTCTTGAAAATCTTTTGATTTAGTTAGAAACTACTTTTAATTAACGCGATGATGGTCAACATTTTTGATTAAAGAACCACTTTTTTAATTTAGAATACGCCACTTAATAAAAAAATCAACTCTTTTAGAGAGGGAGACATTTTTCTATAATATTTCTATAGTCTATATTATAACACTATAATATAATAAAAAAAATATTTATCGAAACCCACGATTTGAAGTAAGCGACTAATTCTATAGATGATAGCAATGGTCATAAAACTAAATATTTTTTTTCGACCATGTCCAATCCTAATAAGACCACAAAGTGGAGGTTTGTTTTAACAGTTTCTATTTTTACGAGAAATGGATATCAGCCACTTGCTTAACCTATTATTTCCATACTCTGACTCATACACAAATTGAAAAACAATATGTGTGCTTTCCAGAACCAGAATTTGAACTTGTGGCCCACGACGTGATAGTCCAACGCTTAAGCCGCGCGACCGTCGTGATTCGTGGGTACATAATACGAGGTCTTAAAATCATCCAGTGCGTCGGGCTTCTACGTCACTAAAAGCGCCATTGATTGTTAAGCTGTACACAGTTTTTATATAATTATATTTCTGACTTGTTATATTTTAACTACCACTACCATTTAACTAATAATTTTCATTAAGAGCATACATAAGCGAAACGGCAAATAATTTTCAACAGTAGGTGGGACGAAATTTTTCACTCGTCGCCAATCGGAGACCGACAGTCGAGGTGTAAGCACGTCAATTTATTTTGTGATGGCGTCGGAGGAAGATATTCTTAAATCGTGTAAAGATGACTAAAAAACGTTACCCATTTACTTGAAAAAGAAAACATGTCAATGAATATACTATTATTATTACTAATATAACAATAACATAACATTAAATGGACGCGTGTTGAATTTTTATGACAAATTATATCTCTTTCGGCGCGAGTCATTTGCACAATCCGCGCATCGCCTAGTCACGATCTTTTTAGACCATGCTTCAACTGAAGTATTGCCTTAAAATAGCCAAAGTGCCACAATTGGCCCGCGACGTATTACTTGCGCACTACTGCATAAACAAAAGAAAATCTTGTCAAAGAAAATTGTTCATAAGTAGTTTTGACGTACACCCATACCCTACGAATTATTTACGACCTTTAAATTTAATTAAAGATGTACTTATTAATGTGGACAAAAAAAATATTTTTGCGAACATTGTAACAAATTAATTAAAATGAAACTTATTTTTGTTGTAATTCTTATAACAAGTAAATTTTGCGTGTAGTTTCGTACTGAGCGCACAGTTTTTGTATATTTTTAGACGTTCTTTAATAATTATGCAGGTTCGCTGTAGGCTTTAAAAGTTTTTCTAAAATGGCTTGTTAAAAAAAACCTTGCATAAATGTTTAAGTGATATCTAAAAAAACCTTTTACATCTACCTTAATAATTATTATAATAGATACTTTCAAGATTCAACGATACGCGTTCAAGGCGCAACTTAAAAAAACCTCCAATGTGTTGATGTTTTTCAATTAATTTAAACACACAAGGTCGTAATTCTATTTTTAACCGTATCTAATCATATCAATTATTTTGGCAATCGGTTTTTGATCCCGAGATTTGAAGGATTCTCGCATCGTCTAGCAATTAGGATAATCACTCATTATTGTGTGCATTAATTCAAACCATAATTGTCTATATGGATGCATTTTTAAGCAATTCAGATATATATTATGGTCCTAGGTTATGTCTTCATAATTTAATAGGACCCACGTAGCTCAATTGGTAAATAACATTGACAAAACAGAACAGTGATAAAACAGAACAACGATAAATATAACTATGACCTTTCAGGAAAAATATTTTAATATTGAAATTGTCCCATCTCTATTATGTTGATAGATTTTTATTAGCACATATTTTCAATACGCCATAATAAATCAAATTATATACCTAATTTCTGCATTCTTAATCGCTAGGGTTCCATGACAAAACAGAACAGTGAACATGACAAAACACAATATTACCATTGGGTTCGGTGGCCGGTTGAAAACTCTCTGAACTGAGTATCTACTTATAACATAGGATTTAAAGTGAACTTCACTACTTGACGAAAATGAGGCATGAATGCCAGTATTTAAAGGATAACATTTTGAACAAGTACTTTTTGTATAGAAGAATCTAATATCATTCAATCCAGTAGAAAAATCACCCTCAAAATCGGTGTTAGTTACTAAAGTAACTTATTCCAATACAGTTTTTTAGAGTTTGCCAAAAATTTGTTGAAGTGGAATAAGTTCACTTTGAAAATACACCCCTCATATAAAGTTGTATTTACTCACACAACGATCATGTTTTGTTCAGTGTCAACTATATTTCAATTTCAATTAAAAGTATTGACAATTGTTTCACATATCTACTAGAATCATAAACGGTCGATCTTATCGTCGACGAGATAGTTGAGATGTAATTTGGTTATAATATTATAAAGCTTTCAAACACAGTGGTGCAAAAAATATGCCTTGAAATATCTATGGATTTTCTTCTTTTGTCGCGAAAAGCTGACATAGTCGAATTGCGCTTACTCGTGCGTTGGCGGGACTGCATTATTTACGCGGGAACATTTTCGAATTTAATATTCTCAAAGTTGGCAAAATAAATGCGACGTAAAACGTTTCGCACGGTCGGTATGCCATCCTTTGTGTAGAAAGGGTGAGCAGCTATCGGGGTGTAATATTTTCCTCTATTAAAACAATACATAGTTAACATAAGGTTGAATGTCATTTAGTTGGTATTACATTTCTACGTCGGCTGCACTATTTGCGATATTTAAGATGCGACCAATTTTATTCTCCGTGTGTGTAAAACGCGAAATATATTATGGTGCACGTCGCGTACTATCACGTGACGTCACAGTAATTTGCCGCTACGGGGAAAAAGTGTGTAATGTCGTTTTTATTGGTGTTTGAGTGCTCCCATCCCGTAGCACATTTTGAATCTTAAAACGAACATTGTCAGTTAGCAAAATCTGCCGAAATCAACAGAACAACAATGAGGTCAGCTCACGTTGAACTGCACTGCATCGACACCTGAATGACTCAATGAACGTTTTTTTATCTTTTTCTACATGCCTACATATTTTCGAATCATGTTAAAATTGCATATTTTTTGTTTTTAACGGTTGGCACTATATACTAATGTTGTCTATTATCTATGATCTGCGGGTTGGGTTCCATTCAAAATATTATTGAATTTACAGAGACTCGTTACTAGGTTACTTCATCATTGAATTTACAGAGATCGTGTTCGTTGAAAATATTCTGCAAAATGACGAAACTATAGACTATATTTGTGATTTGCGACATGCATATCAATATAATCACAACTTAATTATTGTCCGCCGCGATATTTATGAAATATACCGATGGTGATATAATATAGTTGTAGCGTATAAAATAGCGGTAGCAAACCAACGGCAAGTGCTGGTACGCGAAAGAATTGGAGAAGATTAAAAAGCACAGATGATTAGAGATTGGTATTGTTAAATACTAGTCAATTTTTCATTTGACACAGTGGATTCATTGTCAAGCTCCATGAGTTTAGCCTTGCCACTAGACGAACATGTGCATGTCGTGGAAAACTATAGGATGTATACAACATTCTCTGACTCTGAGAATGTCCAAAAATTTGAACAGAAAGGGAAGAGATGTTTAAGTCGATCCAACTATCTAGGGGGGCCTATCGGGTCGTCTAACTTGGTCGCCACAAATTTAATGCAAACTTTATTATTTTAAAATCACTGCAGACGTGAAGATCTCTTCATATTGTCTTGTCTGTCAGGATATAGGTATAATAGGAATAATAGGTATATAGGAATTATTAACTAGAGTCATTTATTTGTTGTTAATTCATCGTGCTTAGCTCTCACATGGATACATTTTGTTAGAATGACTCAAAGCACATTTGAGTGCATAGCGACCTCAGTCTTAAGTATTTGCTCCTGATATATTCCCAAACATAAAAAAACTGGTGATGCTTCACATCGATTAAATTCATGTGTGGAGGGGTCTATGTTTGCATTGCTATTTTTTTATATTACAATAATTTAAAATTTATGTTAGTTCCTACATCTTATTAAAACTCAAACACACACGAGTGCATTGGTGACCTCAGACTAAGATAACTGATCATGAGACATCACCAGGCTGATAATTTAAATCAAATGTAGGGCATCGTGATACGTACGACTAAGACCGAGTGTGCTGCGGGAGAGAGCTGGTTAAGCAGGTCCATTTTTACAACGTTTTTCTTGGCTCGTATTATTATTTGTCCGGTGGTTGTTTGTCCGGTACAAATCTTGCAATCGATTTTTAACTAACTTCCCGACTAGCTAGACATTTGAAACTTGTAGAATATATTATCAGAACACGATGCCAATGTATTTTTTAAATACTTTTATCCATCTTTAAGTAGAATTGAATTCACTTTCAGTTAATTCTGTTTTGTATGAAAAGTTATTTCGACACCATTATTGGTTGCTAGGGGTCTGCGGTCCTAGCAACTAAATTATTAATATATACGTGCGTTACTATGGAAATCAATATGACATTTCAGTATTATTTCTATCAAGTACAAATTATTTTGATCGTTTAAGCTAGTCAAGTCAAGTTTATATTATGATTCAACAGAAAATTTAAAAACGTTGTATATAAAAAGTTATTTTTATCTTGTAATTTTATGTTGTTAAATTGTTGACACTTGATTGTCGTTTCTCGGAAAATTGACAATTAGATTCTTGAGAATTCATGAATCGCTACGAGTAAATTTAATCCGTGTAATTCTGTATTCACTGTAGGTAGAATAACATATTTTTTCCCGAATTTCTCTTGGTATTAGTATTATTTAAATTATTATAAAATATATATTTTAGTTTTTTTTTGGAATTAAGCAAAAAAGGTTTATCACCCCTGGCATATAGTTACTGGTGAGTAGTTCGTACTTATAACAATAATTAAAATAAATCTTCGCATTCTGAGAATAAGTACAACATTATTATTTATCTGGATGGGTGTCCATTATGATTATCGTCATAAATATGGCGACTGAGCAAGGAGCACTTCAAACTTTATAAACTTATTATTTAATTAAATTATACACTTTGGTATTATTTATGAAATATAATAAGACATAACTGACGCATTATTATAAAGTTGGAGGAATATTGCCGCCCTTCGCAGTCCCTTCAAAATAATCTTGAAGGCGCAGGCGGGCTTCCCCAGGGTTTCTCAAACTGGCATATAAATAAAATAAATTGGAAGTATTTTACTGAAATTGTTAAGTATAAAATATATATGGCAAGTACGGAAATAATTAATGGTAAGTAGGTATTGTCTACTTTTTATGCTGATAATTGCACGGGTGTTAAGATTCTCAACGTCAATTCAAAAATATTAAGTACTTACTAACGGTGATATTGAATAAAACTAATTTACAATATGGCATTACAAAAGTCTTGTTTTGCCAAAAATGACGTTTGATAATATGGATCAAAATATTTTCAAAGAATTTTGAATAATTCGAGCTTAAAGCCAATTGAATAGACTATACAAGTGGACTTTTCATTGTATTCATTCTTGAATAATGAAGAAAGCAAACGAAAAAGTGTGCAAAATCCTTCTGAACTAGCATGTAGTTTGCAAGTAAGACGTTAGCTTGGAAAAAACTTAAAAAAGGTATTTGGTCAGGTTGAAGGTCATTCAGAAAAGTCTGTCAAAAATCTCCCGAACCCTCTTCCAAACAGAATGAAGGGATTTCATGAATTATTGTCCGCAATTACAGGCAATGCTTGTCGCTGAATCCTAAAGAAAATCCTAAATCCTTGTAGTCCAATGCGTAAAGCACTGGATTCTCATACCAGGAGCTCCGTATTCAATCCCGCGTGTGGCCTTAATATATTTTTGTGATTCCATCAAGCTTGGATGCTTCTGGAATTGTTTCACTGTCACTTCTACACTAATGTAATTAGGCCGCGTGGCCTTTTGTAATATCAAAAAAGGTAAAATCTCGATAAAATAGACGATAGTATGGCGCAGCTGTTTGATCGAAATTTTGCAAGCATCTTGGTAGTCTCCCAGTCTAGTGATAACTTATGAATATCAATATGGAATATGGAGTAGAGCGTCCATCTCTAAAGTCATGGATACAAGCTTAATCTCACATCTGACAAAAATTATATTTAATGTGAATTTGAGTCAGAGTAATAAACTAATAAATTGGGGAAATGGCTAACAATTGTTATTAATTCTTATAAATAAATTTGTTTCCGTATCCACTTTGTGAATGCCTACATGCTCAATTTAGTCATGAAAATGTATGTAGGTATATGTATGAACAAGTATGAAGATCGTGACACCAATCAATGAGGGAAAATGATTCGTAAGTGATTTTTAAGTTAAATAAATAACTTTTGATGATAGTTTTCAATTGAAAATTCGACAAACGTGTGACAGTAGAATTGATTCAATGGGTGGGAAAAGTTTGAGAAGGGTTCTCTCGAACCCGAACGGAACCGTGGACTGGGTTTAATTTCCTAAATAGCCATAAGTAAGATGAATAATGAAACCGTCTTCAGAATTATTTTCGTAGCCCACAATAAAGGGGACCCATAGATCTATGAATATTCACGGATACGGCGTTGCTTTTGCAGCAAATTGAAGTCGGCATTATTTTCAATTGAAATAGGTAATTAAAATGTATACTATCAACTAAATGTACTTGATGAAATTTGAATTTAAATTCTAATTGATCTAAGTTTTGTACTTTGATTAATTTTTATGACATCGATTTCGCCTTTCGGCATCTTCAGGTACCTAATATGCGCACTGACACGGAATACAGTTAATTTTCATTTAAATAATAAATTAATACAATAAAAGTTGTATGGATATTATCTAAGTAAAATATCAAGTATAAAATCTAGTGTTAGAAATACCGCAGTTAATTAGATATCCACTGTTGTTATATTTAGTAATCCATTGAAAATGCAGTAAAAAGTGGCTTGTCTTCCACTCTATGATTCCAACTGGCTATACACTCTTTAACAAATGCTATTTTGGTGGGTGGGTGGATCCGGGACTCATGGATATCCACCCCGATAGTTTCTTTTGGAAGAAGACAGAATACTGTCTCCCAAAAAAAAATCGCACTCAAAATGGGATAAAAAAAACATACTGATTCTTGGATGAAGCCAATGGAGGAACTCATATCTGGGCGGGAACTGTCTTTAGATATCTGAAGGCGTAAATGGGCTGAGTTGAAGTTCCATGATGCAAGACAAGCCTTAAGAAGGGGCATTTCAACCCATGAGGACGCCTCACGTATTATGCTGATCTGCCCACGTCATATCGAAGGTATAATCAATATCTGCTTTAATTTTTTGGATAGAAGTGGTGCGCTTCCGAGCACGATAAGTAATGTCACTAGACGAAAAAATCAGCGAATAATTAGTATGTTTATAGTTTCGAGTTTTGAAATTATTTGTTACTCAAGAGTGATTTCACGCCGTGCTATCATTTTTTGCTATAATAACCCATCCTTCCTCAACTGGAGATTGTAGAGGTTTTGTATATAAACATCGTCATATAAAATTATGAATTGTTTAGTTTTATAATTTTTGTAAATTTAATAATTGATATGTTCGAATAAACGTGAGCTGCGCAGCAATTTTTTGTGTTTTTACTTCACACCATGTGTGACCCACCCTCTTTTCACCACAGGAGAGGAGAGATATAAGTATATGAAGTGTCTTTGTAAATAGTTGTAGGATTTGTATATATACCAAACAGTATACAATACGAGAGATATAACAATAATATCTTTTGTAATGTATTAGAGAATTTTAAGTATTTAGAAATACGTTCATATTTGAGACATCTAAGTAAGAGCTTTAAATCTCTATAGAGATTATAATATTAAACATGAAAGGTCACCATATGCCGCGATTATTCCCCAGTCACTTGGCTTAGGTTTTGTTTGAAATCCCGCGCTTTTTGTATATTTTGGCGGGAAGACTCGGCTTGGCCTGACCTCGCGCAAAATTCACATCCTTCCGCCTTAGTCGGCTAACAGAAAGCGAAACACAAAAAGAAAAACGATTTAAAAACGTTTCCTGGCTTAATTCGTTAAGCCTACCGTGACCCCGGGATGAAAACGCATTTATGTGGAAGCTCTAAGCGTGTTTATCATATAAAAATAGTAAGTATATATTTATATGGATTACCCGCGAAGTATCAAAGATTTTGAAAGGAGCCCTGTTCTATAAAGATTGAAGGCTAACGTGGATATAAAGTTTGCTAAACCAAAAGGGCGTAGAAGAAGTTTTGTCGAATATTAGTTAGGTACCTATTTATAAAATGAGATTATTTAGAACGTCGATTTTAGTAACCCAAAGATCAAAAGTGCTACGGTAAGCGTTACAACTATGTTTTACTATTATAGCATAGTTAGTGAAAATTAATCCAATATAATTCTTAATTCAAATTTAAATAATCTCCTATAAAGCTGCAATTTGTCAATTACACCTGTTTGTAGATCGTTTTACATAATATATCGTTTTATATATTATGTCTGATGACACAAATATTAAATTTGATACATCGCAAATGATATAAAACACTCAACCGGACAGTGAAAGATGTGAAATTCGACTCCCACTTAGTCAACTGTTTTTGTAGGATTTTTATAGTAAGTATGTTTTCTGAAGTTCTTCAAAATTACATATGTTCCTACCTACCTATTTTTTTTTGCTGTATGTGGCATGCATTTAATGATATTATTAAAAACTAGATAAAGTACCCGAATTCGCACGAGGCCGTTTAATTGATCAATATAGGTACCTACATTTATCTTATTTAACAAAACACTGATAATTGAGGCGTGTATTTTCAAAATGAACTTATTCCTTTTCTTTATGAAAATGTGTTATGAATGCCAGAATATTTAAAGGATAAAATTTTGAAAAAGTATTTTTCGTGTATAAGAACCTAATAGCAGTCAATCCAGTAGAAAAATCAACTTCAAAATTGGTGTTAGTTATAAACGAAACTTATTCCAATACCAAAAACATATACGTAACATTAACACCGTAAAAAGTTTCTTGGCATTTGCTAAAAATTTGTTGAAGTGGAATAAGTTCACTTTGAAAATACATCCCTCAATTACATTCTTCTATATTAATATAAGATATTATCTATGTTTAGGCATACAATATGTCACAATGAAAATAATTCTGACAGATATGTCAAACACAAGAACAAAGTAAAATCGAGTTTAAAATATGCAAACTTTTTCTGTTGTTAGAATTCAAAATTGGAATTGGCAGGAAACGTAATTTGAATAAACAAATTCTATATTTATAAATTGTAGATGTTAGTTGGGGCCAAGTATGAAAAGGAAATCAAACATATTACTTATGTAGGTATATTTTAAATACGCAGATAATAATATAAGATATTTAATATATGGAAAAGAAATATGCCTTGTTTATCGAATCGGTAAATACATAAGAAATATCTTACATATTATGTAAATGTTGATTGTATATTAAATAAAGGTGTCAATTTTTTATTCTGACCAAAATTTATCATTTCCACCATGAATCGATTGGTAAAGATTTCAGATCGATTACCTTAAAAACTTTACTTTAAAAACCTTATTACCCCATGTTTGATGCTCTGCACGTTAATTATTTTTATAAAATATATTATAAATAATATTTGTACAATTTCCTGTTTATATAAGGTAGCTGATCACAATATTAATGTTGAAGATATTCATATATCTGCAAATCTAAATTTGGCACGTTATCTGCACAAATATTATTCAACGTTGAAATAATAAACATGCCCTTGTGGCAAACCTAATTTGGAATACGAAAAAAGCTCTCCAAAGTTTGGCAGTGGAACTCAATCGGTAAAAGTAGTGCTTTGGAACCTTTTTATTGACATAGCACCAATGGCGGCTGGTCTATTAGGTCATTTGGTCAATGACCCTCCAAAAATAAACATCTTACAATCTATGTAGGTTATAATCTAAGATGTAGGTACAATGTATTATAATAATTATCAGCTAACACGTCAAGGCGAGACGCACACGGACGGACGAACTGTATGTATAAAATTCAAACAAACAGAATCCGCTTGGTCGCTATACTTTGGGTCATTTTGGAATACGCCGGGATAAAATATTTCTAATATTTCTCTTTCTCTCTCATTTTCCATATGTGAAACGGATAAAGCACACATTTTGCCAGTCTTTTTTTAATTTGTTTTTACGCAGCATAGGCAAGATTTTCGTCATTGTCCGAGAAAGAGATAACAATACATTTTTCAGTGTGTTAAAGGAAACAGGTATAAAACGTTGTTCTGTTTTTAATTATTATTGCCTCGCGATTTCATCGAGCATGTTTTGTTTTACCTACCAAACATGCGATTTCATTGAGCATGTTTTGTTTTACCTACCAATTGATTCAACCGTATTATTTTTATCTGGTTAACCTTTTTATATTTTTATTATTTCAAACTTCCTATTGTTGTCTGAAAGTTTCATATGCAATGTCATTGTTTGTTTTGTAATATTATAGTACTCTACCAAAAATAGCTTTTTAGTTTAGTTTAAATACAACCCTTGACTAAAACGCATCGACTGCATTCATTGTGTTAAACAGTTAAACCATTGTATAAATGTTACCCTTTAAAATGTAATCTGCTATAGGTATCAATCATAAAAGTAACCTTCTAATAAAATCAGTGGAAATATAAAAAGTGTTTATATATAAATGATCCCGCCATTTCATAACAGTACACAACACTTTTTCTGATAGTGACAGTTTAATGAAAAATGAAGCTAAAAAGCTACGGAGTTTTTATTAAATATTTTTGATTGTTTGATGTGAAAATATACATTTTTTTGAAGGGTAAGTAGGTACCTATCTTTTCTATCTAACTATCTAACAATTTATAGCACTTCTTTTATAATGTTCAAAAAGCCAGTTTGCTATACGTCTTTTAAGTGTACAACGAAAAGGCAAATTAAAATAATATAAAATTATTTAAAACTGACCTCCCATATTATCTAGCAAAGAGCCGCCAATGCATAGCACACTTTCATACTTATTATATTGGCACACCACAGCCTCAACCGATTCAGTATGTTTCATTTATAATCATGTTATCGATATCATCATTAGGAAATTAAAGTTAAAACAATGAATGTTCTTAGATTTTTGTCTATTATTCAGTTTTAGTAAAAAAAATATACAATGATCCTATTGATGTGTAAATATATTATAATGGTATTGAATTATAGAGGACTCAATGCGCTAATTAGGTGGATCATGATTCAAAGACGAATAATTAGCTGTTAACCCAGCCGTTACTGTAATGTCACTTGGGATTAGCTAGCCTCGTTAACTGCATATATTTCAGTTACTATACAATTTGGCATCATTGTATCTTAACTATTCGTAGAATCACCAATATCTCACCCAATTAACGTGATTTTTTCAACATATTTGGCAGTGTCCAGTAAATACATATAATTGAAAGATATCTGTTACAATTCACTTACCAATCACGCAATTATAAGGCATGTCGCATGGCATACATTATATTATGACGTACCTACTTAGAATTATTCCAGTGTTATTATTATATACTATATAGAATTGTCAGTGGGGTTATGCCCAACCTTCTTGTAAGATGTAAGAATGTATAGAAGTGCTCGGACGATTATAATTAAGTTTGGTACTGTTCGGTTAAAGCGGATACAGCGGAAAACGCATTTAGAAAATAGCCGATAAACTGGATTATTTGTTAGTTTGGGTTAGTTTAGGTTAGGTTTGGTTAGGTTAGGTTAGGTTAGATTTGGTTAGGTTAACCTAACAAATAATCCAGTTTATCGGCTATTTTCAAAATGCGTTTTCCGCTGTATCCGCTTTAACCGAACAGTACCTTAAGTTTTGATGCCTTTTTGTTAATTTTATAGAGAAATCAAATAATGACGACGAAATTTTATTAGACTTATGTATTTCTATTGCCAAAATAAGCATTTCCCTTTTACATACCTACTGTAATATTGACGATCTCGTACAGTGGTGGCATTACCAGAACTGACGGATTTTTTAGCATCGCAAATGAAAGGTTAAATATGAATAGGTAGGTAGCATTTATGAATCTTAGTAATCTTAGTACAATAATGAAAATATCATCAATTTCATGAGTAGTCTATGAAATGAATAACTATTAGTTTTTTGTATGTCGATAAAATATAATTTCGAGAAAAAAATAGTTTGATAATTAAAAATAAATAACACACTCGAAGTGCCATAGTGACACACCGGTTCCGAAGCACTGTGTTAAACTTAGGCTGAAATGATACTCCCTCTAAAAGTTTTGGCATTGAAATATTCCCGGGGAGAGCAGTTTGCGCTGAAAGCACAAATTATTATCATTTTGGTACCGTATATTACTGCTGTGACCAAACGAAAATATAAATTTAGTCCAGTTTTAGTTAATTTCACTTTTATTTAAAGTTATTTAGCGAGTTCTGCAATGTGACATGGAAAGGTGCATGTTGAGCACAACGCGGAAAGACCACAAAATAACGCAATGTATACGGATGTGATAGAGGTTGCTAGGCAGGGGAAATGGCAATAGGATGGACATGCCAGTGTGGGCAGGCGAATGGGAAATCGTTGGACAAATGCTGATTAAATGACCATAGAGACTCCTTACAACCAGCGGCGACTCCTCCAATACCATGCAAGTGCTACGTAGAACATGTAGCAGTATTATGAACAATACTCCGTTCATGAGCGCAAAGCGATTGCGATCCAAATAGATTTTCAGTTTGCACAGGATTACAATGAGATCATTGTATACTACTTAAACGGTAGTCGAATGTTCCTGTAATGGCGTTTTGTGTATCTGATTAAATCATTCTAGCTGTTCAAAAACTTTTTTGCGAAATAGTATAAATAAACAAAGACATATTTAATTTACCTTCTGAGAAGTCGTTAAGAGAACACGGCAGCCTTCGGTGATTGAGGTTATCATGAAAAGACGCTTGACGACCTTACGTGGCTAGGACACGTGCTCCGGATGCCGCCAAAGAGTGTGACACCTCGTACCCTTATGGCACAGCCTCAAGAGTTCCGTCGCCATGGCCGGTGCAGCGGTGCCACAAAAGCGACCTACGTGCTGCAGGTCTGACATGGCGGGAGGCGCAAGAGTTGGCGATGGACCAAGGGAAATGGCGCGAACTTGTGCTTGCTCTATGCCCCAATGCTGGGTCGTGACAGGGTGGAAGAAGAAGATCTACTCTTTATAGAAGGAAAACCATTGCGCACTACCAGAAAATGCTATTCTGAAGACCACCGGCCGCCACTGCTTACAACCCCCCGGATAGACGAAAAGGTCGGTGGATGTACGTGGCAGCAAAGAACTAGGGACCAAAAAGAGTAGAGAGAGCTAAGGGGGGCCTTAATTCAGCCGTGGATCAACCCCTGCTAGTGATGATGATATATAAAATTAGTCAAAAGTGAAGTAAAAAGTAGTATGTCGTCATTTATTAGTATAATGATAGTACCTATACCCGTATTATTTTAGCTTTGTTTTTAGGTATATTATATGAAAATGAATTAGAATCATTTATATTTGTTAATTCTCCGTGTTCCTCTATCCCATGGGCACTTTTATTAGAAATTCTCTGTAAACTCAGTCAAAGCACATTTGAGTACATGGCGACCTCAGTCTTGGGCATCTGGTCCTGAGACATCCCCAGGCGTAAACAACTGGTGAGGCTTCATTCGTGTTATGCTCGATTAATACCGTGAGTGGTGTGGGGAGGGTTGGTTTGGGGGGAACTATTAGGTAGTATAACGATGTAGGCGTAGGTCTGTCCAGCCCTTAAATTTCAGTACAAATGAGGTATTTAAATAATAATAAAATCTAATCAAAAGTCACCCTGTTATGTATATGTTGAAAATATAGATACGTGTTGTGTTGATACAGCGTCAAAAACTTCAGCAAATTTTTAACAAGCTATGTTTTGGCGTAAAAATAAAAAAAATGTAAATGTATTTCTATATAATATGTACATGTGCTAAAGAATGTGAGTGAAGCAGGTAGTACATATCGACGAAAGTTTAGGCCAGTGAAGGATTCAAAATTGAATAAATGATAACACATACTGTTATAAATTACATATATTGATTGGGTTTTCACGTATGATATGGCATTGCCGTAACATCTGGAACTATTTGAATCAGTCCTTTTTTCATACTGAACCGAATTACGTCACGTCAATTATGTGAAATATAGTAATTATATATAGCAGATGAGCCGGCTCTCGCGGTGTAGTGCGTAAGGTGTTGAGGTTCTATCTGGGAGTTCCGGGTTCGATCACGGTGAGGACACACAATATTTATGTGATTTTCTCAAAGCCTGGATGTTTGTGGTTGTTAAAAATTACTAAAAAAACTCCCCCTTGTACGAAAAAGCAAGGGCATGGTTAATAATAATAATATATAGGTATAGCAGAGGTAGCCAACTTGTTTGTTGTTGTGATCGAATTTTTTAATAAAAACATAGTCGCGGGCTACTTTCGATTACAAATAAGCGAACACGCCATCATTGATACGGTTATTCTACGGTAAGCGCTGGTGTCGTATCTAGAGTTGGGTTTGGGGAATTTCCCGACGGGAATTCTCGAGAAATTTTCGAGATTTTCAATCACGAATCTCGAGAATTGAAATTTTTAACATTCCGGGAATCGGGATTTCTTTATTATCAAATATTAATTGAAACACGATTTTTCTATATGAAAAAAGTAGACAGAAAACATACAACGTTCACAGACTGATCGGGGCATTTAATACAATTAAGCCAACTTCGACTCAAAATGAGCGCAATTTTTCAACGTCAGGGAATTTTGTGTCTCAAAAACGTACGCGATTGTCAGACGGAGCGATTGACAGTCTTGTGTTTTTTGAAATTCTATTTCAATAAGTAATGTTTTGAATTATTTTTGTTTTCCTACTTCTATTTGTTCTTCTTACATAAATAATGAAAAAAAATCATATTTTTTTGGAATTAGTCTGTTTTTACACTGATTTTAAGATTTTTAACAGGTTTTTTTTAAAATTTCCCAATATCTCGGGAATTCTCGAGATTTCTTTTCTGGAAATCCCGAATCTCGAGATTGAGATTTTCTCGGGAAATACCCAACTATAGTCGTATCATTTGACCGGTTATAATTTTACGGCGTTTATAGCACGTTCAGATGCGGTAAGTGGCACCTTCCATTTCTAAGACAATGTTCTATCCGCTGAATGGTTTAAATTTTGATGAATTATTGATGCATCAGTTTGACGTATGTCTGACATTATTTCTAACAGTATGATAATAGGACAAACTTTTGGCACTTGTTTGATATATTGTATAATTACACTTGTTTGCGATCTTTATAAATTTTACTGTTTTATATTATAGAACTTGTCAAAAAGAGTCGATAGATATCACAATTAATATCCACCGCTAGTAGCACTGTCATTTTGAAACCAATTTAAACACGTATTTTAAATGAAAATAATTACAAGATAAAAATAACTTTTTATATACAACGTTTTTAAATTTTCTGATCAATTATTATGCTCAATATGCTCAAACTTGTACTTGATATGAAGTATATAAAAAAATAAACAAATATAGAATACTGAAATGTCATTTTGATTTCCATAGTATCGCACGTATATATTAATAATTTAGTTGCTAGTACCACCCACTTAGCAACCAATAATAGTGAATTGGATTACGGATTTCTTCCGAAATAACTTTTTATACAAAATAGAATTAACTGAAAATGAATTCAATTCTACTTAAAGATGGCTAAAAGTATTAACAGAATGCATTGGCATCGTGTTCTGATATATTCTAAAAGTTTCAAATATCTAACTTGTCGGGAAGTTAGTTAAAAATTGATTGCAAGATACTGGATAAATAACCATCGGACAAACAAGAATACGAGCTAAGAAAAACGTTGTAATAAAATATGAAATTTCGCCATGTATATCATATTTATATACAATATATATTTGCTATAATTTATCTATCTGTCTATATTGAGAGAAAATATATGTTAAAATGTAGAAGAGAGCAATACAGAGAGAAAACGTAATACATTTGAAAAATAAACTGATACGCAAATAAAGTAATTGTTTATTTTAATCGGGCCGTGAAAGAAAACAAATGATAGGATACGATCAAAATAGTTTGACGGATGCTTGGAGTGCAGTACTAGCACATTGCCACATTCAAGAATGTTTAGAGGTGGTACTGCCTCCCGGTAATTTTATTGGTTACCTAATAAGAAGTTAAGGTTTTTTTTTATTTTATGTTATATATTGCATAAGTATGTACCTATTACATTTTATTTTAATTTAAAAGCTCTGGCTGGTAGAGGTTTTAAAGGTGGTGTTTGGAAGAGAAATTTAACACGGATAAATACGAATGCGTGCGCCCGGGAAAAGTTTACCTGTCTTTATGCAAAAAGGTGTTTGATGTATTACCGGAAACTGGGCGCAGGCAAAATTATAATATGTTATGTTCCTTTTCACGAGAGGATATTTTATAATAAACAACAATAATTTCAATTCTGCGAACATGTTGTTAAAATATATTTTTAAAGGTGAAATTGCGAAGTGCTTTCATTAGGTACTCATTTATTCTGAATTCCTATGTTTATGTCTCTCTTAATGTCTCCGAATGAGAGTAACATCGTTGGAAGTGAGTTTGCATTTTAACGAAACTTCTTTTGTTCCCGGTGGAACAGTGCTGGAGTGTCTGCACTGTTCGGGTTCGTTCACTATGTGCGCGTTGATCAAAAATAACATGTTGTTTTTTAGCCGTTGATCAAATACAGCTATACAGTAGTATTCAAGAAACACTAAATATACACCCAATGGACCACCTTAAAATCTGCTGGTGAACAGAGGAAGTTCGGCGGTTCTAAGAATTATGATTTAAAAATCACGGAGTAGTCTAAGTTGATTGTATTCGATACGGTAACCGGACAAAACAAAACAGTGACAAAACAAAACAGCCTAGGGAAAAATGAAACATTATTTTTTGTGGAATCTATTTAGGTAAGGTTAGGTTAGGTCATTATTTCGTTGTACCAAGTCACTCAATCGTTTTGAACATATTATATTGATTAGGATAAGATATCATAAGCTTTCCGGCAACACCGAGTTAAGTCCCGTTTATTTGAGGCTTTCTAGCGATTAGGAATGCAAAAATTAGGAATATAATTTGATTTATTATGACGTATTGAAAATCTGTGCTATTAAATATCTATCAACATAATAGAGATAGGACAATTTTAATATTAAATTTATATATTTCCTGAAAGGTCATAGTTATATTTATCGTTGTTCTGTTTTGTGATGTTCTGTTTTCTGTTGGCGAGTGTAAACGGATGAGAAAGATATCGCTCAACATGGGTCATTTGACTATCCACACTTCTTTTTTTGTAGTAAGTAGCTCTACACTTAGCACGTTTTCTTTCTCTTACGTTTCGATAAACTACTCATTAGAATAAATATGTTCGCAGCACTGAACAACATAACCTCCTCGGGCGACATTTTTGCGACATTCCTGGTGTGTACAAGCAAAATATTCCACGACATTGTTCCCGAGACATCGAAGTAGATGTTGAGCATCATGTCCCGCGACATGTTCCTCTATTTGTTCCCTAGTGAATACATGGCTTAATGAATAAAGCTTACAGCTTTCTTTTTTATTTATGTTCAACATCTCAGCACTACAAAGTAGTTGGTAGAGAAGATTGTAGACTTTATTTGACTTGCTTTTCCCTCCACCACCCGCCACGTTTCCACACCCGTTATGCAGGCGTATACCGTGGCGTAACGAACGATAGGCGCTGTTCAAATTTGTGCCGAAAGTGTCCCAGGAGCAACTTCCCAAGACCTTGGTTGGCGTGCACTAGAGTGTGCGTGATCCCTACTTCCATATAATGTATTACGGTCAATTCTCGATGAGAAAAGACCTTCTCGCTCGCCGTATAATGCCGCAAAGTTTTTAAAAGCTGAGAAATTTTCCCTCGTAGATACCAAGTCGCAATGGCCGACCGGTCCAACTGAGGGTCGGACCGACTTGAGAAGCTCTTCCCTTTCAACCGACATATGGGGACACTCCCAGAGGATCGGCATCCTGCAATTCGCCACATAAGCAAGTCGGAGATTCTATTAGGCCAAGCTGACAGAGCTTGGAGGCAAAACTACCGTGTCCGGTTAAGAACTGAGAAGTCCAATGGTCTGGAGTCAATCTGGTTATCTCCATGCGCCATTTTATATTAGGAAAAAACAAATGCGTTTGTCTGCCCTTGGAAGAAGTGGTCCATCGCCCCTGCCATGCACGCAGCGCCGTGTCATACACCAGGTCGCGTACAATAAGTTTTCGAGCGCACCGGCTCATGGATCCAAGTCCTAAAGGCGGCGATATAAAGATACCGCCAACCTCCGCCCCCAGACCCCCGAGCAAGGCGGTCGTGGCACCAGGGATTTGAATGTGCAGGTCTAACGGAAGCACTCCAGCAAGGACAGGCAACGCGTCGGTAGAAGTCGTCTTATAAGCCTTAGTGAGGGCAAGTAATGGTGAGCGTTGACCGCTGAGAAGATTTTTCCGGATGGACAATAACTTACATCTATGATACCACGTGCTGGCGGCATATCCGGCGATACTCATAAAGATTGCATCGTAAGCTATTTTAAGTTCAGACTTTATTTGACTGTAGTGATTTCCATATTTTCACCAGATATCAATGATTCGATGCTAATTTTGCAAGTTCAATTGAATACATAACAATAACCTATAGTCCACACTCCACAAGAGTACATACAACAATATTATTACAATAGGTATACTATACAGTTATATCATAATTAAACAAATATTATAACTTACCGAGCAATCTGCTTTGCTGGACTGCACGCATCCCGAGTCGTCGTTTCTAATACAGCACGCCGTGTCCCGTTCCCTCTGATGACCCTGCGAGACCTCGCGGAGTATCTTGGAGTCTCTCCTCATGCATGGCGCGAACTTGGCGCCCAGGTGGATTAGGTCCGCTGCCTTTGGGCCTAGCCAGAAGTTTGCTGGTTCGTGATATTCGACCTGAAAAAGAAATAACAATATCTAATTACCATCATTGGGTACATAATAGTTATAAACATTCGGCTTTACATTATTTTGTTCACTACTAAATATAGTATAAGAAAAATAATATAACTCAGTGATATTCGAAAACTTATTTCAATGTACTGATGCACAACAGTTTTATTTGAGTGATAATAAAATGTAAACCGCTCATTCCTTCTTGTTAACCATGTCCGGAAATTTTTACGTATGCAGTTCGCCGTATCACACATCATCGTGAAATGTTGTATCGGAAATATATGGTCGTACATTAAAGACCGTCTTACCTCTTTGGGTCATACAGTACTGAGATAAAATTCATGTCTAAATAAAACACGGATCTTGTCGGTTTACAGGAAGCCAACAGCAAACAAATTTTGAAAATAGCCGATATACTGGATTATTTGTTAGGTTAGGTTAACTTAAATTGAAATTTGAATATTATTGTCAGCTATGCTCCACGAACAACACGTAATTTTTACATCTCTTTCCGATAAGAAAGTTCACGGCAAACTGTGCAACGGTGAAATGTAATACGTACAATTTACATGTAACCATTGTTAAGCCCACGGTGGCCGCATGGCTTAAGCGTTGGACTATCATGCCGTGGGTCCCAGGTTCGAATCCTGGGTCTGGCAAGTACACATATTGTTTTTCAATTTGTGTGTGAGTCAGGGTATGGACCTAATAAGTTGAGCAAGTGGCTGACATCCATTTCTCGTAAAAACAAAATCTGTTAATACAAACCTCTACTCTGTGGAGGCCCATATGATCCTATTAGGATCGGACATGGTCGAAAAATTGTTAATATGGCCATTTTATAAGACAGTCCGTTATTTTAGCACTGTATCTTCTATATAAATAATTGATCCAAGTCATTACTAGTAGTTAGTTCTTTTTACCAAAATCTGTACATGTTTTTAGTGCACCACGCACATAGATTTACACGAAAAACTGTCGTATGATTCTGGTAGGAATATTTTTGACCTGCAATTCAGGAAAGCTAAAAAAATAAATCTAAAAACCTGAAGCTTTAGTAAAATACTATAATAAATTGGCAGCTCAGAAACGCTTAAAAATAAAAGCTCCGAAATGTAATTACCCATGTTCAGAATAAATGTATTTTTCAGGATTCCATAAAATAATTATTATAGTAATATAATATTATGAAATATCTACGAGCGATCTCGAGATTTTTTGAAGAATCAAACTGTCTTAGATTAAATTTGGACGCCTGAATAGTATCTTTAAAAGTGATCTCCCAGTGTGTCTTAACCATGGCTCCCACAAGAGGAAGGGCCCGGCGAGGCGAGTCGAGCAGATAAGTTAGCTTAACATACATCGCAACTTTGCTTCACTAGTAAAAAAGTCGCCTGCGGCGCTATTTCCCTGCAATTAAAAATTATGTGGTTATACGATACAATTTTTAATTGTGTATCCAATACTCGACAACTCCATAATTCAAATGGATGTATTAAACTATACAAAAAAACACTAAATATACACATTAACTTTACCGCGTACACCGTTTGGAAAATGCTACTGTAGAGAATCACACTCCCTTTATCCTTAGCGACAGGTAGGGGGGCCGCCAAATATTCTAACCTGGAAGGCCGCTTCAGGATGTGGGTGCCATGGTCTCAACCGTACAGTGTTTAACCAATACGTGCTACCAGTGCTCACGTATGAGTGTAAAACATGGAGTCTTAAGTATGAGAAATAAAAAAAATATGAGTAGCGCAACGTGGCATGGAAATGTGTATGTTGGGCATAATGCGGAAAGACTACAAAATAAACCAATAGATAAAAAAGCAGAGAGAAACACGTGATGTGATAAAATTCGCCAAGGAGATAAAATAGCAATGGATTTGACAAATTCTGTCACGCAAGGGACACTAAATGGCCATGCCATAAAACTCGCTGGATAGAAGAACTCTTAAAGTTCGG
This sequence comes from Rhyacophila brunnea, assembly GCF_057557595.1. Lineage (NCBI taxonomy): Eukaryota > Metazoa > Arthropoda > Insecta > Trichoptera > Rhyacophilidae > Rhyacophila > Rhyacophila brunnea. Next base: position 1,503,771 of record NW_028232882.1, on the reverse strand, counting down.
TGGATGTACGTTTTTTTTTTTGACCATGTACAATTATAATAAGCTCATATGGGCCTCCACAGCGTGGATGATGTATTAACAGATTTCGTTTTTACGAGAAATGGATGTCAGCCACTTGCTCAACCTATTAGGCCCATGCTCCATACTCATGCACAAATTGAAAAACAATATATGCAACTGCCAGACCCAGGATTCGAACCTGGGACCCACGACGCTATAGTCCGACGCTTAAGCCGCGCGGTGGTATGGATCATGGCCCCTACAAGGAGGGGCTGACAGGGCTCTAGCCTAGGGGCCCAGGCTCAGAAAGGGCCCGGCGTGACGAGTCGACCGATAAGTGCGATAAACGCAGACCACAAATTTGCTCCCTAAAAAGTCTGTAGGCGCTATTTAGTTCAATAATTATGAATAATTAAAATATTTGATTGTACGATGCAATTTTTAACTATGTTCCGATACTCGACAACTCCATAAATCAAATGATGTACATATTAAAAATACAAAAAATCGCTAACAATACACCTTAATTTTTACCGCGTACACCATGGAAAACGCTATTGTAGCGCGCCACACTGCCTTTATCCTTAGCGATTGGTAGGGGGGCCCGCCAAACATACTAGCCTGGGGCCCGTTTCAGGATGTGGGGACCATGGTATGGATGTACGTAGCAGCGAATAACTAGGGTGGAGGAGATAGTAGTTAGACCCAGGCTGATGATGTACTACCCGCTTATAATTTGTATAAAGTCTCATTAATGATGTAATCAAAGCTAGTCTTATATTATTAATAATAACAGGCGGTGTATCAAGGCAATCAAATACCGTATTCTGTCTGCCATTTACCTCATTGCCTCTACGCTGCTGACGTCTAAATTATTATGTAATATATAATATATCAATATTATCAAGTTATTTATCAAAGTTTGACTATGCGAATCATGTGCCGTCAGCCTACGGGCGTAGTCTGTCTGATGTATTAATATTATAATAATCAAAGGAAATTTACCACATGTTTTTGATTAGATAATGTTATCAATACAATCGTTAGCCATCCGACAAGCTGTCATATGACCTGAATATATTATACCTATCGAAATTTACAAATTAATAAGAGTTAATAAACAATAGCCATGTAATACCTACATAATTATTATATACACACGCCCGGATATCATACACAAGAAGTCAATAAACTAATTAATATGATATCACCAAAATTTATAAAAAGGGTTACGCACCTTGAGCTTTAGTCTATTATTTTAAATTACTAGTAACGCGTATAACTTTTACGCTGTATACTCGTATGTACTTGCATTTCCGTTGAATGAACTTTTTGTTTTAACTTTCGTGAAAGCTTTATTGTTTTTCTATCATCTTCTTGCTGTCTTGTCTAAACACATCTCTGAAGGTAAATCACCTGACAATTACCTTCAAGATGACGGTCTTTCAGCGTCGCATACTACTCAGGAACCGCACAGACATATAGTCTTTAATTAATTAATATAATTTAATTAATTAATTAATTTAATGCCTGTTATAAAATATTTGTATGTAGGTACAGGTTCTAGAATTTTACATCAAACATAATTTGATTTCAAAGGTTTAACTCTTACAAGAATTATAACTGTTTCAGATGTTTATTTATTTAGAAAAAGAGTATTACGGCATAACAGCGATTGGCCAATGCGCCATAATACATAATAAATACAAAATTATAAAAATGTCTTAATTACAAATAACAACTAATATAATAAGAAAGTAGAAAAGACAGCATGTGTTTATGTAAATATTAAAGAAACATGATAATATATATAATTATAAATTTAACCTATTTAACACGTCCACAAACATTATATAGTTAATATAAAATAAATCAACCTTTATGGTGCCATCAAATAAGTTAATCGCACGATACACAGCATCATGAAACATAACATCTGTCCTGCGACGAGGTATCATGAAGACCGTAGAGTTACGAGTGATATTGGTGGGAACATGAAAATTAATATTTGCCAGTATATATGGATTATAAATGAACCCACGATGAAGTAAAAAGAAATGCTTTAAAAGAGCAATCACTCTTCGGGTGGACAAGAATTGCATTGATAGCATACCCAGAAGAAAACGAGTCGGGTAATTCATTTTATTATCATAAGGAAAGTACCCATATGTTCTTAAGTAGAGAAATCTAAGAAATCTGTTGTGGATTCGATCAAACTTAATTGTGTGGATATTAGGACTCAAAATAATGCTGGCATATTCAATAATACTCAAAACAAATGATACGTATAATGTAGGTAGTGATGTGTAGCGTATGTTAATACCTACTAGTTGCAATAAATCATCCGCCTTATGAAAGATCTCGTTATTATCGTTGTACACACAACTAAAATAATACTCCAATGATACAAAAATAAAGTACAAAAAAACCTATTCGAGAGAAAATAATCGCGTTAATTGGCCCTCTAAGGATTCTCAAAATACAACAAAAAAACCTACTAAGCTTCGTAAATTTATCGTACCGTTAGGACTTGGTAATTATTGTTCCGCAGATATTGGGAGTAATTTTAAAATATCAAATTTTTTTTTTGTTGAAATATTTGAACACACAGATACTGGAGATGCCAGTAATTCGCAATAAATCGTTGATTGAATATAAAACTGTTACAGTCTGACTGACGAAACGATTTCAGTGACGATTTATGTTAACTTAAAATATTATTTTTATCAAATCAAACTTTTATCAGTTTGCCTACAATGGACTCGGACCGAGCATTTCTCACCAGTGACGAATAATGAATGGTAATTGTATATACCTACTTAAAATCATTATATTAATTAATATGAATATAATTATACATTCTCAGAGACAGTAGTGAAGGGTGGAGGTAGGCTGTTAAGATCCACACATAAATAGTGCACACTAAACTTTGTTAAACTAATTGTTCTAAACCCCCCCCCCCCCCGATGGCAAGAGATTGAGATAGCTGGACTGCGTCACGGGTGATTTAAACATGCTCGGTCAGAGTAACTGGAGAGTGCCGGCGTTAGATCGTCCAGGATAGAGAAAGTTTTTGAAGGAGGCCACGACCCGCCAAGGGTTGTAGTGTCATAAATGATGATCAAACATGAATTTTGAAATGCTTATCAACATTATTGATTTTTTCATCCATTTGTCGTGTTCAGTAGATACCCCCCCCAGTGGACTGAGTATGCGTTGGAGTTATTTAAATACGACAAAATATTATTTCAAATAGAAAATTAATTGAGCGAACGGAAGGAGAAAATATGTGAATCAGTTTCTACGTACAAATAGCTTCAGAGAATTTTATGAATAATAACCCCCAGAGCTTGTACGTTTTTTTTTACTTTTACTTTTTTGAAAACTGCCTAATTGGTGTACATTTTTGTTGTGTGTTAAAAATAAACGTTTTGTATTGTTAATAAAATAAAAACTGCAGTATAAAAAGTGGTTAAAATGCGTTAACAGCCAGTTTGCTGGCTCTTAGAACGTTATCTACTTTTTTAAATGGTGGAATACTTAATATATGCTGGTTATCTACAGCTAAAAGTTAGCAAGTCTCTATCTCTATTTACTGGCTAATGACATAGCATGTTAAGGTTGTCTACTAGTCTTGAGAAGATACGTTATCACCAGCTGACGCAGATTTACGATCAGCAAGTATCTACCAGAATAATTTCGAGTAAATATATTTGCAGTAGGTACTATTGAGTTTTATGAGCTATTTCGTCTATTTATTTTAGTTAGTTTCACAAAATATACAACTTAAATGTTTTAATTCTTTTAATAAAGCAGATAAAAATCAGGCTACGGAACTCTGAGAGCCTATATAAAAAGATTTAAATTGAGAGACGATAAATGCTGTATTTGTGACGGGCATACATCTCAAACTCTATGGCACGTCATCAACGACTGCCCAACACTATAAAAGAAACGATGGTCTTTCGAAACTCTGTGTAAACAACATAATCATGAAATTGATCTCAAAACACATCACGAAATACTAAATAATAAAACAACACAAGAGCACTACACAAAATATTAATTATTTATGGCCATAAAGATAATTAAAGACATTAATCTATACATTTATACATAAAAAACTGTAATCGAGCAAATTTTCAATATCACCATAAATGCAAATATGTAAATGACTCGATGTAATTAGCTCTCTCAGCCGCTTTGTACGAAAAAGCAAAAGCATGGTTATATAAAAAAAAACATAGGAGATTGGTTTTTCACTTATCGCAAATTTCTTTACATAGCATATGTGTACTAAATCCTGAATAATCGATGTTTATCGTTATGTTGTCAGTCTATCCCCGGTTTAAATTCCATGCCTAATACGTGATATGACGTGTATTCAATTTGAATTCGTATATAAATGTATTCTTGAATAGTTAACAACCATCTTTATTAATATATTAAAAAAAAAATGTAGTTGCAGATACTCATTGTGAGTAGTCATTTGGTATTAGGGTTTAATACTGAACAATACACAGTCATCTTCATCCAAACAGTTGGTAGCATGTGTATGATCTAAATCAATTACCTGTTGAAGACTAAGACTGGTCACCAGGACCTGGCCCGATTTCCTCGTTCTGTCTAGTCCAACAGGCCCAAAGCCATAGCAGAAGAGAGACGCCAGAAGTATCAGCGTCTGGGCGGCGGAAACCCAATAAGTAAAATATGGCCGGTAGTCTCGCATGTCATCTAGTTGTTTCTTCACGTTTGCTTGCGTTACCACCGATTTTCTGAAGGATCTGTAACAAAAACGATTATTTAATAAAATTCTTACAGGAAAAAGGTATCGAATAAGGTTGCATTCTCTCTCCCAATTTATTTTAAAATATAATATATTATTGTACAATAATAACATGACGTAGAAATAGAGTTGGGTTTCGGGAATTTCCCCATGGGAATTCTCGAGATATTTTCGAGAATTTCAATCCCGAATCTCGAGAATTGAAATTTTTAACATTTCGGGAAATCCCGGATCTCGAGAATCTTTTCTCGGGAATCGGGATTTCTTTATTATCAAAAATTAATTGAAAAACGATTTTTCTATGTGAAAAAAGTAGACGGAAAACACAAAACGTTCACAGACTTGATCGGGGCATTTAACGAAATTAAGCCAACTTCGACTCAAAATGAGCGCAATTTTTCAACGTCAGGGAATTTTGAGTCTCAAAAACGTATGCGGATGTCAGACGCAACGATTGATAGTCTGTGTTTTTTGAAATTCTATTTTAATAAGTAATGTTTTTAATTATTTTTGTTTTCCTATTTGTATTTGTTTGTCTGTTTTTACACTGATTTTAGGATTTTTTAGAGGTTTTTTTAAATTTCCCGATATTTCGAGAATTCTTTTCTGGAAATCCCGAATTTCTTCATCACTATTGCTGGTAATTGCGTATCTTATCTCATATACTCACTCAATCGGTTATTAATGTTGTTATTACAAATTAAATGACTCAAAGCTATAATAGAACGGTAGAAGGTAACAGATTTAAACTTCGGAGATAAAAACATTACATACATTATGGCGTCTAGGTATTTTTGACAAATTTATTAGTCAATTTATGGCTGGTCATTGTTTGCTGGTGTATTATTGAATTCCTTCAACACAATATGTACTAATCTTGTCGCGCAATTTCAATATTATTGTAATCATAACAAAATGCAATAACAGTGGGTAGAGTCGATCTGAGGGTAGATTGAGTCGGGCGACTGCTTAAAACGCCCAAATTTAGGGGGCGCAAAATTTAAGAATAAATATTCTTTAAAAATATATCGAACATATTGTAATAAAAAACAATTCCGACTGCCTTTCTACAAAACATGCTCACTTGTCTCTCTCTTGAATCTCGTTTTCCATTCCTGGCGTCCTAAAGAATTAAACTTTATATTATGCGCCTGTCAATTACTACGTGGTCACAGCCATGACCTATTCTGGGTCAATACTGTTTTCTCGAGTCAAGCATATCAAGCACCATTAGCGTGAGGTGCAAGACTAGTCAATGCGCTCCCTTATGACATAGAGATTTTCAATGATTCAAATGAAAATTGTTTGTTTTTTTTTAATTTTTTTTTCTTCTTCTCTCTTGTGAGAGTAATATTAATTGTTGTAATGTAAATCTCATGTTGTGAATGTCTTGAATTTGTGTTTGCTTTGTCTACAATGTTTTGTTCTCTTAAATTAATAAACAATATAAAGTGTCACTTCTGACATATTATTTAAATACTACATATCTTGGCGGTTTTTAAGTCATATAGAATAGTATTTAAAAATATCATTAAATAGCTCAGAAATTTGTAATTTTTTTTACACCGGATTGATTAACTAACAGGAGTATTATTTGATAATAGTTAGAGCATACGTTTTATAACTTTGCACTTTTTCGCACTCTTTACTAATACTGATACACCTCTTTGCCTGGTTACCTCGCATAAAATTAGATCAAATGATATTTACTTGTATTAATATAATAAATAAATAGACAGATAATATATGTAAAAAGAATAAAAGAATATTTTAAGAATATATTACATCTTTTTCACCCTATAGTCAGAGTGCAAAGAGTTATGAAGCATATACTCTACCAATATTGTACTTGAAAGTGGGCCTTTAGAAGATTCTTTTCAATTTATTGCATTAAACAATTTATAACTGTCATACGCAACTTCATGCAATCCTTTTTTCAAAGTTGCCAGATGTACGACTTAATCATTGCTGAACATTAACTCTCTTTACATTGAATAACTAGCCATACCCAGAATATTATCACTAAATATTACTACAGCTTGCCGACTGGTAATACATATATGAATACTTATCAATGCCATGGGTTAAATAAAATGAAGTAGTTAGATAATATGATACTTACCCTAAAGTCTTGCCGGTGACCCCCATTCCGTACTGTCTTCTGTCAGAGTTGTCCGCCAGCCTGTCGAGGAGGGGCGCGGCTATTCTTCGTCCCTCACCGACGGGAGGCGCCTGCGGGACGACTTCCTGGGGACGGGACGCCCGCACCCAGCCGACGGGGGCCGCCGCGGCGCCTTCGCCGTCGCCGACATTGTCGACTATCGACACGCGCCGTCTGCAATTAGAGTAAACAAACATGATGTAAGAAATGAAAAAATCCCACTCAGTTTCTGTAATAAGATGTTATCTACGAAGGATACATATTTGATTGTAATCATTATTAGAGAACTAAGAGGCTGGATATATCAGATTACTCGTTATCTATACGAGGGGTAGCCAATTTTTTTAATGTTGTGATCGAATTTTTGCAAAAAATTATGTGTTGTGAGCTACTTCGGAATTCGGAAAATAGATGAGAAAAAAACGCACTTATTCGTTATTTCAAGTCTTATAAAAGCACCGATATATGAGCATTTAAATGAAAAAAAAATTGCATCGATATAGTTTTTACTAGTATATTGTATCATTTTTCACAGAGCTGCAAGCATTTAAATGACCAAACAGTGTATTTTTCATTTTATGTATTTTGAAACTAGATATTTACGTATAATATGCTTATTTTTCGACTTTATTTTGAAGTTTAAACGCTCAATTTATGTACATTATGAATCTGTTTATTCACATAGATGTGATAGAGTAAAAAAAAACGATAGTGACATGATCGAGCGAAAATTACTGTGAAATTACCGAAAGTGACTTAATGCACCGTATTAATTTATATATAACTAGATGGAAAGCCCATCAAAGTATATACAAACATTGTTTATAATTATTAAGAACTTTCTATTGGAATATATAATATTACTAGCTGACCCGGCAAACGTTGTTCTGCCATATAAATTATTTCTAGTGAATATTTTGGTTGTTAAATAAAAAATAACGAATGTATCGTAAGGGTGTGGGGATGGGATCTATGACAGAAAGAGGAATGGAGTGCTGTAGACGATGACCGCCGATAAAAACAAAAAAACACCAACCATTCATTTTCTCAATTCAAAATGAGTAATGATGTGATCATCATTATGAATTACCTGTGACAGGATCTCGTTGTTTAATGTTTATGCAATATCCGTCTTGTCCCTACCAGAAAATTAGCGGATATTGGAGAGCGTCATATGAACGGTGTGTGTCAGCGATGAACTCCAGATTATTGTTTCTTCTTCGAATCACGATATCTCGCGTCGATGTGCGGTCGCCAACCATGATTCCAGCAATGTCGTAAAAAACAGGTGCATTGAATCGACGCACGTGCTCTCCAGCTGATGTTTTATCAGGATTGATGACAATAGCGTGATTGCCACTTTACAATTCGTGCATGTGTGTTTTGAAGAATTTCAATAATTCATTGTGCTCATTCAATAGGGCGTCCAGTTCGCCGACGATACGCCTGGCATTAGGCGAATTGAGGTTATTGTAGCCGCAACGTGCATCCACACGATTGATGTCCTCACCGCCCATGAAGTAGATTTGTAAAAAAATATGTGGTTGAGCCTACTTTGTGGTATACCTGGCCTTTGATTTTGAACGTAGAATGGAATTGTTGACCATTTGCCGGAGTATTATGAACTATTTCTGTTGCTTCGAACGAAGTCATTTGGAAACATGAATTGAATGTGCGAATGGACTTCAGGAACAGGTTTGAATCTGGAACCGTGCCGATGAGCAAGCCGTTCAATGGTTCTGGTGGTATCTCAATTTCTGGTAGTTGCACTTTTCCTGATGTGCAACACATCCCGGCTGACTCATGTTTGAATTTGAGCGCATGACAATGGAGACATTCTTTGTCCATAGCACCAATCAGCACTTTCGGATGAGCGGAATATTTAATATCTGGCTCGTACTCGAATGCAAGACGAAGAAATGAAGCGGATGTAAATGCTCGATGTACTTGTTGGCGTTGTCAATCATTTGCTCTGCGTGTATTGACTACGAACCGGCGCGCTTGGCTCCGTTCCAATTGTCGTTGTTGATTTCGTTCAGCTCGTGCCTCTTGTGATTGAGATGCACGCAATTGCGACATGCTCACACGCACGTTTTTGTTATCTTGTTGGATTTGTTTGTCTGTTCTTTCTTCTCTACTATTTCGCATGTTTGTGGCTTTATTCGTTCGACGGCCCAAATGGCCCCTTGCGTCTTGCTGGCATTGTAATGCCTGCCTGTAATACACGCACACAAAAAAAAAAAAAAAAAATAAATCGTACAAAATTTTGCACGCACTGCGTTGTGATATGTCGAATTAAATGTCAAAATGACGCAACGCTTTTCTAGAATTCTTCTCGGACGTAGCGCCATCTGTCATTCAACAACATAAATAATTTCGTTCTGTTTGAAATACGAACGACGGTTAAATTTGTTCATACAAAAATAATAAAATCGCAATTTAAAAAATGGGAGGGTGGGGGTAGGAAGGTGAAAATTTGGGTTTATAGGTATTTTTTGATGCCAAATAATAAAAACAATACAAAAAAAAAATGTCAAAAAAATAAAAGAATTTTTTTTCTGGATAGAGATACCCTAATCACATAGCGGTATGAAATATACTTGTTGACCTATTCTCATATCTAACAAATATACATAAAAAAATCATAAAAATAGGTCGAGCCATTTCGGAGGAGTGCGACCACAAACATCGTGACACGAGATTTTTATATATATAGAGATCTATAACGGATCTTGGTATTACATTTGAGAGTAAACTGACATTCAGTGGCCATATGTTTACCGTTTGTAAAAATGCGCTACAAATGTTGGGATTGGTCTTTTCGGATATTACGGTTTTTTAAATTATTTATATTCTTTTGGCTTGAGAATGAGTATATTGTTTGGACACTGCATCAGTGAAGTACAACCTTATATTGGAAAGGGTTCAGAAGAAGAGACTTTTTATACATGAGTTATATGAATACTACCCGTGGCTTTATCCAATTGACTTTTTCTTAGGTAGACATACTATAATCAGCTAAAAGTTAGAAGAGATCTAATATTTTGGCAACGTACTTTTACCGACTAATACGCGGTATAAATGCGAACACTTCTATTTTTGGTAGTGTTGACCTGCATGTCCTTGATAACTATCGTAGATATCGGTTGATTGTTCTCTCAAAGTGCAGAATTAACCTGCCATTGGATGTGCCAATTGGACTTGCAATAACTGTGCAACCAAATCGCTTCTAATATTTCATATATATTTTACTTACTTGAGGATGAGTTTAGATGGCCGTTTTTTTATATAGGTATTCTTCAAATAGAGACCCCTGAGCTCATTCGGTGTTGTTCTATGTAGTTAATATTTACTCTTTTACTCTATTCCTTATATGTATTTGTTGTTTTAATGGGCGTTTTTTGTAATAGTATTAGTTTGTATTTCATGTCATGTTGTGAACGCCTTGAATTTGTAATTTTGTAAAGTTCACTATATTCAAATAAATACATTTGAATTTTAATACCATCTAGATTGGGGCTAATGAGTCAACAAGACACTTGTTTGATAATACTGAGAACATTGATTTAAACCACAAAAACAGATAGGTAGTCAATAATAACGCAATTTATTAAGCATTTCCTGAAGGACCTACTAGCTTAAATTATCGCAATTAGGTAGGAGGCTCATAGCTTATTCGGTTAAAGCATATACGCGTAATACCGGTGGATATAGGGGTTCAAATCCCATCGAGCAACGTATTTTCTTAAATGTGATTTTTTCTAGTGGGTACTTATACTTGTATCTGAGGTGTTTTCAAGTTATGTATGTTTAATATATGGAATGTTACATTCTCAAATCTTGTGAATTATTCGTTGAATAAAAGAAATGATTTATTAAATATATGTCAAATGTTAGCGTGTGGCGCCTTCACCCAGCAGACAACTTATACTGGTGGATCTATAGTAATAAAGTCAATAAGAGCAATTTATTTATCATTTTCCAAAAGCAAGTTCTTTAAATTAGAGTATATTATTATCAAGCAAGGATTCTCAAACAAAAATTGCGACTAAATTACTTATCGCATAATAACTTCAATTGGAACGAATGCATTTTGAAATTGCGACGTTTCCTTTCGAATTATTTCATTTGTAAGCAAAATGCTATTGATTATAACTTTCCGGGAGACACAGACAATGGAGTGACCTAGCTAACGTATTCACTTCAGAAGACAAAAGCATTGACTGGGCTATTTAATTATGCATCTCAACTAGGCTACTCCCCTGTCCTCCTCTTATAATATAATATCATACGATGCTCTATATAAAGAAGGTTCTCGTTTATAATTGTCAGTTTTAGAAAGCGACTGAGGAAATCTAGCACATTGGATACTTTTGTATAATAGGTAGATAATAATTAAGGAACAAAACAATACGATAATAAAACACTAGCTTCTTCGAACTGTTTATTATGAGAGTACATTTTCTCATGTGTGGTGTGGGACGAAAAATTAAAATAGTACAATTATCTATTTTTGAAGTTATACTTCTTTTGGCGCGTTTGGGAAATCAGAATATAGTGTATTTTTGGCGTGTGACAAAGTTGCGCGCGCCGATGTAACGCATTCGGCGTGTGACACCGATGTAACGCGTTTGGCGTGTGACGGAAGTTGCAACACAATTTATTATTATGATTATTCATTCTTATAACTATTATAACATTCTACACTGTTAATTTATATTCGTAAAACTTTATTTATATTGTGGTGTATATTTATTTTTCATTGTAAAGATTGTGTATCAAGATTTGAGGCACCGATTTTTTTTAATCCAACGAATAATTCATAAGATTTCAGAATGTAACATTCTAATTATTGAACATGCATATTTTTGAAAACACTTCTGAGAAAATAATCAATTAAAATAGTTAATAAAAAAATATTAGCAAATTCAACGATCCCCAATAGTAACTCAGTTTGGAAAGCGCTTCAGAGAGTATTAAGAGCCATAAGTTAAAATTTGTCGTACTTATAGTCTATACGCCTATAGCATAGTGGTAGCACATAACATGGGCGTGGAACCCGAGTGATGTAGGTTCGAACCTGCTGGGTGTCTTACTTTTTTCAAAAAAGATTTTTTCTATTGGTTTTATAATATATTTTCTCAGAAGTGTTTTCAAAATTATGTATGTAAAATAGTACAGTACATTTTTATCATATATTCGAATTAAAAACTAATTTGTAAATGAATAATAAAGTTGCTTGCTCACTTCATGTCAGTGTGTAATGCGAATGACAGCAAATGCGATATTCATTTGTTTTAAAAACCTGCTGTCATCGAGTATAAAATGTTGTATATGTACCAACTGTCCGCTACTGCTCCCTATGTAACCAAATGAAATGGTGTGATGTGAGACATCCTTTTTGGTAGTGAATTCAATATTACATGATTACAAGATAAAAAGAACGTTTTATATACCACGTTTTTAAATTTTCTGTTCAATCATATTATAAACTTGACAATTCTATGTATTAATAAATACTTTTTTTGTACTTGATAGATATACTGAATAAATATAGAATACTGAAATGTCATTTTGACATTTCGTATTGATTTCCACAGTAACGCACGTATATATTAATAATTTAGTTGCTAGGACCCCCTTAGCAACCAATTATAGTGTTTTACTTTTTACGAATTTTTCCGAAATAACTTTCTATAGAAAACAGAATTAACTGAAAATGAATTCAATTCTGCTTCAAAATGGCTAAAAGTATTAAAAGAATGCATTGTCATCGTGTTCTGATAAATATTCTAGGAAGTTTCAAATGTCTAGCTAGTCGGAAAGTTAGATAAAAATCGATTGCCAGATTTGTATTGGACAAACAAGAAAAAAATTGTACTTGACAAACAAGAATACGAGCTAATAAAAACGTGGTAATAAATGTGAACTATCATTATTATAATTTATTGTATCACCACTAAAAACTATTTTGTAAATAAGTTAACAAAATTTACCTTACCCACTCTACACTAATGCGCAATAAGAATGAATGCTATATTTATTAATTTATTTAAAAAATCATACATAAAATGAATGTCGAGATTGAAATTTGGCGAGACAATAAAATAAATAAATTTATAATATATTTTTAATTTATAATATAAATATATATATATATTAAGGTTGTAAAGGATGACATTACTCGACGCCCACGACACGAAGCAAGCAATTATCGATAGGTACCGTACAAAAATACATTAAAATCCACCAGCAGGTGAGTGAGGATCAATTATCACGGGGAAGATTACGTATTGTAAGGCTGTACACGAATATATTTTGGAATATATTATACAATAATATATGGTTGCGCCGATTGTGATGGCCGTCATCCTTAGTCCCCACCTACTCGGATCCCCTTATTTATTATTGTCACAAGACCAGACGATGAGCAATTATGGGTCATAACATACTGTGACTGCAATATACGTTCAGTAACTTCAAGACAGCCGTCAGCTCAATACAACTTGTGCGTGATGGCCTGTTACGCCAAACCACAGTTTATTGATTAATTCAATTATTATACAAACTGATTCAAATTATACAGTCCACTGCAAAAAGCGCAACCAATATATCATTCATATTATTCCTTCTTTGTGACAGCTTGTTTTATCCAATTATTTTCATCTAAACAATGTCACCATAAACATTATATGTTTAGCCTATATTGTGTCTGGTACAGGTACTATCGAGCGTATAATACCCGTGTTAAAAGTATTTATCATGTTTTGAATCCGAAATGGATGAATATAACAATATGATACTTACATAATATATATAATATATATTATACTATGTATGCGAGTAAACAGATATTTACTCATATATCATAAATCAACCGTTGCTAGGAAACCGAGAATATCCTCGCATTCTAACACGCTGCGAATATCCCATACGATAAAAATATTTTTCCTTTCCTTACAAAACTTTTCCTTTCATCTCATTCATAATTACATTAGCACGTTTTCTTTCCTTTTTTCTCAACTTGAAACAGTAGCGTACTAACGGGTAGGGTTTATTATTTCGATTTCAAGTTTTATTTAGTAAAAGCATTGCCAGTGGGCATCGGTTAATCAATATTTGTTATTGACTGTAAAATCCGATTTGTATCTTGGTTTTAATATATTATGATGTACCGATATTTTAGCCATTGATTATAACGCTCTTTTCACATTGTACGGTTTTAACCATACGGCAAAAAATCGAACGGTGACATCCTTTTAGTGGCGTGACGAACAGCATGGCCCTTTTCACACTACACGGCGACGGTTAAAAAAACGCCGCCGTATGGCAGTCGTCCATTTCCACTGTATTCACGGCACCCGGATGGCCACCGATGACTGTGTGGTGTACGTGACCTAATGCACGCTTTCACGTTAGACGGTCTTAAATCACACGGTCAGCACAACACTCAACCACAAACTGAACTTGTAACGGAAAAAACCGTGCATAAACCGTATAATGTGAAAAGAGCGTGAACTTGTTGCCGATACCTTGCCGAAAACAGTATAGTGTGAAATAAGGGTAAGTGATTCGCTCAATAAAATGTATCCATGAACTGGTACAAGCATAATCATTATCAACATCCAGGGTCAATCCACTGCTGGATGAATGCCTCTCATAGTTCATTCCCTAGTTATTTGCTACAAGTTTGTCTATCCAGCGGGCTTTAATTCGTCCTTGTGGTCGTTTAGGACCCTTTGGGACGGTATTTGTCCAGCGGTTGTCCAAGCATAACTCGTATTATCAATAATAATACGAAAAAAACATATTTAGAAAAAACCCTACTTCAAACATTCATCGGAATCACTGCTATTTTTTATTACCACGTTTTTCTTAGCTCGTATTCTTGTTTGTCCGGTGGGTTTTTATCCAGTACAAATCTTGCAATCGATTTTTAACTAACTTCCCGACTAGCTAGTCATTTGAAACTTTTAGAATATATCAGAACACGATGCCAATGCATTCATTTAATACTTTTAGCCATCTTTAAGTAGAATTGAATTCATTTTCAGTTAATTCTGTTTTGCATGAAAAGTTATTTCGGAAGAAATCCGTAATCCAATCCACTATTATTGGTTGCTAAGAGGGTGGTCCTAGCAACTAAATTATTAATATATTCGTGCGTTATTATGGAAATCAAAATGACATTTCAGTATTCTATATTTGTTTGTTTGTTGCAAAATAGCAAAAAATGATTTGTTGACAACTGCCTTATTTGTCCTAAATTATTCACATATAGAATTGTCAAGTTTATATGATTCAACAGAAAATTTAAAAACATGGTATATAAAAAGTTCTTTTTATCTTGTAATTATTTGTTTAATCTTAAATACAATATATAGCTATATTCTTTACTAACGATGGCTCACAGCTTCGCCGGAATGAGAGGAAAGGTAGGTATACAGATATACCTATATAATGAAGATTTTTATTTTGAATTTCTATAAATAAGCGAGATGGACAATAATTTGACCTAAACCCTCGCTTCTCTACTCATATGTTTAATTTCTATGAATATCCAATTAGTGACTTAATATACGTGCGTCAGTATCGCAATCAACTGAGAGCTCAAGAAAGTTGGCGCGATCGACAAGGGTTGGATGTAGGCACGCGCCAATCTATCCCCACCTCACCTCACCGCTTCATCGCTGCTATTCGATCAGTTTACCAACTTGTAGTGAATTGTTGTTAGTACCTACATTATTTCGAGAAGTTTTTTTCAATTAATCTACCCCCAATTGGTATTACCAACGACAGATTTGTTCTACGCCATGGGAAAACAAAGCATCGATGCACCTCCAGCGGAGTTTAATTGTGGATGTTTAGTACCCCTTGGGTACCGCTGTATGACGGCATTTCTCCAGTGGTTCTCCACTCGCCGAGTGACATGTCCATACCATTACCTCTATCACATCACGTACTCTTGTTTGCTTATCGATTGATTTATTCTGTGATCTATTCGCGTTATGCCCAATATGCAGCTTTCCATCCCACGTTGCCCTATTTTTTTTTGGATTTCTCGTAGATTTTCATGTTTTCCACGCATACGTGACAGTTGGCAGTACACATTGGTTGAACACTTTACGCTTAAGACACATTGGAAGGATATATTTATTAAATAATGCATATATAGTATACGTCCAGTTTTTACCAATATTGAGTTATTATGTAATTTATAATATTATGTCCATCTTGATTTCGATTTTCAATCGATTTAATTTTCATGTTTTAAAAACAAGCATAATTGGACATCAGTAGATACATCACCTAACACATATTATACACTAACGCATTGATGTACATTCGATTACTCACTACGCATCAAATTATATTAAAAATGTGATGTCAATTTTTTTTAAATGGTCATTCATTAGGGACGGTGTTATTTATCATTTTTTATCCGCTACAATTGAGTTAAAATACGCCCTAGCAATTTGGGAACCCTTGCATCGTTTGAAAATCACATTCATTCTTTTCGCTCGGAACATGTTGAGAGTATGTTTGACCTTTTTCTATTGAATCGAAAGTAAAAAAAAAATAACGAAGGAAAAAAAACCGCTTTCGGAAGCCTGAAATAAGCGCACTAAGCAGTTATCTAACGTTTTCTATTTGGCAGATATATTTGTATAGATTTATCTCACATTTTTTTAACGCATCATTTTCTATATTTGGGTCAAACTAAAAGGAATGATTTCCAAACTTAGTATCCACATTATGCCTCACCAAAAATGCTGTATGACCTTTGAAATCAACAATGAATGAGTGATTCTCAAACAGAAGACTTAAATAATTAAATATTTTTTAGAATCCATAGTTGTTTTATTTGCAGCTAAAACAATGGCTACCGACCTTTTTGATTAGGATTACCCTTTTGTGGAAATGGGTAGGGCACATTGCTATGATTCTATGTGACAGTTTGATTAAAATTGCGCGAACGTGCAGTCAACGAAATTGAACTCGTATACACAATAGAAAGAGTAATTTAAACTGATTTGTAAAACAATACGTTTTTAGTGTTGTTGATTAAAGAAAATAGTTTTCTCTGAGTTTCCAGTTTTTCAAGATGTTAAAAACAAATGGCAGTCTGAATTTAACGCCTTACTTTGTAAACTTACTTATTTACTGTGAGTTATTCATCGAAATAATGATAGTTTATTGTATGAAATATACAAATTAATAAATAAAGACGATTTTTAATATCGGCGCAACCCTTCCAAATTAATCTCTTAATATTCGTGTGAACCTTCTCCCGACCATGTGCGATTCTAATAAGATCATATGAGCCTACACAGAGTAGAGGTTTGTGTTAACAGATTTTGTTTTTACGAGAAATTGATGTCAGCCACTTGCTCAATCTATTAGGTCTCTGAATCATATACAAATTGAAAAACAATATGAGTACTTGCCAGACCCAGGATTCGAACTTGGGACCTACGACGCTATAGGCTGACGCTTAAGCTGCGCGGCCATCGTGGGTGAATTTTACAACACATTAATACATCTGCATTATATATAGTTGTGGTTAGAGTTGGGTATTTCCCGAGAAAATCTCAATCTCGAGATTCGGGATTTCCCGAAATGATGAAATTTTGAATTCTCGAGATTTAGGATTTCCAGAAAAGAATTCTCGAGAATTCTCGAGATATCGGAAAATGAAAAAAAAACTGTAAAAATCCTAAAATCAGTGTAAAAACAGACAAATTCCAAAAAAATATGATTTTTTTTTATTAATGTAAGAAGACAGACAAAATAGAAGTATGGAAACAAAAATTAATTACAAAAAACACAGACTGTCAATCGCTGCATCTGATAATCGCGTACACTTTTGAGACACAAAATTCCCTGATGTTGCGCTCATTTTGAGTCGACGTTGGCTTAATTGTGTTAAATGCCCCGATCAGTCTTTGAACGTTCTGTGTTTTATGTCCACTTTTTTCATACAGAAAATCGTTTTTCAATTAATATTTGATAATAAAGAAATCCCGAATCCCGAGAAAAGATTCTCGAGATCTGGGATTTCCCGAAATGTTAAAAATTTCAAATCTCGAGATTCGGGATGGGAAATCTCGAAAATTTCTCGAGAATTCCCGTCGGGAAATTCCCGAAACCCAACTCTAGTTGTGGTTGACACAAAAGTTTTAAAAACAAATTACGACACAACTCAAAACGATGGAATGTGGCATGTTATGAGCTTATACACTATATACGATAGTAATAATTGCATTACACGCCGTATCTCAATTGAACGACTTCAGTACGCAGGACACGTGCAGCATATGGCTAACTGTGAACCTTGTGAGCGAAAATATTTTACGAATATGGTGTCAGCGTAATCTTGGATTGATGCTTGGCATCGGAGGATCGGCGAGTTTGGAAACTATAGGAGGTGGGGACCTGTCCTCAGTTGTAAAGAGGAAGATGATGACAATGCCACTTATGTTAGTTTGAGTTGAAAACTTTATTTTATTTGCCAGTTTCCTACTTTAAAACAATCATTCATGTAAAATTGCTTGTTTTATTTAGATTCAACTAACAATATATTCAGCATCATAATATTATGTTACTTCCAGAAAATCCGGATGGTAGTAGCCATTTACCTCGTTAGGCTTTGCAGACGGATTGGCGTCCTACCCAAACAGTGGTAGCTTTTAATGTAATTAAATTATATAATTATGATAACCTCAGTACCTCAGCCTAATTAGTTCCTAGTAGTGCCTAGATCATTACCAGAATGTCCGTAATACATATATTGTTTTTATCTAACCTTTAAAAATGATTATTGAAAAGGCTTTGGTTGCCCGGTTACAAAAACCAGTAGACACGGGATGATAACCGAAACATCACTTGAAGAGAGGCAAAGATCAACATTTTAGTAGCTACTCACGTTCGTAATGGCGGACGTCCATCGGTGGTATCATCATCAGGCTCCGGCGCGAAGAACTCCTCATCTTCCAGTCCTGGCGGTCTGCCATCCTGACCATCCCTGCCGTCGGTGTGATCTCCACTACCGTCGGATTCTGCGTCGATGCCTAGACTTGGGTGGTAACTTCTCGACAATTGTTTTTCCACTATCTTCGAACGGGGTTTGTGTTTCGATAGCGTCTGAAAGAAGAGAGAATAAAACACATTAATTAATTATTCATTTTTCTTCACATGAGAATCCTTACATATTAAAATGATTTATTTTCTCTATTTGAAAACGTATTCACATAACTTTTATCGTGACTTAACACACTGCGGGTCTGACATAAGATGCGCTAGACCCAGAGAAATGGTGGGATCTTTTACTTTCCCGATATTGAGCACCATAGGGTATGAAGCTGTTGTGTAAGCATGTCGTTGTAAGTCAATCAAACAAAAGCTTATCTAGTGTTTAAGCGACAAATTTGTGAAAATTTAGGTTATAATCTTCAGTAACCGATAAGTCCACCTATTTTGACATTTTAACAAAAAAATATAATATGGTGCCCCCATAAATGATGCACATTAAACTTTATCAGTTATACGCATTTGTTTTCATTGAAATAATACTACGATTTACAGATGGTGTTCGTTAGTTTTTAAAATTCAATTAAATCCTGCGAAAGCAGAGCCATAATAGATAATAGTCAAAAATACTCGTCTGTCTACAACTATGCAATTCAATCATACATAACTTTGGATATTTTATAGATATAATAATATGTTTAATCTATATTATAGTTTGGTATCCGGTATAGTATGTGTAATATGTATTTTTAATCCAACGATAACAAATAAGTATGAATGAAAAAATGTGCACAATTTTGTCGTATCGCCCGAAATATACCTAAACTATCATGGTTTGGTTTAGGCAAAGTTTAATTAATTTTTAAAAACTAACCAACACCATCTGTAAATTGTAGTGTTCGTTCAATAAAAAGAAATATGTTTGACTAACGAAGGTTAATGTGCATTATTTATGGCGGATCTTAACAATCTACGTCCACTCTTCGCTACTGGGGTAGGTACATAGTTTACTTGTAAATTCACGTAAATTGAAATAATCTATACTTTATAAAACACGCAAAAGGATACTTAAAATATTTAAAAACTTAACAACTCACTGATACAGATTATTTAAAACCAGCAAATATTGTCAATACCACCTTTCAACAATCTCATACTTCTCATATCTCCCTCTCTCTCATAGATTTACGTGTATATTTCGTTTTATTGTCTCTGTTCTGGTGTTTCAGATTCAATTATATATATGTGAGCTGCTGCATCAGTATTGTGGAATCATTTTAGAGTCTTGTGACTTTGACAAGCACGCCATCGCTGAACCCGTCCATTTATCAATCGGCGATTTCTAGCTGATGGTTCTAATGTAGTAATTTAAAACAAGTTTTTAATATTATAATAACTCCTTACACAACCTAACTTAACCAAGGAATACGCATCTAGATACATAGTAAGTTGTATTACTTTTAACTAACTAACCATTGTCACAACAATTCGTGACAAAACATAAAGGCGGAGTTTCTTTGTATGTCTTATTAATTGCGTTATATTACTATATTGATTTTCCGAATGAAAAACTGTAAATTTTCAGCCATATTGTATTTGCATAAATAAATGCAAACGGAAGCAGGCAGTAAAATATAGCCTTAAAGAAGTGTAAACTTTGCGTCCTTCATATCGCACAAAATACCCACAAAAAAAGCCTTTAACGGGCTTGCCGATTTTTTCGACAACTAATATCTATTTTGGAGGGATGAAAACACTTGAGAACAAATGATATTAAACTGTCGGAGGGTAGTATTTGATGATCGTAAACGTAAGCGGCACTTGGGCCATTTCGCCTTTGAGGTGAGACGCAAAAAATGGCGGAAAGCACGAATCATTTGCGCTTATGGCACATTTAGTACCCGCTGTTGCCGTACCGTTTATGATACTACATTCTCTTCTCCAAAGCGGTACTTTACTCGCCACGTTTTTTGTCGTGGCTGAGTATTAAAAATTACGCAACAAAACTCTCTACCATTTTCCTCCTCCAGTAGAATGTACTGTTGCGGAGTCAAATAACCTTAAAAGCCTGCCAACCTTAATCCACCGGAACACACAGAAAAATTTGACAACGTCGTAAAATATCAATATTATAATAATTCCGTATTCCACATAAAATTATACGAAAACTACTGAACCCAGTGGCGATTTTTTTTAACGCAGATGACAATCGATTTGTGAGAAGATTTAAAATGAGGCAATAATTATTAAATTATACCTAAATCAAAAATTTCTTACAAATTTATTATAAACTATCCCTGCAATTAACATTGAAAACGTCTATAACATAACAACTCAAGAAGATACGTGTTTGTACACAAAAAAATAAACCACCAATATAATTATGTCATCAAAATGTCAACTTCAAAAATAATTGGATTGAAAAAAATATCTACACTGTTATTTTTACTAGGTACATTGTTGGTACTTAGAATCTTTTTTCTTTCGACCATGTCCGATCCTAATAGGATCATATGAGGTTTGTATTAACAGATTTTGTTTTTTACGAGAAATGGATGTCAGCCACTTGCTCAACCTATCAGGTCAATACCCTGACTCACACACAAATTGAAAAACAATATGTGTACTTGCCAGACCCAGGATTCGAACCTGGGACCCACGGCGTGATATTCTAACGCTTAAGCCGCGCGGCCACCGTGGGCATTACTTAGAATTTATAGTTTTATTTTTTTATCGTAAGGAGCCTCAAAATCAGTGAGTGCGTTGGACCATCCTCAAATTCGCTACTCACTGGACCGATTATGATGGTTAATGGCTTGAATAAAAAAATCTGAGCTCCAAGATGAGTGTCACAATAAAATATTAACGTGTACTGATAACCGACATAATTATATATGGTTGGGCCAGTTATGGTGGCACACATTCCTTTCTTCTAATCTACCTACCTCGAATCCCCAGTTACTGTCACAAGACCAGGCGACTAGCAGTCATGGGTCATGGGTCGACAGTGATTAAGTTAAGTTCAGTTACTTTAAGACAGCAGATGCACCTATGTTTGTTAAAGCTATTCATCCAAAACGCATATGTTCGATTTTTGTTGCGCTAAATCTGATACGGTTTGAGCGAACGTCGCATCTATTATACATCCTGAACTTGTCATAATCATTTATCTCAAAACCCAAGTGAAGCCGTAAGAGTAATATTCCGAACCGTCCGATAACTAGTGCGTGATTGCGTGAATACCGAACCAGCTCCAGCGCCAGCCCTCCTAACATAAAAGGTCAGTCCCTAGCATCCTGTTTAAGCCCCCCACTAGATCCGTAATCCACAAGCACCTTCAAATTGTCCACTGCAAAAAGCGCAACCAATATATGAAGGCGTCCCCCGAAAAGGGGTCTATATTATAATACATCACGTCAAAAAGTGATTTTATTGACTAAAACGGGTCTCACCTAAAATTGCTCACATTATTGGAAAGTTTTATTATTTTATCTGAAACAGTTTTTGAGATAATAGCAATACTAAAATGATTACCGCAGAAGAGGGGTCTATATGATTATTTAATTATCAAAAAAAAATTGTTAATGATAAAAAGTGCTTTCACGAACATAATTATTATCACAGATCAGATATACTCCAGAAGTCCGCATGATCGAATAAAACATTTTTTTTCCTCTCCTCAACAATTTTATTTTTGAATGTACACCCCTTTTCGGGGGATGCCTTCATATTTTGTGATACCGGCTAGGGTGAAAAACGTATTTTGCATGCTCATAAAATATATTATATTGAAGGCTGGTTGAAGTTGACTGCGTTTGAAGTACCTATTAAAATTAAAATAAAATCAGGAGAAAGCTTTGATTAATTACAATAAACTTTGCCGAATGAAAACATGTTCAGTACACATAAATACTGTAACATAGCTTTCGCAGACTGCGAGATCATCGCACCCAATTAAATGCAACCCCCGGGTAAGTTTCGCTGTCCGCTGTAAAGTTTGGGCATTAATTTACCCCAGTTTTCAACCCCCCGAGTGGTGGAAACACTATCAAAGTATTTACAGTGAACTTTGTCTGGTAGATGACCGCGATTTTGAAAGGATTTATTTATTCGAGATGCGCCTGATCTACAAGTGAGACCGAAACCGCAGCTTAGTTGTATGGAAAAGATACAATAAGTTGTTTCGTTGAATAAAAATCAACGTTATTCACTAGAAAATATATTTCCATTGATGAATATTTTGTATTATTCATTGAATTCGGTATTTTAAATTACATTAATTATTATTACACTACACTATATCGGAACAAATTTTGTGTAGTGGGATTTGCTATTTGGCAGTGAAAAATAAAATAAGTTAAGTAATCAGTCAAACTTGGTTATTACGATCACGGAAATAGCGAGATCTTGGATTTAATGAGGAAACATTCGTTGACATTTTAGTTTATGATTTTCCCCAAACATTTATTCACTTTTATAACGAGCTACTTCTCCGGTATACCAAACAAAACTGTCAATGTGTCGATCGTTTAAAAACAACATGTTCGACCCTAAGCAATGAAATCCGACCGGGCATATAACTAGACCGATGCCAACGGGATAGGAATACGTTTATATGACACTAGTTAAGTGTCTAAGTACCTAATTGGTGTTTTCGCCGACAACATTGAAAAAGTATCCACGCATATGGTTGATTTTATTATCGGAATTATCGTTATTAGATAAGAGTCTCGTAGCATTGGTTAATGCACAGATTGGCGCGACACCAATGGTTATACAGGTTCAAATCCCGTCGAGGTTCGTATTTTTTCAAATTTGATTTTTTCTAGTGGGTATGTTTATATGGAAGTAGGGATCATGCACACTCTAGTGCACGCCAACCAAGGTCTTGGGAAGTTGCTCCTGGGACACTTTCGGCACAAATTTGAACAGCGCCTATCGTTCGTTACGCCACGGTATACGCCTGCATAACGGGTGTGGAGACGTGGCGGGTGGTGGAGGGAAAAGCAAGTGGGTATGTAGGTAGTATTTTCAAGTTATGTATGTTTAATTTATATTTATTTTTAAAGTCTATTTTTCATTAAAATAATATTAACTTGAAATCCTTTTTATTGGACATAACTGACGCCAAATGGGTGAGTAAACGATAGCCAAGGAAATTAGAATAAAAACTAAAATTTTTGGAACTCCGACATTTTTCAAAAGTTCTTACTCCCAATCTAGGGTCTCAAGATTTTTAATCAAAGGTTCCGGTCTCCGTTATAATTTCAAAATATTTAAGGGGTGTTTAAGGTTCCAGGATTCAGTTACGACTCCAATAAACCACGAAATACCTACCACTTATATAAAATAAAATTAAACTTCTTTTATAATATTTTAGTAAATATTGGATAGGTATGTTTGCTTATTTGTATCTTTGTTCCGTGTAGTTGCGAGGACAACACCAACATCTCATAACTCGATTCAAACACAATCTGCTTATAAAGTTGGAGATTGTAGGTCTGAACTGAACCCCTAGTGACTTGTGCTTTTGCGTGCAACGCTAATGCGCTTAACTTTGGACCCCTGTGTCCCTAGAAATTAAACTAATTAATCGATAGCTCATATAGTACAGTTTGTTTCATGATAATTCTCCATATTACCTATTGTTACCTATTGTTACAAAATTAATTATTTATGACCAATAGATATCAACTTATGTACCTACTTTAAGCAAGGTTTATGATAGGAAAAATATTTTTTTGATATAGCAACACTGCTTCATTTAAAAAATCGTGTTCACTTGTTCCATGACAGTAAATTCGGTTTAAAACAACCAAACGAAATGGCCATGGTCTAGATGGTCTACATTCTCTGTTAACAAAACACATTCAGTATTTATTTTACACTACCTACAACAGAATACGAAGGTTTTAGTTGCGACTCCTTTTCTTCTTCGAAATAAACCAAAAGTTTACTAAATAATAGTAATTTTAATATCACCCCTTAGGTATAGTTTTATATAATATATTTTTATTATAAAAAGCATCGAAATACGTAAATTGATAGATCCGTACACCACGAAAGCGTAAAATGAAATGATAAATTTAGGAGCGTTTGAGGAGGGGCTTGTTAGTTCACAGTTTTAACACGTAGACAAGAAGTTTTTGTTCGACAATATACCCCGAAATATTATCTAATTGCAAGCATTTTTTTGAATTTTTTAAAGAGCACCCATAATATATTTGGTGTGTTTTGACTAGGTTTAGCTCGTATTCTTATTTGTCCAGTACAAATCTTGCAATCGATTTTTAACTAACTTCCCGACTAGATAGACATTTGAAACTTTTAGAATATATTATCAGAACACGATGCCAATGCATTTTTTAATACTTTTAGCCATCTTTAAGTAGAGTTGAATTCATTTTCAGTTAATTCAATTTTGAATGAAAAGTTATTTCGGAAGAAATCCGTAACCCAATCCACTATTATTGGTTGCTAAGTGGGTGGTCCTAGAAACTAAATTAATAATATATACGTGCGTTACTATGGAAATCAAAATGACATTTCAGTATTCTATATTTGTCTGTTTTTTATTTACTTCATATCAAGTACAATATTGAGCAAAATAATTCAATAGAAAATTTAAAAACGTTGTATGTAAAAAGTTCTTTTTATCTGGTAATTATTATTTGGTTAACAGTAGAACTGATCATTAATTTTTTCCTATGAGTCTCTTAATATTCCAAAAAAATCACAGGTAACACAATATAATTAAATGTATTGAACTATTATAAATACCTGGTAATATCACTGATATATAATTATCAAGTTTTATTGACCTGATTTCTAATTTTTGTAATATTACCAACATGCCACCACATGAAGAAAATTAGCTAGGATAGTCGGCATGCTTAGGTTGAACAAGATATATATATACATACACGATATATAGGCGGAATGACCCAAATATAATTTCGCTCTAATTATGTCTCAAAGAGTAGGCGGTAGGGTCGCTGACTAATTTTCGATCAGATTATTATATGTTTAAATCGGAGAAATGCGATTGGAAACCGTACTGAAGTTGTTTTAGCGGTGTTTCTCGGAAAACTTCCTTGTGCTTATATATCATTTTGTATATAATTTTTTAGCACATTGCTTTAAGAAATACTAATAATTTGTTTTATTTCATTATTTTCGTTGTTCTACATACTCCATATTATTATGTTCTGAATATCTTAAACTCGCAATTTTAAATATTGGTATGAACGGATTCTACGTACATGACGTGTTTAGCGGGACATAGGCCATTTAGCTTCGAAAGCGTAGAGCGTCTTATTGTATACGTGAAGATCTTTTCTCACGTTTAATTATAATCATTTATTTGTTTTAATTCTCCGCACTCCTCTCTCCCATGGGCCAATTGCCATTTATTTGAAAGTCTCTGTAAACTCAGTCAAAGCACACTTGAGTGCGTGGTGACCTTAGTCTTGAGAATCTGCTCCTGAGACATTCCCAGACGTAAACAACTGCTGATGCTTCACATACAAACGCTAGAGCTGGTTTGGCTCCGTACGGAGCGGGTTGGTTTGGAGGTAACTATTAGGTAGATGTAAAAATGTACGACATTATAGAATTTTTCAATTTTGACCTTTCCTCCACTAAATTGAGATGAATTGTTGATTTCTATCATTATTTTCTTGAAGAGACAAATGTTCATTGAACTCTTTTCTTTTTCGAGTGTAAGCATAGAGTTTTAAAGTAATGTTATTATAAGTATGACATGCAGATGCGTGATAATATTGTATGTGTGACTTAACATCATGGTGGTTTGTTAAGTGTAGCAGAGTGTAGCTCTTCTAACATTTGCAATAATTCATGTACCTATCAGTACTAAAATTTCCAAATATATCAATATACGAAGAAGATAGGTATGTACATATAACATAGTAATATATTATATACATAGTTTAATCTTATTACGATATAGTAGGTACAAAAAAAACATACATTTACCACTTTTTTTATTTATTCAAAATTTCGATAAAAACTTTTGATGTTTTGTGTAATAGTAAAAAGTTGAAAGGTCATGTGATGTTGGTATATAGATCAAATAAATGTATAGGTATAAAAGGTGAAATATAGAAAAGTTTGGCAATGCTCAACGGTAAAGCTAGAGTAATTAAATGACTCTTAATATCTGGGCATATGATCGCGCTGTCATGTAGATTTTACTATCAGTGAAACTTGAATCTGTAGTATATATAAAAATGGATATAAGTAGAATATTAAAGATGTTAAATAATCAAGCTTTGTACGTGGATATATTAATAATTATGGCGCTAAGTGTCATCTTAATACGTAAATGATTAAATACTGTAGATGTGATTGTAATTGGAGAGTTAATAATTATTTCTTAAAAGCCAAAACACATATTATTAATCTAATTGAAATAAATGAAAAAGTAGATACATGGTATTTACTAATAATGGTGACTCATGATAAATCTACGCAGAGACAGAGAAATTATAAAATATTATACATATTGTATATGGATAATATATAGATTCAAGTTGAAGCTACTTGCTTTACTGAATTAAGAATTGGATGCCATCCATGAAGCATCCATCAAGGTAATTGTTTATCAAAGAGATCCAGCCATCTGTTCAGTCAAAGTTAAAGTGATCGATTCAAAGAAATCTAAAGCCCTTCTCTTCTACCCAGTGACGTCCCTGATAAAATGCCGCCCCATTTTTTTTATACAGTATTTTTATCATCCTTTCATGAGTCCAATATCTAATAAATGTGTTGTATGGATACATTACTAACAAAGTATCAGGCTGTAATTATTTGCAAATCTGCACTGTCGTTTCTGGTCACCAAGGACGTCGAAGGGCAACGGAAGTAAACTAGACATCGCAAACCCGACAAAACCAGTGAGCTGAAATATGGAAAGCTTATGGAAAGATAATTTCGTTATTATTAAGTTTAGGTAGTTATTTCTATATATTCCAAATGATTCTCCTCGATTTGCCGCCCCCAAGTGACGCTCAATCTACCTACCCCCACGGGATGTCACTGCTTCTACTGCAGCGATGAAGTTGGTGTAAAAGAGAAAGTTAATTCCTTGTTTTTTTCTAATTACTCATCCCTAAACCTTTTATTTGACTAGGTATATTTCCAACGTGACATTGGTTTGACATTACTATTAAATATTTTGATAGCTAAACGAAAATTCTAAAAAATATGTTGTTACTATTCACGGAAATAATATGATATATTTTGTAATAGTCATTAGACGATTGCTATGCGAAAAGGTGACCCAGAGCCCGATATTCTACAACGTTTTTATTAGCTCGTATTCTTGTTTGTCCGGTGGTTGTTTGTCCAGTACAAATCTTGCAATCGATTTTTAACTTACTTCCCGACTAGCTATAAATTTGAAACTTTTAGAATATATCAGAACACGATGACAATGCATTCTTTTAATACTTTTAGCCATCTTTAAGCAGAATTGAATTCATTTTCAGCTAATTCTGTTTTGTATGGAAAGTTATTTCTGAAAAATAGTAAAAGACTATTATTGGTTGCTAAGAGGGTGGTCCTAGTAACTAAATTATTAATATATACGTGCGTTACTATGGAAATCAAAATGAAATGTCAAATGACATTTCAGTATTCTATATTTGTTTTTTTGTTTGTTTCATATCAAGTATAAGTTTGAGCATATTGAGCATAATAATTCAACAGAAAATTTAAAAACGTTGTATTTAAAAAGTTCTTTTTATCTTGCAATTATTTATTATTATGAACATGTCACCCATGCCAAGGTTCAAAATGATTGCTAAACCCTGTGTAAATACTTGCTTAAATCCCTTCAGATTTATTAATAATAATACCCCGCCCTGAAGTCTCATTTATACTAAAAACAAAATACATAATTCATGACAACAGAACTACCAAAATTATTTCTAATAAACACGTCGCGGTATAGATGCAAGTCCGTTAATTTTTATATTCCGGCGAAAATCACCAACTGTGCGAGAATTATTCGCCCCGCTGCGAATAGCCGTTAGTATTAATTACTAGAAACATATTGCAGTTATTAGCTGCTGCCAGTTGCAAGTTGTGCCACTCAAAATAACCAATAGCCAAATAGATTAATACCCCATAGGCACGTTTATTGAAAGGGGTCGATGGCTCACAAATTATTCTAAAATAATGATAGGTATATATATACCAGTGGCGAGGGTTGGAAGTGGGCTTGATTCGACTTAAATAGTGGTTTTAATTACTTAACTAAGAATACTATATTTTGCAGATAGTGCTGGTTAGTTTTTAAATTCAATTAAACCCTGCCTAACCGAACCATAATATTTAATAAGTCAATTTTTTTATTCAACGAATAATTCACAATATATTAGAATGCAACATTCTAATTATTGAACATACATAATTTTGAAAACACTTCTGAGAAAATATAATCCTATAACCAATAGAAAAAATCTTTTTGAAAAAAGTAAGACAACCCCACCCCGCAGGATCGAACCTGCATCTCTCTACTACTACATACTAATTACGACAAATTTTAACTATTGGCTTCTATAATACTCTCTGAAGTGCTTTCCAAATTGAGCTATGATTGGCTATCGGTTTTTGTATTTGTTATGACTTTGTGTTACTACGCCTCCCTTTAAAAAAATCTAGTCTTGGCGCCCCCCCTTTATTTCATTACATAATACAGACACCGTTTTAAATAGTCAAAAATGTACTAATACAAAAAATTTAAAAAAAACATTAATTACAAAAATAAATAAGGTTTTACTATATTATATTTATTGTTAAATTAATTTGGTTTTCATGCGTTGGACGTGCTTGTTTATAAGCACAAAGTGCTCTTTTTCTACTAAACGGGCTCGGTATTTGAATTTAATTGTAGCTAATTTAATCCATGAAATCCCGTATCGGATAAATATGATGTTAAGAATGGTAGCAGTACCTACTTTACTTAGAACTTGCATTGTTTTTCTTGACAAAGTATTATTATTCTTCTACATTTCGATTCAACCAAAATTTCTTCTTCGATGGCGCTACAGCTCAAGTCGAACCCTGGGCCCTCCTCCACCGCCGTCCTCCAGCCAGAACGGTCCTCCGCACGTCTTTTCCAGTTTCTGATTTTTAGCAACCAAAATTGAACTAGGGTTTTTGTTTCAATGAATTATCGCATGATAATTTTATCAATTTTTCCTTTTCAATAGTAGTCAAACCAAATTCATTATCGTTCATTGAAAAATGGATTCTATATCCACGCGACCTTTGTAAAATCGAGATCTTATAAATAAATATTGTGAAAAGTGCATTAGCAAACTATCCAAGTGCTCAGTAAATAGATTTTTGTTTGCTTCAATATATCTGGCGCAGAAATCATTTAAAAGTGGAAACATGACGAACTTTTTTTTTGTAATTTTGATTTCCAGAGCTCCATTTTTTTTAAAAAATGCCTTCACTTTGTCTTTTTAAATAATTTAATGCATTAGTATTTCGTGTATTGATTTATTCAATATATATTTTTTAATTTCAACCAAATAAACAAGTTTAACAACAAAGTTATCGTTCCTAAACAAATTTGCCTCAAATTTCAATATTATGATTTGAAACTTTTATATCATTTTTTCACGAGATAGCCAGCGCGCTCACAATAGTATATAAGTGAGGCATAATAAAAGTAGTCTCAATATCTTCAGATAGGTTTGCAAACAACCTTTTATAGGACTGTTTTTAAGTAGTTTATAACTAGCGGCCGTTTTATAAACTATGCATTTGCAAACTGAAAATATGTGGCTACATTTGTGTTAAGCTTTTCGCGCCTCCCAGTTTGGAAATCGCTGATCTATAGAGTGTATCCGGTGAAGCTATGGGATGCTAGTATAATCTGGAAAGACGTTGAAAGTTCCGTGTGGTGTTAGCTAACGGGTGGACGTGGCCGAAGAACTTGCCAAAGAATAGTTGTAATTTCATCACGGAATAACTTGTTATGATTTTTTGGAATACTAATGATGACATTCTAAACATTCTAATCTTTTACATAATAAATACTCTTTTCATTTCGTTTTAATTTTTTCTACAATATCCCTTTTAGTTTAGCACCTTCGAATTATGTTTGCGAAAAAATATATTTTAGCAGTTGGGTAGTTTTCGTCTATAAGATAAATTTGTGGGTTTTTATGTACTTCTATGTTTTTTTTCCATAATAACATAAATATATCACTGGAAAAGATTATAGAACTTATTTATGCATGGAAGCGACAACTTAATCGACATACAATTTTTCCAGGCAGCGGTACATACCCCCACGTAAAGCAAAAAAATCCCCGCTGGGGAAACAGTGACAAAGTCAGTGTTGCCAGCACTGAAAATTTAAAAATATTCCGCGGTTTATGTATTTTTATTTTTATGCGGCGGCCCCTCGAGTAATTAGACGGCCGTGCCCCTGGAGGTTTTTATACTCGTTTGTATGGAAATAAAATGGCGCTTTAAATTTGTAATAATATTTCCAGAGATTATTTTTCATTGCTTATTTGCGTGCGGGTCAGTAGCTTTCTTTCGAGCGTGTGTTTTTTTTTTTTTTTTTCAAGAAGCTTCCGTTTGATTGTTCGAGAATTATTCATTAAATTAAATGTACCTTTTCAAGTTTATTTTCAATATAGTTCGAAAAAAATTGCACTCTGCATATTATGAGGTATCTATGTCTAAAAACTGACGAGTCCACATAAAAAATGTGTAATAGGTTTATTAGCCAATTTTTCTCTTTAAAATTGAACGCGTAGCAGCAGGTACGATCTGTACTTTAAACCAGTATGTCCGTTATTGTCAAAATTTAGTTAATTATTACAGTTTTGTACAGCGCTCGAAATGGAAAAGTTTACGAACCGGAGCGCTCGACAAATTTTCTGAAGATATTTACATAGTTATGAAATCGTATGTGCATTTTATAAAAATAAGTATGTCAGATTTTTTATTCTATGACATATCTAGCTCAGACGGTCAACATATTTTTTCCACGAGACGGAGCGATAATTTTACAAATTTCACGAGCCGGAACGGCGCTCCGGTGCGTTCCGTTCCATTTCGTGCCCTGGCTTTGTACACAATTATTATGGGCCAATTCAGTTTTTGAGTCTATTTAAAACAGAAACCAGACACTTCCAAAAATAAAAAGCCGCCAGATCGAAAATATTCTAAAATTCTTCAATTTAATTTATGTAATTAAAAATAAATTACCGACAGTGTTCTTTTTTCAATTAGTACACACTAGCTCTCAAGTGTCAATTATCAGAAAATACCAATCGAGAAATTAATTAATCTAGAAATTCTAAGCTGCCAACTGCAACCGGAAAAAAATTGTCTTAAAGAGGTAATTTTGAAATAATGTCAATATCGCGAGAATTCTCGAGAAATTGAAAAAAACCGTTCTAAAGTTTTCGAAGAAAGAAAATATTCCTGATTTTGAGAATTTTCGAATCTCGAGAAATGAAAAAATCCGATAAATCATAAAAGCTCGACTCTCATGTATAGATATGACTTTAATAGATATAGAGCTAGAATAAGCAAACCTTTCATGGATTTTCCATAAATAACTGTCTGGAATACGTTCCTTTATTTAAAGGTAATATTATTTTATGCAAAGTCACTTTTAAAGTAACGATATTTCTCAGAATTCGCAGTTGAAAATAGCTCACGAAAATGAGATGTTCGCGAATAGGTACACATAAATATAAACTTTCATAGTTCAAACATATAAATTTTATTCCCAGTGTATTTGGAAGAAGCCGCCTGTTGGTTTGCGTCTCGACTAAAAGTGAGGCCTCCCTCGTGACCCGTAAATTCATTTACAGGATAAAGTGCCATCCAGCGACTAGATCGTGAAACACTGCAGCCGAAACATTAATATCACTTCTTTATAATATTATTATGCAGACACCGAAAACGCACACAGATGCATTTTCATATTATTATTTATAATTCAAATCGAGAGGAGTGGCCATATTAATTTATAAAGTTATTTATTAAATTTTACACTTTCTATATTAGTTCTTCGTTATTTATTAATAATACACTACATAGTATTTGTCATAAGCACTGAGTTAAGGTAGCAGAAGGCAATTAATTGATGTTTTCGAAATATGGTGTATGTTTTAGAAATAACACAGAACAAATCAGTAAATTCAGAATCTCCATATGAACGGCTCTCAAAAACATAATATCTGAGACGCATTCAGCAGTTTTTGGACATATTATTAGGCTCGGGTTAGATAACCTGGAGAGATTATCATTTTGATGCTCTTCAGAAAACTCGAAGAAGGTGAAGAGCATTGCGTCGAAGTAAGGGAGCTGACTAATAGCAGCCTTCGCTCTATCCTGAGAGAAACAGAATAATATACTGATGGCTTACGATTCTTAGTTTTTGAAGAGACTTCATTTCAGCGTGGTTACGACCCACGAAAAACAACCTAGAAGAGAGTTTAGATCTTCTAAAATAATATCATAATATGTAGTAGTTATTTTCACTGCATAGTATCCTGACCTTCACTGAGTGGAACGGCTCCATTACCATCAATGATCCTCTGTTCTGACGATGCTCCAGATCAAGTTATATCTGATTGAACTAGTTTGATTTTTAAAATGCTGTATTTTTTGAAATAAATAAGTTTAATGAAGTTCCCATAGGTGTTGAAAGACTCATTAAACTTAAAAAAATAAAAAACAAAATGGTCGCAGTTCCAAAACATTTCAAGCACCTTTTTTGATATCCGTGCTATCTGACTTCTGACAATGAGGAAGAGTGGAGGTAGGCTGCTAAAATTACACATAAATAGTTAAAACTAAACTTTGTCAGTCATAATTATTTATTTTCATTGAAATAAGATTACAATTTGCATATGGTGCTGGTTAGTATTTAAAATTCGGTTAATCCCTGCCTAACCAAATCATGATGGCTTAGGTATATATTATGGGCGATCTGACAAAATTAGTGCACACTTTTTCAGCCATACTCATTTGTTTTCGTTGAATTAGGAATACATATTACGGATAGTGTTGGTTAGTTTTTTTTTAAATTCATTAAGCTCTACCTATAACAAACTATAATCGATAAAACATCTAAAATTAAGTATGGTTTAATGGTATGATTTTAGATATTTATAGTATGAATGAATATTTTTTGACTATTATCTACTTAACTATGGCTTCGATTACGCAGGGTTTAGTTGAATTTTAATATCTAACAAACACTATCTATACATTGTAGTCTTAGTTTAATGATAACAAATACAATTGACTGACAAAGTTAAGTGTGCATTATTTATGTCAGATCCTAACAGCCTACCTCTACCCTTCTCCACATACAGCTGATAATGCGAAACCTATGCCTAAATTAATGTAACAACGTGTTTGTCACGTGTAATGTAAATATTTCTTCAATCTCGCAAGGTAATGGTTTATTTAGTTCCGTATTAGTCTTAAATTGTTATGTAATAAAATAAAATTGTATATTATAGTTTATTGTAATTGTCAAGTCCACAATAAATAATGGTTACGATTACAGCAGCTCCTCAAATTGAAATCTAGCTTTATGTCTTTCTCTGGTGTGAGACAGTCATTATAATATCATAAGGTAACATCGCCTATATCGTTTTTTTGCGTATAACGGGATCGCACGTATGCTCACTTAAGATACAGATCAAAACCGCGTATTCGCAATCCACCTTCTAATAAAGATAAGCCCAAATTGTGTCAAGAAAATAGAGAAACGTGTCATATAATTGTAAAGACCCTGATTGTGATCAAATCCAACGTTTCCTCGCACTTAACTCTGTATTATATTAGAGCTGGTGTGACGTAGCTACCCCAAACTTTTACACCCCATTTCGGAAATGGTGTAACGGACCCTTAACGGTTTTACACTGTCGGACCTAGTTAGCTCGACGAGGAATTCGGCGAGTATCTAAAGGAAGCTTCCTAAGTTATAAAGTTTATAATAAATTTTAAAAGACTTAAAATATAGCAGTAATAAACAAATCAATTTTTACCACGTTTTTCTTAGCTCGTATTCTTGTTTGTACGGTGGTTGTTTATCCAGTACAAATCTTACAATCGATTTTTAACTAACTTCCCGACTAGCTAGACATTTGAAACTTTTAGAATATATCAGAACACGATGCCAATGCATTTTTTTAAATACTTTTAGCCATCTTTAAGTAGAATTGAATTCATTTTCAGTTAATTCTCTTTTGTATGAAAAGTTATTTCGAAAGAAATCCGTAATCCAATCCACTAATATTGGTTGCTAAGGAGGTGGTCCTAGCAACTAAATCATTTATATATACGTGCGTTACTATGGAAATCAAAATGACATTTCAGTATTCTATATTTGTTTGTTTGTTGACAATTGCCTTATTTGTCCTAAATTATTAATACATATAATAATTGTTAAGTTTATATGATTCAACAGAAAATTTAACAACGTGGTATATAAAATGTTCTTTTTATCTTGTAATTTATTATTAACTTATATTAATATCAAAACTTTGTATTACGTAATATACTATCTGGATCTTAGAGTATAAGTTAAGTTAAGAATGCAATTCTTTCAGTAGTTGCAATAAATACTTCAATACCAGTCAATGTTTTTGTTCGCTATTAATTAATTTAGTGATTAATATTGATATACCTACCTATGAGTTAGATTAACAAAGAATCTTTACCACCACTGACCTTTTATTTTACTTTCAACAGGGTGAAGGCTACTACAATGAGATTCTTCACTTGGTCTCTCCAACACGCCGATGTGTTTTTTTGGGTCACCGAAGGCTACTCAAAACCACAATCAATGCATTCTGTAATTCAATAACCAGAAAATATTCGAATCATAAAATACATATTTTAGTTATACTGTCCTCAGTTGTGTATTTTTTTGAATTTGTTATATGCATAATATGAAAAGAGACCATGAAAAATTGATTAGTGAATGTTTTGGATTAATTAATTGTAGTAAGTATATAATATTAATTTTTATTTTAATTAACCATGGTTAGCAATGGCCCCTATGGGAACATTAATCGAATATGAAAATATATTGATATAATATACTATAAAAAATGAAAAATTCGGAAAATTCTTAGAAATATACCAATTAAAAATCCTAGAAAAATCTTTTACCAAGTGAAATTTAAACACAAAGATTTTGCGTAATCCTAACCCTTGTTTTGTAGAAATGGATGTTTTGGAAGATTTTCCGAGCAATGTATTGTCAATTAAGTACTTTCGTAAATATTATGTTATAAATTATAATAATAAAATACAATGGTTGACTGAGAGAGAAAAATCAAGTTTAGTATTTTTTGCAGTACAATTATTGAATAACGAATGTAACGATGAGATTCATTAAAAAATTTAGATACTTGGGTAATTTTAATAATATACATGCAGAACGTATGTTTCACAAAAAATACATACTTAAGTACCAATCTAAACCAAAAATCAATCAATTATATACATTACAAATATATATATATATATAGGTTTCACGAAAAGACAATGCGTATAGCACATATTTAGTTATATTATTAAAAATAGTATGGTTCATATCCACGTCGGTATACATATTTTGCACCACCTAACTATGCAAGCAGCTTAGAGGCAGAGTGCGCCATTTCGGCGTGGCAAGCTTGGTTTTGAAACCCGTTACCATACCAAGACAAATAATTATATCTTTGTAACCGGTCAAAGTAAAAAGGTTGTTGGGAGTAACGTAGGGTTCCGTGATACGCCCAATTAAGACCTGGTGTGGTGCGGGGCGGTTGTGATTTGGTGGGGCCATTAACTTCAATATATACCTACATCGAAGTCATATTTTCAAAGAAAACGTAAAATTTCTTATTAAAACTAAAGCAAGGTGATTTTATTTTATAGTAGGTATAGCTTACTAAAAAAAATGCCTTCCTGTGTATAATTTGAGGTAAAAACAAAAAAGCAAGGTTTGCCAATTAATAATCACGGAAAACACCGGCAGTTACGTCAAACGGGAGGTTAATTTAAAAGGAGAATCATGCAAAGCACGTCCGACCGAAAGAGTTGTTCTCTTTATGGCAATAATTATTATTGTCATTAATTTATTCAAACAAGACGCTACAAAAATGGCAGGCTGCCAACTTAACGAACACGCGCCGCCGGCTATAATAGATATTGTTGCCAGTCGGAAAAAAGTGCTCGAAGCTTTTCGGTCAACTTTAAAAATATGACGGAAATACGAAAATAACGACCTCTGTGACTTGGCAGCGAGAATATAACCTTACCCAAAGACGTTAAAAAAACATTTTCTTTATACACAGAAGTCGCTTAAATATATGAAAAAGAAGCCAAAAACAAAGTTACTATAAGTAACTAAGTTATTTCGTATCGTAGATTCATTGGTACCAAAATGTACGCTATTATCGCCTGCAATAATTATCAAAAACCATCATCAGAGGGATGGGAAAAAACCAAAAAATATAAGAATAATTATACCCCGTTTACACGTGCAAGGATTTACTGCTGATTTATCGTGCAAGTTGCAAGATTACAAGCAACGCGACAGTTTGACTAATACAAACCTACCTAAACGAACCTATTACAAAAAAACGAACTACACCGAGCAGATACTCATTCTGACGTTGTTTACTGATTTTCACTGTGTTGTTTATTGTTCACACTTATTTGTTGTCATACCATGAACGCTTTCAACGCTTAATTTGTCATGTTCTTTATATGTAAAATAAATAAATTTGAATTTGAATCAAAACAGATATCTACTGCACATCAGCTATATGGGAGTGTCCCCATATATCGGTTGAAAGGGAAGAGCTTCTCAAATTGGTCTGACCCTCAGTTGGAGTGGTCAGCCATTGAAACTTGGTATCTAGAGGGAAAATTTCTTAGCCTTTAAAAAGTTTGCGGCATTTTACGGTGAGCGAGCGAGAATTGTACGTAATACATTAATATTGAAGTAGGAATCACACACACTCACAATGCACGCCAAAGGTCTTGGGAAGTTACGACTAGGACACTTTCATCACAACTTTAAAGAGCGCCTATCGTTCGTTACACCATGTTATACACCTGCATAATGGGGGTGGAGATGTGAAAAGATGAGAAAAACAAGTACATCAGCCATATTGTGAGACGACAAAATTACAACATTACCCACGGTAAACTTCACAGTGGACGACATTGTTTTTTGTGGTTTAAGGATCTCGGCGAGTGGTATGAGTGCAGCTCAACCGAAGTGTTCCAGGTCTTAGACAATAAAGGAAGTGGGGTTGCCATCAGAAGAAGAAGCAGGGAGCTAACATTATTGAAGATATTTATACGAACAACACTAAATATGTCGATTGTTCGTGATCAAGTGCATACAAAACAATCACAATACGATTGAAATACTTTGGTCCTACTTTTTGGATATAAAATAACATTATATCATATATTTATGTACTTAAACAAATATGCTAATAATGCTAGCAAACTATATCACACTATTAGAGCGCAGGTGTCGTGTGAAAATCGAAAATTAAGAAGTTGGAATATCTATCGATCTATCGAGCTAATGCAGATGAATCTGGAGGCTTTGTACGAAACGTATAATTATGTCATTATGATGCCCTTATAGAAAACTATTTCATGGTTACTTACATAAAATAATATATCATATTAATAACATAAAGGTAATTTTACCATAAACGTTTATTTAACATTTTATCGCTAAAGCAACGTTGCCATGTTATTGTTTCTTTTGCCTAACTGTCATCTCTGCATATGGTATTGACCATTAATTCATTTGCTACTTACATTTTACCACTGGAAAAATACACACAATATCAAAAAATAATTATTTGTTGATAATGTTTGCTACACTACATGTTCTGTACATGGACGCTGCAAGGAGCTCGCGAGCCACCTCTGTGTGTAAATGAAATTGGAGCATTCGTAGTGGAACATCTTTATTGCAGAGCAATGGTGGAAAATATTTAAGCGAGCCAAGCAAAACGCAGCGTGTGACTTTGTAGTTTATTACTGCTTAATGGGGACGCTTACTTAATGTGCCTTTTATACAAACCTTAGCGTTGTGCACAAAGGTTTTAAATGCACTAGTTCTTGATTAAAATGAGCCAAGTTCAATTTTATGTATACACCGCTTGGCTGTGAATATTGATCGCCTCACGAGTTACATGTAATTTTCTTAAGGAGATAAATATTGAGAAAATAACATACTGCCCTTCCAACAAAGACGGCAGTAGAATTGTGATTATATTGAGAATTGAGATGCATGACTTATCTTATACCTAAGTCCGCAGACCAGGTAATCGTTGATTTTCAAACATGCTTGATATTTTACTCTCATAGTTGCCAAAATTCATCCGTTAACCACTACCACTACTTAAAGTCTATTTGACATTAATACGGTTTTCAGTTGGACCTAAAAAAACTGTAAAGTTGTGATTATATTGAGATGAATTTCGCGTACTGTCACGCTAACACGGCGACAAATTTAGTCTATGGCTTCGTCATTTTGCAGAATATTTTGAAAGAACGCGATCTCTGTAAGTTTAATAATGAAGTAACCTAGTAACGAGTTTCTGTAAATTCAATAATATTTTGAACAGAACTCAACCCGCAGGCCATAGATAATAAACATTCTTATATAAAATACATAGTGCCAACCGCTAAAAACAAAAAAAACGTGATTTTGACATGATTCAAAAATGTGTATGCATGTAGAAAATGATAAAAAATATTCATTGAATCATGGAGGTGTCAATTCAGCGCAGTACAATGTGAGGTGACCTCATTGCTGTTCTGGTGAATTCGGCATATTTTGCGAACTGACAATGTTCGTTTAAAGGTTCAAAATGTGCTACGATATGGGAGCATCATTCTGAAGAAAAACGACATTTTAGGCATTTTTCCCGTAGCGGCAGCTTACTGTGACGTCACGTTGCTTAACTCGCAAAATTTGTTAAATTGAGTTATGAATGCCATCCGTTAGGTAATTTTGAAAGCTATGTATTCTGTTCACTTTAAAATCAGTATTATCGCTAAAATACCATTAAAATCCTTAGTCATCTGAATCTGAATCAGAACGTCTGCTAAAATGATACACATTTCTTAACAAAAAGGCAGTTACTACTTGTTTATTATTACTTTGTACTACTAATAAAAATTATCATCGTTTTTTTATTAATTCATAGTAGGTACAAAAATTAAAAAACATGATGTCATTTATCTCGAAAATGTCTGACAGTCAGTTACTGCCTACTTCATTAGAAGGGCAGTATAAATATATACCTACTGTAGCGCTCGAAATGGAAAATTTTACGAACCAGAGCGCTCGACAGTTTTCTGTAAATATTAACACATTTTTTTAGTTTTATATATATTTTATGAATATAAGTTTTTGTTTTTTGTCTTATGGTCTACCTAGGTCAGATAATGAAATTATTTTTTCAACCAGACGGTACGATAATTTCAAGGATATCATGAACCGGAACTGTAATCCGGTGCACTCCGGTCTATTTCGATTTGTGGTACTGACTTAATTTCATGTTATGACTGTAGATATGTATATAAGTATGGGGATAAACAACTTAATCCGTGTCAGCATATTGATCGGCGATATTAAATATCCATTTTCCGTAGTCTCCAATTATGGCAAACTCAGTAGATAGCTGATTGCAATGATTGTTTTCGCGATATCCATTTTTCCACATAGTCAGCTATATCCGATGACGCAAACTCGATATAGTAGCTGACTCAATTATAGTAATTATTTCCAAAATATTCTTTTCAAGATATTATTTTGATTGTGAGTACATCAATAAATAGCGGATCATAATTCATTGGACATGTCACTCGAATATAAGGTCCCGGTCTGTTAGTATCTCAGTCTCTATATCGCTCCGCACAACATGTCATCCTACCGAGATTCGGACCTCGGAACAGTATCATAAGTAGTGTGACATAACTAGTGTAACAACTCTTGTACCGACTGTTTACGCTGCAAATAAAGCTAGCTTCTCCATCCATCGAAACAACAACCAAATCTCGACCTCTTCATCCACAATACCATGACTTCCACTGTGATGACCCCCAAATGCTTATTGAAAGATTCATTTAGTGTCAATTAGGGTTATTTTTGTGTATCAATGGAATTATTTTTTAAGGAACAGACAAAATCAAATGTCGTATAAAATCCGTTATTGATATCGACATAAGGCAAATAATCTTAAAACGAGATTTGGGGGATGGCAGTAAAAAACCTTTTTAAGGATAAAAGGGGATGCAAAAAAACCCAAAAGAAAAATAAAGGATTTCGTGGATAAGATTAAAGGAACAAGAAAGGTTTTTTGAAATACATATATCGAGCCTTCCCCAGAAGCGAGAATCGATGCAGTAGATACACGTGTGTCCCCATAAGGAATGTATTATTAAATTTACCGGTAATACTTGACTTAAATATAAATAGAAAACATGATTTTAATATTGTCAATTTTATTATTAGTAATTATGTTTGGCGCTTAGAAAAAGCATTTAGATAACGTAGTGGTCTGAAATTTCAAACTCACGGGTATACGTATATTATATTGTATCTCAAATTTTCATCTGCTCAATAGAAACGTATTGCGGTTTTACATTATTTATTTCGTGCTGGGATAAATATTAATTTGATTAACAGGAATAGAGTTTTAAATCGTATTTCAGTAATTTTTTGTTTAAAATTAATATATGGCGCGTAAATGTGCATGTGGCGGAATCAATATAATATTGAAGCCACTTAGCGAGGCGTCGCATAACTGTTGGGTCTGACATACGATTGGACAGGCATCTCATGGATTAATTTTAACTTTGAAGAAACACAACAAACAAAATAACTTATCAATAGTTAAATATTTCTATAATATTTTAGGTATAAATCATCAGACGATTAACACTTTCATTTATTCGATATTTCGATTCAAACTTTTGATGTTTTTGTTTATGTTGAGATATAAAATAATTTCTAAAAATTACATATATAAATACAAGATAAAAAGAACTTTTTATATACCACGTTTTTAAATTTCCGGTTGAATCAACTTGACAATTCTATGTATTAATAATTTAGGACAAATAAGGCAATTGTCAACAAATCATTTTTTTGCTATTTTGCAACAAAAAAACAAATATAGAATACTAAAATGTCATTTTGATTTCCATAGTAACGCACGTACATATTAATAATTTAGTTGCTAGGACAACACACTTAGCAACCAATAATAGTGGAATGGATTACGGATTTCTTCCGAAATAACTTTTCATACAAAACAGAATTAGCTGAAAATGAATTCAATTCTACTTAAAGATGGCCAAACGTATTAAAAGAATGCATTGGCATCGTGTTGTGATATATTCTAAAAGTCTCAAATTTCTAGCTAGTCGGGAAGTTAGTTAAAAATCGATTGCAATATTTTTACTGGATAAACTATCACCGGACAAACAAGAATACGAGGTAAGAAAAACGTGGTAATATAACTTAATATTTCCATAAACATATCCATTATTATATCTTTCGAAAAAATCGAATGTTATTTTATTCATAAGAATAATATTGTTTGTTGTGAAAACATTAGAGAGTATTAATTTAGTCATTATTATTTTTGATTATGATTTTTATTGTAAGATATAATAAAGGTTTTTTATGTCATTTAATCTCATTCATGACGTATTTCATTATATTAGAAAGTTTAACTAACTAAAAATGCTTTACTAGCAGAATCCATTTAACATGGTTCTGATTTGATAAAACATAATAACTCATATGAAGATTAGATTTAAAGTTTTACAGAACATTGCTCCCGTGTTAGGCAAAATG
The DNA here is from genome assembly GCF_057557595.1 of Rhyacophila brunnea. Taxonomy (NCBI): domain Eukaryota; kingdom Metazoa; phylum Arthropoda; class Insecta; order Trichoptera; family Rhyacophilidae; genus Rhyacophila; species Rhyacophila brunnea. The sequence goes on along the minus strand of NW_028232882.1, from coordinate 1,460,874 downwards.
GCAAAACTTTACCCACTGACTGATTATATCTTAGCAGACTAAAATCTTCAAAGTATTAACTCGATTGCATTGGATTTGAAAGCTGTTATAAATGAGGGAAATAATCATATTCAGAAATATGAAGATGGCATTTATATCAATTAATATAAGTAGCATTTTATTGAGAGAATTAATTTATAAAAGAATAACTATTACTAATTAATAAGCACTATCAAAATGAGGGTATTTTATGGAAATTAATTTTAAATTACGAATACTAAGTATTGTGAAATCATTGATTACAGCGTTCGTTTGATTATAATTAAAATAGTAACATTAAAATCTCTATGTTTGCACTCTCTAATTAATATTTGTTTTATGCCAGGAACATATAAATATTATACAAACTCACACAGATACTAACACGTCACGGAGCAGTGCGAGCCTATCTAAAAAAAATGAGGGACGATGATTGTTGTCCATGTGACGGCTACACAACTCAAACTGTGTCGCATGTCATCAAGGACTGCCCTATACTAGAAAAATAGTGACGGACTCTCAAAACTCTATGTAGATAGCATAATCATGAAATTGATCTCCAAAAACCAATCAACAAAACAACACAAGAACACTACACAAATTATTTAATTCTAGCCATAAATAAAATTAAAGATTTAAATGGAGGAAAATAATTAACTGGACATTAATGTTCCTAACCCTCCCAACCACCTTGTATTAATACTTTGGACGCTGAAGACGCACCTGGCGCGTAATGACCAGGCGGCCGATCGATGTAATTAACGTGCATTTTAAAGATGGTAATTAAAAAATCATTATCTATTCAGCAGCGATCAAAGGTATGGTTATTTAAAAATATGTTTCAGCACGAATATAATGATAAAACAGTGATCAAACACAAATAAGATTTAAGAAACTGTATTATTATATCGTACATTTTACGGGCCATGTTTGGATCGTCGATAGATTACGGATCGTTTTACTACGAGATTATAACTGATTAAAGTCGATTAAAATAATATAATATACAAATTCAGTAAATTTCAGCAAAACTTCTACAACGGTATCTACGGGCTACGCCATAGCGTAGACAGGCTACGCTGTAGAATCTATTCATACAGTGGAGCTACTAATTTTTAACAAGATCCAGTGTATTGTAGGCCAAATAACTGGCTCTGATTTGGATAGTGATTTCGTAAAACAAATGCACCAGACCGTTAAACCGAATTAAACGCCATAGTGCCCGGCACGAAATCTGGAGAGCACAACATGCAACACTTCACACAAAAGTCACAACTGAATTTAGCTCATATTTGCTTTTTATCAGCCAGATTTTGTGCAAGTTACTGTAGCGAAATTGCTGACGATTCATAATCGGATTATTTATAATTATTCTCTTTGTTATTCCGAAGCGCAAATGCGAATTGCAAATTAGCAAATAACTGCCATTTTGCATTGCATGCTATTGTCATATTTGCCGGAATAGCAAATGTTTAGCATTACTGACACTTTGATTGTAAATTAATTAAAATTAATTATACAAACTATGTATCACTTTTAAATTGCAAATTAGCATACTAAAATACTCACATTATCACATCTGTTAATAAACATGAATATTTACGTACCTACGCTTTTTTGAATTTACATAAAAATGCAAATAGATAATAGAATAATACGAAATATTATTTTCAGTTTGCTAGTGAAAATTTTGGGAGAATAGTGTTCTGAAGCCATGGGGTCGTAAGTTCGATTCCTTCATGCATGTCGTTTTTCGGTGTGTATTTGATCTAGTGCATGGTAATCGTACCTCATAAATAAGTTTGTTAATATAACATCCACCCAGTGGCGAAGGGTGGAGGTAGACTGTTAAGATTTTACATAAATAGTGTACACTAAATTTTGTCAGTCAAACGTATTTGTTTTCATTGAACTAAGACTACAATGTGTAAACCCAAGTGGTAAACCCAAGCGTACATATTCTAAGCAGTAGTAGATAATAGTTAAAAGATATTCGTTTATCTATAAAATATCAAAATTATGATTTTAGATAGAAGAATATTTTTTATCGATTATGGCTTGGTAAATGTAAATAAGTAAAAAGCAAATAAGTGTGACTGACAAAGTATGCACTATTTTTGTCGGATCGCCCATAGCACACCCAAACTATTATGGTTTGGATTAGGTAGAATTTAATTGAATTTTAAAAACTAACCAGCACTATCTGCAGATGGTATCCTGAGTTCAATGATAACGTATGACTGATCAAGTTTAGTATTCACTATGTATGTCAAATCTTAACAGCCTACCTCCACCCTTCGCCAATGCATCCAGCCCATGGTTGGATCAAATAATGAGATAGGACGCCTGTGATTTTTTCGGTAAAGCATATCGGTGCGAATCCAGTGGATTCAAGTTCAAGTTCCGTAGTGGGTTAGTAGTAGTGGTTAAAAAAAAGCCCTTTTCTAGTAGGTATATATCTGCGGTGTTTTGAAATTATGTATGTTGAAAATAATATGGAAGTTATATTATGCTTGCAATCGGCATTAGTTTAAAAGGAACTCTCAAAAAACATTTAAATACAGTCAGCGATGGCTCTTCAAAAGTATTTTATGAATATTATATAGATCCTAGATGTGTCTAGTGTCTGTAACGGATGTGATGTACGGGAATAACAAAGTCAGTCTAAAATGTTTCAAAGCGCGAAATATATTTTGTTTTATCGCATCTACACTGAACTGATATAGACGAGGTGTCACTTACACCAGTTTTAGGCATCCAAACATTGTTCACGTTGTCAAAGCGAAGTGCATCCCCAGTTTATTTTCCCGCGCTGCGTCGTGTCACAGGAAGGAAGTGAATAACGTGTCCAATTTCCCGCCAATCTCCCAGCGGAAACTCTAGATGTTTCCCGCCAAACCTCACTCTTTGAACATTAATAATTAGTATCTAATATTTAATGTAATCCATGCTTTAGTTAATAATGTATTATATATTGTGGAATCATAGTCTTACAAATACAATTACTGGTAGGATGCTGTAAGTAGGCTCGACTCTGCAGAAATAGTGCACATCATAGTGATCTACTGGAATAATATCGTTCTCTTGTCTTTTTTAAATTAAGCTCCTATAAAACTTATCATTATAACAAAACAGTTGCATTATTAACTGTATTTTTTTTCTTATATTGCCTGCGTAATTGTATTTTTTTAATATACAATATAATGCTTTTTATATATTTTATTTCTCATTCAATGATTTTTTTCCCGACCATGTCCGATCCTAATAAGATCGTATGGGCCTTAACATAGTAGAGGTTTGTATCAACTGATTTTGTTTTTACGAGAAATAGATGTCAACTACTTGCTCAACCTATTAGGTACACTCTCTGACTAATACACAGATTGAAAAACAATATGTGTACCTGTCAGTCCTAGGATTCGAGCCTGAGACTTAAGCCGCGCGATCATCGTGGGAACGTAAATTGTTCAACCAATGTGTGCTATCAGTGCTCACGTATGCGTGTGACTCATGAACATTTGGTGTAAGAAAAATCCAAAAATTGTCGTAAAGTGGCATGGAAAGGTTCATGTTGGGCATAACGCGGAAAGACCACAAATTAAATAAATATATATGGTAGCCGACAAGAGTAGGTACACTGTGTGAAGGAGGTTGGTAAGCAAATGAAATGGCAATATGCTGATTATGTCGTTCGGCGAATGGAACCCATTGGATAAATGAACTCATAAAGTTCGGTGGATGTACGTCGCAGTAAAGAACTAGGAACCGATAAGAGTGGAGGGAGTTAGAGAAGGCTTTCATCCAGGAGTGGATCAGCTCCGGCTGATGATGATGATTTTTCATTCGATTATACTATTTTTCTTTATATTATAATCATTTGTACGCAATTTTTTATTTGATTTAATTATAATAATAATATGCTTTATGACTCCGCCTGTTATTGAGACCAGCACTCAGAGTAATAATATAGAGTGGGTATTGTTCGGCAAAATGAAGCCGTGTTTCTTGCGTATAATGCACAGTAGAACCTCAATTTTATTATTATTAACTTAACTATAGAACATTGTACCATCACGTTGCTTCTCAGTACGGCTACCAAATTTAAACACAACATAGTTAACCATATTTTCTACTAAATTAATTTTAAATAATTACCACTAGCTTTATTTTTTGATACAAAAACAATAAATTTCAGCAGGACGTGCTCGCAGTTTTTAAACGAATGTCATTTAAATTAACATTTACCGGTGAAGCGTACAAAACATATTTTATTCAGCCGTAGAAATTCTATCTTACTATAACGCATATTGCGGAGATTTAAGCGTGCCAAATATTTTACCACTCTTCATAGAGACTTATTACAACCCAGCCATCCCCACCAAATTTTTGAGACCACGAGCAATACTGCTATTAAAGTATTCTTAGTTTATATTTTTTCACAACGGTAGGAGACAAGAAAGAGGCCATTTGGTAGCCTCTCCATCTACATAGATATAAAAAATTAAATATTCCGCAGTGCTGACTCAGTCAATTCGAAGGAGAGACCACAGTATATTTCCTATTTTTCCCAGCTCTTTTTCATTTTTTCCTTCAGATCCACGACGAAGAGCCATGCGCTCTTCGTTAATAGGTATAGAAACGCGAATACTACAGATGACTAGGATAAAAGACCGTCTGGCCTTAGTGCCTCATACTATACCTATATATAATTGAATTGAATCTCGATCGCATTTATGGTTCGTTTTTGTTCAGATCTTGGACCAGCACTTATTCATTTATTTTAGTCTGAGAATATTGAGGGGAAATTGATGAGGCCTGCATCTAGCAGTGTAATAACAAAGTATCCTGATATCATATTCACGGAACAAGTATATTAATATAACATATAATAATGATTTCGTAGAACTAGACAAATGCTTGAAACGTAGGCGGTGTCATTCTCTCTCCTCCCGAGCGGAAATCGCCTGAATTTGACGCGAGGGTTGCAGAACATGCCGGATATCTTGCCACTATACCGGAAACGGCTAAAGCCTTTGAACCGGGCGCGGTATCGTAACCTCTGTTTCCGAAAGATTTTATCATCTGCCATACAAAAAGGGGAAAATAAATATATTCATCTCTTTGAGTGGGTTTTCAACGATTTATTTTTATCTGTAGGTACATACTTGTTTTTTTACAGTCGTTTCTATGAATAAAATATATCCAAATGTTGCGTTTACATAACCATAAAATCATACGACTACTATTAATTATATTGCATACATTTTTAATATAAAGTATTTTTAAACCATGTCTGATCCAAAGAAGATCATACGGGCCTACACAGAGTGGAGATTATTCTTAGGTCAATAATTATTACAAAGCAATCATTATTCGTAGGATGTTTATCACACTTGAATGGTCAAATACATAGCTTATAATTAATATCTTTAGAATTATCTTCAAATGTGTTAATATTGCCCATTTTTTGAATAACAAAATGCCTAATTCTTGTCAAATTTGGGATCACAGAGATTATCAATATATTTTTTTATCGTAAATATTTCACTATAATAATGTCAACATAAATTATACTAATGGTTTTATAAATGCGTTTAAAAATTAATAAACGTAAAAAATCTTAACACCACTGCACATGCATGTACTGAAATGTGACTATATTCTAAAACATTAGAGCGAGAGGTTTAAAAGAATACTATTTTATGTAATAAAAGTACTTTATGCAGTCATAAAATGTTTAAAATAAATATAAAAGATAAAAAGGCTTCAAAATTATAGAAATAGATTATCTACAACGTTTAAGGAATGTCCAGGATCATGCTTTGAAAATACAATAAAAGCTCCATTTTGACCTACGCTTAGCACGTCCGCACTTAATAGATTTTTGTTTTTACGAGAAATGGATATTCACTATCTCAACTTATTATAATTATGTTGAAATAGTACATACATTGAAAATAACATTTGAACTTGCCAGTCCTGGATCCACGACATTATAAGCCAAGTAACCGTAATGTAAATTATTTAACTTAACTTCAAAACTTTTTCACATATTGAGATTAAATGTATTCTATAGCTATGCAAGTTTCATCAATATTAGTCCAGTACGTAATTTTTAAGTTATAACAAAACAGACAAATATTAAAACCAACTTATTTTTGTTAGTTAGTATCATAAACTGATCAAAAGGCAAACATCTTGAAATGACAGACAAACACATCAATATTATGTTTAGTAGATATAATTAAATGAAGATTTTCCACCAACATTAATATATATGTAAGATTCTTGATAGTTATACATAAATGATGAAGTTATACGAAGACTCAGAAGGAATTCAAAAAGATATTATGACATATTTTTCGTGTTACACGTCATATAAGTTCACCAACGTATAAATTCGAGTCACACGAAAGTAGGTTAGGAGTGTGCATTCATTTTTCTCGTAAAAAAAGAGGAGTCTTTGAAGAAAATCGTTTCCTGTCATATCCTTCCTCCGTTTCCACCTGCAAGCGAGTTTTCCAAAAACTGTCATTGTCGAAAATATTTCAAATATATATTCTACATTCATACAGATATACATATCGAGCGATAAGCATTGGCTGTAAAGATTTTTTTTTGCCAAGGTAAGAAAGAGTTTAGCTCTGTGCTATATTTTTTCTAGCGCATTTTAATTCGTTGTTAGATATATACGGTAGTGTAGAGTTCTTGTAAATTAAATAGTGAGATAGCTAGTGAGGATTAAATAAGTACAAGTGATAAAACACAGTTTTACAATCATAATATTCATCAACGGAAACAATCCTGACCATGTGTCATCAGTACTAGATAAGGGCAGCCAGGTTGACTGTTCTTACAATGATTTCTCGAAAGCATTTGACAGAGTCGATCACGATATTCTAATGGAAAAACTCCAACTAATTGGATTGTCTGATCGATTTATCAGGTTATTCGTGAGTTATTTTATAAATCGTCAACAATACGTATCGTGCGGCCTTTATTAGTTACAGACATTTGAAACATTTTCTGGTGTGCCTCAGGGCTCAAACTTGGGGCCATTGCTGTTCACGATTTTTATAAATGACATAGGTAATTTAAAATGATATGTTTTTGTTGTTTGATGATGACTTGAAACTCTTCATGGAAGTTGTCACCTTGGAAAATTGTCGTCAACTCCAACTTGATACAGATAATATATTATATTGGGGCAGGCGTAACAAACTGGACTTCAATATTGATAAATGCAATGTTTTATCGTTTACTAAAGCCTCACGAATATTATTTTTCCAGTATTCGATGCGTGGCAGAGTTCTCTCGCGAACATCATCTGTAAGAGATCTTGGCATTACGCTTGACAGTAAACTGACGTTTAGTGGTCATATAGATACCATTTGTAAAAAACGCTAAAGATGTTGGGCTTTGCCTTGCGTACTTCCCGGGTCTTTTCGGAGGTTACGGTAGTTAGAAGCAGACTTGAGAGTGCAAATAAATTTGAATTTGAATATTACTCACCTAATTATAAGTAAATTATAAACGACATAACCATTTTATTCCCAATAATAGTATATATTCTTATCATTATTATTATTATCATGAATGATATAACTTGAGACCTTAAACATTATTATAACATAAAAATATACACATATCGTGGAATAGTAATAAAATATATCTAAATAATGAACCTAATTAATATAATGGTGAAAAAATAATAAAAACAGATGAGTACCATTCAGCAAAGTAACTTTGACAGCGAATATGCATAGAAATACAAAAAGGTAATACAATCTCTGTTTTAACTACTCACGAGGTATCCAGGGGACTGGATGAGATATTTTATACAATTGGAAAACCTACAATATCAATAATTTTATACATATTAGTTTATTGGTATATAATCTATATATATGCACATAATATATCATTTAATATCACACCTTTCCTCACTTATTTTGTTTAATTCATTAATTTTATTATTCTTAGGATTGTTTACATATTTATTAATTCTCCGTGTAACATAACATGTAACTTTTTATTTTGCAAAGAAATAATAAAGTTCAAAATAAAAATATTATGATGAAAATAGTTATGTATAAATTATATATGGATTATTTATTTTTAAGTAAATTTACTCAACATTTTCACCGGTACACTTGTATTAATTCAATACTCAGTATCTTAAGTAAAATTTAAACCAGTTTGGGTAATTTGGCGGTAAATAACTGTGAAGTTTTAAATATAAAATATTCATTATTCTGAAAAATACACTAATCATATAGCTTAACGCGATATAATTGAATTAGTCACTAAAAATAATATAGTATATATTTATTTGTACCTTTTACTTCACTTTTCATACTGTTTTTGTGATACTGCATATATTTATTTCTTCTTTACACTGTTTCTTTGTTTTTAAATGTCATGTTCTGAACGTCTTAAATTTGTAATTTTCACAGTATGTAAAAAAAAATTGAATTTTAGTTCATATAATTCAACATTGATCAGTATCGGTTTTGTCAAGCGATAACAGCAATTTATTCAAATAGTTTTTTTTTTTAAATCCGTTCTGCCTAATACTGATAATTTCGATAAAATTCATTGTAAATAATACTATAACTAAAATGTGTGATATAACGAAAAAAGAATATCTGTTAAATTTGATAGTTTTTTTTTCTATTTCTATATTTTTTTGTATCTCAGCGATGATGCATGATAATAAAAACCGACCGGTTTTGTTTAAGAAACATCTTTAATTTAAGTTACTAGTGACCTATGATATTTCGTTTTTCAAATGGTTAATTCATTCATGCGAATCCTGGGTGTACAGTAAGTAAGTAAAAATGCGCACAGATTTGCAAGAAAGTGTGCTTTTAGTGTTTCGAAAAGGACCCAAATCAAAGGGTGTTCCCTGAGAAGGCTTCGTGGGTTGGTTACTTCCGGTCTCGGTGGCGACTGCTTCTTCCGCCCCTCCGATGACACTTGCCTAAGGCACGCAGCTTTTGTTACTAAAAGCTAGCTAATGCTACCGGGCACTTGTTAAAAAATTAGGGCCTAAAATTAGATAAATATAAAACTTCATCGAAAAATCTGTGTAAAGATACAAAAAATACGAAATTCATTTTCTTTGGGTACAAATATTATTATGATCAAATAAAGATTTAATATAGTGAAACTAAGGATTGCAATACCGAATGAAAATATCAATACCGGTTTTTCGGTATTTCTTATTGAATACCGATATTTCTTAAACATTAAAAAAAACAGAAATAGGTGCTTATCAATAAATATAGCTATTAAAATCTTTTAAAAATATTATTATATAGCAAAAACCTACATACCTACATTTATTATATTGACATTTAAAAATCTGTATTGACAATAATTGTAGAAGTAGTGATTTTTTACAAATAATTTGAATATATTGATAATTTTAACGAGAGCCCTCAAAAGTTCATCAAGGAAAAGCTTCTTAAATTCAACGCTTATAGAATAATTGAACATTTTTGTCACGGATATTTTCTATTTCGAAATAATATTATGATAATTCATCATAATAATAATATTTATGTCATCAAAAGTAATATGTACTACTCACTATTAATTATTGGTTACTAATTGGGTCCTAGCAACTAAATTATTAATATATACGTGCGTTACTATGGAAATCAATATGAAATGTCAAAATGACATTTCTGTATTCTATAATATTTATTCAGTATTTCTATCAAGTACAATAAAAAGTTTTTATTAATACATAGAATTGTCAAGTTTATATGATTCAACTGAAAATTTAAAAACGTGGTACCTATATAAAAAGTTCTTTTTATCTTGTAATTATTTTTTTATTGAACTCAGACTACAATTTATAGATGATGTTGATTAGTTTAAAAAAAAATCAATTAAGCCCTGATTAAACCAAACCATAATAGTTTTGATATATTTTAGGCGATACGACAAAATTGTGCACATTTTTTCATTCATACGTATTTGTTTTCGTTCTGATTAAGAATACATATTATTACACATATTGACGGTTCATTTTTTTTAACTTAATTAAGCCCTACCTAAAGCAAACTATAATAATTGATTGAATTTAATTGCATAGATTTTAGATATTTTATAATTAGACGAATATTTTTTATCTATTATGGTGGGGTTTAATGGAATTATAAAAACTAACCAACGCCATCTGTAAATTGTAGTATTATTTCAATGAAAACAAATATGTATGACTAATGAAATTTAATGTGCACTATTTATGGCGGATCTTAATAGCCTACCTCCACCCTTCGCCACTGATACATAATACCAAGTATTTTCACAGAATCACAGTGCCAAAATATGGTGGTTGATATAAATAATGTGTTAATTTTATGTTTCAGTTAAAATATTACTTTGGAGCTTTTTCTACGATAGGTAATATGCTAAAGCAATTTTACATTACTCTGTTCGTAACAGGATTCATTCACCCGAACATTTTTTCTTCAGTACGATCAAAAACTGCGATCGTATAAAGCTAGCAATGATAAAAAGAACATATAACTGTAGTACGCGTCCTCCTTTGACTGTCCCATAAATCTATCTCTTCGAAGACAGAGTAAAATCTACAAGTGCAGGATGCAATCTCGAAAGTGCATTTCTTTCGGACGTGACTTCTGTTTTCAAAAGTGCATACAATCCAGAGCGAAGAGAGCTTTGTAAATTTTGTTCAAAACTTGCATCTGCCCTATATGGAACTAGTAATGCTGTTACTTATCTTATTTTATTATTAGCAATGAGAAAGACACAATAGATACCGTATTATATGCATGCAGTAAAGCTTTTTACGCACGGTATAGAAAAATTACCGGTTCAGTGAATCCGGCTAAAGTGTACCCGGTACCGTCTACCAATTGCCGGCCACAGACGGACAGTTCTCGTAACAGGTTGAACATGCCAGTTAATAACCGTACAGTTATCTTTGGTAGATAATCTGCTGCTCCCATAGACGGACACTTTTCGACCTTTCAGATGTGTGCCATGTTCAAACTGCCAGCGACCCCCCACTCCCGTGTTTTTGTAAAACTGTTGGAATTTCAACTAGCCGAAAGTTCTCGAGTGACATTAGATGTCGGTAACGTAAAGTAGAATATACCGCGCGGATACAACTACGGCTGGTGTTGCTTGTTATAAAATACAAATTCATTTATTATTAAAAATATAATAATATTATGTACGCGGAGATCGCAAATATTATATTTTTTTTATTTTTACGAGAGTAAAACAAAGTAATAGTTATTTATGTAAACATATTATTTTATACAATATAATATAAATGTTAAAATTTTAGAGAGCATTATAAATATTAAGTTATTGTGAAAATATAGACCAATTTTATTTATTGTATGTAGTGAATATTACAAATTATTAATTTAAGACGTTCACAACATAAATTAATATACCTAATTGTGAATGACAATGTCGCTAAATCTAAATAAAATTTAAGTATATATTTTAATAATATCATAGTAATTAATTATTATACTGATGATTGATGTAAATATAATTTTGTGGCTTATTGTATATAAAATCAATACCTTTATAAATATTACCGTTTTCTTACTTAATTAATACTGTCCATTAAAGGGAATAATTTATTCAAAAGAAAAGATTATATTTTATATTTACACGAATGTGTATAATATTGTTTCGGTGAATCGATAAAATACACAATCCACTAGCGAAATCATGATTTATTTTACCAACGTCATAGGTGTGTATTTATGTCAATTTGTTTCTAATAAAAACAATTATAACCATAATAAATTCAAAGTTAAATTATTCGTGTATCATCGTTCAAGTATACCCTACCTAAAACTAATTTAAACAATACCCCTGTGTATTATCTCCGCGAACATAACCTCTATAGTTTTTGACACTTGCTCTGCCACGGACAATAACTGTACGTATATGGGCACGTCTGTTGACAGTTCGACAGATTTAAATGGGGTAGTTAAACTGATCTGTGGTGTGTCCACTAACGTACAGTTATTGAACAGTTATTGTCTGTGCCATGTTCAAACTGCTACGAGAACTGTCCGTCTATGGCCGCCTAATGAAATATCACAGTCGACTCAAAAAACGAAAAAATCTCTATGGGTTGGTTAGAACCGCCGACGATTAGATCTACAGTCGAATTCTTTACTAATAAGCTATGTCCACATTAGGGATTGCAATACCGAATGAAAATCTCAATACCGGTTTTTCGGTATTTCTTATTGGATACCGGTATTAATACCGGTATTTCTTAAACATTAAAAAAACAGAAGTAGGTACTTATCAATAAACATACTTAGCAATTAAAATCTTTTAAAATATTATTTTATAACAAAAACTTACATTTATTATGTTGACATTTAAAAATATGCATTGATCATAATTGTAGAACTACTGATTTTTTACAAAAAATTTGAATATAATTAAAATAAATAAATAATTATAACAAAAGCCCTCAAAAGTTCATTAAGTGCAAATAATAAGTCCGGCTGCAGGAAAAGCTTCTTAAATTCAACGTTTGTACAGTCATCAATAATAATCATAGAATAATTGAACATTTTTGTAACGGATATTTTCTATTTCGAAATAATATTATGATATTTCATCGCGACAATTACTTATATAAATATATTTGATGAAATTTGTTTTATTATTTTTTCACCTCTGTCGGATTCACTCAATATATTTGCATTTTAGCAGCACATAACTTATAATTCATTTTCAAAAACGTAAACGAGTGTGTTTTCTTAATACCGAAAGTTCCGGTATTTTAGATTTTTAAAACCAGTATTTCGGTATTGATAAATACTGGAATACCGGTTTTGAAATACCGGTATTGCAATCCCTAATCCACATGCAAACATTGGCTAAAAATTTATTATATTATCGTACTCACGCGGAAAAAAATCACCAACCTTTAGGTTAACAGCCGAATGCGCTGTTACCTTCAATACCAAGGGCGCGGCGAAAACTATAATTACGCACACCAATATACAAAAGACCCCCTCAATAGCCGAGTGGTAACATGTCGGATTATAAAGTCATGGGGTAAATATCGGGACTGTTAAATTCACATGTTGTTTTTTAAATAATTTAACTACTAAATAATTTGTAACACCCACGATGACCTAGCGAGTAACGTATCCGCCTATAATGTCGTATCCCAGGACTGGCAAAAAAAAATCACACATTGTTTTTGAATGTGTGTTTGGACCTAGAGTATAGATTTCATGAGTTGATCAAGCAGTTACCAATCATTTTCCATACAATCAAAAATCGGTTTATACAACGTCCATTCCGTGGAGGCCCATAATATGCTTAACTTAGGGTCGAAAATGAGAATTTACTTAGTTGCATACTAACGCATGTGTACAAAATGCGGACCTTAAAATCAAAAACTAAGACTAACACAGCGATATAATTATAGAGAGCAGTGACGAGGGGTGGAGGGTATGCTGTTAAGATACAACATAATATGTAGTTGTACCATGCTCAATACTAAGAATATCATATGGGTTTCCAAAGAGTGGAGTTTGTATTAACAGATTTTTGTTTTTACGATAAATGGATGCTATCCACTTACTCAACCTATAGATAAGCGTCATACTTTGGGTCAAAATACACATCAAAAACAACATATGAACTTGACAGATCTGGAATTTCAACCCGAGACTTACAACATTATAAGCGAAATGCATATCTGCTCAATCTTCGTAAGTGTCCAGTGATACACAAATGATATTAAGAGACATAAATGGCGGCTAAAACCATAATAAATTAGTTAAGTAACTAAGTTTAGCATAAATACATGGATATATAAAAAAACAATGAATGAAACATGTGTTCATTCAGCAGTGGTAAGATATTGGTACTAAAAATGTAATAAGTACTGGTTTAGTTTCTGTTTGTTTTAGTCTGTTATATTTTACTCAAAATTAAAAGTTAATAGGTAACAAGTAGGTACGTAATGAAATATTGTTATTTTTCCCACATCATACATATATCAAAAACACTCCGAAAAGCCCATATTTAATTAAATACAATATTATTTCGTAATAAATTTTACGTGAGGTAGTACACAGTGATACCGCAGCAGGGATTCGTCCCGGAAATTATTTATGCAGCGTAAACATTTGCGGGGAGATTCGCTCGCCGACCGAAATACGGCGACAGCTTTTAGCAATAGTGCCATGCATACATTACCACATACAGACCGCGTTTGAGTTTGCATATAATATCATTTATTTATGAGAAATTATTTCTGGCTGTCGGTTTCATGTAAACACAGGGAAAAATTTATGAAAATTATTTGTCAACAGTTAACCACTCCACAATCTTTCGGATTTGGACCCTCCCTCAGGAATGAAAAACCACATTTTTTTATTACCATATTCGATCTTTAAAATTATTTTGACGTAAAATGGATGTTAGCCACTTGCTCAACCCATTACGTCCATAATCTGGGTTCAAACACACATTGAAAGAAACTACATGTGAATTTTGCCAGAGCCGGGATACAAACTTAGGACTTACGACATTATAAGCCAACACGTTATCGTTCGGCGATCGTGGTATCGTGGGTACTTAGTTACTACGAGGGGAGAAACATAAGTTCGCGGAATGGTGGTGAAAGTAGCAAGTAGTGGGGTTTAAATTATTTTTATCGTTAGGTAATCCTTTTTATGTGTACTTATGCAATGTCATGTTGATTGTTCCATTAAATCGATTTCAATATTCAAAATAACAAATGAAAGTCTATGATGATTTAAAAAATGTGAAATATTGTGCTCCGTGCGGTAGTTAAATTCGTCAGAGAAAAAGTATGGAAACTATCCCAAATGGAATGAAAATGGTTTATTTAAACAAGATAGAGTGTCATTAGAAGATGATGACCGTTGTGAAAGGCCAAGTGACGTCACTACACATGTAATTTTACTAAAAATTGAAGTGCCCTTATAAAAAATGGTCGGCTAAAACTAATATTATTACCAGTTTGAAATTTGAAGGAAAATTTACGTGGAAAACATTTTGATGATGATGAGTCCCTACAGGCAGCGGTAAACGACCATTTTGAAGGCAAATCGGAAAATAATTTTTATGAAGGTTTAGAAAAATTAATCAATAGATCTAAGAAGTGTATTTATATCCGAAGAGATTATATTGAAAAATAAAAATATAAAACATATATTATATTCTTTTCTTTCTGTCCCATTCCGTAAACTTATAGAACTCCCCTGGAAGTTAGATATGAATAGATAAAAATATATAAAGACGCCAATAAAATTCTTATCCTCAAGTTTCTCTCCGGCAAAGTTGAAAATTGTGACTTACTTACGACCTTTTGTATTGGTAATCTCAATATGTATGTGTGATAAACCAAAAGAGCGTAAGTCATAATTAGCAATATAACATCATGGGAATATAATGATGTTACATTGTTTTTGGTTTCGTCGATATTATTATTACTTATCTTATCACTAACGCACTATCAAAAAAAATATATATTGCTTTGTTGTGTTATGAGTTATGACTCAAATTGACGTTTTCCCCTATAATGTTTCTTATGCCCTTTAGCGTTAACAATCTCAATATAATGTACATAATAATATTAACACAATATTATTACATAAATTTGATACGTATAAGCAGGTCATATCGATTGGCATATTGGCCTACTTCTGTCATGCATAATAATAATATATGAAACATAATGGTTTTTATTATGAACGGGAATGGGAGTAATTGAGCGCGTTTTTAATGCATTTCCGATGCAGTATTTTGCAACCAGAAGTATGTCACTCTGCCCACGCAATCTATTCAATGAGATTTTTTTAAATATACAGTTTAGTTTTATATTATAAATGTTATAGTTTTGCGGATATATTTTTTAAAATTATTTATAACGTCCTCATAAATAATGTCCTTGCTTTTTCATACAAGGTGGTTGTTAGTAATTTTGAACAATTACAAACACCTAGGCTTTGAGAAAATCACATAAATATATTGTGTCCTCATCGGGAATCGAACCCAGAGCTCCCGGGTGGAAGACCAGCGCCTTATGCACTGCACCAAGAAAGCCGCCGGGTTTCCGGATATTAAAATGATATTAATACATATATAATAATTATAATCACATACTTATTATTATAATAGATTATGTTATTTCATATAATTTTTTAAAGTAAGAACTAATAAGTTTAAATACAATATTATAATAGTTGCAAGGGCTGCGATTAATACAAGAGTGTTGCTTTGCTCAGTTTTAGATGTCTGAAAGATCGAAATAATATTAATCACTTCTTCCTGGCAAGGGTAAAGTTGATAGTGTGATTTGAACAAAGGAATTTTGACTGCTTCCTACCGGCGAGAATCGAAGGTTAACTGATTCACTTAAAATTTGTATTACAGGGGGTCCTCGTTATCCAAGGGTTATTGGGGAATACCTCATAAAGCGAATCTGCTTAAAACAGGGACAAAAATTACTTAGTAAATGGGTTTAATTGGGACACGTTTAAAAAAGAAAAATACATGTGACCCAGTGGCGAAGGGTGGAGGTAGGCTGTTAAGATTCGCTATTAATAGTGCACACTAAACTTTTTTAGTCATATGTATTTGTTTTTATCGAACTAAGACTACAATTTACAGATGGTGTTAGTTAGTTTTTAAAAATCAATTAAACCATGCCTAAACGAAACCATAATAGATTTGGTCTAATTTGGGCAATACGACAAAATTGTGCACACTTTTTCATTCATAGTTATTCGTTTTCGTTGGATTAAATATACATATTACACATATTTTTGGTTAATTTTTTTAATTCATTAAGCCCTGACTAAACCAAACTATAATAAATAAAAAATATTATTCTATTTACAAAATATTCAAAGTTATGTATGATTTAATTGCATACTTTTAGATATTTTAGAAATAGACATGTATTTTTTGACTATTATCTATTATGGCTTGGTTTCTAATAGTTTAATTGAATTTTAAAAACTAACCAACACTATCTGTAAATTGTAGTCTTATTTCAATGAAAACAAATATGTATGTCTGAAAAAGTTTAATGTGCACTGTTTATGGCGGATCTTAACAGCCTACCTCCACCCTTCGCCACTGGACTGACCAACACAGAATAGCGTAGGAGTATGGGATTGAAAGAAATAGTTGGCGACTGTGAATATTGCGCTTGTATATTTTATGTGTTTTATAGTTTTTTTTTGCATTTTCCTGCATATTCGTAACTGCAGGGACTCGGATAACGAATACTGGAATAATAAGGACCCCATTTAGTTACTTATTTGCAGTAGGTACATAACATATATGTATATAAGGTTATTAAAGCCAAAGAACCTCAGGAGAGTAACTAAATGTCGGTTATACAAGACACTCAATAGAGCCAACCTGGAAGTTTTAAAAATTTACCAAAAATGCTGAAAGCTCTTTTAATGATTTTTGAAACCATACAATAAAATGAGGTACCTATTAATAATCCTTAGCTATATCGCTTGTTTGTTGATCTAAAAATAACGAAATTTGTTAAGATGAGTTGTTTAATATAATGGTTTCATATGTGTTAATAGATATTTAATCACTGTAGAAGTCTGGATATATAGACATGAGAGATATCTTGGAAAAGATTAGGATCCAAACCGGCCTGTAGAACTAATGATAACAATCTAAGGGTTATTATAAGATTCTATGGATAAGCAAAATAGAAGTTCTCACAAGTCTGTGACCTCAATGAAGCTGGATTTAGTGCACAGTCTTTTTTTTTGTAACGACAATCAAAAGATATTTCTCACATGATTTCTGCTTGGTATGCATTTAATAAAATCCTCGCTCACTGGCAAAGCGCATTTTCTTTTAAAGCAATTATTTTCTAGTACTTCTCGGATTCATTTACAATTTATATCGTCTTCTTGATTGATTGATTGAATTGATTTTTAACGTATTGAAAAGGACTCCAGATGACAACACATTATCTTCTCATTAAAAAAAGCTAGGGTCACAATTTCGAGTCGAGCGCATTTTGCTAAAAAGGTGCCAATTTACTTTTAGTCAATCACTCATGACTATAATATCTTCTCCTTCTTCGTGTCGGGTCTTCAATAGCTACAATGTGTCACAACACTATTTTCCTCGGCTTGTAGGATCTCGTCGAAATCGCAGTTTACTGGGCAAGCCTTGTATGAAAAAAGGTGCTCCATGCTTTGCATTTCACCGCACTCGCAGGTTTTGTCATCGGAGAGCCCCCACTTTACCATGTTGTCTCGAGTGCGCCCTACCATGGTTTTCAGTCTGTTTAGGGCTTGTGTATTTTATTTACGGAGCTTTATATAGGTTCAGACTTATTAGTGATGTTTTATTGCAATGGTAACAACAAGGCCTGAACAAAAACGATGCATAAGTGCGAGTTAGAAAGTATTCGGCACCCTTATAATCTCTGCGACACGCGCTAGAGTAAGATAAAAGGTTTACAGATGTGTGAGATGATTTGCTGTGGTGTCGCCGCCAAATCTTAGTTTGTTGCTTAATAACTAAGCGTCGATAACCTGCGAGTGCGTGTTGCTAAAATTGATATTTTTTGTGTTAAACATAAAGTCAGTGGTAAATGTTTTTAGTTAATTAAGTAGAAAAGATGGTTCTGTGTGTTGTATTAAAATGTGGTAGCCGTACTAATAAGCAAGAAGATAGTATTACGTTTCATAGTAAGTTGATACATGTTCGTGATAATTTATTTGTATATTATTATATATTTTAATATCAGTGACCTAGTGTTTCTTTAAAATAACTTAAATTATGAATATCTTTACCTAATGGTTGCATTTTGACCGCTTAAAAATACTATATAACGTAAAAAAAATAGAAAATTATATTTTAATTCTGAGCGTCTAATGCGAGCACCTTGGGCGAGCACTAGCGAAATGGTATATGGTCTCGAACATTTGTGTACGAATGCGTTCGCTCGCCCACAAACCAAACGCACGGCACGCAGCTTTATTTAGCAATGCAATGGGTGGCGTCTAGATGTATCTATTTTATGGTCTAAGGGTAACAATAATTATATATACGAGAAAACATTAATTCTCATACAGAAATTATTTTGAAGTTGCAATAAATTGTATATAACTATAAGATATAGATGTCAAGATAGATAGATCAGATGATAAGATAAGATATAGTTACTGGGATGATATAAAACATACATCGTCTTCTTCATTGTCAGCCTCACAGAAAAGAAAATATTTATTATTTCTGAGTTCCCTGGTCAGCCTCATGACTTTGATTCCTAATCAAGCTGGAATATATACTACAGAACCCTTGATTTTTGAAAACATTCATAAGTTTCTAAAACTCATTTTAATTATGTATACTAATGTGATGTTTTATTATGTTACTTATAGAAATATCAATGTAAACACAAAATATTTGTTTCATTAAAAAAACTTTGCCACTGGTAGACAGAGGGCAAATAGATCAGAATTTTAGGTTAAATTGTAAGTATAAGATATTATAACTTATTGTGGATTTCCGATATTTTCTTGAAAATGCGCGACTTTCCGAGTGAAAAAAACGCATTGTTCCGATCGAAAACACCGTTTTTTCATACAAAAGGAAAATAAAAACTGTAAAAATGAGCTCCGTATTTTACAAACGGTTATCGGCGAACGCGATCAATGATTTATGACGTCAGAAGAAATGGGAAATTTTTATGCGTCCATACGCTTTAGCTTTGCTTCTCAAAGTGTTCTATATACATTTACACAATTTAAATACTTAAGAACCTTTGAAACTCTTGAAACAATGACAAAAAAATATAATTAAAATATTAGAATGAGTTGTCTATTTTCCTTTCTTAAAATCAATAGTCTTAACTCAGATTTTTATATAAAGTCCGCAATGAATAAGTGATAAAGTGTCCTTTATGAAATTATATGTACCAACTACCCGGCTCACAATTTTATATAATGTTGTTTTTTAATATACCTATTATATTTAGCATGAACCTAATAAGTTGCACAAGTGGTTGACTTCTGTCCATGGAATTTTTAAAGTTATACTTCTTTTGGGGCGTGAGTGAAATTGAGAGCTGCGCGCGCACACCGTTACGACAGTATGAAAATAGCTGCGAATCAGTTCGATGTATACAAACGCAAGTTTGATAGTAGAATTGTTCCGTTACCTAGGCAACGAATTTATTATTGTCGGCCATTTGCAATTCCTTACGTAAACAAACGATTAAACGTCAGAGTGACAGTTGTTACTTTAAAAATAAATACAACGAGAAATAACAAGATAATTAAGAGCTAGTCAAAGAATCTAGGTAATCACAAGTTTTGTTTTGTTTTGTTTTGTTACGCCAACGAAGTATAACTTCTAACGCGCGTACTAATAAGTTGCAGTTACTATAGTTTTACAATACTGGTGATTTAATATACATACCAACATTTTTAATTCTATGCTCGTTTTCACAATTTTCTTATATTCTACTTGCGTAAATAACTCTTAGAAAAATGCTTTCATGTACCTACACGAAAACGGGCGTATATATACATATATTATATACTTATATTAATTATGACCATTCTTATGTTTAATACTTTATAGTAATTTTTCTCTTAATCATCGTATTAGGACATAAAGTTTACAAGAAGAGCATTCATTATATTATACATAACTTATAGTTACGAGTATAACATTCATATTATCTTAAAATATGAGTGAATATCGCTGATCTGTAGCGAAAAATTGTCGAAAAACGAAGTAAAAGTCAGTCATAGACATTATTATAGACGCAAACCATTTTTTTTATCAGTTTGCGTTAGTATTAATAGATGGCAAATTAAAATTGTTATTATTTATATTGTATTAAAGTAAAGTTTTATTAAAATAAGAAAATGATTTTTTATTGAGGATTTATTTATAATAAAAGTACTAATCACATTAAAACAAAATTATGGAATTTACTATTCCTGGCACTAATAATAACCTACATATTCGAGAATGACGAGCAAAATAAATAGTTTTACTCATCTTGTTGCATGACTCATTTGTATGGTGATAATAGAACAAACCAGTTTTGTAATTGTTGTTCTATGCCAGTTGAGGGTCGCACCGTTAATGCATTGAATCTGCATATTTTTTATCGCATTACTCCAAGCTGCACTTAATCATTCAACTCCATTCCCACACTAGAACCTCACCCCCACACAGCCAACTACTGCGAGCTTTTAATGTTGGTAAACTGCGCTCAACGATATAAAAGCTAACAGCATTTTGCCATGCAAAGCATAACTCATAAAACATGAAAGATACTACTTGCGGTACCAAGTTAAAGCTCAGTAGTAGCCAGTTATTAAAATTCAATAAAAAGGACAGGTATTGGTATAATACCAAATCATCGTTATTTCTGTATAATCAACGATAAAACTTGCTAATGCATTCTTCATTACTAAGGATTCATTCTATTTTAAATATCGTGTCTACTGACATGTTCATTTGAAACTGAAACAATGCATTAAATAAAGTTTTTTTTAAAACGTAAAACGTCTTTTACTTTGGTATCACACCATTAAGTGGGGAGAAATTGTGATTAATTATTATACATGGACAAGTTTGTAATTAAATGGTCATGGTGATATTAAGATTTAACAGTTTTGACTATATATAACCAGAGGCAGTCTTATAAAACAAATGTTTTATAACCCTTGATCCCTTAATATTTTTGTATTGCTAAATTGGTAGCTGCAGACAAAATAATGTTTTATCTACTTTACTGTATTTGAAGATGGCGAATAGTAGCATGTGGTTTATATGTTGTAGATGCAGAGCACCCCCAGAAAATTTTTGAGATTAGTAGGAATGAAATAATATTTATCTATTACGTAGTTGTAAAATTTTGCTTATCTATACTTTAATAAAATGTTATTTATTGATTGAAATTTAAATGGTTGGTTTTTATCGTAATCACATGTTATTACGCATATTACGTAAAAATGTTAGGTCTATTATAGAACTACCACGTATGTATAATATGTAATTATTTTCCTTTTGACAGCTTCTCAAACGAGTATTTTCCGACTAACTTAGTTCAAGGCATGCTCCCTTTTTATTCTCTTGAAGCTCGTAGGTCACTTCTAATCTTAAAGCATTTTTCCCTGCTCTCCCGTGGTATAGTTTCCAATCCCGTTATTCTAGAAAATTTTAATTTTTATGCATCCGTCGATTACATGCGTGGTCGCAGCCGTGACCTAATTTGGGTGAAAGCTGTTTTCTCATGCCAGGCTTACCAGGCACCAATAGCGAGGGTTGTGCGGTTGGTTAATGCACTTCCTAGAGATATAGACATTTTTAATGATGCATTATGTATTTTGTTTTAATTTTTCATTGTTTGAATGATTGTTGTTTTTTTTATTTTATTTCCTTTCTTCATAATTAGTTTTTGCTTTGTTTTTTTTCTCTCTACCTTGTTTTTTTATTCTAAATGTCATGTTGTGAACGTTTTGAATTAATAATTTATTATGAGCTCAACGTGACTTTTTTAATAAATAAATAAATATATTATATCTTTCGAATAGTATCTCTACAAGCAAAAATGACCACACGCCACAGGTGGCGACTATACAGTTTTTTCCAGCGATTTTTTACCATTAGATGTGAATGTTTTGATTCCGGTACAAGCCATATTTGGTGTTTAAATTTATGGTAAAATTAGTACGTATTTAAAAAAAATAGTGTCCGATCATTCATAAGCGATTTAAGATTTAGGAGGCATCTAATTTGTATCGTCATTTTTGTATATATATACATAAACTGAAATAGTGTCGTTTTTTAAAAGTCAATTACTTAGCTAAGTTTCTATTTATTTATGAATAAATTTATTGATTGTAAAAATATATTGTATACTATATTATAATATAATAACAAAGTCGGTTCAATACAAGCCCACTTTAACATCAAAGGCTTTTGATATCAATCCAATAGAGCCGTGTCGGTAAGTCAGGAAACTGCGCTCGCGCCGTTACCGACCGTCCAGCGCAATAATGGCGGACACCGGAAGGCGGGAAACTCGATGGAAATTGGCGGTAATGTCTTCGCATTTATGCCCGCCGGAATCCCTCGGGCCAGCGCACAGCGGGGTTTTCACATAGCCTGTTTTCAAAGCTTAGTACAGCCACTCATTTCATATATACAACTATATTACGAATTATTAAAATGGAGTTAATAACCCAATATCTGACAAAATTAATTTTTCTTTCCAATTATAGAATATTACTTTGTTATTAATTACGTCAGCATTTACTTGGTACACCTCCATTTTATAAATATTACAATATAAATTATATTAAATTCTATAGGATGTTTAAGTCTATAGCTATTTTGGTTGTAGTCTTGATAATGAGTCTTATCATAGTCTTGATAATGGTGTTATAACCGAAATAGCTATTGACTTAAAAATAGCATGTAGAATTAAATATAATTTATATTATAATTTGTTAGTGCTACACATTTAAAATTTTTGTATACTTTACTAAATGTTTAGCCGTAAATGATCAAAATCTCTCAAAAACTATTCAATATTAAATTTCACATGATATATGTCCGCTAACAGCATACGAAATAATATTTGAAAACTTATATAAACAGATTAATAATTAAAAGGATATACATAAGTCGAAATTTTCTATTTTTTCTTATACGTACCTATTGTAACAAAAGTTTGTATCCGTTAATAAAAATGGACATACTATTGTTCTAATTTCAAATATTGAATACAATAGAAAAATAAAACTAACGTTAAACCAAAACCTACATTTGAAATATAAAAACTTCCTTCATCCACCACGACTATTAATTTTAGTTGTAGGGTTTTCGATATTTGAAAATATACACCATAATTATTATAATAATATGCAGAACCTTGGATCTTGTACACAGTGTACTACAGTGATCGAGTGGATCTGTTTTGTTCTCTTGCCTCTTTCAAATTAAGTTGCTCCAAAATCCATGACTAATTATTGTATCTGGACGACTGCTTATTTTATATTTATTGTATTTTTTTTAAATTGTATTTTTCTTTTCTTGTATTGCCTGTTTTATCTATGTATATACTTTTTATGTTTTTCTTTCTCTCTATTTTTCTTTAAAGATATTTAATAACTCTTTAATCATATTCATTACAGCTGTACATAATATTTCATATAATTTAATTATGCTTCTTGTGTCCGCCTATTATTGGGACCATCACAGATTTTTTCCTATATTTTATTCATATGTATTTGTTGGTTCATCTAAATAAAATTAAGAAAAAAATACCATAATAAGGTTGATAATACTTTGTATAGTCAATCTCAGTAAACATAATTGAATTAAGTTGTTTAGTATTTCAATACCTATATTTTGTGACTAGGTTTACACTCGTGCTGGAAGATAATATATTTACCAGGAATGTATGGTGTTAGAATGCACTGAATTAGCATTTACAAGTTTATCGTATACTATAAACATTTATTAGGTATTAAAATGATTGCAATTGCAAATAGCAGAAGATACGCCAGTAACTAAAGTATCATCATCAAAACAGCCACCATTTTATTGTGCGTTTATGATGTTAAAATACTACTATTAACGCAGATAATATCGGTTCATCTATAACTGCCAATTCAACGATACTAAAATCATTATATTATATAATGCAATCACGCAGGATGGTTTCCAATCCTGGCGTCACAAAGAATTAAAAATTATATGCGCCTGTACCTACGTGGTCGCAGCCATGACCTATTCTGGGTCAGAACTGAACCATTAGCGAGTGGTGCAATACCTACTAGTAAATGTGCTCCCTAAAGACATATACATTTTCAATGATCTGCTTTGCATTTTATTTTTAAAACCTTATTTTATTGTATAAAATTGTTTGTTTTTAATTATAATTATTATTTTCTTCTTAATAATCGTAATATTTGTTATAATGTAAATACCATGTTGTAAACGTCCTGAATTTTGATTTGTTATGTGCATAATGCTTTGTTTTCTTAAATAAATATATAATAGAAATGACGTCGAAGCTTTATTTTCCTCCTTCTGGCTACAGTTCAAGCTCAGGAGCGCAGACAGAAAAATGTTTAAGTGAATTGAAATTTGAAATTGAATTTGAAAAAAATATTCATAATATATTTGTAATGCATCTGAAGGGCGCGGGGTTAACAAAATCTGGCAGATAACTACTGACATCCACATTTACCCTGCCCACAGAATACCCTTCCCATACCCAGGTACTCCGCACTTTGAGTCTAGCGATAAATATCTTATATACATGTATAATTAAGGATGTTCACATACGAGTTATTGCGAGTTGTTACATTCGGAAGTGGTTATCAATTGCGCGTTATTAAAACTGTTAGTGTCCGTTTGTGTCGTCCGCGTTCTCTGGTCTTTTACACACGCCGCACCAGAATGTTAAAGCAACCATTGGATGCCCCAGATAAATGCATCAATTTTTGTGTGCCACTGTTGTTCAAGGCCTTGCGTGTTGTGGAATAAAACCAGCTGAGTAGACTGATTGACAGTGAAATCATCCGGGTCACGATTTTCAGTCATGAGGACCTGATGAATAAGAAGAACAACAAATATGCTATATATTTAAATGACTTGTATTTATTTTCGTTTATGGGGTGGGGTCCGAACCCCTATGATCCTAAATTGATAAAGTAACTGTAATTAAATAATGGCAACAATTTTCGCGCCAAAATAGGTAAGTACCTGCTCAATTGTTTTCAGAATATTGTGTATTTATAATATTATGTAATTGCTTCTTACATAATATAATATATAATATTTTAGTAAGTAACATTTATAAGTCATGTTATGAATAAATTAATAAAAGGTCAAATTTAATCTCGCTAGCGGCATTTTCATGGTAAGTACGGGTAAAGAAAATGGAGGTACGTAAATACAGAAAAGACTAGATTGTTTTGATTTTTTTCTCTCTCTTAATGAAGAAAACATATTTTATTATGTAATATTATTTAGAGTTGAAATTGAAAAAAATAAAGTTGATTTTTAATATCATCATCTTATCTTATCTTATCTTTAATATCTTCGGTAAAAAAGATCTTCTTTCTTCCTTTTTTGTCCTTTAACTGGTGCATATTATGAACACCACACGGCGGTTTCAGGTCATGCCAGCATTCCGTAGCTTCGCTATAAACACTCTGTAGATATTTGGTAGTCTGTCAAGGATGCCAGAATCCAGTTGGCTTGAAGAACATGTAAGCTAGCATAAAGTTCTCTTCAGGCATTTGCAGGGCGTGTTTGAGTCATATCCAACATCGCCTCTTCACTCTCAGCCTGATTAGAGGCTGATTGGTTCGATCTTTTATCTCGTCGTTACTATTAAAGTCACCGCACAGTATCCATCGCAAAAATCTGTTCTTCAAGCTCAGTATACGATTGCTCTGAACCTTCGCAAGGTGCCATAATTCGTTAAAATGATTATTGAATGCCAAAAAGAAATAATAATAACAATAGTAGCAGCACTGGATTGGTTGGATAATGAATACAGAAAGCTTCTAGATGAGCCCAAAAAGTGAAGTAATCTAATAATACTGATGATATAACTCACAATAGTCATAATACTATCATTAATATAGATTATATTTTCCTAAGTTAAAATATAAAAACATCTATTTATCCACGTTTAGAGTGTCTAGACTCTCGATTGCTTATAATACAGCACAAACTGTTTTGCTTATACCCACAATATAAACAGTGGCAATTTATTATTACTGATATACTAGCTTTAATAAATTACACGTACGTAGTCAATTTAATGAAGCATTAAGTGCTCCGATCTGATCAATAGCGATTCTATATTATAAGCATTAATTTATTGATACAGTGAAAGCTGATAGAGCTTTTCTCGTACATAATTATATTGATGAGAATATAGTGTGTACGACATCATTATTACGATATTATTATTGTCTATCTGAGATCGCACATCCACAATTATGATGAATAGGTATTTGGTGAATAAAATATGGACTATAATTTAGTGGATTGTGATTGGGATGGTGCGTATGAGCTGGGTAGTTCCGGGCAGTCACATTTTGTCCTGGGAAGTTCTATTCGATTCGGTAACTCAATCGAGGGTAGTGAAGAGACAATCAACAAAAATAATACCTGTCATTATCCAAATGTCTCCCTAGCAACGGTGGTCAAAAGTAGTGACAGATTTAAATGTCTTGAGGTACATTTCGTGGAAAATAACACTTTCAAATAGAGCTCGCTACCCGAATGGTAACTGTTGAAAAAATATTCAACTCGATTCAGAATATCTGTACTCAGGATTACATTGACAGTAGCAATTTATGAATCCTTACGGAAGCTCAAAAAAGTATGCTATGTGTTAAAAATGCTTGCAGTGAATACTGGATATGCTGTGTGATGAATTCAAAAGTATGTAACTAGAAGATAAGTGAGCAGATCAGGTAAAATTTCATCACAACACCGTATTGAAGTAGAGATATTGTCTTTCTTCGACCGTATTCCGGAAGGCAGTTAAATGCCACCGACAAGATGATAGTATATACGCCATACGGCGTAGGTACAGAGACACAGTATACAAGACAAGCAGCGACAGGGTTCAGTGACGTTCCTAGACAAAATGCCGCCCCTAGGCAGCGCCAAAATGCCGCTCCATTTTTATACACTTCTACAGTATTTTTTATCATCCTTTCATAACTTTAATATATACGAAATGTGTTGTATGGATACATTAGATACCTACTAAAAAAATATATATCACTAAAACATACAAAATTAAATTAATAAATAATAGGTTTTCCTCAAAAGTGGGATTTTTTGGCGTTGGTAATACAGTGGCTTTTTACACATTGCGAAGCTGACAAAAAAATACAGTCTTGTTAAACCTTTTATAATAATTAACACATTTTGTTTCCAACCAGTGAGCTGATTTTTTTAATGGAAAGATATTTTCGGTATTATTAAGTTTATGTAACTATTTCTATATATACGAGATGATTCTCTTCGATTTGCCGCCCTTCGAGTAACTGCCGCTCCCAAGCGACGCTCAATCTGCCTACCCCCACGGGACGTCACTGACAGGGTTTCTTGAGGTCCATGCATTGTATCCATAATATGATTAACTTATGCAATGGATTTTGATAAAGAATAAAAATAAAAATATATAGCCTGAAGGAAAAAGTCAGTATGTTAAAAGTGATCTGTAAATCAATAGACTATCATCAATTAAAATCTGAGAATAATAAATACTATTAAAATTAAGTTTTAAAATGCACCAAATATGGTAATACTATGAACCAATATACATGCTACCGACTTTTAGGCTTTTACAAAGTAGCGTGAAATATTCCGCAAAGAGCTTTTTAAATATTACTCTGGTTAACCAAAAGCTATCTACCAAACTTTTGATTGCTCTGCGTAGCTCTTTAAACGACTTTAAAATTAATTTACAGGCTACTTTGGTGAATATACATTTACAAGTAGTTAGGTCGAATATTGCTTACATAGTCTAAGAGAGGATTACATTGAATCAATAGGTCGCTTTAGGTTTACCACTGAATAACTCTAATAATATTTTTGTATATATTTAAAATTCGAATTTCTCATGTAATTCATTAATAAAAAAGTGAAATTACCGCTCTTATTGACTTATATATAATATATTGATAGCAGTGAGGCATTTCTCAAAATAAGATAATTTATTACCAATAGAGACTTAAACCTAAACCAGAAACTACACGTTATTTGTTATTTATAACCGGAGGCACGGAAGAATGGATACTAAATATGGAAATATCACAAAAAGTTGAGGCCTCCAAGACCTGACAAGATTTGTAAGGCCAATTCATAGCTGTGATTGAGATTAAAATTATCGAAACAAGACCCTGTTAATTTTATTAATAATTTGTATTGTGGCCCCATTCTCATGTTCCGGCTGAAAATCAGTCCACTGTATGCCGTCATTTGTAACTTATCTCATATTAGAGTTTCAGTAATTAAGTTTAATTTGCTTTTTTTTATTTAGATAATAAAACACTATTCGTTAAATAATATGTCATGTAATATAATTTACCAATCACCCCCTTATCAATAAATCCCAACTCTTAGTCTATGTTATATGAATATGGAGAAAGTGGAATAAACTTAAACATGTTTTAAAGAATATTATATTTCCGAATTGTATGTTTGTATCGTAATATGTATTTAACTTTGTCAGGTAAACATAACGCTAATTTAATATTGGTAATAGGTACATAATATGTGAGGTCATATTGGAGGTTTTATATTTCTTACATTTAATGGCGTGACTGTCAATAAGTCATATGCTACTGCGCTCAACGTTTTAGTCAATGACGATGACTTACACATTTCTATCATCTATCATTCAATGCTGACTAGATAATGATTTTTTAATTACCTCCTTTAAAATGCACGTTAATTACATCGATCGGCCGCCTGGTCATTACGCGCCAGGTGCGTCTTCAGCGTCCAAAGTATTAACCTGTTCTATAGCAAATACCGAGAAAATGAAAGACAGTTGGATAAAAGCTGCCCAGGACATGGGTTCTGGAGAAGACCAGTGTTGTACTCATACTGATTTATAATGTAAATAAAAATAAATGTAGTCTCTAAATAAAAAGTTTTACATTTTTAGTAAATTACTTAAAATTTGACATGAGACCTGAAATTATTAGAAATGATACTAGCATAGTTATTTTTACCTGGTCATTATTTACAAGAGACCTTTATAAAATATGAAACTGTACCAGTAATATTCTTAATGTAAAACATGCGTGCATTACTGAGAACACGACGTGCAAGTGTGTATGTGGGGATGTAGTGCCATAAATAACGTGTGTTCATGTGTATGTGTGTATTAACGCCGTATGACGTAAGCAATGCTCAAGTACCTCCGGCAAAAGCTCGCTGAAAAAAGGGCATAAAAGCTCGCAGGCCATTTCTCTCACAAAAGAGAAAATTTGTACCCACTACTACCTCGTAAATGTGTGTTTGTATGTAAACTGAAACTAATACAAAGACGTTAATATATATTATACTTTCACTTAGAAGTTTTGTACATTTCTAGTTGTAATTAAGTTAACGTTACGTACCATACACATAGTATAACATTTAGGTAAGTAGTTATTTTAAAGATAATTATTTTAATATTACCATATTACATTTAAAGGTAAATTTGAACATAAGATATAATATTATAAATATTCTTATTGATTTAAGTTTTATACTACTTTTTTGAGACATTTTTACGACCTTGGTTTCGCCTTTCGTCTTCTTCAGGTACTATGCACACAAACCAATGGAAAATGCACACTAAAATGTTGGATATATCCATAATATATAAACATATATTAGCATTATATATCAGCCCATGATTCCCAATGAGATTTGAGTAGTATAATATAACTATAGTAATAGAGGTGAAATAATCACAAATATCTAGGCTTTGAGAAAATCACATACATAATAATTATATAATATAACAGTATGACTAACAAGTTTAATGTGCACTATTGATGGTGGATTTTAAATGCTTACGGGCCCTTTTAATTAATTTTGTAATTAACGTGTTAATTTGCATTTGAAAAGTAATTAGCAAAAACACAATTTTGTGCGGCCCGTAAGCTATGGGTTAACAGCCTACCTCCACCCTTCGCTACTGATATATATAGTGACCTCATCTGGAATCAAACCCGGAGCCTCCGGATGAAAGTGTCGATAATAAATGATAATATATTAAAAAATTACAAAACGAGTAAATCTTTTTATGGAATGATCCATATAGCCACTAGAGAAAATAATAGAAAACGCTTCAGAGAGAATCGTACAATTTGTTTATATACATATATGTCATCGCAATTAGATAGGAATTCAAGGGGTACTGGTTTGAATCCCAATGAGCGTCGTATTTTTTTTTCAAAAAGCTTTTTTTCTAGTGGCTATATAAAATATGAATAAAAAATAAACAGCATGCGGCGCACATTTTTAGTGCCACTGTTGTAGAATATTCTACATCTTGTTGCACACCAATTAGAAAGCTCGTACAGTCTACATATTAATATATTTATCATTCAATTTCAGTATAACGATTAACAATTTATTTGAAAACTAATTATTTGCTTAATTGCAT
Organism: Rhyacophila brunnea; assembly: GCF_057557595.1. Classification (NCBI taxonomy): domain Eukaryota; kingdom Metazoa; phylum Arthropoda; class Insecta; order Trichoptera; family Rhyacophilidae; genus Rhyacophila; species Rhyacophila brunnea. The sequence goes on along the minus strand of NW_028232882.1, from coordinate 1,429,622 downwards.
AGAATTGTGACAACGAATAATTTTCCGTATTTTTGACTGCTCTTCCCACATCGTCACAAATCTTTTTATTCTTAATAAGCTACTGCGTGTTTTTGAAGCATGGTTATAAATAAATTGGTTGACAATTATCGATTTCAGTACCTACCAATACTTAATGTCATCTCGGATAATTTATTTATTTTATTCTCAGAAAAAAATATCGCAGAGTTTTTGACGTCAAGTTGTCTATAGACCCTATTAGGATCTGACGTCATATTACTTAAAATACGTTTTATAATGAATTGATTATTGAAAGTGCTTACGTATTAATAAGAATCTCTACAAAGGTTAATTCTTCCCTTCTTGATAAAAAATAGTCAATCCCGAAAATACATTTTTCGGAAATCATTATGACGAGTATTTTTGCATTAAAAATAGATTGTGTTTATTACTCCATTTAATACAAGTCAAATTCTCTTTTATGTGCTAATTTTCGTTTTATTGAATATTACTATTATAATCATAATTATTATTAACATCTATTGGCAACTCTGTAAAGAATTTTCTAAGAATAAAATGTTCAATGATAGACATGCGATCTCGTAAAACTCGTAAGTATGTAATTTAATATGTATGGCAACCTATATTTACACGATATAGCATATCTATTGAGTTTATTTATAGGGATGATTATTAAATTTACAATGTTATCCTCAGCGACATAAAAGTAGTTGGTGTTATCCCGTGACAAACTTACAACTGTTTTTTGGCCGGAACTAATCAGTGAAAATATACGACGTAACCAATTAAGTTCTTTTTTCAAATTGCTGTCCTGTAAAGTTGCAAACTGTCACCAAAATTTAGAAAAAATTAATAATAATATATATTCTACGGATATATTTATGTAGTGTTTTGTATCTTTCACTAATTAATAATAAATTTCTAATAATCAGTCCTCGTCTAAGCTACAATCGTTAAATGAAACATCCACGCAGTATCTATCCGATAAATTATTATAAATAGCATCAGGTAACACTAGACTTAGGGTAATTTACGTGAAATGGCGGGAAACTCAATGTGATTCGAATTCGAAGGATAGGTAATTGATAATAGGTACATAATTTATTTTACGGTCGGGTTTGACCAAACACATGTATTTTGATACTAATTTACATCAAATCACATTCACATTGTAATTATCGTGTCGTATACGTAAGGCGCTGACTGACCTTGCATCCGGGAACTCCAGATTTGATCCCGGTGAGGACACGATAAATTTTAATTATGTGATTTTCTCAAAGCCGAGATGTTTGTGATTGTTTCACTTCTCTTAGTAAATACACTACTCTTAAACTACACTACTGTCATTGGTCCTCTAGGCCTGTTGTAGTCGTACTCGAAGCAGTGACGTCCCGTGAGGGTAGGCAGATTGATCATCGCTTGGGGGCGGCAGTTCCTCGAAGGGCGGCAAATCGAGAAGAATCATTAGGTATACTTATTTAGAAATAGGTAGGTACATAAACATAGTAATAACGGAAATATATTTACATGTAAAAATTCACCCCACTGGTTTGAAACAAAATGTATTAATTAACATAAAAGGTTTAACAAGGTTTAAAGCTCGGATTTGCGATGTCTAGTTTACTTTCGTTGTCCTCGGACGTAACGTCCTTGATGAGCAGCAATGACACATGCAGATTTGCGAATTATATTTGAATTATAGGTAGATACATACTTACCTAATTAATTTATCCGATTATTTTTGCCAGTCACTCGCGAGTTTTAAAAGTTGTTAGGTGTATTTTTTAATGTATCTGAAACCGTGGACTCGTAATATTGTCTGTTGAAGTAGAGATGGCATTTAAATTAGATTTAGTGGTATATATTTTGTTAGTAATGTATCCACACAACACATTTTCTTAGATATTGGTGTCATGAAAGGATGATAAAAAATACTGTATAAAAAAATAGGGCGGCATTTTGGCGCTGCCTATGGGCGGCATTTGTCAAGGGACGTCACTGACTCGAAGCAACTTCTCGCATATAACGGGGGCTAGCTTTCTCAATGGAAGTGAGCAACTTCGTCCGGCATGCAAGGCATCAAGATCAGCTTTAAAATGCCAACTCAGGATCACGGCAAGGATTTTGATTTCAGCGATGCCCAGATCGGAGGCCACGAGAGCAGCACGTCGGGGCATTAAATATATAAATAATTATAAAAACATATTATTTCTAATTTATTGGCAGGGCTCGAGAATACAACACGCTCTCCCTGCACAACAGAATGAACATGGAGAAGTTACATTTTTTAATCGTCTTCTTGCTAATACCGATACGGTAGAAGGGCAACTGATCTTATGTACTGCATACAAATTACTGAATGACCAAGGAGATTAGACGAAACTAGAGGAGGCCTGCGTCCATCAAGGGATCAACCCTCGATGATGATGTAATTTATATTATAATTTAGTAGTAAGTACTTTGTATTATAGTTATTTTAAAAACGTGTTGGCTATTTTAAATTGTGGTGTTTTGTAGGCATATAAAGAAATTTCTCCATCCAATATACCCCGTTTATACGTGCATATATTTACTGCTGACAGTACGTATTATAGCGGCTGTAACAAGAAAATCCACCTTTAAACACGTATTATCGTGTAAATTCATTAGATCAAAAAAGTTTAAAAGCTTCTGAATTTTCATGCGATCGTTGGAACTTGCATGACGTATGCGCATGCCCAATAGAACGATAGTGGAAAACCCACCAAAAATATGAACTACCTACGCGCAATTTTCACAACCTTCCAATAGCACCATAATATGTACAATGACAACAACAAGAAGGTACTTCAGTGAAACGGCAAATAATTTTCAACTATAGGTGCGACGAAATTTTGGACTCACTGGCAATCGGAGAGCGATCGTCGGGCTGTGAACACGTCAATTTGTTTCGTGATGGCGACGGAGGTATTAATTCTTAAATCGTGTAAAGATGACTAAAAAACGTTACCCATTTACTTGAAAAAGGAAACATGTCAATGAATACATTATTATTGTTACTAATAGAACAATAAACAGAAAATTAAATGGACGCATGTTGGATTTATATGACAAATTATATTTCGTTCGGCACGCGTCGTTTGCACAATCCGCGCATCGCCTAGCCATGATCTTTTTAGACTTGAAATAGTCAGCACTATTACAATTAAACAGTTATTATCGCTGTAGTTTAATTTACACACTATTGGTGACAGTAAATCCATGCATATGTAGGTATATTATATATATTTATATGAATTGATTTTGAGTCCACAAAGTAGTTAATTATTTTACCTAGAATAATGGACAGCAAGGGTTGACCTTCGTCGTATAATCGATAGTAAGTGAGGTGATGATGACAATGATGTATGATGTTATCTTTAAAGCATTGTTAGTAAAAATTGTCTTCTGCAGATCAAGATTTATTATGGGCGGATACTGTACACAAAAATTATCATGAAACAGTTTGACTTGTATTGATCTGTTTTAAATATTCATGACTCGTACATAAAGTGTGACAAAGCAAATTTGGTTGAGTAAGGCCAGGTGTGGAATATTTTATTATTAAATTATAGTCTCCTTATTTTATTACATAATATATAGTGTTTCAGTACAGTAATGCTATAATTCAAAAATAGAATATAACTCATTGCTGTGTATTATAAATATTATAATATATTCGGGAAGAATGAATAATTGTGAGAGGCAAATAATAATGTCGCTTCGGTCTAATGAAGGCATTGGACCGACACTTGAAATGTATTCTGTACAATACATTAAGCAGACATATTATGTATGTTTCTGATGAGTTTCCAAATTATGTATGTTCAATAAAAAATGTTACATTCTTAAATATCCTGAATCAAAAAAAAAAAAATATTACTTAAATCGTTATGATATTAAGTAAGGTTACTGCCAAAAGTTGGTAATATAAGTTGATAATTTAGGTATTTGGAACAACGGATTATGTATATTATATAATTATGTAAATATGTATGCTAGAAAAAAAACAAGGTCATCCGATATATATTAATATAGACATAAAGCACAAAGGCATTATGCCTGATTTTAGAGGGCATGTCACACTTCTAATTGCAATTACTCCATAACATGATTTATAGACTTACTTGGCAGTAACCCCAAGATATTAGAAAAAAATACCAAGAAGCAGTGTCACCTGTCAACATTTTTTAAAAATCATAATCATAGCAATATAGGGTAACAATTATCGCAGTTAATACCAATATGGATTGGTCGATATGTATTTCGATGAAGCTGGTGTATTTTACATGATCGTGTGAGAAAAATACGCTTACCTCCATGACTAAGCGTTTAAATACGAGAGGAACGCAACGTGGGTGATATATGTATGCGATCACGCAACAAAGATGCACACTTTTTACCGCGCTAATTTGCGTGCATCAGAGAGAGACAACTTATTGTTAGCTATATATACATTTGGCTGACAGATAGAGAGTGTGTGTGTGTCTGTACATACAGACAGATAGATAATGTATTCTTAATATAATATTACAGTAGGTACACTGACGTAATTGACGTAATCACAAATAGACGTTTTAAGTGGCTGGGACATGTTTTCCGGATGCCGTCTAAGAGTGCGAAACTTCGTACCTTTGTGGCACAACCTCAAGGATTCCATCGTCGTGGCCGGCCCTCCCTTACCCTGCAGCGGTACTATAAAAGCGATCTACATGCTGAAGGTCTAGAATGGCGGGAGTCGCAAGAGTTGGTGATGGATCGAGGAAAGTGGCGCGAGCTTGTGCTTGCCCTATGCTCCAATACTGGGTCGTGACAGGGTGAGAGAAAGAAGAAAGAAGATACACTGAAGTAATTAGTAATTAATAGTTTTGCGACATGCTTTTTTGTGTAATTTTTGTCGTTTATAATATTATGTCGATAGAAAGATAGTTAAAATTTATTGAAAATATCAACATAATATATTTTTTTCCTAAATGACAGAAGAGTAGTGCCACAAAATGACGCTGATTTGAAGAGCGCTACATTCGCGTTAACGACTCTAGTACATTTTCCCGAATAAACTGTGTTTTAAAAAAATCGGTCCCGAGTCACGAATAGTGACGACACAGCAGCGGGCAGTCAACCCCTGATCGCATGAATAAGTCAACTTCTCTCATATTTTCCGCGTCGCGAATTTCCATATTTCTTTGTGCGAACGCTAGGCCTCGAACCCTGGGGGGGGAGGGGGCTGGCGGCGCGGCGTCAAAGCTTCAAGAACCCACCCCGGGTTGCGGACCCACCCTCGGGCTACACCGAAGTTACAAGAAGCGAACACAGACCCATGGGTGTGACGAGGCATTATGTACACAGAGTAGACGCTCTCTTAAAGATTTCGCAAGTGCGATGAATTTTTTAAACTATGTCTTGACGTAGATTTTTATAAATTCAAAAATATTATAAAATCATCGTATAGTATGAGAAATGACAATTTTTTAATTTTTAAAATATCGGTAAACAATTAGTTTCTAGGGTAATTGGGTAGGTACATTGATGTTAATTACCTCAACAAACCACTACCACCCCGCAGCACACTCGGTCTTAATTGGGCATATTACGGTACCCTAACGTTTGATATGAAGAATCGGTATTTTAATATTAATCAGTAATTCAGTATTAAACTAGTATATAGGTCTCAGGACGTCAAGACTGAGGTCGCGAAGTGTATATTTACTGAATAGAGAGGGCGTAGTATGTAAAGATACGCAATATGTAACAATGGTCATACAAACTGCGGAATAATCTATCTAACAAATTTTCCTATTGGCAGTATGACGGCGTGAATTTTCTTAATGAAACATGGTTGGGCCAAATATGATAACCGTCGTCCTTTATTTCCCCACCTATTTCATATCCTTATTTAGTATTGTCACAAGACCAGGACAACCAGCAGTTACGGGTCATGAAACGACCGTGATTGCGAATCACAGGCAGTTACTCCAAGACAGTCGAGCGATTAGGCTTGTTAAAGTTATCGCGCTATATCTGATACGATAGGAACGAGGCCGCGTTACCTACATAATGATTCATACAAAATGCATCTGTTTGACCTTCATCGCGCTAAGTCTGATACGGTTTGAGCGAACGTCGCGTCTATCATTCATCCTGAACTTATCATCATCATTCATCAACCTCATATATTATCCATCAAAAGTGTACAGTCCGTTAGTGCGTGAACACCGAAGCATCTCCATCGCGAGCCAGCCCTCTCAACATAGAAGGTCAGTTTCTGGCACCCTGATTAGACCCCCCCTAGATCCATAATCCACCAACCAGCATCACCTCCAAATTACAGTCCACTGCTAAAAAGCGCGACCATTGGTCTCAGTTTCGGAAACTAGATCAGACAGCTGGTTGACTTGATCAGGTCTTCATGAGGACAACATTAATGCTATGACAAAACTTGTGAGCCTCTAACGGTGATTCATAACACCTTTTATCAATAGCCTTCATTTTTTCTAATTTTTCGCTACATGGTATATCCACATACATCACCATGTTTGATCCTATATAATATATATATTATAATACGTATAGTTTATTTAACTTTTCTATCAATGTACTAATAACGGCTTCGCCAAAACCATATAATCTTTTATTAGTAAGTTGCTACCTTCAAAAGGAGCATCGCAACCATTCAGCAGGGAAATTCCAAATAGTTAAAACGGTAACACACTTTTTATTGCTCTAAAATAACACGGAAACCACTTGGAGCATTTCCATAAACAAGAAAATATTGTTAACACACGGCACTGTGTCTTACTTGTGTCCAAATCTATCCGATCAGAATCTCCAATTGCACTTTATCATCGTATTGAAGATTTTAATCGGATACATTTGAAATTAAGTGTGACCTGTGAAGTTAAAAATATTTTGCAGTACTATTCTAGGATATTTGGCAACTTACTGAATACGACATTATAATTATCATTTTTTTTTTAAATTTTGTTATTACATGTAAGTCTTACTGCTTTGACACATGTAAGCAGTATCTATCTCTGCAACGTGAGATAGGATATTATAAACACTATATGTGATACAATCCAAGGTAATTGTCAATCTCTTTAATTTCAATTAATTAATTCTTCTTCTTCTTTTTCTTCTTCTTTGGCCATATCCGCCCCTTAATTGGGGCATATGGACACCACGCGGCGCCTCCAAGAATCCCTGTCACTCGCCAGTCTTCTTGCTTCGTTCCAGGTCAAACCAGCATCCCGTAGCTCCGCCGTATACACTCTGTAGATAGTATTTAGCGGTCTTCCAGGACGCGGAATCTGGTCGGCTTGAAGAACAGGCAAGCCAGGTTGAGGTTCTCTTCTGGCATCCGCAGCACGTGGCCGAGCCAGGTCCAACGTCGTCTCTTCACTTTCAGCATGATGAGAGGCTGCTTGGTGCGTTCGCTTATCTCCTCGTATCGATGCGGTGGTATCCCTAAAGGCATACCACCGCACACCCAGTATTCGTCGCAAACATCTGTTTTCGAAGCTCAGTATACAGTTGCTCTGAGCCTTCGTAAGGTGCCATGATTCGCTACCGTAAAGCAGCACCGTCAGAATGCAAGTGTCGAATAGGCGGCATTTGGTTTTGATCGAGTACAATCGTATTAATTACCCAATTAAATACTAAGTCTAATAAATAATTGTTAATTCTAAGTATTTATGTATTCATTTAGTGTCTTGGTAATTGGCATGCAGCATTCCCGTCACCTCAATGTTACCATGTTACCCTATTGGCTTCCCGACGAAGCCATTCCCTAACACCATATTATAGTGGAGGTTGTATTAACATATTTTTGATGTTACTGGATTTAAATGACTATTAGATACTTGCTCGGGATTCAGGAGATTCAGAAAAAATCGGGACTTACGATATACTAGTGAAGTGTTTAATTATATTCTTCGCCTCCTAACCTCTAAATGTGTAAAAATATTTTTAAATTGTGGTGTTTAAAAAAAGTTCAATGCTTATAAAATGACTTTTTATTCTGATATTATATCTCCTTAGACAGCCAGCGATTACTTTCTGTACATTCTATCTATATCTTGGATACAGAGTAACACCTGACTCGTAATATAGGACACAGTTAAGTGAGGTGATACATGAAGCTGTTTCATATCTCACGGAAAATCCCGATAAGGCACGATCGTAGATAGTGATGTTCTCATGGGAGTTCGTACCGGTTCGCGCAAGCCACTTGCAAAATTTGATGATCTCACTCACTCAGAACCTGCTGTAACCTTAAAACTGCAGGTTACCTTCATAAAGGCGAGAGGATTGAATGTAAAGGTGTTTATTTACGGTTTGTTGGGTATATTGGAAAACAGAATTAACTAAATGGTAACACATTGTTTTTTAGCACAAAGTTCACATTATACATTGAAAAATTAATACTATCGACCGAGGGTACTTGATGAAATTTGAATTGAAATTATAATTGATTTAAGTTTTTTCTATTCCATTTTTGTTGGTTATTTAAACCACGGATTCGTCATTCAGCATCTTCAGGCATTATGCGCACTATAAGCTTTATTCATTGCCAGTGTGCATTTACCATTAGTAAGTTCGCATGTAACACCCACGATGGCCGCGCGACTTAAGCGTCGACCCATAGCGTCGTGGGTCCCAGCTTCGAATCCTGGGTCTGACAAGTACACGTCATATCGTTTTTCAATTTGTGTATGAGTCAGAGTATGGACCTAATAGGTTGAGCAAGTGGCTGACATTCATTTCTCGTAAAAACAAATTCGTTTAATACAAACCACCACCCTGTGGAGGCCCATATGATCTTATTAGGATCGGACATGGTCGAAAAAAATCTATAAATATCTAAAACTATGCAATTAAATCATACATAACTTCGAATATTTTATAGATATAATAATATTTTCTATCTATTGTAGTTTGGTTAGGCAGGATTTCATGATTTAAAAAAAATTAACTAGCAATATGTGTAATATTTGTTACGAAAACAAATAAGTATCAATAAAAAAGTGTGCACAATTTTGTTGTATCGGTCAAAATATACCAAAACTATTATGGGTTGGATTGGGCAGGGTTTAATTGAGTTTTAAAAACTAACCAATACCATCTGTAAATTGTAGTGTTATTTCAATAAAAACAAATACGTATGACTAACAAAGTTTAATGTGCACTATTTATGGTGGATCTTAACAGCCTACCTCCACCCTTCGCAACGCATATGGAGTAAAAGTTATTTACTATAACTGTCAATTTTCATTCATATCTCATTCACCTAAAAGAGTTGAATGAATAACAAAACAAATTAAATATTATATTTCAGAATTTGAATCGATAATAATTACTGCAGTAGAAGTGCAGCACTGCTCGTAGATGTAAGACGTCGCAGGACGTAGAGGTATAACATCTGCTACGGAGCTACGATAGAGAAGTCGCGTCGGGACGCCGATGGAGAGCCGTGGACGTCGACTTGCACATCCGGCGAGGATTCTGTGTAGTATCTGCTCAGCGATTTTGTTGCAACGCTAAGTGGATTCGAGCCAAGTGTCTGAGGCGGCAAAAATCTTCATAATCAATTTAACTTTGTGGTGAATATGAATTGCAAAGGAGTTTTTTTTAAGATTCAGATTACACAGCAATCAATAGTATATATTATATTAATAATATAAACTCATTTTCATGTACGAATATTAGTATACATTGCAAAATACTATAATATGTATGTAAGGCGCTGACCCGAGAGTTCTGGGTTCGATCTAACCTAACCTAACCACCAACCCTTTACGTAAAAGCAAGGATATGATTAATAAAAATTTTAAAAAAAATACTATAATTTGTAATAAAAGGTACCTACGTAATTCAAATGTCATTAAGCAAAATTAACCTACTGTAAGCCGACTACAGTATGTATTATTTGATTAATTATTTGTAATTAAATAAAACACATTTTTTTAGTACTTATTAGTATCAACTTGATAATCAGTTGATAATGTCCTCTTGAAGAGGACGGAATCGGTACAAAAATTTTATTAAAAATTGGAATAAATACTAAAAAAGTGTGTTTTATTTAATTAGGAATAATTAATCAAATAATACAATGCTATTCCACCATGAATTGACAGTTAACACTATAAAAGAGACTATAATATGTATAATAAATACCGCACTAGAATTTGATTGTAAATAATGTCATTTTATTTAAATAATAGAGAATACCTGACTGAATTGAATACCATGAACTCTGACCACAGAACAGACTAATAAATATAATTCCGATAGACTATATCTCAATACAGTACATTTTGATGCAGGGTTTTGAATGTGTGTGTTTTCTACGAAAATTAACCATTATGGACATGCAATAGTGTGTATAGCAACCTTCAATATACTAATATTAAATGAGCGTCTGTGCCATCAATACATACATTTAGAGCAGTTGTCAGTATTCGACGTATGACGTGTGTAAGTTTATCCCGTATTATTCCGCACTCAAGATCAATTGGCTGCTTCTCCAAACCCGTTAAGTATTTAAGTTCCCATTTTTTCTGAGTTCCCTGATTCTGACAATCAATAATATAAACCTTTTAAAAACATAATTACGTTAATAAAGTTTCTTCGATAAAGTATAGTATCTTCACCCATCATACAAAAAAATGATGTGCAAGAGCCAATGCTGATCACTACAATCTTCCAGTATCCCTAGCTTACTTCAAAATGCCATTATAGAATCATAATATAAATCATGTTGTTTGGCAATGTCCGCTTTATAATGGTCAAAGACAAAAGCTCGTTTAAAATTTAAGATGTCAAAATTATCAATTACTACTTAATCTTGGGATGTTTATAGCTCAGCCAAACATGAAAGCATTTTTGAATCCAAATGATATCCAAATATTTTTGAGAAAATCTAACCGAAAAGTATAAATTATAATACTACACGGTTGAAGCTAACGTGTTAAACGTGTAACGTGTTGAAGTTAATGTACCTACTCATAATGAACACTGATTTTAGTTACCTCATCTCCACCCGCCATGTATATGCAGCCACGACTAATAATAGGCAATGTGTATTTTGTTTTTATAATCGTTATCAGTATTATATAATTTATACATAAACTCTGCCATCACTCTTGCCAGGAACATAAAAATACACAAGACCTTACACATATACTAACAGGCTACGGAGCAGTGCGAGCCTATCTAAAAAGATTTATATCGAGGGACGATGAGTGTTATCCATGTGACGGCTACGCATCTCAAACTGTGTGGCATGTCATCAACGACTGCCCTATGAAGGCGGCAATTCACTCTTAGTTCTTCTCTAATTCTTTAATTCGAAGCAGACTTGAGAGTGGGTCTATTGTTTGGGCACCGCATCAGTTGAAGTATGACCTTATGGTGGAGAGGGTTCAGAAGAAATTCTTGAGACTCCTTTACTTGAGGTTATATGGATACTATCCGTGGCTTTATCCCACTGACTTTCTCTTAGGCATGCTTACATACTTCAGTCTGCAATTTAGAAGGAATCTTTATTTAGCTACGTATTTTTTTCGACTTATACGAGGTATAAATGAGAACTCTGCCATTCTGGGCAGTGTTGACCTGTGTGTCCCTGATAACTATCTTAGAAATAGAGAGCATCAGTTGTTTATTCTTCCAAGGTGCAGAACCAACCTGCCACTGGTAATGCCAATTGGGAGGGCGATAACTATGTTCAACGAAATTGTTTCGGGTGTTGATATATTCCACCTACGTGAGGATGAGTATAGGTGGACGTTGTTTTATAAATTCTTAAAATAGGGTCTGCTCAACTCATCTGGTGTACTTCCTTGTACCTATCTTATTTATATAATACTGTTTTATATTTCATTGTTTATAAATGTCATGTTGTGAACGTCTTAAACTTATAATTTGTAATGTCCACAATATGTTTAAAAAATAAATTGAAATTGAAATTAGGACTCTATGTAGACAGCATAACCATGAAATTGACCACCAAAAACCTTACGAAATACTAAACAATAAAACAACACAAGAACACTACACAAAATATTTAATTCTGACCATATAGAAAATTAAAGATTCAAATTGAGGAACATAAATTATGGAAACTTTGCCGGTTGCAATAACTTTTCATTATTATATTTTAAATTTTTGTAATCAATACGTAACTGTTTGTTTCCTTAATAAATAAATTAAAAATTAATTACACATAAATGCAACTAACCTTACCAACCACCTTGTACAAAAAAGCAAGGGCATGGTTATTTATAATATATAAAAAAAAAATAACAGTATAACAGGTAAATACGCCCCAGATGAGACTTCGTACCTTAATAACATTAATAAAATAACAAGATGTAGATCCGACCAATATTGACCTAGGTACGGGTCGAAGTGTTCCAAGACTCTCACCAGGGCCATAACGGAGAGCTCTAGAGTCACTTTCAAGAAAAATGTATCTCCGCATTAGGTCACATGGCAAGAATTGACAGTGCCCAACTGCTGAGTGGCATCCTAATAAACCGGACGGTCGAAGGTCGACTGGCGGGTTCAAACTTCGGTGATTGGACGGTGTCAACAAGGATGCTAGAGCCGCAAGTACAGACACTTGGGAGAGGACAGAACCCGCCGTAAATTGTCAAACTACTGCTGATAATACGGTTTCTAGATTATCAGTATTAGGCTTAAGATATTATATTGTGACAGCCGTAAAATCAAATTTGGAATATTTTTTAATCTATGAAATCGGCAGTACCAAATATCTTTGCGTAGCAACTAATTAAAAACTAATAAAACAGTGTGTGAACAGCCATATATAAATATTTAAGAGTGTGTAATTATGTAGTCTATATAAAAATGTATTATATGCCAGCGTTTTCAAACAATGTAAGTATGTTGTGAATTGTACTGATATTTGAGTATTTTCAACGGATTTTTTTTATTAAGACATAATTCAAATCTAAAAATTAAATTAATCATATTATTATAAAGAAAGTCGTAACCAACGAATATTGCATAAAATTTAACGTTAAAATGTTGATTGTAAACGTGGCATTCTTCTGAAAATATAATATAGTTTTCAAATGTAAATATCCAATTCAAATTTAAGTAATTTCAGGAGTGCATAAAATAAATAGTCATTCAACGGTGCGTCTGTCAATAAATAGCGGATCATAATTAATTGGACACGTCGCTTGATTATAACTTCCCGGTATGTTAGTATCTCAGTCTCTGTATCGCTCCGCACAGCATCTCATTCTACCGAGACTCGGACCTCTTAACAGTATCATAAGTATTGTAACATAACTCTTGTTCTTGTACGGACTGTTTACTGTTCCAATAAAAATGCGCTTCCATCCATCGGAGCAACCACCAAATCTTGACTTCTCGTCTCTCGTCCTGACGAGTCTCCATCTACAACTCCTGGCCATCGTACTACCGGGTACTCGTCCCTCTACGACGAGACCGCCAAATATTATGTTTCATAAGAATACGTGTACGTCATGTAGCACAGCTTACTAAGACAGTTAACAACGGGACAATATAAATTCTAATGGATTTAAGTTTTGTATTATTCCATTTGATTCGTTTTTTGCTACCCGGGTTTCGCTTTTTGTCATCTTCAGACACTATGTAGGTACACTCACCAAAAGGCAAATATATACTGACAACGAACACAATTTATTAACTCTAACTTATATAACAAATCAATACAATAGAGTAGATAAAAACTCTATGACCTACCTATTAAGCCATCATATCAATAATAATACACTCGATAAGCATATATATATATATCGTAAAAACCTAATAATAGATCATTAGTAATTATAACAATAGTAACGTATTGGGAATTAATGGAGTTAACTAATGAGATATATCTATGATATAGGTCTTTAAAAGTTATTAGTTAAACAATTAATATTAAATAATATTCTTACATGACACCTACTTTTTATAATATATCTTTTTTAGCATTTAAACTCAAATTCCATCAAGTACCTTCGGTCGATAGTAATAATGGAATTTAAATTTAATAAAACAGCTTTAACCACACTTCAAAAAAATCACTAATGGGGCGATCGTGGTAACGCGGCAACCAGAATAAAATACAATAAAACATGCATCGCCTTTGAAGGGGAGATTTGTTGAACAAGCGCTCTTTACACAAAGAGCGTTATTAGCCCAAAAATAAATGTCATAACGAAAAACGGGACAGTGTAATGCTCTGACCTAGTTTTGCAATAACGCGTATGAATGGATTATGAGATGGCGTTGCGCGGTTACCAGAAGGAATTTCATAAAGCGCCATCAATCTTTGCAACGGCTCGCCATTTATTTTCAAACAAATTCAGGGCGTCAGCGCTTTGCTGTAAACCATTGGTTTCAAAACTTGCTCGATTCATGGCGCTATAACTTTTTTTGGTACTGTTCGGTTATCAGGAATACAGCGGCAAACACATTTTGAAAATAGCCGATAAACGGGATTATTTGTTAGGTTAACCTAACCAAACCTAACCTAACCTAACCTAACTTAACCTAACTTAACCTAACCTAACCTAAACTAACCCACACTAACAAATAATCCAGTATATCGGGTATTTTCAAAATGTGTTTTCCGCTGTATTCCTCATAACCGAACAGTACCCTTTTTTTAAATGTCCTTTAATTGGAAATACAACTTAGGTTAATCATTTACTTTGGAAAAAAAATCCGTTGTATTGTTGAACAAGAATTTCTTGTCCACGTGTTAAAACTGTGAACTAAAAACCTCCTCCATTACAACTAATCGCACTTCCGTTTTCAAATAAGGAACGCCCTAAAAATTTATCACTTCATTGTACGCTCCCATGGTGTACGGATCTTTATAATAAAAAATGTATAAAACGATCATGAGTGATGTTATAATTATTATTAGTAAACTTTTGGTTTATTGCGAAGAAGGAAAAGAGTCGCATCTAAAAGTAAAGCCTATACATTATTTAATCATGCGTCTAGCGCGTGTTTCCGCCATGACAGGTACGTCACTGAGAAGTCTTTTATATGCGACTACAGCGACTTCCTATTATCGCCGATTTCTTGTTGTCGGAAAGTAATTGACGTGCGCTTTGGTCAAGCTTTCTCAGAAAACTAAAAATTAAACAGCTGATGTAGGGCTTTAAATAGATACTGATATAAGTACCTACTAATGTAAATTAGTAAATTTTTCTGCATTTAGACTATTATTGAGGTTATAATATGAATCAGCACTTAAGTATTGTAGTTATCCATTTAACGGGTCACCGTTTGTTGTTGTTCGTCATTCCGATTATATTTTAATTTGGTATTACCTCCAACTACTGATCTTAGTTTTTTATATGGATACATATATGATTAACAAACACATAATTGTTTTTATGGTTGTTTATTGTGTCATGTCTATTTCAATATTACATCATAGTATGACTTTATTATTTTAGTAGTTTTATGTCTATTACGGACAAACATAGTATGCGAGGAATGATTATTCAATTGAGAGATTATGTTTTGTAAACTGCTTTATTTAAAGGTTTGATATCGACTGATCTCGTTAGTTTGAAGAGTCGCAAGGGGAGTGAAGAGTCTGATAGTTGCCATATAAACTAACATCATGCATTTTCACTTCGGTGCAAGGTTGCATCACCAGTCCCGCGCGACTCTGCTCGGGACAAAATGAGGGCTTAAATTCTTTGATCTGGCACACGTAAGGGTTATGTTAGCCGGCCGCGTATGACGTGGCTGCATATACATAACGGGAGCGGAGGTGGGAGTTTTACACACCATGATCTCGTTAGTCATATTATATGTAGATAGATGTTACTATAGTATATTGAAAAATAAATAATTTGAACTTATGTCAGTGTATTTAATACAATTCGTATTTTTTTTAAATGTATAAAGAATATAACTCACCGTGACGACATAGCCGATTCCATGGAAGGTCATCTGCACGACGGAGTCTTTCCTCCGCAGCGGTTTGACGCTCCGTCTCTGCCTGGCGTCGGGGGTGGAGGGTGCCACGGCTACGAGAGGCAGCGGCGCAGAAACAGCCCTAACGTGCTGGTCGCCGCCGCCCAGGTTGTTGCCTGCGGCACTGGACGAGGGCAGCACGTCGGGCAAGCGCACCCCCCGGGGCTCGCGGGGCGCCGAACCTGATGCACCATACACGCCGCCTGCACCACCCCTATAACAAATAAAATATATATTTAGCATTGATTTACCATATAGAATAACCTATTAGCTAAATTCGCACTCAGCGAGAAGCGGCCAATGAGATACCATAAGGCTAAGGTGAAGGTAAGTCAAAACTGAAAGTGGGTTTTGTACAATTTTGTATGAAGAGCGTCTCCATTAACGGAGCGAAATTTCAAACTTCTCGCTCATAATGTTCTTTAGCTTTTTCTTATTTAATCATATACGCCCTTTAGTTGAAGCAAATGCAGTCCACACGGCATCTCCATGAATCCCTGTCGCTCGCCAGTCTTCTTGTATCTTCTCAGGAGTAATCTGTCGATGGTATTTAGCGGTATTTCAGGATGCCGGAATTTGGAGAGGCTGATTGGTTTGCACTCATATATTATAATTACTTCCAAAGTTATACCGCACACCCAGTATCCGCCGCAAACATTACTCGTCAGCTGAATGCAGAACTATTCTAACTTAAAAACTTGTTATTTGAAACAACTTACTGCAGTTATTTATTATTTTTATGGATAATAATGTATGCATCATATTGTAGTAGAATTATTGATGAAAAAATGGTGCATACAGTAAAGTTGTCTATATAAAATAAATAATAAATAACTGAAGTAGGCTGTTTCAAAAAACTCTTCTGCAAAATATTTCAGATGTGAGTTAGAATAGTTAGAATAGAAAGTTCTGCATTCATCTGACGAAAATTTGTTCTCAGAAGCCTTCAATTCCGGATTTTGATACGGCCGCTCTACCAAATAGGTGAGCATGCCAAAATAATCGAAATTAATTCATGTTTATGGTTGTAAAAATTTAAGACTGATGAAAACTTTATTAAGCTATCGGTCCCTTTATGATGCATAATATGAATTATTAACTACTACTATTATAACTACTATATATATAACATACTCAGCATTCAATAAAAAATATTATATTATATTATCATCATATAGGGTACCTACTCGTATATGCTTCCAAGAGTATGTGAAATAGCAATGGGTGAACAACTACTGAATAAATGCCGTCATACATTGGAACCCAAAGGGTACTAAATGCCTTAAAACCCGCTGGGTAACTCACAAAATTCGGTAGATATCAGTGGCGAAGGGTGACTTTTGGAAAGAGGTAGGCTGTGGAGATCTGATAAAAAGACCACACTTGTCAGGTATACTTACGAGAATAGTATGATATTTACTACTAATGAATAGGTGCACACTAGTAAATGATAACGACACACTAATTCAATGAAACTTCAAAAACTCACTGACGACATAAAAATGAGCGATGTGTTTAAATTACGTATTTTTCAAAACATGTATACCCATCAAAAATCAATAGATAAAAATTATTTTTATTTATAAAAACAATTTATACTTACTTATATATTAATATTCGATTAAACGTCGTTGAAATTATTTTTTTAATTATCTAATTATTAATGATTTTGGACCAAGTGCGCAGTCGAAACAACATTATTATGCGCGAATGTTTTAGGCTCTGGGATAGGAGCTTTCCTTATTTCGTACAAATCAGCAGACTTGCTGAGGTTACGAGACGTAAAGTCCATACGAAAAAAAATCAGAATTATTTCACACATAATCGGAGATTTATTTACGTCGAGACGTCGCGGCGTTTATTATTTATTTACGGCGCGCTGTGGTATATTTTTTAATACCTTTGCAGTTGTTTTGTAAACTGTGTAATACATTCCTACATATTATATGACATCCGTTGGCAAAATAAATTATTTTTATATAACATAAAATAATGAAGTGATTAAGTATATAAATATGTCAATATGCAATTAAAAAATATTTTTCTTAAGAAGGTAGGCTTTAAATAATCGCCTAGTATGGAGTCTTCACCACTGGTAGATATACGTGGCAGCGAAGAACTAGGGACTGAGAAGAGTGGAAGAGGGCATCATCCAGCTGTGGAGCAACCTCGGCTGATGATGATATTATCATACGGTTATTTTATGCTTGTGGAAGTTATCTGCATATAATCTCGTAATTTAGTAGGTATATAGCACTTTCTAGTGAGACGATGATGTAAGCAGAATATTGGGCAAATTGTGATTATAAGAGAATATGTACAATATGTAACGTTTCACGTGCATAAATATTATATACGTTTTCTTTGTATAGTCACATCTTATGGCGCGTATCAAAGCGTATGAATGTTGTGATTATTAAGAAGAATACGAAAACAGGGAAGAAGAGGAACCGATAATTACTAAAGGAAGACGCTGTAAGTCCTGGATTATCGCCTAACGAAAAAAATGAAGGGAAACACCAGTCATGTTGACGATGCTCTCTTCCTGGATATTGAATACAAATTAAAAATGAATAGAAAAAAAATCAGAATTCTTTTTTCGAATATTTCCGTGTACATTAAGGGCCCACGTGCTATATGACGGTCGAAAATTAATAATTTTGATGTATCCCTGAGAACTTAGTCAAAATAATCTGTAGCTTTCATATGAAATATGTATATCTTAATACATATTATTATTATCATTCTGTTATTCTTTCCAATTTGGCGGGTAGAAACAATGTTCAAATAAATCGTTTCGGATATTGATATATTCCACCTACGCTATGTAAATGATAATATGTTGCCCTGTTTTTTGTATACTTATTTTCCTCCACTATATTGTTAAGTCTTTACCCCTGGTATGCGGGCATAATGAACGTTAGGCGCCCTTCAAACATATGCTAAGAGCGTCCCAAAAACAATCTCCCAAGACCTTGGTTGGCGTGCATTATTGTGTGTAATTCCTATTATGATTATTATTATTTCAAGATCTATTCGTTTAAACTCGATCAGGGTATCATAGGAACATATACATATTCTATCAAAAACAAAATCTACAGATTGTACAAGCTTAGGTGTCAAAAATACAAAAAAAAATTTTTTTGACCATTTCATGACACGTGGGCCCGTAATAGAAGATTTTCGTAAAATAATTAACTATGTCAAAAAAATCTATTTAAGTACCGATATAAAAAATGATTAATAATAATTCTATTGTAGACGTTTAATCATAGGTTTTTAGGTTTCTTTGGAGTAGAGACAGTGGAGGCATATTGTCGTAGACAAGGTACGAGTATGTAGAGACAATTCCTGGCAGTGGCCAGACCCGCTTTGGGTTGTGTTATATCATGATAAATGTATATTACGTTTACTTATTTATGTATGTATATTTTGCGACGCATCTTATTTTGTTGATTGAGTGTTTGATACAGTTCAATCACCCAATGCGTTAGGCGAATGAATGACATATAGTGTCCCTAAACAAAGTATAAATAATTGAACTAAATTTAGGATACTTTGTCCTACTGGTACATTGTACTCTTGAAAGCGATGAGCCACTATAATACCATTTCCGGAAATTCGTACGTATATAGTTGGCTGTATCACAGTTCATAGTAAGCTGTTGTATCAGAAATAGATAAAACAGTGTCCACTTAGGTCATTATGTGTACTTCCCTGTATCTACTTCATAATTTTTGTATATATTCACTCTTTATACTGTTTTAATACATTATTTAAGTGTTATGTTGTGAACGTCTTAAATGTGTAATTTGTAAAGCTCAATATAAGTAAAAATAAATAAATTTGAATAAAATAATGTCTAACCAAAATACCTAAAAATACGTAATAAAACCCACCGATACAATTATTAATAGGTAGCTAAGTAAATTAGAAATACAATCATAACGTATGCATTTAGATAACATTATGGTAGTTGCTCGTAAGTACCAATTAATAATATCAAAACAATGTTCTTTTTGAATCTAATTACATTGGACTATTAATATCTGCTATTATCCACGAACAGTGCGTTATTTTTATCTCAATAATATATGACTATCTGTTCCCGGTGAAACAACACACGGTGAACTGTGCTACACCGAAATGTTAACATACTATTTTTTAATCATCCTCGATTCAATGACCATCGTTTGTGATACTAATTTAGGTTCACGATGGTTAATATAATATATTATAATCAAGCGACACAGTCACAATATACGATTCGCATATTATATTATGTTCCTGTTAATTTACCGCGTATGACAAATTACGTCAAACTGGCATATAAACGACATATAATGTTGTGGTCGCGCTTTATTTGCATTTAATACGGGCGTAACCTCAAAGCTGACGCATTTTGACGCATCGTTACGGTTCAGAGTTCTGACATTGGCGCAGGTTGAATAATGCGACGTAAGTAACCTATTATAATTATTGTAAAATTACATAATATGTATATATTAATGGGGCGCGTCACACCCCTAGCAACATTCTATGGGCCAAACGTCCCCACCTCGGAGCCCTTGACGATGTGCAGTAATGTAATGTTTATATTCCATTATTTCGAAAATTAAATCAACAACACCCATATATTTTTTACGTTTTTGTCTAGAAATAATCTATAATCGATGGTTTGAGATGGATATGCTCATACACAAAAAGGTTTCTTTTAGTGCGTTGTATGGAGAGCCCATGTCTGGAGAACCGGACCGCCCCCAAATTTTAATAAATATTGTCATTGTATTAACATCTGTGTATCCAATTTTTAAGTTAATGGGTACGTATATGGAAATATTCTAATAATTAATTGTTTTTAACGGGACTGAAAAACGTGACAGAAAAAACCTTATTTTACCACTTTTTCTTAGCTCGTATCCTTATTTGTCTGTTGGTTGTTTATCCAGTACAAATCTTGCAATCGATGTTTAACTAACTTCCCGACTGGATAGACATTTGAAACTTTTAGAATATATCAGAACACGATGCCAATGCATTCTTTTAATACTTTTAGCCATCTTTAAGTAGAATTGAATTCATTTTCAGTTAATTCTGTTTTGTATGAAAAGTTATTTCGGAAGAAATCCGTAATCCAATCCACTATTATTGATTGCTAAGGGGTGGTCCTAGCAACTAAATTATTAATATATACGTGCGTTACTATGGAAATCAAAATCAAATTTCAGTATTCATTATTTGTTTGTTGCAAAATAGCAAACAAAATATTTGTTGACAAATGCCTTATGTGTCCGAAATTATTAATATATAAAATTGTCAAGTTTATATGATTCAACAAAAAACTTAAAAACGTGTATATAAAAAGATTTATTTATCTTGTAATTATTTAATATTATAGAGTAGATAATTTAATAAGGACAGAATTTTGTTTCTTTGGCAGCTAAACCTAAATAATATGTTAGACTGTGCAGGAAATGTGTATAATATTTATTATGTCCTGTCTTTTCTCACCATAGAAAAATATACTCAATTTACAATGGCTAACATTTTTCTTACCCAAGTATATCGTTTTAATACTACAACAGACCACGAGGCCCAGTGACAATCGTGTGATAGTGGTGAAATAGTAGTATTAATAGTAGTAGCAGTGAAACAAGCACAGCATAACGCTTTAGAAAATCACATATTTTTATTGTGACCTATCGTATCGTAGTATCGAACCGCAAGCCCCAGGGTTACATGTAAATTGTACGTTTATTGGAAAGAGATGACCGTGTACTATACGGTCACCAATTTTATTTGATTCAATATGAACATTAAATAGATTTCCATAGCTGATTTTGGCAAAATTCATCAAATCAAGAATGAAAACCTAACAAACAATCCAATATATCGGCTATTTTAAAAATTTGTTTGCTGCTGGCTTCCTGTAAAGTGTAAACCGACAAGAATCGTGTTTTATTTAGACAGGAATTTTATGTCAGTACTATACGACCCAAAGAGGTTTGATGGTCTTTAATATACGGCTATATATTTCCGATACAACATTTCACGGTGAAGTGTGATACGGCAAACTGCATACGTACAAGTTTCCGGACACGAAGCCCCAGATGAGAAGTCAATTCTTTATGCATTGGACTTCGAAGGCCTACGTGTAATCCACGTGTCCGAGAACGATTCAAGAGTTCTACCTGTAGTTTTCAAAATAAGTTGAGACGGTGTAATTTTTCACCAGTAGCATGACCGTGTCCCATATAATATTATATATTAATAAGACCGCGTCAAGAGACCAGTGCTGAAAGGCTACGGTTTAAACATACATAGCACACCGCGGCAATGTAACGTGTAAAACTGAAAACTTCGTGCGAAATTTCCCCGAGCTTAAGATTAGGGGCGAGCTTCGCCGGATGTCCCGCGATAATCAGTTTACTGTTTTGGCAAATACTGTACTTCCGGTTCGCCCTGCCGCGGGAAATTCCCGCCTGCAAATGCTAACGGATCACTCCTGAGAGACAGTTGTGGACTGGCGCGTTTATTTATTATTGTTATGCGCGTTCGTGAAAGTTTGCGTTATTTACTGTTGACTCTGTGTTTGTTTGACTGTGTGTTTATGAACAGGCAGATTTTTGTTTTAGTGTATACGGACTATAATAGTTTCTTTTCCAACATCCTATTTTTATGGCATACATAAAAGGCCGGGTGTCAGATTTTTGAAAAGAAATCTTTATATTTTATAATCTTTATATAAAAATATCTTTATAAAAAAATTATATATTTTTCTGTATTATTAACTGTCAGTGTCACAGATAAAATATGGTTTTTTTTCTATAACAACACCATATTTTTAGTTTTCAGGTAGGTGCCTATCTTAAATATCTAACTAACCTTGTCTATCTAACTTTGAGTATTTACCCGATATTATACAAAGATTTAACTTTTTCAGTTTTAATTAAGGCGTCAATTTTTTTAGCAACACAAAGACTAGAAAGTTAACTTATCTTCGTAGAAAAATGGACATACCTTTTGCTTCTAATAATACAGGCTAATATCTAAATCAAATTCATTTATTCAGGCTAATAAAATTATAATTAACATATTTTCAAAAGCGAACAAAACACAGTATTATAGTTCACAATATATCATGAGAAATATATTAAAGAAACTAACATTAAATAATTACAAGATAAAAAGAACTTTTTAAATACAACATTTTTAAATTTTCGGTTGAATCATATAAACTTGACTTGACTAGCTTAAACGATTAAAAAAATTTGTACTTGATAGAAATACTGAATAAGAATACAGAAACGTCATTTTGACATTTTATATTGATTTCCATAGTAACGCACGTATATATTAATAATTTAGTTGCTAGGACCCCAGACCCCTAGCCACCAATAATGGTGTCAAAATAACTTTTCATACAAAACAGAATTAACTGAAAATGAATTCAATTCTACTTAAAGATGTCTAAAAGTATTAAAAGAATGAATTGGCATCGTGTTCTGATATATTCTAAAAGTTTGAAATGTCTAGCTAAGTCTTTAAGTAGAATTGAATTCATTTTCAGTTAATTCTGTTTTGTATGAAAAGTTATTTCGACACCATTATTAGTTGCTGGGGGTCTGGGGTCCTTGCAACTAAATTATTAATATATACGTGCGTTACTATGGAAATCAATATGACATGTCAAGTACAAAACGTTTAAGCTAGTCAAGTCAAGTTTATATGATTCAACAGAAAATTTAAAAACGTTGTATATAAAAAGTTCTTTTTATCTTGTAATTATTTCTTTATTTTTCATATCATGATATTATGATCGTCTTGACTGTGTAATTTATAAATTTTAATAAATTGAAATAAATAAATTTTAATTATAATAAATTTATTCAATATTGCAGTATGAAGGTAAAAGTATTTTTAATAATATCCCAAATCTGTTCTAGTGAACAATAATTGTCCAAAAAGATGTTACGATATTAGGTCGAGGAGACTTCTTACTCTAGTAATATATTTTCATTTTGTGTTGTCGTTAGACAGGTTAAATGCACAGTGATTCAAATTCCGGACAGTTTGTTCGAGATCTCGTAAAAAACGAGAGAAGGTAATTAATTGCTCGTTCTTGAACCCCAAGGATCCGGCCCATTAAGAGGGCTGCGTGTCCTATCCTAGGCGGAGGGTGGAATCATTATTATCATATCATAACCATAAATTCACTTCGGCTTATCGGGGTCCAGTTACGTTGCGCTATAAAAAATCTAATATCAAACATTATGTCATAATAAAAAAACGCAATTCGCCGGACGTCATTCGCTTGACAGGTCGTTAAGGCGGGGTGGGGGAGGCGGGGTATAAAAATCACACTTCGTGAATATTAATAAAAACAGTAAAAAGTCATATAAAACTCACTGCAATTCCATGGTTTACTGCGAAACTTAACGTAAAACGTTTCCAAGAGAAGTGTGTACTAAATAAAATATGAATTCTCACTCTACGCGTTTGAAAGAGCTTTTTACATTTAGATTGAACTCTTTATATACGGGTGATTTTTATCTACAGAAATTTATACAGTAAAAGAAATAGAAGCAATATTAAACATACATAATTTTGAAAACACTTCTGAGAAAATATATTATAAGTAATAGAAAAATCGGTACTGTTCGGTTATCAGGAATACAGCGGAACACACATTTTGAAAATAGCCGATAAACTGGATTATTTGTTCCGCAGGAATCGAACCTGCATCTCTCGGATATCGCGCTCATGGACATATAACCATTATGCTAAAGAAGTCATACTTAACTCATTCGCTGCTGACTATATAATGATTTTTTAATTAGCACCTTTAATATGCACGTTAATTACATCGAACGGCCGCCTGGTCATTACGCGCATGTGCGTCTTCAGCGTCCAAAGTATTAATTGTGACAAGTTTTAACTAATGGCTTTTAATAATCACTGAAGTTTATAATTAGAATGTTACATTCTTAAATCTTGTGAATAATTATTCGTTGAATAAAAAAATAATTAATTAGAAGCAATATTAGTAAAAAGAGTAATTATGAAGAACCTACATGGATGTACGCTGAATGTGTAGTAGACTTGATCACTACCAGAGCCGAATAAACTCGTCAAAGCATATATATCAAGTCAGGCCATGGACGAGTTAACTCGGGCGTTCTTGTAAACGTCATAACTTCTGAATAAACTGTTTATGTATATTTTTGAAACAATATTTATAATTTTAGTGTGAAAATATTCACGATAAACTCGAAAAACATGTTGATTTGTTAAGTTTTCACAAATATTTATCATTATGTTCATATTTAGTATTTTATTTCAAAAATAGCTGGCCTACAATTAGTGTACACCAAGTAAAAATTAGCTGGCAGTAAAAAGGTAAATTATTCAATTTCCCTTTCTAAATGAAATTGATTCGTACTGGGTCTTCTTTTGGGGTAACCATTAAACTATTCTTCTACTGTGTCAAGCATCTACTATGTGTAAGTAAAGTGCCCTGATTTCTGAGTCTGCTTTGACGAGGAATGAGCTTAAGTTAATACTGAGGCTAAGAACAGGGCACACCATGGGCAAAAGATTTGATGTCCTCATGGGAAGAAGAGAATCGCAGCTCTGCGATGAATGTCATGTTTTAGAGAACATTGTACATATAGCTCTGCAATGCCCCAAATATGAAATTCACCGAGTACAGCTGCGAATTGCGGATATCTATGAGAATGTTGACGAATTGAAGGGTGTCCTGGCGGTGGGTAAGACGGAAACAGAATAGGCGTGAGGACCTGATCGACGGATCCCCTTCTAAAAGAGAAGAGGCAATATGACAGCGAGTCGCAGTCAAAGCCTCGGTAAAATCACAAAAAAAAAAATGGAAAATACGTATCAGTTTAAAGCACGGAGATCACAACTTCTATTTCTCTCATTCCTGCCGCAGGCCATGTAAGCTGGTTATGAATTTAACAATACGAATGATGTATGCTCCAAAACACGATGAAATTATATTATATACAGTTAACGCTTTAAATATGCATATTAAAGACTCAATTCACATATTGTAGTTAAAGTATTAAGAAGTTAAAAAATATTATTAATCGCACGTTAATATGATAGCTTTGGTATTTATAAGCGTGTCCGGAAACGTATGCAGTTCGTCGTAGCACACTTCACCGTAAAATGTTGTATCGGAAATATATGGCCGTATATAAAAGACCGTCCAACTTCTTTGGGTCATATAGTACTGACATAAAATTCATGTCTAAATAAAACATGGTTCTTGTCGGTTTACACTTTACAGGAAACTAGCAGCAAACAAATTTTGAAAATAGCCGATATACTGGACTATTTGTTAGGTTAGGTTAGGTTTTCATTCTTGAATTTTGCCAAAATCAGTTATGAAATTGAATTAATGTTCATATTGAATCTAATAAAATTGGAGACCGTATAGTATACGGCGGTGGCGAAGGGTGGAGGTGGGCTGTTAAAATCCGACATAAATAGTAAACAATAAACTTTGTCAGTCATACGTATTTGTTTTCATTGAACTAAGTCTACAATTTACAGATGGTGTAGATAATTTTTTTTAAATCAATTAAACATTGTGAAAACCAAGCCATAATAGATATTAGTCAAAGTTAGTCTATCTATAAAATGTTTAAAATTAAGCCATTAAACCATACATAATTTTGGATATCTTATAAATAGAATAACATTTTTTATCTACTATGATTGGTTTAGTGTAATATGTATTCTTAATTCAACGAAAACGAATAAGTAAGTATAAATGAAAAAAAATGCACTATTTTGTTAAATTGCCTATAAAATACCAATAACAGTATTATAGTTTGGTTCAGGCAAGGTTTAATTGATTTTTAAAAACTAACCAACATCATCTGTAATTTGTAGTCTTAGTTCAATAAAAACATATGCAAATGACTAACAAAATTTAATGTGCACTATTTATGTCGGACAGCCTACCTCCACCCTTTGCCACTGGTATACGGTCATCTTTTTCCGATAAGAAAGCTCACGGTGAAATGTTTTACGTACAATTTACATGTAACCATTTATAAGTCGTTTAAAAAAATCTGCTTGTTTGATTCTGCGAAAAATTTCTTCAAATATTCTCATGTGAGATGATAATATCCTCTCAACTTTCAACTCAAGCTGAAGGAAATACGGAATAGTATCTATATTTTTCATTCAAATAAGAGGAAGTACGGGGTAGCGTGTTCGTTTATTGATATGCTATCAATATGTAAAGTGCCTCTTCAACCCTTCACATTACGACTTTTCAAGTCCCTTGCAATTCAGAGTATTAAAGGAATATTACGAAATAGTCTTCGCAAGATGTATGTATGGCTTTCGAGCGATTGGAATAAATTTTCTTATTTTTAACTCACGCCAAAGGTATGGGACGAGGTCGGAAAAAGCATTTCGATTTACGCTTAAATTAAGGCAACCGAGAATCGTAACACGATCGCAATAATAATGGAATATTATTAAGTGGTCTGAGATGGATAAGCATAATATTTATTAAGTGAACTATTGGTCTGTTTCATTTTTGAAACCACGTGGTTACACTTAAATTCATTCATTTACTCACATAAGATAACATTTAAAAATGCACAGTCCTAAATAACTTAAGCAGGCCCGATTTTGGCAATAAGAAAGCTCATTTTACAACGTTTTTATTAGCTCGTATTCTTGTTTGTCAGGTGGTTATTTGTCCAGTACAAATCTTTCAATCGATTTTTAACTAACTTCCCGACTAACTAGACATTTGAAACTTTTAGAATATATCAGAACACGATGCCAATGCATTTTTTAATACCTTTAGCCATCTTTAAGCAGAATTGAATTCATTTTCAGTTAATTCTGTTTTGTATGGAAAGTTATTTCAGAAAAATCTATTAAAAGTAATTTAAAAAAATTAAAGACTATTATTGGTTGCTAAGGGGGTGGTCCTAGCAACTAAATTAATATTTTGGTGTTGAGGATGATGATGAAGAGGTCGACGATGTATACAGGAGCGAGTTTTATTGGCAGCGTAATGGTTGGTACAATAGTATGTTACAGAAGTTATGTTACAATACTAAACTTATGATAGGTACGGATCCGAGATCCCCACCTCGGTACAATCAGATGTTGGGCGAAACGATATAAAGACTGCAATGGTAACCGACTGGAAACGTATCTTCGAGTGACATTTTAATAAATCATTATTCGTTATTTATACAGTCAAAAGTAATACATAAACATTATTCCCGTACATGATTATATTGAACGAGTCAGCGGTTTAAATACAAGTAGCTTGTGAATTTTATTTATTATTACAGTCATAATATAATATGATACTATGGGAAAGGATTATTCGACTAATTTTCCATTGCGATACCGTATTTCATATCGCCAATCAATCTGCTGATCCAACTAAACAGTAAACTTGTTTACCGTTATATGAGTCGCTGAAAAATTATTATTGCGGTCGAATAATTTGATACATTAAAAAATAGATATTTGATCACTAATATACTGACAGCTACAAATATATACGTGCGTTACTATGGAAATCAAAATGAAATGTCAAAATGACATTTCAGTATTCTATATTTGTTTGTTTTTTATTTACTTCATATCAAGTAAAGGTTTGGGCATATTGAGCATAATAATTCAACAGAAAATTTAAAAACGTTGTATATAAAAAGTTCTTTTTATCTTGTAATTATTTTATATAAACATATTGTTTTCATAAATTAACTATCTTTACTTACTTACCTACTTTGATTTATAATACAAAAGCCGATCGCCAATAATAGCTCAATTGGGAAAGCGCATCAGTGAGTATCAAAAGTTAAAATTGGTCACAATTAAGTATGACTCCTTTAGCATATTGGTCTATATGCGTGGGCGCGATACCCGAGACATGTAGGTTTGATTAATGCGGGGTGTCTTACTTTTTTCAGAAAGATTTTTTCTATTGGTTATAATATATTTTATCAGAAGTGTTTTCAAAATTATGTATGTTCAATACTTAGAATATTACATTCTTAAATCTTGTGAATTATTTGTTGAATAAGAAAAAACAGTTTATTAGATTATTTAATAATTGCTATATTATGTATCTTGTTTAGAAATCATTAACTATTCCACTAAAATGCAAATATTGATATTTGTCTAATTATTTATTTTTATTTATTTAAGTTTACTAGACGATTTTAAAGTATAAACAAATACGGAAATATTACCATAAACAAAATTAAAAATTGTTGGGTGAAATAAGGCCATTAGCGATGAGCTTAAAGCAATCGGAAAAATAAAATTGTATGTTTGTAAACAGTGTTAATTGTATGGGAGTAACAACCGATGGCGTGGTAGTCTTATTTTTCTGATAGGAGCTTTTAGTTTGATCATGAAAGTTAAACTTTAATACTGTTCATCATTATTTAAATATATTTAAACAAAATGATAATAATTATAAATTTATTATTAGCGTGTAAAAATACTATTAATATTATTAAGAGCATACTTCAGTGAAATGGCAAATAATTTTCAACTATAGCTGCGACGAAATTTTGGACTCGCTGGCAATCGGAGAGCGAAAGTCAAGCTACGGGGGTATTAATTCTTAAATCGTGTAAAGATTACTAAAAAACGTTACCCATTTACTTGAAAAAGAAAACACGTCAATGAATATTTTATTATTGTTACTAATAAAACAATAAACAGGACATTAAATGGACGCATGTTGAATTTTTATGACAAATTATGTTTTGTTCTGCAGGCGTCGTTTGCGCAATCTTCGCGTCGCGTAGTCACGATCCTTTTAGATTTAGACCGTGCCCCAGCTGAAATATAGCCTTAATAATTAATGCAATATGTTTCAAATTCAATCATAATATATTTCTATACATACTACACTCATTGTCACCACGCAGGCACTTTAATAATATTAATTAACATGTTATCATTCAACCATGATGGGATAAACAAGCAGTTACGATAGAAGCAAAGTAACGTCAAGACGCAGTGTGATTCATACAGAAATTATCGTCTGACGTTCGTTGCGCTAAATCTGCTATGGTTTGACCGAACGTCGCGTCCACTATCTGTCATAAACTCATAATCTTCATCGCAAGAGGAAAGCGTAACCGTGAGAGCGATAATCGAACAGTCAGCATACTAATGTGTGAGTGCGTGAACCCGGAATCTGCTCCAGCAATACAGCCGATTAACATAAAGGTTAGTGCCTGGACTGAATCCTGTTTAAACCGCCCTCCCCCAGCATCCAGAATCCAATCCAAAATTTTAATGTCTTAATTCAATTAAATCCCGTGACTGCGACACATTTTTTCGAATACCTTCTTCCAACAGGTACTATTTGCAACTGGTAGATACAGCGCTGATAAAATCAATTCTGTTTGGAGCATCTCTCACAATCCCTTTCATTTGAAACCGCGAAAACCTATCACCACTGCAATACTTTCCATAATAACATTGGCTGAAAAAGTTTTCGTGTCGAGGTGCCGTCTCTTTGTGGTTGTTTCACCCCGCGCCCCCTTATTCGAAACCAATTTACGCCTCAATTATTATCCACAAACAATGTCAGTGCCCGGGGTGATCGTTCGCATTTTCAAAAGGGGAGAATTTATGATTCAATATGATACAAAACAATCACTCTTCTGAACCTCGAAAATGAACGAAATGAGTAATTCAAATCGTTCACGATTCTAGATCAGCTTAAAACTGGCAACACTAAAAAACTTACACAACACACCAAAATCACAGATAGAAACGCAAAAGCCTATCACCACAGACAAAAACATTGGCGGTAGTTTTGGTTCATGACATAATGCAGAGCAAGGTATAAAACGAAAAACCTCCTGAATGCCTTCAAATGCTACCAATATTGAACACGCGTTACGGTTACATGACAAACTTTAATGGTTATTAAGATATAAACGTAAATATTGAAAATATTAACATTATTGTCTAACACGTATTTAAATTTATCCCATATTTCTTCAAACTCAAGAATCATGAAAGTATATTTTTTTATATTAGTGACAAAAATTTTCTGTTGAACAAAAGTAAATGAGACAAAGGAATACTTAATATTTAGGCAATGCTTTTTTGGGAATAATTTCTTCTAAATTAATTTTTGATTGTGCCTAAAACTTTAATTTTAACTCAATTCAAGTATTCAACCAATACTCCCCGTAAATAAATAATATGTATGTCAAAATTCTAGGCACAGTAAAAAAGCGATCCAATAAATATCAGAGCGTAGTATGGTGAGCTGGGCATAATGCGAAAGAAAACAGTATGATCTAATAAGGGAACAATGGTGACCAATGTAATAGAGTAAAACGCTGAATGGAAATGGTCTGCACACATAGGTTGAAGAAGGGACAATCATTGCATAAATCGATCGTCCAATGGTATCCAATTGGTAATAAATGTACAAAAAATAAACGTAGATGCCTCTGAATCGCCGCCAATTAAGTGGTAAGGAATGGAAGACTTTTAACTAGATGATTATTTAGATACTAGAGATAGGCCATGAGGCCTAATGAAAATACTGTAGTAAAACAGCAGTGTAATTAGTAATAAAAGTGAAACAATGATACACAGACCTTGAAAAAATCACATAAATATATTGTGTCCTCACCGGAAATCAAACCCGAAGCCCCCGAATGACAGTCCAGTGACTTAAGCATTGGAGTACAACTGCCACAAACTAATATGATAGGTAGATACCTGAGATACGATTAATATTCGTGTAATAATTATCAAATATTTAACAAACGTAAGGAATAAGCCACAAGAAATAATATATGGGTAATTGAGCAAATGTTGGACTTCGAAATAGAGGGTCCATTGGAGGGTCCCGACAAAACCGCCCGAACATGTCACCCAGACATTGCCGCCAAAACAATTTAGAAATGAGACAATTTTTATTTTTACATATTAATATTATATTTTAACACACAAATAAAAAAAACATACGAATAAAGATAAACAAATTGTAGATATTCCAGGTATTGCATTAAGGAACTCAGTTATGTATAAGCTATGCAGCTGCATCGGATTAAACACGTATTATCGGCAATTTTTTGTTTTTAGTACTAAGTGTTTAGTACTGATGATTTTAAGATGTATTCTACCAACAGCTGCAACGGATTAAATCTCAAATTACACTGATTATCGTAAGTATGTAAATTTATATCGATACGCAATACGAGAAACCAAAAAAGCACTTTGTTTATACATTGTTGTATTTTTT
This sequence comes from Rhyacophila brunnea, assembly GCF_057557595.1. Taxonomy (NCBI): domain Eukaryota; kingdom Metazoa; phylum Arthropoda; class Insecta; order Trichoptera; family Rhyacophilidae; genus Rhyacophila; species Rhyacophila brunnea. The sequence goes on along the minus strand of NW_028232882.1, from coordinate 1,397,299 downwards.
GCGGGCGGTTTTGTCTAGGCGAATTGGTTCGGGCGGTATTGACGAGCACTGGTACGGGCGGATTTAATTTGGCGGCAATATCTGGGCGGCAATGTTCGGGTGGTTTTGTCTAGGTGCCTCGAAATATAGATGGGAAAGCTACATCGCTCGACAACCGATCATCGCAGGACAAATATTATTAGAACCCAGGATAAATTAAAAGGCTTGATTGATGAGATAATCACGATGGCCTTCACACAGCAGTGAATCAAGAAGAGTTGAGATGTTTATGACGATGCCATAAAATAAAACCATCCGGGAAATTGGTTTAGATAGAAAACTACTTTTTTGCGGTAGGGGATGCAGAATTTAAAGTTCCGCTACTGAAGTAAGCTTAAAGCTACTGCCCTTCAGCCCACACTGCCTTAACGACAGTGTCGTCGGCAGCGGGGGATTACGCGGAGGCTTTAATCATCGATTTTTTATTCCCTCCGCGACGTAAATACTAACAGACGTAATCCCCAACTAGACATTGTGCCCTACATTGCGGATTTAAGGCTTTTAATATTTGAAAAAAAAATCTATACTCCCTTGTCCTTCGTTGTCTGAAGATATTTAACCTTATTGGGTTCTTATTATTAAATTATCCGGTATAAAATGTAATTGATGTATGTTGAAATGAAAAACTGAGGAGAATTAATTATCGATGGGTCAGTACTGGTAAAACATCCTATGTCCAGTTTTTACCACTATTTAGTTATTTCATAAAAAGCCCTCAACCACTACTACACCATATTATATTATTATATTGTATGGCCGAAATAATATTATTGACTCATTCAAATAGGTACATAATATGTCCAGTTTTTACAGCAATTGAATTATTTTATATGAAATGCCATTATGTTTATGCTGTAAAAATATTGTATAGTTGAGAATATTTTATTAGTACCCAGATATCATATCTTCTGCTTTCATAGCAATTGAGTTATTTCATACAAAAACGTGCATGTACTATATCGTACTACATTCACATTGTACAATAATACATATAGTATTTTTTTTTGACCATGTCCGATCCTAATAAGATCATATGGCCCTCCACAGAGTGGGGGTTTGTATTATCAGATTTTGTTTTTACAAGAACTTGATGTCAGCCACTTGCTCAACCTATTAGATCCATACTCTGACTCATACACAAAATTAAAAAACAATATTGTGTACTTGCCAGACCCAGGATTCGAACCTGGGATCCACGATGCTATAGGCCGACGCTATCGTAATAATAATTATAGTATAGGTAGTTGAGAATACATTATTGACTCGTTCAATATGTACATAATATCAATGAATTAATCCACATATGTTGTATATCCAGTTTTGATACGTTTTATAAAAAAATGAATTTAAATTGTTCAAATTCATTTAAAATTGAAAGCAAAATAGATATACATATTAGATATATTTGAATGAGACAATAGTACCAAATATTAACGTACAATATTAATGTCACACAATTCATACAAAGTTGTCAAAAACGGTGAAGATACCGTGATCCTAACAGCTAGCAAACACTGTCTCATACCAATATCTCGAGTGTGAATAGCGCTGTTGCTTAGATACTGTATTTAGTCAGCTGTCCGGATACTAGATACTCCAGGTTGGCTGAGATCTCTAAGTTTCGGGCAGCTCCGTGTCAAAACCCCAGTATCGGATATATGAATCCTCCGTGTGAAATCGCTGTGAGTTTTGACTCTTTTTTATTAATTAATATCATATTATGATAACAATATTATTACCAGTGCAAAAACAAACAACTTGGTATTTTCGCACGCTGCGTAGTGTAATAATATCAAATATCCAATAAACCAGAGACGAAGCATATTCAAAAATAGACGCGGGAAAAGGAAATGGGTTCTGAAAAATATAACGGAGTGGCTTTTGAAAAACAGTTGAATATACTACTAGCCCTAGAGACACGAACTGAAATGCCACGAAAATATTTTTGAAATAGGCAAAATAATAAACAAAGCCTGAAACTTTATTTGTATTTCGACGCACCGTGTTGACGGGAATTGTTTTCTCTAGAGTCTACGCAGGGATCGACAAGTGTTCAGGAAATAGATATGAAGAATAGAATCGTATTCTGCTGTAATTAAGTTAGTATCATATGAAACATCGTCTCCGCCTGTCACGTTACATAAACATACCTAAACCAAAACTAGGTAGGGTTAGTCAAGAAGAAAAATACAGAAGATCCCTCACACCAAAATGCAACGGTTGCGTCAGAAGAGAAGGCCGTTCGATCCCTTTGATTTGATTACATTAACCTTGACTTTACAGATAGACGGATTTCTTTGCTAATCAGTTTACCTTGACGGTTGCTTTCGCACGGCATACTTTTAGATTCGAACGAACAAAATATTGCACATAACGACATGTCGCCACTTTTTAGACACCCCCGACTGCTTTGTATTATTGCTGTCATGTTTAATAAAAACAATGTGTTTGGACCAATTATAGTAGCGCTAATCCTATACACATTATCTTCAGACCATCAAAGCGTCAAGACTTGCACTAGTTTGACACATAGTATCATAACCCCCACATCCTGAAGCGGCCCCCCAGGCTTGGATCTTTGGCGGCCCCCCTACTTGTCGCTAAAGATAAAGGAAGAGTGACGCTATACAGTAGCGTTTTCCAAATGGTGTAATTTAATTATTTAATATATTAATAATAAAATTAATGTGTATATTTAGTTTTTTTTTGTATACTATTTTATTACATCTTGGTATTTTAATTGTGAAGTTATCGAGTATCGATACACAATTAAAAATTGTATCTTACAACCACATACTTTTAAATAATAACAATATTTTTTACTATTAGAGAAAAATTCTGATGTGTGTTTATATCATTTATCTGGTCGACTCGCTACGCCGGGCCCTTCTCGAGCCCGGGCCCCCAGGCTAAAGCCTTGTTAGCCCCCCCTTTGTGGGGGCCATGCATCGCGTCATCAAAGAAGTAATTCAATTACTATTTACGGTTTATCCAATGCTGCATAAATCAATGTTATTCATAAACAATCATAAACCCATTACCACACAAGTACAGTGTATCCGTGTGAGTGATCTTACTAGTTGTATGAGTATGGGGATACGGAGCCTGCCCAGTGCGCCCAGCATGTCAACATTAAAGGTCAGTGTCTGGATTGAATCCTTGTATAACCCCTCCAGGATCCAAATCATCCCCTTTTCTACAGTCTACTAAAAAGCACCGCCAAAATAAGCGATTCAATTTATCAATTATTCGTTAAAAACAAATAGTTACATAATATAATATAGATAGAATTATTATATTGGTAAAGTAATATTATGTTTTTTATATCCATTTTAATGTTTGCTATTCAAAAAGCTCTGTCGTAAGCTTCTCAAATTTTTGGTGTTACACTGAAGTTTTCACTCTTTATATTCAGTCTATAAAAAATAATTAAATTAATCAGAATAATAATACGATAATGCAAGCGATGAAATTTCTTTAGTCAAAACCAATTTGTACAACGTGGAAGAGGGCCATAAGGAATGCCACTTTTTCATATTTTTCCGATCCCTGGGCTACAGCCAGGGGATTCGATGCCCCAGTTTGATCGGCAGCCTGCGGAGCGGGCGAACCGAGGGCGAGGCGAAAGGTAGGGGTTAATAAGGTGGCGAATGAGGGGATGAGAGCACGAAAATATTTGCTTTTCTACAAACATTTTCAATCAGCTTCGACCACAATCCAGCGGAAGGCAGCACTGCAATTTCCAGTGGACAGGATGAAAGTTTTATTCTTTTTTCTTTAAGTAAACATGAGCTTGAAACATAGCTCTGCTTGTTGCGAAAATAAGCTTTAAAGAAGACAACAAAAATAAACAAATAAACACAGTGTGCGTTCAAAGGAAATAGTTCCAGTTTGATATTAAAATTTGTATAATTAATATTATGACAAACAATAAATAAAACCGGATATGTCATATTATGTTTTAAAGTTTTAACGAGTAATTCTGTTAATCTTCTTTCTTTAATTTCAGTTTTTATTAATTATAAAGAAAATATTTTTTGAAACTATTCCTCTGTCTATTGCATTGACAGGATTGACACTAATTTTCATTTATGACATACATATTATATACAGCAGTTTTGTAATTATTTACGATTCTTAAAAAGTGTACATTTATGTTAAGTATTAAGGGCGGACGTGCTCAGCGTGGGTAAAAATGGAGCTTTTTTTTATATTTTCAAAGCATGATCCTGGACATTCCTTAAACGTTGTAGATAATCTATTTATATAATTTTGAAGCCTTATCATCCTTTATATTTATTTTAAACATTTGATGACTGCATAAAGTATTTTTATTACATACAATAGTATTTTTTTAAACCTCTCGCTCTAATGTTTTAGAATATAGTCATATTTCAGTACATAAATGTGCAATGGTGTTAAGATTTTTTACATTTATTAATTTTTAAACGCATTTATAAAACCATTAGTATAATATATATCGACATTATTATAGTGAACTATTTACGATAAAAAATATATTGATAATCTCTGTGATCCCAAATTTGACAAGAATTAGGCATTTTATTATTGAAAAAAAGGGTAAGATTTACACATTTTATGATAATTCTAAAGACACAAATTATAAGCTATGTCTTTGACCATTCAAGTGTGATAAACATTCTACAAATAATGATTGCTTTATAATAATTATTGACCTAAGCATAAGGTAGTGTTTTTTTGAAATACGCCATTTCTTTTGGCATTCCCCAGTGGTTAAGCTACAACATACGGCCGTAGCCATAAATTGACAAACTAAAACTGGAGTAGGGAGTAAAAACATGTTAACGCGCGAGTTTGAACATGTACCTAACCGGAAAAAAAATCTTTTTTTTTTAAACGGAGGTTTAGTGACCTACGCTGAGCATGTCCCCCCTTAATAGACGGCAATATTTGTTTGGAAACTCTTAAAGTAGTAGTATTATTTATTATACATTACAATATTAAGACGTAAGTATTTTGTTGAAACAAAAATACGAATTGTATTAAGGCATTAAAAAAAATATATGCAATTTACTATTAGGTACTGGTAGGTACTAATAATTTACGTCTGCTAAAATGGAAATCAAAATAAATAGTTTAACATTTATCGTGTGTGTTCGCCATACATACAGTTTTTATAATATATTTTATAAATAAATATTATTTATATATATTATTTGGAGATTAAATGTTTAATAATAAATTAATAAATGTAAAAAACTAAAACGATATTTAGTGTTTTAATCAATCGCTATAGATGCGCAAGATGGCCGAGAGGCTTACGCGTCGGGTTTTGATGTTTTAGGTCCCAAGTTTGAACGTTGGGTCTGGCAAATACACAAATTATTGTTCTTCAATTTGTGTTTGGAGTCATATAGATTGATAGGTTGAGCAAGAGGGTAACATTCGTTTCTGGTAAAAACAAAAATATGTCCAAACCTTCACTCTGTGGAGGCCCATATTATGATCCTATTAAAATAGGACATGGTCAAAAGAAGAATAATTGATATTGCATTTTAATGGATAGTTTTACTTATGATTGTAATACAATTATTCTTCTTCGGCCATATCCGGCCCTTAATTGGAGCATATGGACACCTCGAGGCGCCTCCAAGAATCCGTCGCTCGCCAGTCTTCTTGCATCGTTATAGGTCAAAGCAACATCCCTTGGCCCTACAGTATATACTCTATAGATAGCATTTAGTGGCCTTCCAGGACTATCAGCGTAATGAAAGGTTGCTTGAGGCGTTCTCTTATGTCCTCGTTGCTCCCAAAGTCGTACTACAGCACACCCAGTATCCGTCACAAACATTTGTTTTCGAAGTTCAGTATACGGTTACTATGAACCTTCGGAAAATGCCATAATTCGCTACCGTAAAGCAGCACCGTCATAATTCAAGTTTCGAATAGGCGGCATTTGGTTTAGATTAGATAGTTATATTGATAAATATACCTATATTTTTCTTGTTAAAAATACCAAAGTATATGTTTTTGCACAGCGGAATCTGCGTCACCGGAAACACTGTTGAAACAACCTGTTTTATGAGATATGATATTTAGACGGGCAACAAACAGTATGATATCAACGGTTAGAATTGAAATTCAAAATGATGACTGATAAATTGGAAACAGCCGAGTACGTCAGGCCATTAATAAGGCTGTAGTTTCCTCCAAACAAACCCCGCCCCGTTCGATCGACAACAATAGTTATAATGCTAGTGTATCAAATCTTATCAGATCCTTCCGACATTTCCCGTACGGCCGATTCGAAATGTTAATTTCCCATTTATTATGAACAACCCCCAACACAAACTTCATCGGAAAATGAAGGGACACTTTCAATCATAGTTATAAATGTAATGTCTTATGTCCAAAAAATATTGAACTACTTACAACATTAATTGGCAAACTTTTGAGTTATATAAAAGCATTGACATAATTATAGGAAGTTGAAATACGACATACATAGTGCACAAATACTTTGTTTTTATTAAACCATACGTAAACAAGGTTTATTCGTCATTTTTATTATTTAAAAAAAAGTGAGGTTATTTATCACTCGGCAGTGTTTTTGTATTTCAAATAATTCCAGAGTTGCAAAAATGTGTCAAATATAATATTTTCACAGGATTTTAGGACAATAATTTAATAATAATGACGAAGAGGTTTACTAAACGAGTAAGTAAATGCATCAGTAGCTTGATGCTGAGTACCTCTGCTTCACAGAAGTACATTGGAACATGTATATGTCTGAAAGCGATTGAAGACACATATCCATATTCCAATGTACTTCCATGTAGCGGAGGTACTCAGCATTTACCCACTAACCAAATGTTTTTTTTAAATTGATTTTTTACCCAGTCTCTCAAAAGGTTACCGACCACAAAAATTAAATTAAATTAAACTCTAAATCCAAGCCATTTTAGATAATAGTCAAAAAATATTCATTTATTTATTAAATACTTATCTAAAATGATGCCATTAAACCATACACAATTTTAAATATTTTATAGATATAAGAATATTTTTTATCTTCAGTTGTTTAGTCTAAGCAGGTTTTGACGAATTATATCACTAACATATTAATAATAAAATGTCAAAATGTTATTTTGCATATTACAATATGTATTCACTTACGTATATTTGTCTTACTAAGGTTAAACATATAAATTAATAATAAAATGAAATATAAAAATATTTGTCAGCTGTGGGATTCGAACGTTCGCAGTTAATATTTATTATATTTTTTATAATATTAATAGATAATAGCCATTAAAATATTATGGTGATAATATTAAATTATTGAAATAGTTTTATCGATTCTCTTCACATTTATATTGATAATACATTGATTATTACATTATTCTGGGGCTATTTCTGTAGAATCGCGTAAGTTCCTCCCGTGAATCATTGCAATCGTTTAAAATTTAAAATTTTTGTTTTTATTATGATAGTGCAAGCATCGTTTGTTGAATATTATTATGTGAAATACGAAGCTTACTACATTATCAAACTTCGTGGACATGCTCCATAAAGAATAAAACCATTTTGCTTGGAACTATAAAGGGGAACCATAATGCATATAAAAATAAATATGGAGATGGCATTCGCGAGAAATGGCCGGCGAATTTGCCGGATTCAAACCGATTTCGCATTTGTTTGAAATAATAAAAAATATAAACAAACAAAGCCTAAATTCCCTGTCGCTGAAAAATAGCCCAAAAAAGTCAGGCCCTGCAAATAGGGTGTTTTTTTCATAAGGAATAATTTTTGAATTGGTAAACAAAAAAAGGGTATTTCAGTCATAATTCCATATTTCATAAAAGCGAATGCATTTATTATACGTTGCTTTGATGCAACGATTGTTAAAATTTTGTAAGCGCTGCTATATATTTTTTTATTCAGATTAGTTTTTTTTATTTAGCTCTACTTGAGAGTTATTTTCATTGGAAATCACAGACTGGTTTGACATTTTTTATGCTCATCCAAAATGAATTCTTAATATATTACAGCAGGCATTTTCTAACATATCACTTAACATCCAAAAAGAGCTAATAATTGTGATAAATATATCATCATTATCACAGCACGTATTCCGGTGGTTAATTATCTAAATAAGTTAACCGTCTGAACTGTCAAAAAGTGCTATTTTTTAACAGCTCCTGTCTTGACTGTGTTAACTTGTAGAGCGAGACAGAGTAAGTCAATTTTAAATATTGAGAATTGAGATGCAAGGTCTGACTGTTTTGAAATATGATGACATTACGGCCGCCGTCTTAATTTATAGTTCCCCGCGAGCTGTCAAATGTCGTATGTAGTAACATAATATTTGTTTTACTGCAATAATTACATTTTATGCTGCAATCGCAAAGGCATGACTAATAAAATTGTATTTTATGTTGATATGTCTGACGTGTTAATACAAAATGTTGGGTTCGGTCTAATCCACTAGTACGAACATACCCGAATTTGACTGACATGTCTACCAAGCTAAATTTTCGACGTATTACGAATTAGAGATAGCCGCCGATAACCGCGTCGTGTATGGAATGCCTTCCGTGTTGATTTGGACTAATGAAAATAACGGCAACGTGCCAAACTGTTAAGATTTGACCCACAGAGCCATTGAATATAATGAGACGGAACACAGACTTACGATCAAATTAGGTGTAGGTAATTTTAGTTGCAGCAAATATCATTACATCCATGGTTTGCCAGTAGTTCAAAATACGCATTTTGAGTTAAGTATTTCATTCCATGATCAATTAGTTCATTATGTAAATAAATTGTATGTAATTTACCAACACAAGCCCTAACATAAATAAATGGTAAACTATTGTAGGTAAGTATGTAAAATTCAGATCAACATTACTTAAAATCACAAAATCTGTAGACATGTAAACAGTGCAAAACCGTCAACGCCGAGGTAAATTTCCAGGGGTGCGCCTAACTTTAAAATGCCTTGCATTAGTGTTACAAGCGTAAATAAATCTTATCTTGATCTAATTATCATCATTTAGAGTAGTTAGTTAGATCATGGTAACGTCATTTGAACTAAACTTCACAATATTTTTTTTTCGACCATGCCCGATCCTAATAAGATTATATGGGCCTCCACAGCGTGGAGGTTTGTATTAACATATTTTGTTTTTACTAAAAATGTATGTCAGTCGATTTGCTCAACAATATGCGCCAACGTACAGAATGTTTATTTTTCGGTTGCTTTCGATTCAGTTTGTGTTCTGATACAAAAAATTATAGGTTTGTTAGTAAGTACCTACAAAGTATATGGAAAAATACTTTGTAAGTACTAACTGGAAAATGTACATATGGATTGCCAGTGAATTACATATTCTTTAAACAAAAACCATCATTATTAAATTTGTCGTCAAATATTTTCATGACTCGGAGCGTGATCCATATTATTTTATCGTCAGATAGTTTTTCAGCCAAGTTCCAACCATTAGTCCATTCGCTCCATCTAAATATTATCCTTTCAGAGTTTATTTAAAAGAAATAAAACTCATTCATTAATATGCAACGCCGTGAATAATCCACTTGGCAGTGGGCGGTACAGAGCCGTATTCATTTTTCGACTTGAGGCCGCAGCTCTCATGCTGCTTTGATTTTGACAAAGGTCGTATTTTTGTAATTTTATTTAGGGATCTTTTGGCAACAAAATAGAAACCGCAGATAAAAATAATGCAAAGTGGGGAAGATTTTTTAAATACAGAAATAAAACGAGGGAAATCCTTGAGTTTTTCTTCTTTATTTGGCATATAACAGTTTTTAATATTATATGTGTATATAATATTATGATATCAATGGCAATGACTCCATACGAGGATATTATTTAAACCCTATTTTCTCAAGAAAAATATTTTTTAGTTGCTTATTAATGTATTGAAATAATACCTAACTTCATAACTACCATTGGCGGGTCTTGGCCTACTTCAAAAACTTTCCCCATTCTGGACGATCCAGCACCGACACTCTCCAATTGCTTTGACCGAAATCTCTTGTGGCACAGTCCAGCCATCTCAATTTCACCAATCTATGTCTTCTCTTGCCATCTGGGGTTGCGTATATCCTCCGGCATTCCAGCGCAGTCTCTGCATTTTCTTATTCTAATTCATCTTTTCGCCCCCGCAAAATGTGTATAGTTCCTCATTCATTAGTTTATATTCTACAAAAATAATATAATTTGCACACGATATCTGTCTATAGATGTGTAATATAAATTGATTGAGAACTTACTCATGCGTAGTTATGGCACTAATAGATACAATATAAAAAGACTGCAATTAATTAGGAACATTTCACGCATATAACATAATATACATACATACATACACACGTATTGTAAAAAAACACACACACACACAATGTAAAAACCAGTGTCATATTATTGCATACCCTGGGCTGTATATATTTTAGCCTATCATGTTTACAGCGATGTCATTTTTTATATTAATTTACTTGTGCTGGTTATGATGCCAAATGGTCTCTTGGTCAAGACTCTAAACTATAGAAACAGTATATTTTTTCTAGTCCGAGTTCGAACGCAGTCGTGCATTACTTTCTTTATTATTTATTTTAGTGCCTGTTGCATTTTTTGTGATACATATTTTTATAATATATATATTATTAAAAAGTAAAATATAATAATATGTTCTTTTTAGTAAAATACGATGAACAAAATTCAAATTCGTGTCCAGTAATAATATGGATGTCCTAGAACTTTTTTTTACAGCTTACTTTCTTATCTTCACTTTTTGCCACTGCATGATGGACAAAAACTTTTTTTGAGTAATATACCTAATTAAAATAAAATATGTATAACATGCATTCAACTCAGTAAATTACACAACTATACAAAATAAACCAAAAGCTCAACATAAGCTTAATATAGGTAAAGTTTAATTTTATTATAAGCTTTTATATTATTTCTCCATTCGTACTGATTTCTTAAGGGCGGACGTGCTCAGCGTGGGTCAAAATTGAGCTTTTTTTTCTATTTTGAAAGCATGATCTTGAAAGCAATTAACACATTTGAAGATAATTCTAAAGATACTCATTATAAGCTATATCGTTTTATGGCTACGGCCGTATGTTGTAGCTTAACCACTGGGGAATGCCAAAAGAAATGGCGTATATCAAAAAATCACTACCTTATTCATAGGTCAATAATTATTATAAAGCAATCATTATTCGTAGGATGTTTATTACAATTGATTGGTCAAAGACATAGCTTATAATGAGTATCTTAAGAATTATCTTCCAATGTGTTAATCTTGCCCAATTTTTGATTAATAAAATGCCTAATTCTTGTCAAATTTGGGATCACAGAGATTATCAATATAATTTTTTATCGTAAATATTTTACTAAAATTATCTCGTCATAAATTATACTAATGGTTTTATAAATGCGTTTAAAAATTAATAAATGTAAAAAATCTTAACACCACTGCACAGTTATGTATCGAAATATGACTATATTCTAAAACATTAGATGCGAGAGGTTTAAAAGAATACTATTTTATGTAATAAAAATACTTTATGCAGTCATCAAATGTTTAAAATAAATATGAAGGATAATAAGGCTTCAAATTTATATAAATAGATTATCTACAACGTTTAAGGTATGTCCAGGATCATGCATTGAAAATAGAACAAAAGCTCCATTTTTACCTACGCTGAGCATGTTCCCCCTTAACGCTACAGAGTTGTAACCTTGAAAATACTGGTCCTGTAGCGGCGTTGTAATCTTTGGGGATCGGAATTGAACGGATAAATTCTCCGAAGGCGTCAAACTAAGTATTAAACACCGCAGAACTTAAATCGGGAAATATATTTTAAAGGGAAGATGTTGCCTAAAATTATATTGCCTATGGGCAAGATAAGAGGAACTGATGCGATAAGAAACTCAAATCGCCGGGGGTTTTTGGGAGTGTGAGTCGTTTTAGGTTTCGAAATTAATATACCTACTTAAGGGGTAGTAGATTGTTTGACAAATTCTGACATCCAATTAAATACAACTCGATTTATCAAAAGTTTGAGTAAGCACTGGACCGGAGAAACAATGTAGTTTAATAAGGTCGTATATATTTGGTATCTTTCAATATATTCCAAATATTTTAGAGTTGGTATATACTGTCACACCTGCACCTATGGTTCTTCATCATAATGTCGTTTCGAGTAAGTGGATATTTTATAGGTAATTGATAAGGTACCTACTTCATTTACAGTCGGATTCAATAAAGCACATTTATTATTATATTATTATAGGTTATGTGGCTGTCATCGGATTCTGCCTAGATAATTACTAATTAATTACCATATTTAAATAGCATGCTAATTATATCTAATGGCCACCTAATCGTTACGCGCCTAGCGTGTCTTTAGTGCTGAAAGACTTAAGGCCATACTTCAGCTAGGACACGGTCTAAAACGATCGTGACTACGCGACGCGAAGAATGTGCAAATGACGCGTGCAAAACAAAACATAATTTGTCATAAAAAGTCAACATGCGTCCATTTAATGTTATGTACATTGTTCTATTACTATATTATAATAATAATATATTCATTGACATGTTATCTTTTTCAAGTAAATGGGTAATGTTATTTAGTGATCTTTACACGATCTAAGAATTAATTCCCCTGTCGCCATCACAAAACAAATTGACGTGTTCACAGCTCGACTTTCGCTCTCCGATTGCCAGTCAGTCCGAAATCTCGTCGCACCTATAGATGAAAATTATTTGCCGTTTCACTGAAGTACCGTCTTAATACATATTCATTTTCACTTAGAATCAGTCAGTATACATAATATGATTTCGTAATATTATGAGATAGCGAATCCACAATTTATTGCATAATCATTTCAACATATTAACCCATAGTGCGCCGGTCAATAAATGCCAGGTCATAATTGATAGGACATGTCACTCGATTATAAGTTCCCGTTAAAAATACATCGCACCGAATTGACATTATATTTATTATATTGTATCGATTGTACTTTTGTAATTATTGAAACAGTAAATAAACTTTCGCCTCCTCTATCATCACGAACAACTACTACCGTCTTTCATTTGCAACATCTATCCAATGCCGATGTGGAATACCTATACTTATACACAGTTACTGCAATTTATTTATATAAAGGGGCTCGATATAACAACATGCTGTCTTGCTCCAAAAATAAACCTGGAGAAATCACGTTTTGATTCGAATGCTTCACTTGTTAACACGGTCGAAGGAAAACTTTACTGATCACCTCAGGAATGTATAAAAATTGCCAAAAGCTTTTTTGTCAGCTGGTTGTCTGACCGCTTTCATCTCGTCCTTTTCGCTAAAGCATGGGATGCGCTAAAAAGGCGCAAATGTCAAACAAAAATCTTATTTGCTCTAATTTGGTTAATTAATCACGATCATTACTAAGTCGTAATTACGTCGGTTCACGTGTCTGACCAATGTATTATTATGATGGTAACCGTACTTATGTATAACTAAAGGGATTCATAATATGAACTTTTCGTACCTATATGAATACAATCAATCACAGTCTCCATATTATGCCAGTTGATAGGAGAAAATTAACGAAGTCTGTTCGACCTTCAGTTGGACCGAAAGACCATTGCAAACAGACTTGGACGAGTGCTAATTAATTACCTACTTAGTATTTGTATTAGTGTAAGTTTCTTGTGTCATACAAGGAGATAGAAAGTCTTTTTTTCATATGAACTCGACTGAAATAACGTTTGAAATATTAACCTTAGAAATTCTCTACACTTTTTTTACAACACTTACTTCTTGAGACACTTCCAGCAAAACTTTTAGATAACGCTTCTCGTCCGTTACGTTACGATATATGCTGTAACGATATTTATCCACCTAAATTATAAATACGTTACTTAACGCTGGCAATACCGGGCAGTTAAAAACAAGCGGCCGTTATGTTGCAAGACTGAGAAATATTGGACTTTTACGTTGGCACGAATGCGTCACGAACACGGAGAGAGATCGATACGCCAATCGATGTGGACTATTGTGGAGTTCCACACCACACCCGACATCGCAGCAGAAGGACGTCTTTGAAGGAAGCGCCCGGGATCTTTACGTTCGTCGATCGGACCGACCGAACGCCATTGCGGTATTTACCTGTATCAATTTTATACGCTATGGATTAACTTCTTTTTGTCTTTATTATTAATACCCCACAGGATTTATCTTGTAGAGAATAGGCCCTTGATATATGTTCGTTATTTCTATTTCGCATCGACGTGTATATTGACCGACCATGTGCTTCTTAGCTTGTGTTATAATAAACCATCATTTTGATCATGGACTTGTTCCTAATATAAATATTCTTTTATTTAAAATGGTGCCTGACTATTCTCATGTTGTGTTTTTGCCCAATAGAGTAGGTCAGGCATGGCGCCCTTAAATTACTAATAGTTAGCTATACTTGTGCACGAGTTGTTATTTTTGTTTTCTATAAAATCTCATTTTTGCTCTATTTTTTACTCAGGGACTGAGCTAAGTCGTTGTACTGGGGAATTTGTGGTAATATTTCATTACGAACTTGCAGAGTAAAGGCGAGGGAGTTTACACTTTTGACAATTAATTTTATTATCATATCTAACTTTTTACTTTATACCAGCTATACCCAACCTTCGTTACAATGCCTGAAAGGATATGGAGACATAGTGCATGATAATGTACATAAATTGCCTGTCTAAAACTTAAAAGTCCAACTCCAGGAAAGTCTATGTCAGCCAGGCTGCTTGAATTTTGTATTTGCTGTGATTATTTTTATGTTCAATAAACACCGTTCTCTGCATTAATTTTTGATTACTGGGATTCACCCCACTTTAGCCTTCCAATTAAGTCATGCCCCGAAGCTCTGTTCCATGCTGTGTCACCTGAATACTCAACACAATTTTAACCAACGTGTTATTTTAAAACTAATTAAATTATTAGGAACCCCCCTCCATAATCGGAAAAAATACAATTATTTAAGTTAAATGGAAAATTACTTCTTATTATTCTTCATCAGTAACGCATTACTGAAGATCGTGACTCAGGTGATTCGGCTGTCGAGCAGCCTATGAACGGGTCGGCCCCACTCCAATGGGAATTTTACGACACGCAAGATCTGTGGCCACTTGAAGACCAGTATCTGGGGTGGGGTATCAACATAAATGTTCGATTTAATATTCCGATGCGCTATGTCTAAAGACAATACAGTGCAAATGATACAAACGTACATTGACGATCCGAATAATAATGATCCTTAAAACACGCGCATTCTATAACCACATGTGAATACTTGATGTGATAGCTCGTAATAACTTGTTGGTGAACAGACTTAGTTGTAGGTTATATCTGGAAGGTTATTTTATCGCTAGACTCAAAGTCTGAGTATTCAGGTATGGGTATAGAAAATCTGCATAGAAATGTACGGTATTCCGCGGTTGAATTCAAGAAAAACTATAATTAGTAGGTGGAGTAAATGTGGAAGTCAGTGACATCTGCTAAAATCAATAAAAACGGTTCTTGTATATTTAGTAGAAGCCAGCAGCAAACAAATTTTGGATTAGAGGTTAGGTTAGGTTATCATTCTTGAATTCATGAATTTCGCCGAAGTTAGCTATGAAAATTGCCGCTGTTCCCGACTGGCTTCCAGTAAACAGACTTGTACCATAAAAACAATACTATGGATATTTTTCTGTGAGCGCGCCTGGTAATTTAAGTATTTTTTCTTGAACAGGAATATTATGTAGAAGCAGAAAAGATAATACTTTTCTTAGAAACTATTATTTTTTCGATGCGTAGAATATTTTTAGAGAAGAGATATCGAATTTGAAAATAGTTAGACGCAAAAGGCAGTATGGGGGAGAAGAAAATATTTTAATTCGTATATAAACAATGTAAGTTTATCGTTAGTATATATTACACGATATGTTCGCCGTAGGCGTACGCAGGGTTAAGCGGAATATTTTTTCTGCTTAACACTCTTTATTTGCTTTTTATGCAAATAAGCGTGGTGGCATACTGTTCAGGCAGGGTGGATTTGAATAGACCTCATAAACTTTTTTTATATTTATAGCACGCAGAAGAGAAAGGCGACCGAGAAAAACCGCCCTCATCAAATAGGGCGAAGCTCTCTGCTAAAAAAAATCATTCTGCATAAAGTTGGCAATCTAGAAACGGGCCACGACATGTTGATGTAATACAGACGTACATCTCGGTATGCGTTTCAATCGGATACTGTATAATAAAATGATTAGAATGCTTTCCCAGTTATCTTTTTGTTACCTATATAGATGTTATTAATCTAAGCATAAATTTGAATGAGTTATAACAGCTGTTGGGATATGACGGAAAGAAACTTAATAATCGCAGATACAAACCGACGCATGTATTGTTATGTGAATGCGTACATAGCCCGGATTACTGGTATATCTTCCGGTATTTTATGCACGTGGGCAATCCAGCGCATTCTCCGCATTTTTATATGCCACGTGATCTTTTCGCCCCTATAAAGTGTGTACAGCTCCTCATTATACCTTGATCTCTAAATGCCACTTTCTCTTCTCAAAACTCTCCTCTCAAAGATATCCATATTACTCTCATCCAAAAACCAAACCATAATAGATAAAACTATTCTTTTATTTATAAAATATCTAAAATTATGTATGATAATATTATGATAGGTATATAAACCAGATGATTATAGCTTTTATTTCTTTGATATTTCATTCATAAAG
Organism: Rhyacophila brunnea; assembly: GCF_057557595.1. Lineage (NCBI taxonomy): Eukaryota > Metazoa > Arthropoda > Insecta > Trichoptera > Rhyacophilidae > Rhyacophila > Rhyacophila brunnea. The sequence continues at coordinate 1,380,461 of NW_028232882.1, read as the reverse complement.
TTTGCGATATGTACTTATTTTTATTGTATTTGTAAGGCGGTTTTATCTCAGAGCAACCCTGTCAAATAAATTACTGATAACAAGTGTGAATCTTGCTAGAAATTAACATTCAATTGGAAATAATTTTCAGCTAATTTAATCATCAATCTGAAGAATCTTTTTCCGATCCACTTTTATATACTCGTAATATAATAGCAGCATCTACATATAAGAAAGTTTTTCTCCAGCATCTTTCAAATATACACATTAATCAAATACATAATATAGAAGAAACTTTGAAACGAACTCACCTGGATCTTATTTCCACGTCATGTTCATTATCCACTCTAAGAGGCCCGTACCTCCTCTCTGCAAGTCTCAGCCTTCTCTCCTGCCACAATTCCTTCTGCTGGTCCTGCTGGTCTTCCTCCACGCCGAAGAATAGCGCCGTCTCTCTCTTCACGTACTTTTTGATCTTGTCTTTCCTGGACATAGATCTCTCAACCCCTCTGTGCTGCGGTGGTTCTTGTTGAGGGGAGGGAGGCGGCGAGGATATCCTCGGAGGGGGGTTGGAGATCAGCTGCGGCGGGCCTTGCGTGGGCGGGAGGCTGATCGGGGGCTGGGCTTGGCCGGGGCCTGCTGCTGGGGACGGGTTCGGTTGCCCGCCCCCGCCCATGTTGTTTGCCATCGTTGCGACCGGCCGCCTGCAATGAGACAAAATAACACCAAATCAATAAAATTATTCAGTTATTTATTTTAAAAGAGGATTACAACGTAGTACACTAGTTATTATGAAAGTATTTTTTTTAGAATAATTACACCCAGCATATCATATCGGCATACTAAAAGGACACGTCTGACTGACTCGTTACTTGTCCGAGCTTCAATAATGGTTAATTTCACAACTAATCGTGGCTAGGGAATCCAATCCCGAGCCAAAATTCTGATCCCGGGATTTTAGGATTACAATTTGACAATCCCGGTATTGTCATTTTTTTCCATTGTTAATATAAAAAAATTATATTTACAAATAACATTGATAAAATTGGTCAAAAATAAATCTAGTATAATTTATTATATTTAAGATATTTATTGTTAATATTGTATATCTACCATTCAATCTTGGAAATACATAAGTTTAATGGAGTAAATAATATTGTAATATAAATAATAATGTGAATTTAATATGAGATTGCTGTTTATGATAGTAAATACGTAATGAATGGATTAGCGAGATTTAAAATAGTAAAGCAAAATCACGGTAAGACGTATAAGATCATGGTGGAATTTCTTTGTTAAAAGTGCGAAACAATGTTTTTTTCCAATCTTTCTCATTTTTATTAATTTATGTGAAAAAATAAAATGAATCGGCAACTTACACATGGGTATAAATCAAACTTCATTCAAACTCAGTTTATTTCTAATGTAGTTATTTGTTATCAAAAGTATTTTTTCTGTTATATTTTCGTTTTTATTTTATTTTCCATAAAAATTGATAAAAAATCAATCCCGAAAGCTTCGGGATTATGTTTATCAATCCCGGGATTCATAGGTATCGAAAATAGCTCGGGATCCCGGGATTGGAATCCCTAGTCGTGGCTATCGACCATGGATCTTCATGTTACGACACCAATTCTTCACAGTGATTTCGGTGACACCGGTCACATCAAAAAGTAGTTGTGTGTGTATGTGTTATAAGCCTATCAGGTACCATTAGCAAAGGGTGCAAGACTAGTCAGTGCGCTCCTTAAAGATGTATATATTTTCGGTGACGTGCTTTGTATTTTGTATTCGAAATTTTATTTTTCGGTATAAAATTGTACTTAAATATGTTTTTATTATTTTATTTTTTATTATTAATATTATTATTTTATATATTTTCTTCTTCTCTCTTGTGAGGGTAATATTTGTTATAATGTAAATCTCATATTGTGTACGTCTTGAATTTAGATTGTTTTCTTAAATAAACAAATAAATAAATAAGTATGAGTATTCCATATGCCACGGGTAAACTCTCAATATAATTAATATTCTTTGTCTTCGATATTAACCGCAACATGTAATTTCAGTCTACGTACAGGATCATTCAGTTTGAAATGTATTATAATAGAGTTTAAAGTAATCTCAATTAAAATAAAACACCACTTAATAATTAAAACGATCGTCTCTTTAATCAACAGATTTTGTTTGTTTAAAGGTCAACAACATTAAAAGCAAGACTCACACAGAATAAATAAATATAGGTATATTGACATCCATTTTAGTTACCTAAGTACATTTTAAATGAAATTTTCATTTAACTCTTGGTGTTTAAATTGGTGGCGACTGGCTAGTAGTAGATCAGGAATGGCCAACTTATACTGTTGTGTATTAATTATAGTGATTGTATAGCAATTAATATTACTCTAAAAGGTTAACATGTATAAATATAGAAATAACACATAATTTAAAATACAATTAAATCTTTATCAATGAGTCGGTATTATAAGTTAGACACTTTTTGTATAATTATATTATATCGAAACGTTTCTGAAATCATACGCTGTAGTTTTAAATCCTGTATCTGACAAATTAACATGTTTTTTTTTCTAGCATGAATGTAATATGTTAACCAAGGAATAGTAGACATTACTCTTTGAGGCAACCAAGATCCGAACCGGATTGTAGAGCCAATTAATGAAAAGAAATACCAGAAAATCAGAATAAGATTTTATCTGATTTTTATCTCGGATAACGTAGATATTCTTGTAAACTTTTAAAAATCTTAATTGATAGAGAATGGTTACTTTCCAAAACAGTACAATAAGTATTATTTAAAATTTGTGCTTTCGTACTTTCACTTCATGACGTTTTTTGTGGAAATTTTTAATCTACTTCTTGATATTATATTAAGTACACTATGTAAAATTGTGTTTAAATAATTTGTTATATCTATATAAATATATAAATTATCTCTATTAATGATAGATCAAACATTTTACTTAGGTATTTAAACACAATAAATCAAGGCACTAAAAATATTAAATGTTTAATCTTTATAATATAATCTATTTGAATAATTACAAAAAAATACTAAATATTTTTGGACTAAATAAAACTATTATTTAAAAATCCATCTCACGCATGACTTTTTAATGGATTTGGATTTATGTGTTGTATGTGAGTTTTTTAACTATTTTTATAAGTATTTCAGTTAATTAAACTATTTTAGATTTTAATGAATGATACACATTCCTTTTATTATTGAACATAATATTAAAATCTGAAACTATTTGACAATTACACGTCAGTTGCATATTACTAAGTAATTTTGGCGGGATCTATAGTTTAATTGGTAAACCAAAGCGCCCTGATAAAGTGTTTTATAATATGTAAGTATGTTTATGTGTGTTTTAAAGAGGAGTCGTCCATATATGACGTTAATCTCTAAGTTGAGGAGGGGTTCTGATATAATGTTAATGGTTCTGGTTAATGGGTTGTATAAATTATAACATAAGAAAAGCAACAAAATATAAAATCATTTATCTGAGTATAAAGAAGTCCTTTAGAATATTACACTGAAATCAAGAAGTGATTTTTTAACGTAGGTGTTGTTCTGAAATATGATGTAATTTAAACAGTAAAGGTAGAAAATATTGTACCTATACAAGTGTGATGATTAGTAATGAGTATAAAATACACAAAAAAATCGTGTCATATCATTTAAAAACGACTCCTATATTACAAAGTATTAATTTATTTCCGTATTCATGTGCGGACACGGTAGCTCTCGGTGATTGAAGTAATCATGAAGAGACGCTTCAACTGCGATACTTCTTACCATTGTGGCACAAGCTCAAGGATTCCGTCACCACGGCTGACCCTCCCTCACTCTGCAGCAGTAGGTACTACAAATGCAATCTACACGCTGCAGGTTTCACATGGCGGGATGATGACGAGGCGTGACGATAGACCGAGGGAAATGCTTGGCTTATTATAGCACAAGTAAGATTTTTTATAAATTCTTAAAATAGGGTCTACTTAGCTCATTCGGTGCACTTCCTTGTAATTACTTTATAATTTTAGTATTTACTGTTTCTACTGTTCTTCTAATACTGCAACTATTTCTTTTTTTATATATTTACCGTTTTAATACTACTTGTATGTTTTTAAATATTTTGTTGTGAACATCTTGAATTTATAATTCGTCAAGTTCATAATGTAAAATAAATTTGATAGTAGTATGTAAGTATTAATTAATTTAATCGTTGGTGGCCACTGCCTAGTGCAGACAGGCGTGCAGCAATTCATTAGAAAGGACTTATCTGTAATTGCAACGGTTTTGTTGACGTCTTCGTAGTAAATATTTCGACACAAAGCGACGTCACTCAACTGCAGGTTTGCCTAAGTACTAAACATCACCCATCTATTAAATCGTCCATAGTTTAATTAAGAAAACAAATTAATTTGTACTATGTTTAATTTAATATTGAATACACCTACACAAGATTTAAGAATGTTCGTTTCTGATGATTACTCTACAAATAGCTGCAACGGATTAAATCCCAAATTACACTGATTATCGTAAGTATGTAAATTTCTAGCGATACGCAATTCGAAAAACCAAAATAGCACTAATTGTTTTATATATTTTTGTATTTTTGTGGGCGGTTTTATCTAGGCGGATTTGTCCGGGCGGTATTTATGAGCACTGGTACGGGCGGATTTGGTTTGGCAGCAATGTCTGGGTGGCAATGTCCGGGCGCTTTTATCGGGGTGCCGTGGCACTGAATCGCGAATTACGATGGTAATGATAGTTATTGATTATCTTCGAATGCAATGATTTTACCTGTTTCCAAAGATTTGTATATTTCATTCAAATCATAACTATTTATTACAATATGCAACAATCATCATTATCCAAAAACGACACAAGCATACACCTCTCCAAACCACCCACCCCACAACACACTCAGTCGTAATTTAGTGTATTACAAAGTTCTACATTTGGATGTAAAGTATCGGCAGTTTTTTATGCCTGAAAATGTCTCAAGAGCCGATACCCAAGACAAAGTTCACCACGTACTTTTGTGTGCTTTGACCGAGTGTCATGAATTGAAATGGATGAGTCTACAGAAGAGTCGGGACTATCCCGCTCCCCATACGACGCTGCAAATTTCTCGAATGCCGCAAAGTTGGCCTCGGTTGCTATCAGATCTCCATGACCAATTGGGCCCGTGTGAGGACGGACCCTGGCAAACAGCTCCGCTCGTTTGAGTTCCATAAGCGGGCAATCCCAGAGGATGTGTTCAACATCTTGGTGGTCATGCCCGCAGGAACAACCCGGCCCATCTACTATCAAGCCAAACTCGTGGAGTCTGGCGGCGAAGTTGCCATGGCCGGTGAGGAACTGGCTAATCCAGTGCGAAGGTTGGAGTCTTCTAGTTTGGTGCCTGCAGAATACGTCTGAAAAAAAAACGGTAAGTGTGCCGCCCCTTGGGGGAGGCGGTCCACCTCGTCTGCCATGCCGCAAATGCGGTCTTGTACACAATGTCACTTACAGTCTTCCTGTAAGGAACGTCCTCGGATCTCTGCGGATGGACACTGGCGAGTGTTGTGCTGATCCCCCTCAAGAGGAGGATAGTAAAGCTTACATACATTGCATTCAAAATGTGAGTAATAACTAGCACTACTATCGAAGTTTATAATGCCCGGAATACACGTTTGAGCATTAGGCGAGCCAAGCGGCAGAATTCGCGCAAGTACCTATGCGACGTACGCGCAACGGCGACCGGGTGTGCGCATACGGTGACTACAAAGGATTTCGTTGCTGCAGTAAGATGGGCTAATAACATTTTGTCTCGCAAAGCGCTCACGCCATGGGAATAGGTGGTGTGATGTAACGTCTAGCTGTACCTAATTCCTCGTATTTCCATTTCTGAGGCACTTTTCACTAAAAACTCATATGGTTTTGTGCGCGCTTGTCGGTCGTTCGTTGAGGCTTGTAGTTGTGTGCGAGTCATTATGTATTATCTGATTGTCTATCACCATCGAGTGCCCAGACCTACATAATATGTCTCGATTGCAGAAAAGATGTTTTATTTTTACGCGCTTATTGCCGTCTCAATTATGACCTTCGTTTTATACTCTGTGTCTTCTTCTAGATAAAAAATAAGATATTTCACATTTTATGTACAATACTAAGTAATTTAATTAATAATGTAATAAGATACCCATTTTATTCGTGGCCTTGATACAGGATCAATACCCAAACGCTTTTTCTTATCGAGTAGCTAAGTAATAATTGGAAACTTTTATTGGGAAAACTTCTCGACTAATAACTTTGGCGACTTCCAACTACCTACAAAGGAAAATAATTTTTCTCCTTGTGAAAAGTAGAATAATGTGAGCTTTCGAAAAAGCTTTATAAAAATAAATTATTTTTCGACAACTTTATTGTTTCTTTTAGATTTTTTTTTAAATTCCAATTACACTATTATTTTGAAAGAATATATTTTGTTTATTCAAAGAATAAGTATTTATAAAGTATAATAATATTGAGTTATAATGAAATTATTCTTCAATATGCGAGGGTTGTCAATATCGATAACTGATACTGTTATTGAATTTTTTTTTGAAAATGTCTTCCAAAACCCATATAAAAGTATCGAAAGTTATCACATTCAATCATCAGCTGAATGCAGAACTATTCTAACTTACATTTTTTTTTTGACGAGAGAGTTCTTTGAAACAACTTACTGAAGTTATTTATTATTTTTATGGATAAATGTATGCAGGATTATTAAGGAAAAAAATAGTGCATACATTTCTCTATATAAATAATAAATAACTGAAGTAGGCTGTTTCAAAAAACTATTCTGCAAAATATTTCAAATGTGAGTTAGGAAATATTTCTGCATTCAGCTGACGAAATGATTTTGTCCTACCCAACGAAACTCAAAAAAAGTGGAAAAGAAAAACATGCCATCAAACATGTCGATATCTGTACACGAGAGTGAGACTATAATAGTAACAAAAAGCAATTCGGGAGGACGTAATTAAAAAGAGGATATTGACAAAGAAGAAGAATTCTACCTAATGTCCACAAATTTTGTTTACTCGATAAACTTTAATGTATCAAAATAATATATTTTTCAACATGTGATATTATAATAATACATGTTAAACCAGATTTTTTCACCTCAGAATTACCTACATATTTTACAGCCACATCCGGAAGGTAACTCACTTCTCTTATGTTTATGTTATGATAGGTAGGCGTTTTAAATTAAAATCAAAATTAGTGGAACTAGTACTGCATAGTGGGATTGATTTTAATTAATACAGTGCATTTCCACCTACAATTGATTTAAAGTTAACTCCATAAAAAATAGAATATATTAATGCAAGAGAACTTCTAAAAAATACGAGTAACACAATGTCATCAATGTCAATGGCATCGAAATTTGCATAACGTGAAAAGACTACAAAATAAACCAATTTATGGGAGATTGATAATAGCACTTACGCGATATCATAGAGGTCGCAGTAATAGAAACAAACACGATGCATAACATTTATTTTCAATTCTATGCGACTTGTTATTTTAATTTGTGGGAAAACTGATGCATATAATATGTATAATCTCGAATATACGGACCTTGATTATTTGGATTTTTGATTATATGGAATATACAAAATAAATAACTTCCGCATACAAAATTGGCAAACAATATTTTTGCTTCTAACGGAAATGAAGTGATTCGGGACGTTTTTTCACTAATAAGTATGGCGTCGACACCTCAATGACCTACTAGAAAATAAATTGAAAATATTATATATACATAAACTATGTTCTTTTTAATACTACAACAGGCCATGAGGCCTAATGAGAGTAGTGTAGTAAAACAGTAGTGAATTAAGTAATAAAAGAAAAATACTCAGATTTTGGTTGGGCTCACCAGATGAAAGACACATTACACACTGGACTACGAGGGCACAATTTAACAATTTTCTAAAAATATTTGTTAACTTATAATAAATTTTCATTCAGTATTTTTCCGGGCAAGGATCTAAGAATTTTTATCTAACAAAATTGCGTGTGGAGTGGGAAAGCTAAACGTTTTAACTGATTTACAAATTATTCTTTAATTCCAATTTTATTTGTCCTTATACCACCACCAAATAACAAATACCACACGACACCACGTTTGCTCCCATAGGAAGTAGTTCCGAGCAGCCAGTATATTATTATATGGGTTAAATTAATCGCACATTGTAATAATCCAAATTTACAAAAAAAAAATAACTTTAACATTTGGAAAATAGTTTTCACATATATTAAATGATTTCACAAATAAATAGATGAAATCACATAAAATAGTTTGTTTCATAAAACAAAAATCATACATCACTCATTGTTAGTATAAAATCACTCAATTTTGACAACTGCACACATTGGTAAAATTGTTTTCACCGATAAATAATATATCGCACAAAGAAAAGATAGAAATTCACAAATGTCAAAGTAATAATAAATGTAGCGGCAATACAATTTATCAGAAGGCAATCGCAAAAATGATGCTTATGTGTCAATATAATTAATGTTTAATGCAGTAATATAAATAAGTATATATTCGTGCTGCTATCGTTTATATATTATGCATATACACCACCTCTTTTTCGGTTCATCGATATAAGTTTTGGTAAATGTGCCGCAGATGGCGTCATGAGATTTTATAACTTTCTTTTTTGAACCAAACCTAACCTTACCTAATCTAACATAAACCAACCTAACCTAACCTACCCCAACCTAATATTACCTAATATAATCTTAGTTTGTGATAATGATGCATCAAAATGTATGAGCATTTCAAATTTTAAATTAACAATTATTGGATTGAAAAACTTATGCGCCGACAGAAGAATATGTTTATTATAATTGTCTACATGGAATAAACTGTTTTCGTAAAAAAAAAAATCATAAAAGCCCATGACGGCACCTGCTGCACAATTACTTAAGTTTTAATTAACGTCACTTTTTAAATAGGTATTTATAGCATCATTTGAATCTGAAAGTAGGTACCTAATACATACTTATGTTTTGCCAACATATTGTTTAAAATCATTAAACCTATTTTTCTTAGTGTAGTATTTGTTTACGATTAATTAGTTATAATAGTATATTGATACGTGCAGACTACTTTTCCCTTAGTGCAAATCAATCATTTGAGAGTTGTAGTTGATTTGTGAATATCATCCATTTCCGATGTGACGAACATCTTTTTAAATGTTGTCAGCGCTTTGTGAAAACAGTCTATTCAATTGTGCGAATATATATTCCCCTTATTATATTGGTACAGTATTACCTAGTAGGTTGTTTAAATCCGGTCGGGTAAAAGAATAAAATAGCGCGGGAAAGGTGAAACCGGATCCGGAAACGAGAGCATCAAAAGAAACAAAACGAAAATTGTTTCGGGGCTTACCCGGCGATAGTGTCAACACAGCGCCACTGCAATCTAACGCCGTTATGACGTCATGCGAGAGGAAATGGACAGTTTGTTGTTTGGGGTTGCCATGTGAGGCAACAATATATATCGCAATAATAATTATTACGAGTCACGGTAGAAAGTAAATGCAGATGTAATGTTATATGCTATCCGTTTATAAAGTTGTCTAAACATTATTTTTGAATGCCGCCATCATCAACATCATCAGCTGAGGTCGACCTACTGCTCGATGAAGGCCTCTCCTAGATTCTTTTTCTCTTATAAATTATTCGCTGCTAGATATAATCGCTGGGTTTTAGGGCGATCCTGTGGCCATTTAGTGCCTCTTGGGTAACATTGTATAACTGAATTTGTCTAGCGGGTTTCCACGTGTCAAGTGATAATAAGATGTCCGGCTTATTATCATTTCTATAGCTTGTAAACCTTTATCCCATCCTGCACTTTTGTCGACCTTCGTATATACTGGTTTATTTTGTGGACTTTCCGCAATACATCCAACATGCGCATTTCCATGCCACTCCACGTTGGGTAACTTGTAGTTCTAGGATTTTTTTGACAACACTGTAATAAATTATTTTGCTGAATCAAAAACCTCATTGAACAAAATGTGTGACGAGATTGGTTGTAGGATAAAATTGATTAGACTGCATTTGGGCATCAGAATAGTATATTGAAAAGTGGTTTCCCACTAGAAGTAAAACGTAAAATGTTCACATACTACATTAGCGTGAAGTTCGATAATTTTGACAAAAAATAAGTTATAGTCAGAATGAAGGCAAGTGAAAAAAACGATAAACGATGCAATAAACTCAATGTAAATCCGCCAAGGAATAGAAACCATGACAGTAATCAAATTAGCTTTGTGTAATTTGTGCGCATTATAATAAATCGCATCTGCGCATTTTAAGGTTAAATTGTTCCACCATAAATAATAGTCACATAATATGTAGCGACACATTGGAGGTGGCTCTCGTGGTGCAGTGCGTAAGGCGCTGGCCTTCCATCCGCGAGCTCCGGGTTCGGTTCCCAGTGAGGATACAATATATTTATGTGATTTTCTCAAGGCCTGGGTTTTTTTCATTGTTCAAAATCACAAATAAACCTCATTGTACGAAAAAGTATGTTTAATAAAAAAATTTAAAAAACGTCACATTGGGAAAAAATACTTTTTCGTCGATGTTTACTATTCATATAAATGTTAAATATTGCGAAACACGAACGCTTCAGCAGGATTCACTTGCAGTTTAGAGTATTAGAGCGAAAGTCTATATTGAACTGTAGTGCCAGAAAAAAAGAAGAACTCGTGTAAAGATTTTTATATAATTAAAAATGGTTCATATGTGTTATCATTTTTTTGATAATAAAATAATCACAAAATACGCGAGGCCTATCACAATGAAATGACGTGAAAACGGCGCAGAGTAGGACGTCAAAAACCATATTAAATTATGAAAAAAAGCAATCATCATTTAAAGTAAAATGATGGTCGTTTGGCAATCTCGCCGCCGGAAGCGCGCAGCGCTGCTGTTGTTGAAAACAATATAACGCTCTCTCGGCGAAAATTGCAACTAAGCTGCGCAACTGCGCGAAATAAATCTGGCAATACTCAAATGAACCATCAGCAATAATATTTCAGGATGAGGTCAACGGTTCTATTATTTTATCGTTATTGTCTATGGAGGCTTCGTAATAGCATTCATTTTACAGCAGAATTAAATTTGTAACAGCTTTGTTTTTGTGAAAATTAATTTAGATAAAAAGGCAAAAATAATGATAATATTTTTGTCTGTTCCTTTAATGTTCACGATTTTACTTCGTAAACTACATCAGCCCTACATAATTCCTGCGTAGTATAATAAATCACATCTACCCATGTTCAAGATTAAATTTTTCCACTACAACAATCATCGAAATTCTTAATGCGATACCTCTACCTACCAGAGGCACCTAGCGGAACAATATGAAGCTTTCAATTTAAGAATTTTTTTGATGTACTTACATAAAAATGATTTCAAGTAAAAATATTAAAACTATGAATTGGTCATAAATATCTTCATAAAAATATAGAAAATTTAATAAACAAAGTAAATTTTAATAATAAATATGACCATAAAATAATATGTAGGTAATAATATACAATATTGAAGCTCGATTTGATATAAATAAAAAAGGATTTCATGTTATATACATTTATATTTTTATAAAAATCGATGTTTTTTAAGATAAATATAAAAATATTAAAACTATGAATTAGGTAGGTACAGCATAGAAAACTTAATAAACTACATTTTAATAATAAATATTACCATAAAATATATGTAATAATAAGATGGGATCTTTTGGCAAGTTCACATTTTATGGCATTTTTTACAATTGTAAGTTTATCTTTGACTTAAAATAAAAAATATTTTTCTTTTTAATGTTTTCAGATACATATTTATTAATTAATATAGTTTAAATTGTAAATTATCAAATTGCAAGCTTCGCATTTTTCCGCTAGGTGCCTCTGGTAGGTAAAGACGTCGCCTTAACTCACAAAATACGACGACTTCCTCTGTCACGTATTCCGTTTATTCCATCTCATTTTGTGCTTTGTAGTTCTAAGTTTCAAGTTTTTATGCCATAGAACTTATCGGTTCTTTCATATTCGTTGTAAAACGACAACATTACTCACCCTGCCATCAAAGGGATTCTGAAGATACTCTTATATAGCTACATTTTCAAGGTCTTAACTCTAAAAAAAAGTATAGTACTTACAATATTCTTTTAATATTTAATTTAGACGTGTCTATAGAATACCACACAATGAACGAATGAAAATAACCTTGACCCAATTTTTCACTTGACATATTTAAATGGAAAATTTAACCAAATGCGACCCACTCTCCACTATGTTTGAAAAGTGAAAGATTAAGTGGTTCATAAGCATCTTTTAAAAGCTCTTTGGATCTTATTTTTTTACGATACGGAAATTCTGTGCGGTCGCTATTTGCGGCCCGTGGTTGTTTCTGTTTTTATTATTTGTTGAAAATTTCCTTGTGTTCTTTTATAGGACGCCAGGCTTTTAGGTCGAGATGTATTTTTATACAGCCAGTCGTATTCTTTCATGTACCAAGTACTCACCCACGCAAGCGAAGTTTATTTTATATGCAAACATAAACTATTCAATTTGAGGATATAAATAGCTCAACAGACAATATGAAATGCAGAGTAGGTAATACGATTAGCATAAAATAATAATATGCTACAAAACCTCAATCCATAAACGCATTATATAAAGTGACATTTTTTCACCAAAGATATTCACAAATATCCAATTAATGACTTGGCTACATATAGTTTCAATTTGCCAACCTAACCAAATTTCAAATTTTTTAGATTCTGTTAAAAATCACCCTCATATGGTGGCATAATCTGGGAAGATGCAAAACTGGCGATTAACGGCCATTCATGGATACATCGTGTCATATGATCCACCTAAATAGCGGGCATGGAGTATTATGGTTGCATACATTTTTTCCAGAATTTTCACTAAATTGCACGTCTTTTGTCGTTTTAACTATTGAACATATATACATAATTATAACATAACATCTCATGCATATACCCACTAGAAAAAATCTTTTATTAGAAAAAAAACGATATTCGATAGGACTTGAACCTGTAACCGCTGGATTCGTGCCAGTGAGCATTTACAATTTTAAGTAATTCTTACACGAAATTCTTATTAAATTGTGTTACAATATTGGCTATCGGTTTTTGTATATAAAATTAAGGTAGGTGTCAATTATTTCCTTAATTATTAACCGACGTTACGGATCACTCCATTGTTTAGTTTTCACAACATACTTAAATTTTCTAATAATTTAATAAATTATTTCTTTTCATTTCATTTTCAATTCACAAGATTTGAGTATGAAAAATCCTATATGTTGAACATACAAAATTTGAAAACATCTCATGAATATACCCAATAGAAAAAATCTTTTTTTAGAAAGAAAATACGACACCCGACCATAACAGTTACATGTAACCGCTAATTTTTCAAATAATGTATCTTCAATATATATTATAGAATATAACATTTTCAAATCTTGTGGTGAATTATTTGATGGATAAAATAAATAGTTTATTAGAATATTAACTATTATTAAATATCGTTATATTAACTGTTAAATATTTTTATATAAAATTTATTATTAAAATATGAACTATTGTTTAATAATATATTATGTTTGGTGTTTATAACAGGTGTTTTGAACATAACAATATTTTACTTTTTACTAATTATTATTTAATAATTAAAATAAAAAATATATGTAGAGCTTATTCTTTGTAACTTAAGGGGGGACATGCTCAGCGTACGTCAAAATGGAACTTTTATGCTATTTTCAAAGCATGATCCTGGACATTCTTTAAACGTTGTAGATAATCTATTTACATAATTTTGAAGCCTTATTATCCTTTATATTTATTTTAAATATTTAAATGTCTTCTTTTATTCGTTTTATGTTTCTGCTGAATAAAAGCGATCAAATAGAAATATCTTTAATGGCATTTTAACTTCGTCAATTATTCGTGGAAATATAATGCATTTTATTAATTATTATTAAAGGTAAAACACATTATTACATTACTTATATTGTATAAAATCACCAAATAAAGCTGACAAACCCAGTCTTCATGACTATTAATGGCCCACATGCTCAGCGTACGTCAAAATGGAGCTTTTATGCTATTTTCAAAGCATGATCCTGGACATTACTTAAACGTTGTAGATAATCTATTTACATAATTTTGAAGCCTTATTATCCTTTATATTTATTTTAAACATTTGATGACTGCATAAAGTATTTTTATTACATAAAATAGTATTCTTTTAAACCTCTCACTCTAATGTTTTAGAATATAGTCATATTTCAGTACGTACATGTGAAGTGGTGTTAACGTGTTGACGCGCGTGTTTGAACATGTAACTAACCATTTTTTTAAACGGCACATGTTCAAACACGCGTATTGCCATGATCTTACTCCCTACTTCATTTATCGTTTGTCAATTTATGGTAATATCAAATATAAAATAATAAATATAAAAAAATCTTAACACCACTTCACATGGACGTACTGAAATATGACTATATTCTAAAACATTAGAGCGAGAGGTATAAAAAAATACTATTTTATGTAATAAAAATACTTTATGCAGACATCAAATGTTTAAATTAAATATAAAGGATAATAAGGCTTCAAAATTATGTAAATAGATTATCTACAACGTTTAAGGAATATTCAGGACCATGCTTTGAAAATAGCATAAAAGCTCCATTTTGATGTACGCTGAGCATGTGGGCCGTTAATAGTCATGAAGACTGGGTTTGTCAGCTTTATTTGGTCATTCTCAAGTGATGTCAAATTGAGGCATACAAAATCGGTATATAGGATATTGCATTTTATACAATAAGTAATGTAATAATGTGTTTTACGTTTAATAATAATTAATACAATGCAATATATTTCCACGAAAAATTGACGAAGTTAAAATGCCATTAAAGACATTTCTATTTGATCGCTTTTATTCAGCAGAAACATAAAACGAATAAAAGAAGACATTTCTCAGAAGACGTCTTAAACTTATTATGTTTAATGTATATAAATAATCAAAATTAATAACGCAAAGGCCCTAATGTGCTATTTTGGGGCACAAATAAAATATTAACCATGGTGGACACAAAAGTTATATATTTTTATTTTACTCAAAATACATTTCACCATGTAAAAGTTTAAATATGCCCTCCGGAAAAGAAAACATTTCGTAATACGAAAAACGCAACTAGGAGCTCCGTCATATTGAAAATATTCGCTCGCCGAATGCAATCATCGTGAAAAGATCAGGTGGATTGACTGCCTGATATATTTCCCCTGCTATAACATATATTATATGCGCATACTTACAAATAAATATGTATATATACGCCGCAAGCGAGGAGGAAAAGCTTTTTAGAAAATCACGTGAAAATTTCCCATTGATAATATGCAATACTACTTAGGTAGATAATATTTTATTCGTTCAATATATCCAATAGGGAAAGCAGAAAGCTCCAGGTACAATAAAATTAAAGGCTGGTGCGACAGAGATACATAAAAAAACAAATACCTATGTATTATAATGGTGGTACTTTATATGAGTTTATAACACATTATAAAAGATCCAGCCATCGCGTGAGTGTGAATATAATATTGGGCCTACATAAAGAAATAGGTATATGTATGCACTTATTGATTAATCAATTAATTAATTTATAAATGGCGCATGTATCTATGAAATAATATGTAATATAAAAATAAGAGAAAAAACAGAACACATAAAATAATAATAAACTATTATAGTCAGGTACATTTTTTCATATAAAAACAATCAAATTATAGAAATTACTGTAAGTATCTATAAATAAATAAATATAACATATTATATTAAAACTATGATGAATTAGTCAAAAATAAACTAAATTTTAATATAAATATGACCATGAAATTTATGTAATTAAGATGGGATCCTTTGACAAATTCACATTTTTTTACAATGTTAGTTTATCTTTGACTTAAAATAAAAAATATTTTTTAATGTTTTCAGATAGGTATATACATATATTATATTAGTTAGTACAGTTTAAATTGTAAATAATCAAAAACTGTCTCAAATTGCAAGCTTCATATTTTTAAGCTACTTGCATTTGGTAGGTACCTAAAGGTATCGCCATAAGTGAATGTAATATTACATTCATTAATTACCATTCATCATTTCATCAGGATCGGACTGTCGAATATACTGTTTCCAATCGTCTTTGTAAATAATATCATTCACATAATATTACATAAAAAGAATGTAGGCTATTATTTTGCACAGTAAAAAAATATTGAAATTGAAAAAAAATCATTAATTTAATGCGTGTAAAT
Organism: Rhyacophila brunnea; assembly: GCF_057557595.1. Taxonomy (NCBI): domain Eukaryota; kingdom Metazoa; phylum Arthropoda; class Insecta; order Trichoptera; family Rhyacophilidae; genus Rhyacophila; species Rhyacophila brunnea. The sequence goes on along the minus strand of NW_028232882.1, from coordinate 1,364,040 downwards.
CGAGTATTATAGACTAGTTGAGTAAAAAAACCCGAAAAGCTTGGAATAAATCGTGATTTCAATACCGTGATAATAAAAAGAGGAGAGAAGTAATAAAGTTGGTGTTTTTTATTCTCTACGAAGAATGATGACCGCTTCCGCGAGCGTCGAAATGCATCGTCAAAAGCTGCGATTAAAACGTAAGCTGATCCACAAAGCGATCCACCAGAAATGAGCTTTTTTCAAACCTCTTTGATAAATTCAATACGGTTACTAAACAACATTTTTACCAGGAAAAATTTGAATGTATAATTATTATGTTTTTACCGGTTATTAAATTATATTTAAAAAAAATCATCAGGCCGTAATCGAACATAAACCGAGGCACAAAACGTGCAGTGTGCATCTGCAGTTGTGCTTGTCTAGAAATTACTCCGGAGCAATAACCTTAAACTTAGGTTTTTGCACAACCAACAGTTCTTATTTAAATAACAGAAAATAAAATAATAAAAAAGCAAAACGCAGTCGAGAAAACTATGAATTCAAAGAATGGCGGATAATACGATAATACCCCGCTATTATATCATCGAGTTGTTGTGTGGAAAATCGTTGAATCGTTTTGAGAGCAGTGGTTGTTCTCAATGGAGCAAACGGTACTGTCAATTCATTAAAAGTAAATATTAGTAACAATATAACTACTATTGTATTTTAATGGCAATTTTATCGCACAAGCAAAATTTTTACAAGGGTGCCTCTAAACCTGCCGCAGACCTCTACTTTTTTACAACATTTTTATTAGGTCGTATTATTATTTTGTCCGGTGGTTGTTTATCCAGTAAAAATCTTGCAATCGATTTTTAACTAACTTCCCGACTAGCTAGACATTTGAAACTTTTAGAATATATCAGAACACGATTCAAATGCATTTTTTTAATACTTTTAGCCATCTTTAAGTATAATTGAATTCATTTTCAGTTAATTCTGTTTTGTATGAAAAGTTATTTCGGAAGAAATCAGTAAAAAGTAAAACACTATTTTTAGTTGCTAGGGGTCTGGGGTCCTAGCAACCAAATTATTAATATAAACGTGTGTTACTATGGAAATTAATATGAAATGTCAAAATGACATTTCAGTATTCCATGTTTATTCAGTATTTCTATCAAGTAGCAAATTTTTTTGATCGTTTAAGCTAGTCAAGTCAAGTTTATATGATTCAACAGAAAATTTAAAAACGTTCTATATAAAAAGTTCTTTTTATTTTTAGTAAATTTAGTGGAAATGCTCTAATTAGCAGTAGGTGTGTATGTCAGTTTAAATATATGTACGGTATGTTTGTTTGTCTGTTTAAAATATCCAAAAATAAATAATAAAATAGATAAGTAGGTAGGTACCGAATTTATAGACAATTTGAAATTAAAAATGAAAGTGGAGCCCAATAAGGCTCATGAACAAATTGCGTCATTCCTAGAGACTTCATTCGATATTCTATGTATAAAAAAAGCGCATCAGATCACGAGAAATCTGAGTAACAGAGTGAGTGAGTGAGTAAAACCCTACGGCACTTATGACTGCTTTAAGTCGTTCATTTGAACGACTCGAGCTCTATATGACGAACGACCGATTAATATAATTGAAGACACTGTAGTTCCTAAAATATAATTTAAAATATAATAATGATTGAAATCTCCATTTAATAACAAAGTTTTTAAAGCTTATGTTTGAACGACTCGAGCTCTATATGACGAACGACCGATTAATATAATTGAGGACACTGTAGTTCCTAAAATATAATTTAAAAGTAGAATAATGATTGAAATTTCCATTTAATAACAAAGTTTTTAAAGCTTATGTAAGCTCGAGAAGAAATATGAAGATAAAAGCGAATAATATTTGTATTTAACTCACTTCTCGTGATATCCGCCATAAGCTATCTGTCTAAATGGCTGCTAAAACGTTTACGGGTGTTCTTTAGCGGGCATGCTTGCAAGAGTAGTTACAAATTATGTAGGTAATTACTAATATTTTACTCAAAAATGGCTGTTAAATAAAATTAGAACTATCTCAGGATATCAACAAAATATTGGTTTAATAAATATGAAAACGTCAATAATTTACAAAACGACAATAATAGCATAAATTAATAATTATCATGAGTTTTAGGTTAGACATACAAAATGTTGGAAACCAGTGCATAATACTGATTGATTAAGAATAACAAAATAAAACAAAACTCTTCGTAATAATATATCTTTTAAATTCAGTTTCCGCAAAGTGCCTTTGGTCGATTGTATAAATTTTCCAAAATAAATCATAATTATTTAGAAAAAGTCGTGTTTTTTAAAAACGTCAGAAGCGTATTTTGGAAAAATCTAGAAACAAAGTTGAATTGAGTGGTACTCGAACTGGTTACATGTAAATTGTACGTAAAACATTTCACCACAGCACAGTTCACCGTGAACTTTCTCATCGGAAAAAAATGACTGTATACCCCATACGGTCTCCAATTTTTTTAGATTTAATATGAACAATAATTCAATTTTTATAGCTGATTTTAGCAAAATTCATGAATTCAAGAATGAAAACCTAACCTAACCTAACAAATGATCCAATATACCTATCGGGTATTTTAAAATTTGTTTGCTGCTGGTTTCCGTAAACTATAAACCGACAAGAACCGTGTTTTATTTAGACATGAATTTTATGTCAGTACTATACAACTCAAAGAGGTTGGACGGTCTTTAATATACGGCCATATATTTCCGAAATAACATTTCACGATGAAGTTGATACAGCAAACTGCATAGGTACAAGTATCCGGATACGACTCAACCTCTTACATTATTATCTTTCTATTCTGGGAGAGTGCTTTTGACTTGAAACTACTAATCCTTATAACAACATATTAACTGAGGTTATCCAATTCAAATTCGTACAAAAAATCTTAGATTTTTCAAATTAATGTTTTTTTTCTATAGTTAAAAAAGAATTAAAAATCTATAATTCTTAAACCTTATGTATAACATTTAGTATTGAATAATTAAAATATATAATTTAGTTTAAAATACGAAAGCACAAATACAGAGTTGATCGAAATACGCTGTAGGTATTAGTCATTTGTAAAATTCGATTCCAAACTGAAAACGCCAACAGGAAACGGGCAGTATTACCAATATCCTGTGGAAAATGTAATTGAAAACAATATTTGCCTGCTCATTTTTACTCATTTTCCTGTCAATAGCATGGCCCTAAGGTTAACTATAATATAATTACATAAAGTAATATTTTGCCAAAACACAAAAGCTCACAATAGCTGAAAAAATTAAATTCACATTTTTTGAGAGTGCTTAACAAAATCGATAACTTATAAGCAATGGAATGAAAATGTAACTTGTTAAGTTGTTTTTAAACAGGTTATTTAACTGTTACCAATTATAAAAATAAATATAAATAGTTATGCAGAATGTAGCCAGTCCACAATAATGTCGAGCTGAGATAATGGCACTTTAGCAACAACATGATATTAAAAATGTATGTAAAAGGTAAAATTGTAAATAGTATTTTATTTCAAGAATATTTTTTTTGCGGCTTGGCCATTTTCAGCAGAACTTAGAGAATACCTTCTCGCATCTGATCTATACCATATCTTTTTTTTTATTTTTTGTGGACTGGCTACTTTCTGCATAACTATGTCCAATTGTGGTAATAATTTTGGTGGAAATTATTTTTAGTTAATTTAGTAGAAAATATGATTAACTATATTGTGTTCAAATTTCGTAGCTGTACTGAAGAAGCAACATGATGGTATAACGTTTGATAGTTAAGTTAATATTAATAAAATTGAGGTTCTACTACTTTCTACAAGAAACACAGCTTCATCTTGCCGAACAATGCCCAATCTCTTTATATCATTACTCTTGGGATTGAAACTATAAAAGGTAACTAAAAGCGCTAACTATCTTATACAATTTCAGGCTATAAGAAGATATACATAATATATTACACATGTAACCTTAAATTAGTTTTTTTTTTTAAATTTTATTGATGGGTAAAAATATATAAAAAAATATATAATATGTTAATCCAGAATATAAAGCACTAGGTATTATAACGGCAATTGAAAAGCCTTGTCTTCTATTGATGATATATTCGGCAAGCTCATGCAACACGCAATGCTCATTTTTAAATGAAATTATTGATTGCTTTCTATTGTCAATATTTGGCGGGAGAGATAAAATAAACGACCTGTCAAAACTGTTTTATAAAATTTCCGCGAATATTTGACTCAAACATGAATTCCGACCACTGAAGAATGAATTAAAATAATTTTGGTGTTACTGTATTTCGAATTTGGCGGAAAATGTCATGCGGACAAAGACTCGTGATTTAATTTATTCATGATTATTTTTATTCTTTGTCTGATTTGGCCTGACTCGTTCTATACTAAATAAAATATTAAAAACATTAATAAACATAAACAAATATGAATTCAATATAATAATAAAATTGTAATAATATATCATTTATGAAAAAAAATCATTTACAGAATGTAGATCGCCGATATGTTACATTTTCAATCTCATATCAATTTACTCAACTTGTTCATGGGTCTACTTACGATTATTTTTTCAACCCTCAGAATATTCTTCTTCTTCTTCTTTAGCCATATCCGCCCCTTAGCTGGAGCATATGGACACCACGCGGCGCCTCCAAGAATCCCTGTCGCTCGCCAGTCTTCTTGCTTCGTTCCAGGTCAAACCAGCATCCCGTAGCTCCGCCGTATACACTCTGTAGATTGTATTTAGCGGCCTTCCAGGTCGCCGGAATCCGGTCGGCTTGAAGAACAGGCAAGCCAGGTTAAAGTTCTCTTCTGGCATCCGCAGCACGTGGCCGAGCCAGGTCCAACGTCACCTCCTCAGCGTGATGAGAGGCTGCTTGGTGCGTTCTCTTATCTCCTCGTTGCTCCTAAAGTCATACCACCGCACACCCAGTATCCGTCGCAAACATCTGTTTTCGAAGCTCAGTATACGGTTGCTTTGAGCCTTCGTAAGGTGCCATGATTCGCTACCGTAAAGCAGCACTGTTAGAATGCAAGCGTCGAATAGGCGGCATTTGGTTTTGACCGAGTACAATTGTGAGTCCCAGACATTTCGCATCGAGTTTATTGTTGCTCCAGCCATTCCCATTCGGATAGCGAGCTCTTCCTGCAAAATGCCATCTCCCGTGATGTGTACCCCCAGGTACTTGAAGCTGTCGACGCTCTCGATGTTTTGTCCATCGCTAATCAGAGGGAAATCTGGATCAGGACAGGTGCTATTGCACAAGACGTTGGTTTTCTTCGCGTTGATTTTCAAACCAACGCGAGAGGAGTTGTTATACAACCTGTCGATTGTCTCTTGAATGCCCTCGATTGAGTTGTCGAATAGGACAGCATCATCGGCGTATATTAATGAATCGAATATATTAATGATGCTAAAATCATTTAAAATGCATTATTCCGATTCTCACTTTATACAGGATTTTAAAAACACACCAGTTACTATCATTCGTTTTACACGCTTGAGTAAATTTTATTAAATTATTCAGAAATTAGTTTTTAATAGTGACGTATGGTAATACGAGTAACTAATAGTATTCCATTTTCATGTCACATTATATTCACTATTCAAAATACGTCATATTATATTGTAGAACTTATTCCACTTAGTACGCTTCGAAATAATCAGGTGATCAGTCAACCAGTTTACCATTAATTGAAACGTACCAAACTGGTAGCTACTGATGATAAATTAAGTGGAATAATAGCGCCCGTACACGTGCATGTATTTACTGGCAGCAATAGTGTGTATTTTAAACTATCGTGAATAATAACTGTTTACACGTAAAAGTGCTGACTGTCTCTCCAATCTCATTCTTCAGGAGTAAGCGAGACGCAATGTTGTCATTTTATGGTACTATTTGACAGGTAGTAAAAATTGAATAACCTCAAAATGAGTCTCTCCGTAGTGTATTTTGTTTTTTAGCCGGCAGGTTTGCGACTATCGTTCGATAGTAACTGTCGCAATAAAATTCAGAAGCTTCCGATCTTTTTTGATTCATGCATGTAATCTTGCAACTTTCATGACAATACATGTTTACACCTGCATTTTCTTGTTATGGGCGTGATAATACGTATTGTCAGCAGTAAATCCATGCACTACACGTACACTAAACGGGGTATAAGTATCATATATTGCGTTTTATTTTGATTTATGACTATCAAATAGCAAGTCTTGTATTACACAAAATTTGCTTTGTACCAAGCAGCAAGCCTAAATTATTAATTTCCACTAATTTTATAATTAACATGGACCCGTTGGATGAGCTTTCTGGCTTTGGATTTCCACGCAAATACATATTATATATATTATAGCGTGTGTCTGAACCAAATCCGGCGTGAGCATTTCAGATATCCATATATGATGCAGAACCCTCACTTTACCAGTGTGGTGAGACAAAGACCACGGATCACATTGTGGAGTCATGCAATATGTGTTCCTTCCCCTGAAGAGTTCTAACCATACACCAGGCCAAGTCGGGGACTATTGCGTGAACTTGCTAGCTTTACTGTCATTAGTTCTGTGATTTTTATTTTTGTGATTTTGTTTTGTGGTTTGGTTTTCTAATGCCCATTTCTTTATATTTTTTAACAAAATGTTTATTTACTCTCGCCATTGATTATACCTATATTATTATACCTACAACTAGATTACTCTGATTTAGTCAATGTTGAGAAAATGAAATTTAAACTTTACTTGATTATCATAAACCTAGACTAAAATTATTATTTAAAATAAAAATGGAAAATTGTGCTTGTCTGATTGGGAACCATTATATGAAAAATATTGTAGATATAATATTTTATTTATTTAATACATTTATGGTTTTAAAGTTGTCTAATATTTTCAATCACAAAATAAATACAAGTCCCATCAACTTCTGACTTACCTAGTTTTATAATATTGTAGAGAAGGAAATATTGACTTATATTCAATAGATAACTCAAAAACAGTGAAAATCAAGTTATCTTGTTGTAGTATTGAGATAACGATATTTATATCAGTGGCGAGGGGTGAAGGTAGGCTGTTAAGAAACGACATTAATACTATACACTAAACTTTGCCAGTCATACTTATTTGTTTTCATTGAACTAAAAATACAATTTGCAGATGGTGCTGGTAAGTTTATAAAATTCAATTAAACCCTGCTTAAACAAAACCATAATAATTTAGGTATATCATAAGAGATCCAAACAAAATAGTGCACACTTCTTCAGTAATACTTAATTGATTTTTTTTTGTATAAGAATACATATGGTGTTGTATAGCTTTTTTTTAATTCATTTAGCTATGCCTAACCAAACCATAATCGATAAAAAATATTCTTTAATCTATAAAATATATATGGCTTAATGGTATAATTTTAGATATTTTAGAGATAAACGAATATTTTTCGATTATTATCTATCATGGCTTGGATTAGGTAGGGTTAAATTGAATTTTAAAAACTAGCAAATACTATATATACATTTTAATCTAAGATCAATGAAAACAAATATTTTTGATTGACAAAATTGCATGTGCAATATTTATGTTGGATCTTAACAGCCTACCTCCACCCTTTGCCACTGATATATCAGGCGTGTTTTTCCACTTCAAATTTATTCCACTTCAACAAATTTTTGGCAAAAGCTAAAAATCTGTTTATGGTGTTGATGTTACATAAATGCTTTTTTTTGTATTGGAATAAGTTACTTTTGTAACTAACAGCGATTTTGAAGTTGATTTTTCTACTGGATTGAATGCTATTAAGTTCTTCTATACGAAAAATACTTGTTCAAAATTTTATCCTTTAAATTCTGGCATTCACAACTTATTTTCGTCAAGTAGTGGAATAAGCTCACTTTGAAAATACACCCCTCATATCGTCACTTTTCTGGCAGAAGACACTAATTCGAAAAAATGACATATTGAGTTAGTTATACCAAAATGATCCTTATTTCAAACTTTACCGTCTAGAAACCTTCTTAAGAAATAAACAGTCTTTATTTTAAAGTCATTCTTTTTTATGATTACTTAATAAACTCACATGATAGACCATTTCAAACATTTAAACAACTTACTTAAATTACTTGAAACTAGTATTCTCCAGTTAGTGTGTTCTGCCAGAACAGAGACGATATATTATATTATAATATACCTACATATATAAATTTCGTAATATTAGAAGAAAGCGTAGATGATTTAAGGACAAGTAAAAAATATTCTATACTTATCCCATAGCAAAGGTCAGGTCATGTACGATTTCTAGTTATTTTGAATAATAGAAATCAATTTGAGTTTATACAGGCAGCAGTCAGTATTGTAAAAGTTATACAAGCATAAAAGTAAAGTGGGGAAATGTAATTGTTTCCGTTCCATTGTTCAGTTCGCAATTGTGAAAGGAACAGAGACCAAATTATTTTATGAGAAAATTGGATTTCTAGCGTTGGTACCAATCTATTTTCATTCGAAAATCAATTAAAATCAATATTAGTTTATAAGGTGTGAGAATTATATCGCGGGCTGCCAAAAGTTGGTAATTTTATAATTTAGGTATTTAGAGCTAACAACGGATTATGTGTTTATAATTATAAATATCTATTCTAGAAAAATAATCAATGCCAGCCGATGTATAGAACATGAACATACATCACAAAGAAATTAGCATTATGCCTGATTTGATTTGATGACATGTCAAACTTTCAAAATGTAATTACTCCATAACATGATTTCGAGACTTACCAACTTTTGGTAGTATAATACCACGACAATATTAAAATTACGTAGTATAACGGAGACATAATGTAGATGATCTAACATTGACACCTCGTATCTGACATTAAAAATTGAAATTAAATAGAAACAAAAATACAGTTACTTTAAAAAATATACTAAATTATTTTTGCACCAAGCGTATTTTTATTTTTAATCAATTTCATTTGAAAGTTTCTGTATAATATTTTAACTACCCCCTGCCAAATATATTAAATGTCAGATACGAGGTGTCAATATTAGAATATTGATATGCATACTTACACATACATTTACCAATCGTAAAAACTCGATAGTAAACGATTATTTAACGTTTTATTTGACTATAAATAAAATAAATCATATTACAACCGTATAAATAATATAAATCAAATCATATTTAATATTAACAGACTTTTGAGGAATGGTCGATATTAATTTTGAACACACATTGAAAAAAAAAATCTTTTTTAATACTGCAACAAACTATGATGTCCAATGACAGTAGTGTAATTCGTAATAGAAGAAAAACACTCATGAACACACAGACTTTAATAAGATTACATAAATATATTGTGACCCCATTGGGGATCAAATCCGAAGCCCCCGGATAAAGGGTCAGCGCTTTATGCACTTGACTACGAGGGCCGCAATAATACTCATGATTTCAGAAAAAAACCTTTTCACCAATCAAGTCACCGTGTGTATTTATTCGATTTTCGTACGTAATATTACAAGTGGATGCTTATTTAGTGTCAAAAACATTCAAGGCTGTTTCGAATAACGGATAATTTAAATTTCGAGATTTTTACGATAATAATTCTTGGCAAAACAAAAATTAAATGTAAAACTATAAAAAACATACATTTTTACTTAATTATTCATCCCGACCGCATAAATCTCAACCTCTCGCATATTTGCACATTATGCTATTTTTCATTTAAAGAAAAACGGATACAAAATACCATTCGAATTCCATATTTCGGTGAATAGAAAATATTTCATGTGGCCGCCCACACTAAGCCCGCGCCTTATTGTGGAAAATTTCAGATTGATTTAATTTTCACGACAAAGACAAAAAAAATGTAGTGTCAACCCAAGTACCGAGTTATAATTCGATTTCCAAACCTAAGTACACATTATTTACCTCCACCACCCACCACGTCTCCACACTTTCAGGCGTATTATATTATTATCATGGCATAATGAGGTTTCAACGTTGAGAGAGATTTTAGTAGCGTGTACTATATGTCGTAGAGTCCAAATGAGAATTGACCTTCTATATCCGTATTTATGACGCTGCAAAAAACTTCATTCTATCACCTGTCAAAATCCGTTTTCAATCTCAGAGCAATAATACTATAGAGATAGATCATTGTCCGGCTATATGAAACCGTTTTATTTTACGTATGACGCATAGAAAAACGTCAATTTTAATATTATTATCTTACGTATAAAACTTTATAACATCATCTTGCTTCTAAGTATAGTAACAAAATTTAAACACAATACATTTAATCATCTTTTCTACTAAATTAACTAAAAATATTGGCCAGTATCCTAATAACTATCTACTCGTGTCAAGTCTATCAGTCACCATTAGCGAGGAGTGCAAGACTAGTCAATGCGCTTCCCAAAGAAATTTAAATTTTCAGTGATGTGCTATGTATTTTGTTATCGAAATTTTATTTTTCTGTATAAAATTGTATTCTTTTTCTCTACAATGCTTTTATTAAATTGAAAGCTTCTGTTTTTATATATTATATAATATTCTTCTACTCTTTAGATTCGTTGTGTCTTGATTTCTTTTCTAAAATAAATAAATTTTAAAAAAATAGACATACTACCGGTTTTTCCCTAAGCACATAAGTCAAACCAATATTTACCGGTTTCTCTTCTAGCTCTTCGTTCTTAATACAATGGACTATAGAAAAAATCACAAAACACATTCAGTTCATTGCAGTTTTATCTTGATTGGAGTATGGCAGTCGGTCTCCTAGGGTTAAATTCATGTATGTATTGTTTTTTCACTGCGTATTTTGAATTAAAAGCAATAACACAGGCTTAGCGATTGACACAAAATCAATCCTCCTGAACAAAACAAAGATCCATTTTAAGAGCGAAAATATTGATTTACTTTTTAATAATAAAAACAATTATAAGTGATTGAGTAGGTAGATAATCCGTATTTGAAATTTATTTATAAATTTATGGTTTAATTCTTTTTAATCAAAAACTTTATAAATACAATGAACTGTTCGCAAAATTTCGCATTGTCTGGTACATGCTTAGTATTTCTAATGAAATTTGAGAATCCAATATAAACATGCGTTGATGGTATAACTATGTATGTACAGTATTAAAAGCCAGTCATTACGCTAAAAGGTATAACTCTGGCGGTATTTAATGGCCTCCATTTGTTTTCGAATAATATTTTGTATTTTAGCGTTAATCAAAAGCTCTTTCAGAGCCTATTATCATCAGTAACTGACCAGTTATGAAAGTTTTGCTAAATTCCGTTGACAGTTTAATAAAGTTCGACGTCGGCACATAATAGTATTTAGTTTGAAATGCACGTACACGTATATGTAAATCATTTTACAATAGCACCAAGTATGGAAAACATAATTCGCAGTTGTATTGGTAATTGTTTCTAGCATAAAACAGACATTGTAGCAAACAATTATAATACACATGCAAAAAGCAGATGTAAGAATAAGACCTTTTCGTGTGAAATGCTTATTAATTATTGCGATTATGTAATAATTATTAGAATCGATATTTCGTTCATTAGCTGAATATTTTATATTCTCTTCTGATTTACCTACCTGTTCTTTCATTCTACATATCATGTTTTGAACGTCTTGAATTAATAATGTGTTATGTACTCAATATGTTTCTAAATAAATAAATAAATAACAGAAATTCGAAAGCCAGTCGCCATAGATCAAAATTTTGAAGCCGAGTTCAGTGTATTACTAAATAATGATTAAGTATGCTATAAAATGCAAGAAACATAAATCATCCTGAGTGTCTTCTCGCGATTCGTTTACGTGACAAACTTTAATGTATAATATTATGAGACAAACGTAACTATTCAAAATAGCATAATCCCAACTTTTATTATTATCTCCTCACTCTAAATTTAAGCCGTGTTACAGCTTCGCTTATAAGCCAGAAGGCAACCAAGATCATATTGTTTTTGTGTTTCCTAGCCGTGGCCTTTGGATGAGTGACCACGTCTAATGGAATTGGTGAACGTAACCAATTTTTGAGCTGTGGAGCGTAAATATTGAAGAAAAACTTCTCTACTACAAAACTAAAAAATATATTATAATCCTTGAAAAAAACTTTGAACGAATAGGAATTTGAATCCGTGAGATTGTTACAGTAGTTATGTAACAATACTTATAATACTGTTCCGAGGTGCGAATTTCGGTATACCTAATAAGATGTTGTGCGGAGCGATACAGAGTCTGAGATAAGTACTAACAGACGGGGAACTTATATTGAGTGATATGTCCAATGAATTATGATCCGCTATTTATTGACGTACTAGCGATCAAAATAATATCTTAAAAATAATATTTAAGAAATAATTTGTGTAATTGAATCAGCTACTATATGGATACCTATATCTGACAATATGGAAAATGGATTTCGCGGAAATTATCATTGCAGTCAGCTATTTACTGAGTTTTCCATAATTGGACACTACGGTAAATAGATATTTAATATCACCGATCAATATGGTGACGAGTAATTAAACTTTCAGCTAAAGATTTAATCATGTCAATATTTTAATAAACTTTTATTAAAAACTCTTTATATACAGAATTCCCGCAGGCATAATATCTATTTGGTGAACTATGTTCTACTATACAGCCTATGTGAGTAATGGGGGTGTAATAATAGCAAATAAAAGTATCGCAGCGGAGGGGAAATTTAAATAGCGACCTGCCCACGTGATGTATGGCGACTATTTGTCAGTGGTCTAGCCCGGCGCTATCTCCCGATGATAGATATTACAGCCGATACGATACGACTGCCTCAATTGTCTATTGCCATTTTTCGCATCGTAGAAGAAGAACCATTAGACAAAGAGACCTAAAGAACGAATAAAAAAATTTAATAAAAAACATTTATTATCTTATCTAATGGTATTACTTTTTTTGTTTTGAGGTTATTCTAGTGTCACTTTTCTGATAGTAGGTACATATTGTGATATAAAATACGCGAATCGACCACAAAATTTGATATCAATAGTTAATAATATTATCTTAAGGAAATCTTTAATACTGAGGAAATTTTTTAACAGTGATTTTTTCACATTACCTATAACTACTCTGAATATTAAAAAAATACAATTAGAAAGGAAAAAATGGCGTGACCCTTATTAAAATTTATTTGATACTAACGTTGTACACGACTAAATGGAAGTCTTTAATAGGTACTGTACCTCAATAGGTCTTTACTGAGGATTTTTTTTATACTGATTTTTAATTCATAAGTATAAATAAATAAATAAAATAAAAATAAATATTAAAAGTTACACGTTATTCTACAATTTAACTGTAGAAAAGAAAAAGGACGTAACCCTCATTTTTTTTTCAAAATAGATTTGATTTGATAATAACGTTGTACATAACTAAATATGCATTGTGTCCAAAGCTGCAAAATGCTGATTTATTATCTAAATTTAGCTGGCACTTTAAAAAAAAGAAAAAAGTGAAGTGGGAAAAATTACTTAACCATCATTTTTGTTGGTTTTTCTTTAATTAACTCAATAATTAATATCAGATGAGAAATATAACAACCAAAATATTAACTATCATTTGCCACACGGTTATATCTATTTTGTATTTTTACTTTGACGAATAACCATAACAAAAACGTTTATGTACCTCCTGTAAAGTTTGATTTATGTGGATTACGTTCTTTTTCCTTTCTACAGTCGAATATAGTCATTGATGTGCGATATTTATTTACAGTAATTATTGTTATTTCTTTGTTCGCTTTGTGTAGTCATAGTAATTTATTGTTATTTTATACACAAGTATTTAAAAAAAACTTTATACAATATTTTCACTACTATTATGCACATTGGTTTGCTTTCAAAAAGCTCTGAAGTCTAATAGTAATTGATGTGCGATTTATATTTTCGGTAATTATTCATTTTGTAATTATTATAATTTCTTTGTTCACTTTGTGTAGTCATAGTAATTTATTGTAATAATTGTATACACGAGTATTTAAGACAGCTTTATACAATATTCTCACTACTATTATGTACAGTGGTTTGCTTTCAAAAAGCTCTGAAGTCTAATACGCTAAAAGGCTTGGTTACGGTTGGTTCGGCGAGCTTTAAAGCAACGTGGAATAATGCACACATTCAATACGCATTTAAAGTTAACGATGAATGCCTTTTATGTATACAGGTGTACAACTCAGTTGTAACTATAAGAAAACACTTATGTATACTGCACTTAAAGTATGCTACATGAATTTAAAAATAAATTTAATCTATTTTTTGTGTTTTAAATAACATGCATGCCTGCTAGTTGATTGAAAAAGTTTAAAATTTATTTTTCTCAGGCGAATTGAAATTGGTTCTTGCATATTTTAAAGCTTTACATGGCTCAAGCTTCAACTATCACACTTGCGCAAACTAATGCCTTGGGAAAAATTCCATGATGAATTTTTTGTACTTACTTATCGCCATATGTATCTAAAAAAATATATTTTTCAGTTATTTATTTAATATTAAAATCTGAACATATGCTAGATTTAATAATGTAGCATTCTTTATTTAAAATACGTTAAAAAAATTTTAGAAATAAAATACTTTTTATCGTTTTTTGGGCGAGTATTTTTATCATAAATCTACCGCCTGAAGTCTCGTCTTTGCTGATTACGTAATAATTAAAGTAAAATGGCTACGTATTTTTTGTAAAAACAGGATAGTTCTGATTTTGAACGCTTGGGTTCCCAAAGCGAACACTGGGGGTTACAGTTGTTGTTATGTATGTTGTAGCACGTTACAGTTATTTTTATTGTCCCAAATTAGCATGAAACGTATTCTATACACTAAACGGTTATTGGCTGCTATCTGTAATTCGTAATACGGCAAAAATTTAGGTTTGTAGACATTTCGGTCAAATTCGGATATGTTCGTGCTACCAAACCCAAGCGGATAAAACCAAACACAAGCGGAGAAAGCCTACCCAGCACCATCTAGTCGGTAATGAGCCAAACACAATAATTCTGTATTGACACATCAGACATATCAACATAACCTACAATTTTATTAGTCATGTCATTGCGATTGTAGCAAAATAGTCGGATCTTGCGTCTCAAATCTCAATATGTAAAATTGACGTATTTTGTCTCGACCCTTATGTTAGCACAGCCAAGAGAGGGGCTGTAAAAAGATATCACCTTTTGACGGTTCTGTGACGCCCTCGCTATTTATACAAATGAAATCAATATAATACAAGATATATTTTCGCAATTAAATAAATCATAATATATACTGTTGATCTAGGTTATGATTGAAGAAATGCTATCGCCACATTCTTTTGTTTTGACAACAAAACATAAAAATATTGAAGTAAGTATGTCACACTTGTAATGCTGAGTGGTATGATTGCTACATAACTGATTTAGATTCAGTAGTTATTTTAATTTATTATACAGTGTGTTTAGTTTTAATTAATATTATTATTACATTTCCAATAAAAATTGACAGTTGACAACATTAAATTGATTTCAAGTTTATGTTGATTTTTAACGATTCACTAAAGTAAGGCTTTAATGAAAACACAACGTTTTCGACCTTGAATTGTGACGCGAACAGAACATCGCGGTATCTCAAAGTAATCCTTTTTAAACCTGGCAAACAACAACCCTCCATCGATGGAATAGCAATTGTATCACGATTGAATTTACTCCGTGCTGTCGAGCTTTTTAATTTGCAAAATAAATTCATATTTTATTAGAAATGAGCATTCCTCTGCGAAAGTGCCGCGTGACGTTTTAAGAGGGTATAATCCATTTATTCAAAATAAAGCTTTAACCATATTCGGAAGCTTTTGCTCAAACACTTACAAATAACGGTATACAAAAGAGGCGAAGCTTTCTAGACAAACAATATGACTTGTTTCGGTATAATATCAGTTTTAGTAGACTATTTCAAATAACTAGGTATATTATTAATAATATTATCGGTGGAAAATATCACAAAGTGTACATTGATAAACAATTCATCAATATTTTTGAATTATAAGCAAATCATATTATTATACAGGGTTAACTAAACTATTTTTTTAAAATATATAATTAATTATATTTGTAGCGACGTAAAGAGACTCGTATATAGAGCTATCTGTATAGACGGATTGGGATTTAACCCCATGTTAACTCCGTAATTTTCACTCACAATCTTACTTAGCTCTGCTTAGTCTGATTAGCTCTGACCCTTTTGATCATACACGTATTTTATTTTGAAACTAAGCACCTTACACTATTAAAATTCGTTTCTAGTGTTAAGTGTGGTTATCTAGTTGTCAAATGCGATACCTTCCTTAACTGAAATGATTCTTTGGAAAGTTCATCTGGTTATTTGGTCGAGAGATTGATAACTTGATAACACTTTATAATAAATTTCATCCGTGTAACGGTAATGTCAGTTATTAATTTATTGTCGTTCAAACACGCGCGTTAACATGATCTTACTC
Source organism: Rhyacophila brunnea (assembly GCF_057557595.1). Taxonomy (NCBI): domain Eukaryota; kingdom Metazoa; phylum Arthropoda; class Insecta; order Trichoptera; family Rhyacophilidae; genus Rhyacophila; species Rhyacophila brunnea. The sequence continues at coordinate 1,347,497 of NW_028232882.1, read as the reverse complement.
CCTACTTCATTTATCGTTTGTCAATTTATGGCTACGGCCGTATTTTGTAGCTTAGCCACTGGGAAAGGTCAATAATTATTATAAAGCAAACATTATTCGAAAAATGTTTATCACATTTGAATGGTCAAAGACATAGCTTATAAACAGTATCTTTAAAATTATTTTAAATCTGTAAATCTTGCCAATTTTTTGAATAATAAAATGCCTTATTCTTGTCAAATTTGGGATCACAGAGATTATCAATATAATTTTTCATTGTAAATATTTCACTATAATAATGTCAACATAAATTTTACTTATGGTTTTATAAATGCTTTTAAAAATTAATAAATATAAAAAATCTTAACACCACTTCACATGGACGTACTGAAATATGACTATATTCTAAAACATTAGAGCGAGAGGTTTAAAAGAATACTATTTTATGTAATAAAAATACTTTATGCAGTCATCAAATGTTTAAAATGAATATAAAGGATTAAGGCTTTAAAATTATGTAAATAGATTATCTACAACATTTAAGGAATGTCCAGGATCATGCTTTGAAAATAGCACAACAGCTCCATTTTGACGTACGCTGAGCATGTGGGCCGTTAAGAAGATATTGTGTCTATCAATATTATAATATAGTATGAAAAAAGTACATTAGTTATAAAAACATATGATTTACAAAGAGTAGGTATAGTATATACCCTATGGACAATATGTACTAAATGATTGCCCAAGTATACCAACTTACAGGTTCTGAGGAAAATTTAAAGAAAAATCAACCCCATCACGGCTTGTTCCGCTGTGATTTATAATATTGTGTTGTGTAAAATATAATATACCTAGGGATAAAAAATATTTTTTTTCTATACGTACCGTTTTCAAAATAAATAATTTGGGGTATCTTTGGGAGTTAAGTCTGAACAGTATGTAATTTTTTTAGGAAAGTTATACATGTCATTAATAATGCAAGAAATTAAAGTGTACATACCTAATGTATTTATGTATACCTTAGAGCTTGTTCATATGTCGCGTGTCACACCGCAATACGCCGGGAATGCATGTGGACAGCTCAATAAGATCACGTGTATCTCGACCACGCGCGAGAAGTGACACGCAGTGATTACATGTAGACGGCTCAGTGAGATCACGTGTACCTGGAATGCGCGCGAGCTGGACAAGGTTTTAGGTCTAAGACTGACGACGCTGCAATTCGCAGAAAATTCACGCGAACTGTGGTGGATCTTGCTTGATTCCAATATGAATACATTCGGATACGTGAATAGTATCTTTAAACTATTCAACTATGTGTGCTACCAGTGCTCGCATATTATGCCCCTATACTCTTAACGTCAGAAACTGCAACTACTGCAAATTGGCATAGAAAGCTGCATGTTGGGCGTAACGTGGAATTATTCTTCGTTTTTTTTTTTTTTTGCTTTTTGAGTCGGTTATGAGATAATATTATTACATACATAAACCAACTAGATATACTCTACCGTCTAAATTGCTGAATCACATGTAAAAAAGTTTCTTTTTAATAATAAAATTTACATGACGTATCGAAATGGAGAACGTGATGTAGAGAAATCGCACAAAAATGCGACACAACGTTTGACGATCTACCCGCGTTTTGCATGCTTATTTTGTAGTTATGCTTCAACCCAACTGTTTCCATGTTCAATCTTTCATTTCGTTGTAAAAATATAAATATATACTGCGAAATGTCCCCACGAGGGGTAATAAAGCAATTAATTTGAAGCGAAATAAGCGCGGGAAGTGTCGCGTCCATTTTGAATGTGGAATAAAAAGCGGTGTTGCCGCATTAAATAATGCGAACGGCAACCTTGTAAATAAGTTTGTCGGGACACGCGCGTTTTTACTCAGCGGCTTAATTATTCTAGAAAAGGCAACGGAATTATTGCTAGAAGCACGTCAAATTAGATTTAATATATTTTATAATAGAATTTCAAATTTCATTCAAGATTTAATACGTGAAAAATATTCTATACCCGGAGTTTAACATGCAAGTAATTTGAAGTGGATCAAAATACGGCCGATTTCATAGTTCAGAGTATATGGCGTTAATAATACAAAAACGGAAAAAAAGGAAAATAGTATAATACAATCAATATGCGATTGTTTCACTGATACTACTACATTACCGTTGCAGTGTCATAGGGTCGCATGGTATATTGTAGTGCTAAGGAAACAGGAAACAGAAAAAAATCGGTACGTGTACTTATGTACGCGCGTTAGAATTTATACTTCTTTGGCGTAATAAAACAAAAACATAATTTGTGATAACCTAGATCATGGTTTCCCAAACTATGGGTCGCGACCCACCAGTGGGTCGCGAGCGAATATTGAGTGGGCCCTCGCCATTGTATACATGAATTAAAAAAAATAGGAAGTGATAAATTTGATATTTCATTCAGCTATTTATAATTCCTAAAAATTGAAATAAACTTAAGATACGGAAAATATTGTGATAAAATAATAATAATTTGATAGGCCAATGCACTACAGATGGCAGGCAGCACAGTTGCGGATTTTTGCAGTTCACGATAAAATTCGAGCGTTCATGAAAAAGCTTATGTTGTGGAAAAGTTGTATTGAGAATGGCAAGTATGATTGTTTTGAAACACTTGAAATTTTTATTATTGAAAATCAAGTGCAGCCTAAGATGAACGTACTGTCTAAAATTTCCAGTCATTTATCACTGTTAATAAATAACTTTGACGACTATTTTGGGGAAGAGATGAAAAAGTTTGATTCGTTGCGTTGGATTTGTAACCCATTTTGAGACGACTTACCAACTAGTATGTCAACAAAAACAAGTGAAGAACTCATTGATTTATCAGAAGATACGTCACTGAAAATAGTTTCAATCGTAAACAGTTAACGAAATTCTGGCTCTCAGTTGTTCCTGTTCGATGAAGCTATGAAAGTCCTCGTCCTCTTTACTACCTCATATCTATGTGAGTTCGGATTTTCGGCTATGGTTAACATTAAAACTAAATACCGAAATAAATTGGATATATCAAACTCACTGCGAATAAAAGTAACTAAAGTTGAAGTTGATGCTAAAACTGTAATGAAGAAAAATAAGAAACAAATACATCCTTTCCATTGAAATAACTTTGTAAAAAAAACCTTGCAGGTGTAGGTATTTAAGTAATATTTTTTTTTGAGTTGTGTTTTTTATTTCAACAGTCTTTCATTCATATTGGTAACACTTATAATTTTTTTTTTTATTTCAATTAGAACAAATAAGACAGCATTAAGTAGTTCCACGACTCGCCACTAGGGAATATGAGCATTACCAATATGTATGCCCTCTTTTCTCTAAGACAGCTAAGAGGTGGGTCCCAAGATTGGAAATTTTTGTTAGATGGGTCGGAGCCCAGTCAACTTTGGGAACCACTGACCTAGATTCTTCAACTAGCTCTTAATTATCTTGTTATTTCTCGTTGTTTTTATTTTTAAAGTAACAACTGTCACTCTGATGTTTAATCGTTTGTTTACGTAAATAATTGCAAATGGCCGACAATAATAATTTCGTTTAACGAAACAATTTTACTATCAAACTTGCGTTTGTATACATCTGACTGATTCGCAGCTATTTTTATACTGTCATAACGGTGTGCGCGCGCAGCTCTCAATTTCACTCTCGCCTCAAAGGAAGCATAATAACTTCAAATAAAGAAAATACAAACAAGAAAAGATAGCATATTGCAGTGGCGAAGGGTGATGGTAGGCTATTAAAATCAGTCACAAATAGTGCACACTAAATATTGTCAGTCAAACGTATTTGTTTTAATTGAAGTAAAACTACAATTTACAGACGGTGTTGGTTGTTTTTAAAATTCAATTAAGCAGTGCGAAAACCAAGCTATAATAAATAATAGTCAAAAAATACTTCTCTTTCTATAAAATATCTAAAATTATGCAATTAAATCATATCAATCAAAATCATAATCAAATAATATTTTTATCTATTATAGCTTAGTTTAGGTAGGGCATAAGGAATTTTAAAAAAATAAACCAACAATATGACGTGTAGGTAATATGTATTCTTAATCCAACGAAAACAAATAAGTATGAATGAAAAAGTGTAGAAAATTTTATCGTATCGCCCAAAGTGTACCAAAACTATTTTGGTTTGGTTGAGGCAGGGTTTAATTATTGAGTTCTAAAAACTTACCAACGCCATCTGTAAATTGTAGTCTTAATTCAATAATTACAAGATAAAAAGAACTTTTTATATACCACGTTTTTAAATTTTCTGTTGAATCATATAAACTTGATCAACTCTATGTATTAATAATTTAGGACAAATAAGGGAATTGTCAACTTATCACTTTTTTGGTATTTTGCAACAAACAAATAAATATAGAATACTGAAATGTCATTTTGGTTTCCATAGTCTCGCACGTATATATTAATAATTTACTTGCTAGGACCACCCCCTTAGCAACCAATAATAGTGGATTGGATTACGGATTTCTTCCGAAATAACTTTTCATACAAAACAGAATTAACTGAAAATGAATTCAATTCTACTTAAAGATCGCTAAAAGTATTAAAAGAATGCATTGGTATCGTGTTCTGATATATTCTTAAAGTTTCAAATGTCTAGCAAGTCGGGAAGTTAGTTAAAAATCGATTCCAAGATTTGCACTGGATAAACAACCACCGGATAAACAAGAATACGAGCTAATAAAAACGTGGTAATAAAAACAAATACGTATAACTCCCGATTGAGAAGTTCTGCTAAATGTTAGACCTAAACTATTTTTTACCTACCGTATTCTAAGGCACACAAAAACATGATATATTCTTTAATTGAATTATTAGTGTATTCACTATATTCAACTATTGAGTTTATGAATTTATACAAGCTGATGGTTAGAAAAATTCATGATGAAGGTAAAATGTTTAGACGGACAGTCTACAGCCAGTCTACAGCCAGTCGTTACGCCAGACACTTACCAGTGTAATTGCCAATTTCGTTTTGTTTCGTCCATTTTTCCTACATTTCAACTTTATTCGGTGTGGTAGTTTTTTTTTTGTTGTACGTGTGGCAGGCCCATACCAGTCGGGGGTTCCAGGAGCCCACTGCACACGGGCGGCAGGATTCAGGGGCGGCAAAATGTATCAATAAAAAAAGTTTTTTTATTAGCTTTATATAAATAATTTAGATTATTTACCTCAGTATAAAAGATAGGTAATGTTCGGTTATGAGGAATACAGCGGAAAACACATTTTGAAAATACCCGATATACTGGATTATTTATTAGTTTGGGTTAGTTTAGGTTAGGTTAGGTTAGGTTAGGTTAGGTTAGGTTTCGTTAGGTTAACCTAACAAATAATCCAGTTCATCGGCTATTTTCAAAATGTGTTTTCCGCTGTATTCCTGATAACCGAACAGTACCGAAAGATATTACTAAACGTAAGACAAGTGCGTATGGAGATTTATCTGGGATCCAGCTTCAGCTCGGTGCGATTTTGACTTTCAAAATACCTAACAACATAGCAGGCAGGTCTTCATATTGTGAGCCCACTAAGAAATTTCTCTGCTTGATAAAAGTCTTATTACGAAGAGAAGAAACCGAAGAAGATCCAAGAAGATGTCATGGTGGTAGTTTATGGAGAAGTTGTACATTAAAACTATAAAATCAAATTTTGGAAAAGACGGTAAGTATAAGAAATACAGAGTTCATTAATGTCTATCCTAACACTGGGCGTTCTTATATATTATGAAGTAGATGAATTTCGAAACTGAAGGGCAGTACTAGGGATTGCGATACCGAATGAAAATACTATACCGTTAGTTAGGTATTTTATATTGAATACCGGTATTAATTAACGGTATTCATAAAATATATGAAAAAAAAAAAATACAAATATGTTTAAAATATTAATATTTTATAGCACGTGTCATTGCTGGTCTCCGAGGGCATTGTAGGGCAGCAGAAGTAAATCAGACATCGCGTAACCCAAATATTAAATCTTTTATGTCAATCAATACATTTTGTTTCCACTTCCAATCTCGAATATATCGGTATTATCTGATTTATAACCGGTATTTCGATATCGAAAAATACTGGGATACCAGTATTGCAATCTCTAACTAATTAGGTACATAGGTAACTAATCTAACAAATAATTCAGTATAATTATCGGCTATTTTCAAAATTTGTTTGCTGCTGACTTCCTGTAAAGGGTAAACCGACAAGAGCCGTGTTTTATTTAGACATGAATTGAATGTTAGTACTACACGATTCAAATAGGTTAGACGGTCTTTAATATACAGCCATATATTTCCGATACAACATTTCATGGTGAAATGTGATACGGCGAACTGCATACGTACAAGTTTCCGGACACGACTTGAAGTTGGACATACATGACCAGTATAAAACAACAATCGAACAGGATTCTCTCAAATTTTCAATCAAACAGATCAGCCCTAACATGATATTAAAATAGTTGAGACGTTTCTGTAATACATAATATATACGAGTATATAAGTATAGTAAAAGATGCCAACAACCCTTGACGCGGCCCTGACAAATGGCGTGCAGACGAATTTAGTTTTCTAAAAATACTGAATTAGCAAATTCTCCAGTTGGAGAGAGCGAAAAAACGCGGCCGGCCGCAATTTATGCGTTGAGAAAAACATATACGTGACCGCTCTTATACTACGATTGCTCAGAAAAAAGAGACAAAGAAGATAAGATAGGTACCTGCATTTTAATTAAGACGTAGTGATCTACAGGTACATCATGATTATCATAAGAGCTAATGAAAAACAATACAAATAAGTACTATGTATAAATAAGAAAAGTGAAATTGTAATAATAATATGACTAATAACTGAACATAAAACATATTACAATATTCTAATCGATTTAAGTTTTGTACTATTCCATTTGAGTCGTTGTCTTATTAGTTAACGCCATTAAATTCCCAATACGTTACCATTGTTCCCAGAATGGACGATTTTACACCTCTTTAGAGTAGTATTGTTGTAGATTATAATTAATAATGATCTATTACTAGATTTTGACGATGTATACGCTTATCGAGTGTATTATTAGTGATAAGGTAGGGGTTTTTTACAAACACTTCAACTATTAATTCATAATTAATTTTTTGTTATATATTTTATTGTCATCCTAGATTTAATAGGTAGGTGATAAAGTTTTTACCTGCTTTATTGTATTCATTCGTTATATAAGTTAGAGTTGATTGTATTCGTTGTCAATGTTTATTTGCCTTTTGGTGAGTGCACATAGAGCATGAAGATGCCGAAAGACCAAACCCGGGACGTAAAAAATGACTCAAATGGAATAGTCCAAAACTTAAATCCATTAGAATTTAAATACAAATTCTATCAAGCAGCTTCGATCGATAGTATTAATATTGATATCAATTAACGTTATAAATGCCTAAATTCTCCATAAAAATCATGTAATCGACAGAATTAGGGAGATAAATATTTAATTCATAAAATCGTAGGTAATAACATAATATCTCTGCCCGACAACAAAATAAATAATTCTACGAATTCTGGCATAACAGAAAAAGTACATTTATTTTCACCCCCGCGTGGCTTGAAGAGAGAGATAATCGTCAGTCACCATCGACTTCTTAATTCGTCACCCAGGCAGTTCACGAAACCTATATACGCCACCTTTCAAATGTAAGGACTTAAAGTCAGTGCAAAAAATAAACATATAATGTTACATCCCTAAAAATAGTGTCCCTGATATCCTAACTATTAATAGATAAATTTTCACCTATGTTTTGGTAGCTTCAGCTATAAACACCTCGTCTGAAAAAGAAAATATAGTACCTAATAATATTCAACTGCCCGAATCCATGGTTTTTTTTAATTAATTAAATTCGAAACAACCCCCGGATACATCAATATGTATTACAGATTGTAATGTCGGAACAAAGACTTTTGACTTTAGATAGAATGATTCGAGATCTGTATTACGATTTTTGAAAGCAATTAGAACCAAACATTGGTGAAAAAAATCATTATTACTATACTTATGTTGGCAGCCACGAAAACAAACCGGCAGCTCACTTTCTGGTTTTAAGTATGTTGGTTTGTTTACGTAACCAATGTACACATTTCCCGGTATTTTACGTAATTATTTATCATAACAATAGTTACCTACGTATTGTTTGAGCTGCCTACATAAAATTGACAAAGAAGTCTAATTTTCAAAAGTATTTCTAGCTAAATTGTCTGTTTTGATACGACAATGTGAAATTTCAGTCGAATTTAATTATATAGGTAGTACCTATCCAATCGAGGTATATTTTAGCAAAGTCTACAAATATAATCATGTATGTAATTAACCAATTGGGTGAACCTGAAATTATAATCGAATGTCACAGTACAAGTGTATTCTCTTCAAATGTTTGTCTCGGAAAGAATTTTCATATCAGGATTCGTTATCTCTATTATAATTTTTTAAATCCTGGCGTTGGACAAAATAAGTGAAATTTTCCAGATCATAATACCATCTTATTTGTTTGTCCTACATTTAGATTTATCATAACATTTGTAAGCAAATTACCTACTTAAGTATCCCAACATACTTGGTGTAAATAATAATATGTAAAGTAAACTCTAAATAGGTCAAGAAAGCCGAATAGCTAATCTCTAGCGAGTACAGCAAAACATTCCGGCAACTTTATTAAAAATAAAAAGAGTTCCTGACGGAATCGCGTCAAACGGGGGATGGGGGTGGGAATAATCTCACCTTCAGCTTACCCCGGGGGGTTGTTATGGCATTCATTTCAACCCCCTGCCGGCTCGCTGCGACGGGGGAAAGTGTCCATAACCGGGAAACGGAAACAGGAAAAATCCTTAAAACCTTGAACAGCAGGAAGGGCGTCGTTGAAAGCCTACGTTTTAGTTTACATAGAGTGTGGCGAAGAGGTTTTTGAATTTGTACGAAAACAAAGAAATTTTATTTTTGTCTACCCCATTGAAAACTGACAGTCAATATCGACTTTGTACTGAATCAAATTGTTATATTTTATAAGAAATCCTGTTGAAAAGGTCGAAAGAATAGTCCGGTATATATGATATAGTATATTTATAATTTTCTAATGATAACATCTAAAGCTTGTACATGAATAATCAACTACTATGTATGCATGGTAATAGTGCCTATACACGTGCATGGATTCACTTGCACCAATAGTATGTATTTCAAACTATCGCGATAATAACTGTTTACACGTAAAAGTACCGATTGTCTCTCCAATCCCATTCTTCAAGCGTAAACGATACGTTGTCATCGTGTGGTGCGCTATTTGACAGATTCAGACAGGTTCGGACAAGTTCGTAGATAATCGATCGACGTCAAAATATTCTGTGCGGTGTAGTTCGTATTTATTTCGGCAGGTTCTCCACTATCGTTCTACTGTGCATGCAAGTACCAATTATTCAGAGAAAATTGAGAAGCTTCTGAAGTTTTTTGATCAGGGCTCGAAATTGACCGTAACGGACCGGAGCGCCGTTACGGTTCATAATATCCACAAAATTATCGCTCCGTCTCGTGGAAATATTAATTTGACCGTCTGAGCTAGATATTTCATATAATAAAAAAATAACACACTTATTTTTATAAATCACATTTTACAATTAATGCAGTTATAGTATTATAATTATAGTTCATATTTTCGAAATTATCGAGCGCTCCGGTTCGTAAAATTTTCCATTTCGAGCGCTGTTTTTGATACATGCATGCAATCTTGCAACTTGCACGATAATACGTGTTTACACATGCATTTTATTGTTATCGCCACGATAATACATACTGCCAGTAGTAAATCTATGCACGTGTAAGTGAGGTATTAGTATTACCTACGCTGCATTATAAATATAGAAACATTGATCAATGTCAATAATGGGATTAGTCCCAATAAATTGAAACTTGAATGAGATAGTAACGAATTCATTTCTATAAAAATGGTTTATATTATAAATTTAAAACTCTCATCTATGGCACGGATGTATGAATATAAGATATATCATTGAGAGTAGTTATATAGACATATTATATGTAAGTATAATACTTAAAATCTCTTGGATTAACAGAGTAAAAAACAATGTTTAAAATATATGGGAGAGGACTGCGTAGTATTAATACTAGATAACTACAGTAGATGCCATATTATTACGAGGACAAAAGCTTAATATTCCCTAGCTTATTATTCAAGGAAAGTTCAACGGTTTTTATGACAAAGTAAGACGTTGCATTTCATAGCTTAAGAATTTCTATGATTGGCACAAGTACTGCTATATCAAACTGTTCCAGGAAGCAATTAAAAAAAAGTAAAGTCACCAATATGGTGGCCAACTTTCGATAAAGTAAGGCACAAGAATAATAATATTACTATTTTTACGATACTGAAATTATTTAAATAAAAATTCTATAAAAATTAAAGGGGTGCACGGAAAGAAATTTAATAAACCAAATTACATAATAATGTTCATTTAAAAAACATATTGATACGACTTATATAGTATCAAGAACAAAAACCAGTCATAAAAGAGACATTTCTCGCACTGGTTAGAGCTGCCAAGACGATTAGATTCTGAATAAATTAAGGCTATACCTCAGTTGAGGCCAATGACATTAATATGGACGATGCATCTGGAAAAAAAATGACACTCACTTTTTTGTCGGGTCTGCCGAATGGCATAATCTGTTCTAACGCCATTATAATGAAGGTGATATTGCTATAAATTCCCGATGCTTTTTGTCGGATCTGCCGAATGGTTCGGTTCGAACGGGTCCGCATGAACGTCTAGAAACACTGTTCTAACCGCCATTACAATAAAGGTGATATTGCTATAAATTCCCGATGCGTGATATCGCATAATGGAAATTGCGTGACTACTTGCGGATTCCATTAATAATGTCATTGGTTGAGGCATGGTCTAAAAAGATTTTGGCTATGCGATGCGCGGGTCGCGGATACAAATGACGCATGCCGACCGAAATATAATTTGTCATATAAATCCAACATGCGTCCATTTAATGTTCTATTAGTAACAATAATAATAATATATTCATTGACATGTTTTCTTTTTAAAGTAAATGGGTAACGTTTTTAGTAATCTTTACACGATTTAAGAATTAATACCCACGTCACCATCACGAAACAAATTGACGTATTGACACCTCGACGTTCACGCACATACTGCCAGCGAGTCCAAAATTTCGTCGCGCCTATAGTTGAAAATTATTTGCCGTTTCACTGAAGTATCGCCTTAAAGCCAGGACAAAATAGACGCCCACGATTGATTCTTTTTTAAATCAATCCCAATTTGATGAAAAATTCAATACATCTACCTATATGATAATTTGGGATCAAGAATTATTCAAAAAGTTTGTATGTTGAAGAATTACCCTAGCAAATAAATCCTACAGTAGTTTAATGAGTCATATGAGAGTGATGGTTTCTTAAAACACTTAAACTTTCATCGATCCCTATGAATCAAGATGTTGGCTCGATATATTTGAAAATAAGATATTGAGGAGGGTTTTCCGAGCTGTATGTGACAAAAATAGTGCATGGGCAATGGAGGTGCTACCAAAAATTGTATGCGTTTTATCTCGCAAGATAAAGTGGGATAACTTCATCGGGCAGTTTATAGCATAAGTATGGAAGACACCCAACCACTCTATATACTCTTCAATAGAACGTAAGGGGCAAGAAGAGTTGAAGACTTAAACTGATTCAGTTAGGCTATATAGAAAGAAACACACATTACTGATACTAAAGGCTTGGGGAGATGGTTAAATATCAAGATACACATTACGTTATATCACTGATGGTTATGATGATTACCATTCATAGACCTTATCTAGTCTTTCACGTAATCCTTATAATCTCCATTTATTTAAGTATTTATTTTTCGAATACCAAATACAATCAAATAAATCTCATATTATAATTTATTGTATCGGATAATAAAGACACAATATTATGTGACTTATATTTTGTATTATTCGTTATATATATAATAGTAAAATATATTAATTTGGCCTGCTACCACCCCACTCACATTGATAATGGTCCGCCAGAGAAAGAAGATTGTCAACTCCTGATATAAATTGTTTTTATTTATGCATTAAATGTGCGCAGGGGCGCCTCTTAAAGAGACGTGGATATATGTATTTGATTTTCTTTTATTCATATTTAGTTTGAAGATTTTTCATTATTCATAGTCATTATTCATCAGTTGTTGTATTGTAGTTGATGCATGAAGGGATTTCATAACTTATTTTCAATTAAAATTACACGTATTTCATTTAAAATGCATAAATAAGTACATAAGAGTAACTATCATTGAATTCTCTGGTAAGTCTAATAAAAGATTATCCTAATATTACTTATAATATATATAATATTTATTTTATTAATTCTATTTATCATTGTTTCTAAAACTTTATATAGATTTTAGCCGCCTTCTGTGGATTTATTTTCGAAAAACTGTTGTCAGCAACATCAAAATAAAAAAAATGGCATTCAGCAGTCATCGAGGTATAATTCGGAGCTATACTTGCTTTATGGGGCCGAAAATATTTCTTGGAATATAAAAATATATGAAAATACTGTATCAGCCACATCCACAAAGTACCCTATGATCTACTGCCTATATGCCAAAACTGATGGTTGAACTGTGATTTGAGGATGTTCAGTCATGGTAATTGAAAAACGGGATAGATAATGTAACTGGAACACCCCATGACCCGCTAATAGTTGTAGAATCAAACATGATAGTGGTTGTTGTTTGATTTGCTTATTATATTAGGTATACTATATCGAATATATATTTATATGAACACATAATGCATTGAATTTTTTTTTATTTTACAACAAACAAATAGAATTTTTAATTTTTTAAATAGTATCGACTCTCATACGAGACTATACACCTATAGGAACCCTAGATGCTTGGACATTTTACAACGTTTTTCTTAGCTCGTATTCTTATTTTTCCGGTGGTTGTTTGTAAGATACAAATCTTGCAATTGATTTTTAACTAACTTCCCGACTAGCTAGACATTTGAATAATATATCAGAACACAATGCCAATGCATTCTTTTAATACTTTTAGCTATCTTTAAGTAGAATTGAATTCATTTTCAGTTAATTTTGTTTTGTATGAAAAGTTATTTCGACACCATTATTGGTTGCTAGGGGTCTGCGGTCCTAGCAACTAAATTATTAAAATAATAAATACATACGTGCGTTACCATGGAAATCAATATGACATGTCAAGTACAATTTTTTTTGATCGTTTAAGCTAGTCAAGTCAAGTTTATATGATTCAACAGAATTTAAAAACGTTGTATATTAAGAGTTCTTTTTATCTTGTAATAATTATTTATGTTTAAATTGAGTCATATCTCTGTATCTATTTGAATCAACGTGTTTTGTATTCTTCACCTAATAATAATAATAATACTAAGTAAAATATAACAACCCAACAGGCCATAAATCCCAGTGGTACCTTATAATGTATTTCGTAATAAAAGAGAAACAATCACAAATTGACTGATTATTTGAGAAAAACACATAATTATATTGTAACCTCATCGGTAATCAAACTCGAAGCCTCCGGATGAAAGACCAGAGCCTTACGCACTGGACTATAGTCCAAAAGTAACCAATGACAAGTCCTTTGATTTCGCCCATTTTATAATGCGGTGGCACTCGTTATTGATGGTGGAAAGGCAGTGATTTTATACATATTTAGTTCATGGTCTTTGTGAATGATAAATATTAAAATTATTCTTTGAATTCGATATGCATAATCCGTTTAGTGAAATAACTTAAAATATGGCAACACGGTAATCAAGGTAATTGAAAAAAGATATAAGTAGTAGAAAGTAGCCTTTTATCGTCATACTGAAGATGGACAGAGAATGACGTACTTGCCCAATCAATCTTCTTGCCACTGCGCATGTCGCACATTAGATGTCGACAAAAAATTTGACATCACCACGTTACAATGTTTCAAAGTAGACCCTACTTAAAATTGTAGTCTACGTTAAAACATGTAATACGAATCCACACCGCTATAATATAATATCACATTCAATAACTCGTATATAAATTGTTCAGATTACTGTGAACACAAACATTTGTATTATTGTACAAAATGCTTCAGTAATTCCATACTAAGTTGGAATATCGTCTGCAATTGTAAATTTACAGTGAAGCGATTTTTAAGTTATGTACGAGTAGTTCCACTGCGAACAGCTACAAACCACAAAAGCTCCTTGGACACATTTCTCGGAGAAAGATAAAGTTAGATCTGGGACTTAAAAGCTTCCCTCCGGCCCCGCGCCGCCGGCACGTCGCTCTCTTGGGCCGTAGTTCATTTAGTCAACTTCTCTGAAGATAATATTAGAGCTTTGGTAAATTATTACAGCCATAATTTGTTATCAACTAACAACAATTTGGTACATAATGGATCATTATGGTATATCTATTAAATTATTATATTATTAACAGTCTAGCATCCCTCAAATGATGGGGTTAGATATTCTTAAATAATATCTAGTATTTGATATATTATGTAATATATAATAATATATTATAGCATAATACATCAAATATTAGATATTTCGGAATATTTACCTTACCCAACTTTACTATATAACGTTTATTTTTGATACAGTATAAGTATATACTAACATAAATAGTAACATTTAAGTTTATGTCTGTAGCAGTGAATGACCTTGGGTCATGTCGTAACGTAAGAATTAGCAAGTCATGAAAACGCTCGAAGTTGCAATAATGCAGAGGCCAGCAGATTTTCCAATTGCAAACTTCATGAACAATGACAATTAGTCTTAGTATCGATCTGATCAGTAATCTTCGTATCAGTAATCATTCGCTCCGCACAACATCTCTTCTACCGAGCCTCAGACCTTGGAACAGTGTAATTTTAATACGGTGGAGTAGTGAAATGAGATCGGATAGAGAGACACGTATCTACATCCAACCGTTGTCAATTGCGTGGTACTAGTTTGAGATAATGATATAATTTAATCACAAATCAGTGAAGTAGTCAGACAACAGCGATGGAGTGGTTGGTGGCTACCTAGATCCAACCAAATTCATTTCGTATGTGTTTTTTTTATTTCACGCGGACGAAGTCACGGCTGTCGCTAGTCAAGTAAAGGGAGAAGTCGATAATTAAGGTACCTATTTAGAATTAATGACGGATTACGAATCAATATATAAATATATATGCTAAAAAAATCAAGGTCATCCGATATATAGAATATGCACAAAAGAAATTAGCATTACTTATGCCTGATTTTAGAGGGCATGTCTAACTTCAAATTATACTTACTCCATAACATGGTTTGTAGATTTATCAACTTTTGGTAGTAACCCTACTATAAATGTAAATGAAAACTCTGCCATTCTTGGTAGCTCGCAAATAATTTATTTCGTATTAGACATCTTTATTCTGAAATATTTATACAATAATACCTCATAATCTAATATCTCAAACACTAACTTATAGATTTAAACGGCAAAATATATTTTTTATATATTTAGCTAAAACTTTATTAAATATGACCAATTATATAAAAAAATGGGCATTCAATAATATAAAAAAAAAATGTCGGGCAGTGTATCAGTGTGTATTTGCTATTGACAATAATTGTGCAAAATCCGGGTCGCAAAAAAATATTTACATGGACAATTATAATATAAAAAGTATTTCAAGAGTAAAAAAATTTTTAATTTAAAGTTATACTTTTGTTGGCGCGTTAAGGAAATCAGATCAGAGTGTATTTTTTGCGTGTGACATGTAACACATAATTTATTTTTTCACACGAAAAAAACGCACTCGATTGGATTCGAACCACCGATTGTTCGGTTATCAGCCAAACGCACTACCTTTACGCCACAGTATGATACTGGATCGTAACGATTATACATTATAATATTATTGTTTAGAATTGTTCCGTTGCCTAGGCAGCGAATTTATTATTAGAAAGACAGTTGGTACTTTAAAAATAAAAACAACGAGAAACTATTATATAATTTAGTAATATAAGTTAAAGTGTATAGAAAATAACCCAACAGCGTTCCAATAAGCGGTCCTTTTTCTTGAGTGTGTAATTTAAAAAGATTATTAAAAGCAAGTCAAAGAATCTAGTTTATCAGAAGTTTTGTTTTTGTTTTGTTACGCCAAAGAAGTATAACTTCTAATGCGCGTACATAAGTACACACACCTATTTTTTAATGTATAGTCTGGCTAATTAAGTGAAGGGCTTCATTATAAGTATCTAGACTTGGTCCATTGGGGTGGGTTTTGAAGATAATTTTATTCAGTGGAAACGAGAATAGTAGTTAGTGCATTGAACATTGTAATTCTAAATCAAAGTTAAACATACGAGTCGAGATGCAGATTCCAAAAGCCAAGAGCTCGGTCGTTTGTGTCTTGTCCAAACTATATGCTAATCCTAAAGTGTAGAGTGAAAATCGTTGAATAAACCAAACATAACAAACTTAGTCAAGTTAAATAAAATATGATATTCTACCACATATTGTAAGTGCACTTATCGTTGTCAGCGTAGAACATAAAATATGATTCAACATATTACATAATTTTGAAAAACACTTTCTGAGAAAATATATTATAACCAATAAAAAAAATCTTTTCGAAAAAGTAAGCCACTGGTGGTTTACTTTTTTCGAAAAGATTTTTTCTATTGGTTATAATATATTTTCTCAGAAAGTGTTTTTCAAAATTATGTATGTTCAATATTAGAATGGTACATTCTTAAATCTTGTGAATTATTCGTTGAATAAAAGAAATAGTTCATTATAAAATATGATTCTTGTTATACCTACCACAGAACAGATAATAAATAGAATTCCGATAGGCAATATTCAATGTGATGTAGGGTTTTGAATGTGCGAGTGTCATACGAAAATGAAACACGCATTAGCCGGCTCTCACATCAAAACTCGTCTCGCCCGCAACGTGTCGAATACATCGATGTGACGTTATCGTTATTCACAAAATACACGTTGAAAAAATGGAGCTCCGCAGATTGGTCGAATGTGACTTTTTAGTTTGAAAAAACATCTGGAGTCACATGCAACTATTTTCACCCGACATACAGCGCAGGTATAATCCTTAATAATGTTGATAATGTCCCCTTGAAGAGGACGAAACCGGTACAAAAAAATAATTAAAAAGTGGAATAAGTACCTACTAAAAAAATGTGTTTTATTTAATTACAAATAATTAATCAGATAATACAATGCAGTTCCACTATGAATTGACAGTTAACACTATAGAAGAAATTCAGGTATAATCCCAAAATATCATACTTCGTCATTCATTTTGGCTTGGCGAGGCCATGCTATACGCACATAAGACAGTTGCATGTCGCGCTCAGTTTTGATTTATGACTATTATCCCGTACGCGACGATTTTCAATGTGCGACTGGGCTTATGCACGTGCAATAGTGTGTGTAATACATCAATATTAAATGAGCGTCAATGCATAAACCGAGAGCAGTTGTCAGTATTCGACATATGACGTATTCTTGACATGTGTTTGAGTTTATCCCGGATTATTCCTTACTCGAGATCGGTTACCTGCTACTCCTTACCCGTTAGGTATTTCAGTTCCCATTATTTCTGAGTTCCCTGTGTTATACAGTAAGCAGTTAGTCCATAATTTTGGAGGAAATGAGTATGTGTTGTAATGATGTAATATGTTTTTTCTACATTTTGCATAAATCACACAGGTATTACAAAAACGTTGTAAAAATTTATAAAGTAAAATTCTCTGATTGCCCGATATACCACCTTCAATTTATATTAAATAAAAACAATCACACTCTATAAAAATTCCGTAATAACAAGCTAAAAACACCAAAATTACATACGTATTTTAATGGTTTTAAAATGAAGTTATTTTTATTAATTCTATAGTTGTTTCAGGCTATAAACCCATATTTAGTTTGTCATAGTCGACCTTTTTGATAATGGGTTTATAGCCTGAAATAGCTGTCAACGTAAATAATTCAATTCAAGTAGAAATTAACAAAAATAATGTCATTTAAACAACATTATTATTGAATTCTACCACGTAAACACTAGTCAAATTAATAATATACAGTATAAACTAATATACAGTGTTTAGGTGAATAGTTTTGAAATAATTACACCTAACATAAAAGTGACTATTAATTATCTGTGTTATGCGTGTACTGACAGCTTTCAGCATAAATACACTATATCAATAAATACTAAGCCAGAGCGATGGCAAGCCGGATATAGCATAAAAAGAAAATCATTGTACATATATTACATTTTCAGAAAACGTGAATCATAGCTAGAAAAGACCATTATTGGTGGTTGTCTCACACATTACCTACCCACCAAACTTAAGGCACTGGATTTTATATCCGGAGGCACCGAGTATCTGATTTTCTCAAAGCCTGGGTGCTTGTAATTGTTTCTCTTCTATACAACCTTCCTTTTTACTTATTCCACTACATGTAAGATTGGCATGCCCGATACGATAATATGTACAGAATATGCTAAATTTAGAGGGCGGCTAGAAGATATTGTATTTTTTCTGGCCCTGAAGATTGGTGATCACTTTGAAAATCGCTGCCATTTATTAGATCAGAGGATTAAAACTCAGTTTACAACTCGTCAAATAGACTGCACCTAACATTTTGTATGCACATATTATTTACCGCATGAGTTGTTAAGCCTTTTGGAGTCATGTAAAGTGGACATTTTGGTTTACAAAGACTTAGGTACAAACCTGACAACGTTGGATTCAACACTTCATTAATACATAATCGCAGTTTTGCCATCATCGCAAGAGGGAAATGTACGCTTATAAAATTAATGGTAATTTACAATATTACATAGTAGCATAAATTTGGAATTAGAATTATATGTGCAGTACCAAATACTTTTAAACTTTGTAGATACATTTGAAAACAACAGCGAAAATACTCTATAAATGTAACAAAAATTTCTTGATAAGCGAATTACTCCGTGATAAATTTGTAATTTTTAAATGGTATACACCATTAAATATAAGAGGGGCCAGGAATCGGCTTTCTCATACAACTAAATAAAGCAGGCCAACAATAGCCGACAACTTACAAGAAATAGCGACGCGATAAAAAAAAAAAACAGGGCATCACGGTGGATTTACTTTGGTCATTATAACGTACCCATATAATATAATGTTAACGTGGAAATATTGCCATAAATTGATTACCAGCCCGCCTCACCATACTTTTTCACCATACTAGCCTGCTTCATCATACTTTCATATAACCTGCCGCCCCTAGATCCCTAATATTTAGATCACACATCTATACGAGTGGATGGTAGATTTCTGGGAGACAGTGAGTTATTAACGGAAGTAAATCAATGTCTATTTAACTCTTGTTTATAATGTCAGAGATTAACATTAAAATTCATTTTATTTTTACTATTGTGCCATATCTAGTATTGCACGTTAGCGATATTTTGATTATTTGTCAATCGCGGCCTGAAATAGAGATGAAGTCTTAATTTGGGTGAAAAAAACTGTATAGCTACGGTGACCTTTCCTCCAGTGGATGGTTTTTTTTTTAATTCTTTTATAAGGTTATCAAATAAGACATATTATTATATATTTTTAGTTTGAAATAAAATAAATTGATTGTGTCATAAGTTGTGTGACATGTTGAACCAACTATCTTTTTGGAACCACATATCGTCCAAATCAAAATTATCTAATTCATGTCAGAAAATATCAGTAGGTACCGAATCATGTAATTGTAGCGTTCTCCATTGTCAGTAACTGCATTGCCATTTTCGTTTTCAAAAAAAATAGTCCAATTACACCTTGAGACCACAATCCACACCAAATTGTTAATTTTGGGGATGTAAAGCTGTAAGAACAGCATGAGTACCTATGGCTTTTCATTACTCCAAATGCAACAATAATTATACTTATTTACGAAGTCTGTTAACCAAAAATGAGCTTTATCGATCATTAAAATATAATTGGTCTGTTTCAAGTTGTTCTAGAGCCCAATCAGCAAAATTTTGATATGGTCATTCCCTTTAAAGTTCTTATATTAACTCTATTTTATTTGCATTCAAATATAAATTTTTATGAAGAATGTTCCATGTTTGTCGTAAGAAAGCTCAAGTTCTTGACAACGACGTGTAATTGATTATTCTGGATTTTCACAACATAAATATTTTCAGCAGTACGTTTACATCACAAACATTACGATTTGACTTAAAATACGAATAGTAAACTCTCTGTAGGTCGATTATTTTGACCATAAATATCACGTAATGCCCGAAACGTAGTTGGAATAGATTAATTATTGTTGTAATAATTTTGAAGTATTTGTATGCGCTGTACAACTGTGAATCTTTCCATGATGATTTGCCAAACAATACTAAATAGAAATGACAATTTTAGTTGAAATCAAAAAAATGGCTGCTTTAAAAATCTATAGTACTTGTACTAATTGATAGACTTATATGATATTTGGCTTATGAAAGCTGTCTACAGCTTTACGTTCATGTAAGCTTCTAGGGATTAGTATAACGCAAGCCAAGCAAATTTAATGTTCTTCACACATTATATGTGTATTTTGTAGACAGTGTACATATCCATAATATCTAGAATCCATAGAAAAACTCTTGTAAATTAGTTTCAAAACGTGTGCTTAAGAAGCTTATACTTCAAGAGATTAAACTATTTTCCGTTGGGAAATTCCTCCAATATTTATTTTCCAACTAAATTTCTTCACGGTGAGCTTTCATTTCACTCTCCTAAATGTCGGAAGAAATTTTATCGTATTAAATATTTTTCGAAGTTTTTAAGAATTTAAGTTTATAGTTAGGATATTCTTAGAAAGCTTAACTTATATGCTCCTAATACATAGGTATCTGCGTGGTTGATTTCATGATCTTTTTTTTAATCTTCAACTGTTTCCTTGTGTCGAACTAAAGCGACACATTATGCCAATCGCAACGACTGTTCGACTCATGAACCCACTGCCGGAAGATAAAGATTCATGCTTTTTTAATATTATTATTATTTTCATGTTTATATTCTATTGGTCATAATATTATATCATTTAGGCATGTTTCAAGCAAAGCTAGTTAAGTTTTGAAAAAAATACAATTCAAAAAATTCTAAGAAATGCATGTTTCTGAGGTTTTTTCTATAATAAATAATTTAAGATTATTAAAAAACCTCATGAATAAGTATTTACGATTACACAATTTTTTATTATAAAATGTTTAAATGATTTTTTTTTATTCAACGAATAATTTACATAGATTTGAGAATGTAATATGCTTTATTGAATATCCATAATTTGAAAATACCTAGGTACATACTGGAAAAACCTTTGAAAAAAATAGAACTGCGGGACAAGACTTAAACCCGCACCCTTTAAATTCCAATGTGGTTTACCAGTCCAGCCACTTGTATAGTACGTAATTACGACGAAATTAACCACTATCATATTTATCAAATTTCGTTTATATTGGCAATAGGCTTATGTGGTTTAGTTACCTTGCTTCTTAGACAACGACAGGATCTCTCCAAATTTAGTATCAATTTACTCACACTTGCTAATTTTTTTCCGACCATGATCGATCCTAATAGGATCATATGGGCATCCACATAGTTTGTATTAACAGATTTTGTTCTTACGAGAAATGGATGTCAGCCACTTGCTCAACCTATTAGGTCCATACTCTGACTCATACACAAATTGAAAACAATATATGTTTACTTGCCAGACCCAGGCTTCGAACCTGGGACTCGCGACGTTACAGGCCGATGCTTAAGCCACGCGGCCATCGTGGGTAGAACACTTGCCAATAAGACTTCTAATTAACTGTGTCGTCATTAGGTAGAACAGTTGTAGTTAAATGGTAAAACACAAAAGATGAAATCCAATAAATGATGGTTCGACACACGGCCAGCAGTTATATTTACCACGTTTTTATTAGCTCATATTTTTGTTTGTCCAGTACAATTTTTTTCTTGTTTGTCCAAATCTTGCGATCAATTTTTAACTAACTTCCCGACTAGATAGACATTTGAAACTTTTAGAATATATCAGAACGCGATGACAATGCATTCTTTTAATACTTTTAGCCATCTTTAAGCAGAATTGAATTCATATTCAGTTAAATCTGTTTTGTATGGAAAGTTATTTCGGAAAAAATTCGTAAAAAGTAAAACACTATTATTGGTTGCTAAGGGGGTCCTAGCAACTAAATTATTAATGTATACGTGCGTTACTATGGAAATCAATATGACATGTCAAAATGATATTTCAGTATATATATGATTCAACAGAAAATTTAAAAACGTGGTATATAAAAAGTTCTTTTTATCTTGTAATTATTTTTTTAAAGGTTTTTTTCAAGTATTAGGTGTTAGTGTTTAGGTATATTCCAGTGTTATTTTTAAATTATATAAAAATCATGTTTTCTTTACGTAAATTATAGAATCATACAGTTTTTGTATGTTTAAATAAATAAATCAATAAACTATATGTGATTGAGTAATACGGCATTTATACGACGAATTAAGGGTTCTATTTTCCGAAAAGTCAGCGAAAAGAGCGATTGCATTTTGTAAGAAGAGACTGCACTACTGTCGTTTCAAATTCCACAACTTTTGTTGACGGAAAAGCAACAATGTCGCAGGTTGGATGACAATAAAACCCTGACTTCGCCGTCAAAGGAGCTTCGACATTACTTCGCTGCGGTTTTACATTGGATTTTCCATCAGCATGGCTTGAACATACAATAGCATTAAATCTATTTAGAGTATTATTATGAGACATTACTTAAAATCGGTAGAATAAAATTTTCTTTCCTAGTCGAATCGTTGTAGCTCCTATGACTGCAGATTGAAATACATAGTGAAGTTACTGAATTCTATATCACATATAATATCACCAAATGAAGACAACAGAATGCCACCCAGTAGTAGTGCGCCCGTGGCGGAGGGTGGAGGTAGGCTATTAATGTTTGTTATCGGGTTTTCGCAAAAGGTACCTATGAACGACGCGCTTTCTCTCTTTAGCATAATTATCCATCTTTGTCTTTCTTCTTTGAGATACAAATCCAATTTAATATAGCTCACACCGTGGTCTGAACGCCGAGAGTATAATCGAAGATTTTAGTCGTAGACTGATTAGCTGGTAACTTTAATTTCGGCAACTGTCTGAATAAACCAAGTCGGTACTATCCAAATAAAGTGTTTTCATTTGTAAACTGAATGGTTAGTATTCGAGATAAAACCGTGGTTTAAGTTTTTTTTGTTTTTAGATTTTAAAATAGGCTATCGGTTCTTATTTACACCACCATTCACCGAATTCAATTCAACGGAAAAATGGCTTAACCAGGCGTAAAAATGTTTCACTCCTAATGCCGCATGCTTCAAAATTATTATCGCAGTACAGAAGATGCAATAGCGCATTTTACCGCGCATTATTCAACGCATAAGGGCATCCATTAAAGATTCAAAATTGAAAAGTCCACCCTGACACAAGATGGCGTAGTCTTTCGGCGGGAAACGGTGGTGAACTGTCGTAAAGCCACGCCATTAATTGTTTAATGCCCCACATAATGGCCAAACACGCAATTCTTTAGCTGCTGTCTCTTTGGCGAGTGAACTTTTTACGATCCCAAGCGCAGTTGCACGACTGCAGAAAACGTGGACTTATCGTAGTAAAAACAATAATATTGCAAAAAAAACATAAAAGAGTATCATTAAGAAGCAGAGTATCATTAATAACTCCAATTACATTGTTAAGATTACAAATATAGATTAATATAATATTATTGTTTCAATCATATTGAATGGTGTACTGGCCGTATCAAGCTACTCAACAAAAGCAATTATTAATGCAGTTGGCAGTTGTTGCTAGTGACATTTTAAAACTAAATAAGATAGAAAAAAACATAGATCCACAGAGGAAACATGAATGAAATCGCATATCGAAATCTATCAGTAGATTAAAAATTATATATGTTTAATAACTAATAGCGCATGTGCGCGCATGGATTTACTGGCACCAATACTGTGTAAATTAAACTATCACGATAATAACCATTTATTCGCACAAAAGTACAGAATGTCTAAACAATCTCATTCTTCAAGCGTAAGCGATACACGTTGTAGTCATTTAATGGCGCTATTTGACTTATTGTGAAAATAGTTAAACGCCAAAAATGCTCTGCGTGGTTATATTGCACTAGCGTAAATATCTCACAAGTTCTAACTGTCGCGTAAAAGTTCAGAAGCTTTTGAACTTTTTAATACATGCATTCAATAATACGATAAAAGGTACGTGTTTACACGTGCCACGATAATACGTATTGCCAGCCGTCAGTCATCATTGCACGTCTAAACGGGATATTCTGCTATACATTCTTAAATCTTCTGAATTACGTATTCATTGAAAGAAAACTAATTTAATTAAGTAAACAAAGTAAATTCCTACAATTAATGCCCACTAGTGCCGCTTTAAGCAATGGACTGTAATTTGAACATGATGCTGGTTGGTGGATTACGGATGCCAGACACTGACCATTTATGATGATGGCTCCGTGATATCACTCGCGCGGTATTGTTTGCTGAGCTACCCAGTGCGCGCCACTTGACGGTACACTGTTGATGGATGATATATGAGGTTGATGAATGATTATGATTGATTGTATGAATGATGAGAGCCGGTATCACGGCTTGCCAGGTATTCAGAAGTATCGCTTGAATGACAGTTACACTATATCAAGCTGAGCCGGCCGTGGTCCACGAACAACTTCTGAATCAGTCTATAAAATCGAATTAATCAATAAACTGTGGTTTATCGGCAACAATCTTACACGCAGCAGTTGTCTTGAGCTAATTCAACTTAACTTTAATCACGGTCGATCATGACCCGTAACTGGTGGTCTTGTGGCAATAATTGGGGATTTGAGGTTGCTGGAAAGAAAGGATGAATGCGAATATTGGCCCAACCACCCACCTTGGTTTTAAATTTAAAAAAGATCATAGCCAATATCAATAGATTGTCTACAGCCACTCGTCCATCACGTTTAAAGTTATTTATTATAAATATTACATATATACAGAAGGGGCATAGTAAGCACTGCATTAGGACTAAGCTTAAAATACCATCATTTCTACACGTCATGAAACTGACAAGTTATTAAAGTCATCTTGGCGTCGTGTCGTGGAATAAAAACCTTTTTAAGAAGTTTAAAATGATGTTGAGCAACTTGACCGGTTGTGGAGCGGGAGGGGGAGGTTCAAGTGAAAACTTTTCAAAAGCCCTGAGTGCTTTTATATCAAATTAAAACGAGCGGGGAGCTTTTCTGAGAGAAACTTTATGTGGGCTGCATTAAGGTCTAAGAGTATATAATTTGAAATTAAAAATGCACTAAATAGTATTTAGGTACTATTTTTTATTTATTTATTACGAACCATGAGCTTGCTTCGTACAAGATATGTAGTTCAGTGAGATAATTACATTAAGTTATTTACATATTATGTACAATTATAATTGTGATATAAAAAAAAATTCTCAATTAAAGTTTTAGGTAAACCATGCAATTAATTATGTTCCTCCATTTGTTTTTTTTATTTTATTTATTGTCAGAATTAAATATTTCGTGTAGTGTTCTTGTATTATTTTGTAGTTTATTATTTCGTGAGGTGTTTGCTTATCGCTCTTTTTCTAGTATAGGGCAATCATGGTCCCACAATGACCCCACCAAACCACAACTAGTGTTTAGCAGACATGTCACAGAGCCCTAAATTAGTGTGAAGAAGACCTCAGGAGCAGCTACCCAAGTCTTGGCGTGTTGTTAAAGTTCAAGTGGGCTTTTACTGAATTTAGGTGCATTTAAGTTAAGGTTAGCCACGTGAGAGACGAGCACATAAACGCAAATTTAATTTAAAAATTGTAGTAAATAACTAAAGCTAATACTACAAAACAGTCGAATAATCCAAGTAAAGAGATTTTCAAGTCGACAGTATGATACCGAAAGTTTTCTAAGTGCAACGGAATTAGCCTTTGTGGTGACCAGATCAAACGGTCCAATAAACCAGACAGCTATACTGTACTGTATATAAATACTGTAGGTACCTACTGAGAATTAAACGAGTAATATGACATTATAAAATAGCAGTTCTATAGCCTAACCGAAAAAAAATCTTTTTTTTTTAAACGGTACATGTTCAAACACGCGCGTTAACATAATTTTACTCCCTACTTCATTTATAGTTTGTCAATTTATGGCTACGGCCGTATGTTGTAGCTTAACCACTGGGGAATGCCAAAAGAAATGGCGTATTTCAAAAAAACACTACCTTATTCTTAGGTAAATAATTATTATAATGCAATCATTATTCGTAGAATGTTTATCACACTTGAATGGTCAAAGACATAGCTTATAATTAGTATCTTTAAAATTATCTTCAAATGTGTTAATCTTGCCCATTATTTGAATAATAAAATGCCTAATTCTTGTCAAATTTGGGATCACAGAGATTATCAATATAATTTTTTATCGTAAATATTTTACTAAAATTATCTCGTCATAAATTATACTAATGGTTTTATAAATGCGTTTAAAAATTAATAAATGTAAAAAATTTTAACACCACTGCTCAGTTATGTACTGAAATATGACTATATTCTAAAACATTAGAGCGAGAGGTTTAAAATAATACTATTTTATGTAATAAAAATACTTTATGCAGTCATCAAATGTTTAAAATAAATATAAAGGATAATAAGGCTTCAAAATTATATAAATAGATTATCTACAATGTTTAAGGTATGTCCAGAATCATGCTTTTAAAATAGAAAAAATGCTCTATTTTGACCCACGCTGAGCACGTCCGCCCTTAAACAAAATAATACAAAAATAATTGTTTTTATTTTGCATTAGAAGTCCGCGAAATATTTTTGTCATATTTTCACCGGTCCGCAGGTGTAAAAAGATTGTTAAACACTGATCTAAAAAAATTGTAAAATACTGTGCAATATTGAATTTTTATTATGTTTATTTATAAATCGCGTGGAGTATCTACCTATACAAAATTAACAACATAGTATGGCGGCATAACTAATACTCATATCGTAATGCTCATTTTTCAGATATTTAGTTGTTTCAAAATTTACCTTGGAGTTCCTAAATCACAAAATGGGGGGGGGGAAAGAATAAGCCAAATCATGAACGAAGCAAATTATAGCTATAAAGGGTGATAATAAAGTATTAAGTGAAAAAGTGATAAGTTTACAAAATAAAATGTAACTTTGTAGGAGTCAAGTTTGGCTCTGACTTAAATGCATTCGCAAAGTTTGGGTGTGCCAATTTACGTTCTCAAGTTTTCGTCAAATTCTGTTAGCGTCTGGTCCAACCTTAATTGCTGACGTTCATTTTGTTTTAATTTTGGGGAAAGTGCGTTTTTGCGCGGGGACAGAGAGCTTTTCGTTTAAGATATTAAAAAAGTTTCTCTTCATTCGTCATCCGTTTGCGTTTTGTTTGAAATAATGTTAACGAGTTTTTTTCTTACTCTACGCAAAGTTATTTCAGGAAATTGTTGACAGTAGCAGTTAGATCTCCAATCCCTCATTTAACGTTTTTTCGCTCGTGGCAAATATCTACATTTGTGCTATTAAATAAAACTTTTCTGAAAATAGAATTAGTATTTTATGATATTTTTTACCGCGGATTCTTTTGTAGATATAGGTACGAGAGTTTTCTAAGGTTTTTCTAATCACATTAGGGCATCCAACTAACCGGGGAAAATTTTACCCAGATAACGGTTTTTTACGTATAAATAACCGGTTAACCGGTTTAAGACGTCGGAATTTAAAAAAAATATTTTGCATGCGAGTGGGATTTTAAGGAATTCGAAATGTATTCCAAAAAGTTATATTAGTGGCCATTATGTTAAATTATCTCTCAATAATTTTTATAAATATAAATTAATTGTAAGGTAGGTAGTAAACAAATTTAATAGGTAATATTATATTTTTTGGTATGCCGAACTGCGCAATTGTTGATAATATCACATAACATTCTATTTTTTTTGTTCGTATAAGTACCTACAAAAAACATGGTCGGCCAACCGCGTTAAATTAGAAATGAGCGGTTACCCGGTTAAACGGTTTTGATTTAAACCGATTTGGATGCTTTAAATCACATGGTATAATATTATAGTGCGACGGCATGGAGTGGGACATGGCCTCTTCAACTCATTGTTTTTTGTTAGGCCTACCTTCCACTACGCTCATTTGCTTCTAATCATCATTAATTGGGTTTCCCAACACATCTCCATTTAAACGGCATCAAAATTTTTCAGGTCCAAGTTTATTCATTAGGCAAACTCAGGCCTTCTTTTATGCCCAACATTTATCTTAAGTTCTCCAAATTCCTTTTAGACTTTATGATTGTGATGAGTGTTCCACACTCTATCTTCATTCTTGTCTCCAAATATCGTTATCAGAATCTAATCATTAATTACATACTTTTTTTTTATATTTTCAAGTACCTAAGTAGATAAATATTATCACTACAGTACTCTTTCAGTAATCCGCCACCCCAAAAACAAGACAAGTGTCAAATTAGTGAAAGCGGCGGATTATATATTACATACATACAAAATATGGTAAAAATTAAAACAGGTATTTCGTAAAAATAGTTTTTTTTTTAGAAATTTGTACTAGCAAATTACGGTTTTATTTATAATCAAAATAAAGTATTTACTAAATTATACATTTTATAAACTAAGTTTATTAACTAAATATCTTTGAATTGGTAGGTTTATGAAACGCAATATTTTAACACATAACAATATAGGCTATCTTTGGTACATTTCAGTATTTAACTCATTTTCGACCAAAACTGGAGATACAGTATTTTAGCTCTAATCCATCGATATTAAACAACTTGACATAACCATCAGTGTGGCAGATATTCTTGAATGGTTTATGATTCCTGGCTTTCCCTATGACCAAAAGATTCAGTTTGTATGTCCCGGTTGCATTTGAGCACAGCATTATTGTGATGCGGTCATTGGATACTTTCCTCCCTGGTACATTACTTTCTTCGCGATGAACGTTAAACCCTTCTCATCTGCGTTGTGTACTTGTACGCGGCAGACTACTGAATTTTTCAACCGAATACCGGTGAATTATGGAGCTTGATTTTGTGCTTTTAACTAGTAAAAATAACAGTGGATTATAGTAGTTGTCGGATAATCAAGCGGCGGATAACTGAGAGTGTACTATATATAGTTCATGACAAAAACCAAAATGTTGTTCCACACACAGTAAAATAGTGGTCATCTCTATCTCTAAAATGATTATTTAATTAGTATCAATATTATTATCTTGTATTTTAATTATTATTTAGATAAAAAAAGAGATAAATAAAATGCATCTCTAATAATAAAATAAATCCTGTTCAAAATTACGCTTAAAAGCTTAAAGCTTTTCACTCAAAGAACTTAATATAGAAGACAATACCTACTTATAAAGGAAAATTAAGCACGGCAAATATTGACTTAACAAATAACAGTGTAACGATGAAAGCTTTATTTACACAACTCCGCGCTGTATCCGTTCAGTGCTTGAGTCGTTGTTCCATTTTAACTGATTGTAAATTTAAACGAAATCATGAATTGAGATTTTTTCACATACCGTGCGCACTAGAGACTTTATATTAATTATTTCAGGTAGTATGGTATGATTGAATAACTGTCCAACAAAGATGCTTATATAGGTATGATATACGATAGTTACTAGACTGTTTGTACAAACTTAGTATTATGTTGGTAGACTTTCATCCCATTCCTGAAAATAAAAAACTTTTAAAAATAACGCACTTGGTGTAGATAATATAAAATAGAGATAAACGTGCGTTCAGGGGTACCATATCAGTAGATACCAGAAAACCTGGACTAGAATGAGGCTATAAAGAAAATGTGCCAAAGTATGTGAATAGATTTTCACCATAGGGCATCATTAGAAAAGGGTAATGGAGTAAGTCTATTCTACCATCACCATGAGAGGTGCCCTGGTTTGTAGAGTTATCTTTAACGAGAAATGAGCTTAAGTTAATACTGAGGCTAAGAACAGGGCACACCATGGGCAAAAGATTTGATGTCTTCATGGGAAGAAGCGAATCGCAGCTCTGCGATGAATATAATGTTTTAGAGAACATTGTACATATAGCACTACAATGCCCTAAATATGAACTTCACAGAGTACAGCTGCGAATTGCGGATATCTATGAGAATGTTGACGAATTGAAGGGTGTCCTGGCGGTGGGTAAGACGGAAGAGCTAGGCAAAATTGTAAAGTTATTTAACAGAATAGGAGTGAGGACCTGATCGACGGATCCCCTTCTAGAAGAGAAAAGGCGATATGACAGCGAGTCGCAGTCAAAGCCTCGGTAAAATCACAAAAAAAAGAGATAAACGTGTCTGTCAAGAAATCTAATAATTAACAATACTTTTGGTTTATTTCATTTATTATGTTTTTAAGATCACGGTCGGTTTCTTTCGCTCAGAAGGACATTATCAATTATTAAGAATAAAATTGGGGCTCAGACACTCAACACTGAAGTTGCAGAGCATCAATGCAGGTTGGAAAAAAATCCACTTTGAGATTCAAGTAAGATATATTTGGAATCAAGTAAGACTAGCGTCAACGCACTGCAACTGCAGTGCTGTGCGTCTGAGCACTTGAATCGATTAGAGCGGTGATTCTCAACCTTTTTCGCTTTTAAGTAGACAATAGCTCGACGTTGACTATTGTACAATAATTTAGTAGTGTAATTAATTTAGTTCTACAGTAAATAGTGTATTAGTGCCACAGGCACAAATTTTGATGGTATAGTTTTTTAACATACTTTTTGTCCAAAGAAAACAATAAATATTATACTAATAAATCATTTCTGTGCTATAATCATGAAAAATTTAAAAACTTTGACATAATTTAAATGAACAGTACGTAGTAGGCGGTGACCTTTACTACTAATAACTGGAATCCTATTTACTTTGAGCCTAAAATTATTACGACACGTTGAATCTATTTATATTCAACTACCATTTTTTCTAAAAATTGTAGCTTTTTTGAATGCTCACGGAACCCCAGGGTTCTACGAAACTCCAGTTGAGAATCACTGGTTTAGATACTGAATGTAACGGACAATGTTCTGATGTGGTGCGGATATCTATATATCCACCTTTAATCACCTTAAAAGATTTTTTTATTGAAATCGTGATTTAAGATCGTCGTAGCGCAATATTGTACACAATGGCGTACCTAACTGCCCGCCCCCCTTCTCCTCTTCAGGCTTGGCCTACATTCGCAGAGGCTTCCCGCTCTCCGATCCAGTTTGCTATGACCTCTTAGACGCAGGTATATGAACTGTGGGACGAGTAGACGACCGACGCCTGGGAGAGTTTCCTATTTTATTTCTATCCACTTAAGATCTTAGTGCTTATCTCATGCAGTGTTTGGGAAAACTGAAACTTTTCTCAGTTAAAATATTAGAACAAAATAATATATAATTTTAATAATTCGATGGTGTTGGACACAAAAAATATTCGTGTTATATACAGAATAATAACCAATCAAGAATCCAAATGGCATACTCTACGTTTCGTTAGTGTGTCGTATTCATAAATATGTGTATGTTATCTAGAGTCCTTATAAAGTTTCCAACAAACTTATTTAAATTAACTATTTCTTTTATTCAAACGAACAATTCACAAGATTTAAGAATATATCATTCTGATTATTGAACATTGTAATCATTTGTAATAGTAAAATAGCTACCTACATTGATTTAATAAACAAAAATCGATTGCCGAAGTAACATGATTTCGAAGAGCGCTGAGTGGTAGGTATTTAATAGCCAATAGCTTAAATATTGTCGTCATTAGTATGTCTTCCGTAGCATAATGGTTGAATGCGACGAGTTTGGGGCGTTTACCCGTTGGAGATGCCGGTTTCGATTCCCGACCGGTTGGCTTACTTTTTTCAAAAAAGTTTTTTCTGTTGGTTGTGATATACTCTCTCAGTTAGTGTTTTTCTAAAATTATATAATGTTCAAACTTATTTTAGATTGCGTCCAGAAGATATTTTAAATTTTCCTTTATTTTAAGATATATATTTATTTTTCTTTCGATAGTTCGTTAAACGATTATTTTCTGACTGCATTTCTTGAAGGCATGCTCACTTTTCACTCTCTTGAATCTCGTAGGTCACTTCTGCTTTTGAGACATTTTTGTCTGCTATCACGAGGAATGGTTTCCAATCTCACACTCAAAAGTTGACTGGACATGATGGATTCGCTAGAAAACTATATATGCTAAAACTTGTTACCCTCCCAACATATCCATGTGATGAAGAAGTACAGGATGAAAACCATATCTTCTGGGAATACTGTGAAATCTATACCGAAAGAGAAAAGCTACAGAAGGGTCCATCGGACCATCCGACCTTGCCACCAAAAAGTCCAGTTTTATTGCTTCAAAAAAAAATCGGCGTCACACTATGTGAAGAACTCTTCACTTAGGTCATTTTACAGTTTTATATTAGCATTTGATTTATATTTTATTATTAATTTTTGTCCAACTCAGTCTTGAGTAACTGCTCCTGAGTTGTTTCCAGACATAAACAACTGCTATTGCTTCCACACCAAACATAGAACCTCGTGGTAGCCTTTTTAATACCGAGTGTAGTGCGAGGCGGTTTGTTTGGATCAATGTTTATGTTGTTGAAAGTATCACTAAGTAACCAGTGTGTATTATTTAAGTATAGCCATTAGAAGCTATGGATAATCTTTTCTATGAATGTTTGTGGAATTTATGAATAGTGAAGCAATCCTATTTTACCAGGTTTTTATTTTCTCATATTCTTGTTTGTCCAGTATACATTTTTTCTTGTGTGTCCAGTCCTAGCAACTAAATTATTAATATATACGTGCGTTACTATGGAAATCAATATGAAATGTCAAAATGACATTTCAGTATTCTATATTTATTCAGTATTTCTATCAAGTACAAAAAAAAGTATGTATTAATACATAGAATTGTCAAGTGTATAATATGATTCAACAGAAAATTTAAAAACATGGTATATAAAAAGTTCTTTTTATCTTGTAATTATTTTGTTAGAAACTCTCTGATTGTCAATTATTCTTTTCTCTATTTGACATTGAGAAATACATAATTTAAATGAAAACGCGGTATTTAACGACTATATAGTTATAAAGTTCAAAATTATTACTTGAAGATGAAAATCTGAAAAAAGAAAAATGCCTTATGATTACAAAACGCAAGGGGGTTACTATAAACTAAAATATTATGCAAATATAGCGTGTTTTTCTATATGCACGTCTTCTTCTTATATTATTAAGGGAGTATAGAAAACTTTTACGTATACAGTTCGCCGTTCATGAAATTCAAAATTCACGTCTAAATAAAACACGGTTCTTGTCGATTTACACTTTACAGAAAGCCAGCAGCAATTTTTTTTTAAATAGCCGATATACTCGATTACTTGTTAGGTTAGGTTAGGTTTTCATTCTTGAATTCATGAATTTTGCCAAAATCAGATATGAAAATTGAATTAATGTTCATATTGAATCTAATAAAATGGAGACCGTATAAGTATACGGTCATCTCTTTCCGATAGAAAGCTCACGGCAAACTGTGCCACGGTGAAATTTTTTACGTAAAATTTTCATGTTACCGATTTCCGCTGCTTATTATGGTAAATCATTTATAAAATATACACATAGTTTCATGTGTTAAATTTTAATGTTTGTTGACCTCCACTATAAATAATTTTGTTTACTTGAAAGAACGATGTTAGAACAATGTTCTACATTATTAATGCACTGCATATTATGTAATTCATTTTATGACACAATTTAGTGTGGTTCCCTTCTGCATAACTCTATCAAATTCAAAGATGTCCCGCTGTAATAAAATTTGATTATATAGAAGGGAAAGTACCATTGCAAAGTTAAAACGGGTTCATATTGTGTGAGCACAATTTGAGAACTATGTCAGAAGTACGCCACCCACTCCAGCGGCGAACGCGTCACAGCCCGTAATGGCACACATCGCTCAGCCCAATTGTGAGGCTCGCGTACACTACATACCTACCCCTGCAAAGCACGAGTTGCGAGGCTCGCAAACAGTGAAAACCCACCCCTGCATCGCACAGGTCGTGACGGATTTCAGCTATTTTTGTTTTCGTGTGAGACATCGTTACTGTAGCGTGCAGTTAAAAATAATGAGCTCTAATATTATATATTACAGAAGAAAACATATATTTTCTTTCGAAATATAATTGCAATATCATCGTCAATTAAGTTTTTTTTTTGTTACATAATACACTCATTTAGCTGTTGAAGACTTACCCTGATAATGTTGTCAAAATGTTTTTTTTTGTTTGTTTATATTAAACCTTAATGTATAGTATAACCTTCAATATGATATTATATTTTGCGGGTCTCGTGATTGAGGGACTAGGTCGCTGTGTTTGGGGATGACCAGGAGGTGTAGATGGAGAGTCGTCAGAAGGAGAGATGAAAAGTCGAGATTTGGTGGTTGCTTCGATGAATAGAGGAGCGAGTTTTATTTGCAGCGTAAACAGTCGGTACAAGAGTATGTTACAAGAGCGTTATGTTACAATACTTATGAGACTGTTCCAAGGTCCGAACTCGGTGGAATAGAATACTGTGCGGAGCAACTTACACGAAGCTTAATGATCGGACTGAGATTAAGATTGATACTAATAGATATTTAGACTGACTAACTCATTTGCTAATTATATGCATGAATATTTGGTAAATTACGAGTCATTATTGATGAAGTTTGCAATTGAGAAATCTGCCGGCCTCTGAATTACTCTTACACTGTCGAAATAATACTGACAAGGTTTGAAGTCATTGACCACTACATGTATATACTGTAAAGGTATCGTATAATCCTACAACCAACATGTTATTGTCTATGGGCATTTATAGACCATAGACAATGACGCAAACAGAAATGTAACAGTTGCTTTTAGGGTTTACCATAATGTAGTCGACACGCACCACTGTTTCGTGTCGGTCGCCATATCGAAATTCCAAAGTATAATGTAAACCTTTCAACTCAAACTAAAATCAATGTGACAGTCATTTCGTAGTGCCTGTTTATCCGAAATTTATTACTCTAAAATGAAACCATGTAAATACCAACTCGTGTATCATTCATCACTGCCAGAAAATACCATGTCACACACATTCAAGCAACTTTCAGAACATAAACGTAACATCGGGGGTAACAAACAAAACGTTAATCTTACCGATAATACCTACGATCAAAATTCAATAAATAAAAACCAGAAAATTGGCATACTTTAGCCACATTATGCAGCACCCCGAGAGTGAGAGAAGAGACTATCATTATTTTAATACAGGGAAAAAATAGTCGAAATTATTGTCGATGTCCAATAACAGATATGACACAAAAAGAAGAAGAAAATGATAAAAATGTTTAATTAAACCTTTTTTTTCAGACCCTGTATGACTTTTTTTATAAAATATTTGATATTTCCCATTTAGTCTTTGTTAAATTATTAATAAAGTTGTTTCTTGAAAAACAACTAAGAAAAAATTGTGTGAATTCAATAAAATAAATCTTTTATTACGAAATCAACAAAATATAAACACTTGGAAATTCTGAGAAATCAACGCAATCACAAAGTTCCAAGAATTTTTCAAAAGGCTAAACACATTTTTAGTAGAGTTGCAGTTTGTTTTGCGGAAACGGAAAGAGAAAATATTTTTTTCTGCAATGAATATTATAATATATTCAAATAGAAAAAGCTTGCTGTTGAAAATGGGGCAAATTTAATGAAATTTGATAGACCTCCCATATATTATGTGCCTGATACCCAAGTCGACTAGTAAATACTTGGCTGAAAAATTTAACTACGCAGTCATACTCAATCACCAGTTAAGGGTGGAAATGGTAATTTAAATTTTTGATTTTTTAATCCTTAGGCTCATTTCGTTAAGTATATACAAATAACTTCGATGAATAACATATAACTATAAGCCAAAACAAACATAATTGAGTTTTCACGCATATTTAACATTAAATTACTGAAATTCTCTGAAAGTCTGACTAAGATTCTAACTTAGATCTTTCACTGTTAGGGTGAATGCTCTTTTTTAATCCATTTATGACTATATATCCAATGTTATTCATATTATCTGAAAATTTTTAAATCTTATACAAATTCAGTAGGCATTGGATAAAAAAAGCATTCACACATGGAATTAATTAGATAATTTTTGACAACTCCTGACGCCATATATAAATTATATTAGCAATACCATAACCTTGGTTTAATCAAAAAGCTGTTTTCTTTGGATAGCTTAGTAGTTATTAGATTATGACTCCTAGACGGATTAGGGATTACAATTCTGGTATTTCAAAACCGGTATCTTTCGATACCAAATTACCGGTTTTAAAAATCATACAATACCGATATATTCGGTATTGAAAGTGGTAACAAAATAAATTAATTAACATGAAAGGTTTAATAGGACTATTTTTTGTCGGGTTACGCGATGTCTGGTTTAATTCTATTGCCTTTCGACGTTCTCGGTGACAATGATACGATAGTTTTGTTATACAATAAAAATAATGAGATTTTTATATCTATGTTTATTGGTAGATACTTATTTTTTTTCCATATATATCACGAATACCGGTATTCAATAGAAAATACCGGTATTGGTATTTTCATTTGGTATTGCAATCCCTAAGAAGGATCAATAGTAAATAATAAAGGATAAGAGCACTCACTCACATTGTGATAAATTCGAACCTCATTCAGTCCAACATAATATGGTACATTTGAGAGGTTTTTCATTAAGGGGGGACATGCTCGTCGAAGGTCAAAATTGAGTTTTTATTGTATTTTCAAACCATGATCCTGGACACTCCTTAAACGTTGTAGATAATTTATTTATATAATTTTGAAGCCTTATTATCCTTTATAGTTATTTTAAACATTTGATGACTGTATAAAGTATTTTTGTTACATAAAATAGTATTCTTTTAAACCTCTCGCTCTAATGTTTTAGAATATAGTCATATTTCGGTACAGAACTGTGCAGTGGTGTTAAAATTTTTTACATTTATTAATTTTTAAACGCATTTATAAAACCATTAGTATAATTTATTACGAGATAATTTTTGTAAAATATTCACGATAAAAAATTATTTTGATAATCTCTGTGATCCCAAATTTGACAAGAATTAGGCATTTTATTATTCAAAAAATCGGCAAGATTAACACATTTGAAGATGATTCTAAAGATATTTATTATAAGCTATGTCTTTGACCATTCAAGTGTGATAAAAATCTTATGAATAATGATTGCTTTATAATAATTATTAACCTAAGAATAAGGTAGTGTTTTTTTGAAATACGCCATTTCTTTTGTCATTCCCTAGTGGTTAAGCTACAACATACGGCCGTAGCCATAAAATGACAAACTATAATTAAATTAGGGAGTAAACTTATGTTAACGCGCGTGTTTGAACATGTACCTAACCGAATTTTTTTTTATTTTTTTTTAAACTGTACATGTTCAAACACGCGCGTCAATATCATTTTACTCTTTACTTCAATTATAGTTTGTCAATTTATGGCTACGGCCGTATGTTGTAGCTTAACCACTGGGGAATGACAAAAGAAATGGCGTATTTCAAAAAAACACTACCTTATTCTTAGGTCAATAATTATTATAAAGCAATCATTATTCATAAGATGTTTATCACGCTTGAATGGTCAAAGACATAGCTTAAAATAAATATCTTTAGAATCATCTTGAAATGTGTTAATCTTGCCAATTTTTTGAATAATAAAATGCCTAATTCTTGTCAAATTTGGGATCACAGAGATTATCAATATAATTTTTTATCGTGAATATTTTACAAAAATTATCTCGTAATAAATTATGCTAATGATTTTATAAATGCGTTTAAAAATTAATAAATGTAAAAAATCTTAACACCACTGCACAGTTATCTACCGAAATATGACTATATTCTAAAACATTAGAGCGAGAGGTTTAAAAGAATACTATTTTATGTAACAAAAATACTTCATGCAGTCATCAAATGTTTAAAATAACTATAAAGGATAATAAGGCTTCAAAAGTATATAAATAGATCATCTACAACGTTTAAGGAGTGTCCAGGATCATGGTTTGAATATACAATAAAAACTCAATTTTGACCTTCGACGAGCATGTCCCCCCTTAATAATAATCAAATATTCTTAATTAATAATGAGCATATTTTGTACTGATAAAAAAAATAATAATCTTTTTAAAAAAAATACAGTTGACAATATAAGTACCTCATCATTCGCTCAAAAACGACGATATTAACATAATACGAATAATAACTCTAATAATAACACAATATATTTTTTTTGTATACAAGTTTATAAAATAATATTATAATTTATATATAAGCTGTAAAGCTTCCATAGCAAAATAATTTCAAAATAAACTTCAGAATATAAAAAACAAATATTTTAAATTACACAAGACAGTTTCATTACGTTTGAGTCTCTGTTGAAAAAACGCATTTCTAAAAGGAACCTGTTATGATGTTTTCTAATTTAGATTACTATATACAGACACAACTAGCTAATTTGAATCGCAATACAGAAAAAGGAAACGTTACAAATAGTAAGTCGGCTTTATCAAGCCTGACACGTGTAATTTATAAATAATTTCAAGTGAATATTTATTTTATTCGTGATGAGGGTTTTTCATGAGAATTTAGATACGTATAATAATATAATTTCAAATATTACAAGTGGTATTTTGATGTCTAGAAACATGTCTACTTAAAAATAAAAACGCATTAATGGTAATTTAAATAATGTTGTATTTTTAATTTACTTATTATCAATGTGATAGCAATACTATATTGCTACGTATCTACTAATAATATGACATTATTATTATATTTCTCTTGATTTATATATATGTCACTCTTTATATAATGCATAAGCTATCTCTCTCTGACTTTGAGTCTTTGTTGCGCGATTGCATTAGTATAACACTATGTTGCATCTTCCACCCGAAATTTCTGGGTTCGATCCCGGTCAGGACACAATATTCATGTGTTTTTCTCAAAGCCTGGGTGTTTGGAATTATTCAAAATTACTAACAACCACCTTGTACAAAAAACAAGGGCATAGTTATTAATAATTCTAAAAAAAAAACACTCATGTTGCAACCCTCTCGCTACACCTAATCGCTTAGTCACGTTTATGAATTTTGAATTGAATTTCACACACTTCTTAACACATTCACTCACTTAAAATATACCGGCTTTATCGAAATAAATAGGCAAGATGGTAGCTAGAATCAGCATTGCCAACTTAGCATTTTTTTTATATAAATCTAGCTTACAAGATTCTTTACCAGGTATAGAGTGTTTAACCTTACGTTTTTGATACCGTAAATATTATATTAAAACTTCTCATAAAAAAGTTATAAAATTACACAAGATTTTCATAAAATTCAACGTTATGGCCGATTGCACCTTATACCATACACATATAAAATATACATACACTAGTAATGACGAAATTTTGTACACTTACTAATTTTTAATTATATGGTTTATGTATTAGTTGTGAAACAATAATTTATTTTCCCAAGTGTGCTTTTTAAAAAAAATGAGAAAATCCAGTATTTTTTTTTTTTGAATTTTAGCTGATTTTCTTTCCCCAAAATGGCATATTTTTGAAGATGATACTTGGTACACTGCATGTCATATGTAATACAGTATAAAGAAAAAATAAAAAAGCTTATCTATGCTAAGATTAATTAGGTATATCATATTCCACAGTATCGAATGGTCGAGGTAGGCTATTAAGATCCACCATAAATAGTGCACGTTAAACTTTGTTGGTCATACGTATTCGTTTTTATTGAACAAATACTACAATTTACAGATGGTGTTGGTTAGTTTTTAAAAATCAATTAAACCCTTCCTAAACCAAACCATAATAGTTTTGGTATATATTGGGCGATACGACAAAATTGTGCACACTTTTTCATCCATACTTATTTAGAATACATATAATTACACATGTTGTAGGTTAATTTTTAAAAATTCATATATCCCTGCCTAACCAAACTATAATAGATAAAAAATATTATTCTATCTATCTATCTACACTTATATAATATGATTTAATTGCATAATTTTAGATATTTTATGGATTGACAAGTATTTTTTGACTATTGTTTATTATGGCTTCGTAAATTATAGTCTTATTTCAATGAAAACAAATACGTATGACTGACAAAGTTTATTTAAGTGCACTATTTATGGCGGATCTTAACAGCCTACCTCCACCCTTCGCCACTGATATTCCATCACATTGATAAAAATATATATAATTCGCAGTGTATTTCAAAAGATTGCGGCGCTGTTTCATTTACAAACACTAAATGCGACGTAATACAGTGTAAACTAAAGCTTTCGTTGCCACTACGCTCTACAGTAACACAAGGCGAGCTTTGGCAGTATGAGCGGCAGCTTTTAGCATAGCAGAAGCGTTCATCCGGCCAAATTGCGTCCCTTCAGCAATTATCTTAAACTGGAACCTCTTTCAACCCCTTCAGGCTCGGTGGCCGCAGTCGCTCCCGTAAACAATAATTTATTATTACTGTTACTTAAATTTCGTATATTTTCGTCTGCTCGTTTGCTGTGCATATTCTGTGAATGATTTGAAATTTAATTAAACAAAGCCGTGTGTTTAAATTGCTAACGGTCTGATTCGACAAAAGCCATAAATTCGGATACTGGCAGAGAACGATTCAATGCGTATTTAGTTGAAAATTGATGGATATTTACATTTAAATTTATCTAGTATCTATCTAATAATTAAATAAACGAAAAAAAACGATATACATTAAATTGTTAATATTTTTCACGTGACGAACGTAAAAAATCAACTTAGGAACTAATTCTGGTAAATTAACAATTAGTACGGTTATACCTAATGGCGATTTATCGTAAAAGTAAATTTTTCGCAAGGGGTCCTCCAAACGTGTCAGCATCTCAAGCCTCACATCCCGAAAACAGTCACTGAGAGCCGTTTCAATTATTAACAATCAAGGAACAATCGAGGCTATTAGTTTCAAAGTCGGTTATCTCCAATAATCGCAAAATATCGGCGAGCATATTTTCCAAGAATTGACATCAAAAATATTAGTAAAAAATTGGAAAAATAAAACGGCAAAAAATTTTATTAACGTCAATAAAATTAATACAAAAATTTTGCCCTATAGTCCAGTGCGTAATACACTGGCTTAGCATCCAGGTGCTCAGGGTTCAATTCCTAGTGGCCTCATAATATATTTATCAGGTTTTCTTATAGGTTTTTAATTTACGTGATCGTTTCACCTATACTACTACATATACATATATGTTTCAAGTTGATGGCGGCTGATGAATATATCTAAAATTGCAATCAACTGCATTAACAAACTGAGCTTGGTTTGATATTTTATACGATGGAAACGTACTTAAAATATCAAAATTTTTAATGTAAAAATGCAGGTACTTAAAATTGACTTTGAAACCAATAGCCAGAAATATAAACAATATTTTTAAAATATCCTACCCGATAACTGTAGACTTGTTTATGTAGTATGTGACAGGAAAAGGGACCAACCTGAAACAAAAAAAACGTTTTTATTAATATATTATAATAAATATAACGAAGCAAATGGTATAATCAGTAATAAAGACATCAAACTATATACAATATATATAATATAACATAATTAAGGCTGTTGTATTATTAAAAGCTTCAAAAGAGACATTATTTTAAATAGACTGAATGTTGCAAACTACACTATACGATGTGCAGAAAGCCTTGATTATATACTCGAACATTCAATAAAGTACATAATTTATTAAATATCATCATCAGCTTGAATCTATCCACTGCTGGATGAAAGCCTCTTCAAGCTGCTTCCACTTCTCTCGGTCCTGTGCATTGCGTTGCCACGTACTTTCGCAGAACTTTATCATCTCATCGATCCAGCGGCCTCTAGGTCTACCTTGCGGTTTTGTACTTCTTGGATACCACTGGATGACTAGATTTGTCCAACGATTGTCTCTTCTTCGAGCTATGTGTCCAGCCCATCTCCATTTAAGGCTTTTAATAAACTCTATTACATCGCAAACCCTTGTCTGCTTCCTTATTTATTAAATATACGAAATAGCAAATCTCACACCACACCATATTTCTTCTCATACGGAATAGTTAAGGGCAGCTAGTAATATAA
Organism: Rhyacophila brunnea; assembly: GCF_057557595.1. Classification (NCBI taxonomy): domain Eukaryota; kingdom Metazoa; phylum Arthropoda; class Insecta; order Trichoptera; family Rhyacophilidae; genus Rhyacophila; species Rhyacophila brunnea. Next base: position 1,304,971 of record NW_028232882.1, on the reverse strand, counting down.
TATAATATTAGGTATTATACTATATTATAACGTAACAATGTAATCAATACTAGCTTCGAAGGGTTGAAAGATAGCATATTCCAAAATCAGCACCTTGCTATGAAGCAATTACGAAATTGATCCTTTGGGAGCGTGTAACCTGCGAAGCAATAATATTCCGGCAATATTGTTGACGAAAACAGATTCAAAACATATTACAAACAAAACTTTCCACCAACATAGGTTACATAATAATATAATGAACTACAAGTATCTGTTTACATCGACAGGACGGGATACGAAATACGAGAATGTAACAATATGCCATATTACAGCGTGGTTGAATCACCTTGGAATTTTGGCTTGATAAAAAGAATAAAGGTCTCCCAATGTACATAAATTTGGTTTATTTTAAAAAACGTAATCAAAGATTTTAACACTAAAGCAAATTAAAGATAATATAACTCCTAAAAACTATAATAGCCTCTTCAAATTAATATTGCATAAAAATGTCAACGTTTCGTTTTCCACAGTGTGTATGTGTCCACTGACATATTACAGTATATATATATATATATGTCTTGATTTATCGATATATCTATCTGTAACGAGTAATAATATACATGTGTCAATGCATATAAAAAAGCGAGACAGGGAGAGAGCTTATTAAAAGGGTATTTACTGTATGTGAAAACATACACGTAAATGGAAATTCTAAATTTGAAAAATAAACTGTAAAAATAAAGGAATCATTTATGAAATAAATAAAATGAAAATGAAAATGAAATAAAATAAATGATTATAATTATTTAATTAATAATTTTATAAATATAGTATTTAAATTGTAGATTCAGGGTCTTATACACATTCTGTGCTAAGAATTATGAAGGCAGTTCGATTTTCGAATCAAGCGATTGTAGGTGTGGTTATATTGTAACGGGATAATTATTTTTTTTCTTATGCTGGTAGCCCTGAAAACAAAATGGCGACTCTGGTTTGAAATCTGATCCTTATTTTATTTTTCACTTCCCGGTATTTAAATAATGATTACATAAAATTGATGAGGGATTTTTTTTCTACTGGTATATTAAAATGTCTGCTTTGATATGTCAATACTTTAGATACACGAAATGTCAAATCTTAGTCGCATTAGAATCTAATCATATGAATTTAAGTATCCAAAGCATATTATGGAATATAGTAATTATATTATAACACATGGAATATGTACTTAACTAATTGGGTCAAATGAACATTTTTTTATTTTTTTATTAAGGAAACAAACAGTTACATATTGATTACAAAAATTTAAAATATAATAATCAAAAGTTATTGCAACCAGCAAAGTTTCCACGTTTGTAGGTAATGTAAAATTATTTGAATTTTTATATTATACATTGAAAAATACCACTTAAAATGTGTTAACCACCATTTTTTGGTGAAAAGTTGTTATATTAATTAAAATAAAATAAAATATTTAGTCCTTGAAGAGTTGAAAATATACATCGTGCAAACGAAACCGCTCCAGATAATTATATATATTAAGTAAGTATTAAATATACAAATTAGAAAAACATATTAATGACAGAGTGAGATTCGAATACACACTATTTTGTTTGTCTGATCCAATAAAATGATTTACAAAAGAATTAAACAGTATATTATATACTACACCTTCTTATAAACCTTCACTCATTAATAGTATATCAAATTATTGTTAGTCCGTTATTTAAAATCTTTCCTCAAGTGAAGTATATAACAATTCCATAAATATCTCTGGTGTTAGTAGTAATGACAATATTCCATCAGAAATGAAATTTGGCAATCCCTGTTGAAATGAAACTACGAGAAAATGGCGTGGCTAGCATTCGCCGACGGAATTTCCACCGAAAAGATTTGGCAGCAAAGCCTGCGATAAGAAAATGCAATCTTGTTATTGAAATCATCAGTGGAAAACTCTTCACCGAAGAGGAAAATTCCAGACATTTTAACCAGATTCCAAATCAAAGCAAACATACCTGCAAGTATTTACTTTCCTAGACAGAATTTATTATTTATACCAAAGTGTATTATACTAATATACAGTATATTTTCTATAAATGAATTCTCTGTTAAAATGACAACCACAAAAGCCCTCTCACATTTATACTTACCTATATATATGAATAATATACTATCAGAGCATTAGCTAATAAAATATATGTTAGGTTAGGTTAGTGTTACCAATACAATAATACATAGTCAAAACGTATGAGGTGATGTAGTATTATGTTTCTGGAGCACATAGCTAAAACACCAGGACGTATAATTTTAATTTTATATCTTTCGTGATTCAACAAAGTTGCAATTGCTCCTAATTACAGAGTGGTGGTTCGCCCTGGCACTTGACTTTTTTGGGATTTGATGGATAATATCCATTATAAGTGATTTATAATAGAAACTAAAATTTAGATTTATTTTAATAATGAAAAACACGTATGTATTTTTGTGGTTAAATACTAGAGAAAAGTTTAATTAATAATTCCTATAGACACCTGGTATAACAATTAAGTTTTTATTTAATACTTTGGACGCGGAAGACGCACACGGTGCGTAATGACCAGGCGGCCGATCGATGTAATTAAAGTGCATTTTAAAGGGGGCAATTAAAATCTCATTATCTCTTCAGCAGCGAAAGCGTTAATGTAAATATCTTCAAAATACTGAATTTTATTTACCATTTCAACCCTTAGAAATGAAATCACAGCTCATAGCTTTCTGTCGTTCACCGGAAAGTAACCCGAAATCAAAATGTACAATATGTCTAACAGAGATAACAAAAATTTGTATTTGCTGCTCTGTTTGTTACGATTATTAAAATACACTTCACCTTAAATAGTAAATTATTCGTATCTTGTTTTATGTCTTTGGCGATTAGGTTTATACTTCAAAATATTTAACGACTACGTAAACCGTAGTTGAAAACGTTGTAACGAATTAATAGTGTTAACAAGAATTTTTCAAGCATATGAATAATAAATAAGTATGTAATAAACATTATAAAAGGTAAAAAATGTAAGCCAATATCAATATAAAAACCAAAAAACATTCTGTCAAACACAGGATTTTTAATATATTCTAGGTAGCCATTATTACGTTGCTCCGTTTTGATTTTTTGCGGCGAAGGCTTTTCAAAAGTTATTCTACAAGCAAATTCGTAGCAACGAAAGCTTTTCAGGCTGAAAAATGCACTTTGAAAAAAACGTGTAGGTGTTTTTGTGATGGAAAAAAGACCACTTATTCAATTAAAAGTTGATATCCCGATCGGCTCTATAGCCGCCCGCTGAGCTTTCAAACGACTCTGAGCTTTACAAACAAAATCCAACACAAACTTTTCAACGAGCAATTGTCGAAGCTCAGCTTGCAGAATACTTTCGAGGGTGTGTTGCCTACATTAATAAATTTGAATTATTTGACATTTCTAAGCTATTCGTTAATTAATGTATGTACTTTTACGTAACTAAGAAAAGTATAACGATATCATTACTGTGGTGATCTATATTTTAATAGTATGCTTGACAAAAGTGTTCTTTATTTAACATATTATGGTTTTTCTAATTTATACGTAGTGTCATTGAGAACGTACATAACTAATCTGTTATTAGTAATTTGGCGTAAAATGACTGTGTTTAAATTAATCGATTCAGATTTTACCATATTCTATTTATATGAGAAATTCTTCATATTAACGTTGTTTTAAAAATTATCAAAATAAAGTCTATTTTAGATCATTCGATTTATTTTCCTTTTTATAACTTGATACATGTTTAATATTTCAAGATTGTCAATACTTTTGTATACTATAAAATGAATTTCACTGTATGTAAAATAAATAAATAAATTCTGATGGATTTAAGTTTTGCACTATTCCATTTGAATTTAAATTCAAATTCCATCGAATATCTTCGGCTGATAGTATTAATATTAAAATAAATAAATTTGAATAGTAAATAAATATTGATTGTGAAATGTATACCTATTTCAATACAATTTGTAATTTGATGATCCTGTAAACCAATGATTCCCAACGTGGGGCGTACGCCCACCGGGGGGCAATTTGAATGTTTGGGGGGCAAAAGGGTAATCTTGAAAATCAATTAAATACGAAGCATCATAACATAAGGATCGCACTAATTTTATTCCGAGTTGTACATATAACGTAATATACATATTTACTAACGAAAGTTAAATTGAAAAGGATTCTTTTTTTTCAGAATTAGTTAGGTAACTACAAAATTTTGATAGGGGGTCATGGAGATTTTTGAAGCGTTGAAGTGGGGCTTGGCAGATATAAGGTTGGGAAAACCAAATAAATTCAACGAGCTAACCCCTTGAGACAATGTAATATGAATCATTAAATGTAATATTTCATATATGAATATTTAATCGTGCATCACGTTTAGTTAACCCGAAGTAAAACAAAATACGCAAATACCTCGACTTTCTTAGCATAATGGTTTTTAATAAGATGTGCGAGAAATGGAGATTGATAACTCTTGATGGAGGACAAAATACTGAATAAAATATGAAAATCTATTTGAGGCGCCGAAGGCTATCCGTGCTATATAAAGAACCACACGATAATGACAATAAACTAGACTACTAGGGTAAAACCCTTGAAACAGATTAAAATTTTGTTTAGCAAAAGCTTTTAAAGGGGGATAATTTCGTTTATTAATGAGTTAAAATTGGGGTAAGGTCGTTAATAATATTATATTACATTGAAAAATCTCTGAAATTTGATACATTAAATCCTAGAAAAAGAATGACCAAAGTAAAACCTAAAAATCAAAATATAACGATTTATCGGGGGTGAACGTAGGTGCTGTTCTTATTCCCGATATTATTGATAATGTTATAGAAGGTTGCGTTGTGTGTGTGTGTGATATGGTGCTTCGGGACACAGTTGAAATAATAGACAGTGTTGATATTATTGGTTTTTTATTGTAGTAATACATTTAAGATTAACACGGCACTAATATTAGACTGTTACATTGATTTGTGTTTATTACGATAGGTTTACATTATGATTTAGAATTTGATTGAATATTACACGGAGTTGCGCGTGTATATAGAGTACGTAGTAGGAAGGCCAAAATGCAATGGATTTGATTGACTGCCATTTCCTGTTCGTATTTATTATCTATGCTATATAAATGAGCATAGATAATAATGTTTCTGTTGTAGGGTTGAGTAAACCTATACAGATTTTTATAAAATATTGGTTTCTAAGACAAAAATAAAACATTTTCTTCAAAAAGAAAAATAAAAAAACATCCGAAAATAAAACACATTAACGGAATCGCTAAACTAGTCATAGGTATAACAAGTCACAGTAAAACCTTTCAACAACAGTCCAGTGTGGCCCGGTGTATGGTTCAAACCCTTCCGGGGAAAAGGTATACGTATACCTACATCGTCACTGTCCAAGCCAATTGGCGTAACCCTCAAATATCAAATTGTTCAGGAAGTAAAGAAAACTGTGGGCATTGAATTTACTTATTATTTTATATAAGTAATATTTATTAAGTATATTATTTTACTACAAATTGATAATTTTTTTTCATTGACACACCAGCGATTAGGGGTTACAGCATTTGACTGGAATATATTTGTGAAGTTACAAATGGCTTAAAAAATAGTTTTGAATTATTTTCATATGAAATATTTTTTTTGGGATTTAGGATACTTGGCCAGTTCGTGTAAGAGTATGCAATAATTCCATTGTCATTAAAATGTCACTTCGATGAAAAGTGAGGGTTACGCCAATTGGCATGAACAGTGACGACATGTTATATGATCTCACTCTTACTAAACTTGCAAAGTGATAACTCTTTCAAATATCTTATCCATCATTATGTGAGCATAATATCTAGAATATCCACACTATTCTCTCCAGATACACGATATATTTGAAGGCTAAAAATCACAATTCTTATTGATTTAAGTTTTGTACAATGTCAACAGAATCGTTTTTAGCGACACTGATTATTTTTTTCACCATCTTCAGACACTGTACACATTAACACAAATTATAGTTACTTACTGCATACAATATACTAAATTATCATATTAAAAGTTCATTAAAAGGCATTATTCAATAAAAATTCTTCAGGTATTGGACATATTTAAAAAAAATTTAGTGTAAGTAACCCAAATCCTATCAAATACTATGATTAAATTGTGTCAAATTTTCTGAATGTTTCTACCGAATTTAGTTTTTTCAATGCCATATAATTTGCTTCAACGGTATGATGTAATAAGGTAAGACTTAAAATCAATAAACTTTCATTGTTACCCGAACTAAAAGCAGCTTGTTAGATGAAATGTCAGAAAACTATTTGTCCGACTCATCGCTTGAAGCTTCTCAGAATCTGACCAAAAACTTTACCCTCCTTACTCTTGACTTTACACTCGATGTGCACTTTTCGATTTATCGTAATTGCAGCTTTGAATCCAGCGGAGGTACTTATTGGGAAAAGTTTCATTTAAACTTATTTCTTTGTAGATGAGGTTTTAACAAGTACAGTGTTTGGCTTTAGTAAATATTAAGACTTGCAGATGAAAATAAATAGTAGGTATTATCTTTTTGAGATCGTGATTTCACGACCAGTGCATCTAGTTTATACACAAGGCTGCTATCAGCAGTGGTGAAGTGTGGAGGTAATCCGTCATAAATAGTGCACACTAAGCTTTGTTAGCTGTTATACATATTTGTTTTGACTACAATTATTAGGTGGTACTGGTTAGTTTCCAAAATTCAATTAAATCCTGCCTAAAACAAACCATAATAATCTAGGTATGCATTGGGCGATCCGACCAAAATAGTGCACACTTTTTTAGTTGGTTATTTTTTTTAAATTCATTGAGCTCTGCCTATACCAAATAATCATAATCGATAAAAAATATTCCACCATCTATAAAATATATAAAATTATGTATGGTTTAATAGCATAATTATCTTAGATATTTTATAGATATACAAAGATTTCTTTACTACTATCTGCTATAGCTTGGATTATGCAGGGTTTAATTGAATTTTAATTACTAACAAACACTATCTACAGATTGTAGTGTTAGTTCAATAAAAATTAATACAATTGACTGACAAAATTCAGTGCGCACCGTGTATATTGGATCTTAACAGCCTACCTTCACCTTTCGCTACTAGCTATCAGCGGCTATCGGGGGTAGTTTAACATATTTATGCATTAAGGTATTATAATTGTTACAATAAGTTAGCCGTCTAAACTGTCAAAACTGTGTATCTCGCTCTAAAAGTTAACAAATCTAATATAGGTGCTGATGAAACATAACACTTTTGACTCTTCAGACGGTTAACTTATCATAAATATGATAAACTACCTCGATAACCGCCAATAGCAGCCTTGTGTATAGAATATATGCGCATGGTATATATTATTACAATCATAATGATGCGTCAGTTTGAGGTGTAAACCGATGTATTATTATTTTAATTAATTGACAAAAGCAGAGCTCATTTTGATTTTTCGTTTTAATTGTGTGCCTTTCAGATTGTCAGCGGCCAACGCAACTCCTTTCATATTTTCTACCTGGAGTGATCCATTTTTCGTTGACCATAAATTATTGTTAACAAGCAAGAGCCTCTACCCGCCTATTGTTAGACATGTAAAATGACAACGCGCACTTATTAAATGAAGTCGAAAAGTAGATCAACGATAGCTACCATTGTTACATTTCTATAGATCTAATTTAAATATCCTGTTATAAATTTATCAATAAAGGTTTTAGTTTGTGTGGATCATTAATAAAAAATATATATTTATTTTAAGAATGTTGTAGAGAGACTCTAAAGTACTGGAGTGCTGTAAAATTTTAATACAGTGTATTACCAACGCATTAGCACCTGTGTACCATATTTCAGGCTTATTGGTATCAGGGAAGTAGGTAAAAATAGAGCATATTAGCGCCTGTACATGTGCATGCATTATTTACTGGCACCAATATTGTCTATTTTTTTTTTGTAATTGTTGTATAAATTGAAATATTATGGAAATTAAATTTAGCCAGTAAATACATGCACATATAAACAGGCTATAAGTTTGCAGATTTTAGTTTATATAATTACAAGATAAAAAGAACTTTTTATATACCACGTTTTTAAATTTTCTGTTGAATCATATAAACTTGACAATTCTATGTATTAATAATTTAGGACAAATAAGGCAATTTGTCAACAAATCATTTTTTTGCTATTTTGCAACAAAGAAACAAACATAGAATACTGAAATGTCATTTTGATTTCCATAGTAACGCACGTATATATTAATAATTTAGTTGCCAGAACCACTCCCTTAGCAACCAATAATAGTGGATTGGATTACGGATTTCGTCCGCAATAACTTTTCATACAAAACAAAATTAACTGAAAATGAATTCAATTCTACTTAAAGATGGCTAAAAGTATTAAAAGAATGAATTGGCGTCGTGTTATGATATCTTCTAAAAGTTTCATGTCTAGCTAGTCTGGAAGTTAGTTATAAATCGATTGCAAAATTTGTACTGGATAAACAACCACCGGACAAACAAGAATACGAGCTAAGAAAAACGTGGTAAAAATAAATTATCGAGTAGATAAATATCTACCTAAAACTATGCCGGTAGACAAATGCAATCCATATAAAAAAAGAGTGCGATTTAAAACAAACCAATAAATATCAATGGAAATATTTTATTTTCACATATAGATATTTAAATGAATTAAAAAACGGCATATATATTATTTTTTCCGATAAGAAAATGGGAAAATTATCTAGGAAAACTTTAAATTAATATATTCAAAGCGAGCTTAAACTTTGCAAAGTATTTATTTATTTAGATTAAATGAGGTATTTATTTGTGTTCGGGATATTTTATAATAATTTACAAGCAAACAATTACGGCAATAAATATTTCCCATGCCGTAAATTCGATTTTCAAAACGATAGGACGCCCTCTTAAAAAAAGTTTTACAAACAAAATCGTTCGGGTCAGAGGCTATCAAATGTAAAATATTATATTACCTACGTCAATGCTGGAAAACTCACTAATTCATATAAGCAATTTTCATACTAAAATCTAGAGATTCAAACATTATTTATTTTATATTCTAATTACTCCATTTCAGTATTTTTTGCGGCTTGGTTATCACTTTTCAGCATATCCAGGTACTATAGTGGCTAAGGGTGGAGGTGGGCTGTTAAGATCCGACATAAATAGTGCATACTAAATCGTGTCAGTCAAACGTATTTGTTTTCATTAGCACTATGCCAGATATTTTCGGGCATGTCAAACTTTCAAATTGCAATAATTATTCCATAACACGATTTCGAAATTTACCAACTTTTGGCAATTAATTATAACAATTATGGCATGTTGACTTCTAATATGAGAAAATGCAGGGTATTACAATGACATATACATATTCCAATAGCGAAGGGTGGAGGTAGGCTGTTAAGATCCGCCATAAATAGTACACATTAACCTTTATTAAGCCGGCGTATTTGACTACAATGTTTGGATAGTTTTTGTTAGTTTTTTTTAAATCCAATTAAACCCTGCCTAATCCAATCCATAGTAGATATTAGTCAAAAAATATTCGTTTATCTATAACTGTCTAAAATTATTCCAATCAAAATTTAGATATTTTTCAAATAGTACAATATTTTTTATCGATTATAGTTTGGTTTAGGCACGGCTAAATGAATTTTAAAAACCAACCATCACCATCTTGTAATATGTACCTATTCTTAATTCAACGAAAATAAATAAGTAGTATGACTGAAAAAGTATGCACTGTTTTTTCAGATCGCCCATATCGGTCATAAACTATTATAGTTTGGTTTAAGCAGGTTCAATTGAATTTTAAAAACTAAGCAGTACCATTTCAAATTGTATTTTTATTTCAATGAAAACAAATAAGTATGACTGACAAAGTTTAGTGTGCACTATTTATGTCGAATATTAACAGCCTACCTCCACCCCTTGGCATTGCTATATATTTTGTACATTCACTAATGGCAAATGCACAATGACACAAAATATTATATGAAATTCTTTTAATATCAAACCGCAACATGCCATGGAAAGGTGGATGTTGGGCGTAACGCGAAAAGAGCACAAAATAAACCATTGGATAAAGAGGTAGATAAGAATACACGATGCGATAGAGATGCGACAGAACATGACTAAACAGAAAATGACAAAACAGAACAACGATAAATATAACATGACCTTTCAGGAAAAATATAAATGTAATATTGCAATTATTGTCCTGTCTCTATTATGTTGATAGATTTTTAATAGCAAATATTTTCAATACGCCATAATAAATCATATTATATACCTAATTTCTGCATTCCTAATCGCTAGAAAGCCTCAAATAAACGAAACTTTGCCGGCAAGCTTAGGATATCTCATCTTAATTAATATGATTGATTAAGATGAGATATGAGTTCAAAATGATTGGGTGACTAGGTACAACGAAATAATGACCTAACATAACCTAAATAGATTCCACAAAAAATAATGTTTCATTTGTCCGGTTACCATCCAGCGAGTTTTAGCCTAAATGTATACAGGGACGCCCTAAAACTCGCTGGATAGATGTAAACGTACGGTGGATGTACCTATGTGGCATGAAAATACTAGGGACCAATAAGAGTGGAAGGAACTGGGGAGGACATCTAGTCGAAAATTGACTTCAATTGATAATGATTATGGTGATATTAAATAAATATATAAAAAATATTACTAAGTAAATAAGTAAGTATAAATATTATGTATATGCCATTTACTGATAAACAAATAAAGTAAATTTAGAGCAATTTTAAAGAGCTTAGAAAACAATAGTAGAATTGTTCTTCTTCTTTGACCATATCCCCTGCTTAGTTAGAGAATATGGACACCATACAGTGCTTCCAAGACTAATAATCACCTGTATCATCCCACGTCATGCCAGCAGCCCGTAACTCTACAGTATACACTCTATGAATGATATTTAGCTGCCTTCCAGGACATGAAATTCAGTTGGCTTGAATTATATTTGAAATAGAAGTTCATAAAACGCAATTATTTTCATAGTAACCTTATAATATCGCGCATTTTTACAGTCGTAAATTTTAATCGCAATGTGATTATAGTTAATACGAATGATGCCTAGAGGACAACCTTAAAGAATTAATTTAAGTTAGTAAAAAAGTACCATTTTACTTGAATATAATCGTATATATATATATGAAATCACGGCTCTGGTAGCGGCTGGTGTTTCGAAAGAACTATTTATTAATTATAAAAGCTGTCAAGAAACTCCATCTGTAACTGCCTGGCGCACAGGTAATTGCTAATGCTTTCTACTAATTAACTTTATATAGCGACTTCTGTGAAATGTTAAAAAATGGAAAAAGCTTCAAAATAGTGACGCACTTAACTTTCACTTAGTAAAACTATTCGGCTTGTGTTTTAATTCTATTTATGTATGGACTTAGATTCTTGGTTACCCACAAAACTTTTTTTTTTCATTTTCAATATCAAACTGATCACTGACAATATTATCTCCCGTGACACGCATGGTTAATGACAGTATTATCCTTTTAAGTGGGCAGCGCAGTGCGTTGTTATCTATTACAAAGGCCTACCGCACAACTTCCACGGACGCGCTCCCTATCCTGACTGGAATCCTTCCTCTTGACCTGCACATACAGGTGCAGGTCATCCACGATGCTCCACAAAGGTGAGAAGGCCATTATTGGTGACTTTCTCCTCGCCTCACCTCCAAATCTTGATGCTGAAAAAGTATCCTTCAGGAAGTGGACAATACGTCTTATGACGCTGGACGCGGCGTCGAAAACCTTGCAGTGAAAGTGGGATGCTTCTACCAAGGGCAGGCGTGTGCCTTGTATATTAAATTTGTTCTTTCCGAATATACAATGGTGATTGGAGGTAACCAAATTGACTCCTGACCACCACACCAGTCAGTTTTTGAAAGAACATAGTAGATTTGCTGCCAAGCTCTCTAAGCTTGGACTTGCTACCCGACGGACATGTCCATGCGGCGGAGAAAAAAACCACATGCTCTGGGAATGTCCAAGAATGTGCTCCGAGAGGGGAGAGATGCTCAAATCGGTCCCAAAACGGAAAGAAAGAATAAGATGGTAAAGGGAAGTAAATTAGCAATACAATTCTTTATTGACCATTTGCGATCCTAATAGGATCATAATATGGCCTTCACATTGAAGAGGTTTATACAGATTTTAGTTTTTTTACGAGAAATTGATATTAGGCACTTGCTCAACCTATTAGGTCCATACTCCATACTCTGACTACAAACATAAACTATGTGTATTTGCCAGACTCAGGATTCAAACATGGGACATACGACAATATAAGCCGACGCGTAAGCCGCTCGGCCATCGTAGGCGTAATATAAACATGTCTTATATATTTATATAAAATTCTGAATAATTCAAAAGTAGGTAAGTATCAAATCGTACTTTGTACAAACGATCTTATTAATAACGCATTCACTACTAATTAATTACCACATTTAAATATCATGTTAATTATATCTAATGGCCAACTAATGCAAACGCGCCAGTCGCGGTGTCAGCAATAAATGAGTTAAATATCTAATAAAATGGGAACATTATTGTCTGCAATACTAAACGAAAAACTCTAATTTTTGTATTTCAATGCTATATGGCCATCTTTTTACAGCAATATCGCTCACGATAAACTGTGACACTGTAACTGTTTAGCTCAAATACGTGGCAATTAACTATGAGGAGTAGGAACAGGGAGAGGAGGCATCAATCCAGCAGTGAATTCAGAGTAGATGTTAATGATGAATTGCAGTACCTAATGTATTGTATGTAGAGTTGAAAGCTCCTGCGTGGGATCAGGCTTTTGTAGGTTTCCGATTTCCATAAACGTCAAATTAATATTCTTCCATTTTTCACTCGAACCAAATTTATATTATCTTAGAGGAAAACAAAGGCCGGCGTACAAACGCGGACGATAAATTAAAAGTTCTTGACATGTTGGCCGAGGAAAGGGGTGGGGGGGGCGAGGGCGAGTGGAATAGGGGAGCACTTCAGATCCGGGGGTAAGCGGGGTTAAGTGTGCGGTGGACGATATCCTGTCTATGCCTTTGAGGATAAATCTACAAGAAAATGATATTATTACGAAGTCATTTTTCAACAACTTTGAAGACGCTCGAATTTCACCGCACATCACTACTCAAACACAAACAAAGAAATATAGTCGTATTTACTAAAACGTTGGATAATAAATTCAAGCCTGTTTGAACAATAGAATGCCTAGTTCATACCAATAAATATCTTTGGGTGATCAAATTAACTTGTATAAAACTGTTTGTAAGTTGTATAAAAACTATTTACGATCATTTTTCTATTCTAATGGAATATTATGTCTTAATCTGGACTTTCCACAATAAGGAATGCCAAGGATTATAATTTAATCGTCACAGGGACAGTTTCTAAATCAAAAATAGTTGGCGGGCCGCCTTTTCTTTTGTAAATATTTTCTGTTTTTAAAAAACATAAAGCAAAAAAATTTATTGTGTAAACTTAATGCCTTAAGACCTTGAATGCAAAAGCAACATTACCGGACTAACAGTGTTGATTTGGGGTTATATTTTCCAACAGAACTGGTAAAATTTGACAGCTAACAACACAACAACTATGGCAGCGGCGCACCTGTAACTGCGTCTTCACCAAACTCCCCTCACTGACCATTCTTTCTTGCCCGCGGATATTTCATTTCAAATGTAATTTTTCATATTCGATATGAAGAATACAAAATAATACAGATTCAACATAAATCTCGCGGGACACATCAAAAGAGTCACGCAGGACATAATTGGCCCGCGGGACACAGTATTGAACCCCTGGATTAGATGCATAAATGTCGCCGTACATTGTACGTATTACATATCTTCATAGCACAGTTTACCCATGAGCTATCTTATACCAGAAAGATATGGTCGTATAGCATTAAGATCAAAAAATAAAGCGTTGTTTGTGAAGTTTTGCAGATACATAGTAATATTTCAATTTTATTAGATTCAATAAGTACGACTTAATACTTACACATCTGCTTGATTTAAAGGTTTGATATCGACTAATTAATATGATTTTCGGGTAACGAGTAGTTAATTGAATGCGTCCCCGGAAAAGGGGTATATATAATACAGCATACCAAAAAGTGATTTTATTGACTAAAACGGGTTATATATTGGAAAGATTTATTATTTTAACTGCCAAACTTTTTGAGATATTAGCAACACTAAAATGCTTGCTGTAGAAACTAAGTATATGATTATTTTATTATCCAATTGTCAATGATAAAGAGTGTTTTCATGAACATAATATTATTATCACAGATATACTCCAAAAGTCCGCATGATCGAATTAAACGTTTTTTTCCTCTCCTGAACAATTAGGTTTTTTGCATATTATACAGTACTCTCTCAGTAATTCGCCACCCCAAAAACCAGACAAGTGTCCAATTAATGAAAGCGGCGGATTATAGTGCATACATACAAAATATGGTAAAAATTAAAATAGGTAAGCATTTTGTAAAAATAGTTTTTTTGAGCAATTTGTAGGTACTAGCAAATTACGGTTTTATTCACAATCAAAATCAAGTGTTTACTAAATTATACATATTATAAACTATTTAATATTATTAATATTATTAAACAGTAAATCACTTGACACAACCAGTTATTCAGTGAGGCAAATATTCTTGAATGGCTTAGGATTCCTGGCTTTCCCTATGACCAAAGCTTCATTTTATATTATGTCCCGGTTACATTATCGTGACGTGGTCTTTGGGCACTTTCCTCTCTGGTACATTACTTTCTTCGCGATGAACGTATGTTTTACGAAGAAGTTTCCAAAATAAACCCGTCTCATCTGCGTTATATACTCGTACGCGGCGGACTACTAAATTTGACAATCGAATACCGGAGAATTATACCTAGAGCTTGATTCTGTGCTTTCAACTAATAAAAATAACGGCGGATTATAGTAGTTGTCGGATAATCGATCGGCGGATTACTGAGAGTGTACTGTAGACCCCTTTTCCGGTGACGCCTTCAATTATCGTCTGAGATAATTTATGTTAATATAATATGTTAAGCACCATTGTTCTCCGTTAAGTGCATCTAATATCGCACGACGTAGGGTCGTAATATATTATAAATCCTTTTATGTAAATATTTTTAACCGATTTTCTGGCCATAACACATATTATTATCATATAACGAGTGACAAATAAAATACCTAGGTATAGTTTTTACGTCATTTACTAGTTCCCGACAAGAAAATTTTTTATTGAGTACAGATTATCTACGCAAAGACAAAATACTAACTGAAAAATTAAATTATTGAAACAATTTTGTCATTTTTGTAGGCAGGTGTCAACTTTGCAACCGACCAAAATCCATCACACAATCAACACGTTGGACATGCATGATATAGGCCTACATATAGTAGATAGGGATTGCCATACCGAATGAAAAAATCAATACCCGTTTTTCGGTATTAATTATTGAATACCCGTATGAATACCGGTATTTGTTAAGACATAAAAAAACAGTAAATATAGCTATTGAAATCTCTTTAAAACATTATTTTATAGCAAAAACCTACCTACCTACATTTATTATGTTGACATTTAAAAATATGTACTTATTGGTCATAATATTGTAGAACTGGTGATTTTCACAAATAACTTCAATATATCGATAATTTTAACTAGAGCCCTTTAAAAGGCTAGTTCATTAAGTGCAAATAAGTGCGGGTGCAGGAAAAGCTCCTTCAACGCTTATACAGTCATATCAATAATTGAAAATTTGTCACGGATGTTTTCTATTTCTAAATAATATTATGTTAATAGGTATATTTAATGGATTTTGTTTTGTTGTTATTTCACCTCTGTTGAATTCAGTCAATATATTTTCATTTTAGCAGCATATAACTTATACACTCAATTAAATAGGCAATGCAGTACAAAGTAATGAAAAATAACATTAAATATTTTTTCAAAACGTAAACGAGTGTGGT
Source organism: Rhyacophila brunnea (assembly GCF_057557595.1). Lineage (NCBI taxonomy): Eukaryota > Metazoa > Arthropoda > Insecta > Trichoptera > Rhyacophilidae > Rhyacophila > Rhyacophila brunnea. Next base: position 1,288,844 of record NW_028232882.1, on the reverse strand, counting down.
TTCTTAATACGGTATTTTGGATTTTTAAAACCGGTATTTCGGCATTTATAAACACTGGAATATCGGTTTTATAATACCGGTATTGCAATCCCTAATAGTAGAGTTCGCGAACTGATTCACCTCATTGCCTAATAACCTCGCATAAAATTGGATCATAAATGTAGCAATAAGAAAATAAATAGATACCTACTTACATATGTAAAAAAAAAATATATATTACATCATTTTCATCCTAGAGCCGGGAGTGCACAGTTATGAAGAAGCAACTTCTATCGACATAAAATAGAACTAACGATCTTAATCGATATCAAACCTTTTAATCAAGCAGTTCACAAAATATAATCTCTCAATTGAATAATCGTTCCTCATAATATACTGTTTTGTCCGCAATATACATAAAACTATCAAAATAATATTATCATGTAGTATTAAAACATACATATTACAATAAATAACCATGAAAACAGGTTTTTGTATGTATACATATCAAATCAAATATATTTTATACATAAAAAAAAAAATTTGTAGTTGGACGCCAAATTAAAATATCATTAAAACACCGAACAACTAAGGGTCCTAGGGTAATGGGTAATCAATATTTATATATTTGTGTATTGATATTGATACAGAATCACGAAATATCACACGTCCTGTCATGTGATGCGTTGGTATAAAGACTTTAGAGTTACTATCGATATAAGTGGGAAGTTATAGCTGCAGTTTACCGCTAACATTGCGATAAGGTTACACAATACACTACTTCGTGCTGTAAGTAAGCAGTCGCGTGCGCGCGTGCCCTTTGCTAAATTGCCTCAACTCTCTCTGGGTAGCCACCAGTCACGGAAAGAACGTGCAGCACAAAGCATGGACTGAAATAAATATCCCGTCCGGTGAAAGCGTTTAGTCTAGTGTAGACAGACCTTTATACTGTTGGCATGTACCTACATACATATATAACACTTCTAATAATTCTAACAAAGGAAACATTTTGTATTAAATTTGACGACAAATTAAATGTAACAAATCTTTGTTTGTAATCAAAGACAGTTTCTTAATAGTTCTAACGAGAGGGGTGTAATATTTTATTTATAGAAACATCATACAGTTTTATAGAAAAACTCTTGTCTTAACAGAGTTATTATCATATGTCTGTTAAAATCTCTATCTTGCCAAATTTTTATTGTAAAAATATGTACTTAATATTACGTTATGCAGTAAAAAAGTAACGTTACTTAGATTGCAATAAGAGTAGTTATTATAGATTTTTATCAGATCTCTTTCATTTATCATACAAGACGTATTCACTTTAATATTGAGAATTTGTTCACTATTCATATAATATACTTGCATTTATTTATTAATGTCAATCAAACAGAGAATAAGTATAATTCGTCACCTCAATACTACAACTAGATAACTTTATTTTCACTGTTTTTTAGTTAGCTATTGAATATGTGTCTACATTTCCTTCCCTATAAAATAATAAAACTAGGTAAGTCAAAAGTTAATGGAAACTGTATTAGTTTTGTGTTTGAAAATATTAGATAAGTTTAAAACCGTAAATACATTAAATAAATAGAATAATATATCTACAATATTTTTTCATACAATTGAACATTATAGACAAGCACAATTTTCCATTTTTATTTTAAATAATAATTTTAGCCTAGATTTATGATAATCAAGTCAAATTTAATTTAATTTCCCCAACAATGGTCAAATCAGAGTTATCTAGTTGTAGTATTGAGGCAGCGCTCGAAATGGAAAAGTTTACGAACCGGAGCGCTCGACAGTTTTCTGAAGATATTTCCATAGTTATCAAATTTTATGGGTCTTTCATAAAAATAAGTATGTTAGATTTTCTATTTTTGGTCTATCTGGTTCAAATGGTCAAATTATTTTTTCCATGACACGGAGCGATAATTTTACCGATATCACAAACAGGAACGGCGCTCCGGTGCGTTCCTGTCCATTTCGAGCCCTGTATTGAGGTGAGGAATTATAATATAGAATAAAATAATATCTGACAGTGCCAATAACATGCAGACACAAAAAAGCATGGGAAATCAAAATTAATTAGATCGAGTATCAGGTACAGATGTAATGAATATAATAAATTAAAGAGTTATTGAAAATGGTTAAAAAAAAACACATTAGTAGTAGGTAATCATAAAAAATAGAGAGAAAAAAACAGAAAAACATAATTATTATAAAAGTATATATACATAAATATAGTGGTAGATTTTTGAGCAATTTAATTTTAAAGAGGCAAGAGAACAAAACAGATCCTCTCGATCACTGTCGAGCCACTGGAAAATTGTAACCTAGATTGGTTTGATATGTATGAACGTATAAAAGTGAGAAATTGTGAGGATGCATATTGAATACTGAATATGGGCATTGAATTAATTCACTGAAATTATATAATATTCTTGCATTTGGAGCTTTCCTGCACTAACATGGTTGTTTCTGTCTTTGTTGGTTCAGTCAATTTCATAAGAAAATCGTTCCACATTTAAAACACACAGCGACGTGACCTTTTTCCTTAGATACCTCTAGTGATTACCATCCTCTCTCTATAGTTTACAATTCAAATAGTCTAAATGTTATTTTGTTAATTAATACATTTACGCAGCAAACAAACAAAACAATAACGTGTTCTACACGATGTCTCGCTAACAAAGCGGCTTTGTTCAAGATTATTTTTGGGAATCTTTGTACATCTCCATACATACTTGACCTTTTAAATTGGCTCTTTGGGCTTATTTATGTCGAACAATACATTACTTTAATCACTTAGCAATAAAACAGATAAAACCGTTTCAATACCGATTTCAGACTGCGCGCGCACCCAGCTGAAACGGAATATATGACAATGGCTTTATAAAAAACCGTTATTTGAAATTGCGAACCGATTGAGACTGAAACACTGATTATACCGAATAATTTAAACTATATCAAGATCAAGCCTTATAAGCTATGTGTGTTAAAATATTTGATGTCGATATTCCCGACAGTGGGATACTCCTACATAGGGATTCCAATCCCGGGATCCCGAACTATTTTCGATACCTATGAATCCCGGGATTAGTAAACATAATCCCGAAACATTCGGGAAAAATACTTTTAATAACATACAAATACATTAGAAATAAACTGAGTTTGAATGAAGTTTGATTTATTACCCATGTGTTGCCAATTCATTTTATTTTTTCACATAAATTAATAAAAATGAGAAAGATTGGAAAAAACAATGCTTCGCACTTTTAATGAAGTGATTCCACCATGTTTTTTAATGCATTTATTCATTTTTTTAATTTTCCAAGATTGAACTTACACAACATTAACAATAAATGTCTTACATAGTACAAATTAATTATACTTTATTTTTGACCGATTTTATCAACGTTATTCGTAAATATAGAAATTTTATATTAATTATTAAAAACGATGCCAATCCCGAGACCAGTCCCAGGATCCCGGGATCGTCAAATCGTAATCCCGAAATCCCGGGATCAAGATTTTGGCTCGGGATTAGATTCACTACTCCTACATCATGATGACACCACTGACACTTGCAAAGAAAAACTGCGAGATTTGGAGTACGCAGATGAATTCTGATGATCAAATTCTTGAAGGTAACAGTGAACATTCTAGCTATAAACTCGAACCGTATAATCCTACATGTGAATGCGGCGAAGACCATATCTATTCATTGACGCCGACACTCATCTGTATATTTCCGGTATACCTGTAGAGCTGTTATACCAAGTTTAAATAGTTAGACGATGTCAGTCTTCCCAGTGAATTTGGAATATGCATAGGCGTGGTCTGCATTCAGATAACTTAGAGTTGCGTGGAGGTTAAGGATCAATAATTATATTATGACCAAATGTCGTTTCTTCAATGCGTGCGTGATACCTATACTATGCCTGTGAAACATGACATCTTACCAAACTCCAAAGAGGTCTCGATTTTTGAGCTTTCAAAATCGATATCTTCGCTGAATTTCAGGGGTAGAATACATTGGTAAAACTGTGTTACAAACATTCGAATTGATATATTTCAGCCCTCGATGATTGAAGTTGTCACTAAGAAGCACTTGACTTGATAAGGGCATGTGTTCCGGATGCCGCCATATAGTACAACACTCTGTATCCTTGTTTCATGGTAAGAGGCACGAGACATTACGATGGACCGAGGAAAGTGGCGCAATTTTGTGCTTGCCCTATTACCCAAAACTGGAGTAAAATAAGTGGGAACTATGTTATCGTAACGTTCAAATATGCTTGAATTTGTAGCCTTATACAATTTATATTATATAAACAATTACGGTTTTCCATAAAGCAAATGAGACGTTTTGAAAAAAGCTAGTTGAGAATATGTCATGAGAAAAACATGAATAATAAACATTGTATAGTTGTTAACAAGGCATGAGTGTATAACTGTATTAACAATATACCTATATTTGAAAGAAAATAAAAACAGAGTTACTTACACTAGTAAATTGAGACCTCGTAAAGAGGTAGGTACATGGGGAATGGGACAACTGGGCGCCAGGACAATTGGACGCCGCACTGTAGTAGACACGTATATACAGAACGTAGACGAGGGATTTTAATCAGCTTCTATCTACTACTTAGTAGTTTTAATTCATTTTACTCTTAACATAATGTTTTTTTATTGCGGATTGAGAAATACCATGCCAAAGGCTTTATATAAAATAAAAAACTCATTTTTCGTTGGAACTTAAACATATGCACGATTAAATCATTATTTACGTGTGCTTATTTAAATTCTCACCAACTGTTAAATCGTAATATAATAATTTAAATATAAATAATAATATGAAATATTTTTTTTAAAGTACCTATAACTACCTAACGTCTATTTAATTTTGTACTACGTGGCGTCCAATTGTCCCTGCACCAAATCCTCCTAGACCCGGTACATGAACGTACGAATGTTAATCATAATATTTAATTGTATTCTATACTAATACGTGAAAAATTTTACAATGTTAAATTCTTATTATTGAAAATACATATATTTTTTTAAAACATTAGCAAACACATATTGGGAAAAAATCTAGAAATAATGAAAACAAAATTTGATTTAAATCTAATATTCGTATCATCTGATGTTTGGATTAGTCATATGTGAATTGATAGCTTACTTGAGAGAGCACTCGCACGTATAATAAAAATATGTGAGGTTCAAGTCTTAGTTGGTCGGTATTTTTTGTTGATTTTTTCCAAAACGTGGGTTTCTTTAGATTTTTTTAAATGAAAGTAATAAACAAAATTGTCAGATATATCACCAGTAACAATACCATAGCTCGAGAAACAGATCACCGCTGAACAAATTGTATTACCAAGAAGTATTAGAGGCCTAAAAACTGACCAAGAGCTTTAAAACTATGTGACTATAACCCTAATGATGCCAGACTCTTCACATGGAAAGCAAATTTAGAATCTGATTTTTAAAATTCAATGAAACCCTGCGAAACCAAGCCATAATAGGTAATAGTAAAAAAATACTCGTCTATCTAAAAAATATCTCAAATTATGCAGCTAAACTATACATAACTTTAGATATTTCATAGATAGTAGGTATAATATATTACAGTTTGGTTTGGCAGGGCTTAGTGAATTTAAAAAAAAAAACGAATGAACAATATACTGTGTAATATGTATTCCTAACTCAACTAAAACAAATAAGTATGAATGAAAAAGTATGTACAATTTTGTCGGATCGGAGAATTTGGTTTAGATAGGGTTTAATTATTAATTTTTAAAAACTAACCAATCTGTAAATTGTAGTCTTAGTTCAATGCAAACAAATACGTATTACTAACAAAGTTTAATGTGCACTATTTATGTCAGATCTTAACAGCCTACCTCCACTCTTCGCTACTGTGTAACACTTACATAATAAAATTGTAAAAATCGATTCGGTAATGAGATCTTACATGCTGAGAAAATAGGTGTTGTCTTTGTTAACTTTTGGAGTGGCACTTTGTAGTCAGTGAAGTCCTGACACAAAGAAGAAGACAAATGGAAGTATCTTTAAATATTGACCAAATACAAGCACATTCATGTTATAGAGCGGTGGAATTACAGTGTATGTATGAAATTAAACGCACTGCTATAAATCAGCATTATCTAACCCACGAGCTTATAAATATAACGCGTCGGTATGAACAGAGCTTTTTCAACGTTGATAGCTGCTCGTTGATTAAAAGCTCTCTAATTAATATCGGATCAGCTGTATGAGATAGCTCCGTAACTGATTACCGTGATTAGCCAAACATTATCATTTGCTCTGTCATGGTTTATTTAACGAACGTATTTGACTAACGTATCTAATAGTGGCAAAAGTAAATAAGACTATGCAAAATTATTCGATAATTCCCGTAAATATATAATGATAATCTGGAAAACTGCAAGTAGCTCATTATGTATTTTATTGTTATCTATGCATATTTGAGCGGTATAAATATATATGTCGTATTCTGGTTCGGCGGAGGATAGGTATTGCAGTTAAAAGACAAAAGTAGTTGTTCGTGATGATGGAGGAGACGAGAATTTATTTACTGTTTCAAATAACTACAAGGGTACAATCGATGTAATATAATAATATAACGGCAATTCGATGCGATGTGTCTTTAACGGAAACTTGTAATCGAGTGAGATGTCCAATCGATTTGACCAGCTATTTATTGACCGGCACACTACGACATAATAAAATATGTTGAAATTATTATGAAATCATATTCAGTTATGAAATTGCAGATCCGCTATCTCATAATATTACGAAACCATATTGCATATAATATATTATAGGTACTGACTGATTGTACATGAAAAATCAATATTTAATAAATACTATTATAAATGAGTTCTGGGTAATAGGAATCCAATGACAGCCACATAATTTGTACTAACTATTCATTTAAATAAATGTTTAACTGGCACTAAAATAGCAATCGATACCTCATAATCGGCTTTCAAATAAGAGTGTAAAAAATGCGCACCGTCAATCTGCTTCCCCAGATAATATACGTCAGATCTAAGCAAGAGAAAGGCACTGACTAAAAGGATATATATTTTACAGGTCTAAACATTTAATTGAACATTTATTTGATTAAACTGAATACCGAGTAGGTATCTCATTTTAGTAAGAATATCAACCGATTCTCTCCTACCTTGTTCACATATGTAAGGACTTGTTTACACGGTTTTAGAACCAATCATTTTGATACTCTGTAGTCGTGCTAACCACTAAGCTACTAAACTTTAATTAAACGCTCAGTAGAGTTTACACGGTTTGACAAGTAAAATTGCATTAACAACGACATAGCAAATACAAAATTTTATAAATGCATACTTCTGCTCGTCATATTCTTATTTTTCACTAGATTTAGTTGGTCAAACGTTGGGTTGCTTACACATTGAGACAAATTCTAAAATAATAAAATTCCTAAATTTTAAAATAATACAATTATGTAATAACGTATTAAAGACTTCAGTATTCGTTTTATTGACCGGTAATAATTTACATATACCAAAAATATTGGGAAAAGCAACACCGTTACCCAGTCCATATCATTTTCACGGAAACTTTGCAAACATGACGTCCAAGCAAACACACGTAGATCTCCTCTTGACTGATAAGAGGATGCTAAATACATAGATAACGGCGATCCCTGACACGTGACCCGAACACCACGTGACGTCTTTCTCCAAAGGGCTACGGCGTGGAGGTGAGGATGGGGGGAGATTACAAAACTTCCCTCAGATAAAAACGGACGATAGAAAAGGACTTTCCCTTTTTCCAGGGGAAAAAAGAAACTCGTTAATTTTCTTTTCCGCTTAATTTTATCTTGATTAATGAACTGGCCGGATTGTGAAAGAGCTTTCGAGCATACGTTCTCCGAGGCCGCGAATGACCCGATTAAAATTCGCTACAAAAGCGCGTGTTCTCGTGAGAAATATTAATTTGTGTTTTTTTTTTATTTCTCTCGAATGAAGCATAACGCGCTAGTAGTAAAAAGCTCTTTGCATTTGCACCAATACGTATGTATATTTATTTACCATATCCGTTACAAAACTACGCGCCGCGGTGGAGTAATGGACTGAGTACCGTACTTCACATACATATAAGTACATACTACTAATGGCGAGGGTTGGGGTAAACTGTTAAGATTCGACATAAATAATGCACACTAAACTTTTTCAGTTATACTTATTTATTTTCATTAAACTAAAAAGACAATTTGCAGATGGTATTACTTAGTTTTTCTTGTTAAAATGGCTGCTTAACTAAGTAAATAATACCTAGTATCAACCTTGGACAATACACAAATTTTAACAAGTAGTATTTGTGATTGAATACACATAATTACAATAACTTCAAAAGCATACTCTGCTTAGTACGCTTTTAGAAGCTTTAACTGACATTTTCAATGAAAAATGTTACATTCTTATACTTTATAATTATTTAATAAATTAAGCCTTAAATAAAAAAAAATCTCATTTCAAATTAATAATAAATTGTAAGTAGGTACATCAAAATACTCAAAGCTAAAATTTGGACAGATTCAGATGCCATTTAACATAAAAGTTAGAACATAATATTGTTAATAACTTTGGTTCCTAGGTATTCCTTGATATTCCTATAATCAATGAAATATTATTTTCTAATAATTTTGCGATTCTTTTATGCGTTTAATTATCAAGACATGAAATAAAACACATCGTTTCACTATATTTATTGATTTTACAACGTTTTTATTAGGTCGCATTCTTATTTGTCAGGTGGTTGTTTATCCAGTAGAAATCTTGCAATCGATTTTTAACTAACTTCCCGACTAGTTAGACATTTAAAACTTTTAGAATATATCAGAACACGATGCCAATGCATTTTTTTAATACTTTTAGCCATCTTTAAGTAGAATTGAATTCATTTTCAGTTAATTCTGTGTTGTATGAAAAGTTATTTCGGAAGAAATCCGTAATCCAATCCACTATTATTGGTTGCTAAGGGGGTGGTCCTAGCAACTAAATTATTAATATATACGTGCGTTACTATGGAAATCAAAATGACATTTCAGTATTCTATATTCATTTGTTTGTTTGTTTGTTTTTTATTTACTTACAAGTTTGAGCATATTGAGCATAATAATTGAACAGAAAATTTAAAAACGTTGTATATAAAAAGTACCTTAAACACTAATTACCTAAAAGGAATTTCAGCCTTGAGTATTCTTTAAGTAATTGTTAATCAGTGAACTGTGCTAACCAGTATGGTGGAATAAAAAAGCCTTATCAAAATTACTACACGCGTTAAAAAAACCGCACCTATGGTAATATCAACAGTAGAACCTTTCACATCGATGTAAATTCGCCGAAACCGGGACAACAGGGGCAAAATACGCCATTGGCAAAGCCTAAATAAATCAGACATCCGTAAGCAAAGGCATTCACACCCCAAAAACGCGAAAGTGGGACAGCCGGGGAAAGTTTACGACGAGGGTGGGGTAATTTAGTGCTCACCTAGTTTAACTACTACGCCAGGCGATACTTACACCTGGAAATAATAAGTAGCTAAGTGAAGAACTTGGGGTTATTTGATTGACCCATTAATCTAGCTCTGTTGTGAGATTTCATTAAGTGTTTCGGACTTTAACTGCTTTTATTATCATCACCATCGCTTGGTCTCGATCCACTGCTTGATGAAGACCTATTCAACTTCCTTGGTACTATTGAAGAAAAAATTGAGTTATACCGACATTAAAATGTGCGTGGTAAAACTTGATTAAAATCATGTAGGTACTATCACTTCCGGTTGAATTTGAGAGGGAGAAACTTGTAGGTACTCCCTCAAGATTGTTTGGGCGTCAGTAGACATCGTATGTGAAAAGTGTGTGTGTTTAAGAAAAACGGCAAGGTTTATTGCTGAATACAATTATTACGGTTGTTACATTTTAAATAAAATAACATAATTATAAAAATGTGCAAGAGACGAACCATGCAAAGCTCTCGGTTTATGCATCGACGCTCATTTAATATTAGTGTATTACACACACTATTGCACGTATATAACGCGTGGTTCATTTTTGTAGGACACTCACATATTCAATACCCTGCGTCAATATTTACTGTTTTGATACACATTATTCTTTTTTTCTTTCGACCATGTCCGATCCTAATAGGCTCATATCGGTCCCCACAGAGTGGAGGCTTGTATTAACAGATTTTATTTTTACGAGAAATGTATGACAGCCACTTGCTCAACCTATTAGGTTCATACCCTGACTCATACACAAATTGAAAAACAAAATGTGTACTTGCCAGACCCAGGATTCGAACCTGGGACCCACGACACTATAGACCGGCGCTTAAACCACGCGGCTATCGTGGGTGTAACATTATAACCTATTGGAATTCCATTTATTATCAAATTCTGTTCTGTGAATACTACCATCAAAGTTTCGTGGCACGGCTTGACCTATACTGAACCATGGCGTGTTGTAGAATAGTCTAAAATTTGTGATTATGTTAGTAAAAACCATGGTGTAACTGAGATTGCTTATTAAACGTCTTAATATGTACAGTCGTAACTGGTTGTATCAAATTAATATTTTTTCTTCGCTTTGTACTCCAGCGTGCGTACACTAGAGAGTTAATCAGAACTTGTTTATCGGCGATAAGTCTAGGGCTTTTTATGGGACTGTTTCCTGAAACTCCCACATAAATAAGCCCCGAATGGCTTCCGCCGCGACCCCACCTGCCTGCCCACCTACAACTATACTAAATTTGCAGAAAAAATACCACCAAATGGCGGGCACTCAACGTGCGCACCCTTCCTTACACAACACCGCTAACTACGGAATGATAAGGCGGATGGTATCGCCGAATTTATTATTTTTGTTATGCTTTTGAATAAAAACACTGCTAAACGTTTACGGCCGTGGCGAATTTTAAACATAAAATAACATGGCGTTTTCATTTTGCAACTTTCGAGGCTTTAATTACATACATACACCATCGCACCAATGGTTTCAGCATTTGCCTACTTCTATTTAATTCACGTTCCGTTTTTAATGTTGATATAAATTATAAGTATCTGTCTTTATTCACAGCATTGAAATTGTCTTAATTTTAAACTAAAAATTAAATAATCTCAATAGTATATCCAATTGACAGAAGTTCTGAAAGTACTTTATTTTTCATACATTTTAATATAGGTTACTAGGCGGCTCTCGTGGTGCAGTGCGTAAGGCGCTGGCCTTCCATCCGAGAGTTATCGGTTCGATACCCGGTGAGGACACAATATTTATGTGTTTTTCTCAAAGCCTGGGTGTCTGTGATTGCTCAAAATTACTAACAACCACCTTATACGAAAAAGCAGGGATATGGTTATTAATAATTCTATATATATATATATATACACCTATATATATATATATATATATATTACTATTGTCCGGTGACTATATTCTGCAGAATCATGACTCTTCATAGTGATCAAGTGGATCTGTTATGTCCTCATGCCTTTTTCAAATTAAGTTGTTCCAAAATTGCCAATAATTTTATCTGGCTTTCTTGACCATATTTTTTATTGTATTTTTCTTTTCTTACATTGTCTGTCTTCAGAAAAGACAGTAATATTATTATACTTGTCTTGTTCATATTTTTTATTGTCTCAGGATTACTAAAGTCTGTCTGTATAATCGAATTAACCAGTTGCTAACGACGGCTTAGCTTTAATAAACCCAGGCGTATCCTCTGTCTTTAAGTAACTTGAGATAACTACCATCACGGTCGACTGATGACCAGTAACTGCTGGTCGCCCTGACTTGCGACAACATCTAGAGATTTGAGGTAGGTGAGAAAAAGAAATGAGGGCCTATAATGAGCCCAACCAATTATCATATTATTAATAATTGAAATATAATTTTATTATTTGAATTCCATTTAATAATTGCATATTACTGGCTCTCGTGGTGCAGTGCGTATTAGCGTGAGAGTTCCTGGTTCGATTATACAGACTTACTTTTTTCTAGTTATGTGTTTTTTTTAATCATTTTCAATAACATTTTTATTTGATTTATTTTGATTTATTATGCTTTTCGTGTCCACCTGTTATTAGGACCATCACATATTATTTTATTTTTTATTCTCATTATACTTATTTTCTATAATAATTTATCCTGTTGGTTGACATAGATAAATAATTTAAAAAATGTTATATGGATGATAACTAGCTATATTTGAGTTGATAACTAGCTAGCCTATATCAATAAGCATTTTCCACTAGTGAGTGTATAATATAGAGTCTGAAGATGCCGTAAATCAAAATCCGGGTCACAAAAAAATACTCAAATGGTTAGGATATTCTATTCCAAAATAATTAATCACGGCAAATACGTCATATAATTGAGCACAATATTCTTACTAAATATGACAGAAGACTATAGAATTTAATTATCAAAATTCGCTGAGAAAAATTTTCTAATATTTTTTTTTTCTATAAAAAGCTGTTAAAACCACTGGCATTCATTTTTGTTCAACTCAAACCCTCGATCAATCACATATATTAATGAACCTAAACTAAAATTAAGAAAGAAAAAAAAATTCTCAACTCTTCCATAAAACAATATTGTATAAAAAATCCACTTAAGAACTATCGATAAAAAACTTTATCAGTAAAGAGACACCTCAAAAAAACTTCAAAACTTTAGTTGGGCTTTTTAAATATAAACGCAGTAAGCAATACGTCAATCAAATAATCATGATGTTTTTTTTAAATTTTCCAATCCAAATCGGTTCAGACGAAATGACACCTTCCCCCTTTCTTCGTTTGTATACACACCTGTGATAATATCCATACTTCAAAATTACTTAATGGTAAAAATAAGTCGTATCTATATCGGATCTAGGACGATTTGGCGCCGGGACAACTGGACGCCACGCAATTCGAAAATAAATAGACGTACTTATACCGCTTAAAAAAAAATCGGTTAGGTACGAGGGTGGGTCAATAATTCCTTAGAAAAAAGCATTAAAACAGTTTTTTTTTTTGTATTTTTTTTTTATTTCTCAACATAATCTCCTTGGAGCTCAATACACTTGGTTAGACGTTTCTCAATTTTTTTTAAACCGTCAGAAAAATAAGTTTTCGGAAGGTCCTCAAAATAAGCATTTGTCCGATCGATGACTTCTTCATTTGAAAAAAACGTTGTCCACTTAGCCATTTTTTTAAGTTTGGGAAAAGGAAAAAGTCACTGGGGGCTAAATCTGGCGAATACGGTGGGTGGTCGACCAATTCGAACTTCAATTCTTCAATTTTAGCCATTGATCGTAAACATGTGTGAACACGGGCATTGTCCTGATGAAAGAGGATTTTTTTCCTGTTTAAATGAGGCCGTTTTTCTTCAATTTTGTTTTTTAGCTGGTCCAATAAAGATGCATAATAATCCCCTGTTATTGTTTTTCCTTTTTCCAAATAGTCAACGAAAATAATTCCACGTGCATCCCAAAATACAGTAGCCATAACCTTACCAGCTGATTTTACGGTTTTCGCCTTCTTTGGACATGGTTCGCCTTTCGCAATCCACTGCTTTGACTGTCATTTCATCTCGGGAGTATAGTGGTGTATCCATGTTTCATCTACAGTCACAAAGCGACGAAAAAATTCATCCGGATTGCGTTGCATGAGCGACAACAGGGCTTTAGAGGCCACCACCCTATTGCGTTTATTGTCGACTGTGAGCAAACGCGGCACCCATCTTGCAGAAATTTGCATGCCCAATTTGTCATGTAAAATAGAAATGACGCTACCTTTTGAGATCCCTGTAACCTCAATTATCTCACTCAACTTTAATCTTCGGTCACTTAACACCATATCGTGGATTTTATTGATCATTTCTGGTGTAGTCACCTCTACAGGACGTCCTGAGCGTGGTTCATCCTTTGTTGATGTACGACCACGTTTAAATTCATTTGACCAGTTATAAATAGTTGCAAGTGAAGGAGCAGATATGCCGTGAACTAAATCCAACTCATTTTTTATTTCCTTTGCTGTTAACCCTTTTATATTAAAATGTTTAATAACAGCTCTAAACTCAATTTTCTCCATTTTCCATTTTTCCATTTTCCACAAGCAAATTTTTTTTTTAAATGTACGAGAAACACACAACAACCCGACCAATCTGATTGAAACTTCGCAGCATACTGAATCGGTAGTGCCGCTGCATGAAAACAAACCGCTTACAGTACTAGTCGCGCCACCTGTCGGCTTTTCTAAGGATTTATTGACCCACCTCGTATATGTTCAAACACGCGCGTTAACATCATTTTACTCGCTACTTCAATTATAGTTTGTCAATTTATGGCTACGGCCGTATGTTGTAGCTTAACCACTGGGAAATGCCAAAATAAATGGCGTATTTCAAAAAACACTACCTTATTCTTAGGTCAATAATTATTATAAAGCAATCATTATTCGTAGGATGTTTATCACACTTGAATGGTCAAAAACATAGCTTATAATTAGTATCTTTAGAATTATCTTCAAATGTGTTAATCTTGCCCATTTTTTGAATAATCAAATGCCTAATTCTTGTCAAATTTGGGATCACAGAGATTATCAATATAATTTTTTATCGTAAATATTTTACAAAAATTATCTCGTCATAAATTATACTATTGGTTTTATAAATGCGATTAAAATTAATAAATGTAAAAAATCTTAACACCACTGCACATTCATATACCGAAATATGACTATATTCTAAAACATTAGAGCGAGAGGTTTAAAAGAATACTATTTTATGTAACATTATTACGCATTAACATTATGCAGTCATTAAATGTTTAAAATAAATATAAAGGATAACAAGGCTTCAAAATTATATAAATATATTATTATCTACAACGTTTAAGGTATGTCCAGGATTATGCTTTGAAAATAGAAAAAGCTTCATTTTGACCCACGCTGAGCACGTCCGCCCTTAAGTTCCAACGAAAAAGAGTTTTTTTTATTTTTATATAAAGCCTTAGGCATGGTAATTCTCAATCCGCAATAAAAAAACATTATGTTAATAGTAAAATGAATTAAAGCTACTAAATAGTAGATAGAAACTGATTAAAATTCCTTGACTACGTACTGTTACGTGTCTACGACAGTGTGGCGTCCAATTGTCCTGGCGTCCAGTTGTCCCATTCCCTCTATATCTATAACTATTGTATAAAGTAATGTGATTAATACGTATCAATTCGGCTTAATCATTCTTATGATTAATTAATGTAAGACACATATAAATCGATCTAATTTTCTTAAGCACCCTATTATAATATAAATTACTAGCTGACCCGGCAAACGTTGTTCTGCCATATAAATTATTTCTAGTGAATATTTTGGTTGCAAAATAAAAAATAACGAATGTATCGTAAGTGTGTGGGGATGGGATATATGACAGAAAGAGGAATAGAGCGCTGTAGACGATGACCACCGATAAAAACAAAAAAACATCAACCATTCATTTTCTCAATTCAAAATGAGTAATGATGTTCATAATGAATGAATTATCTGTCACAGGATCTCGTTGTTTAATGTTTATGCAATATCCGTCTTGTCCCTTCCAGAAAATTAGCGGATATTGGAGAGCGTCGTATAAACGGTGTGTGTCAGCGATGAACTCCAGATTATTGTTTCTTCTTAGAATCACGATTTCTCGCGTCGATGTGCGGTCGCCAACCATGATTCCAGCAATGTCATCAACAACAGGCGCATTGAATCGAAGCACGTGCTCTCCAGCTGGTGTTTTATCAGGATTGATGACAATAGCGTGATTGTCACTTTGCAATTCGTGCGTGTGTGCTTTGAAGAATTTCAATAATTCATTGTGCTCATTCAACAGGGCGTCCAGTTCACCGACGATGCGCCTGGCATTAGGTGAATTGAGGCTATTGTAGCCGCAACGTGCATCCACATGATTGATGTCCTCACCGCTCATGAAGTAGATTTGTAAAAATGTATGTGGTTCGTTTGGCATTGGCAGCAATGAGCCTACTTTGTGGTTTCCTTGCCTTTGATTTTGAACGTAGAATGGAATTGTTGACCATTTGCCACAGTTTTGTGAAGTATTTCAGTTGTTCCGAACGAAGTCTTTTGGAAGCATGAATTGAATGTGCGAAGGGACTTCAGAAACAGGTTTGAATCTGAAACCGTGCCGATGAGTAAGCCGTTCAATGGTTCTGGTGGTATCTCAAATTCTGGTAGTTGCACTTTTCTTGATGCGCAACACATTCCGGCTGACGCTGAGCACATGACAATGAGGACATTCTTTGTCCATAGTACTCGTACCAATCAGTACTTTCGGATGAGCGGAATATTCAATATCTGGCTTGTACTCGAATGCGAGACAAAGGAACGAAGCGGATGTAAATGTTCGATGTACTTGTTGGCGTTGTCGGTCATTTGCTCTGCGTGTGTTAACTACGAACCGGCGCGCTTGGCTCCGTTCCAATTGTCGTTGTTGATTTCGTTCAGCTCGTGCCTCTTGTGATTGGAATGCATGCAATTGCTTTGTTCTTTCTGCTCTACTATTTTGCATGTTTGTTGCTTTATTCGTTCGACGGCTCCCCTTCCGTCTTGATGGCATTGTGCACTGTGTAATACACGCACATAAAAATAGATAAATTAAAATAAATCGTACAAAATTTTGCACGCACTGCGACGCTTCTCTTGAATTCTTCTCGGACGTAGCGCCATCTGTCATTCAACAACATAAATAATTTCGTTCTGTTTGAAATACGAACGACGGTTAAATTTGTTCATACAAAAATAATAAAATCGCGATTAAAAAATAGGAGGGTGGGAGTAGGAGAGTGAAAATTTGGGGTTATACGTATTTTTTAAAGCAAAATAATAAAAAAAATACAAAAAGAAATTTTCAAAAAAATAAAAGAAAAAAATTTCTGGATAGAGATACCCTAATCATTTAGCGGTATGAAATATACTTGTTAACCTATTCTCATACCTAACAAATATACATAAAAAAATTCATAAAAATCGGTCGAGCCATTTCGGAGGAGTTCGACCACAAACATCGTGACACGAGATTTTTATATATATAGAGATTTTATATGTAATGATATTTTAATAAGAATTATTGATACTGAACAATGTTAAACGTAATATGATTAATGGTATAAAGTATAAACAGCTAACAGTCTTATTAATATTACCAGCAGTGCGAAATGCAGTGCAGGTGTACGCCAAACTTTATCGCAAAGTGCATTTTCGAACAGACATCCAATCGGACGGGCCATTTATTCGCGCCAGTTTATTGTCCGCGTCAAAACTTTGAACGGAGCCGCATCCAGGAGTATTCATTGCCTCGCGTAAAAAATGACGTCGCTTATATTTAACGCGACTCGTTCGCTTACGAGAGCAATTTGTTATTGAGAGGCCCCCTCATGGCCCCCGTTTAATGCTTCGAGATGCAATGCAGACTTTACGGCCGGAATCTTTCTTAATTAATTACGCCGGATATAGGTGAACGGCAGCAGTACGACAGCAAAACGGAAGCGTTTCCGTGTGACAGACGCTTTTAAAAATAGAACAAACGATTATTCATAGGAATGCTTTGTTTTCAAAAGTTTACGGCAGTCTATTGTGTTCTCCCATTTTTTTATATGGTATTGAAGTATGGCCGCTCAACCATTAAATACTACGAAAACTTTGGACTTGTAGGTAGGTATATCCACAAAATTCCTTCAATTAATGGATGACAATTTCAATGGTAACGTCATCAAACTTAAAGAAAAGAACTGAAAAGTTCTGCGTTGAATAAAAATCATAAAACCATGGTGAGATTACATATAAGATAATAAAAATACAACAGACCTCAGCTCATTATGCAACCAAAGATCAATAGTATAATATGATCATCTTAGTTTAAAAACCGATCATTTTTACTTTTTTTTTCAAATTTTAATGCCAAAATAGTATCTATGGTAATAAATTCAGAGATAACGCATGTTAAAAATCGTATTTAGTTTCAAAACCTGCGCAACTCCAAAACGGCACTATACAACAGCAGTAATGACACCAGAAACAAAAAATGCCGTTTTCTTTTTTCATCCAATTGGGGTTATAGAAAAAAAAATCTTATATTAATTGTTTTCAAATCAACCTAAATCCATATGATTTATGTCATTCAAAACTTACTCAAATCTACAATTTTGAGTTTGAAAAGTAACTTAAGTGCATTTTTAAACATCTTTTATTATGTTAACTTCGTTAACACTTTTAAACACTAAATAACTTTCTGAAGTTTGATAACAATTAATTAAAACCCCAGCAACAATCAATTTATAATATATTAATAGATAAATTATAAACAAGTAAAATTTTAAACACAATAATTACAAAATTGAATTAGGTACATAAATGAAACAAAATACAATATGAATGTAGTATCTACTTACTGATTTCACGTAATTTATCAATAATCAGGACCAGTTTCATCCATTTCAATGCGATACTGATAATTGATACAAAATATATACATTCTTACAGCTATTAATTCTAACAAAGTTACAAAGACACAATAATTGTTTATTGAAGATAATATGAACAATGAACGAATATATATCTAAAAAACTACATACTTAATTGATTTATTTGTGAACAGAGAATTTTTATTGTCTTATGTAATCATTCTCTATATACTTATTAAATTTTGAATTTTAGCTGTAATATTGTAGATATATAATGCAATATGTTGTATCACTTAAGAGCATACTTCAGTGAAACGGCAAATAATTTTCAACTATAAATGCGACGAAATTTTGGACTCGCTGGCAATCGGAAAGCGAAAGTCGAGCTGTGAACACGTCAATTTGTTTCGTGATGGCGACGGGGGTATTAATTCTTAAACCGTGTAAAGATGACTAAAAAACTTTACCTATTTACTTGAAAAAGAAAACATGTCAATGAATATATTATTATTGTTACTAATAGAACAATAAACAGAACATTAAATGGACGCATGTTGGATTTATATGACAAATTATATTTCGTTCGGCACGCGTCATTTGCACAATCCGCACATCGCCTAGCCACGATCTTTTTAGACCATGCCTCAACTGAGGTATAGCCTTAACTATATCCCATTGAAGCGACGAAGCTAGTCTTAATTACTATTAAATTATGTATAATAAATACTATATACCTACCGACCTTTTGTATTTTATTTAATTTATTTTAATTTTGTAATTATCAATTAAATTGTTTCACTCAATCATAACTTATCAATTTTAATATGCTAATTGATTAATAAGATTATTATTCTATTATTCAATACTGAAAGTAAGAATGTTAGATTCTTATTGTTAGAAATATATAATTTTGAAAAACTTAGGTACATTTCGAAAATAGTTCTAAAAAATAGTTGGATTGAGAGGGACTCAAACTCTCAGCTTTCACTATCTAGGCTGGTATGCCAGAGAAATGAATAATATGTCGATATTTTAATAAAGCACTATTTAAGTTCTTTTGACAAATGAAAATCATAATTATAATCATTATTATTAATTGTTGCCTTCGCCATATACAGGTAAAAGAAACAATACATAGAAAGTCACTGATAACACAGCGTACAAAGAACACAGGTACCATGACAACGGAAAGGTAGTACGCGAGTTTTCCTATTTCATAAATCATATGAAAAGCGGGTGGAATTTTCTTTTAAAAGGCTGTAGATTTATGGCTTTAAGCTTGGCGAAAGCAAAGGACTACATCATTTTGAGGCGAAGGTAGCCTGCCGCGCTGACAGCATGTTTTCGTTAAAACCGTCTTAGGTAAAAAAAATCGTATTTAAAAAAGGCAGATACGTGAGCGCAAAATATTATATTATAATAACACAAATGCCAATAGCTGTAAATCAATCAATATTAAACATTCTTAGTATTCTTTTTATATAAAATTAGAATTGTGACTAACATTTTTGTAGAATAATGGTTTCATAAAATCCTTTTGAAATTATGACAAGACTACATTTAAGGGTATACCTCAGCTGAGGCATGGTCTAAAAGATCGTAACTATGCGACGCGCAGATTGTACCAATGACGCGTGACAAACGTCATAAAAATTCAACATGCGTCCGTTCAGTATTATGTTTATTGTTATATTGGTAATAATAATAATACATTCATGGCATGTTTTCTTTTTACAGTAAAGGCATAACGTTTTTTTTGTAAAGGTCAATTTTTTTGAGGAATCTGACAATACTAAATAAGTTAGTTCAAGGCAATTTTTCAAAGTTAAAAAAAAACACCTGTGTGGATAAATCGATTACATTATGTCATGTTTATGCTAAGAGCTTGTCCCGAAGACGAGTGTCTCGTCGCGATACGTCACGAGTGCATGTGGACGGCTCAATGAGGTCACATGTACCTGGAGTCAAAACGCGCCATATGGATAGGCCTTAGGTGATCTATGCGCTGCGGGTTTCGAATGACGGGAGGCGCGAGACATGACGATGTTCTGGTGGAAGTGGTACGCGTTTGTGGTTTACCTATGGTCTAAGTAATTTGTAATATTCAAAAAAACGAATGTTATTTCGAAAACATATCAAAGCCTCATGAGAATGTGTGCGGTAGTGTGTATTTTTCAATATGAAGTCGATAATAATTATACTAAAATATGGGATTTTTTAAAAATATTTTTTGTAATAACGAAAGACTAATTTATATTAAATATATTATATATTGTGGTATCTACCATTTTAGATTTAAAATGCATTCAAATTAGTTCAAATATCTAAAATTGAAAAAAAAATGTTGTTTCTTAGTCCTACAATTTGTATTATTTCATATAATACATAACAATACTATACAATCACTATTTAATTTTAGATATTTTTAACATAAGAGCATTTTTGGCCAAATCCTAAAAAACCAGCTGTTACTGGTGACCGTCTAAGTACTGGAAAATATTACATGAGTTATAAAATAATATCTAAACTAAAAATACACATGGGAAAAGGTTTATAATAATATGTTATTAATTAAAAGATTTATTAGAATTGAATGAATAATACATGAGTTATATCAATTTTAGTAATCAGTGTGCCTTTTTAAGTGATCCTGAAAAATTAATTCTGTCTGGAATGGGTTAATAAGTTGGTAAAATGTGTCATTTTTGTTGTAATCAGGAAAATAATGAGAAATTGATTGTTTTCTGGGTGAGGCAAGGTAATTATCGGGTCGGTATAAACTGAAACACGTGTTAAAGATTATATTATTTTCAATAGCCACGTCTGTACCATAATATATATTAAATGTTTACGTAATAATAGTTATATAAATCTGTTCACTGATGAGAAAATCAATACATTTGAGATTAAAGATAAATGGTGACACCTCATTCTCTCATTGTATCGGACCTGAAATAGAACAGACTGTACAGCGATTGACGGAAGTGACGGGCCGACAGGCTGGCACCGGAAACAGAAGGAAATAGAGGACGACCGGAAGTAGTGCCGCAATAAACACCAATTTCAATTTTCATATGGACGGATGTGCCCTGCTTTATTGTGTGTTATCTTGTTTTACCCAGAAATCGAGAGGAAATTAATGTGTATTCAGTCAAAGATGTACGCTGAAGGGCGTTTCTCTCGTTTGTTCACTGTATTAGCGATAGCGTGTGTATCTTTCAGAAATAATAATTACAACCACAAAACAACACAAACATACACTCCATCAAAACCAACACGCAAAGCACCACATTCGGTCTTAATCGAGCGTATGACGATTTGATATTACGGTTGATATGCCTGTATCAGTAGCAGATACTTAAGACCAAAATGCTCTGACCTTGACTGATTTTACTGCGACTCATTTTAACAAAAAATCTCCATGGGAGAGAAGTTACATTTTCTGATATTTACAGAGGATGCGGTTTGCATCCTGTAGTCATTCCCTAAATGGACATTTTGTTTGGGTGACAAATTCAAACTCTTAGAATTTGGTAGGAATTCACCGTGTTCAGTCAAAAATTGACAGGTTTAGTGGTCAAGAGTCAAAGCGGTTATCTCTAAACACAATTGCATATTAGGATAAAACAAATATGTGTACCTACCCTTAGTGAAAGCATCCCACTTTCGCTGGCAAGTCTTCAACGCCACATCCAGCATCATTTGACGCATTGACGTATCCTCAGAAAAATTTTTACACATCAAGAATTAAAAGCGAGACAAGGTTAGAGGCACGGTAAGGTAACTCAAAACATATTAATAGCATACAAATGTGAAAGCCAGTCGCTATAGACCAAAATTTTTAAGCCAGCTTCAATTTATTACTAAACAACGCAAAGTTCATAAAACGCAAAAAATACAAAGCCCCCTGAATGTCCTCAACTATTACTAAAATTGAATGCGCGTTTTGTTTACGTGATAAACTTCAATATATTACAGTACAGACACAACTATTGCAAATAAAATATTATTTAACTATTTAACACTTGTTCAAGAAGTTCAAATGAGTGTCAAACAAAACGAAACAACGTAGAATTACTAAGTATTTGCGTTATATAAATAATACAAAATTATGGTGCACATCTTGGAATCTTAACAAACTACGGAGCTTTCAAAAATCTTTAAGATAAGTAACGCTAATCAGTTACTCACACTCAACCACTACCTTTTCCCATATAGTTGCAGTTAAACAACCCTCTCTTTCCCAATCCCGATCAATCATACAGTCCATTTGTTTCTTTCATAACAATTGCAACCATTATATTAAAATTGTTTAAAACCGTGATTAATTAATATATTTAAATTAAAATATTATTTTCTCTCTATGTTATATTATAATTATGATAATGTATGTCTATTTATAGGAATCTGTATTTTTTTTTAAAGTCTTACACAAATTAAGTGTAACGAAAGGGTAAAGTATACAGTGGAAGAAGACAACATGACCCCGGTTTTATAAGCACCGATAGATATAGGGCTGTCCGTTTTAGTTTCTGGGAGACTACCTTGAGCAGTGCCCGTCAGTCCAGGGTATGGGCGGTCATTTATTATCCGGTGACGAGACGGGGAGATGTATTATGCTACGCAAGCAACAACAATTCACCGATTGACCACTATAATTTATTATTTACAACGAAAATAAATCTATACATCATAGTCGACATACGATTTTAGAGAAAATAAGTCAAGTGCAGACTTTGTATCAAAAGTATTATACCTTTCAGAAACAATTCACATTTTGAGTATCTTTATTTACTGTGATTCAAAAATTTAAAAAAATAAAAAGATCACATACAATAAGCGCTCCAAAAATCTGAAATTACGTATTCTCGAAAGTGTTATTTTTAGACTTATGATATCACTGGCCTCAGATACAAAATTTCTTATTTACGTCAACCAACAGATCAATCATAGAATAAATAATAAGTACAATAATAGTCGGACACAAAAATCATAAGAAAATGATATTTTATTCAATAAGTAATACAAATTTACAGAATATATTGGAGAGATCTTTATTAGAATTAATATGAACATTAATTGAATTTCCATAGCTGATTTTGCGAGAAGAATGAAAACCTAACCTAACCTAACAAATAATCCAGTATATCGGCTATTTTCAAAATTTATTTGCTGCTGGCTTCCAGTAAAGTGAAACCGACAAGAACCGTGTTTTATTTAAACATGAATTTTATGACAGTACTATACGACCCAAAGAGGTTGGACGGTCCTTAATATACGGCCATATATTTCCGATACAACATTTCATGGTGAAGTGTGATACGGCGAACTGCGTACGTACCGGTAGGTTTCCGGATACGATACTGAAAAACATAAAAAAAGTATATCTGGCAATATAAGAAAAAAAAGCAGTCATCCAGTGACAATGAGTAAATTTTGGAGCAACTTAGTTTAGAAGAGGCAAGAGGACAAAACAGTTCGACTCAATCATTGTAAAGATTTATAGTTCTGCAGAGTCAAGCCACTGGACAATTAATAGTAACCTACATTGGTTTTCTATGTTTGAATGTGTAGAAGTTGAAAAAATGTGAGCACAAATATTCACTCCGGATACGTTAAACTTAACTTTTGACAATAATTGTGAGCAGTCTGAACGATTAATTATTTTAAAACGATGCTAAAAATAAGCTATGAAATAATAATTTCTTTATAAAGTTTTTATATAGGTGTCTACGGATATATTATGTAAAACACATTTAAACATAATTTTCCAGTGTATATATCACAATAAATAATTGCATGTTTTATAATTTTATTGATGTCTCTAGTAGCATTATATTACCACTCCATTTCATTTCAAATAAGCTATATATGTAGCAGGATCTAATTTACTTATTGTATTTGTGTCTTTCTATCTAGAGCTTAGACCAGTGATTCCCAACTTTTTTTAATATTAAAGTATTTTAAAACATATATTTGATGTTAAGTCAAACGCGACATTTAAGTATTTAGTGTAAATTATTCTTAGAGGTATTTTTTTACCAATAACGGATAAACAAGTTATTTTTTTTATTGAGTAATAAGAAACGAAAAGCTAAGGTCCAAGAGAATTGGAAAAAACTCTGACTCCATCGACTCCGGTTCGTGATAATGATTATTGACAATAATTATTATTATTATGGTCAGGTATATTTGGATGCTGAAAAGTGTATGTGGAATAAGATAACATGTGGTGAGGAAGGTACAACCACGAACTACACTTGTTTTAAGATCATCGCCGTTGTCTTATACGTGAAAATATGGCAATTCCATTAGGTTGGCCATGTATCTAGGAAGGAAAACAGCTAATCATCAAAAAGACTCATTTTCATCAAAAGGTGGAACACAGCATCCGTGAGGCTAAAACCGTAGAGGGAGCTTGAGACGAATAGAGAGAAGTAGAAAAGTTTCCGGAAAGTGACCAAGACCAATATTGGGTTTTAAAACCGATGGTGTTGGATGCATTTCGAGTCTTATATTATTTCAAAGGCTGTTATATTGAATTTTTATTATAATCAGAATGGTTAGTTCTGAATTCTGATACAAATCAACAATATTTTACAATATTCAAAATAGCCAATGTATTTAGTAATTAGTAAAACAATACTATTAATTTAAACCAAATTTTATTTTCATGGTTTAAATTGGAAAAATATTTTTTATACAATTTACTGATTGATTGAATTTAAAATAATTTAACCGATCCGGGTGAAAATAGTCTAAAGGTTGCCACAAATTAATATGCATTGAAAAAATATTTAATCGTCTCTTTTCGGCTTCAATTTTACATAACTACGCTCTATCTATATAGAAAACGTCTTTGGTCATATATTTAGGATTCAACAATATAAAGTTAATATTCATCCCACATAATCTGAACCATTACATTGATGACATATGAGTAAGGATACAGAAATAAATATAAATAATTATTAGAAAGATACATAAGCTTCTCTTAAAATAATATTATTATGTTTACCAAGCAAAAAATTGAACGTCCAATACACTAGTGTAAATAAATAAAGAAAAAACTTTTCTCTAATAACAATCTAACATTTTCTTTCGCAGATTTTCTTCAATATCTCTGTATAATATTACACAGTAAGAAAGCGTAGAATTTTCACGAAATAAAACAGCATACAACGTTAGTATTAAATATAATTTCTGTTACAAGGAAAACTTGTCGGTGAATGTACTCACTCGAGGGTGGGATGATGAAAAATCGACTCTGAACTGCCTCCGTTTATAAATGGTATATTGCCGGGCACGCTATGGAAATCAATTGAATTGGAAAGTGTTCTTCTCCGTACAAACTCTTGCGGCCGGCTTTCGTGTAATATATATATACATCTCTGTAATATATATATATACGTGCGCAATGACGTATAAGATAAATGATCCCTCTCATCTACGTATTACCGTCAACATATATCTAATATAAGCTGAATTATTAATACAAAAACTTATCTATAACATTTATAGTTTATAAAACACATTTAAACATTACTATGGCTATTTTTTGTATGTTTTCGCAGAATTATTTCATTTAATAATTCATTCTTTGATATATACGATTACTTCGTTCAGGTACTTAAGCGGTAGAGTTGACTACCTTTTAAACTCAACATTAGTATTTAATTTAATATATTAATTATTGTAATACATATTTTGTTAAGTGTTAACATAATACTGTCAAATATTGAGTAGCTCATAAGATGATACAAATGTAATAAAATACCATACGTTTAAGCGCCGAGGATCATCGCGTGTGATGTGTTTCAAGAGTTTCAAATTTCTTGATATCATATTAGAAATCTTTATACATTATAAGGTATATTAATAATAATAATTCGTAAGTCAATTCTACCATCCCACGTTCAGTGCCCTGGTTTATTGATTCTACTTTGAAGAGAAATGTGCTTAAGCTGATACTTAGGCCAACAACGGGACACACAATGGGTAAAAGATTTGATGTCTTCGTGGGAAGAAGCGATTCGCAGCTCTGCGATGAATGTGATCTTTTGGAGGACATTGTTCAAATAGCAGTACAATGCCCTAAATATGAACGATACCAAAGGACAGCTGCGAATTGCAGATATCTTTGAAAATTTCGAGGAATTGAAAGGTGTCCAGTGCCAAAGGCGCTGGGCTTTCGTCTGGGAGTTCAGGGTTGATTCCCGATGCAGTCACAATATATGTACGTGATTTTCTCAAAGCTTATCTTGTTGTGATTATTTCAATTCCATTACTAATTACACTACTGTATCACTACACTACTGTCATTCGGTCTCATAGCCTGTTCCAGTGAGTTTAAAACAAAATAATACACATATATTTATTTATAAGTATTATGTTCATTTGTTTAAGAGAAGAAAACATTGTGGACATAACAAATCTAAATTCAAGGCGTTTACAACATTTTTTTCTCCCACAAGAGAGAAAAAAATATTTATAAAAAAACATAAGTAGGTACCTACAATTTAATACAGAAAAATAAATTTTTGAAAACAAAAAACATACAATTGTATACAGAAAAATAAAATTTCGAAAACAAAATTTATGTGATGTCACTGAAAATGTATTTTTTGGAAAGCGCTTTGACTAGTCTTGCACCTCTCGCTAATGGTGCCTGATAGGCTTGACACGAGCCCGCTCCGCCCCAAAATAGATCATGGCTGCGACCACGTAGGTAATTGACATTGATTTTAATATGATGACTATCATTAAGACTATAGACTGGCCAGGGCACTGAATTGTTAGTTAAGTAGGTAGTACTAGATATTGATTATTTTCGAATGCAATGAGTTTTTTATAAGTTTTTAGACTGTATATTTCGTCTAAATCAATTATTCCTTTGCCATCTATTTTAATACGAAATAATCATAATTTTCTACAAACAATTGACCATATTTCACTCCGAAGTATTTGTAATAACTACCTAGCACAACGATCGAAATTTAAAACTTAGTGTCACGGCTTGAATATAGAGGGTCTTGGATAATGCGCTTCTGCTTTTGTATGACGTATATAGTTTATCCAAAACTGTTTAAAATTTTAAAGAAAATAAAATAATTGATTAAAAAGCAGTTTAAAATGCTAAAATATATTCAACAATAATCGAGCCTGAATTTCTTTGTCAATTAGCCACGCGCGAATTGCGATCGCAGACATTTTTTCAGCGTATTTTTTGTGTGCTCCCACATAAATAAAGAAAGCGCCCATTTTCAAATTTAAATTTCAAAAATCATTTCCGCAAAATCTACACAGTAAAAAAAGCTCTGCGCTGTGAATAGCCAGCCACTTTATGATAAAATATTCAGTCGGCGAAGTGAACGCCTAGGTAAGCGAGCCGGCCGATCTAATTTATAATATGATCGGAGAACCTGCTATGGTTATTTGATAGCCCTAAAAAGCTTACGAAATCGATTTGAATTCGATTATTACAATGAGCCAGAACTGTAAAAGGCTTTTACCGTCTTGTTTGTAGGTATTTTATATTGCTAGTTTAGCTTATTCGACAGTAAAGGAAATTTAACAGCACGCCCTAGTCTTAAAGGCCCAGTAAATTTTGGATCTGACAGTAAAGAAATACCCCGATTATCTCTTATTATGCTATAGAATTCAACAAGACAATATTACTTTGATGTTGACCTATTTTTTACGCCCCAAGCTTACATATATTTTTTTTATCAGCCCCCTAATCTATATGTATATACGTATGCCAATGACTAGGGAGGATTGGTGCGGCAGGATACCGGCATTTTGTATTTACTAAATATATATTTTTTTGCTAATCATGAACAACACACCTACATTGGTTTATACATAAATATTTCAAATATAGATAAATATGAATATATACATAATTATTGCCAGTATCTTGTTGTGTTTATTATATTATTCTCAGAGTCCATCAATATTCGAAAATAGAATTCATTCAGTTTAATATAAATAATTTCTTTTGGAAAATATCTATATTGTTTCTAGTGCATCAAGTATACTGCAAAAAAAAAATATAGAAATTTGCAGAGGGAACCTTTATGAACTTTTTTATCACACTACTTGATGGCATTCCAAATCCATTTTGGTATGGTTAAATTGGTACACCATATTTTAATTATTTTTTTGCATTTTTATTAAAATCCATTAAAGTCTTTGTACACATATTCGACCTATTTTCCTTCGACATATCCAAGTCAATACTAATAGTTATATATAAGGAGTCGTTAAGTATAAGTCATCTCTATAGTTTATGTTGTTAACTATCAATTATTCTTGGTTGAAATACAAATAAAACACAATATTATTATATAGTAGGTACTAATTCCACTTTGTTTAATAATAATCAGGACCGGTTTCACTCGCTCTAAAGGGACATTGCAAACTTTATGCAGCTGAAGTGTCTAAATACGATTTTAATATTTTTTCTGAGAAGTTATGTAAATGTAATTGATTCATTTTTTAACACAGTTAGAATTATTATAGAATTTTATTTTATTATTGTTTGTATCTTCATTTATATGATAATATCCGTATTATTATATATTTATTCTATACCGGTTGACGATGTCTCATTCAAGGAGACGAAATCGGTCCTGGTTATTATTAAACTAGGTAGAATTAATACTATTTATTGTATTAATTAAATAACTAGTAGTCTTTATTAAAATTTATTAATCGCACTCGTATTGTTTAAGCGGGAAAACTCCATTATAATGTTTTTTAAACAAATAAATAAAACCTTTATTATAATAATTAAACTAACGTTTACATGGTGATGAATAATATTGTACTATATTATTTCTTTGAAAATAATACAATTGCATGTTAATACTTACTTTCTTAAGTGTAAATAATTTTCTTATACAATATCATTATTTGAAACCAATTACGGTTCATATTAATCTCAACTAATATAACAAAGTATTTCCCGTAACATTATTTTTACGGAAAATGTATATCACACTTTTGTTTCGTTGAATAATACATGATGTGAAAATGAATACATAATACGAAGATGTGGCATATTTTTTTTCAGTAGCGTGTGAAAACGGCCAGGGCTCGCTGGTACAACTTTTTGGTTTCACTTCAGATGAATATTTGATGAACATAATGGATAGTCGATCGATGGCGCTGCTACCTACTTAAACTATATTATTAAGTAGCCAAGTAACGTACGCCACAAATCAATCAACGATTAATAAAAAAATCGGTTATATTATTATATTTTATTATATCGGTTATTTTTTTTAAGAACGCTCAGATTTTTTGTTTATTGTCTAACAGTGGCGAAGGGTGGAGATAGGCTGTTAGATCCGACATAAAAAGTGCATACTTAACTTTGTCAGTCAAATATATTTTTATTTTTATTGAACTAATACTACAGTGTGTACATAGTGATTGTTAGTTTTTTTTAAATAAAAAAACCCTGCCTAATCCAAGCCATAAGAGATAATAGTAAAACAATATTCATTTATCTATAAAATCTCTAAAATTATGTCATTGAACCATACAGAATATAAGATATTTTATAGATGGAAGAATATTTTTTTTCGATTTTGGTTTGGTTATGTAGGGTTAAATCAATTTAAAAAACTAACCAACACAATCTGTAATGTATGTATGTAATGTCCACTATTTTAACCGGATCGCCCATAGCATACAATAAACTTTACTATGCTGGTTTAGTTAAGGCAGGGTTCAAATTATACTCTTAGTTAATTGAAAACAAATAAGTATGAGTGAGAAAGTTTAGGGTGCACAGTTTATGTGAAATCTTAACAATCTACCTCCATCTTCACTTTCGCTTACTTTATATATACACTGGTAAAATATTTAGATTCATTTAATAAAAAAATTAAAATTTAAAAAAAAAAAATGACCATTCTAGATACATAAATAATATCAAAAATCGACGTTTCTACGTGACTCTATATTTTTTCGCAGATTTATACACGTCTATCAATATACCATTCTGATGTCGGATAGAATAATTTTATTCATAATGATAATTTCACAATATGCATACTATTATATATTTCCAATGGCAACACTTTACGCTTTATACACATTGTAATGGTTTTATGACAATTACCCCCTGGATAAAAAAACCCCGGATATTAATTACGTATTTCACGACAATTTACGACAAAACACAACGTCAGAAGTGTTCTATGGAACATCATATTTAAGTTAATTATTATATTTTATATAAACACATTTATGCATACTTTTTTTTTCATCAATAGTCCTAATAAAATATGATGTAGGTATACATTAATTATTTTTAAATAACTATTTTTTTTATTGAACGAATAATTCACAAGATTTAAGAATGCAACATTCTAATTATTAACATACATAAAAAATAGTTAAATATTTAAAAAATATTAGCAAGTTCAAGTCGATTCCCGGTCAGGACACAATATTTATGTGTTTTTCTCAAAGCCTGGGTGTTTTTGATTGTTCAAAATTACCAACAACCACCCTGTACAAAAAAGCAAGGACATGGTTATTAATAATTCTAAAAAACCGTGACGTCGGTTAGTAAATAAAGTAATACCTACCTACTTTGATTTAAAATACAAAAGCCGATCGCAATTCGCAATTTAACCATTAGTTAAAATTTGTCGTAATTAAGTATGTCGCCTTTAGCATAGTGGCCTATGGGCGTCGGCAAAGGTGTCTTACTTTTTCAAAAAGATTTTTTTCTATTGGTTATAATATATTTTCTCAGAAGTGTTTTCAAAATTATGTATGTTTATTATTATTTATTTATAATAAATTAAGTATGTAGGTATAGGAACGCCAATGGAAAAAGAAGAGAAAAAATAGTATATTTTTATACTTATCTGTGATAGTAAATTCGTCACGATTGGTCAATACGTTATTGCTGTGTTTGTGACCGTATCTACCTAAATAATTAAGTATATACATCGTTTTTTTAAATACATTTCATTCAAGAAAACAATTTAAATAGTATTTATATTTCAATCGTATTTCATTCAATTATAATTCATGTATATCCAATTTTAAGTAGGCTGTGATCTAGTATCCAGTATAAAAATTGGTACTAATCTACCTTACATTTTCATTCTCCAACATCAACAAATGTAATGTATTTCTATATGAGTCACATTCATCGTGAAAATTATATTTGTTGGTCATCTTTTTGGATACTCATTGCATGTATCGTCAAACTATTCTCCTATCGTGCACAAAGCCTATTGCACGACAGTAAAGAGCAATTACGACACAGTTTAAAGCATGAGAATTCACATAATCTCTTTCTCTCAATCCTTCATGAGGCCATGATTGATGTATGGGAGTCAACAACTCACACACAAACAAAAGTATTATCAGCAAAACCCAATCGAACTTACATAGATACATTGCCATATACATATAGATTGATGCATTATTGCAATACCTTATTTGATAATAGTAATATAGGCAACAGGCTATATTATTGTGTGAGTATGCAAACGCTTCGAGATTGCAACAACGGCATATTGTAAGTTCATTTTCTCGCTACACTTAATTGTTACATAATTTCTTCAACAAATTATATATTGAACATACTTACATAACTTGAAAACATCTAGATATATATACCTAATAGAAAATATCACATTTGAAAAAATACGACGCCTGACAGGATTTAATCCCGTATATCCACTGGTATCGCGCCAATATGCTTTAACCAATTAAGCTACGATAATTTAAACTATTAGGTCCTACATTAAATGATTATCAAATAGCGTTATTATTGACTATTGGTTTTTGTTTTTTGAATCAAGGAAATTTTTTTTTTCAAATGTGATTTTTCTAGTAAGTACGTATATATCTGAGGTCTTTTCAAGTTGTGTATGTTCAATATATGGAATGTTACATTCTCAAATCTTGTAAATTATTTGTTTAATAAAAGAAATTGTACATTAAAAATTATATATTATTTATACGTCAACAAATTCCTGTTCTCAATTTATTTGAATAATCTACAATCAGTGCTTTATTTAATTACCACGCCAATCTCCTCAATCTCTAAACTAAAAACTATCCTGCTCTTCTAACATTCTACTTTCATCCCATAAAGACGCAATACGAATCAAGTTATATGACGAAGTCACGCGGGCTTCTTCATAGTTAATTTGAAAACGGCTTTCATGTTAAGATAATAAAATAGGAATGGTCAATTTTTCTCTTTCTAAATCTCATTAAAATTATTTTGTATTATAAATGAATATACACGATTTTTACATTTTCATGACTCAATTTCTATTTCCTAAAGTACGATCGACCAAAATCCATTTCGCAATAATTGATCGCTCGATCACAATAGACACGTTTTCTATAAAATATCCATGTAATGACTAAGTAAATAACGTGGTTTATCTATGCCATATTATTGAATTACCTGTACTTCATCAAAAACTTTTTTTATATTAACGAATCGAATTACGAATAATATCTATAGATATCAACTAGGTACCGAAAGTAAAACTATCAACCAAAATAAGTCTCACAGAGTATTGCCAGAGTATTTCAAGAGTTGGTTTCATCGGTAAGCCACTTCTCCAAGATAGCAATGCTGAGATGGCGAATACGCTATAATTTATCGTATCGAATGACGAGTTCTTCGTTGAACATTTCACCGTGGAGTATATTTGTACGTATGCTACAACATGTGGCGAATTTTATGAGATGTCTTTACTAGGTTAGGTTAGATCTTATTAATCTTGTTAATCTAATTGGAACATAACTATTTGCAAACTATCGCCGCATTTTGTAAGATACGTACGTACAAATGTATTCCACGGTGAAATGTTCAACGAAGAACTCGTCATTTGATAAAATGTTATACGAACTCATGTTTCACGTACTGCAGCGCACGAATAAGTATCCCACGATGAACTGCATACGTACAACTTACATGTAACCATGATCAATGCCGCTATCAGTTCCGGAGAGTGCCTGTGAGCCAAGTGAAGGGTACCTTCAAATCATTTAACTAATTACTGAGTATAATGTTCACTGAAATCATCGGCGTAACCTATAATCGTCTATTTGTAATAATTAATTTATTAGATAATTATTTTAGATTTATTGATTTAACATAAAATATATTGTAAGGTTTTAAATTTACTAATCGTAAATATAATTACTAAGTATAATATTTTTATTCATATTTTTCGGATTTATTTTTCATTTCAAAATAATAATTTGGTTGGGTTTCAAATCTTCTGCGTATAAGTTGTTTGCTAAACTATGCTTCAACTTAATCATCTACAAATTGCGAAAGATCTAACTACACCATAAAACTTACAAATTCAACCAGATTCGTCGTGAGCAATCTTCGACTATAAATAATAGCAATTACACGGAATAACTCACAACACAGTTACTTAGTCGATAGTGTTGACGCTAAATTTATTGGTTAATAATATACACTTAATTGCTAGTATTATAAAATAAAAAATATTAATCAGATTAGTGGCAACACTTCCACTTACAACAGTCTTCCCTCATGTATGGTTAGGTTAGGTTACATTAGACAAGTCACAAATTAAGTATAACGACAAAACTGCCATGACCAGATAATAATTAGGAAGCCTAATGATGTGTAGATTGTCTGATTGTGTCAAACCGCCAGTTTTGGAAAGAATTTAAAAAATCAATGACCTACTTGTTCATATACTTAAATATATCGTTGCACTAAGAAGCATAAAACTATTAACTGTTTCATTCAAATTGAATTAAGTATGATTAGTGATTAGTGATTATTCAAAGATAATGTCACTAATCGCGGTGACTGATCTTCAATAATTGTGATCTATTGTAAATCCGTGTAATCATCGGCACACAAACACAATGCTCGACATAGATCTAGAACGAATCACGATTCAGTTAAAATAATCACGAGTCAATTGATCCGACTCCCGTAACTAAACGGGTGAACAACGATAATAGGTGATCAGACCACCCAATTGAGCCGTTCAATGTCGTGTGAACCGGTCGCGAATCCCACGGGAATCGGTCAACTATATCAAAACAATACTATTACGTTGATCACCTGCATAGTCAGAAATGCTTATAGTAGTTTATAGTGAGTCATTTTAAATAAATATGTTGACCGTTATATATGTCAGTGTATTCTCACAGCAGTGACAAAGAGTGGAGGTAGGCTATGGAGATCCGACATAAATAGTGCATAATAAACTTTATCAGTCCATACATACTTATTTATTTTCGGTGAACTAAGAATACAAATTGCAGATGGTGGTGGTTAGTTTTTAAAATTCATCTAAACCCTGCCTAAGCCAAATCATAATAATAGAGGTAGGCTTTGAAGATCCGACTAAATCAGTGTGCACTTTGTCAGCCATGCTTATTAGTTTTCATTGAATTAAGAGCACAAATTGCAGATGGTGGTAGGTATATCTAAAATAATTAAATATGATTTAACGGCATCATTTAAGATATCTTATAGATATAGGAATATTTTTTAACTATTATAAATATTATAGTTTAGTTTACGAAAGGTTTAATTGAATTTCAAAAACTAACCAACACCATTTGCATTTTGTATTCTTAGTTCAATGAAAACAAACAAGTATGACTGATAAAGTTTATTGTGCACAATTTGATTAGAATCTCCACAGCCTACCTCCACCCTTCACCACTATTTCACAGTGAATGAGAGGTGATAATGATAGTTGTTTTGATTCGTGAGTTTGGGGATTCAATAAAGAAGTAGAGTAACGTTTTTAGCAAAACCTGAAATTTATTTTCATTTTAAATGATCAATACGCATCCAAGAATATTAAAATATATTTTAGTTAATAAATAAACTTTCAAATTGCAAGAGATGCTCCGGCAGAAGAAGAATATCATAGCTCAAGAATCTTAGCGACTGATGTGAGCTTAGTACACTTGTTCAATGCAGTAATAGACATGAAACAGATGCTAAAAATTATCCAAGACGCCCGATAAAGGATTCTACATAGAAAGAATAAGATATTTGTATTTGAATCCAAAGCATTATTAGCTGGTGACAAATCTGTGTTTACATCCTGTCAATATATCTCGGAATTGTGGACGTTCAAATAAGTAAATAACATAAAAAAATATTTTTTTATTTAACTTAACCTGATATTTATGATAACCTGATTTAAAAATAGTTTATACGACAAATGTTTCATTCACACGGTAAACTTTTAAAACCTTTTTTCGTTTAAGTTTATAATATAGGTAAATATTATCAATGCCTTGAAGAACGGGCGGAAGAAAAGAAAAGCCAAATATATAATTTGAAAAAGCGACAGCTGGTAAATTTCAAAATGAGCTACAATTGATAATTAGACAGAGTAGAAATTTTTAATGAAAAACTTTACTGAAAATAAATTTCTTAAAAAGAAAACAATATTTAACCGACGTCATGATCTCACCAAATTTTAATTATAACGTATTTGCACTTGTTAATAATTACTTAAATAAACTATTTTTATATAATTTTTCATAATTCAAAAGATTTGAGAATGTAGTATTATTTATTGAATATACTGGTTGGGCCAATTACATTGGCCATCATTCCTTATTTCCCCACCTACTTCAAATCCTCATTTATTATTGTCGCAAGACCAGGGCCAGTTATGGGGCATGAGTTGACCGTGATTGCGAGTTAAGTTAGTTACATCCAGACAGCGGACGTGACTAGGCTCGTTAACGCTAAGGCGTCGTTAACTGGCACTTGCGAATTGTTTGTAAACCGCTGTGCGTATAGAGTGATTCACCCATCGAGTACCCTTTCGTCGTTACAAGCAGTTACATCAAGACAACGGGCGCGTGTAGGCTTGTTACAGCTAAACCGTCGTTAACCACAGAGTGACTGAGACAAAACACATCTGTTCGACTTTTTTTGCGCTAAATCTGATACGGTTTGAGCGAACGTCGTGTCTATCATCCTTGTCATCATCATTCATCATCAAAAATCAAGTAAAACCGTGAGAGCGACATTCCGAACAGTCCGTTTACCAGTGTGTGACTGCGTGAACAACGAACCAGCTCCAGCCCTCTCAATACAAAATGTCAGTGCTTGCCATCCTATTAACCCCTCCCCCCACCTAGATCCGTAATCAACCAAGATCTTCAAATTACAGTCCACTGCTAAAAGCACAACCATATACTTAATGTGAAATCACCACAGATCAAATAAAAAACTATTTTTTTCAAAGAATTTTAATCTATGGCATACTTCATTATTTGCTTTAGAAAGTTTTCTTTGTACGTACATGCCTTAAAATCTCTTTTATAAGGATAAAAGCACCGTAGGCACTTACAAGTTTGTATTGTTCACTCGGAAGAAACAAATATATCTTCTTTTACTTTGGATACACTTGAGTTTTGTCAAAATCTCTTCCAAAACAAACAAATTAGTCATCGATAAGACATTAAGCTCCCGATCAAACCCTTTACATAATAATCAACCGGAAGGGAATTTCCCTTCGCTGTTTTTCCAAGTCCCTCTTAAAAACAACAATCCAGAAGTTTTCCAGCGAACGGCTCTTATTGTTCGGCAGAACGTCATTTTGGTACAAACAAAACATTATCTCAATTCTCCAAGTCAGATAATAATATGCTTTGTACAACGTAATACAGGTCCCCCTCGTAAATGTTTACCGTACTTCTCTGCTTATACGAAGATAAAGATGCGACAGTGAAGTAGAAACTAAGAACTCGCAATAACTTCGTCTGCTTATAATATTATTACAAACATATGCTTAGAGTTCTTTACAATCAATGGTTCAATTAAATATATTTTTAATAAAAACTACCAATCGGTATCCGTTTAGTATTCTCGTTCTCATTCTATTTATCGTTGCTCGTATTCTTGTTTGTCCAGTACAAATTTCTTCTTGTTTGTCAAAGATTTGTATTGGACGATTGAAGATTTTTAGCTAACTTCTCGACTAGCTAGACATTTGAAACTTTTATAATATATATGAGAACACGACAAAGCATTCTTTTAATACTTTTAGCCATCTTTAAGCAGACTTGAATTCATTTTCAGTTAATTCTGTTTTGTATGGAAAGTTATTTCGGAAAAAATTCGTAAAAAGTAAAACACTATTATTGGTTGCTAAGAGGGTCCTAGCAACTAAATTATTAATATATACGTGCGTTACTATGGGAAATCAATATGAAATGTCAAAATGACATTTCAGTATTTTATATGTATTCAATATTTCTATCAAGTACAAAAAAAAAGTATTTATTAATACATAGAATTGTCAAGTTTATATGATTCAACAGAAAATTTAAAAACGTGGTATATAAAAAGTTCTTTTTATCTTGTAATTATTTACTTATAAGACATTATGTCCATTCTGTGTCCTTCCGAGTACGATCCTTTATGATGTTACTGTTAACACATTATTTTTACCATGTCACCATATCACCGAGACGAAAAAATTACCCGTTGTTCGTAGAGCATTGTAGATTACAATGTTCGAATTTTATTAGATCTTGACCTAACCTAACAAATAATCCAGTATATCGGCTATTTTTAAAATTTGTTTGCCACTGGCTTCCTGTGAACTGACAAGAACCGTGTTTTGTTTCGACATGAATTTTATATCAGTACTATACGACCATATACTTCCGATACAACATTTCACGTGAAGCGTGATACGGCTAACTGCATACGTACAAATTTCAGGACACGGTATTAACAGATGTTCGTTTTTTACAAATAATTAATTTCAATTATCAATAATTTTAATTTAACTGCTCGTCAGTTTTCAAATATATTAAATGAAAATAATGTATTTTAAAAAACTGTAAATGTCTATTTAAAATTAATATTTAATAACGTTAAAGTAAGAGGGTATAATGGCTTACATAGTATCAAAGACATGCAATGTTTATTCAAGACAAAATATAATGTTTATCCTGACTGAAAAATAATTTTAATATTATAAAAATTTGCTAAACGTAATGCAATGCTTTGATGCGGTAAACTTTGATGTAGACATTTTGTATTTATTAAAAATAAAACATAATAGTATGTAGTGCTTCTTCCTCGTAGTTTAATAATGATCAAGACCGGTTTCGTTCGCTCCAAAGGAACAGTAGTAACTTAGTTGACAATGTTATATTGTACTAATTATTATTTAACAACATGTAATAATAACCAAATATTATGTTTTACTTTAATCAAGTAATACAATCTTATTAGTACGGTAAAAAAGTGAATTACTATTATCGTGAGATTATATTAATAGGTTTCATTTATGTAATGGGCCTCAACTCACTGGTTCCTTAATTGATCCCATTGATGCCGTGGGATCGAACCGACAACGCATGGTTTCAGAAACAGACGCTTTACAAATTATGGCAGCAAAAAGCATGCGTAAAATATTAGTGGCATCTTCGAACAGTATAAAACTTTGCTATGTAATACTAACTAATAAATGTTTCTGTGAAGAAAGTGAAGAAATGACATTGGGCCAAGCTCGGACAATGCCTTTAGATAATTTCAACCTAGCCTCCATTTTCTTCAAGTCAATTAGATTTTAACATCCTAGAAGACCACTAAATACCATCCACATGGTGTATAAGGCAAGGTTACGTAATACTGCAATGAATATGCAAGAATATTGGTGTCACAGTGATTCTATAAGGTGTTGTGTGTTGTCCATATGCTCTCACTAAGTAGCGCATAGATAAAGAAGAAAGAAAAAAGAAGATATTAAGTATTTGCCAATGGTGAATGTATTGTAGAGATGAAAAACCGGTGGTAGGTTGCTCGAGTGAATTGAGGAGAGAGTTTATTTTCTAATACAATAACAGGTGTAAAGTTAACCGTCCAAAGTAACGCGTGGTGAGATCTGCTCAGTCCGAGGCGTGCTAATAAATATTACTATATTCCATAGCAAGCTATTATTGATGTAGGTCATAATCAGGTAGTATGCTGACAGTCGCCCTGCTGATACCTCACAGCGTTTCGCTGACAAGGCATGGGGTTGTCGATCCTCACCGACGTATGTCGCTCTTGCAGAATGTTCTGACCGTAGATGAAGCGATATGAAAAAATAGGCAATTCACTGATTATCGCGTTTTTATAATCACGGATCATTTGCTGACATGGCCTGAGGTTGTTAACCCCTACAAATATATTATAACATTTGACGTAACCCAAATATGTCATGAAAAATTTTCACGCCTTACTTGGTATTAGTGTCTAAGTTCAGGTATTATGACTAATTTATTACTGTCTAATTTGTATTGTTATTTTGTATTTTGTGATAATTGTTTACCTCCGTCAAATAAACAGTCTTAAATAAGTTATTTTACTTTCTTGTTTAATAGCATACTCAACACATAGATTTTAATATGTCTATGATATTATAATATTATGATTATACGCACCGGAGCGCCGTTCCGGTTCGTAAAATCTCAAAAATTATCGCTCCGTCTCGTGGGAATATTAATTTGACCGTCTGAGCTAGATATGTCATATATTAAAAAATCTAACAGACTTATTTTTATAAAATACATATTATACAATTAGATAACAACGTTAATATTTTCATAAAATTATCGAGCGCTCCAGTTCGTAAAATTTTCCATTTCGAGCGCTGGATTATACAGAATGCAATAACTTCATTGTCAAAGTGTAGTAATCCTATATTACATGTATAGCTTCCTTTGTCGATTTCAATTAATTTTTGAACTAATAATAAGGACGTAAGCTTAAAAATACATCAATTTTATACAAACTTCTAACCCAAAGTAAGTATGTAGTATGGCATCTGTGGACCCCCCTAAAGCTCCGAGTCAAATAGAAAGCTTCAGCGTCGCTGTACAAAAGCTAAGCAATAAAATAAACACGCTGCACGCGCTGAGATTACTGCAGAGGTAAGCTGCGAATAAACAGAAGCTCTCCGTGTCAAACAAATTGCCAGCTTGCACCTGTAAAGGCGATGACCGATAGCTACATATTACATTACAAAGACCCTTCACGGATTTAATATTATGCATATAACTGGTCAGTAGTCCAATTACTATAACTAGGTCATTGAAGTTTCGTGATAGTTATTTATTAGTTATCTTGTTTCTCTGGTTTCCATAGTCACTGTTAACAGTGTTAGTTACTGTAAACATGTAAAGTTTAAATTAATATGTCGAAAAACAAACAAAAGTATTTATTGAATACTGCTGAGTTCAGTACTCATATATCGACCAGAATGTATAGTCATAAATAAACAATCTAAATAATATTTGAAATAAATTCTAGAAGCAATATAAATGATAGGCACGATTGAAGACAGAATAAATTAAATGCGTCACAACACGAAATCTACAATGAACTTTTGAATCCGAATAGAATTCAAAGCACTGCACTCGGAAACCAATGGTTATGGTTTCAAATCTAATTCAGTGTACGAAAAATCATTTTTCTTATGTACCTACTTATTCAACACATGGTTGTATAATCCAATAATTTAAAGACTAATAATTACAATATAAAAAGAACTTTTTATATACCGCGTTTTTAAATGTTCTGTTGAATCATATAAACTTGACAATTCTATGTAATAATAAACACTTTTTTTGTACTTGATAGAAATAGGTACTGAATAAATATTATAGAATACTGAAATGTCATTTTGACATTTCATATTGATTTCCATAGTAACTCACGTATATATTAATAATTTAGTTGCCAGGACCATCCCCTTAGCAACCAATAATAGTATTTTACTTTTTACGGATTTCTTCCGAAATAACTTTTCATACAAAACAGAATTAACTGAAAATGAATTTAATTCTACTTAAAGATGGCTAAAAGAATGCATTGGCATCGTGTTCTGATATATTCTAAAAGTATCAAATGTCTAGCTAGTCGGGAAGTTAGTTAAAATCGATTGCAAGATTTGTACTGGATAAACAACCACCGGATAAACAAGAATAGCAGGACTAGCCGGAATAGCCGGACAAGCTAAGAAAAACGTGGTAAAATGGACTAGTCATAATATCTAATGAACAGATTTATATTTACTAACATGAAAAGTTTAAATACATAACTGAGTCAATGGAGCGTTAGTATTGGGATTGAATCGCATAAAACGACGCACGCCATTGATACACAATATGTATAGAAAATCTTGATTTTGAAAATAGAATGACTTCTCAAATACAAATTCCATCTTTGACAGATTAAATTTTGTTTTTTTTAACTGGGCACGGTTTTTCTTATTCTCAATTTGTCA
Source organism: Rhyacophila brunnea (assembly GCF_057557595.1). NCBI lineage: Eukaryota > Metazoa > Arthropoda > Insecta > Trichoptera > Rhyacophilidae > Rhyacophila > Rhyacophila brunnea. The sequence goes on along the minus strand of NW_028232882.1, from coordinate 1,247,017 downwards.
GTCGGCGAAAATAATAATAAAACATCTCGTTCGCTCTTTTGACAAAAATAATATTGTAAAGTACACAGGCAGTGGTAAGAAGAAACGAACCACAATTGAATACTCCATAAAAAAAAACATTTTCTATTACAATGAAATGAAATACTCACAAAAAATGTGTAATAAAAAAATGATTTAATCAACGTGACGATTAAGGCAACACTGGCCGGGTTTCCGAGAAAAACATCAAATGAGAAAAAAATATATATAAAAACTCACTGTCCGGGACAAGTTGACGGACAATGGGCTAAAAAAGTAACACAAAAGATGGTTTGTCTATAAAAACGGTGATAAATCTTTTTCTATCGAATGCTTTCTACATAATGGTATTTAAACAAAGTTTTTATTAATTCTACATTTTTTTCAATAATTGTTCCCATGGCAACAGGATTATAAAATATCTAACACGCTAATAGAACAGAGTACTATAACAAAAGGCAAAAAATATATTACAGTAGTGAAACCAAACCCTAGTACACCAATAAATGCTTGATAAGTAAGCAATTGTAACAATACATCGCTGCAAAGCTGATCTCTGCAATCTTGCTGCTTCCTTATCTCGCTAATGCATATTAAATGATCCTAAATGGCAATGCCAAAGCGACAATGAAGATATAAATCACATCGTTTGGCAATATCCGCTTTATGATAATCAAAAATGAAGGCTCCTTAAAGAGTTAAATTTATCAATTACCATTTAATATTGGAATGTTTATAGCTCAGCCAAACATGCGTACTTATCTAAATATTTCTGAGAGTATGTAACCTGTGTAAGTATAACTTATAATACCGCATGGTTGAAGCGAACATATGATACTATGTATTTTTTGTTGTTTTTATAATCAACTGTTATCGCGATTGATGGTTTCCAATCCTGGTGTCCTAATCAATTTTAATTTACATGCGCCTGTCAATTACCTACGTGGTTGCGCCATGATTTATTCTGGATCGGATCAGTCACCATTAGCGAAGGGTGCAAGACTACACAATGCGCTCCCCAAAGACGTAGATATTTTCGGTGACGTGTTATGTATTTTCTATTCGAAATATTATGTTTATGTATAAAATTGTACTAAGCATGTTTTTATTTTATTTTTATTATTATTAGTAGATATTATTATTATAAATATTCTCTTCTTCTCTCTTGGAAGGGTAATATTTGTTATAATGTAAATCTCATCTTTTTGTACGGCTTGAATTTAGATTTGTTATGTACACAATGTTTTCTTAAATAAATAAATATAACAGTGTATAATATAAATGTACAAGTAAATAAAGCTCACCTGAGACTTCGTAGCTTATTAAAAAATATATCTAACGATACTCGATAGCTAAAGCTGAGTTTAATCAGCAAACGTTAATTTCCCCATCGGTTTAAAAATATCGTGTTAAATTGAAACTGAAATAATGTTCTCTATAATATGAGAAATAATTTGTTTAGTTTTTTGTACATGACAGTGGCGCAGTAAGGTTTGATTATATTATTATTATTTTAGTTCATAAAAGATAAACGTAACAAGTGGGGAAGGATAAATTTACGTACGAAAAAACATATTAGGTATGTACTAAAAAAGAAATATATTTTACAACGTTTTTATTAGCTCGTATTCTTGTTTGTCCGGTGGTTGTTTGTCCAGTATAAATTTTGCAATCGATGTTTAACTAACTTCCCGACTAGCTAGACATTTGAAACTTTTAGAATATATCAGAACACGATTCCAATGCATTATTTTAATACTTTTAGCCATCTTTAAGCAGAATTGAATTCATTTTCAGTTAATTCTCTTTTGTATAGAAAGTTATTTCAGAAAAATCCATAAAAAGTAAAAGACTGTTATTAATTGCTAAGGGGGTGGTCCTAGCAACTAAATTGTTAATATATACGTGCGTTACTATGGAAATCAAAATTACATTTCAGTATTCTATATTTGTTTGTTTGTTTGTTTTTTATTTACTTCATATCAAGTACAAGAGGTAAAAAACATATGATTTACACAAAAACTGCTCTCTCGCAAACTACTAGTCGCACATTGAAAATCGTCTCAACTGGGACAATAGTCATAAATCAAAACTGAGCGCAACGTGCAACTTTCTTATGTGCGTATAGCAAGGCCGTACGAGGACAATGACGTCACTCGGCAAGCCAAAATGAATGACGAAGTGCGACATTTCGGAATTATACCTGCGCTGCATGTCGGGTGAAAATAGTTACTTGTGCCTCCAGATGTTTTTTTCAAACTAAAATATTTTATTCCAGCAGTGTGCGAAGGTCCATACGAAAACGTGTTTTTTGTGAATAACGATGCCGTCATACCGACGTATTCGACACGTTGCAGACGAGACAAATGTAGTTATGACAGCCGGCTAACATATTTTTTCACACGTGTTTAAGTTTATCTTCACCCAGAAGCCCATTATTTTTACAACGTTTTTATTAGCTCGTATTCTTATTTGTCCGGTGGTCGTTTATCCAGCACAAATCTTGCAATCGATTTTTAACTAACTTCCCGACTAGCTAGACATTTGAAACTTTTAGAATATATCTGAACACGATGCCAATGCATTCTTTTAATACTTTTAGCCATCTTTAAGCAGAATTGAATTCGTTTTCAGTTAATTCTGTTTTGTATGAAAAGTTATGTCTGGGGTCTTAGCAACTAAATTATTAATATATAGTGCGTTACTATGGAAATCAACATGACATTTCAGTATTCTATATTTGTTTGTTTTTTATTTACTTCATATCAAATACAAATTCGAGCATATTGAGCATAATAATTGAACAGAAAATTTAATAACGTTGTATATAAAAAGTTCTTTTTATCTTGTAATTATTATGTTCTCTCGTTATTATTAAATAAAACTAAAATAAAATAGGTGAATTCTTTAAATAATACAGCTATTTATTATGAAATATGAAATAAAAGATACAATACATTTCACGTATGAAAGGTTGAAAATAATATAAAGTTTTCTTATCACTGCAGTAAGTTATTGATAACAATATATTAAAATTTAAACAAATGTTGCTAGGTGAGATTAACCGTGAAACTCACTTACTTTTTTTAATAGTAAACATTTATACACCAGTTTTTAGTGTACATTGTGTTCCGGCCAACGTATTACGCGCTTCGGACGATTTCTTTGAGGCGAGAAAAATTGATTATCTTTTAAATAAATGATTGATTTTATCTCGGTGTATCTGTAAATATTTATTTCGTGCCATCTTTATAGTCAAAATAATAATAAAAATGACTTCTATCAATTGAGACTAATATTGATTCGCAGATAAATAAAAATAGATTAAAAATAAATAACAGTTACTAAAATTGGCCTATACAAAAAATCAGTACCGTTCCCAGGTTATGATTACCTAACACAAAATATTTTTAAAAAAAATCTACCTCACTGTGTACAAAACTGTAAAAGAATAATTACAAGATAAAAAGAACTTTTTATATACCACGTTTTTAAATTTTCTGTTGAATCATATAAACTTGACTTAATAAACACTTTTTATTGTACCTAGAAATAATGAATAAATATTATGGAATACAGAAATGTCATTTTGACATTTCATATTGATTTCCATAGTACTCGTAACACACGTATATAATATTAATAATTTAGTTGGTAAAATCCACTTAGCAACCAATAATAGTGAATAGTAAATATTACTTTTAACGATTTTTTTCCGAAACATGCAAAACAGAATTAACTGAAAATGAATTCAATTGTGCTTAAAGATGGCCAAACGTATTAAAATAATGCATTGTCGTCGTGTTCTGATATATTCTAAAAGTTTCAAATGTCTAGTTAGTCGAAAAGTTAGTTAAAAATCTTGGACAAACAAGAAAAAATCTGTACCGGACAAACAAGAATACGAGCTAATTAAAACGTGGTAAAAATATTCATTAATTAATAATATACTATTACATTATACTTGTGAGACTACACCCTTCGCTACATGCGCAAAATAACGACGCGCATTAATGGAACGGGTAGGTTCTGCCTGAAGATCATAAATGTAGAATTTTTACTGTTTCCAAGCTTAGTCTAAATAATCCGTAGACGCTGTAGGAAAGACATATATATTATTATGATTCCTTGTCTTTTCTCCTTATTCTCAGAAATCAACATTTCAATACCATATGATGAAATATATAAATGTCATAAAAGGGTAGATATTATTATAAATGTAATAAATATATCCGGTATTTTTTTCAGAGAAATTTTGCGTTTCAAATGTGTATTTTTTAACAGTTTAATAATATTATTATATTATTTTCTTTATGTTCATTCTTTCCTATTCAGAAAATGTTAAAATAACCGAGAAAAACTTTGAAAATGATTCATTGTTAAGATGAAGTCATGTTATACCTTATTTTACTATACTTCAACCAAATTAGTTTTAAATTACACCTTTTCACAAAATTTGAATATCAATTATTAAATTCTGCATGTTGTTTTTTTTAATTCAATAGCTATTTCGGTTCTTACCACTTAACCTAATATTCTACTAAGTAAATTCTGACTCAATTAATTATACCATTCCACTAGCTTTTTATATTAATTCTGACATAGCCCCACTGGGTTGAGAATCATTAATGGTGATGATACCATTTGATATTTACGTCAGTACATACCTACCCATTTATTATTTTTCCGGAAAAAAAATCTTTAAATCATTAGGAACAAAAAGAGAATTCGGTGAATTTTCAACGTTATTTAAATTCCTTCACAAACTTTCGCCGTCAAATATCATAGAGCAGAGAAGGTGAACCTATGACACAATTATTGTCACTAAATGAAACGTCGATCCCATTTGTAATATATGCGTAAAGTACATTTTTTTATATACAACAATAACATTGTGTAAGTAGTTTTTTATTGAAATTAAGGCGGCAACCGCATCGACTTCTAATGCCGTGAGCCCCGGGTTCAAATCCCGGGTCTGATATGTTGTTTTTCAATGTATGTTGTACCTAATCATTTGAGAAAATTGCTAACCCAGCAAAAACTCTGTTAATACAGCCTTCCACACTGTGGAGGTACGAGTACGTTATGATCTTCTCAGAAGAAATATATATATGTATAGATTTATCTGATATCTATCTACTGGGTTTTTTTAATTTCCCTTTACCTGACAACACTGGATTATTTTATCAGTATTTGGATATTCATCCTTAAATAATAAATCTAAAAATAAATCATCCTTAATTAAAAATATTTCAATTGAAATATTAATGTCCAACCTCATTCATTTAAAATTAATTTGTTATTATTATTGGACGGATAATTTATGTACCTATTGTCATATTATTTCTGTTGCTTTGGATTTTGTTTGATAAATATTGTTTTAAAAAAATGTATTCAGTTGTGAAAATGTCCCTCTGAGGCGGACGAAACCGGTCCTAATCTATTGATTAAAAGTGGAATAAGTACTACAAAAAAAAATTGCGTTTTATTAAATTAAAGCAACAATTCGTATATATATCTAAAATTATGCCATTAAGCCATACATAATTATTATAGATATTATTTTATAGATAGAAGAATATTTTTATCGTTTAATATTTTGTCTATGCAGGGCTTAATTAATTTAAAAAAAGCCAACATCATCTGTAATATATATATATATATATTCTTAATTCTCACTAAATAAATAAGGATGATTGAAAGAGTGTACACTATTTTTGTCGGATCGCCCATAACATACCTAAACTATGACGGTTTGGTTTGGCAGGGTTTAATTTAATTTTAAAATAAATCACCACCATCTGCAAATTGTATTCTTAGTTAAATGAACTCACAGAAAAAATTGTATGCACTATTTATATCGAATCTTAACAGCCTACCTCCACCCCTTGCTACTGTTATTGAACAATATAGATAATCTGTGTACGAAACGAATTGCCCGATAAATTTTCGTCGATAATAATTTGACACACTTTGTAAAAAAAAAGATTCACCGTCCCTATAACATGGTGATATTACTGTATTTTACTTGAAGAAAAATAACATAATTTACATAATATTATACCAAAACTTCACTCTATAGTGTGTTATTCTACCATGGCTTTACGATCATATGAATTATTTTATTTTTTTCCTGGAATTCAATAATTTAAAGTTTAAGTTTGAACTTCGTGAAATAATATTATATCCGAGTATTTAAATAAATTTTCTCCAAGTATGTACTAATTTAATACTTAATAACTTTGAAAACTCCGTATAAACATGTACCTAGTCAAATAATATAAAGACATTTTGATCTTTGGACGTTTTTGTTATTTTATGTGATATTATTATTTAATGGAGGAAACCATAAATTCTTAAGGCGTCACGTATACGAATGTATTAAATAATAATATTTTTTATTTGACAATGAAAAAAAACGATAGTTGTAAATATTTATTTCTTAATATTGAAATTACTAATTTTTACAAAACCTTAGAAACGTGCATACACCAGTAGCGAAGGGTGGAGGATGCTGTTAAGATCCGACATAAATAGTGCACATTAAACTTTGTCAGTCGTTCGTGTTTGTGTTTATTGAACTAAGACCACAATTTACAGATGGTGTCGGTTAGTTTTTAAAAATCAATTAAGCCTTGCCTAAACCAAGCCATAATTAATAGTTCTGGTATGTTGTGGGCGATTCAACAAAATAGTGCACACTTTTTTATTCATACTTATTTGTTTTCATTGTATTAAGAATTCATGTTATTACACGTCATGTTGTCGGTTAGTTTTTTGTAATTCATTAAACCTTGCACCAAACCATAGCAATTAAAAAATATTATTCTATCTATTAAAAAAATATCCAAAATTATGTATGATTTAATGGCATAATTTTAAATATTTTATAGGTAGTTGAGTATTGTTTTTACTATTATCTATTATGGCTTGGTTTTGAAGGGTTTAATTGAATTTTAAAAACTAAACAACACCATCTGTAAATTATTGTAGTCTTAGTTCTATGAAAACAAATACGTATGACTGACAAAGTTTAATCTGTACTATCTATGGTGGATCCTAACAGCCTACCTCCACCCTTCGCTACCGGTGCATACACAGTAATAAATAGTTAATTAAGAATTTTAATTCAAAATCCAAAAGTACCTTTGGTCGATGACGTCATTTTTTTTTTAATTTAAGAAAACATATAGGTATTCATCAGTTAATATATTTTGATACGTATCTATGTTTTATTACACAATAAGCAATATAAATGGCATCAATTCTTCTTCCTTTCACTCATGAAACATCCTGGGGATATTTCAATTTTAATTTTTGTTTATCCATTGTTAGCGGTGTGCCGGACGGGGGTGAAGGCGTGTTTCAATTTTGTTCCGCGAAATTACACGGCTACGGGCCCAGTCTTAAGGTTAATTCCTGAGCGAAAACTGCCGGTGGGATGGGAGGGTGGATTAGAAACCCGGAAAGGGAATGTACAAGCGGCTTAGCGTCATAATCCACTAGCCAACTCCTTTCTTACCCCCGTCCCGGGGACTGAACAAGAAAACTGTAGGGGTGGTTAAAGTTCACTGACTTTTTCCGCGTTCTGAAGTTCAGTTATGATCGCGACCGTATTGGCTTCTTCGAAATTTTTAATTTTACTTTTCTCGTACCATCTGTTGTCACAGATCAGCAATCATCAAAGCGATTTAAACGATCGAATCTTTCTTTATGATACCGATATCAAGTATCGATATATTTTTCTTTCTATATGACATCTTAAATAATTATAATACATAAGATTATTAATTGTGTTATGGAACGGCAGAATCAACGTCATATAAACACTTATTTATATTTTAACTGGCTTTATTAGAATATGATATATGAGAACTTAGTTATAATATATAATAGATTATTTATTGGTCTGATTTACTACAGTCATTGAATAGTCAATGCTTCCTTCTTTAGGACTGAGTTGATACTGACTTGAAAAGCTGCTATGTTAAGATAACATATATAAAACAAACTTTATCAATAGTATTACATTATCAGACGTTTAGTTTGATAATAAAAGCAGACTCGAAGAATACAATAAAAAGAAGCGTGCAACAGTGAGGCGGTAAAGCAAATCTTTATCAAATGCATTCTAGACGTTTGTGCGTTTGCTTATTAATACTTGGTACCTATTGATAAGAAAATAACGTTTAGATTAATACAAAGATAGAGGCGCTAAAGTACGGTGCTTTAACAATTGTTAATAATATTTATACCTCATTATGAGCTTTGCGACACATATTATTATTTTTTAATTTGTCAGAGTCAGAGTATAGACCTAATAGGTTGAAAAATTGGCTAACATCCATTACTAATTTTAAAATTCTGTTATTACAGACCTCTAGTCTGTGAAGGTCCGTATAGGATCGGATATGGTCAAAATAAGAAGATGAGCTTTGAGAATACATACTGACGACGAATACAATATTAAATTTCATTGTTTAGGAACATCTCAATAAACCCTACTTGGTTTACAAATTATATTGGGAAAGGCAGTTCTAAAAATATACGAACGAGCTAAATTATTTACGCCTGACTTACTGGTTATAAACAAAGACTTTATATAAAATTGATTTTAGTTTTCCATTTTTATATTTGATTAGTTTTAGTCTGCCATTATTAATTCACGTATGGTAAATAGATAAATGATACAGAATATAGTTAATTAACCTATAAATTCTTTACCCATCTATTATTTAGGTACAACGATTGTTAAGTTTTGAATTTTAAGTTTTGATTGTTAAGATTGTGAGTGTTTGGTGGTGGAAAATTTAATACTCTTAAGTCGATGTGTTTAATGATTTTATATTATTAAATACATTAACTTTGTATATAATGATTTAGTGTTGTTATATATATATATGCTATTTATACTTACCAAATTATTCATTATTAAACATCACGCGAATATCTAACTAAGGTAAATATTCTGGTTTCATTGTTTTGCGAAAAGCTTAATTATTTTACGCTTTCTATTCAAAAGGTGGCATGGTACATATACTTACCAATTCTCACGAAATCTTCGACACACGCGTAGGTAATCTCTGTATTAAACCAACGCTATTAAGCTAAAGCACTACGTCTAGAAACTGAATAATATTTCCAAGATATAGGAACAATTTAATTGTCTACAAGGCCAACAAAATAATCTTAATTAGTTCGTCAATAAATCGGTGAAAATGATTTTTTTTAATAGACATATTATGATAATTTCTTTTTTAATCATATCGTCACCTCAATACTGCAACTAGATAACTTAGAAATAAAGAACATCAGTTGTTTATTCTCCCAAGGTGCAGAACCAATCTGCCACTGGTAATGCCAATTGGACGTATTTCTGCAAACAAGATCCAATCCAGACATGTAACACATGACGAAATTCAATATTTGTGGGATGATTGATTTAAAAAATGTGATTTGTGATTATTTAATTTAAACATCTGATGGGATACTTTAATAAAATCAGATAATCACACATCATTTTAAATCAATCCTAACTCAAATATTAAATTTTCTCAACGTGTGGGTTGGATCTTGTTAGCAGAAATACGTCCAATTGGGAGGGCGATAACTATTTTCAACGAAATCGCTTCGGGTGTTGATATATTCCACCTACGTGAGGATGAGTATAGGTGGACGTTGTTTTATAAATTCTTAAAATAGGGTCTGTTTAACTCATCCGGTGTACTTCCTTGTACCTATCTAATTTATATTTTGTGTATGTACAAATTTCTACTGTTTAATAACTTACTATCTATCTCTATAAAAACTGATCTATCTCTTTTTTTATGTTATACTATTTTATATTTCTTTGTTTCTAAATGTCATGTTGTGAATGTCTTAAACTTATAATTTGTAATGTCCACAATATGTTAAAAATAAATAAATTGAATTGAAATTGAATTAAACTAAAAATTTCACTGTGTCATTAAGAAATAAAAGAAATCCGCTTCATTTAAGTATTTTTTTAATAACGCGAATTCCAATATAACCAAAGATGTTTAAAACCTCATGACGTATGGAATTGAAGCAAAATAAAGACAACTTGTTCATATATGAAACTAACTACAGGTGACTTCGCAAAGCAGGTTAATTTGCAGATAACTTTACACTTCTACTATAATATTTATTCGCAATGTTTAGGGCATTTAAAAAGACAATCATTTACGATGAGTAATTATAGATAAGCAGCCAATAATACTACATTTCAACATTAGAGTTGAAAAATCGTAAAAAATGTGATTTGTGTAAAATCGTTTATGTCTGCACACGAATAAGTCCGTGTATGGCGTGAATATGTTGATAAGTATAAAAACATAAATTTTTAGGGCAGCTATTTGTACGTTTGGCTTTCTGTGATAAATGAGATTATATCGTCACCTCAATATACTACAACTATATAACTTGATTTTTACTGTTTTTGAGATAGCTATTGAATATGATTCCATATTTTTTTCTTTACAAAATGATAAAACTAGGTATGTCAGAAATTAATGGGAACTGTATTAATGTTGTGTTTGAAAATATTAGATAATTTCATTAAATTCATTAAATCAATAAAATAATATACTTATCTTCAATATTTTTTCATACAATTGAACATTATTTAATTATTCCCAATTAGACAAGCACAATTTTCCATGTTTATTTTAAATACTAATAATTATAGTCTAGATTTATGTTAATCAAGTAAAGTTATAATTTAATTTTCCCAATAATCACCAAATCAGAGTTATCTGGTTGTAGTATTGAGGTGACGATATTTTTTTCGATCTCATCATTACATTTTTTAATTATTATTTGTTGAAAGCTTTTGGCCGCTGTAAAGCTAAGTCCACATCAAATCACTTCATGATCCACTTTCACTACATTTCTGGTTTTACACCGAGTATTTTTGTGCATTCGTCAATCAGAGGCGTTCGTCTCGCTGTCCACAAAGTCATGCACGATTTAATTGGATAATTTTAGATATTTTATAGATAGACGAGTATTTTTTGACAATTACCTATTATGGCTTGGTTTTCGCAGGGCTTAATTGATTTTTAAAAACTAATCAATACCATCTGTAAATTGTAGTCTTAGTTCAATAAAAACAAATACGTATGACTAACAAAGTGTAATATGCACTATTTATGGCGGATCTTAACAGTCTACCTCCACCCTTCGCTACTGGGAGGTGAACATATGTGTTTGTCTGTTTATAGATGAGAGAGTCTACCAGTCCTCGGGACAAAACATCCTTTAACTATTAATATCGTAGTTAAACTTATCACAAAGTTACACATTGCAATTCAATAAAATAATAGACTCGAGTCCACGCCATATGTCAAGCCGTTATTCCTTTGCAGTGTTGTCATAGAGAGAGAAGGAGAGAGAGTCAAAAGGTTTACAATGCGGATACAAATTAACATATAGATGGGTTTGTTGGGAATCCCCGCTTACCAGAGGATATTTTCTATACATGCTTCCCGTTTTCGATTTGACGAAAACTAAATTTCACGTCCGCAGAACGCATAACGTGCGGCGCTTTGGATTTTTTTAACCCTCATGGTTTTGATTTTTGATCGCGAATATCACAAAACCTTTCTGGTTTTTCAAACGTTGCGTCTATCTTTTTGATAAAAAATATTGGTATGAACCATAAAGTATGATATACGACTAGAGAGAGGGCTATCTAGAGAGTGGGTGTTGCCCGGACATAATATGCGTTCGTTTACTATGAGTATTAATACTATTAAAGTAACTTGAATACAGCGGACAATAAAACCTAAATTATGCAATATAATTCATATAAAAACTATATCAGCGGGTCTATTATTTACTCATCGACCGCTAAAGTGATAAATATTATCAAACTTAGGGTAGGTTTGTATCAAAGTATTAGCACTTATTGTAACAATTACAATAATTTGTTGTAATTGTTGCAATAAGTGCTATATTTTAACAGCAGCAAGATAGCTGCTGTTAAAATACAGCACTTATTGCAATAATAAATGTTAAGGTTGTAATTATTACAACCAACTTATTGTAATTGTTACATAAGTGCTAATACTTCGATACAAACCTACTCTAGTTAGCCGTCGTATTTATCACTTTAGCGGTCTATAAGTATAGAATAGACCCCTAGATAATGATAAGTTTGGACAGCCGAAAAATCATCAAGGCAGTATATTTTTTATTCATATACCTACATATTTTTTTTATAATTAAACCATAGTCTTTGCAAGCGCCAGGCCCGATTCGATAATGTGTGTGAGGCACCTAGGTACAGAACCTAAATTGTATTATTGCTAAGTAGTTGAAATAGTTAAACTTACAATTTTTTTTAAATCTTCATTATTTTTAATCATTATTAAGTCAGTTTTGTACAATCAATTAATTATTGGCATCTTATCCTTGCAATCATTTGTTTCATGTAAAGTATTGTATTTGACTGATACAATAATAATATTTACTTTGTACTAAATTACGAATACTAGGTTTACTTTACGTACCTATAATATTTTTGATTGTCATATACATAAATGTAGGAGTCCACTTGGGTCGCAGTGGATAGATGTTGCAGAAGAAATACGGTAGTTAACTAATTTTTTTATTCAACGAATTCCTAATTCACATGATTTAAGAATGTAACATTCTTTTTATTGAACATACATAATTTTGAAAACACTTCTGAGAAAATATAATAGAACCAATAGAAAAAATCTTTTTTTAAAAAACGACAAGCAACAGGAATCGAACCTGCGTATCTCGGAATTCACGCCCACGCACATCGACCACAATGATATAGGCATTCTATCTAATTGCGACAAATTTTAACTAATGGCTTTTACATTTTAACACTATTTGAAGCGCTTTCCAAATTGAGTTGCTATTGGTAATCGGCTTTTGTATTTCAAATCAAAGTAGGTATTAATTACTATAATTACTCACCGACGTCACGGATTGCTTCAAGATTTTTTGCTGTAACTTACTTAAACTTAAATAATTTAATTTACTATTTTTTTATTCAGTGAATAATTCACAAGATTCAAGACTATAACATTCTTTTTATTGAACATAAAATGTCATTTTGAAAATATATAACCTACGGAAAAAATCTTTCACCCAGTAGGAATCGAACATGCGTCTCTCGGGATTCGCGCCCACGCATATTGACCACAATACTCGCTATTATATAGGATGTCTATAGAGAGATATATGGAGAACATGAAGAAAAAGAGGTTTTGGCAAAAGATGAAGATGAAGATTATGTGGACATAGTCTCATAAAATCACAACCTCGGCAGTCTCAAAGTAAGATTGTTTGCTGATTGCCAACCTTTGTAGAGAGAACGCTAATTAAAGAAAGAGAAAGGTGATTTTTAGTGGAATATTTTAGATTGCATGATAAAATGACTAGATATAATTGCGTAAGAAATTATGGATTAAATAGTTGAAGTATATAATGTCGAGCAAACATTATATAATATGTATTATCATGTCGATGGTTCAGGTAACAGAGATTAGAAGAAAGATAATTATTATAGTTATGATCATCATGAATTTAGCATTGGGTAAACAGGTGACTGTTTTATCTACTGGCATATTTCATTCGGCGAATGACATCTGTCGTAATTATTGTGTATTACTAATTATTATTATTGATTTCTAAGCCGTCCACTCTAAATATTATATGGTAATATCTTATTGTCTATTATAACAATAGGTGTCTAAAGTCAATTAATATGACGTATATTTAATCAAATAAAATTAATACTTTTCTTACCACTGGAAAAGTTTTCCTCGACGGAATTTTAAAACGATGCTTTCAAATTGAAAAACTCACCTAGAACAAAAGAAAAGGGAGAATTAGTTGACAAAGAAAAAAACATGGACGGCAAAAATGTTAATAATACAAGAAAAAGTTTTACAAAGTCAACAATTTTTATTCCGCATAATATAAACAATAAAATACCTACCTATGTGTTCTTCGAAAAAGTATTTTTTTGTTTAATCAACCACTACATTTTTAATGGATACATGATAGCAGAGGCGTACGCACTATAGTTGCTGATGATGCGGTGCACGCCTTAATTAATACAAACTTTTCATAAGTATTCATATTATGATAATATAACATTGGCGGCCATCATGAGGTGTAGACACTGAGCTCTCTCACCCAAAGGCTCCGAGTGTGATTCTAGATGAAGTCACAATATATTTTTGTGATTTTCTTGAAGCCAATCATTTCGCTTCTACTACTTCACACTGTTTCACTACACTACTTTCGTTGGGTCTCATGTAGGGATTCCAATCCCGGGATCCCGAGCTATTTTCGATACCTGATTCCGGGATTGATAAACATAATCCCGAAACTTTCGGGATTGATTTTTTTATCAATTTTTATGGAAAATAAAATAAAAACGAAAATATAACAGAAAAAATACTTTTAATAACAAATCACTACTTTAGAAATAAACTAAGTTTAAATGAAATTTGATTTATACCCATGTGTATGTTGCCGATTCATTTTATTTTATCAGAAACAGCAATTTCATATTAAATTCACATTATTATTTATATTACAATATTATTTACTCCATTAAATTTATGTATTTCTAAGATTGAACGTAGATATACAATATTATCAATAAATGTCTTAAATAGTATAAATTATACTAGATTTATTTTTGACCGATGTTATCAATGTTATTTGTAAATATAATTTTTTTATATTAACAATGGAAAAAAATGCCAATCCCCGGACCAGTCCCGGTATTCCGGGATTGTCAAATTGTAATCCCGAAATCCCGGGATCATAATTTTGGATTTCGGAATCTTCGGATTTTGGAATTCGGATTGGATTCCCTAGTCTCATGGTCTGTTGTATTTTAAAAAAAGAATTTATTATATTATGTAAAATAAGTAATAAATAAAATTGATAACGTACTACCTAGTCGCTAGCAGCTACTCGGTACTACTTCCTATGGAATCAAATGTATTATGGTGTGGGTTTTGCTATTTAGTATTAATTTTCTTTTTTGCTTTTTAAACAATTTCTCATTACTTTAAGACAGCAACGTCAACGTATATTTTAAATAAGAATTAATCATTGTAACACAAAATTCATTGGACAATTTGACATTAACTATTCAATAGAGATAATCTATTTCAAAATGACAAAAATTTTATATCTCAAAATACACATAATGCTTTTATTATGTGATTTATAAGAGCATGCCCGATCTTGAAAGACACCGCACACTATTGATACACAAGAAGAAACATTTTGAAATGTTTGGGCTCAAATCAACAAAGTATAATTTCAAATCAATAGTTGTTTCTAATCATAGATTTTGGTATACAGTAGTGGCGAATGGGTGGAGGTAGGCTATTAGTGCACACTAAACTTTATTAGTCAACCGTATTTAGTTCCATTGAACTAAGAGTACAATGTGTAGATAGTGTTTGACAGTTTTTGAAATTTTTAAATTTAATTATGCCTGCCATAGTAGATAATAGTCAAAAAATATCCGTTTATCTATACAATATCTAAAATTATGCCATAAATCCAATCATACATAATTTTAGATATTTTGTAGATAGAAGAATATTTTTATCGATTATGATTTGGGTAGACAGGGTTTAATGAAATATAAAAAAAATAATGAACACCATCCATAATAAGTATTTTTAATTCAACGAAAACAAATATGTATGACTGAAAAAGTGAGCACTATTTTTGTCGGATTGCACATAGTATATATAAACTATTATGATTTGGTAAAGGCAGGGTTTAATTGAATTTTAAAAACTAACCAGCACCATCCGCAAATTGTATTCTTAGTTCAATGAAAACAAATAAATATTGCTGATAAAGTAAGAGTGCACTATTTATGCCGAGTCTTGACAGCCTACCCCACGCCTCACCGCTGGTATATAATATATTGTAAAAATCAAACAATATAATATCAATTTAATATAAAAAGTATTTTTATGAAACAATATTTTGAAAATAGCTTTTGCATATTGAAATTCTTAGACTAAAAGGAATTTATTATAGTTTTACGATCAAAAATGATTATACCATTTTACCCAAATACTTCTTACTATAAAAAAATAATAAACGTTATTTTGAGGTAAAGCGGTTTTGGTTTGACTAAAAAAATTTTAACCAGATAAAATTAATATTAAATTCTCGACTAAAAAGCTTGCTTTGACAATTTTGTGTTTATTTATAATAATATAAATTTACTCAATTAAGTATTTTCACAATAAAACATTAAGGGGTTTATTTTTATTGGCGACGAAAGATCAACGTCATTTTATGGAAAAGTTAATTATTTTGAAAATAGTTTTAAAGCTCTTAAAATAACGAAAACATATATTGTGTGTTGACGATTGAAAACTTACAAAATGATTCATTATTAATTTTCCGAGAAAATATTCTATTGTTTTAAATGGTGATGTTACTTATAATAATTAAAATACCTTCATTCTCAGTATCTCATTATTTCACTAATTACGAGTATAATATAACAATAAAAACGTATACAATTTTACTTACGGATTACCAATCAACTAATTTTATCTCACTTTGTCGATATTTTACAATATGTGAATTTAACATTATAACATCTTCAATTCCACTTTACCATTTTACCGTGTGGCAATCAATACATCTACTTTTAATTGTGCAAATATTACATTTCGTTTAGTTTGTTATATTATTATTATATTAATATGTATAAACATACACAATCTATACCTTTCAATGCCAAATATGAACACCTAAAACTGTAAATTATAGAGTACAGCATTTTAAGGAAATTAAATATTCAAAATCATATGTCATTTAATTTACCCTTCACCGTATGAAAATATTAAATACAGCGATCCACGAGACTAGAACGATGTTTCCACATGCATTTGTAAAAAGTTAAGTTGTCCTACACCTCCCGACTTAAGTCAATTTACGGGCAACGATATCATCAATCGTCAACTTATCACATGAAATATTTATTATATTCATTTGACAGTAGATGATCTGGAGGAGATAGGACGCCGATGTTGCATGGATATTTGTAGGAGAGTTTATTGATCGATACAAGAATACAATAGATACAATACTAAAAATGACAGCGTGAGATTATAATTGCGAATACCGATGTGATCAAGAGATTAATTATGTTAATGAACTGAGAGACTTGATTCGAGTGGAATGACGGTTGACTACCTATGTCGAGTGAAGGACTTGTGACTATAGTAGTGCGTCTCGTGATAGACTCGATCAGTGAGTGAGGATTCATGCATTGTCCTTCCAATTTATACAAATGCAGTACATATATTATAAGAAATATTGTCGTAATTAACAAATCATAATAGACATTACTGATTTAGTTATGATTGAGGAAATGCTGACGACCATTATCGCTCTATTGTCTTGTTTTGACAATAAAACATACATATTATTAAAGTGTATCACTCATTTAATGCTGAGTAGTATGATTGCTACATTTATAATTAGAATCTTCAGAAGTATTGTCATATTATGAATTTAATATAAAAAATAAATTCCACTTATATTTCAATTAATATACCGTATTATATAGTAACGTCAACGTAAAATATAACTAACAATCTAAGACGATAATAATTAACTACTCGTCTCTAGAACTTTTATATTATTAGATTATAATATTCAGTCAATATCAAACCTTTCAATCAAGTAGTTTACAAATTAACCTCTCAATTTAATAATCGTTCCTCGCATATTGTATTTTTCCGAGAATGACATAAAGCTATTAAATACTAAATTCTCATAGATAACTAAATTCCTCCCTATCCTTAAAATGTAACACATTGTACAAGTTCTTACAATAAAACAACCATAAAAACAGTTATGTCTATTAATCAATTATACATATATCCACATAAAACTTAAACTTAGTGGTTGAAAGCTACAAATGGTACCCCTTTAAATAAATAAATAAGTAGGCTAGTTAAATTTCTATTGGGATAGCCTTTGAAGACGTAGTGGGTTATGAAAAAGAAAAAATAAAAAAAAAATAGAGAAAATTGACAGGGTATAGACAAATTGACGTATCGACAACTTACTTTGTTACCCGTGTACTTGGATCATTTCAATACTCTTAACCTTTTATATAAGTAAAGTATGTAATATTATTATTATATAATACATAATAATATGTGTATTATTCTATATACAAGGAGTAGAAAATTTGCAGTTTTATGTGCCATTGAGTGTGGCCTTTTTAAAGCATTCAAATATCAAATATAGTACAAATAAAAGCTTGTACGCAGTATTTAGATTTTTACATAATTTATATTAAAATACATTAAATTTATTAATATTTGAAAAATATTTAAAATACATTAAAAATATATTAAAATACATTTTAAAGCGCATATAATTAATTTCTTAACAGCTAATCTGCTTTTTGAATAATTCTCAAAGTCCTACATGTAAAGCACTGGCTTCTAACATCGGGGATTCATGGTTTGATTGCCTGTAAAATTGCAATACATATTATTTTTTTATATAAATAACCATGCCCTTGCTTTATCGTACAAGGTGGTAGGGAAGGTTAGTTGCATTGACGTGTAGTTAATTATGTTCCTCCTTATATCTTTAATTTTATTTATGGCCAGAATTAAATATTGTATGTAGTGTCCTCGTGTTGTTTTGTTGTTTATTATATCGTAAGGTTTTTGGAGATCAATTTCATGGTTATGCTATCTACAGTCCTGATAACTGTGCGGCGGATGAAAACATGTGTGCGGACACATTCTGGTAGGTGTGCGCGTGTGGGTGTGTATATGATGTGTTTTGGAGAGCTATACTACATATTATAATCTTTTATGCTTTTCTAATTATTTATTTTTTATGTATTTTACTTTCTATCGTAATTGTATATTTTAATTAAGAGAAAAAAGCTTTCCGGGGTGCCATCACCTTCGTTTTGCGGCGCTACCTCTCGCCTCTAATGTGTATCCTCCCGCATCGGAGATTCACCCCACATAAACGTCAAAGCTCGTAACACTTTACGTTTTGAAAGTTTTTGAATTATCGCAGAGTTGTTTGACGGAAATTGGGAAAGTGTCACGGAACAAAATGCTCAAAGGAGCTTATGACGGGCTCGCTGATAAAAACCCACATGCAAAAGCATGAATAATATGTGTTAGGGAACAAAAATACAATTTTAACTTTTTTTATTTCTTCTTTCCATTAATATGTCGTGCAGAGGTGAACACCGGGTTCACGGAAAATTGACCGCTGCGATCAACTGGACGCAAACAAACATAAAAGATTTTCTTAAACCATTTTATTTACTTTATGGTTGCCACATTATTCAGAAGTGAATAAAAAGTAAAATTCACTAGTGTACCTAACTCAACACTCGTTCAAACAACTCAACAGGTATTTAGATAATTTTGATTTTGAAACGGTTTCTTTTATGACGGGATGTAGACATTTTTAACGATGCAATATGTATTTTGTTTTTAAAATTATGTATATTTTGTATTTATTTTTCATGAATTATTATTGTTGTTTTTTTATTTTATTTCTTTTGCTATAAAATTATTTTTTCTCTACTGAATTGATTTGCCAGTACATTTTATTATAAATGTAATGTTATGAACGTCTTGAATTAATCATCTGTTATGTGCTCAATGTATCTTCTTTTAAATAAATAAATAAATTATCTTTTCAAAATTGACTCAAAACCTGAATAACTAAAAATTAACTGAATATAATAATACAAGACCATAATTTTCGAAAAAAAATAATAAACTGTGTGGTAGGAAGTTCATAATAAAAACATGGAAATAAATCAAAATATAAATAGTACTTAACTCAAAATTTTTCGATTAAAATTTCCCACCCCCTCTAATGATTAGGTTTTATTTATTCTTCAAATTTTAACTGGTAAACTGTTTTTATAAAATAACGATTGTTTTATACAGAAAAAAATGGTGATACGTTTATATAAATATGAACAAAGTATGCAATCGAAAATCTTCATTTACTGAGAATAAAGTATTGCATTTAATTCGAAATTACGCAATTACTACAACTACCATCGAAACCAGCAATTTAGCGTCACGCTCTGACTATTTATAGACGGCCTTGTTGTAAACTCATTTTATAAAAGAGTAGCCATATTTAAATTCAAACAGTATTCTATAGAAATGTCACGTATCAAAAATGAAACATGTGAAAAGTTCGTTCGAATGAACGTTACGTTTGATTTAGAGCTATATTTCGCATAAGCACATAAGCCTTTTTCTTGCCCTATATAAGTTTTTTGGGTTCTTTGTAGACTTATGCCTTTTAAAAAGTGAATCACGGTATAGTTTTCAATCCACTAACGGTCGCATGGTTACAATAATTTATTGATTTTACTTGCAACAGAGTACGGGAGACGTTTTTTTTCTACCATTTTGACTCCACACTTATCGATATTCCAGAATCCAGAGTATACTAAGGTGTAATTGTTTCATATAACTACATAATTTTAAAATATCTTAAATATGTACCGATTAGAAAAAATATTTGAAAATAATTACAAGATCAAAAGAACTTTTTATATACCACGTTTTTAAATTTTCTGTTGAATCATATAAACTTGACAATTCTACGTATTAATAAAAACTTTTTATTGTACTTGATAGAAATACTGAATAAATATGATAGAATACAGAAATGTCATTTTGACATTTCATATTTATTTCTATTAATAATTAACTAATAATTCCTTACGTTATTTTTATATTGGATATGCGGCCTCGATTATATTATTATGTAGGAACATTATTTTATGCTAAGTTCAAATTAAAAACAATACTAAGCATACAGTATATATTTAGGTACTGGTTTCTTGGTGTCTGTCGACAAGTTGGCGAGCGGCCTGATCGTATGAATATTACGATAATTTCATTGAGGAGAAGGATTTTGCATGGTTTAGGATGCCATATGACAATATGGTGGATACACTTGTCTCTATACTCTCTCACGTGAATTAATCAGTTGAATCACCAGGTTCAGCAGCTCTTTTAGCTGGGTCTAACACAGTCTAAATAATTACAAGATAAAAAAAACTTTTTATATACCACGTTTTTTAATTTTCTGTTGAATCATATAAACTTGACAATTCTATGTATTAATGAATATATAATACTGAAATGTTTTTTTGACATTGCATATTGGTTTCCATAGTAACGCACGTATATGTTAATAATTTTGTTGCTAAAGATCTACCATCGTAAGTTGGCAGCCGGTCGAATTTGAAACTAAAATTGTCTATCGAGGATAAATTTGTTACAAATGCCATTTAATTTTACAACATGTTTCTCGAATTATGGATTGCATAATATTTGTACAGAAATCTACTACCAATAAAAAAATATAAATTACCATTTTTTTGTTAGTTATGGTAATATTCTCAATGTCATACTAGCGCCCTCGCTGAAATGCCAATGTATGATGGTAGATCTATAGTTCCCACTTAACAACCAATAATAGTGAGTAGTAAATATTACTTTTAACGAAATTTTCCGAAACATACAAAATATAATTAACTGAAAATGAATTCAATGTATTAAAAAAATGCATTGTCGTCGTGTTCTGATATATTCTAAAAGTTTCAAATGTCTAGCTAGTTGGGAAGTCAGTTCAAAAATTTATACTGCACAAGAAAAAATCTGTACCGGACAAAGAATACGAGGTAATAAAAACGTGGTAAAATACGACGCCCGGCAGGACTCGAACCAGTATCCACTGTATTCGCACATATGTGCTTAACCAATTGACCAAGTGCATCTTACGTAGAGATTGTGATCAGAAATAATCAGAAAAAGGCCAATTTTAAGAGAACATAAATATTCCGAAATTTTAATAATTCTCATTTCTCGAGAAAATTTTCACTAGTATTTCTGAAAGGAATTTTTGAAATTTCTGGGTAAAAAAATTTTGGCCGATATAGCTAAAAATGGGTCTTGACTTTCAATGCGAACAGAATTAAATTTACGATATAAACAGTCAACTCCATGTAAGTTACAATTTAAGATATCATTTACTAGTAGCATTAAATTTTATAATAATTAAGAAAATTACCATGTTCAGAGGAATGCCATTACCTATAGGTATTAAAATAAATTAAACACCACGAAGGCCGAGCGGCAAACGCGTCGGCTTACAATTTTGTGGATCCCAGGTTCGAATCCTGGATATTGCAAATAAATACAGATACTGTTTTTTTTCATTTGTGTTTGGAGACCTATTAGGTCGAGCAACTGGGTAACATACATTTCTCGTAAAAAATAAAAATCTGTTCATACAAACATCCACTCTGTGGAGGCCCATATTATGATCCTATTAGGATCAAACATGGTCAAATGAAAGTTTACCATACAAGCATCTACCTACTGACTTTCCCGATTAAAATAAACACCGTATGAACATAGTTTTGTTTTGTTACATAAAACCCTAAAACAAGTATTATAGAATATGACGTGTATATTATATATATATATTATATATACAAAGAAATGAGTAAGTTTACATATAAGTTTCCAAGCTTTTACTTTTGATTAATCGATATGCGTTAAGAAACTTCTGTTTTTGCATGATTAATGATAATCTACATCATAAATGTGTATTATTAAGATAACAAAAAAAATAATGCGCGGTTTTTTTCACTTTGATTGATTGATTTTGTTATTTCCTGATATTATTTAGATTTACTTAACAACATTAATTGTATATGTAACTAAACATACTAACATACTTTATATTAATACATTCTATGATACTAAGGAAGTTAAATTGAAATAATTTTGGTACAAGTTTATTTATTGGAATTATGGCGAGAACAGCGGCAATTTTCATAGTTTCATCAAAATTCATGAATTTATGAATAATAACCTAACCCAGTGGTCGGCAAACTACGGCTCGCGAGCCACATGTGGCTCTTTGGCCCCTTGGGTGTGGCTCTGCCACAAATGACCACGTAGGGCAAAAACAGTAAAAAAAAAATATAACAGTCAAAATGTCTTCGAATATAACCAACCAGCAAGTCGAAGATCTTAAATTGGTTTCAGCTTTATCAATAGCAGTTAACGAGGCATGTGACATAAATGATACAGCACAAGTTTCACGTTTTGTACGATTTATTTCATCTACAGGTCCTAAAGAAGAACTTGTAGGATTATTGCTACTCAAATATCAAACACGTGGAAAGGATATTTCAATAGCTGTAAAGAAAAACAAAATGTGAACATGTTTCACAGCACAAGTTTAGTAGTCTGCTTTGAAAGACCTGGAGAAGGAAGACATGATAATTTTTAATACCTAGAATAGTATTCCCGACTCATATGATCAGTTGAAAAGACTAAACCAAAATTTTTAACACAAATAATTCCATGAATATTATATTGAATTAGTTTTCTAGTAATTCAGAGAATAGCTCACAAAAAAATGATAATGTAACATTAATAATACGTTTACTTTATACCACAAAAATAAGTCGCCAATATTATTAAAATTTGTAAAGCGCTTTGGTTGCATAACTATTATATAATTTCATCATAATTAGGTAAGGCGCAGGTGGAAACATTGATAAAGTACATTGGCTGGATTCGGGTCGATGCTTTGAGAGGTATGAGTGCTGCTCAACGCCATATTTTTTCAGCCGTTAAAATCAATAGCCAGATTAAAATCAAATCAAAAGTCAATAATATCTTTATAAGCAAGCGAAACTGGTCCTGATCATTTACGTTAAACTATTTACGTTAATTATCGTCTTAAAAGTTTACCAAATGACACTGCGTGAATAAAACTAGGAACTTTACATTATAATATGGATGAGTTTTGTGTAAAAATTATAGTACAAAATATGTATGTCCACTATATATATGTGCTACTTAAAAAAAATACTTCTTTATTAAAAGTTATTTATAAGTAGGTACTTTTTAATTGGGTCTACAATCAGATGTGAATCTTGGTCGCCTCACGAAGAAAATTCGAACAGATTTTTGTTTTACAGAAAATGGATGTTAGCCAATTGCTCAATCAATTAGATATTTGGATTTAATCTTGAATCTTTATTTTATTGAAACCTTATGTGATAAAACTGGTGACGAATATTTTTTTATTTATATTATGCACGTAAAAATAGTTTTGTTTTTGCATAATAATCTGCATGATAAAATATATATTATTGGGGTTGCAAAAGGAAATGTTGTATTTAATATGTGTACATAAGTTTTAAATAAAAGCTATCAATTCCTGTTTACGAAACTATTCTGACCGTAAAATAACATCAAACAGATAAATCAAAGTGGAAGTGGGCCAATTTGTGTTTCACATACTAGCAATAGTTACAATATAAAAGCTGTGTGGCCCGCACAGTAACTGCCATTCTTTGTAATATATTAAAGTGCTAAACTTTCCATTTACTCTACCCCTTATATTTCGAAAACTCTTTATCAACAAATAGCCTAACGTAATAATATATTATATAACGTAGCTACCCTGTAGAATGGAAAAATCTCTACATAGACTTTGGTCACGCTTCTTGAAAATCTGTTGGGATGGGCAAAGAGCTTTTCAATACTCTCGATGTGGTTACTTTTTGCAATCTTTAGTAAATATCAATTACTAGAAAAAATACTAGTTAACCAGTGCCACCAAGAATACCATTTAGCAAAAATAATAATATTTTTTATATCATAACCTGGGCAATAAAGGGTAACAATATTCATAGCTACAGAACGCTTCGATTTGAATACCAATATACCAGACCGGACAACCTGGAGAGACTGGTGGTTTTGGGAGGCCTCCAGGGAAGGCGAAGCAGAGGAAGAGCGTCTGCGCGCTGGAAGGACCAAGTGAAAGAGCTCATTCATTCTGCCCTGAGAGAAGCGGAAGATCGAGAAGGATGGAAAGTCTTGGTTGCTCAAAGGATGGCAAAATTAAAAAGTGGTCACGATCCTCAACCATGAGTGCGTTACAACAAAGAAAAGAGATTGATAGATATTTATTTCGATCTTACGTGAGTTTGTTTGGTATTGCCTTAAATTACTTTTTTTATTTAAGCGTGTGAGCGAAATCCATATATGTGACTAAGAGCTTGTCCAGGTGACGCGTGTCTCGCCGCGATACGCCGCGAGTGCATGTATGCTCAATGAGATCACCTGTACCTCGACCGCGCGCGAGACGTAACACGCGGTGGGTACATGTGGACGGCTCAATGAGATCACATGTACCTATAATGGCCAAACCAATTAAGTGGAGCGCACATGAGAGGAGCACAACGTGAGTATTCTAATTGTGCGATCGCGCAACAAAGACGGGAACTCTTTTTCTTGCAAATGTACATATAATCATAGAGTGACAGCTTATTGTTAGCTGTGTATACCTTTGACAGATAGAGAAAAAGTGGGTGTGTTGCACTGTGTTACAGACAGACAGAGAAATTAATACAAATAATTATAATGTAAATGGCGAGCAAGGTGTCCAATAATGAACAACTTGGAGAAGAACGGTTTCTATTGAAGATCAGGCTTATTTACAATATTTGAACAGAGGCATCCAGTGTAAAAATACGAAGCTATTATTATTGATAATATACATTTAAAGTGTTTTAATTAATTGTCGTATACGTAAATATATTAATGTCAAAAATAAACTTACAATTTAAAAATAAACGTTATAAAATGTGAATTCATTAACGGATCTCATATTATTATGATTAAATAATAATATTTTATAGTTGTGTTTATCATTAAAAAAATATTTTTATTTTTCTCTGATGTAGCGAATTATGAATTAATTATTTATAGTTCTAATGTATTTTGTATTTATTTAAATGAAGCTTATAATATTAACAGTCTTTTTTAAAAGGAATAGTTGTTAGTCGTTTGCCTAACCCTAACCCATTGGGTACACATAGAAAAAAACTTAATATTACACGTAAAATTGTTTTAAGTAGGTATACATATAATTAATTTGAACTTTATTTGCAGTAGTAATTATTTTGATAAAAATATTTGAACTACCGAATATATAATACTCTTCATTTAAAAACTCATTATAAATACGCCAGATGATTTTTCTATTACTGTTTTTTAATGCCAAAATACCAATGGCAGTTGACAAAATAATAGACATATTTAACAATATGTTGAAAAAGTACTAAAATTACGTTAATATAAGGATAGTAGGTAACAAAAAAGAAAACAAACACACAAATAACGCGTGTCATTTACATATTATTATGTAAATAAGTACGAATGTGAAATTACTTCATAAGATTTATTATTGGCAAATAAAAAAAAATAACAAACAAAATACGGATGTCTTGTTTAAAGGACATCCCTAATCCCATACCCGCTGGGTCAAATCAGATTACCGGTCGAATTTGTCACAAGATAAGATGGGCCAGGCGAGGGCTTTAAGCCTGAGAAAGTGGAGGACGACCTCCAAGTCTTTTTATCTGCCCATTTTTTTTAAACGCATCGATTTTCTGGCTGAAGGACATATTATTATTATGATATAATACGTTGGCAAAGTTTCCTTTCTATCGAGATACACAACCCCTAGAGGTATTCCTAAAATTGAATTAAAAAATGAAAAAAATATATTACTGTTGAATCATTTAACCGTGATTATATTATGCAGAGATAATTTCATTCTTCTTCTTTTGGCGGCGTCTTCTATCGAAGGTTTGATATATTCTTAAAATAAATTGAGTTTAATAAGTACCTACTCAATCAATAATCAATGCAACAATTTTAAGTATACGTTGTTCAAACTTTGTTACATTAATTATTTTAGTAAAATTATTTAAGACTATACTTCAGCTGGGGCACGGTCAAAAACGATCGTGACTACGCGACGCGAAGATTGTGCAAACGACGCGTGCAGAACAAAACATAATTTGTCATAAAAATTCAACATGCGTCAATTTAATGTTATGTTTATTGTTTTATTAGTAATAATAATAATATATTCATTGACATGTTTTCTTTTTAAGTAAATGGGTAACGTTTTTTAGTCATCTTTACACGATTTAAGAATTAATTCCCCCGACGCCATCACAAAATAAATTGACGTGTTCACAGCACGACTATCGCTCTCCGATTGGCAGCAAGTCCGAAATTTCGTCGCACGTATATTTGAAAATTATTTGCCATTTCACTGACTACCGAATATTTTATGGTAATACTATCGACCGAGGGAATTTGAATTTAAATTCTAATGGATTTAAGTTTTGTAGTATTTCATTTGAATCGTCTTGTGCGACCCTGGTTTCGCCTTTCGGCATCTTCAGGCACTATATGCCCTCAACAAAAGGTAAATACACAGTGACAACGAATACAGTTAATTCTAAATTATATAATAAAATAATACAATAAAGTAGGTAAAAACTTAATCACCTAGGTATATATTAAGTTAAGGATGGATCACAATAAAAAATATAACAAACAAAAATTATGAATACCCCTCACTAATAATACAATCAATAGGCGTATACATCGTCAAAACCCTAATAATAGGTCATTAGATAATAATCAATAATTATACTACTAGGTGTAAAATCGTCAATACTGGGAAAACAATGGCAATGTATTGGGAATTTAATGGAGTTAACCAATGACATATATCAATAATAATATTATATTCTTCTTTTCTTGGTAACGTATTTTATCAAAGATTGACGTTGCAGTTTACTTATCTTTCCTGGGCAAGAGAATTTTCTTCTAACTGCGCTTTTACACCTCATTACCCTTCCCTGAATTAATATAAATTGAAATACATTACTTCTCATTAGGGTAAATATAGCCTAAATGTGCGCCTTTTCTACACAGTGAAGTTCTTGACAGTGGCTATAAGTTTTACTCCAATAATGTCTCAAATTGTATACTGATGCATGTTTTTCGTTAAGATTAATACCGAGAAGGTTATAAATACCAAATCACTCAAGTCACGAACATCATTTATGAGGTGCCGACAAGGAAAAAGAATATTTAATTATATTTTTATTTAAAACTTATTAAATGAAACACGCCGTGTAAAATAGAAGCGCAAAATGAATTTTATTTCAGCTTTTCCTTTTAAATTTAAATGGAAAACTTGAAAATCTTACGATAAAAGTAGATAAACACATTTGTTTTTTCTCCGCAAAACAAAGCATCGCCTATAAACGAATTCGACGTTAATTTTAACAGGGTCGCAATCGGAATTAATAAAATTTTCCCCCCTTAAAAAGTGGGCGCAGGGGATGAAGCGTTAACCGGTCTTTACCGACCCCCATTACATTTTCTTCTCACAATCCCCTTTCCCCGTGCCGGAAATGTCGGCTAATGCCCTGAACTTAGCGTCCTTGCAGGGGATGTGAAATTGTTTTTGATCTCAGGACAGAGAGGTCTAAGGGACATCTTCAATAATGGGATGGTAGTTTATTTTTAATCTTTTTATTTCTCTTACACAAAAAATGGTATCACTAGGTCGAGAAACGTCCAGATAAGGCTAAAATGAAAGATATTAATACTATCGACCCAAGGTACTTGATGGAATTTGAATTTAGATTCTATTGGATTTAAGTTTTATAACTATTCCATTTGAGTCGTTTTTTGTAACCCGGGTTTTGCTTTTCGGCATCTTCAGGCGCACAAAACCATGTATTTTTTCAAAATATTTCTTCACTACTAGGTGCAATAATCGTCAAACTGGTACGTAGCTGCAAAAGAGTTATTTGATTCATTGCACATTACTTGCATACATACCTCATGGGCAGATTTTTACAGCTACAATGACTGGTGGGCATGCTTACCAACTAGCCATTGCAACATGTCGCATTCACAAGTCTAATAGATTTAACAAACAAACCCGGTCCATACTAGAACAAACAATAGCAGTATGTTTATGGTTACAATACAGTTTTTTTGACAACATTACCGTTTTGGTAATCTGATCTGTCGATTTGGTCTATTATAACCCAAAAACTACTGCATCGATAAAGATAAAATTTGCACAACGTATATACCTACTACATTATTGGTGTGTACCGATTTACTAAAGTTTCGTTTCGATATCTTAAAACATTTTAAAGTGACAAGATAAATCTAATCGAAAATAAAGCACTTGCAAAAATTCATCACAAGTAGGTAAAGTTATCAGACAACAACGATGCAGTGATTAGGTGAAGTTCGGATAGATGTCCACGAGGTCAGATTTAACTGTAGTCTCATTGATTTTAAAAAATCTGATTTTTATATTATCTTCATTCTATAATAATAATATGTCAGTCAATTTTCTATTTCCGTATGTCATGCGGATCAAGTTGTGAGCTATCGCGAATTTTAAATCCTTAAAGTATTTCTCTAAGATTTTTCCAATTAACTATTAACAATCAACGAATAATTCACAAGATTAAAGAATTTCACATTCTAATTATTGAACATACATAATTATATTGAAAACACTTCTGAGAAAATATATTATAACCAATAGAAAAAATCTTTTTGAAAAAAGTAAAACACTTTTCAGGATATATAACCGATCTCCAATAGTAACTCAATTTGGAAAGCGCCTCAGTGGATATTAAAAGCCATTAGTTAAAGTTTGTCACAATTAAGTATGACTCCTTTAGCACAGAGGTATATGTGCGTGGGTACGAGACCCGAGAGATGCAGGTTCGATTCCTGCGGGGTCTCTAACTTTTTTCAAAAAAAATTCTATTGGTTATAATATATAGACACTAATTCGAAAAAATGACATATTGAGCTAGTTATACCAAAATGTTCCTTATTTCAAACATTACATTCTGGAAATCTTCTTAATAAATAAACAGTCTTTATTTTAAAGTCATCCTTTTTACGATTACTTAATAAACTCACATGATAGACCATGGGTGGCCAACCCGCGGCCCGCGGGCCACATGTGGCCCGCTGGATGTCAATTTGTGGCCCGTGGAGGAGTGAGAAAATAAAAATAATATCAAATGCTGCCGCTAGATGTGCTAATTTCGCAAATTGAGATTCGATATTGGCTGAAGATTTTTAAAAGCACCGTGTGCTTTTTGCTGCATTTGCAACGCCATTCTCCGTAGACGTGAATTTATTACCGAGAAATTTACAAATGGAACATTGCGAAAGAAGAAATTCCATCAGGTCGGTTTGGAAGAGTTTTACAAAACATATTTGGACAAGGAAAAATATCCTGCATTTTACAAACATGCTTTTAATGATGACTTCGCTATTTGGAAACACTTACACGTGTGAACAGCTTTTTAGTCGGATGAAGCATATCAAATCCCGAGTGAGAACACGAATTACTGATATGCATTTGGAAAACTGTTTGCGTGTAGGAACAACCTCACTCGATATCGATATTGACGCACTTAGTTCTGCCACACAAAATCAAACCTCTCACTAAATTTATTATATTATATTATTTTCTTTATTTTTTTTTTTTTTTAAGTCTAATCTAATAAATATGTTTGATCCTCTTTTTTGTTTTATTTAATTAATATATATAATTTATATTACTTTTTTTGTTTTGTATAATAAAAAAAATCGGTTGTGCGGCCCGGTAGGAAATCTCATTTTTAGAATCTGGCCCGGCTGCTGAAAAGGTTGGCCACCCATGTGATAGACCATTTCAAACATTTTAACAACTTCAAAGTCAAATTACTCAAAACTAGTATTCTCCAGTTAGTGTGTTCTGCCAGAACAGAGGCGATATTTTGTCAGAAGTGTTTTCAAAATTATGTATACCTATATATTTCTGGCTGTGCAAAGTAATTTTTTTCAAATAATAAAATATATTTTGTAGTTCGGAAATTATATTTTCCGTGTATCGACAATATCACAATTATTTATTAAATTCCTTCCAAACAGCGAAGGAATAATGAAACATTCACAATTGGAAATGTTAAATTTTCGTTTTTATACATATAAGTACAGCGTCTCTTTAGAAGTTTGGGTAGATTTTCATATTGCGTTACTCCTGGGAATGTCGTCTGCCCACGCATTCGGCGAGATCGATACAAAAATTTCAACGCGCGAGTTTCACTCCGATACTCTTGTGCGTAGCATATTATTATAATCTGACCCGTGACCCTTAAATAATGTTCGACTGAAAAGTTTTCCATGTAATGTAATGAAAATGTAAAAACAAGTTCACTTAAACCAATAAATAGCTCTAGCAAATAATGTAATAGTGGACTATAGCACCTATCTATCATAGAGACTGATAAAGTACTGCAGTGAATTAAAAATACCTATTTGCCTTTTGATCAGTGCTTTGACTATTTACATAACTCTTCTAGTTAATCTATACCCTATCTAAATAGTTAAAGCATAATAATATTATTAATACTAATGGATGAGGATTTAGGTATGTATAGGTGTGTATATACATATATATTATATTAGGTGAGTTTAAATATATTATATTAGGCGAGTTTATGTGTATAGTTTTTAAAAAAAAATGTTATAAAAAAGTAGTTATGTACCATGTAAGAGTATTATTAAAGACTAATATCTCATTAGTTAACTCCATAAATTATTTTTCTTAGAATGGACGATTTACACCTCTTGAGTGTAGTATTTTTATTGTTTATAAAGAATAATGATCTATTATTAGGTTTTGACGATCGTGTGTATTGTTATTAATAAGATAGGGTTTTTACTAATTAGGTTTTTTACTGTCATTTCAACTATTCATAATTTGTTTATTGTATTTTTTATGACCTTTGACTTGATAGGTAGGTAATGGAGTTTTTACCTACTTTATTGTATTGATTTATTATATAAGATAGAGTTAAGAGTGTTCGTTTTCAGTGTGTGTTTACTTTTTGTGAGTATACACGGCACCTGAAGATGCCGAAAGACGAAACCCGGATCGAAAAAAACGACTTAAATGGAATAGTACAGAGCTTGATTCCATTAGAATAATAATATTATTGTTATATCACGGTTTAGCCCAGGCTGCTATAATTATCCCAAATCAGTAATTGACGACATTATCTTCTTAAAATTCGTCATTGGATTCTATAATTTGACAATTGTAAATCATATAATTAACATTAAAGCTTACATTGACTGTTTGCGTATCATAAATAGGACACTGAACAGATCTATTATTGCTCCGGTAGTTCCCACGGATAATGGTCATCATAATCATATTTGGAACGTTTAAAAGCAGGTGTTTATCAGAAACATAGTAAAATATAGTTTTTATGATGTGATAATTCCAATTGTAGTATAAAATATTTATTGCTTAAGGGATGTCTTACTATTATTGATTTTGAAACATTCCTTATGCAATAATGTAACAATAATTTTATATTACTGTAGGAATTTTGCTATTTTACAACGTTTTTCTTACCTCGTATTCTTATTTGTCCGGTGGTTCTTTGTCCGGTACAAATCTTGCAGTCGATTTTTAACTGACTTCCCGACTAGCTAGACATTTGAAACTTTTAGAATATATCAGAACACGATGCCAATGCATTTTTAATACTTTTAGCTATCTTTAAGTAGAATTGAATTCATTTTCACTTAATTTTGTGTTGTATGAAAAGTTATTTCGACACCATTATTGGTTGCTAGGGGTCTGGAGTCCTAGCAACTAAATTATTAATATATATGTGCGTTATTATAGAAATCAATATGATATTTCAGTATTATTTCTATCAAGGACAATTTTTTTATCGTTTAAGCTAGTCAAGTCAAGTTTATATGATTCAACAGATAATTTAAAAACGTTGTATTTAAAAAGTTCTTTTTATCTTGTAATTATTTTTAAACTAACACAATAAA
Organism: Rhyacophila brunnea; assembly: GCF_057557595.1. NCBI lineage: Eukaryota > Metazoa > Arthropoda > Insecta > Trichoptera > Rhyacophilidae > Rhyacophila > Rhyacophila brunnea. The sequence goes on along the minus strand of NW_028232882.1, from coordinate 1,214,126 downwards.
TGTTAACTTAGTCTATTCAGTGTTATTATTCTCTAAAGGGTAGGTATCTCTTGAATATTGATTTAAAAACATTCCTTACAATATTACTGTGGGAATTTGATTAATTCTTAACTTACTTATGGATTTATTAAATATATCTAATATTATTTTAGAACAATATACACTACAATATTATATAGTTTTTTTAGTCCTCTTCAATACAGTGGCAGTTTTCTACGAAGCAGCTGAGGCGTCTGCTACGTTAAAAAGTTCCGAAGTCTTGAAAATATTTCAACAACTTACTATTTGTCACAACTTTGAATGTAAAAAAATATCATATCAGCATTACAAATGCCATGTATTTAACACTCAGTGGTAATTTATCGTATAGTCAACGGTTGTAGATTTTAGTGGACTGTGTGAATAGGGTTAGGTTTAGTTTAAGGTGGGAGTTTAATCTCACAGATGATATCTATGGATGATGAGAATCTCACAGTAAGCACAAACTTATATACGGTTTTCAGAAGAGTATTAAAAAGATAACATTAGTGATATTGGTATGATTTTTTACATTTCTGTGATAAATATTTATATTTTAAGATGTCGGTATTTTTTAATGTAAAAAGCGCCTTCTTTCATCTGCTTTATGAAAATCTGCCACTGCCTAGAATGTCTATTGAAAAAAACATACTGGATATCATGAGGAAGTAGCATCCAAATAAATTATCAAGAGAGTCGAAGATTTATTTTGGCAGTTTATTGAAAGCTTTTTAAATAACTGAAGAATTGCATAATGGTCGGGTAGATTTTGTAAAACAACATTTTTCTCTGACTACCAAATCAACCATATATATTTAGAAAAAAAACGTTCCAGAACTGCCATCAAGTGCTTTAATACTAAAATATTATGACAGGTCTCTTCCTGTTAGGTATAGTTAAAGTCATTGGGCACAACTAGAGTTGGGTTTCGGGAATTTCCCGACGGGAATTCTCGAGAAATTTTCAAAATCCTCTATCCCGAATCTCGAGAATTAAAATTTTTAACAATTTGGGAAATCCCGGATCTCGAGAATCTTTTCTCGGGATTTGGGATTTCCTTATTATTGAATATTTATTGAAAAAAAACGACTTTTCTATATGAAAAAAGTGGACAGAAAATACATAACGTTCAAAAACTGATCGGAGCACAGCCAACGTCGAATCAAAATGAGCGCAATTTTTCAACATCAGGGAATTTTGTATCTCAAAAGCGTACGCGATTGTCAGACGCAGCCATTGACAATCAGTGTTTTTTGAAATTCTATTTTAATAAGTAATGTTTTGAAATATTTTTGTTTTCCTACTTCTATTTTGTTTGTCTTCAAAAAAAACATATTTTTGTCTGTTTTTACACTGATTTTAGGATTTTTATAGGTTTTTTTTTTAATTTCTTCGATATCTCGAGAATTCTTTTCTGGAAATCCCGAATCTCGAGATTGCATTTTCTCGGGAAATACCCAACTCTAGGCACAACTAATAATGTAAATTGCGGCGTAAATGTTGTAAGTAAATGGCAAGGGCGGATTCTTGTGGCCCCATCCAAGACAAAGCACACTGTACGTACATCGCATACCGCGACCATTTCAATAATTTTAATGGCCAGCCGAGAACTATTCGTAAATGCCTCGTGGTAGCGCGTATATTCATAGTATGGACAGTAGAAACGATTGCTTAAAGCTCAAGTTGACTTGGAAAATCTATTTTACATAATTAAGAGCTTCCTAAAGAAAATAACTTAATAAAATTTCTACAAATAGTGCAGTTTGATATTTATTATTCCATCCATAGGATCTTTTTGTGCATTCTTGTTTAAATTTAAGAAAACTAAAAGCTAATATTTGTAATTAAATTATTGCTTGTACTGCAACAACACAATTGTGCGAGTCAAGGTTTTCAATTCTCACTAGGTATAATAAAAACCAAGGAAGGTAACTTAAAACCTATTTAATAATTCAACATAATAATAATAATATTAATGTTATTATTCTTTATAATTTTTCAAAATGTATTCAAAACGAAGTCCATATTAATAAGATTTAATGTTCATATTTTATATATTATTTCTAACTATATTCTTACATTAACCCTAAGATCCCTCGCAAATGAGCAATGTAAAAACTAGTTTTCTATTTGCAGTAAACGCTATAGGTTCACGAGTTTTTCAATCAGTCAATTATTAACAGAGTGACTCAAAATTCAGTGAGTGCTTGGCCCACTTTCGACTACGCATAGTGTTTCTTGAAAAACCGTAAACAAGCCGGTACACGTTGAATTCTCACTTCGCACAGTTCCGCCATTCCAACCTACCCTGTCTATACAGTCCACTCAAAATCAACGGCTTACGTACTGGGTTTTTATTATTTATTTAAAATTTACAATTTATTTAATTGTAGTATTATTTTAATAATCTTTTTATGACTACACAACCGAAACTCGTCAAAACATGACGTATGTCGCGTCAGGCCATAGACGAGTTAACTCATGCGTTCTCGTAAACGTTATAACTTCTAAATAAACTCTTTGTGTATATTTCCTTAACAATATTTATCATTTTAGTGTAGAAATATTCACGATAAACATGTTTATTTGATAAGTTTTCACAAATATTTATCATTCTGTTTTATTTCATATTTTTAAGGGATTTATTTTATTCTAAAAATAGCCGACCTACAAGAAAAAATTGGCTGGTAGTGAAAAGGTTAAATATATATATAATATAATGAGTATATAGATTAAATTAATTCAAAAGGATTAAGACGATATTTTTAAGGAAACGGTAAATAAGAATTCTATAATAGTGAGATAAAGCGTACCAAGTTTTAATGCAAATTAGAGATCCAACGTTAACATCTGTGTCATCTGAATAGTTTTCTATGAGTATAAACTACGTTATTCCGTTTACGATTGGGATAGTATTACACAAGAGGTACACTAATACTTTGAGATATCATTCCGGAGCAGAGTTTCCTCGCGCTGGCAGTAATCAAAGAGGTCGTAAAAAGGTATCGTAAACTTCGTTGCATTAAAAACGAGTTAGTGGAAATGCACTCGGAGAAAAGTCAGACATAAGTACAACTTGGGACGCAGTGGAGATAACAAACATACCTATGTAATGCATCAGTCGCTTAACTCTACTGGGCTCTACATCTTACGTTGAACATCGCAAAGATATTACGTAATTTCCTATAGATTATATATTATGTTTGAGACTTTCAGGGTTGTTTGTTATCGCGACCATGTGTTCTTCATCCTTATTTCCTCGACAGATCTTCCCTTTCAACATACTTAGAACGCGATGCAGAACCATATTTAGGCGCATAAGTCCTTAAGATGGGCACTTTAAAGGGCCGATTTCGACGACTTTAAGTTCAGTGAGAAAAACATATATAATTCTTATTAAAACGCCTACGTGGAAACGATAAAGAATATGTAATGTGTTTTAATTATTAGAACAGCTGCTTAAGGGCGGACGTGCTCAGCGTAGGTCAAAATGGAGCTTTTATTGCATTTTCAAACCATTATCCTGGACATTCCTTAAACGTTTCAGATAATCTATTTATATAATTTTGAAGCCTTATTATCATTTATATTTATTTTAAACATTTGCACTTTAAACACTGCATAAAGTATTTTTATTACATAAAATAGTATTCTTTTAAACCTCTCGCTCTAATATTTTAGAATATAGTCATATTTCAGTACATAAATGTGCAGTGGTGTTTATGACGAGATAATATTAGTAAAATATTTACGATAAAAAATTATATTGATAAATGTTTAAAATAAATATAAAGGATAATAAGGCTTCAAAATTATATAAATAGATTATCTACAACGTTTAAGGTATGTCCAGGATCATGCTTTGAAAATAGAACAAAGGCTCCATTTTGACCTACGCTGAGCATGCCCCCCCTTAACGTTAACGGTTCTGCATCGTGCTCTTAGAAAGCCATTCACATTCATATTATATAATACACATCAATACATTATTTCTTGATTACCTCTCGAACTACATATAACTTTTTCTGTGTTCGATCTTTTCACGGGTTTTCCATGGTCTGTAAATCAGTATAAACTTGAATGGTCTAATGGTGTAAAAAATAATATTAAATTAAAAAAACGTCTGGATTTACTTGTAACGATATTATTTTTAACTAAATCGGTACATTAGAGATAGTTTTTGGGTCAGTTTCATACATTTGGGCTGCATTTTTTTAAACATATTTGGGTCCTCCCGAGAACAGATTATCATTATGATTTTGCATTATTATTTGATAGGAAAAGTATTGATTATTGAGAATAAATAATATAATAAGTAAAATCAATATTATTAAAAATATATTTGGTTCAACACTCTAACCGCTAGCGGATATTGCTTCGTCAAAGGTAGATGATTAAATTGTTCTGAACTAACTTAATAACTTAAGAATCTATTGAGTATTCGTTGTATTTGGGTACTCAACTGAGGAAAGTAGAATGGATATAACTGGTACATATAGACGTATTCTATTTATGTTTTCAATGTTATTTATTCCCAGTATGACTTGTAAATTTAATATTAAAGATTTTGTTCGGAAATGATTAATTATTCGGCAATCCGGAAGCGGACGCCAACCATGTTAATGCAACCTTGCGAAATGAAATACAATCTGAAAGCTTTTGTTCCCAATGAAAAAATAATTACTTATTTTCAAAGCACTAAAAGTTATTACGGATAAAAATATCTGAATCATTAAAACTTTTAAGATTTCCTTAAAATAGAAGACACATAAAATCCGTTTTCTTTTCAAAATCTCACGATGGCATGCTTAATGGATTGATCGTCTTTGTCTATAAATACATCATGGGTTCAAACTTACGGATGATCCAAAAATATATAGTATTATTTATATTTTAACTATTTTTGGTATTTGATTCAGTACAATGACTCAATGCATTGAGCGTGGATGTTCATATTCGATGCATGGTAGAGTTTTGAAATAAGATACTAATATCCATGGCCCCCATATCCTGAACCGGGCTCCCATGCTAGGATCATTGGCGAGCTTTCGTACCTATCTCTAAGGCATAAAGCCCACCAAAAAAGCGCTCGATGCGCTCACTACTGAGTAGGCCCCCTCCCACCCCCGCATTACCCTTCACCTATGTAATAAGGGGCCCAAGAAGCACAAAATAATTATTATTATCAGCGTCTCTCATAACAAAGCAATGAAAATATTATATTATTTCGGGGCTTGTAATTAATATTCACGATGACATTATTCTACCAGCGAAATATCGGATACGCAATAAAATTAAACAATGAGTTCTCTGTTATTAAATAATGGCTTCTCGCCCGTCGATCGACGACGCTTCCAGAGCGTGATTTTGCTCGCCGTGTTCAGTGAATGGACGTATTGCCGAGAAGCCAAAAAACGATGACTCATGGGGCAGGCGGGCATAATGCGTCGTCAAATCCAGTGTGCGCTGGCGTATTTGATTACGTTGTATTTTCGATGATTTACGCGCCACTTGTGAAATTTTGCGCGAGAGCCCCACTTGCTGCGTTAAGTGGGTTTTACGCCTTAGGATAAAGGCAGTGAGATGCTCTACAGTAGCATTTACCAAATGGTTTACGCGGTAAAATTAATGTGTATATTTAGTGTTTTTTGTTGTATATTTTAATACATCCATTTGAATTAAGGAGTTGTCGAGTGTCGATACACAATTAAATATTTTATCGTACAACAATATAATTTTAAGTAATAACATTATTAGGCAACTTTTTTTACTATTTAAGCAAATTTGTGCTGTGTATTCACTTATCTGGTCAACTGGCTACGCCGGGCCCCTCCTGAGTCCGGGCCCCCAGGCTAGAGCACTGTCAGCCCCCCCTTGTGGGGGCCATGCTTATATCATATAGTAGAGTGAGAGGAGAAAACATTATTTTAATCGTTTCACTTACTTTGGGAAACACATGTCTAAATAAAACATAAAAATAACCGAAATACAAGGGAATAATAGAGGGAGGTGGGTAATTAAATTAGAAATACAGTCATATCGTATAACTTATATAAAATTCTGGTAGGTGCTCGAAAGTATCAAGTTGTAGGTAGTCAACTATCAAATATATGTTAATATTAATACTATCGACTGAAGGTACTTTAAATTCTAATGGATTCAAGCTCAGTATTATTCCATTTAAGTCGTTTTTTGCGAACCGGGTTTCGCCTTTCGGCATCTTCAGGCGCCGTGTACAATCACCAAAAGTAAACACACACCGACAACGAACTCTCTTTACTATAGCTTATATAATAAATCAATACAATAAAGTATGTAAAAACTCCATTACCTACCTATCAAGTCAAAGGTTACAAAAAATACAATAAACAAATTATGAATAGTTGAAGTGTCTGTAAAAAACATAATTAGTAAAAACCCTATCTTATTAGTTATTAATTACAATACACTCGATAGCATATTATTATAAATCGTCAAAACATAATAATTCATCATTATTCTTTATGAACAATTAAAATACTACACTCAAGAGGTGTAAATCGTCAATTCTAAGAAAAATAATTAATGTGGTTAACTAATGAGATATTAGTCTCTAATAATACTTTTACATGGTACCTACTTTTTTATAACATTAAATATTTTAATAGTAATACTTAAATAATTTTAATAACATTATTATATGTTAATAGTGTTGACGTTGTGTACGACCTTTATTATTGATACCACTCAATATCAAAATACTATTCTCAATAAATTTAATAAAATTGAAAGATTACTGTTTGCAATTGCTTTTTTATCTCAATGCTATACGACCTATCTGTTTGCGGCTGTAAACTTACTTTGCTACGGCGAAATATAATACACGCAATTTACGTGTAACCATTTCTATAAACTGGACAAAAGAAATATCTAAATTATGAAAATTATTCTTTTGTAAATAAATTACAGTTTCTAATGTGTCAATTTTATCGTTTCTCTGCAGCACTCAATAGAAAATCTTCGTAATACCGAAATATTCTGTGTACCTACGCGCTCTCGTGTAAGTTAGCGACTGTACCTACATAAGAGAATTTGTTAGACATTCTCCAAGAGTGCCTCTTCAATAATAACAACATATCGATTATATTACTTTGTACAGAACATGCTTTTTGTGATGTTTTTGGAGCTCAGTATCTTTAAGTTCAAGAAATTAATATATTTGTGTCGCTACATTTCAAAATCAGCCAAGTCTACCTTTAGGTATTTTTGACTTTTTTGTGAATTATTGAAGAACTATTGCTTTCTAACATTTCTGCGTTATCAAAATGTGGAATTTATTAATTTTAAATATTATATACTCGAAATAATATAAACTTTCACCTTTGTGACTGTGTATTTGAGAAAACCAAAAGCTGTTTTTCACCTATTCATCTATTATGGACTTGGCTGATTTTGAAATCTAGCAACACATTTTTATGCGAATAAATCAGATTTTTTACTTTAAAGCTAAGTGACGATATATAATATTGATGAGTTGACAAAATATTGACAATAGTTGATATTTTTATTTATTTATTTTAAAAAGACACATTGCTTAAATAAGAATTTATAAATGCAAGATGTTCACAACATGGCATTTAGAACAAAAAGTACATGTAAATCAAATTATTAGAAAAAAATGAACAAAAAAATATTTTTATAGCAAAAGAAATAAAATTTAAAAAAAAGAATAATTCAAGAAAAATAACAATAAAATAGAATTTAAAAAACGCAATACATAGCGCATCACTAAGAATGTCTACATCTCTAGGGAGTGCATTGACCAGTCGCACAGCCCTCGCTATTGGTGCCTGGTAAGCCTGACATGAAGAAACTCTTTTCAATAGGTCATGGTTGTGACCATGAATGTAATTGACTAGTGTATAGAAATTCAATTTTTCCAGAATATCGGGATTGGAAACTATACCACGTGAGAGCAGGGAAATATGCTTTAAGAGCAGAAGTGACCTACGAGCTTTGAGAGAATGAAAGACGAGCATGCCTTGAAGAAAGCTACTCGAACAATATTCGTTTGAGGAACTTTCAAAAGAAAAATATTTATATACATTAAAATAAAGATGTCGAAGAAATTTCTTCTTAACATGCTCTAAAACAAGCTTATAGGAATCCTCATAAGGACTCCAGATAATGGGCCAATATTGAATTGAATAAACTCCAACTTAAAATTCCGTATTCATACTTGATAAAGCTCATCATGTGAAGAAACGTGTCCGGTGAACGTTGAAATTTGTACGTATGCAGTTCACAGTATCACACTTCACCTTGAAATGTTGTATCGGAAATATATGGCCGTATAATAAAGACCGTCCCATCTCTTTGGGTCGTATAGTACTGACATAAAAGTCATGTCTAAATAAAACACGGTTCTTATCGGTTTACATTTTACAGGAAACCAGCAGCAAACAAATTTTGAAAAAAGCCGATGTACTAGATTATTTGTTACGTTAGGTTAGGTTAGGTTTTCATTCTTGAATTCATTAATTTTGCCAAAATCAGCTATGAAAATTGAATTAATGTTTATATTGAATCTAATACAATTGGAACCGTATAGTAAACGGTCATATTCTCTTTCCGATAAGAAAGCTCACGGCGAACTGTGCCACGGTGAAATGTTTTAATTTTTCGCCGTGAGATTTCTTATCGGAAAGAGATGGCCGTATACTATACGGTCTCCAATTTTATTAGATTCTATATATGAACACGTAATTCAATTTTCATATCTGATTTTGGCAAAATTCATGAATTCAAGAATGAAAACCTAACCGATATACTTACTGGATTATTATCCTGTATATCGGCTATTTTGAAAATTTGTTTGCTGCTGGCTTCCCTTAAATTGTAAGCCGACAAGAACCGTGTTTTATTTAGATATACATTTAATGTCAGTACTATACGACCCAAAGAGGTTGGACGGTCTTTAATATACGGCCATATATTTCCGATACGACATTTCACAGTAAAGTGTGATACGGCTAACTGCATAAGTAGAAGTTTCCGGATACGCACCAAACCATACCTAGTGAGCTACTGGTAGCTTGTGTATAATTTAATCATTGGAGTGCCATGTTTTTCAGATTCATTTTTTAAAAAAAAACCCGTTTTCAACATAGAATAAGTTGTTTCTACGACATTTTTGAATGTGCCAAATAGTGTTGACTGCAACGCATCCTAGCAATAAAGGCTTAACGTACTAAATTCCTTAGTAACCTATCGTCTGTCGGGTAGGGTAAAGAACACAACCGGAGCACCGCACACGTCGGACGTGCGCATCCTTACTTCGCCCCATTTAAGCCAGGCCGACCTCCATCCGAGGGGGCGAATAAAAGGCTCGATGTTCTCACTGCTGACCTGGCGACAGGGATGCCGGAGTTGTATAACTCGAGTAAGGGTTAACTATTTCTTTTATTCAACGAATAATTCACAAGATTTAAGAATGTACCATTCTGATTATTGAACATACATAATTTTGAAAAACACTTATATATTATAACCAATAGAAAAATCTTTTTGAAAAAAGTAAGCCACCCCGGCAGGGAATCGAACCCTGCATCTCCTGGGTTTACCCCCATCCATTGCATTTACCTCTATGCTACAAGGCGACGTACTAATTTTAACTATTGGCCTTTTTAATACCTACTCATCAGCGTTCTTCTAAATCAAGCTACTTTGGCAATCGATTTTTGTTTATTAAATCAAAGTAGATACCTATTACTTCAATTACTAACCAACATCGTGGATTTCTCCAATATTGTTTATGATGTAACTTACTTGAACTTGCTAATAATTTATAATTAACTATTTCTTTTATTCATTTAATGATTTTTTCTATTGGTTCGTTCTATTGGTTTCTATGTTCGAGTAAGGGTGTTTTTTTTAATTCTACGTATCGAATAATGTTATTAACGTGATCTGAAGCCGAATAATTCTGATCGCTGGTTTCACGAGACCCTTAGTAAATGTAGATTCTTTCACGACACCTTATAGGTAATATTATGTTTTCTGAGCCAATTAATAATTTTCCCATGAGAATCGGATTCAAGTTTTTTTAAGTTTTCCCAGCTACCAATTGAAAATATCTAGTCGGAAAAGCCTCATAAATATATATAGCAGTATTATGTTGGGCGGGTTAAAGTTAACTTTAATTAATTAATATCTATAATAAAGAAATTAACTAAAAGTCATGCAGTTGAAGGGTTTCTTAAAATTCGTTAATATTAATGATTTAATCTCTTATTTTTTACTACGTTTTTATTAACTCGTATTCTTGTTTGTCCGGTGGTTTTTTATCCAGTACGAATCTTGCAATCGATTTTCAACTAACTTCCCGAATAGCTAGACATTTGAAACTTTTAGAATATATCAGAACATGATGCCAATGCATTCTTTTAATACTTGTAGTTTTAAAGCAGAATTGAATTCATTTTCAGTGAATTCTGTTTTGTATGGAAAGTTATTTCAGAAAAATCCGTAAAAATTAGAAGACTATTATTGGTTGCTAAGGGTGTGGTCATAGCAACTAAATTATTAATATATATACAAAATGAAATGTCAAAATGACATTTCAGTATTCTATATTTGTATGTTTGTTTTTTTATTTACTTCATAATATCAAGTACAAGTTTGAGCATATTGAGCATAATAATTCAACAGAAAATTTAAAAACGTTGTATATAAAAAGTTTTTTTTATCTTGTTAGTTTAAAAAAATATTTTTTATTCAACGAATAATTTACAAGATTTAAGAATGGATCATTCTTTATTGAACATACATAATTCAGAAACATCTCTCTTTTTAAAAATATGGTGCCCGTCGAGAAAATAATGTTACGTTTTTTAAATCTTGTGTATTATTCATTGAATTGGTTTATGATTAGTTTATGAAATAAATCTAATGGATGCAGTGCTAAAATAAAGGAATATTATCTTAAATAAGGGACAAATAGTAACCGAAGAATCTGAATCATACGAATCTAGTATTATGATCGTACATCAGCGCATTGATTTTTTTTTATAGAATATTCGAATAACACGAATCTAGTCTACCTACAACTAGAGACAGTCTTATGATTTGTTTTTATATTAGGTACAATACTCAATAGCGATATTTTTTTTGTTGGTTCAGCAATCCGATGTAAATCTTGGCTGCATTTCTGAAGGGTATTTTTACGATAAATAGTCGTTAGAACCTTATTCAAATAATGAGACTCAATTAAAACACGCATCTGAATCTACCAAGTGAATCCCTCATTATGCTTAGTGTAAGTTAAATTGATAGCTATTGATTTTTTTGGAAGTCGGCGCATTGAAATATGACTTTTTGTTATTTTCCCTTATTATATACTTTTTTAAATAACAAATGACAAGTTTTTTATTTGTTCTTAGTAATAGAACTACATAGTTATTACTAACATACCATTGGTAATACCAATTAGGAAGGCGATAACTATGTTTAATCAAATCGCTTCCGATATTTATATATTCCACTTATGTGAGATGAGTGTTGGTGGACGTTATTTTAAAAGTTTTTTTAATGTAGGGATTACTTAGTTTACTCAGTGTGCTTCCATGTACTTTTTTATTTAAATATTATCAACATTTAATTTTCTTTCTTATTTTTGTCATATCGTGAATGCTTTACATATCTAATTTTTCATGTTCAATATAATATGTTAAATAAATGTATTTAAAACATTATAAAAACAAATTATACAGTATGTATCTAATCCGCGTCATCTACTTACGATCAGGTACGGTTTATTTACCTTTTTCGCAAAAATCTCTGTAATATAATAGCATTATACCATATATTAAATGAAATATTTTTCGTGAAAAACAGGGTTCGGGCTAACTTTAGTCGAAAGTATTTCATTGCGATAAAAATACAATTACAACATAATAAATCCCCCTCAATTGGATGTCATACATCATAAAAAGTAGCTCCAGTCCTTTGATCTTTGTGTTTTCTTTTTCGTCGCAAAAATCTGGTAACCCTACTTAACCCTTTTAGCGCTAGCCCTCGACGTGGCCGGAGCGCCGCCATGAATATTAACCCTTTCGAGGCGAGCGCGTTGAAACGCCGCGCGGCCAAAATCTGACATTTTTACCCTCATGGTCTTATATTTATAACAGGGACTCATTTTCTAGATGTCGCCATAGATTGGGAGAGAGGAAAGCACGTATTTTTGTGTTTTACTTGGCTTTTGAGTCTTTTAAAATTGAGATTTTATCGAGAATCGGGTATATGCCGAGGTTAACATTTTTGCCTTTAAATCTTCACTATCAACCATCTTTAATAGGCACACTATAATATGTAATACTTTCGAACAAGGACATCTTAATATGAACAACTTTATTATAACAAAATTTGTATAAAGACTACCAGAGCCCCTAAGCAAGACATAGTTTCACTATTTTTATAACAACTCTATTGCGCTATTTTTATCCCTAATATATCATCCGCTTATATCATACTGTAACGGTGTATGATAAGGATTTTACGATTTAGGAAGAGCTTGTGTTTTTCGAATTCTCGAGATTTGGCAATAATTAAGGTATATTTGATTCTCGAGAATTTGAGTTTTATTTTTTGTTTTCCAGATATTCTTATTATCTTTCTTAAGACTTATTGTATAACGCAGTTTTTTTTACTATATTCGATCCAAAGAATATCATTATTATGGGCCTCCATAGAGTAGAGTGGGTAAATATTAACAGATTTTTTTTTTGATTCAGGATTCGAATCTGGGATCCACAGCATTTTAATCTCACGTTTTAGCCGCTCACCCGTCGTGGGCGTTGTCTTACGCATATTTATTATGAATGAATTTTTCTAAAGCATTATTTTTTTATCGTCCAAAATAACAGTTTTTAACAATTTTTTTAGCTGTCTTTCCCGTGTCTTTAATTACCGTTTTTTATATATTTCTTTTTTGTTGTCCAACCCAAAGTAAAGAACTCTTTTAAAAAAAAATATGAGTCAAATTTGGAAGCTATTTTAAGGTTTATTTATCGTTTTGTATCAATATCTTGCTAGTCTCAACGAATTGAAAATTCGATGTACATAATATGTGATGAAAATCTCATTTACAATTAGTTCCTCCCTATCTCGAAATTTCATATTTTTAAAAATCATAGTATTTGATGAAAAGGGGAATTTCTTGAAGATTCTCTAGAAAAGAGTTCGCCTTATTTTCATGAAAAATTTGATACTAAAGATTGTATGATAGAATATATCCTTTGAGACATTTGTGAGGATTATGATTACTCCTATATATGTATTGTGAGATTCCTTCAACGACAGCCTTCTTTAGCTCTCCCATATTATCTGAAAGTAAGCCATGTATCAGTATGTTACAGGTATTTACGTGCGTAACATGTAGAAAATTCTTACGGAATTAAAAAATAAATAAAAACAAGTAAATTGGAGGTAGGCAACTTTGCAACAAATGCCCCCAAATACAGTCGCTGAAATATTCACATGGAGTTAATAATAAATTTATGCGCCGCAGTAAAAGTGAGAAGGCAGTTATTTCGGCAAGATCCCGGATCCGCATGTGAAGATAAACATTAAAGCGCCGAGCTTTATAATTATGCCAGTGATTACTTTTAGGCAGTGGGTACATTTAATTTATTCGCCATAACAAAGTCATAATTCCGTTCGCTTTACTTAATATATGTACAGATAAATCTGATTTGTTGAACGCAGATTACGTTTTTAATTGTTACATTCTAAATGATGATGATGATTATAAATAAAATTCTACAATAAATGTGAGAATAAAAGGATTTCACAGTAATCTATTCATCAGTTAACATTATATTGGAACACAGTGTGATTCGCAACGTGGGTATCCTGAGAGATTTTGGAAAAGCTTATTTTGTTTTAGTTAAAATATAATATTGTTTTTTGTAATGTAAAATACGTTTAATGGCATAACCTATCGTACCGATAGACCGTAGCTTGAAGTTCTGTGTGGGTGTTGGGTGCGGCATATTATAATGAGCGGCGAATGAAGTAACGAATACAAATATTACAACTTTTGAAAGCAGTAAGAGTTTTCCACAAAGCATTCATTATAAATTACCTATCGATATCTTAGTTTGAAGAATAATCGAAGCATATATTATAATAGTGACAACACAACTGTTATTGAAATATAATATACTCATTTGTAAAGGCGGTTTATCGCACAGTTTTGGTAAGGGTGCTGTAAGTAATCGCTGTTTGATAGTAGGTTTCGTGGAAGTTCTCCAATTTTCATTTGTCATTAAAGTTTCAATGTGTATTAACACCCACGATGGTCGCGCGGTTTAAGCGTCGGCGTATAGCGTCATGGTTCCCAGGTTCGAATCCTGGATCTGGCAATTACATATGTTGTTTTTCAATTTGTGTGTGAGTCAGAGTATGGACCTAATAGGTTGAACAAGTGGCCGGCATCCATTTCTCGTAAAAATAAAATCTGTTAATACAAACCTCCACTCTGTGGATGCCCATATGATCTTATTAGGATCGGATATGGTTGAAAAAAAATGTGTTACTTTGATCAAGGCACCCAAAAATAAATAATAAAATAGATAGCTATAAAATTGTAACTAGAAATGAAAGGTGGTGGCAATCTAAGTCTGCTTAAGGGTGGCACTTTTCCAAGTGATTGCATATCGTAGTATGAAAAGTAGCATGCCTGGCATAATGATAAAAGACAAAAAAAGGAATTATTGGTTAAAGGAACAAAAAATAATTCGCGATATAACAGATTTAGATAAAAATTTTAAATAGAAAGAGACTATATTCATAGGTCAAAAAAGGGAGAATCGCTGGACAAATAACCTAGTTATTCAGTATTGCTGAATTGACGAAATGAGTATAATTAGCATAAGGAGGCTTCCGTCCAACATTGGATAGATTCAGGCTAATAAAAATATGGTTACTGAATATTATAATACGTCATTATAATGTTTAAATCAATAAACAACGCTAAGTGTTTTTTCCTACTCAGTAAATAATAAATTACTTACCACTATTTAAAATATATTATATCTACCCACCTATTCATAATTAATAAAACGAGAGATATTAAGTTTAATAAATTTAAAAGTATTAAACTTATGGCTTCAACAAACATCAATAATGAGAGTTGATATTCCATATTTGATAATAAATGCATTAAATATGCACAAACAAATCCTGTAGGCGGAAAACATTCTCGTACGATAAAGCAACCCCAAAGTAAAACTTTTACGTGAATAAAACTTTGCAGGCCAAATATGAGCTTAAATTGGTCTATTAGTTTATGAATGTAAAAATATGGTTATGGCTTTACTTTGAAATTTGACCCAGAAGCCTACTTGGGAGCGTTTGAATGGGCAACAATTTAAAAGCCTAATCATTATCGCATTATACAATACAGTTTTCACGTCGACAGTGCTTTTCGTTTTTGATAATATTAAAAAGCATTTTGAAAAAAAAGGTTATATTGTGACGTGTTGGCCAATGTTCGTAAGTAGCTTAGCTGTTAAGTATATACTTGCACAGTGTTCAAAAACATATTAAATGCACGATTTGATCAAATATATTATGTATTTCAAAATAATAATAGCCACATAATATGATCAAGGTGAAAAAAATACTATTTTTCCAACAGTAACGGTAAAGACTTCATTCTATATAAGACTATTATTTAAACTTACCTTCTTTTAATTGCCATACATATTTTCAAATAATAACTTCATTAATAATATTAATACTATCGACTAAAGGTACTTGATGGAATTTGAATTTAAATTCTAATGGATTCAAACTCTACTATTCCATTTAAGTGGTTTTTTGCGACCCCGGCTTCTATTTTTCTAAGAATTGACGATTTACACCTCTATTTTTATTGTTCATAAAGAATAATGATGTATTATTATGTTTTGACGATTTATTATAATATGCTATCGAGTGTATTGTAATTAATAAGATAGGGTTTTTACTAATTAGGTTTTTTACTGACACTTCAACTATTTATAATTTGTTTATTGTATTTTTTGTAACCTTTGACTTTATAGGTAGGTAATGGAGTTTTTACCCACTTTATTGTATTGATTTATTATATAAGCTAGAGTAGAGAGAGTTCCTTGTCAGTGTGTGTTTAGCTTTGATGAGTGTACACGGCGCCTGAAGATGCCGAAAGGCGAAACCCGGGTCGCAAAAAAACGACTTAAATGGAATATTACCGAGCTTGAATCCATTAGAATAACTTCATTATTTTATATTCTAAAAAATATATTATTTTCCAATGACATCCAACTGTACCACTCCGACACGACTAATACAACCTGTAAACTGTAATTTTAGTCAGTGGCGGCTCGTCCACATGCACTGCGGTACTGCAACACCCCCAAGCAAATTGAGACAAATGTAATATTATAATATCCATAAGTTTATGTATATTATATGAAAATATCAATATTATTAAGAAGCAGACAGGAGTACGCGATGTAATAGACGTTGCCAAACAGCTGACATGGAGGTGGGCGGGGCACATTGCTCGCCGAAAGGACGGCCGCTGGACAAACGCCGTCATCCAGTGGTACCCAAGGGGCACGAAATGACCACAAGGTCGCCCTAAAAGCCGCTGATTTGACAAACTGGTAAAGTTCGGCGAAAATACGTAGCAGCGAACGACACAGGACCAAAAGAGTTAAAAGAAGCTTGGGGAGGCCTTCATCCAGCAGTGGATTGACCCCGGCTGATGATGATGATTTAATTTTGATGTTAATAGTAAATATAATCCAAATAAACATTTATTTTTATTTTTAATCAACCGCAGCACTCCCAAATATCTTATCCACGAACCGCCACTGGTCTTAGTTCAATAAAAACAAATACGTATGACCAAAATGTTTATTGTGCACTTTTATACCTCCACTCTTCGCTATTGACTGTAACCATACCTGTAACTATTGATAGAAAAAAGAAAGAAAGACGGGATACACCATTTTTTTTATATTAAATTTTAGTTGCAGATAATTAAAATTTGGCTGATATTTTTTTTTAATATTTCGTTACGATAATTCCGCTTTCGTACTAGATACATACATAATAATCTAACGAGGGTTATAAGCCTGTGAAACCGTTTTAATTCCCGACAGGGAAAAAATTAAACGCAGAGGCAAATATTTACCCGGCTCCTCTTGTAAACTGTAATCCAAAAAGTCAAGGATCAAATTCCCGCGTGGATAAAAATTGGCGAGATCCGGGGCCGGTGTAGGAAAAATTATATATATCAGATGTGATGTGTTTTGTTTGACGCAAATCGATACAATGCTGAATAATGCAATACATTTTCAAATGTTTTTTCCAAAAATCAGTTGGACAAAGAAATATACTCAGTTTAGTTCGTTATTTCAGAATAATGTGTGTTTTTGTGACATTTTTTTTGTGAATCAATGGATGGTATTCACAGAACAGATTTATTTTTCTAGATGCCTTTACGGATACCTCGCATTTACTATCGAGGTTTCTTTCAGGACTTTAGCACGCAAACTACTCTACTTGATGCTAGTCAATTGAAAACGTGCCGGCTGAGAAATATGCCTTATTGAAAACTATTCTTTTTCCCGCATCGGTTTTTGCTAATTAGCGCCCATGCGACGACGAAAGCAACCAGGACGTCCTACATTTACTCCTTGATTGTCCACAGAACAGATTAATAAGATAAAAATGTGAAAACCAGTTGTCACGGACCAAGGTTTTAAAGCCAGGCTATCTTCATTATTTTTAACCACAGGCCACATAATCAAAAAAAAAAACACAAAACGCGCCGACCGTCCTCAAATATTGAGTGCGCGTTTAATTTACCTGAAAAAATTTAATACATAAAACGATACAAACGTAAATATTTAAACTATTTAACATGTTTTTAAGTTTGTCCCATATTTATCCACATTCTAGATCATTGGTTTCTTATTATACCACACACAATATGGTAAGCAATATCCCATTAATTTTACTTTCATTAATGGTATTTAAGGTTTTACTAGTTTAAATCGAAGTTTCTTCTTAAACAAAACATCTACCGGGTAAAAAGTATTATAATATGTATCGATATTGTTTATAACATATTAGAAACGTGTATTAATTGTGCATTTTTGGCATTATGAATAATCATCTAAAAAATCCTATAACTGACACTATGTATTTATCGTGACATAGTCTTTGTTTTTATACAAAAGTGCACAATTCGTCAAATTTTTCGAAAACATATGGAGGTTGGACACATTGATAAATAATGCTTAGAACACTACCATCATAATCTGGGCGCTGTACCGATTAAACTACCAATGAACTCACTTTATCTCGTGTAGAAATCATTCAATTAAAAAATAGTTTTAACATGGAACATGTTTTACTCATGATCTCCGACGCAAAGGCGTTACGAAAAATAGACGTAGAATAACTATAGATCCGCAGCCTACCCGCGGCCCACGCCCCACCCCAATTACTTACGCGCGCTGATTATTTTCATTTTATGTTCAGTAGCCTACATTCTGTGCGATGTATTGTTCGTTCTTTAGTTGTATTATTGTAATAATAAACTTTGTCAAATAAATTTTCTTTCTAATTTTGACAACCAGCATTCAGAGGATCAGTAGGCAAAGCATGTTCCATGTTTGATAATTTTAGCCGTCAGGGTGTAAGTAATCATCTGAAGGGCCCATTTGTTTTAATAAATAAGTACCTAGGTACTTGTTACAACATTTTAGTCAATAAGCTGTCAAAATTACACCAACATAATATCTGTTGTTTTATAATGAAATACTAGCAGACATAAACTCCAATGATATTACGTTGTATATTATAATAATTTAGACTAATATAATAGTTCAATATCCATTTGTAAAAACGCAATACAGGTTGTTTTCAAAGTGAACCCACAATTTTTCCAATCCTTTTATTCTCAATCCATTTTTAATTTTCCACAGACCCCAACAACCGCCTTAGCTGCGAGCAAATGGCGACTAAAAGGTGCGATTCGTTCCGAACTAATCTCATTAATTCAGCAATTAAAAAGACTAATCGGCTTTTAAGACAATGTAGATAGTGATTCTTAAATTTTTGAACTGTGATTTTATTACTACCCCCAATATTCACCCTGATAATAATTAATAATAAAGGATTTGTCATGTTTGTACTATCTATAGTATTTTCTTTATCATGCAATATATTATTTATTTGTTTATTTAGAAAAAAAGAGTTTTATGATATCACAGAGAATGGCCAATGCGCCATCATATATAAAAATGAATGTTTGTTTATCTGTCCCGCATGCGTTCTTATACCATTCATCCTATTGCGATGAAACTTTGCTCAGTTGTTGTGCGCACACCTGCGAAGGTTTCTGAATTAGAAAAACCATATTCTTCTTCTTCATAGTTATTATATCTTCTTTTATTCGTATAGTTTCATTCATCCGATTGCGATAAAACTTTCGTTATTATGGAAATATTAAAGTAAAATGATGAAAACAATCATAAATTTTACCTATTTAATACATCCACGAATAATATACAGCTCAAATAAAAGAAATCCAACTGTATAGTGTCATCAAACAGGTTAATTGTACGATACGCAGCATCATGAAACATCACATCTATCTTGCGATGGGTTATCATGAAGACCGCTAGTGATATTGGTGGGAATATTAAAATTAATATTTACCAGTATAGACAGATTGTAAATGAACCCACAAAGAAGTTAAAAGAAATACTTTAATAGAGCAATCACTCTGCGGGTGGACAAGTATTGCATTAATAGCATACTGAAAAGAAAACTAGTCGGAAAATTCTTTGTATTATTATTAATATAAAGTACATAACCTAACCTAAATAAAATGTCAATGATAATACTCTACTCTATAACGTCTACAATCTCACGATATTTTATACGACCTCAAGATTGCTTGAACAAAGATTCTATTAGCATATTACTTGAATGGAGCATTAACCAAGATTCTATGGTAAACTACAATTTAACGCTTTCTTCGATATGTAAAGAAATAATTCAACTATAAATATCAAATCATTGCCACAAGTAGTTTAAAATTTAAACCCTTTCATTTGTGCGTAATATGTAAATATAACTACACTACAATTTATGGACATAATTTGCGTGCTTAAAATTAATGAAAATCTGTGGTGATATCTGGTGCTAAAATTAAAATAAATATCTTGTTTGAGGTATTAAGCCAGAATATTTTAAGAAGAGGCTTTCGAGATATGACTGCATAGACGTATCCTTAATTTTTTTTGGACTGACTGGGTGACAAATTTTGATGTTTTCAATCGAATGGGAGAGAAGCAAGATGTTTTGCATGGTATCAAAACCGGAAAACTACATTACCTCGTCAACATTATTTCAAAACTTGTCATCCAAGAAAGGATAGCGTCGCATTTCATGAATTAACATTTGTGATTGGTACGAGTACAGCTTTACTGGCGCCGTACAATGAAAAAATATCAACACCTTAAATAAAATTGCACAACAATTGCTGCAACATAATTATTTCCTGATTTTTCCTGTGATCTTTTTAAAAATCCATTCAATTTCGTCTTAAGTAAAACTAATCGTTATTCAGAAAAATATCATTTGAAAATAAAATTTGCCCGGAAATCGACGCTACTTAACGAAATTCCATCTAAAAAATTTCAGGAGCATTTCCTTTTACTGGCAATTTTCAAACGAAACATGTTCCCCCCATTTTACAAAAAAGCTACCAAACATCGGAAAGTAATCAAACAAGCTTGTATTTTTTTTTTATTTATTTCCACGCTCGAGCAATTCTTATTTCCCGCGCTCTGGAAATAGGTGGGTAGGTATATTATTATTTATTAATAAAAAACATAAAAGAAAATATCTAATTAACAAGAGTTTCTTTTTACTATTATTATTTATTGAAAAAAATCTTGGGAGATTTCTTGTAAGCACTTTGGTTAATCATTTTATTTTAAATATTTCGGTAAATCGCAATATTAATTCTTTCTTCATATTATATTTTTTGCGTGATACCTTTATTCTTGCATTACTTTAAGCCATTGCATCCGACCATTGTTCAATGATTCAACATTTTAGTTTTTACGATCAACGCTTCCGTCAAATACACTGATACGATCGCGTCACAAATACTTTCGATAGATAGAATTCGCATCCGTTATTGGTGACGACGAGCTTTTTTATAACTGGGATGCTGTACTTGTTACACAGTTGAATGGATTGCAGCATTATAACCGATCCTGTCTCAGCTTCAGTATTGTTACAAGAACTCTGACATCGTACCAAACCGAGGAAAATGACACGACCTTGTGCTTTCCGTATACTCTGATTCTAGAACGCGACAGCATTAAATAAGTAACAAATATATTAAAAAGATTTTCCGTTACTAATAATAATTTATTAAATTTAATATCATTTCGTACTCAAACGTGTTTCTCTCACATCAGGCGTGCATACAGAAAAGTGGCATTTCAAAAATGTATCAATGATAATTTATAATTGTTTCTTTAAGGCTGCAGGACGGGGTGGTGTAACAAAATCTAACGGGTGCCACTGGACGTTAAAGGATTGGATGATTAGAAGACTGGATGCTATATCACTGAGGATTCTGTTATTCTGACTATTGTCTCTGATAAGTATTTAATAAATAATTTGTTTGAATTGGTAGTTATAGAAATTTAATCTTCTGATCGTTGGTACATTGAAACATGATGACTACAAACAAGATGGCGGCATTACTTGATACTTAAAATGTTATAAATTTACGTAAAACACAATGTTAAAATTTTACTTGCAATTTGTTCAGATTGTTAATTGTATTAAAAACTTATTAATAAGTACTGAAAACTTTTGTAAGCGTAACCATTAAAAATAAAATATGATGTTTTTTTACGAATTGGTTTAATAATAAATTAGCATTTGTCACTTTGGTTTCACTTTCATATTATAAAAATATACAGGCTTAGTTTTTGAATAACAAGATTTTCTTTAACTTATTGAACGAAAATTCTATGAAAAGTGTGTTTATATACAAGTATCTAGATAATTGTGTTACTAGATTTCAAAATCAGCCAAGTCCACCTTTAGATAATTTAACTTTTTTGTGAATTCCTAAAGAACTACTGCTTTCTAACATTTCTGCATTATCGAAATGTTGAACTTATTAATTTTAAATATTCTATACTCGAAATAATATAAACTTTCACCCTTGTGACTGTGTACTTGAGAAAACAAAAAGCTGTTTTTCTCCTATTCATCTATTATGGACTTGGCTGATTTTGAAATCTGGCGACACAATTATATAACGTATCCTTTTCCATTTTTATCGTTCAGTTTTTTGATGGTAGACGAACAAAAGGTTTCTCGGTAGGTGTTCAAATAAAATTATTGGAGAAAAGCACGTTTTTTTCGGATACATCACGAAATTATTAATGTTAAAATAAATCGCATCGAATATCACTTATTTTTCATATTTATTTTCGTAGAAATGTATTTTTCATTTCATTGTAATATGATAGTGGGTAGATATTAACAACAAATTTGCGAATATATGTATACACCTGAGACTCACACTGAGACTGTAAGTCTACAAAGAACACTTTCGTTAAAGAGCGTTAAAAAATAAAATAGTTCTTAATGCGTGTCTTCTTATTATTGTACCATCCCCTATCGGAGGTCAGACACCATCAGAGCGATCTTAGCTTTGTCATCAGCTACCCGAAACTCTCGTACAGGTTCTTAAGCCACGAAATTGTCCTCTGCCACGCCTAGCATTGATCTTTCCTTAGATGACAAGTCAGGGAATACTCTACTTTTGTCCTCTCATAATGTGGCCGAGGTATTGTAGTTTTCGATACTTTCCCATTTGATTGATAACTTCAACATTTTTGTCACCATTTCAGTCCAGGGAATTTTGAGGATGCGTCTATACAGCGACATCTCAAAAGCTTCAAGTCTTCGTGACATCTCTTGATTTAGCGTCCATACTCTCATACCATAGAAAACTATTGAGCGAACATGACAACGTACCAAACACAGTATCCGACCTAGGTAATACTTGTGTATTTACTATTGTATAGAAAAACCATTCATTATTTTTAAAACAGACTCAAAAATTGAACAATCATAATTTTTGAAAAACACTTCTGAGAAAATATAGTATAACCAATAGAAAAAATCTTTTTGAAAAAACTAAGACAGGCCAATAGTTAAATTTTGTCGTCATTAGTATGTTACCTTGTAGCATAGTGGATAATGCGCGGATTATGGCGTAAACCCAGGAGATGCAGGTTCGATTCCTGCCGGGTGTCTTACTTTTTTCGAAACGATTTTTTCTATAGGTTTTAATATATTTTCTCAGAAGCTTTTTTCAAAAATTATGAATGTTCAATAATTAGAATAGTACATTCTTAAATCTTGTGAATTATTCGTTGAATAAAAGAAATAGTTAATTAAAAATTCAAAATTGTTATAAACCCTAAACTCGAAATTGCTATGAAACAATGGTACTATTTAATAACTAATATTCGAATATTGAATTTATTATATTTTTAATTAACAGTTAACTTTACATACCCATTTTTCTTTCATCTTACTCCATTTAATACGTCTTCTCCCTGTCTCGCTATCAGAATTCCTCCTACACATTTACATAAGTTACAGATAAATCAATACAAACATATATAAAAGGTAATAATAGCTGTGGGTAGTCATGTATGGAGTGCATGAAGGGGTCGTGATTCGGTGGTTGGTCCGATGGATGGAAGAGCGAGTTTTATTTGCATGGTAAACAGTCGGTACAAGAGTATGCGACAGTAGTTACTTATGATACTATTCCAAGGTCCGAGTCTCGGTAGAATAAGATGTTGTGCGGAGCGATACAGAGACTGAGATACTAACAGACCGGGAACTTATGTTCGAGTGACATGTCCATTGAATTAGGTATGATCCCCAATTTATTGACGTACTCACAATCAAAATAATATCTTGAAAAGAATATTTAGTAAATAATTGTTATAATTGAGTCAGCTATTTTATATGGAGTTTGCGTCATCGGATATAGCTGGAATATATGTCGAAAAACGGATATGCAGAAATTATCATTGCAGTCAGCTATTTACTGAGTTTGCCATAATTGGACACTACGGGGAATGGATATTAAATAATTCGTAATTGCTGTCAGCTATTCAATATCGCCGATCAATATGCTGACACGGATTGAATTGTTTATTTCCATATAGCTATTTAATTAAATTAATTGACTTAACAAGTCCCCCTCGACTGTAACTGAAACATGTGGAATATAATAAGACGGTTTAAGTTAATTTTCCCACTGTTCAATAAATTCAATAATAACAAGAGAGCAAGTCTATTTGGGCTGAGAGCATCCTCTAATAAAATAATAAAAATAAAAACAAAGGTACTTTTCTCTTTTCAGCTTCTTCGGGGGTTTACCGAACTCTCCTGGCAAGATACAGCGCGTTTACTCCGGTGACTCCGGTCAGTACGAGTGAGAAAATAATGTAACCTTGATATTAGACCCGTACTGTAATGTATCGGGAGAGCAATACAAGGCAACGATTCAGGCATAATTTAGACCAAAACCGAAACTCTCAAATATTAAAAAATTGTAAGATGGCCGCGCGGCTTGAGGGGGATCCTTATGCCAACAGAGAACCTAGCGGAAAAATACGAAGCTTGCAATTTGATATCTTTTTTGATAGTTTACAATTTCAACTGTATTAATTAATAAATATGTATCTGAAAACATAACGTCAAAGATAAACTTACAATTGTAAAAAAAAATGTGAATCTGTTACATATTTGTGACATAGGTTACGTTATTATTACATTATTTGTATGGTTATATTTATTATTAAAATTTAGTTTATTGAGTTTTTAATTTTTTACGGTTTATATTTTAGACTAATTCTTAGTTTTAATATTTTTCATATTTATTTTAAAAAAACATCGATTTTTATAAAAAATATAAATGTGTATAACTTGACATCCTTTTTATTTATATGAATGAAATCTTATTTAGGTGTGGTCCCAATATTTAAGCTCGATTTGATAATATAAATTAAAAAAAGGATTTCAAGTTGTACACTTATTACTACGAGTATCATACACAAAAAAATATTAAAACTATGGATTAGTCAAAAATCTTTACGAGGAAAAATTGAAAACTTAATAAACTAAATTTTAATAATAAATATGACCATAAAATATAATGAATAATAAGATTGTAAGTTTATCTTTGACTTATAACAAAAAAATATTTTTTTAATGTTTTCAGATACATATTTTATTAATTAATACAGTTGAAACTGTGAATTGTCAAAAAAATGTCTCAAATTGCAAGCTTCGTAGAAACATCCCCCTTAAATCTAAAATGCTCTGCTAGATCACTGTATCAGTCGGACTTCACAAGGCCGCCGCGATCGATTGGCAACATCACGTGGAGGCTCCTAACTTTCGCGCTCACACTGAAAGCCTACCCACCCTCCTCCTTCCACGTGGGGCCGTCCTGGGAGGGACGGAAGCGGATGTGACGTGGTAGAGGATAACTAAAGTGCGCCTGTATGTTAGTGGTGAAGTTTACAGTAATTCGTTGTTTCGCAAAATATCTAGTTAACCCGTACGATTACGTGTGCAATAATGAACGATTTAATGAGTCAAAGCCTACTATGATGCTGTAATAACCGCTAATAATATTACGATAAGCAAATTGGAAGGATGTACGTATTTCACGCCTTAAGACAATTTTTGTTTATACCACGTCAGTATATTGACACTTGCAGAAGCTTTACATGTAATATCTCACCGGATGAAAGAAATATATATATCTAATAGCAGTGGCGAAAGGTGGAGGTAGACTATTAAGATCTGACATAAATAGTGCACATTAAACTTTGTAAGTCAAACGTATTTGTTTTCATAGAAAGAGTTGAAACCATGAGTTTTTTCTTTAATTTACTTGTACTCGCAGCTCGTTCACTAGCAACTATGATGACACACGGCTAGTTTAGTAGCTAACAAGCGCACACGCCAACGAGTAGCGAGTAAAGTAGCCCGGCTTTCAAATTTTCTCGTACATTGTTTACAATCTACTAGTTAGATGATTACACTAGGCGAATTTACTAGCAGATAGTAAATTCGCCGGCTAGTAGCTTGTAAATTCGCTCAATGTCATCTTTAAGCCTCTTCTCCAGCATCTTCAGCCTTAAGACTACAGTCTGTAGATAATGTTTGTTAGTTTTTAAATTAAACTTTGCCTAATTCAAACAATAGTAGATAATAGTCAAAAAATATTCGTTTAAGTATCTATAAAATATCTAAACTTATGCCATTAAACCGTAGATCATTTTAGATATTTTATAGATAGACGAATATTTCTATCGATTGTAGTTTGGTTAGGTAGAAAATTTAAAAAAAAAACTAACCAACACCATCTGTAATAAAACGTATTCTCAATTCAACGAAAATAAAACAGTATGACTGAAAAAGTGTGCATTATTTTTGTCGGATCGCTATCACGTCACCGTAAATAGCTGCGTCTTTGGGGAGCGCATTGACTAGTCTTGCACCCCTCGCTAATGGTGCCTGATAGGCTTGACACGAGGAAATGGTTGCAAATCATGGCTGCGACAACGTAGATAATTGACAGGCGTATGTAAATTCAAATTCATTAGGACACCAGGATTAGAAACCATCCATCGCGATAGGTAACAAGCAAAAGTGTTTCAACAGCAGAAGAGATCTACGAGATTCAAAAGAGTGAAAAGTAAGCATACCTTGTATAAAGGCAGTCGGAAAATAATCATTTGACAAATTATCGAAAGGAAAATAGTTATACGTCTTAAAATAAAGACATCGAAGAAATTTCGTCTGGACGCGTTCTAAAATAAGCTTATAGGAAACCTCAAGTTCTATGTCTTGTCCAAGAGCAATGGCATATACATATGTATGTCGATGTCTTATAATATACCATTTAAATAGGTAATTTAATCACAGAAGGAAAGTGGATGTTCTTCTTCAGAAATAATACGTAAATAATAATATCTGACAAAAATTCACGCCATTCTGATTGCAATCATAAAAAATAGTCATGTAATGTTCAGTTGACAAAATTCGGCGAAAAGTCGTGTGGGTAAATAAACGATGTTAAAATATTATCCATGTTTATCGATGGCAATATAAATGAGAACAACACGGCCATTATCTCGATAAGTTTATCGCAACATTCAACAAGAAAGCCCATTTATTACCGGCAGATTATTTCTCTATTCTTTTAGCACGTTTATCGCTGCCATAACACTGCAGACGATGGGTGACGACTTATCGCCGTCGCGCGGAAAGAATACGCGCTTGATCGACAAACCGATAACACCTCAGCTTTTCATCTCACTGCTACTGGCACCTACATAATATTTTAAGACAGTTGTTACAAACAGTTTTGATAATTCATGGTTTGTATTATTTTAACCTCAACAATACAACACAATACAAGAACGCGTCCAGAAGAAATATCTGTAATATCTTAAGGCTATACCTCAGTTGAGGCATGGTCTAAAAAGATTGTGCAAATGACGCGTGCCGAACGAAATATAATTTGGCATATAAATCCAACATGCGTCCATTTAATGTTCTGTTTATTGTTCTATTAGTAACAATAATAATATATTCAATGACATGTATTCTTTTTCAAGTAAATAGGTATCGTTTTTTAGTCATCTTTACACTATTTAAGAATTAATACCCCCGTCGCCATCACGAAACAAATTAACGTGCTCACAGCTCGACTTTCGCTCTCCGATTGCCGCGAGTCCAAAATTTCGTCACACCTATAGTTTAAAATTATTTGCCGTTTCACTGGAGTATGCTCTTAATTTTAACAAATATGAACAATTTATTTTCAAAACCGACCTAACGACTTTTTTTTCAAATTTCAATGCCAAACTATTTCAATATTTACGCGACAAATACTAGATATAACGCATGTTAAAGATCGTATTTAGTTTCAAAACCCACCCAAGTCTAAAACGATTAAATTTCGCATTAGGCTCATAATATCCACTCATACAATGATATCTTAAACAAAACATGTCGTTTTTTACATCCATTTCGAGTAGTTTACGCCCCCCCCCCCTTTTAAATTTTTTGGGGGGCAATGTGCAAATCATTAATATTTGGTACTTTTTTTGTTATAAAACGCATTTTCGAAAATATTTTTTTTTTGTTGCAACCATGACTTTCCGAAAAAAATACTGTTGGCATTCCCATCATAATAGAATTTAGTTGAATGCGGCGCTGTAGTGCTGTAAATGATTTGTTACTGAAAAAAAGAAATCGTATTGATATCACAAACTGTGGAGATTTAAGATTAAAATTGACCAAATTAGTACCTCACATAAAAACTCTTTGCAGCTCACATCAAGCATAAGGATCGCACTAATTTTCTTCCGAGTTGTACATCTCATATACCTAATATACATATTATGTACATCATACATTACTTACGAAAGTTAAATTAAAAATAGTATTGCCTATGTGCATGTTTTATTTGAAGCAATTCATTTTTTTTTCAGAATTTGTTATTTAACAATGAAATTTTGATAGGGTGTGGCATGGAGATTTTTGAAGCGTTGAAGTGGGGCATGGCATAGATAGTATTGAGAAAAAGAAAAAAAATTATAATTTAGACCCATTAGAAGGTAACATGATTATATTATGCAGAATACTAAATTTGTTTTCAAAATAACTTATTTCCATATGATATACCTACTTTCAAAACACACTTAAATCACAAATTTGAGTTTCAAAACCTACCTGAGTGCATTTTTAACACTACATATTATATTTATAAACATTGCTTTCACATTAAAAACTCAATTGGAATGGTGTTACTCCTATTATTTATTTCTTTATTCATTCATTTTAGCTTGTCTTATGTTAATATTAATTAAGCCAACAACCCATTACTCTGAGCCCACAACAGCTTTTTTCTATTATATTTTTTCAACAATTTTGTTTGTGGAATTAGGCAGTTTTGATAATGAGGCGCTCATATTACTATTTTTCTTTTCATAATTTTTCAAACGACTATTGTCCGACTTCCTTTTTAATGAAGCCAATGTGTTACTTTTGTTCTTACGATATTTTGCATGCTTTTACGAGGGATGGCTTCAAATTCTGAAGAATAGGAGAAGGAATAAAAATAGGATTGAATCGAGTAGGACTCGAACTGACATCTTTCACTTTCCAGGGTGAGTACTCATGTCTCTTAAGTTAACGATCCATCTCACGCAAAACCATTTCTTATAACTATGCTATAAATTTTCAAATTTTGTTAACAAAAAGTAACCTGCTATTTAAATGTAATCAAAACAATGAATGATCTAACTAATATTATCCTAGATGATGCAATTGTGTTCTTATACTTACATAATATGTGTAAGCACAATTGTTGACGTTCACTAATTTAAGGGGTGAGTAACCATGCGAAGACTATTCGTAAATATCTTTCAGTTTCTAAATAAGCCTTTGGATGCTTTTCACGTCATGTTACGTGTTACAACCTGTCACCCTGTATCTCGCTTTGTATCGATTATTACGTTAATAATAACGTCCACACTCAAACAATATGCCAAAGTTCAACGCTTTATTCCAACGGAAGACTGTTTACATATTTACGTTATCAAAATTATGATAATGGCACGTCAGAACGTGGAAAATTTTGCTTAATTATTACACTTTCATATTTAAATCCAGGCGCGTCAAAACTGACAGTAAAATCGTTAAAATTATAGACTTTATCAAGTGTGTGTTCAATTATTTAACGATATTATTATTACTCGTTAGGTAACTAGCCAACGAAATTTGCTTGTAATAAAAAGATGCATTTTCCAAAATATCATACCTTATTGTACATATTAAATTAATAAAAATATTTTTTCATATTAACTGACTACTAAGAACCCTGCATAATAAATTATGTGTACCATCCCCTACCGTAGGTCAGCCACCATCTTTACCTTATCATTAGGGATTACAATGCCAAATGAAAATATTAATAACGATATTTTGGTATTTTTATTAAATACCGGTATTTGTTAAAACATATACGAAAAAACAAAAGTATCTATCAATAGAATCTATAAAAATCTATTTAAAACATTCATATTTTATAAAAAAAAATATCTAAATGCCTACATAATAATATTCTGTTGATCTTTAAAATATGTATATATAACAATATTATGATAATCATACAATTGCTTATTTTACAACGTTTTTCTTAGCTCGTATTCTTATTTGTCCGGTGGTTCTTTATCCGGTACAAATCTTGCAATCGATTTTTAACTAACTTCTCGACTAGCTAGACATTTGAAACTCTTAAAATATATCAGAACACGATGCCAATGCATATTTAATACTTTTAGCCATCTTTAAGTAGAATTTAATTCATTTTCAGTTAATTCTATTTTGTATGAAAAGTTATTTCGACACCATTATTGGTTGCTAGGGGTTTAGGGTCCTAGCAACTAAATTATTAATATATACATGCGTTACTATGGAAATCAATATGACATGTCAAATTGACATTTCTGTACTATTTCTATCAAGTACAAATCTTTTTGATCGTTTAAGCTAGCTAGTCAAGTCAAGTTTATATGATTCAACAGAAAATTCTTCTTAAAATTTCTTTTTATCTTGTAATTTTTATTTACATTAATAAATAAGATAATAGTCATTATAGTGCAAAAGAATAATCTTCCTTTCCCCTAAAATAAAGAGATACATTTATATATTTAAATTACACTTATTAACTTATATGTTATGGAACATATTGATTCGGTGGAAGTTTAAAAGTAAAGGGCAAACCAGCAGCCGTTTTGTATCTACGATTCTCTATTGAAATAATATGAAGCTTTTATCAAAATATTACATACTAAAACCGAAAATTATCAAAATTGTTATTGTCAAAAAATCCCGACTAATAATATATCAATAATTTACAACCCTTATTGATGTTGATTTAGTACAGGCTTTAACGTTTCCCAATAAAACACTTATATTTTAGAAAATATTGTATGTTTCTAAGTAACCAGATATTTAGTATTATATTATTATACTATGTTTGTTTGTAACCATACCAATAATATATTACTAAGCCCTCTCGTGGATGTTAATAAAACCACAATATATTCCAGGCTAATATTTTACACTGTTAAATATGCAAAATTGAGGGGTTATTCAACTCTGTAGATTATATCCATTTGTATACATCTTTGGGTATATATACGTGCGTACTATGTACAGTGTATATTTATATATAGGTAATATAACATGTCTTTAGTAATGTACTTATAAATTTGAAATGCTAACATAGGGCTTTTAAAGCAAACACTGAATTAAATCACTCAAAGCCAAGATGTTAAATGCTTTCATATGACCAAATAGCGTGTGAAGAATCATTTTTTTTTTAAATATAAGTACGATTATGTTATTCAAGACTGGAAAATATTTTCAATGCTAATGCATTTCTAGAGAAGTGTCAAAAAGGTATTTTTATTTAACACTATTCCAATGGCATGTCATATGATTCATATTTAGCATTTTATGATTTTAAAGTGCTGCATCATATTTTTAAACATGCATTTTTTAAAGAAAACGGTGGGTATACTGTATGTACAAAAATTATTGGTAGAGTGAATCTCGCTGATACGTAGCGAAAGGGCATCAAGGTTGACTCGATAACTGAAGAACCGTCGACCTCATATAAAAAAGTATTTTGATTATTAGACACGGACGCTGCCAAAAAATGTACGCTATTCCAACTATATGTATAAATAAAAATTTTCATCAGAATTTATTTTTAAACGGGAATAAAGTATTTTATTTCGAATAATAATACCAATGACATTAGATCAATCAAAATTAACACATGTGAAACTATCAAGTAAGTACTATTTTATTTTTTATCAAAATAAAAGAAACATACTTGTTCATCTTTTCCTTACTTTATTTAAAGAAGTTTCACTTCTAACGTGCGTGTTCAGTACTTAAACTTATATTTCGTCTCTGTTCTGGCAGAACACACTGACTGGAGAATACTAGTTTTGAGTAATTTGACTTTGAAGTTGTTTAAATGTTTGAAATGGTCTAGCATGTGAGTTTATTAAGTAATCGTGAAAAGGATGACTTTAAAATAAAGACTGTTTATTTATTAAGAAGGTTTCCAGAAGGTAAAGTTTGAAATAAGTAACATTTTGGTATAACTAACTCAATATGTAATTTTTTCGAATTAGTGTCTTCTGCCAGAACAGTGACGATTTGTATCAATTAATCATGATAAATATCACTGCCTATATTGTTCTAGTCAACAACGAACTTCTTAAAGGAATTATTTTCTGGCGCATAGTGTGACGTGACGAAAAATTGTGCTGGATACATCCCTTCCTTTACCTATGTAAATGTAAAATGCGTGGCATCTATGATTCATCATCGATAGAAATTATGATGTCCAATAGCCAGTAATTGTGAAAATTACAGAACCTACATGTCTTGGATAGATTATATGAAGCCGGATTTTCGAGAGGAGGTTATGATGATTTGGACCCACCATCTAGACAACTTGGTGGTTGGCATCTAGGCGCCGGTAAAAAATAATGAATTGTACCTACGTATCTTATGACTTTAAATACTAAATAGCCAATATAAGTCTATTATAAATGACATAACTATACTAAATACTAACAAATTTACGCAGTTTTTATATATAGCGACTATAATTATACATATTTGTATATTATGTTGTGTGAATATAATATAATCATTACGCCGTTTTACGATATTACGACATTACCCTATGAGGCCCTATATTTGGATATGATGCGTCAGGTTTTTTACGCCTGGGAATGTCTCAGGAGTAGACAGACACACAAGATACCCCCCAACTGTGCTTTGACTGAATTTACAGAAACTTTCTAATAAAAATTGCATATGGGAGAGATAGGCATGGTAAACTTACAAAACTAAATTATTCTAATTAATTATTATTTTGTACAAAAAACCAGGTAAATCAATACTGACATACACAGTTATATAAAGAGATCTTCCCATCCGCCCTCTCTAGAAAAAGTAATGCAATACTACTAAAAGGCTGGATTCAGATGGTGACGCCAAGTGAACGACGTCCAGATGGCGGCGCCAAATCGGCGACGTCCAGATAGAGATGCCAGATCACCACACTCTCTTCGAGAAGACCCTTGTACAGCAACTGAACCATTGCTGATGATGTTGAATGTGACATGAAAAACATCTCGTATTTCCGTTTCCGCCAGCCTTAAATAAATCAAAATCTCAAATTATATTCGGCTGTTCCCGCTCGCGACGCACAAAGCCCCATCATAATTAATCCAAACTCTGTTAATTAACCCCTTCAGCAAATATACAGCCATACCGCAGCAGACGTTTTATGGGACCCGACACATGAATAATAACTACAAAACACCTTTCATGCATTGTTAAAATCCTGCCTCAATAAGTTGGATACTTACATTTATTTATTACACATCTAAACCCATCTTTCTCTACTCTATAATGCCCCTACCTATGATAGATCATTTACTCTACAACGTCTTAATAATTCAGTATATCGAAAAATGAATTTTCAAAAACACTGCATATAGTTATGATTATTAGTAAACAAAATGTCGAAAAGTCCAACTGTACATTGTGGAAAAGCCTGTGAAGAGAGTGGATCTATAAATGACGTGCACAGGATAAATTGAATATCCATGGTACCTATTACTCGATGGCAGATGGCGTAAAAGGTAAAACTATTGACTAAATGCATTCTACAGTGATCGCCCTAGAGTCCTCACTTTGCTGAGAAGGACATTTCTTAGGAATGAAAGATACCTAACAATCTAAAAGGGTGTTCCTTAATGTAATTAAAAGGGGATTCTAGAAACCTATTATGGGGTAGTTGGTTTATGTAGTAAGAAATACGACATCTCTGAAGCTAATGCAGCAGAAGGAGTTTGCGACAAACAGTAGAGACTGTAGACTTTTCCTGCAGGCGGCTAAGGCCCGCATTGGGTTGTAATAATAAATGTTAATTATAAACACTACTATGAAGTCTAGTCAGCTATGTAAAATCTTAAATACGTAGGTACATAGTTAATTTGACTAATTTGTTATGTTTTTATAAATATTCAATCATGATAATTAATTTTCACATAAGCACTCATGGTTACCGAGCCAGTAAAGCAGTCTTTTATGAAGCTGTAAGTCGCAGGTACTTACGATCCCGTGGCTGGGAAAATAAAAATACATTGTCTTTTTAGTATTTTATTCAGTGTAAGGACCCAAAGCAAAAAGAAAGAAAACACGCTAAGTTATTGATTTTGTAGATGAATTTAATACTTGTAAATTCACATTGTTAAACTGTGTTTACAAGAAAGAGAGATGTGGAGGGTAACTGAGCCGGCTCGCACATCTAAACTTGCCTCATCTGCCGCACAGTCATAAATTAAACCTTCTAGGAATGTCGCACCGATGTTGCATATGAATTCCGCGCACATAGGCGCTTAGCAACAGTCGCGCGTAACCTATCAAAACGTGGATATGTATGGGATGCGGCGACCGGTGAGCTTCTATGTCTAAACAGGAATTACCAACTCGTTGCGTATGCGTATGCGCAACCGCAACATTGGCGGCTTCTACTCGCAGGCTGAGACGCATGAGATTTAAGTAACACCAGATGTTTCTTCACACTAAACTATTTTATTCCAGCAGTGTGCGAAGGTCTAACTCGGTTCCCACTACCACCCATGTATTTTCTGCCGTGGATATACACGGCCGCCTTCCATGACGCTATAAACGTGTCTGAAAGAAGTGATTTTAAGTGCTCATTCCGTTCCGAGATGGAGCCGCACGGGACTGATGTTGCAATCATGCATCATAGTGCATAATGAAGGAAGTTAAGAATGGATTTCTTTGCGACTGGCACTGCTGTCCACTGACGTTAAGCGCTCTATGTATCCGCATACCGAGTGTCACGAGTATAAACAGATGAGTCTACAGACGAGTCGGGACTATTCCGCTCCCCATACGACGTTGCAAATTTCTCGAATGCCGCAAAGTTGGCCTCGGTTGTTATCAAATCTGCGTGGCCAATTGGGCCCGTGTGAGGACGGACTCTGGCAAACAGCTCCGCTGGTGCAGGTTCCATGAGCGGGCAATACCGTGTTCAACGTCTTGGTGGTCATGCCCGCAGGTATAACCCGGCCCATCTACTGTCCGAAGGTCTATAAGATAACGGTGTTTTGTGAATAACGATTACGTCACATCGACGTATTCGACATGTTGCAGACAAGACGGGTTTAGGTGTGCGAGCCGCTAAAACTCACATTGGGCTGTATTTTCGATGATGATGATGATCCATATGCTCAGTCTTAAAGCAAATATATTATATTAAGTATCCAGGTTTATTATAATCGATTGAAAATAAACTGATTGAGGATATTTAAACGGGCTTCATCCGGTAAGAAATCCGATAAGCTAGACTGACACAATGACGCAGTGCGAGAGCGATATAAATTGGCCGGCCAATATATAGGCGGCGAGAAATGCAAAGGAATCTACCCTCTATTGCGAAAGAGGCTGGAAGTAATTATTCACTTGTTCCCTTGCCACGACCCTGCTAACCTTACCATCGATGTATTTTATGTCCGTCCTTATTTCAGGGCGACAATGTCTTCAATTGGTACTTCCCTTTTTTCCACCCTTATACTTATTTTTACTTCTCTCAATATTCTACAAGGCTAAAACATTTCTCACAAAAGCTCTGCCAATATAACTGTCGACGGTTATTCACGAAGCTTGAATACGAACAGTTGTTTTAGGGAGAAGGCTTTAAAGATACTTTTCCCTCAAATGATCCTTAATAACAAAAATATTTTTGAACGTTTAAAAGTATATTAACCCAAATCGATATTTTAATGTTATATCTTATATATACCTTGTAATAATATATTCTTCTTGGTTTATATGTAATAACATGAGAAAAACATATGTAAATATATATATTTTATATAAGATACTTAGATAAGTGAACGTGTATGACTATTATCTACTATGGCTTGGATTAGGCCGGGTTTAATTAAATTTAAAAAAACTAAGAAATACTATCTATACATTGTAGTCTTAGTTTAATGAAAACAAATACTTTTGACTGACAAAGTTTAGTGTGCACTATTTATTTGGTATCATAACAGCCTACCTTCACAATTCTCTACTGAGTAGAAGTGATAATCACATAAATACTCTTGAGAAAATTGTATTGTGACGTCACTGGGAATCGAAGCCAGTGCATTACGTACTGGACTACAAGGGCCACGATATAATGCTATATGCAAGATGCCTCCTAAAAATTGACTCTAGAAAGGAAAAGGACGTAATCCATACAAATCGAATTTTACAGGACAAAATCCCTTTTGTTATGGTCTTCAGTTAAACTTAAATACAAAATAGACATAACCGTGAAATGCATGATAATTAATAATTTGGTTTTTATGTTCCTAATCCGATATTGAGTATTGAGTTAATTAAAGAAAAACCAACAAAAATTATGGTTAAGTCGTTTTTCCACTTCACTTCCTCTCTTTTTTTTAAAAAAAATGCCAGCTAAATTTGGTTAATAAATCGGCATTTGCAGCTTACATCATTTGGAAACAATGTGTATGTGCAACGTTATTATCCAATAAAACCTATTTTGAAAAAAATGAGGATTACCTCCTTTTTCCTTTCTACAGTCGAAATGATAATACATATCTGGTAATAAATACGCTAAGTCAGCAATGTTTATTATATGTATATTGTGAAAATATAAAAACTCACTTACAATGTTACTGTGTGATAAAGAATACACTGCGAAGAAAACTCAGAAACATACCTGTAACAAAAGAAAACATACCTTATTAGTATAGTTAATGAAGCAACGTTATAAAACTTTACCAAAGATGTAGCGAAATAAATGTTTAAAATAAGAATGAGTATTTCATCAAAACAAACCACGTAAGCGCCTATGCTGAGTTATTTCAAACATTTAAAAAAATAACTTGGTATTCGAGATAGATGTTTTTTGTATCATTTACTCCAACTCTTTCACATAACTGTTTCAATTATCTCTACTCAAAGCTCGAAATTCTAAACATCGTTTTATTGGACGTCTGGTCAAAATAAAGTTGTTTTGATTTTTAAAAAAAATGCAGATATTGTGGAGCTACTGCCAAAATTTGGTAAGTCTCGAAATCCTATTATGGAGTAATTTTAATTTGAAAGTTTGCCATGCTCTATAAAATCTGGCACAATATTAATTTCTTTGTGCTTTATATGCATGTTCTATAATTTGGATGGCCTTGATTTTTTTTTCTAGCAAACATATTTATATATAGACACATAATCCGTTGTTAACACTAAATAGGTACCTAAATTATCGACTTACCAACTTTTAGCAGAAACCACACGAAAGTATGGTTTTAATCATCAGATATTTTGTAGTGGTTTTGTCAACAGTTGGTAAGTCGATAGTAGTCGTAGTCGATTAAAGTTAAGAACGGGTTATATGTCTATATATAAATATTATGTATGATAGAAAAAAATCATTGTCAACCAATATATATGGAATATGCACATAAAGCACCAATAAATTAGGATTGTGCTTGATTTTAGAGGGCATGTCAAACTTAAAATTGCAATAATAACTCCATAAAGATTTCGAGACTCACCAACTTTTGGTAGTAACCTCAGGAATTCAGTGTTTTGAGCGTGTTTAAAGATGTCACTGATTTTCTTTTGGGTTTGTGAATCTATTCGGATACTCATACTTAATAGATTTTGGCAAAATATGTTTTTTTTATAAATATTAAAAACTTGTCTTAAAACTATGAAAAATTATCAATACTGTATATGACATTGAAACTATGTTTTTCCAATATATACATTTTTTTGACATTGTGTATACATAAATTCTATGAAAACAAAAACATAAAGGTAAGCACATTTCCACTTTTGTAAAGAAACCGGCGAATATATTGAATGGTGGAATAAACAGAACGATTTACATTCCAGGCGAGTTTCGGAAAACTTTCTTTTTTTTCCGAAAAATAACTTCTCTGGGTAGGAACGTGCGCGCATTTAGGTAGGGTAGGCATTGCAGATTTTTCACCGGCCATATATGAGTTGTCCATTTTTTATACCGAACCATAATATATTATGTTTGTTAATGTATATTGCGACACCAAACACAAATTTTGTCATTAACAGCGAACCAATCGAACGTGTGATCCAGTATAAATATTTGGGCACATGGGTCAAAGATAAATGGGACCAGTCTCAGAAAATAAAAACTAGAATTGAGATCGCAACGAGTGCCTTTCTCAAAATGAAACGCCTCCTTAGCAATTAAGACCTTAACCAAGGTCTGAGACTGCGTGTAGTACGTTGTTATGTTCTCTCAATTATTCTTTTCTATGTTATGGAAGTATGGACGCTAAACCAAAAGATGTGACGGAGACTTGAAGCTTTCGAGATAGGGCTGCATAGTCGCATCCTCAAAATTCTTTGGACTGACCGGGTGACAAATGTAGAAATTCTCAATTTAATGGGGAAGGACCAAGAAGTTCAACATAGTATCAAAACCAGGAAAGTACAGTACCTCGGCCACATTATGAGAGGACAAAAGTACAGCATTCCCTAACTTTTCATTCAAGGAAAGATCAATGGTAAGCGTAGCAGAGGACGACGCCGCATTTTGTGGCTTAATAACCGCCGTGATTGGTACGAGTGTAGCTCCACTGAACTGTTCCGTGTAGCACATGACAAATCTAAGATCGCCTTAATGGTGGCTGACCTCCGCTAGGGGATGGCACAATAAGAAGAATATTTGTATCCGCAGCATTTGATACTCCAATAATTAAGGCTGCTAATAGTCAAATACATTAATTTTGATAACAGTTTGCATTAAAATTAAGAGGTCCGTGAAAACTTACGAGGAAATGAGTTAGGGATAAGAAAAATGGTAATATATGGAAACCGAACTGCTTGAATCTAGAGTCATAAAAGAAAAGGCGACAACCGATGTTAATGCGTATGATTGTGAGCGCTACTTTAGTGTTGCTATACGGCCAAAGGATGACTGTACAGAAATCGGTTACATGTTGTACGTATGTAGTTCATCGTGGGACACTTATTCGTGCGCCGCAGTACGTGAAACATGTTTGAGTTCGTATAACATTTTATCAAATGACGAGTTCTTCGTTGAACATTTCACCGTGGAATACATTTGTACGTATCTTAAAAAATGCGGCGATAGTTTGCAAATAGTACTGTTCCAATTAGATTAACCATGGCCCCCACATCCTGAAGCGGGCCCCCAGGTTAGGATCTTTGACGGGCCCCCTACCTATCGCTAAAGATAAAGGCAGTGTGACGCTCTACAGTAGCGTTTTCCAAATGGTGTACGCGGTAAAATTAATGTGTACATTTAGTGTTTTTTGTATATTTGAATTCATCTATTTGAATTATGAAGTTGTCGTGTATCGATACACAATTGAAAATTGTATCATACAACCACATCATTTTAAGTAATGACAATATTGAAGAGAAACTTTTTTTGACTATTCGAGAGAATTATTTGTGATGTGTGTTTAAATCACTTTAATATGGTCGATTCGCCACGCCGGGCCCTTCCTAAGTCCGGGCCCCCAGACTAGAGCCCTGTCAGCCCCCCCTTTGTGGGGGCCATGAGATTAGCCCTAACCTAACCTAATAAAGACATCTCATAAAATTTGCCACATGTTGTAGCATAATATGTACAAATATACTCCACGGTGAAATGTTCAACGAAGAACTCGTCATCTGATTAAATGTGACACGAACTCATGTTTCACGTACTGCGGCGTACGAATAAGTGTCCTACGGTGAACTGTTTACGTATAAATTTCCGTATACGACAGAAATCGTATTTCTTCAACTCGCCAGAGTACTCTCAAATGTACTACGCTACACTATACTTATCCAGGCTCACCCTTTCTTTAAACATGATAGCTAAGACGACACTTATAACGAAGAAAGACGCTAAAAATATTCTTTAAGGGTGCCATTATGTGAAAAGGCCATTTTGATTGTGCCGATCGATTTCTAAGTGATTGATGATGAAAAAGCAAATTAATGCGATTAACAAAAGCAGCATTTTTAAAAATTATTTTCAATGTACGAATTTCGGAAAATTTCAAAAGATTAGATGAAAGGTTTGTTTTTCACGATTTAAATCAAGGTGACCTGTGAAAAATATTTTCTAGTCTGCTACTCTAAAACACTATTTGCCACTTTATTTTTCGAATGAATTATGTATAATTTTCAATATGAATTAAAATCTATTTTTGAGTAAGACACGTCCAGTCACTTATCGAGACGACTAAATTACTAATGATGTTAATTATTTGTGAAAGCATATCTGTCATTTTTATTTTACAACCCCATTTCATATTTAACTACTCGTGTAATAAACATTTAATTAGACTTCATCTAATATCACTAGTATACTTACGATGGTGTTAATCATTGGTTAAAATTATTTTGTAGTGGTCTCGGGCCTTCCCAGCATTATTTCGACGGTGTAAGAATTAGCAAATCATTATTTAAACTATCGCACAAAAGTCGCATCTATAGTCAGCATATTCTACAAGCGTGACATCGAAGTGCAATAATATTGGTAATCGTCTTATAACAGAATTATATGGCCAGCAGATTTCTCAACTTCATCAGCAATGATTCGCAATTTACCGAATTCATGTATATAATTACCGGATTATAGTTGATGAGTGTTTCAGTCTAAATACGTACTGACAATATCATAAGACGTATTGTAACCATGGTCCCCACAAGGGGGGGGGAGGCAGACAGGGCTCTAGCCTGAGGGCCCGGGTTCTGGGGGGGGCCGTCGTGACGGGTTGACAAAATACGATCAGAAATTTGCCGTAACGGATAAAAAGTCGCCTGCAGCGCTATTTTATTTGTAGAGTCTTAACATTTTAA
Source organism: Rhyacophila brunnea (assembly GCF_057557595.1). Taxonomy (NCBI): domain Eukaryota; kingdom Metazoa; phylum Arthropoda; class Insecta; order Trichoptera; family Rhyacophilidae; genus Rhyacophila; species Rhyacophila brunnea. The sequence goes on along the minus strand of NW_028232882.1, from coordinate 1,172,927 downwards.
AGTTTATAGTTGTGCGATGCAATTTTTGATTACCATGTGTCGATATTCGGCAACTCCGTGATTCAAGTGGGCTTATTCAACAATACAAAAAATTGCTAAAAATACACCTTTTACCCTCAATTTGACCTGAAACAACATTCTTTATATAACGGTTCTGTAAAGCATCCCACTGCCTTTAAGCCTAGCGATGGGTAGGGGGGCCCGCCAAAGATTTTGGCCTTGGGGCCCGCTTCAAGATGTGGGGGCCATGATTGTAACATAACGCTCTTGTACAGACTGTTTACAAAGCAAATAAAGCTCGCTCCTACATGCATCGGAGCAACCACCACCAAATATTGACTTCTCATCTCTTCTCCTGACGACTCTCCATCTACACCTCCTGGTCATCACCAAGCACCGCGGGCTCGTCCCTCAATCACGAGACTCGCAAAATTTTTATAAATCTCTTATCTCTAAAAAAATTCGTAGAAATGTGACTAAAATCGAAACGATAATGCGTCGTCACGAGGAGATATTATGCAAATTATTCCGCAGAATGATCGCGTGAAAACAGCGACAAAATCCCGAGCGGTTTACGTCATGCGTATTTTCGAATAAAGGCACAATTATACGCTATATTTTATTGCTATATTATATTGTAGACGGTATATTTTCATTGTTGTTGTTCTATATTATTCACTACATAATCCTAATACATACTAAATTATTTCAGATGTAATTTGTTTTGAGGTCGTAAACGTTCCATTTAATTAGTTAAGTTATTTCATAGCATAGATGCATTACATTTTTTATTTATCATCACTCTTATAATAAAATTTCAATATGTGTACCTCAGACATAATATGTCGTAAGTCCGATTCGACCGTAGAATAAACTGGATCTAAAAAAATTAGCTTTTGAATGATTTAAGTTATAGTGCCACTAAATGCATTTCTGATACTTAAGACGTATTTATTGTAGGATGTCTACAAGGGATATTATGTACATAGTAATAACCTATTCGTTGTCCATGGAAAGACCAAAGATATACGTGGCAAAGTCATACGCGAAAATTACTCACATTTTATGTGATAGAATAAAAAATCTGATTTTATAAGCTAAATTACTTATATGGATATTCTTTAACTCATTCACCGTAGACCAGTTAATTACTATTTAATTACCACATTTAATTCTCATACTAATAATATCAAATGGCCATCTAATGCCGACACGGCAGCCGTGTTGTCAGCACTGTATGAGTTAAAAGATACCTACACGTTTTACTTGAGCTTTTTTATAATCCATATTATAATCAAGTTGATTCCAATAATTGATATTTTTGCAAGAATGCAATGTTAATTACAATAATTACATTAAAATTAAATATATATCAATGATTACTGCAGTTATTAACATCGCTAGATTTTAAACGAAGCATTTCTTAATATTTTTATTATATTTTAACAGCCATCCCTGACAATTTTAATATTCGCAAAGTATCAAAAATTCAGGTTCTAATTAACTCTATTATAATGTAAATAGGGAAGCTTATATTTAATAAAGCTATCATAAAATCTCGTTAGTGCAAAAGTTTCAAGGAATAAACATCGTATTTGCACTGTACTAATAAACTTTGAGAAGAGCATGCTGCGTTATAATGAAAAACTATTAGCAGAAAAAAATTAAAAGCATTTTCTCAAAAACAAAGTATTAATTAGCTACGTTCCACAAGCTTTTATGATGTTGAAAAAACTCTTTTATATTTGATGTAGCTGTTGGCTATTCGCTCTTAAATTATGGAACAATTTCTCTAGTCGCAGACTGGCAAGGCCCGTTGCAGAGTTAAAAAGAATATATTTATATTTCCATTTTAAAAATATAAAGTATGTAAATATTTAATTAATATAAAAATAATTTTATTATACACACAAAATGTAGATTAATATTGGTAATAAAAACATAACTCTGTTTCAAATTATTCAAAAGCATGAATAATTTGTATTATCTATTCAGAACTATTAATTGTTTGTTGAAATTATTATGCAAGTTTTATCAAAATAATGCATTGAAACTTTATGCATACAAACGTATTAAATTAACACCTGTTTGATTAATTATTCATTATATTCACAATTTATATCAGATACTATACATTTAAATGAAAAATATTATCTAACATGAATGCATATTTCAGTTTCAAGCTTGGTATAGCCTCCATTTTTACGTTTTTTTGTATTTTCTTGATTCTGAAGCTCCGTTTGATTATTGAATAGATTCCAAAGTTGTTTATATTCATCAGCCTCCTTTTTTAAATATTTTATAAGACTAACTTCAAACAAGATTTCTTATTTATTTTAATGACATTAAGGACATTTTATTTTGCTTTTTACTTTTTCAAATTCTTTACTAATGCGTTTGCAAAAATAAATTACTTTATTTGCAGTCCTGAAATTTATTTGACGGTTTTTGCAATTAACTCAAAATGGTGAAAAACACAGGTTACCAATTATAAAAAAAATATGTGTATTCTTGCAGCTTCTTAAACTACATATAAATTTTAAAACGCCACGATTGAGTTCGTGACCTAAGTAACAAAATTCAACCGTTTGAAACTCTGTTATGCAATGGGTAAAAGCACATTTAAAAAAACAAAGCCAGTAATATTGAATTCAAATAGAGAACAATTCGTTTTTCTTCTTCTAAACGCTTATTGACATAAGTTCATCAATTAAATTATATATGATGAAAATATGTACCCAACTATACTTATGTTTCTTGGAAATAACAACAGGCTTTTCCAGTGAGGGTAGGAAAACTATGCAACGCTCAGAGTGGCATATATTCAAAGACGCATAAAGTCAAGTAAGGAAAGTGAAAAATACAATTTCTGAAAGTTGATTTCATGGAATAGAAACTTTTTTTCGCCTGGTACCATTAATGGTATTCTTCGGGGATTATGCTGTAACTGTCTTCTGACGGTCTTCAAACCAGGATTTGGTTACAAGTTATCTACGATTAAAAATATTAAATTTCATTAGTAAGTATGACGTATTAAAACTAGCTTTAAGAGTTGTAAAGTATATCCAAATGTCTTCGCAATCCAATGTTAACGTACCCAAAATTCTTAAAAAGATACACTACAACTTGGTAACGCGATGACTTTGGGTAGAAGAGAAACCGGGATGATGATATAATTATTAGAAATTGTCGTCACTTGCTGCTCACCTGAGGTCGGAGCAGGTAATACATCACTCAGCTCTTATCCATTAGAAAACCGTAACGTCTTTCCGGCTGTATTTATAAATTTATATTCATAATTATTGTAATACGATGTAAGTTATAATCTTTTTTTTAAATAAACGTACTCTCCGTCGTCAATTCTTGTTAATTATTGGATTCGCCTATAGTTGCAATGGAAATCATGAAATCGCAACTAATTTTTTGCCTGTCATTTCCGCTTAGTATTATTTTCTATGGTATACAAATGAACATAGACAATAATACTTCGGTTGTAGAGTTGGGTAAACCTCTACACGCCACCCCTTAGTCATATCATGTCAAAACTTATCATTATTTGTATACTATAATAATTATACACTCAACATAAAAGGGAACAAAGATTTAATTATGCTTAAGGGCAGCATTATGCCAAGGGATGTAACTTGACTCACCTATCCCATTGACTGATATCTTTATAGAACGTCGTTTAAAAATCTTTATACGCTTAGAGTATATCTAGATAGAAAACGTCTGACACACTCGTTAATATAAATTAGTAATATGTATTTACTGCTGAACTACAGACATACAATTCTGCTCTTTAAACTTTTAAATTCAGCCACGTACAGCATAATAATCTCAGTTCACATCTGCGAAAGCAACCCTCGCCCCGGAAATCAGTCAGTGATGTAATAATACCTCCACCTACCCATTAACTAATCGAACATGTTCGCGGGGTTCAAATTCAATTCCCTTGTTGGCCTGCGCGCATCCCTTAGCTCAGGTGCGTTCAAAATGGGCTCAATTTTGTTACATACACGATATTTTCAGGCTATATTCTACGATGAACGAAGGAAAGAGATAAATTAGTGCTCGTTGATGAAGTCGTGGGTCTCGTGTTCGAATCGAAAGACTGGTAAATTCATATGATGTTTTTCAGTTTGTGTTTAGGCCCAATGCATAGACTAGGTTGAGATAACAAATCGATTAGGAAACCTTTTCATAAAACGGCCAAGAGTGGATTCTAAACCAATTGGAAAGGTTTTTTTAAATGCGCTATGTACTTAGGTGCACTATCGGTTGGTTTATTGCAGTGTTTTTTGCAATTTCTGTGTTAATATTGTAATATTTAATTGCCACATGATTTAAAAATAAATAAAGGTTAAAATCTTTTGGTATAACTCTTAATTAACTAGAAACTAGATTTATCTAACGTTCTATGACTAACTAGGGACCAATAATAGTGAAGGGAGCTAGGAGAGGCCTTTATCTAATAGTAGATCAATTCCAACTGATGATGATGAAACTATAACATTTCAAATTATAAACGAAACGCTGCTATTCGTATTATCAAACAATGTTTTAATATTAAAACCGTCGACCGAAGGTACTTGATGGAATTTGAGTTTAATTTAAACAGTGTTTTGTTTACTTTGATTCAATATTGGTCGGCCAACCGCGTAAATTACTCTACTCTCATAAAAATTTCAATAATATCAACAAAACCATCACATCATACTTCGAAACATAGTAACTACATGCTATTTTGGTTTGGTTAGGCAGGGCTCAGTTGAATTTAAAAAAAAAACTAAGCAACACCATTTGGCATCTACAATGTATGTTCTTAGTTCATTGAAAACATATACAAAATGTATGTATGACAAAGTTTAGTTATATTTCTGTCGGATCTCCACAGCTTAACTCTATCTTTCGCCACCGGTACCTAGGTACCAACCGCAGAGTAATAATATAAAAAAGAGTGTGTATTGTTCTGCATAATCAAGCCGTGTTTCTTGCGTATAATAACGCACAGTAGAACCTAAATTTTATTATTATTAACTTAACTATGAACCGTTATACCATCACGTTGCTTTTCAGTACGGCTACCAAATTTAAACACAACAAAGTTAACCATAGTTTCTATTAAATTAACTAAAAATAATTACCACTAATTGTATTTTTAGCACAAAAATAATAAATTTCACTAATACGTGCTAGCAGATTGCAAGCAGATTTTGAATGAACGGAGTCAATTATATCTTACTCTAATGCATATTGAGGAGATATAATCATGCAGAATGCTTTCCTACTCGCACTTACGGCTCGTTTCTGTTAAGGCTTTGGAACATACCTACCAGTAAATAGTAAATAGTGTGAATATTTGGAGTTAAAATAATTATAATAGTAAAATAAATTAATAACTCCGATTGACAGCATCTACACACACACACACACACACACACACACAGTGCACATAGTAGTGTTTATGTACTTATATATATATTTATACTCATAATATCTACTATAAATCTATGAACGCGATGCAGAATCGTCTTGATTAACTAAGTCGCACTTTAGCAATAGACATCATCCAGAGTTGCTAATTCAGCTCGACCACTGTCTAACCACGGGGCCACTGTCTTTTTTCTGTAGATTTACTACCTGCTATATGACGAATATTATGTACAAATATAGTAAGCGATGCAATCTCAGTGATGTCGTTTTCAGCGTCCTAAAAATAGATGCATAACTTAGAAACTTCTAAGTATGGTTCTGCATCGCTCTCTATTCAGTACATGAATCAATTCTGAGAATGACAATAATTTATTTTATAAGTCACGTACATAACAATATTATTACCTTTATATAATGAAAAGCTTTTCCTCGTATGCTTGTTAAAATGGTATTAAGGTTGACTCGTTTTAATAATTTTACAATAGGTACTGTATCAGTACGTATGCTTTTACGATTTTTATAATGTCATGTTTGCAGATGTCTTCACCGCAAATCCCCCGCTATTTCATATACATATATAGTCTCATACCCTTTCAATCTTTTTACTACACGCAGCGCTATAAAATTGTAGAATATATATTGTGTTTTATATTAATTCATAAAAGCTTAATTTAGTTTTGTTTCTTCATACAATATGAATATTGATTCCAATCCCGAGATCCCGAGCTATTTTCGATACATATGAATCCCGGGATTGATAAACATAATCCCGAAACGTTCGGGATTGATTTTTTTATCAATTTTAATGGAAAATAAAATATATCAGAAAGAATACATTTAATAACAAATAACTACATTAGAAATAAACTCAGTTTGAATGAAGTTTGATTTATACCGATGTGTAAGTTGCCGATTCATTTTATTTTTTCACATAAATTAATAAAAATGAGAAAGATTGGAAAAAACAATGCTTCCCACTATTATTAACAAAGTAATTCCACCATGATCCCATACGTTTTACGGCAGTTTCATATTTGGCTGACTAGTTATATTTATGAAGCGGAAAGGCCATAAGTACACCATGATTTGCTATTTTATTACTATTTTAAATCTCGCTAACCCATTCATTAAGTCTTTACTATCAGAAACAGCAATCTCATATTAAATTCACATTATTATTTATATTACAATATTATTTACTCCATTTGTATTTCCAAGATTGAACGTATACAATATTAACAATAAATGTCTTAAATAATATAAATTATACTAGATTTATTTTTGACCGATTTTATCAATGCTATTTGTAAATATAAAAATTTTATAATAACAATGGAAAAAAATGCCAATCCCGGGATTGTCAAATTATAATCCCGAAATACCGGGATCAGAATTTTGGTTTGGGATTGGATTCCCTAAATATGAATATAATACATAGGTATACAGAAACATAATCATTAATACTACAGCAGGATACGCGGCCAATTACAGTGGTTTAGATAATCAAACAGTAAACTAGTAGTAGTAGTAAAATAATCACTGACACACCCAGGTTTGAGTCAAGGAAAAGTCGAAAAAACGCGATATCTTTGTATAAGAAACCAGTGCACTGCGCATTGGAGGTAAATACACACTGACCCTTTTCCTTTTGGTGCGTACACATAGTGCCTGAATATGCCGAAGAGCGAAACTCGGGTCGCAAAAAACGACTCAAATGGAATAGTACAAAACTTAAATCCATTCAAATTTAAATTCAAATTCCATCAAGTATCTTCGGTCAATAGTATTAATATGTGAAAAGTTAATAGTAGTAACTTAAGTGTGCGGTTATGCCTTTCAACATTCGATATAAATTATATACACACATAAAAAATGATTCTATTCAAAGTTAAAGTATTTTTGTAGATAATTTAATACTATTAAAAGACGAAAATTTCGATCAAAATTTTACAACGTCAAATATGTTTTGTTTTCGAAATATTACAAAGGTTAAAATTGATGTATATTTAGATGCTGTCAATCACCTGTGAAAGGTCACTATAGGTAAGACGAATATGTCATGTACTAAACGTGTACTAAACATGTCAACAATAATTTACATAGTGTAACCTTATAATTCATGGTTACCTTCTACTACACAAAATCTCTCGAAGTGAGATTTCAATTGGAGATATTTAAAAACAATGAACTATTTCTTGACGACCACGCACAGACTCACATACAGCTTTCTACTCTGTGATATATAAATTAATATGCTGATTGAAAAAAAAAGCTGTATGATTTTCATTGTAAATTATATAATTTCCAACACAAGTTAGTCAAGACAAGTATTCTCTCACCGAGAACCAGTTTAAAAAATCTACGGTAGTCAGACTACGGATACCTATGGAAATTTTATCAACCTTTTACTTAAAAAATACAAAAAAAAAAATTAAACCCGTATTATAATAATTTTATAATACATCGGTTCGCATTTCTTACTTGTTTCAGACTATACTCTTGTCTGCGTCTTTATCAATTAGTTCCTTGTGTGGTCTTTGGAGTAAAGTTGTCCATTATTGACGGAACAAGATTTTGGGTATTTTAAATCCCCCTCCCCTACCATGTTGCGTAAGGCACTGGCTTCTTATCCAATACTTGTACGTGATTTTCTCAAAGACTGTGTGTATAAGTGATTGCTTCACCTTTACTGCTGCAATACTATTTCACTGCATTCCTATCGTTGGGCCATATGGCATACTGTAGTATAAAAAATGATCGATTTTAGTGTACCTATTCAGAGTGTATAATTCTCAAAAAATGTATTTATATTTGAATGGTTTGAAATCATCATACCATTCCGAGTTATGCCTAACATGCAATTCTCCACGCGACGTCGCTACTTTAATTTGTTTTGACTTCTATTACATTAACGGTTTATATTTTTATTCTAAGTGCACACGTTAGCACCGGTAGTGCACAATGGTTGAAAATTGTACGTATTAAGCAATAGTGGGACAGCCCTTATAGTGCAGTGCATAAGGCGTTGGCTTTTCATCCGGGGCCTCCGGGATCGATTCCAGGTAAGATCACAATACATTATTCATGCGATATTTTTAAAAACTGGGGTGCCCCATTCATAGGTGAGGTGATTTTTGGAGATCCTCGTGCGGCCGTATACATTCCAATTCAGTTTGGTTTTACTGGTACTATATATACCTACCTATTAGCTTTTCCAGTAGGAACTTCCTATGACCTTATTTATTATGCACTGAAGTGTGCGTGTTTAATATTCTGATTTAATATACTATGGTAAAACGTCGATGATAAAATACTTTCTCGCACGTTGTAAGTAGGGATTGCAATACCGGTATCCCAGTATTTTTCGATACCGAAATACCGGTTTTAAAAATCAGATAATACCGACTGTATTTTTGATGGGTTATACGATGTCTGGTTTTCTTCTTTTACCCTTTAATGATCTTGGAGACCAGCAATAAATGGCACATACTATAAAATATTAATATTTAAAAGAGATTTATATAATATAGCTGCCTCAATACAAGGGTACACTATTTGACAAAAACCTGATGGGAAAAAATTGCTGCCAAAGTTTTTGAATACCAATAAGAGAGTAATTAGATATTTATATAAGTTACTTATATATTATTACTATTCTGTAAATATCCTAAAAAATGAACATTTTTTTTTTAATTATAAAGAACTACCCTAAATTTCCTCACATATTTATATTGCACTAAAACAATTATACTCATTTGATATTCATGCTGTCATAAAAAATTATCTGAAATATTATGGTTAAATAAATACTTCAACTAATTCTTCATATTTTGTAATTGACATTTTGTCAAATAGTGAGCCCTTTTACTGAGACAGCGATTTATATATAGGTACATAATATATATTTATTGGTAGATACTTCTGTTTTTGCCATATATTTTACGAATACCGGTATTATTATTTTCATTCGGTATTGCAATCCATAGTTGTAAGAGACTTGTAAACTTTTTGAAAGTTAAGATTTTTTTCATAGAAACCATATCTTCCTTTTCAACCGACAACCATACCTACTATAAAATATAAATAGGTAATAATAGTACTGCTATAAATACGAGGATGTGTTCAAATGTTGATTAAATTTATTAAAATACTAAGGTTAAACACACCACATATCTGGTAAATGGTAAAAGCTTCTCAAAGCTTTGTTTTCTCATGAGATCGTATTTACATAATATGTAGCACAAAGTACAAGTAACCACCTACGTAATTTTGCGAATCCATTATACGAGTATAATGATTTGTATGTTATATTTGATAATCAGGGTTGCGAAAAGGATTTCCGACTAAAAAATTAGGTCGATCTAAAAATATATCGTTATCAAAACACCGCACCCTAACGGTAGCACTATGATTGTCATGTAAACAATTAACTAATTATCTTAACCCTCAATTTCGCTAAAAGTAAGGAATAATAATTATATTATTAACAAAATATTAAATGATAAGACCTAAACATTTATATTCAATGAGAAAGGCTGGAAACTTTTATTTTCTGATTTTTCATTTATTTTCACTCATGTGAGATTACCAGGGAACACAAAATTAATGGGAATTCACTTATCCTACTGGGTATGGTATAACAGGCTAGTGTGGAAAGATATGGGATAAACCTAAACACGTGTTAAAGAATATGCTATTTTCAATAGTTACATCTGTATCATAATTTGCATTTTAGTTTGTCACTTTAATGTGACTTGCTTTCAATCTTTGGAAATAGTCGACGGGTTTTTTTACGTGGGTTTATGGTGGTTAGGCCATAAACTACCTTGCGTTGGAACTTTGGTCCATGGCGATGGTTTTTACATTTATATATATTAATCTATTCTGTGTAAATTATAATATGCTTAGCACCTCTGTTCTGAAATTAGTTACAAGAAACGGTTTTCCGTATCAGAGTTTACCGTGAGCTGTCTTATGGGAAATAGATAACCGCATAACATTAAGATCAAAAAATGTGGAGTATTTTATCAGAACCTACTTGCTACTTTTAAATCATTTATAATTATTCTTTATACATATAGGTATACGATATGATTGTATTTCTAAATTACTTACCTACTTATTGTTTATGTTTTTTTCTTGTATTCCGGTGTTTTTCATTGCGTATTTTAAAGTGTTTTTTGAAGTTAAATTTAATTAGATCTCAATCTTATACGTCCATCTGGTTTCGATACAACAGCTCACGACAAACTATAGTACGTACCTACTTAATATATACCTACTTGAGTACATACAAAATATTTATTCAATACGTTCATACCATATCATTTATTTTAGAATACAAATAACAGGTAAAAGAAAATTGTATTAACAAAAATAATCCTATAAAAAATCTGCAACAACATAATATAATTATTATCTTAAAAATAAAATACCAGCGCATATGAACCGTATTGATCAACCGCACAACCCTCGCTATTGGTGCTCGATAAGCCAGATACAACGAAATAGTTTTCATCGAAAAGATGTCATGACTGCGAGCGTCCAAAATTTACGGATACATACAAATTTAAATGTTTCATAACATCAAGATTAGAAATCATACCGTGTAAGAGTACGTACAATGCTTTAAGAACAGAGGGACATACGAGCTTCAAAAGAATGAAAAGCGTACACACCTTGAAAAGGGATAGTCGGCGAATACTCGTTTAGGAAATTATCAAAGGGAAACAGTTTCAAAATCACGCTATATGGTCTCCAAGTTGATGCTATTCCAATCGGTGTCGTTCATTGCATTACAAAGTACTTCCACAGAACTTAGCTATACCGTTGATCAAAGACTAATACGTCTACCTTTCTGTCAACTTTCTAGCTTTTGAGTAGGTACCGTAGGATGACTAGATTGTGTACACCGATTCTTCACCGGTCTTCTTCGACTTATGAATCCGTTAAAGGAATCATGGCATTTACTGTTACCTTACAAAAAAAAATCGTTTTTAATTACTATATGTTTATGTTATGACCAGTGGACATCCAATATTTCACATATTATAACAAGGTATATCGCACCCCTAGAACAACACCGTCACAATCCCAAGTGTTATTTCTTACTAAATCGCATTTAAAGTTTTCAACTCTATTTATTTCTTTGTCTCAGCATAAATTAAAACTTAACTGAACCAAACCACATTAAGCTTTTTGAATTTATATTGATTTTAGATTTTCAAAATAATATGGCAGTGTTGTTCCGTTATTTTTTAAATATTATTTGACAGTGCAGTACAGCAATAATTCGTATAATTTACACAATATGGTACTAGCTAGAGATATGGCAGTCTTACACGATCATAAATACTGACAAGGCAGTTGATTTGGCATGCACAGCTAAAAACCGTTTTGGTTTGTAGTGGTCTTGTTCTAGGGGTACGATAAAAAAGCTTATACAGGCTTCAAGAATTCTTTAGTAAATATTGTATTGACAATGATTTTTAATGTTAATGATATCATGCTTAAAGATGTCCTAGTATTTTGCCTACGTGGTTTATGTGCAAGCAGTAATCATGCATACATTTGAAAAAAAAATTAGGGTCAGATAAATCCAAAAAAATAAGAGTGACATAGAAAAATGTATGTCGGGCATAATTATTCCAAAGCCCATAAAATAAACCAATGAATAAGGAGGTAGACAAGAGTACGTGATGCGACAGAGGTTGCATAGTGAATAATTGCAATTAAATAGCGGTATCCAAGTAACAATTAATGACCACCACTGGATCGATGAACTATATGTTCACCAAAGAACTAGTGACCAAGAATCAGTAGCGAACACTCCATACAAGATGATCATTTAAATTTAAAACCTACCTTCTTAAGAAAAAGGAATTTAAATAACCTAAATACAAATGTCTAACCAACAAAACCACCCGTCTTTAAGTATTTAATTTAAAATTCACGTATAAAAAATACGACACCCGATGGAACTTGAACCTGTATCCGCTGGAGTCGCTTCCGTGTGTTTTCCAATTAAGCTACTGGCATCCCACTTAATTACGACAATTTCAATTGGTAGTTGTTATATTAAATGCTTATCGAATTGCGTTGTAATGTTGTCTATCGGTTTTAGTATATTAAATTAAGGTAGGTATCAATTATTTCCTTAATTACTAACCGACGTCGCGCATCACTCTATTATTATATAAGATTTTTTCCAGTTTGTATATGCATGAGATGTTGTCAAATTATGTATGTTCAATATATACAACGTTACATTCTCAAATCTTCTGTTTTATTCTTTGAATAAAAGAAACAGTTTATCAGTTAATGATATTATTAAAGTCGTGATGCAACATTATTTTATAATGTATGTATACTAAATCCTCATTTAATACGTCTCCCACTTTCGTCAATTTTATACTAGTACCACGTACAAGCCAAAGTGAACTTAATATTGTGTTATAGGAATCTCAGCATGCGGAAATACTGAACTTTATATGAGCTTTTTAAGCTCATTCGAACACAGTTGGAAAACTTCAAACAGTCTAAAGTTTTAACGACTTAATATACAAATTTATTCATAGCCTTGGGTATTTCTGATAATGCCATATGTGTACAGGGTGATTGGCACTTTATATTTCATATCAAATGGGGTGATAGTAATTGAACTTAAATACGATATTATGTTTCTTGAAGTATATTACATAATATTATATTGGTAAAACATATAATTTTATAATATATATTATATATAGTTCACTTCTAAAATATTATTGTTAAACACATAACGATAGCTACTTGACCGACATTATTATTTCTGAAGTTATATTCTTTTACCATAATTTAATTTAAAATTTATTTATTTACACAAATTACAATTTTTTTACGGATATATCTACATCCGATTCGATTTGGTTGAACACAGTTATTGCGCGTCCAATGGGCATCACACCGAATTTACACCGCGTATACGTCTAAAAGGTACTACATTCTTATTTTATGGGAAACGAGTTAGATACCGTATACTATACGGTCTCCAATTTTATATCATTCAATATGAACATTCATTCAATTTTAATAGCTGATTTTGGCAATAATTCATGAATTCAAGAATGAAAACCTAACATAACCTAACAAATAATCCAGTATATAGGTTTTTTCCAAAATTTGTTTGTTGCTGGCTTCTTGTAAAGTGTAAACCGATAAGAACTGTGTTTTATTTAGACATGAATTTTATGTCAGTACTATACGACCCAAAGAGGTTTGACGGTCTTTAATATACGGCCATATATTTCCGATACAACATTTCACGGTGACACGAAGTATATTATGGTGGCTACTTTGTGTTTCCTAACAATTACCAATACTAGAACATACAATTGAACATTATGTGATTGTCCCCAATTAGAGAAGCACAATTTTCCATTTTTATTTTAAATAATAATGTTAGCCTAGATTTAAGTTAATCAAGTAATGGTTAAATTTCATTTTCCGAGAATGACCAAATCAGAGTTATCTATTTATAGTCATCATCATCATCATCAGCCTGAATCTATCCACTGCTGGATGAAGGCCTCTTCAAGCTGCTTCCACTTCTCTCGGTCCTGTGCGTTGCGTTGTCACGTACTTCCGCAGAACTTTATCATTCCATCGATCCAGCGGCTTCTAGGTCTACCTTGCGAACGTTTCATACCTCTTGGATACCACTGGATAACTAAATTCGTCCAACGATTGTCTCTTCTTCTAGCATTGTGTCCAGCCCATCTCCATTTGAGGCTTTTAATGAACTTTATCACATCGCAAACCCTTGTCTGCTTCCTTATCCACTCATTCCTCGTTGTGTCCTTTCGCGTTATGCCTAGCATGCACCTCTCCATACCACGTTGTGCTACTCGTTTTTGGATCTCTCTTTTACTATTTGTAGTATTGAGGTGAAAATATTATGTTTTTGGATGTTTTTAAATTTTAGTAAAATGTTTATAACGAAATTCAACAAACAAAAATTAATTAAAACATTCCTGATTTAGCACATAAAACTAACCTTATAAACAGTTACCTTGAGAATTGATGTATTTAAACTTATCAATATATTCACGCCATACACGGATTTAATGGTTAATTGGTTGACGAGAAATTAGTAAAAAAAAAACACGAATTTATTATACATATGACTATTGACGGCGTGATGAATAACACATACATATTTCCTACACAATTTACAAATTGTTCATGCTTAGCTCCCAAAGATACCACAAACTCTTCACATGCAACTATTATACGGTTTGTGATTCTAACATCACAAAATTCATTCGACAACATAATATAAAATCTTTCTTACTCGAGGGACTATTATTTTTGTATGACATACTTGGCAAGACCGTAATATATTGCTTTATAATATTATTATTTGATATAAAATAATATTTTCGACCAAACAAAAATAAAATCAATAAATTTTTCAGGTTTTCCATTACGTATTAAGTATAAAAACTGGCTATATTCCGATAAAGTAGTGCGGTCAACACAGGGCCGTCGAAAGGGATACAAAAGTCTGTATACTTATGTCAAATTGTATATCTGTGAATTTTAAAAGTATTTATTTAGTGTATATTGGTAGATATGTCAATGTTGTTTGTGTGTAAGGTGCGCATACATGAGACATCTATAATAAAAAACGTATCTGAACATTATTTTTGAATTCCTATGGATTTAAGTTTTCTACTATTCCATTTGAGTCGTTTTTTGTGACCCGGGTTTCTACTACTATACTCACTCATCAATAGTAAATGAACACTTACAACGAATATAGTTAATTCTTACTTATATGATAAATAAATACAATAAAAGTAGGTAAAAACCTTACATACTAAATAAAGGATCAAATATAAAAAAACAATAAATTATGATTAAAATTGTTGTATAAACCCGTATCTAATGATTAGGTATTTATTCACTATTAATACATTCAGTAAGCGCATTAATTATGGGTGATTACTGGGAAACTATGGAACTATATTAATTATAAATTTTATAAAGTTAACAGATGTCAACAAATATTATAGACGTACTTACTAATAGTAATAACAAATAACATGGGTATAATCCATAATCGGTGCGGACGTGCTCAGCGTGGGTCAAAATGGAGCTTTTTTCTATTTTCAAAGCATGATCCTGGACATTTCTTAAATGTTGTAGATAATCTATTTTTATAATTTTGAAGCCTTATTATCCTTTATATTTATTTTAAACATTTGATGACTGCATAAAGTATTTTTATTACATAAAATAGTATTCTTTTAAACCTCTCGCTCTAATGTTTTAGAATATAGTCATATTCCAGTACATAAATGTGCAGTGGTGTTTTACATGTTATTTTTTACATTTATTAATTTTTAAACGCATATATAAAACCATCAGTATAATTTATGTCGACATTATTATAGTGAAATATTTACGATAAAAAATTATATTGATAATCTCTGTGATCCCAAATTTGACAAGAATTAGTCATTTTATTATTCAAAAAATTGGCAAGATTAACACATTTGAAGATAATTATAAAAATACTGATTATAAGCTATGTTTTTGACCATTCAAGTGTGATAAACATCCTACGAATAATGATTGCTTTATAAAAATTATTGACCTAAGAATAAGGTAGTGTTTTTTTTAAATACGCCATTTCTTTTGGCATTCCCCAGTAGTTAAGCTACAATATACGGCCGTAGCCATAAATTGACAAACTATAATTGAAGTAGGGAGTAAAATGATGTTAACGCGCGTGTTTGAACATGTACCTAACCGATTTTTTTAAACGGTAAGTAATAGTACCTACAAAACTTAAATCCGTTAGAATTCAAATTACCATTGGTTGAGAATATTAATATTATTTTTGAATTTTGGAGATGGATGTAGAGTCTGTATTCTATAAGCTGGCGTTCACGTCACGTCGTTTGCGGACGGAGAGCATTGTGCCATCGCGTTCGACCTTTGCAAGTTTTCAATGGGAGGGAACAAGAGGGAATGCAGTGCTGAATGCTGAAGCGGGAGGGGGAGAAACCGCACGCCAGCTTTTAGAAGACAGACTCAAAATGTATTAAGCCTGACGATGCATACACATAAACAACGTTACAATTAAATTTATAATAATCACTATCTACGTATACATACAAATAACATAATATACCTACGTATATTATGTTATTCAAGCACTCGATGTGTGCGTGGTAACAGAACGCAACCACAGTAGAAAAAAGGATGAAAAAAGGGTGATCTAACTAAGAAATGACTTTCTTTCCATCGCCATATGATTCTTTGTTTTATCTACGAAGGTTTGAGTACCTACGGCAAATTAAACTTTTGCCATTTTAAAGGGTGAACAATAATGCCATGTCCTGGCCTGGGCGATATGCAAACGCTTCTCCAGAGCGTTTGCACAAGGCAGTCGTTGGGTTGGCCGCACTTTGAATATTCTCTTAGCTATGTTGAAGATCGTAAAACCGTCTCATCGTGTAGTCATATCTCCAATATTTCGCTACATACTCGCCTGTCTGGGGCAGAAACTACTCTACGTATAGATTGCCCGAAAAGTAAAGTTTCCATCGATTCTTTACAGTCTCGGTGAAATTGAAAATTGATTGCTTGAAAATGTTATCTAGTTTTTATTTTGTAGAAACGGACCATCGTCTAGAAACCTGTTTTATCTATTTATATTTTCTCCAAAATTATACTGAAAACTCTTACAGACTAAATAAAATCGTGATGAGTTCTTTCTGCAACCCCTCACATTATTGGCGTATTCCGTGGAGTTACAAACATTAATCGTCTTTTAAAGTGATGCTATGACCGTTAATGAGTACTTACTAATACGTTGGTTATAGAAAAAACACAATTTTAAAAAACCTCTTTAATTAAAAAAAAAAACTGAAAAATTTCACTGAGTAGGACTCCTGGTGATTGCTTTCACCTGTAAACTATCTATCCGCCTATGATTCATGCGAAATATTTCAAATACTCTACGTTTCATCTAATTAGGTACTTCAAATTCTATCAGGTGACAATCTCCAATAATGCTTTATGACCAATTAACATTTTAACGTTAAGTTTGCTATATTATTCTGACATATATGATCTCATTTACCACAGAAAGCCAAACGTACAAATAGCTACCCTGAGAATTGATGTTTTTAGACTTATCAACATATTCACGCCATACACGGACTTACTCGTGTGCAGTCATAAACGGTTTTACACTAATTTTAAACGATTTTTTCTACTATAATGTTGAAATGTAGTAATACTGACTGCATATCTACTCATCGCGGATTGTCTTTTTAAACGCCCTAAAAATTGGGAATAAATATCATAGTAGAAGTGTAAAGTTGTCTGCAAATGAACCTGCTATGCGAAGTCACCCGTAGTTAATTTCATATATGGATGAGTTTGTATTTTGCTTCAATTTCATACGTCTTTGGTTTTTGAACATACATCACTTGAAAACACCTTACGTATAGATATACGTATACTCACTAGGATTAGAAAAAACAATTTTTGAAAAAAAAATACGAAACTCGACGGGATTTGAACCCGCATAACCATTTGTATCACGTCAATCTGTGCATTTACCAATTATGCTACGGGCCTCCTATCTAATTTCGACAAATTAATAAGCATTAAGTATTATAACGCAATTTGATAAGCATTTCATGTATGACCTACTAGTTTAAATTATGGTAATTAGATAGGAGGCTCGTAGCATAATTATTGGTTAATGCACAGATTGGCGCGTCACCAATGGTTATACGGGTTCAAATCACGTCGAGTTTCGTATTTTTTTCAAAAATGATTTTTTCTAGTGGGTATATAATATCTGAGGTGTTTTCAAGTTACGTATGGAATGTTACATTCTCAAAATCTTGTGAATTATTCATTGAATAAAAGATATGGTTTATTAATCTTTGGTTACATTGCAATTTTCATTATTAAAAAAACAAATGAAGCGGATTTCTTTTATTTCTTATTGACACAATGGAATTTTTAGTTTGAAACGTGCCGGGCTAAAATTCATTTAACATATTCATACCCCATTATTCTCAAATTAATCAAAATAATACGTCACGAACGACCGTATGAAAACAAAAGAAAAACACAAATTAAATGCAAATAATAAATAGTGCAAACGCAGACTGAGTATAAAATAAATTAAAATAATTAAGAAGAGAAAGGTGGCACGCGATCTCTGGCGGCATTTCCACGAAACAGCCAGCGCACACAGGCATACACGAGCGTACACCACCACACACACAGCGGGCTAAATTATTGCCAGGGTGTACGTGACAACTTATAATACGTAATGGCGGTCTGTTTCACAAATAATTTGTTTTTGCCAAAAATACCCTCTGACATACGCAGGGGTCCGGCGAATAATAAATTCGTTTTCCTGTACACTTGTTTTTGTTTTAAATATTAAATAAAAATTAAATGAAAGTTTTCAAAATACAAGTCTCGTGATATTGTGCGGGAGGATGAAACGCGAATCAAATTGAGGTGCATGTCATGGTGCATGTCGTCTACTAACTGTCACGCTGTCTTGGCGACAAATTTAGTCTATGGTTTCGTCATTTTGCAAGGATATTTTGAACGAGCACCATCTCCGTAAATTCACTGAAGAATGACACCGATGAAAAGTGCCAACTATAATGTATTAGTAATTTGAATTATTAATTATTCATGTTAATTTCAAATTAATTTTAGCAGTATCTACGTGTGCGTACGATAAAATGACTTCTGACATGACATCCATAGATAATATTTTGAAGAAACCCCAACCTTCATAGATAATAGACAATATTCTTATAGAAAATACATAGTGTCAACCGCTAAAACAAAAAATACGTGATTTTGACATGACAGTCGAAAAGTGTAGGCATGTTGAAGATGATAAAAACGTTCATTGAGTCATGCAGGTATCGATGCAGTGCAGTTCAACGTGAGGTGACCTCATTATTGTTTTGGTGATTTCAGCAGATTTTGCCAACTGACAATGTTTGTTTAAAGGTTCAAAATGTGCTACGGGATGAGAGCATCAGTCTGATAACACTCTAAACACTAAGAAAAACGACATTACACACTTCTTTCCCGTAGCGGCAACTTACTGTGACGTCACGTGATAGTCAGCGACATGCGCCTCAATTTGGTTCGCGCTTTACTTTCATAATTGATTCGATATTACAATTTCATAATAAGTTAACATCATTATAGATGGGAATTTTTCATTGCTCATTAAATCAGTCTTAATTAACTATGATGCATTCCAGTAAGGTGAATGTGTCATTTATATTAAAATTGTGAATTTTTAAAAGCTATTTTCAAAAAAGATAGAATTTTGGCGAGAAAATTTTGCGTTTTTTCTGCATTTTCTGCATCTTTTTAAGTTCCATAATAATTGTCCTTTTCCAACAAATTCTACTCGTCATCTCATACTCGTAAATCTGATATGCAAGATACTTTGTCGCAGTACAAATGTAATAATAATTCATTATGCTGGCTATACAGTGCTTTTAACTTGATTAAAAGAACCATTGATATCGTTGTTTTTTTATAAACTATTTGATTTATTTTTTTATTAATTGATTTAATTAATTATAATTAATAATTATATTAATATTATATTAATTAATTAATTATACTAATAGTTTCATAAATGCGTTTAAAAATTAATAAACGTAAAAAATCTTAACACCACTGCACAGTTATGTACCGAAATATGACTATATTCTAAAACATTAGAGCGAGAGGTTTAAAAGAATACTATTTTATGTAACAAAAATACTTTATGCAGTCATCAAATGTTTAAAATAACTATAAAGGATAGTAAGGCTTCAAAATATATAAATAGATTATCTACAACGTTTAAGGAGTGTCCAGGATCATGGTTTGAAAATACAATAAAAACTCAATTTTGACCTACGATGAGCACGTGGGCCGTTAAAAGGATATTTTTTTCATTATTTTCGTTCTGGGATAAATATTGATTTTTTCACTCATGCTATTATCTTAAGTATATTATTATAATTTCAATTAACGCGTGAAAAAAAATCCTACATAATATCCACGTCTAACACATATGCTCCATCGAGTGTCATAGCCCAAAAAACCAAAAATGGGATGGGCTAGCACGATTCTATACCAAATTTAAAATAGTGCCAGAATAATTCAATAATTATTGATGTATTATCGATTTTAATAGCGTTAATAGCTAAATAACATTACGACATAGGAGAGATAAAAAAACTAGACGGTTATAGGTTTTGTGTTCGATATTTCGACGCAAACGTTTGGCACTTTGTTTGCGGTGGGCTATAAAATAACTTGAGAAAATTAAATAAATATATTTTTTTAAAAAATACATGATATTGACATTAACATAATTATCTTTTGAAAAAATCATATTTTGTTTTATTTATAAGGTTTTTTTGTGACAATAAAGCGCAACCCACATTGAGGTGCATGACACGGTGCTTGTCGCTTACTGTCACGGGCTTCCGCTACGGGAAAAAAGTATGTAATGTCGTTATTCTTGGTATTTAAAATGTTATTAGACTGATGTTCCCATCCCGTAGCACATTTTGAACCCTTAAATGAACATTGTCAGTTGGCAAAATCTGCCGTAATCACTAAAACAATAATGAGGTAATGTCACGTTGAACTGCACTGCATCGGCACTTGCATGATGTTTTCAACGTTTTTATCATATTCCACATGCCTACACTTTTCGAATGACATGTCAAAATCACGTGTTATTGTTTTTAGCGGTTGGCACTATGTATTTTTGATAAGAACATTGTATATTATCTATCGTCTGCAGGTTGGGTTCTATGGATGTCATGCCGCATGTATTTTAACGTACGAACACGTAGAAACTGTTAAAATTAATTGAAATTAGCATGAATAATTAATAACAATTCAAATTACTAATACATTATAGTAGGCACTTTTCATCAGTGTCATTCTTCAGTGAATTTACTAGATGGTGCACGTTCAAAATATTCTGCAAAATGACGAAACCATA
Organism: Rhyacophila brunnea; assembly: GCF_057557595.1. Taxonomy (NCBI): domain Eukaryota; kingdom Metazoa; phylum Arthropoda; class Insecta; order Trichoptera; family Rhyacophilidae; genus Rhyacophila; species Rhyacophila brunnea. Next base: position 1,151,428 of record NW_028232882.1, on the reverse strand, counting down.
GACCAAATTTTCGCCGCAACAGCGTGACAGTAGGCGACATGAACCGTGACATGCACCTCAATGTGGGTTGCGCTTAAGTGTCTTTAAACATTGTATAAATGCAAGCTAGGTACTTCAAGATGGAAAGAGATTATTAGCAAAACATTATCATCTTCAGTAACGGGGCAAATAATATTTAAAAAAGGCTTTCTCAATTACTAACTTTCTCTGTTTCAAATTTTCTCGTCATTAGTAAATGATATTAAATTTGGTTTTATATTGCATGCAAATAATAAGTTAGAAATACTTTACTATTTCGTCGCTGTAGGATTGGTTTGTCGAATAGACCAAATGCTCAGGAGACAAAAAACAAATTTCATAATCCTATATTTAAATACATGGAAATATTTAAATTGTTATTTTTACAGCATATGAATGATGTATTCATTACCATTACAAAGTAATTTAAAGAAAAGGATGGTTCTAGTCCATTTAGATACAAAGAAAACATTCTGCATGGCAAGGTCGATTTCGACAAAAACGGATATTCGACAAAGCAACCCTATAGCGACGATTTGTAACTTTCGCAAACTTTATAATTTTACTATGCAGTCACTTTTATGTGTATACTAAATTCTGAACAATTAAATAAAAGTATTAATTTAAAAATGTACTTACATAATAAAGAAATGTACTTAGTGTTACAGAGTCAAAATGTCCTTTATGGCCCATTAAGATTGACCCATTTTGCAGGAGTGGCTTTTGTTTGGAAAATATATTCAAGGAAAACAATAAGAAAATGTAAGTACTGAATGAAAAATGCAGAGACAGTCTTCCTGGCTGTTTCAGCTTGATAAACAATTCAACGTGGAAATGCATACCTAAATACAAGGCGGTGCGTTTCCAACTCTTAATAATTAATGAGAGATCCAGGACTACGGAAGTACTGGTAGGCAGACACTCTTGAGTCTTATGTCACCCCAGTCGTATCATGTAGTCGTTACTTTATATAGTAATACAAAGAATGTTTGTTTGTTTATTCCACAGATTAAGATAAAATTTTCAAATTTTAAATTCGATTTAAATTTGGTGTTCTTTTGTTTCACTATTACTACTGTCAGAATTATTTTTATTTTAACATATTGAATATTTAAGTCGTGATTATATTATGCTGCACGTCGCGTACTAGCACGTGACGTCACAGTAAGCTACCGCTGCGGAAAAAAGTGTGTAATGTCGTTTTTCTTGGTGTTTAAAATGTTACCAGACTGATGATCCCATCCCATAGCACATCTTGAACCTTTAAACGAACATTGTCAGTTAGCAAAATCTGCCTAAATCACCAGAATAATAGTGAGGTCACCTCATGTTGTACCGCACTGCATCGACACCCGCATGACTCAATAAACGTTTTTTATCATTTTCTACATACCTTCACATTTTCGATTCGTTTCAAAATCGCGTGTTTTTTTTTTTTAGTGGTTAGCACTATGTATTTTCTATAAGAATGTTGTCTATTATCTATGATCTATAGGTTGGGTTCTGTTTAAAATATTATCTATGGATGTAATATCGAAAATAATTTTAACGTACGCACACGTAGAAACTGTTAAAATTAATTAAAATGGGCATAAATATGAATAATACTTCAAAATACTAATACATTAGAGTTGGCACTTTCCATTGTGGAATTTACAGAGATAGTAATCGTTCGAAATATTCTGCAAAATGACGAAACCATAGACTAAATTTGTCGCCGTGACAGCGTGACCGTGCGCGACGTGCATTTCAATGTAATCACAACTTTAGATACAGCTATTTTTTATATTTAAAAATCTAATTTTTAATATTTTTAAAGCAAGATAAATGTACAACGAAGTGATCCCGAGTATTTTATCTAGTAAGTACCCAAAATAAGTATGCAATATTATTATGCATATTTATTATTTTCTTAAGTGCAGCGCTTGTTAATAATTATACACAAATATCAGTTACTATTACAGACCCAATAATATCATATTATTTAAACGTGTCACTAATCACTTGCGCTCTGTTTCCATTACTGTATGGTGAAAAAAATAATCTTCGCACTATTCGTAGTAATTATTATGTTTAAGAAATTCTCGAATTTATAGTATTATTAATTATTACTAGTCAAAACACGCATTACATATTCGCTTAGAATCCTATCTTCGTCACCGATCTTACATTATATCTTCGTAATTGAAATGTCGTCAAGCCTTGTGTACTTCGAAGTTAATGGCCCCACCAAACCACACCCGGTCTTAATCGGGCGTATCACGGGACCCAACATATGTATGTAAAACATCATTTTTTATGACTTGGAATGTCCCAGTTACCCAAGACTGAGGTCACAACACTCTCAAGTGAGCTTTGATTGAGTTTACTGATTTTACTCTAATGCAAAGTGCCGGGGGGGAAAGGCACAGATAATTAACAAAAAGAAAATGAATTAATACTATATATAACAAAAGTGAAGCTATACGGACAGCAAAAATTATGTGAAGAGATCTCGCCGCAAAATTTCTAAAAGCAAGATAATTGGCCTTGGTGGTGACCAGGTTGGAATGAGCATCTCTTCACATTCTCGGACATTCTCAGAGGATGTGGTTTGCATCCTGTTTTTCTCCGCCGCATGGACACGCCGGTCGCTGGTGTATAACACAGCTACAAAATAACAACACTGTCTACATAATATATAGGAGCAAACGATAGTGTATAAAACCGCCTTGACGTCAGCCGTTCGCGATATTGTCACTGTTTCCACGCGATCACATCATGGAGAAATTCACAAATCCTCTCCTGACCTAGCTGAGGCATTCTTCGGCTTTACTGCGTAGTGTGAAAGATTAGAAGATGTGTTCAACCTAAGTTGCAAATCATATTAATGCAAAAGTTAAGCACAATCGTTACCGCTTATAATATATCATAATTGATATAAGATTAATGATATCAGATGGCTATCTAATCAAGTTGATAAATTTACATACAAATAATTTTGTAGCTGCAATAGTGTACTCCTATGAAACATTACATATATATACCTGCATATATTACTAAACAATAACCTACTAACCAAATCTGATACTTGTTTTAATATTTTTCGGGACCTTAAATCTGGGTCATCCGGCTTATATCCGGCACGGTTGGCAACCCTACTCAAACTCTAGTAGGTACCGTCAAGTTTTAGGTACAATAAGTAAACCATATTATGTATACATACATGTTTTATATTCGTGGATACATTATATAACTACCTTTATGTAATATGCAGCCTTAGTTAATGTTGTGAAAATTTGAATTAAATCACTATTATTTTATTGTCTCAAAGAAAAGCAAAACATCCAAATATCTATTAATCTCTTCTAATTATATTGATATTAGATATAGATCTATATACTTCCGATTAGAATATTAGGCACTCAGCAAACAGGTGAAAGAAAAAGAACATATTTAAAAAAGTCATGAAAAGAATCCTTGATGTTGAGGAAAATGCCATTTAGAAATCAAGGAACAATGACGGGGTGTAAAAACTTTACGGGGTCGAAAATATCACGTGATATATAAAAATTCAGAGACAACACTGGGTTAGGCACGTGTATTTTTACGTGAGTCACCCAACAAGACTATATACATAATATTTATCTCCAGTGGCGAAGGATGGAGGTAGGCTATGAAGAAGTGAGATAAATAATGCACACTAAACTTTGTCAGACATACTTGATTTTTTTTTAACTAAGTGCCCATTATTTTTTTCGTATCTCTACGTAACAACTTACCTCGACTTTTATGGTTTGATATATGTAATAAATAATTGAATTAAAAAAAAACTAACCAACTCCATCTGCAATTTGTATTATTGTTTCAATGAAAACTAATAAATTTGCCTGACAAAGTGTAACGTGTTCTATTTATGTTGAATCTCCACAGCCTACCTCCACCCTTCACCCTGAGTGCAGGAGAATACTTGGACGACCGAAAATAATATTACTGGACTGCGCTACGAGAGATTTAGGGAGACTCGAAAAAAACAAGTTGAAAGAGGGATAGTTCAGGATGGAGAAAGTTTTTGGAACAGACTGAGATTAGCCAAAAGCTATGCTAAAAATTATCTTGGCATTACTTTTGTTGACTTTATCCACCAATGGATCGACCCCAACTAATGATGATGATAAACCTTGATTTATAAAATATAAGCATCATCAGCCGGAGTCACTCTACTGCTGGATGAAGCCCTCCCCAATCCCCCCTCTCTCTTCTCGGTCCCTAGTTCTTTGCTGCCACGTACATACACCAAGCATTATGAGTTCGTCTATCTAGCTGGTTTTAGGGCGTCTCTGTGGACGTTTAGTGCCCCTTGGGTGCCACTATATGACGGCATTTGTACAGCGGTTGTTCACTCGCCGAGTAACATTCCAGCACATTGCCATTTCATCCACTTAGCGACCTCTATCACATCGTGTAGTCTTGTCTGCTGCCTTATCTGTTATGATCTTTACGCGTTATGCCAACATGCACCTTCCCATGCCACGTTGCGCTTTTGGATTGCTCTTATATTAAGAGTCCATATTTCTCATGCACACGTGAGCATTGGTAGAACATTTTACGCTTAAGACCCGTTTCAAACAGCACACATTTGACAAGCCACCGGAGTGGCGAGATTCCGCATCTAAATATAAATGAACGCGACACTCGTGTGTCCCCGTCTGAACGCGCCCATTCATTTATGTTTAAATGCGGAATCTCGCCACGCAGGTGTCCCTTGTGAAACGGGTCTAAGACACAATTAGCGATAACTTTTAAAGATACTATTCAGGCGCCCAAATGCGCTCCATGCCAGTTCAAAACAAGGTTGATGTTGCGTCAACATAATCATTTAGTAATGAATGAGTCTTCTCCACTGATCTATTGAAATCTGAATACAATTATTATTAACAAACAGTGCACACGTGTGCGGTAACGTGAATTCGCTCATTATTATTATTACACTGCCTTTTGTAATAAATTAACTTGTTAGATTATAACTTGATATTACATTTTGATAAAGTAGACGTTATGGGCCAAATGATTAATATGGTATTTATGCATAATTCCCGGTTATAACGATAAATGTTTTGTAAATTAATATTTTGGCCGGGCAGTATTTCTCTATTTTTTTTTCAAATAACTGTTTAATTATCATCGAAAAATCTTTTTGAAATTATTAATATCTATCAATAACAAAAATGTCTGCGTCCGCGTAAATTCTTGAAAAATAAAATAATTAAAAAAATAGTACTTTATTATCGTGTCCGCAAACTTGTACGTATGCAGTTCGCCGTATCACACTTCATCGTGAAATATTGTATCGGAAATATATGGCCGTATATTAAAGACCGTCCAACCTCTTTGGGTCGTATAGTACTGATATAAAATGCATGTCTAAATAAAATACGGTTCTTGTCAGTTTACACTGTACAGTAAGCCAGCAGTAAATAAATTTTGAAAATAGCCGATATACTAGATTATTTGTGAAGTTAGGTTTAGTTTTCATTCTTGAATTCATTAATTTTGCTAAAATCAGCTACTTATGAAAATTGAATTAATGTTCATACTGAATCTAATAAAATTGGAGACCGTATAGGTAGTCAGCTCACGGCGAACTGTGGCACGGTGAAATGTTTTACGTACAATTTACATGTACCTAACCATTTATTATTGGATCGCATTGAAATGATGAAATCAAGTTAATAACTTTCTATTCCTGTGGGTCTATTCTATACTTATCGAACGCTAAAGTGATAAATAGTATCAAACTTAGGGTAGGTTTGTATCAAAATATTAGCAGTTATTGTAACAATTACACGAAGTTGGTTTTTATTGTTGCAATAAGTGCTTTATTTTAACAGCAGTAAGATAGGTTCTGTTAAAATATAGCACTTATTGCAACAATAAAAACCAACTTCGTGTAATTGTTACAATAAGTGCTAATATATTGATACAAACCTACCCTAAGTTTGATAATATTTATCACTTTATCACTTTAGCGGTCGATAGGTATAGAATAGACCTACTGGACTTTATACATTATGTCTAATTACTCACTTAGTCCATAACATAGATACAAATCGTATAAGATGATCAACGCCTATTAAGAGACAATCATTGTAAAGTCTAACCTCTGCTCTATTGTGGGTACAGAATAAATATTATAGTACGTTAAAATGGTTAAAATATCTAACGGTTATCTAATATTAGCAAGTATGTAAAACTACTAATGCCACAGGTAGGTACGGCGTAATCACCTGTAAATTAATTAAATGGCAGGTAGGTGCGCGATATTCGAGGGACCACCTGATTAAATTACTCCGTGACACGGGCACGGGGTCAGAGCGAAGAATTCAATTATTACCATTTTGATTTTAAACCATTTTGACAGGGTATCATAAAACGAACGAGTCGGTTGGAGTTCATACCTGCTCGGGTTACTAAATAGGCCACGGTTAATTTTAACTATTAGATGGATGGCGAACGTCTCCTAGAATGTAAAGTTAGTTATTCCACAGGTGTGGCAGGTGCCCGATTCATGAATGGAAAGAACAGGCCTCAAAACCCATAGAATATCTAAAGGCATATATTATTTTGTGTACCTACATAGTATTAAATACCCACGTATCCAACATACATGAAAACTTATTTTACTTTCAATAATACATTTTTTTTATTATTTCGTTTATTCAATTCTAAACTATCCTAAACGCCAAATCATAAAATGTGCAGAAAAGCGAAATTTAGAAATTATGAACCTATACTTAATTCGATTTAGTTCTGTAATATTGAAATATTAAAAAATCATTTTTTGTGTTTCAAATTACAATAAATTTTAGGGAATTTTTTCCAATTTCAAATTTATGAAAAATTCAATGCATTGGCAAATAATGTCACTTACGATACTTAAGAAGTGGCATGAAAATAATTGTTTCTTAAATTCAATATAATCATATGCATTTAGTTTATGCAGAAATGTTGGAAATTTCATAGAGAATCGATTGATGTAAAAAAACGTATTTCGAAAAATTGGCGTTTAGGATAGTTTAGAATTGAATAGACGATTTGTTGGAAGTATTGCAGTTTTCATTATGTCAAGAAATATTACTAGGGACATCCTGTGACGAAATTACGCAACAAGTATTTAAATACAATTTTCTGAATTTAAAAAAACGTTTAAATTATGAATAAGTATAAAAATGGTTACATGTAAATTGTACGTAAAACCTTTCACTGTGGCACAGTTCGCCGTAAGCTTTCTTATCAGAAAGAGATGACCGTATACTACACGGATTCTCATTTTATTAGATCCAATATAAACATTAATTCAATATTCATAGCTGGTTTTGGCAAAATTTATGAATTCAAGAATGAAAACCTAACCTAACCTAACAAAATACTCCCGTATATCGGCTATGTACAAAAAATCGAGCGTGACACCTGTGTCCCGTCTGAAACGGGCTTAAGTTCCCGAACATACAACAAACTCTTCATTTTCGACCGTTATACGCCACTTGATATCTTAACCCTGAAGTATATTTACTCAACTAGGTTACATTATAGCTCATTAATTAATAAATGTAATGTATTGTAAGGGGCGCGACTTTGTGGTTTCCCTATCTTCTAATTTTGTAACGTAACAGGGTGCAATAGTAGTAGTAATACTCGAATATACGAGGAATATTGTTAGAATTTTCTTCCACTCGTTGCATTAAAACTCAGGGTTCAAAAACAAGATTTGAATAGTATTTGATACTTATCCACTACGAGCGTTGTTTTTTCTTTAGTCAGTAAGAATAGTAACCAGTGTCCACTTAACTACTTAACCACTGGTAATAACAAAGTGAATGTTCGTTATCTATAGAGTTACATATAAATTTAACAAAGTGGAAGTAGAAATATGTACTAAACTAAAAATTGCTTCTTACACGAAAAGAAAATCAATCTATATTATCAAATATTTCGACAAAAACAATTCGATTGAAATAATAAAAAAACCATTAATAATTGAAATGCCAAATGTCTATGATAAATAACCGCATTCCATCTGAAAAATAATTAATAATGCCCTGACCTTTTGATATTTATTTTAGCTTTTCAGCAGTGCTGTTGACATAATATAATTTATTTGAGTGTACTTTGTAGTATGACGTAGTAAACATTGATAGTTTAACTGCAAGTTTTTCATTAAATATTCAATTAAAACTTAACTGAAAGGGTCGAAATATATTTACATAGTCTATAACAGGGTTTCCGAAACTATGTTCCGCGGAAAACCAGTGTTACGCCGAACCTGAATAGATGTTCCGCGACCATTTGGAAGGGTTTTATACACTGCAACACATTTCAAGATCTTCCACTAGGTAGAAGTAAAATAAGTAAAACTAAAATAATTAAAGAATCTACTTCATATTGAAAGGCGAGTGATGATCAATATCCACTGATGTTTATGACGTCAAGTATCCAGATATGTCATGGCTCCCGCAAGGGGTGGGGGCTGACAGACCTCTAGCCTGGGGGCCTAGGCTTACGGTGGGCCTGGCGTGAGAGATCGATCAGCCACGTGAGATAAACACACATCACAAACATGCACTAATAGTAAAAAAAAAAATTCGCTTCAAGCGTGCTAACATTTAATAATATGTGGTTTTGTCATACTTACAATTTTTGATTATTGTCGATATTTGACAGGTCAATAATTGTGCATATCAACATTAAAGTAGGTGTATTGAAAATACAAAAAAATCGCTAAAATACCTTTCATTTTACCTCGAACACCATTTGAAATATGCAAATGTAGATCGTCACATTGGCTTTAACCTTAGCGATAAGTAGGAGATCCTACGAACCATCTACCAAAGATCCTAGCCTGGGGGCCCGCTTCGGGATGTATATTGTTTTCCAACTGACCGGCTGACAAGTTTTGTCAGTTTAACGACAGTTGCCAAAATTGGCAGAACGGTTAGCTGCGCTAATAAATAACCTACAAAATAAACTAAGTGTTCCGTTAAAATTTCCGGGTTTGCGAAGTGTTCCATTGCAGAAAATTTTTGGGAAACCCTGGTCTATAACACTATATGGATAAGCTAAGCCATTACTTGATATTGCTGCAATCAAACAGTGATAGGATTATTTTATTATTATTATTTAACGTTGACTGCCTAAAATCGACCCCTCGACTATGTCCGGTCCTTCGCAGTCGATGGCCCACAGTGCCTGCAAATCTCATAAAAACGCTGAAATATTACACCATATTTGCTTTACAATCAACATGCTGACGTAACTTAGCAAATTAAATGAAGTTTCGCACCTGCATTAATTTTTAATTGCATGGATTATTTTTAAGTTGTGAATCAATAAGTTCTTCAATATTTTTGATATCGTGAAAACAATGTCCATAATTTTATGACTTACTTTTTAAAATACTAGTCTCTTTTTAATTTTGTGAAAATCTAGCATTTTTTCTGACAACTAACTTATTTTCTTACCCGATCTGGCATATTTTCATGAATGACAGTTGGCAACACTAATCAGTAGTATTTACAACAACTCTGCTACCTTTAACAAAACTGTTTATTGAACATACATAATTTTGAAAAACACTTCTGAGAAAATATATTATAACCAATAGAAAAAAATCTTTTTGAAAAAAGTATGCCACCCGGCTGGAATCGAACCAGCATCTCTTTATATCTTTATATCTTTATATCTTTATATCGCGCATTATCCTCTACGCTACGAAGTGACATACTAATTGCGACAAAATTTAACTATTGGCCTTTTTAATACCTGCTCATCAGCGCTCTTCCAAATCAAGCTACTTTGGCAATCGGTTTTTGTTTTATTAAATCAAAGTAGGTACCTATTACTTCAATTACTAACCGACGTAACTTAGTTGAACTTGCTAATAATTTTTAATTAACTATTTCTTTTATTCAACGAATAATTCACAAGATTTAAGAATGTACCATTATAATTATTAAACCTACATAATTTTGAAAAACACTTGTCGCAATTAGTATGTCATTTTGTAGCATAGAGGATTATGCGTGGACGGGGCGTAAATCCAAGAGATGCTGGTTTGATTCCAGCCGGGTGACTTAATTTTTTCAAAAAGATTTTTTCAATTGCTTATAATAAATACTTTCTCAGAAGTGTTTTTCAAAATTATGTGTGTTCAATAATTAGAATGGTACATTCTTAAATCTTGTGAATTATTCGTTGAATAAAAGAAATAGTTAATTAAAAACTGTTTATATTGAGTTGTCATCGCAAATACATGTCACCATCATAGATGAGTATCAGTTTATTTTTCAACTGTAGTAGTGTCAATTATAAATATTTTATATTCGATTATCTCAAAACGTAAACAGCACTTCTTTTTAAATTTTTAATGTCTAAAATAAATTATTTGGTAAATGTTTCAAATTGACAGCATCACTAACAAAAAAGTTTGTTAAAGTAAGTTTTTTGGAAGAGTGGTGTATGGGGACCACAAGTTTGGAGCACCTGACCGTCCCTTATTACATGGGGAAAGGGCAGAAAAGCCATTGGCATTTTGACGTAAAGATATAATATATTATATACAGATGCCAAGAGGAGTTGTAATACTTGTAAAAAAAATATATTACCTAATAATTAAAATGAGCTAGTATAATGAGACGATTTATTAATAAGAAAAACTACATTTTTAATCATGACGTTTGCGAGGTCGTTTCAGCAGGTGAGTATATCGCAACGTGGCATGGGCATGTTGGGCATAACGCGGAAAAACTACAAAAGACAGCAATGGATAACGAATTAGTTAATAGTATTCGATGTCATAAAGGTTACGAAGCTGATGAAATGGTAATGGTTCATATAAGTTGTTCGGCGAGTGGACAACCTAATCAAATGGAGTCATACCGCGGTACCCAAGAAGTACTGAATGACCACTGGGGCACCCAACTCATTAATTACTACGGGTGCACATGACAGTGAAGAACTAGAAACCGAGAAGAATGCAGTAGAGTAGAGTAACGCCAGCTTATAATTATTTCAATGATCCCAGATCCCCAGAGTATGGATTTAATAGGCTAAGATCTGTAAATACAACCTATACTCCGTGCAGTGGCGAAGGGTAGAGGTAGCCTGTTTAGATCCGACATAAATTGCGAACACTAAAATTTTTCAGTCATACATATTTGTTTTCATTGTACCAATACTACAATGTGCAGAGAGTGTTGGTTAGTTTTTAAAAATCAATTAAACCCTGCCTAAGTCAAACCATAATAATTTTGGTGTGCTATGGGCGATATGACAAAAATAGTGAACACATTTTCCGTCATACTTGTTTGTTTTTGTTGAATTAAGAATACATTTATTTCAGATGGTAATGGTTAGTTTTTTTTTAATTCGGTATGCCGTGGATAAAACAAACCATATAAAAAATATTTTTCTATCTATAAAATATCCAAAATTATTTATAATTTAATGGCATAATTTTAGATATTTTATAGAGATATGACTGGTTTTTGAGAGTTATTTATTATAGCTTGGTTTACGCAGGATTTATAGAATTTTAAAAACTAACCAAAATTGTCTGCTTATTGTAGTATTAATTAAATGAAAACAAATACGTATGACTGATAAAATTTAGTATCCACCATTTATGTCGGATCTTAACAGCCTACCTCCACCCCTCGCCAGTGCTCCATAGAGGTCCATATGATTTTCTTAGGATCGAACATGGATCATGATGAATGTGTTTCATATCATACAGATTTTGTGAAAAATCATGCGTTGAATAGGTTTTTTTTTGATTTTGATAGATGCAAATGAAAAAAATTGTTTATTCATATTGACCATGCTTATATCTCGCATTCAAATATTTTTTTTAAATAATAGTAACTGCATAATATTATGCATACCAATAATATAATAATAATGCTATATTGGTTTAGCATAGCTACTTTGGAAGACTTAGTATCTCTACCAATTTCTGTGAATAAATCATATCGATAATTTTATTATTTTATATAAACGGAATTAATTTGGGCTTTATTAAGTAATACTTAAACTATTTGTACCTACTATAAATCTTGATTTTAAATATATTAAAAACAATAATTTGACGTAATATCGACAATAGCGTAATAACAGTATAAGTGACTGGTGATCACTATGTCCGAAGTGGCAAACATATTCAATATTTTACAACGTTTTTATTAGCTCGTATTCTTATTTGTCCAGTAGTTGTTTGTCCGGTACAAATCTTGCAATCGATTTTTACCTAACTTCCTGACTAGCTAGACATTTTAAACTTTTAGAATATATTATTATCAGAACACGATGTCAATGCATTCTTTTAATACTTTTAGCCATCTTTAATTGAATTCATTTTCAGCTAATTCTGTTTTGTATGAAATTATTTCGGAACAAATCTGTAATCCAATCCACTATTATTGGTTGCTAGAGGTCTGGGGTAACTAAACTAACAACTAAATTATTATTATATACCTACGTGCGTTACTATGGAAATCAATATGAAATGTCAAAATGACATTTCAGTATTATTTCTATCAAGTACAAATTTTTTTGATCGTTTAAGCTAGTCAAGTCAAGTTTATATGATTCAACAGAAAATTTAAAAACGTTGTATATAAAAAGTTCTTTTTATCTTGTAATTATTTTTATTTGATTAATAAAATTTTAAAAAAGGTCTACATACACCAAATAATATGTGAATAACTTTCAGAAACACGGTATGTATCAGTGGTGTATCGGCAATGTACGCGACTGGTAATCTTTAATGTCAATGTTTGAATCTACGTTTTACTGCGTCAATTAGAAACGTGACACCGTCACGTAGGCCCATCTAATAAACGTATTATGTTAAAAAATAACGTTTATCAATGACTTACAAATACATATTATAAACAATCTAGATTTTAGATCATTTTATCATTGGTTTTACGGGATGACACAGTGATAGATAACAGTCATCTAATCAAACCAGTATTGCAATTTAAAAGTAAAGCATTGAACGCATGTCGCCAACTTTCCATTTCTCTCGCAGCAAGAAAATCGCAGGAAAGCCTCCACGCGGCCCTCCCGCTGGGTAAACTATTACTGATGTGCCTCCGCCGAGCGGGTGGTATATATAACCTACCCGGGGGTAGAAATCGGGAGAAAAGTGCCGGGAGGGGGGCAGAGCGATCGATATGGAGACGCGAGAGGGACGCGTAACCTAACGGCGACACAATGCGAATGAAAGAGAGGGAATGCTTCTACGGCTGCGCGAGATAAATTCGCAAAGACGTACGTACGAGGGAGGTTTTCGCGGGCGTTGGAAATGGGAGGAGTGGGGTGGTTTTCACTTGGCAACGTTGCTTTTTTCCGCCGATACCGTGTTGCCACGCCGCGAAATGAATATTTTTGTAGTTAATTATATTTTGTTTTTTTATTGTTATAAAAAGGTTGATTTTTGAAGTGCCTCCATTTGATGTTTCTTAATTAAAATACAGCATTATATACTTAATACAATATTCCTACCGCGTATTATTTATTTAAAATATATAATATTGTATTAACCGAAAATTTTGTACAAACAATTCAAAAAATAATCTTTTTCTTAAAATGCGGAGGTTGATAATAATATTTAGACATTTGTAATAAATAAATAAACAGATATTAATACGTCAAACCATGAAATAAATGGTCGAACCAACCTCCCAAACTATTGCTATTTTAGTCTCCAAAAGCTTCTTAAAATAAGGATTATAATTCTTTATAAAGCTTTCCTCCGCTGAGTATTACCATATACCTAAATTATAATGCTGAGCTTTCGGCGCCATAGAAAGTAAGGTATGTTTAAGAGGGAGCCATGAAAAGAATTTTTAGGGATGTAAAATTAAATAGTATTTGGATGTGGATATTATAATGAGGATTACTTAGTGTAATAAACTGGCTCGTACATCATAACTAGTCTCGTCTGCAACGTGTCAAATATGTTGATGTGACGTCATCGTTATTCACAAAACACACGTTGCCAAATGGAGCTTCGCAGATTGGTCGAATGCAACTTTTTAGTTTGAAACAAAACATCTAGTGCTGCTATCAACAAATTGCATGCATCTCGGGCTGCGAGTAGAAGCCGCCAGAATGCATACACAAACCTACAAATTATTGGTCATTAATATACCGCATCCAAATATCTATACGTTTCGAGAGGTTACGTGCGACTTTCGCTAGGTTGATGTATGATGAATTCAATCTTACGACATTCCTAGAAGGTTTGATTTATGGGTGTGCGGCAGATGAGGCGAGTTTAGATGCGAGAGCCGACTAACATGGAAATATTGCGCTAGATCGGTTACCGATATAGAACGCCAGAAAGCTACAAGTGAAGCGAGTTATCTTTAAACTGTCTGATGGTAAAAGAAAACCTGATTCAGGCTGTGACGTGTGACCAATTCCCGACTGCACCACAGATGAATTGATGATGTTGAGCAAAAACACTTTGAAAGCTGTAGCGCTAGATCGTTGGGATGGAGAAAGCTTCTGGAGGAAACCAAGCCTCAACAATGATTTTAAATGTGTATTACGTATCAAATCAAATCAAATTTATTTTACATATAATGAAGATAACAAATTACAAATTCAAAGCGTTCACGACATGACATAAAATAAGTGTTAACAATTTTTTAAATAAAAATACAGAGAAATGCAATAAATAATAAAATAAGAAATAAAATAAAGCAACAAAAATAAAAGTAGACGGAAGCACACAGAGTGAACTATCGATAGGCCCTATTTTAAATACTTATAAAACTACGTCCACCTAAATTCACCTCACGTAAGTGGAATATATCAATATCCGAAGCGATTTCATTAAACATGGTTATTGCCCTCCCAATTGGCATCACTAATGACAGGTTAGTTCTGCACCTTGGGAGAACAAACAACGGATGCCCTCGATTACTAAGGTAATTATCAGAGACACACAAGCCAACACCACTAAGAATGGCAGAGTTCACATTTACGCCGCGTATAAGTAGGAAAAAATATGTAGCTAAATAAATATCCCTTTTAAATTTTAAGCTACAGTATGTTAGCATACCTAAGAGAAAGTCAGTAGGATAGAGCCACGGATAATATCCATACAGCCGAAAGTAAAGGAGTCTCAAAAATTTCTTTTGGACTTTCTCCACCATAAGGCCGTACTTCAACTGATGCGGGGCCCAAGCGATAGACCCATTCTCAATTCTGCTTCTAGCTAAGGAGTTATAGAAAATTTAAGAATGTATCATAGCCGTGCCATGTTTCGCTTTTCTACTACTAAACCGTTCTAATGCCATTTATCATTCTGCTTCAAGGGGTCATGTGCCGAGATTGAAAATAAACGATTTTAAGTATTTTTGGAGCTAAGATAGATTAATCAGAAACTTTGTAACAAAGATTTAATATAATATGTAAATACATCAAAAAACCAGAAAAAAACATATATCTTAGATATAAGTTGGACTGATTGGGACTTGAACTCACAACTTTCATTTTATTGGTAAGTACTTTTGTCTTTACGCTATCTCGATCATTTTATAACGCATACAAATTGTTTCTTATAACTACGTTTTTGCTGGGGTACATTTTTATATGAATACCTATAGTCTTATGGTTCCATAGAAATGAAAATGGTACATAATAATATATTATTCAATAAGTATCATAAAATATTACGTAGCATACCAAACAGATCCAAAATTGTTGCAATTTCTGCAAAATTACATGCCAATTACAAACTCCAATAGTAATATATACCGAATATATATATATACATTATTTATAAAATGAAATATTACTTTCTTTTCTTTTATAGTGTTAACTGTCAATTCACTATGGAAATGCGTTCTATTAATAAATAAATAAAACACAATATTTAATACTTCAGAGGGGCACTGTCATCTACTACTATTGCCTCTGAGGCGAACGAAAACGGTCTAGAATAATAACAAAATAATTACAAGCTCAATATGCTCAAACTTGTACTTGATATGAAGTAAATAAAAGACAAAGAAACAAACAAATATAGGATACTGAAATGTCATTTTGACATTTCATTTTAATTTCCATAGTAACGCACGTATATATTAATATTTTTTTGATAGAACCACCCCCTTAGCAACCAATAATAGTCTTTTACTTTTTACGGATTTTTCAGAAATAACTTTCCATACAAAACAGAATTAACTGAAAATTAATTCAATTATTCTGCTTAGAGATGGCTAAAAGTATTAAAAGAATGCATTGGCATCGTGTTCTGGTATATTCTAAAAGTTTCAAATGTCTAGCTATTCGGGAAGTTAGTTAAAAAACGATTGCAAGATTTGTACTGGACAAACAACCACGAGACAAACATACAACCTAATAAAAACGTTGTAAAATAGATTTTTTACTACATATTGTGTTGAATACTTTATCTCAATTTCAGATCGACGATGCTTAAAATAACACCCTTAAAAATGTACTGTACGTCCGATAATGGTGTGCGTCCCGTATTCGAATCCCAATTTTAGAAAATTCAAATGTTGTTTTTCAATGTGTGATCAAAGTATGGACCTAATAGATTGAGCAAATAGTTAACATCCCTTTCTAGTAAAAACAAAAATTTGCTAAAATAACCTCCACACTGTGAATGCCCATGTGAGTCGCCTCGAGTCATAACTCATATTTTGCAATTCTGTCATATTTTCGTTAAATATACCAAGTGATTCCAAAGGCATTAATCCATATAATAATAATAGTTTGCTATGAAAAGTCACTTTAAACTATGTGAAAATTGTTCACATAGTTGACTGTTGATGTCATAATTCACATTTATCAATGAATATTGTGAGTTCTGTTGTCAAAGTCTTTCTAACTAACCAGGGAGCTTTATTTCTCATAGTGTGCTGTGTGTATGCAGCCTTAAGAGTATTATATATATAGTATTTTTTTAAATAATGTAAAACGACTCACTCACTCATTAATATTCAAGACTTTTCTTCTAATAACAAAAAACAATGCTCTGGTGGTTTTTGCGATTATCTCAAAACTTGATTGTTTTAAGGGGGGACATGCTCGGCGTAATTCAAAATTGAGTTTTTATTGTATTTTCAAACCATGATCCTGGACACTCCTTAAACGTTGTAGATAATCTATTTATATAGTTTTGAAGCCTTATTATCCTTTATATTTATTTTAAACATTTGATGACTGCATAAAGTATTTTTGTTACAAAAATAGTATTCTTTTAAACCTCTCGCTCTAATGTTTTAGAATATAGATTGATTGTAATTTAATTATTATTTTGGACCAAAACTCATCTTTGTCATACAGCGGTTATAGAAGTTACAGAAGTGCCCTTGATGAATTAATGAAAAATCAAATTTTAATTATTTTTTCAATAATTTACCAACTCAACATTCACAATATTTATTTATTTGTTGATATATAATTTTACTCATAAATAATACTTACATAAATATAGCCTCAAATCTTGATACACAATATTTACAATGAAAAATAAATATACGCTCCAATATAAATAAAGTTTTATGAATATAAATTAACAGTGTATAAATATTGGTTATGTTTACAACACGTGCTGTTTACTGGGTTGTATTGAAGTAAAAGAAGTATAACTTCAAAAATATATACTTAATGTAATCGTAAAAATATGTTAATTGTTGAGAAAATACAAGTCATTATAATGACACGTGCATCTTTCTTACAAACTCTACAGGGCTAATGGCTTTATACGCCTCGTATGGATGGCTTAACCTGATAGGTTGGTACTAATAGTGAAGCTTCTCGTTGCCTCCTGGGTAAACGGCACGTTGGCATAGCTTGAGTGGTCACCCATCCAATCACCATCCGCACGCCACGCTACATAACGTATATGTGCGAATGGGAATCGGGTTAATCGCCATGCTATTGTCTGATCACGCTTTTAAATAGTTATTAAACTCTTACTTGTATACAATAATGAATTATATGGTATATATAGTACTCACATACAATATTCAATTGAACCTCTCAACGAAGATTCAATAAAAACCGCCCTGGCATATTTCATAGTAATATTCTTCTTTTTTCAAATAAGCAAGTATTTTAATATTGCAAACAAACATAATCATCATATTGCATTGCAAATTATATATATAAATAATAATAATGAGACAAGATTACTGCATTTCGGGGGGGGGGTCTAGGACGATTTGGCGCCGGGACAACTGGATGCCACGCAATTCGAAAATAAATAAACTTATACGTATTTTAAAAAAAAATATTTAATATTATTATTTATATTTAAATTTAAATTATTATATTATGATTTAATGTTGATGAGAATTTAAATATGCACACGTAAATAATGATTTAATCGTGCATATATTTAAATTTGACACCCACGGTGGCCACGCGGCTTAAGCGTTGGACTATAAATCCGTGGGTCCCAGGTTCGAATCCTGGGTCTGGCAAGTACACAAGTACACATATTGTTTTTCAATTTGTGTGCGTCAGGGGATGGACCTAATAGGTTGAGCAAGTGGCTGACATCCATTTCTCGTAAAAAACAAAAAATCTGTCAAAACATACCTCCACTCTGCGGAGGCCCATATGATCCTATCCGGATCGGACATGGTCGAAAATATTTAAGTTCCAACGAAAAAAGAGTTTTTTTTATATTTATTTAAAGCCTTAGGCATGGTAATTCCCAATCCTTAATAAAAAAAACATTGTGTTAAGAGGAGAATGAATTAAAACTACTAAATATTAAATAGAAACTGATTAAAATTCATCGTCTACGTTCTGCTTACGTGTCTACGACAGTGCGGCATCCAATTGTCCTGGCGCCAAGCTGTCCCATTCCCTTTCTTGGTGGTGACAATCATCACGCTTAGTTCAACATCGAGCTATTTTGTGACGTTTTAGTCGTTTCATAAAGTAAGTGTACCTTTTAAGTTATTGTTTCTTATTCATTCTAATAATAATTTAAGACAGCTCTCGTGGTGCAGTGCGTAAGGCGCTGGCCTTCCACCCGAGAGTTCAGGGGTCGGCCAGGTGAGGACACAATATTTATGTGTTTTTATCAAAGCCTGGGCGTAAAAGCAAGGACATGGTTATTAATAAATTTAAGTTAATACTATTTACTAATAAGTATTGCGGTAACTCTATTAAGTACTCACGTAATTACGTGTATTATTGTACCCTGGCATCTCCTGACATAAGTAAATTAATCAAATAAAATCACCATTACAAAATTATTGAGTTGACCTCGTTTCACAATATTTTGAATAATTATTGTGACTTTCGTGTTGAATATAAGGACGATTTATATAATATACATTACACGGTTTTTCTCAATACTAATGTTTACTTTAATTTATATTTTATCAACAAGCAACACTCAGATAAATCAGAATCAATAGTATTTTTCTGTTTTCTTAATGTCTATATATATAGATTTACACCGAATTCTGCTGGAACCACTCAATCTATTCAGGTGATTTATGGCTTCAATAAAAGACCTGGATCCCAAGAGTAGAAAAATTAAATTTATTAAAAAATAGGGATTAATTCGCTTAATAATAGTGTTTTTTAAATGAAAATAACAAAAGCTCAGTACATACAATTTTTGAGAAAGAAACACGGAATAAAGCTTCAAATGAAATAATTACATGACAAGACATTTCATAGATACTATTATATTATCATAAACAATAGAGACTTGTTTATTTTTAATCCATATTTAGCATTTGCTTTTATTGTCTACCACGCTATTTGTACGTAAGGTATGCGTTTGGCTGTCAATATATATATATATATGTATGTACCTACCTATCTATCAGTAGCGAAGGGTGGAAGTAGGCTGTTATGATCCATCATAAATAGTGCACGTTAAACTTTTATAGTAAAACTTATTTCTTTTTATTGGACTAAGACTACAATTTACAGGTGGTGTTGGTTAGTTTTTAAAAATCAATTAAACCCTGCCTAAACAAAACAATAATATTTTTGGAATACTATAAGAAGTATGATTGATAGTTACCATATATTATTTATAAGTTATCTTGTTTTACAGGCTTTCATGATACGATGATATAGCCACATATTGAAAGCCTCCAGTCTTTTTATTATCCGTTCCTTTCGTCTAGGTTTCGACTTCGTTAACCAGTACGGGTATACTATAGCATTTGATCTTTCTCCATCTAATGCCCAGAGCTATGTCTCCGTTGCAGAAAAGATGCTGCATGTTTTCAAAAGTACTACTTACCATTTAAAAAAACCTTGCATGGATGAAAGAACTGGGTCCCAAGCTAAATTCAAAGATCAACGAGCATTAGTATAAGAATATCGACTTATTTTCTATTACTTTATTTTATGTCAAAGGAATATATGTCAATTTAATATGTTTGACTAGTTTCATTTTTTTCTTTAGATCGCATATTATATAATATACGTCACCTATAAAAATCCAGTAGTATGTAGCTACAGAATGATATCGTGTAGTTTTAAAGTAGAGTCGCATAGTGTAGAGGAAGATTTCAGATTAGAAATTCGTACCACGATCGTTGGAATTGTGTGAAATCTCAACTCACGAGAGCACCCCTACCTTACCCGCCACTCCACGTTCAAATAAATTGATTGAGGGCTACCTCACCCTACCTGACTTGCTTCAAATCATTTTATATCAAAGCAATGCTGATTCAAGAACAAGTCTGCATTTCTAGCACCATCGTCACCTTATTATATAGAAGTATTTTGGTGTATGGAAGTGTTAGAATCGAGTTAATCTATCAATAACAAGAATAATTTATCTTGATATACTTATAGCTAATTTGTGTACTACTTAACACCTTAAAGAATTTTATGTATTTAATTTGAATTTAAATACATGCACACCAATAGCAAAATGGAGCGAGTCGGGATGTAATAGTAACCGACAAAGACTGCCAATAAAAATCAATTAATGATGATTATTTTGTCGGTGAGTCGACGTTTTGTTGCCATAGTATCGGTGTTGCATGTGACGTACGTACACTTTATTAGAGACAATAATTAAATAAAAAATCTTACTTAGCAGAATGACTAGATAGTACGATTATTAAAGAATTATTTTAAATAACCTATGCTTTAAGTAAACTGTAAATAAATAACTAAATAATTAATTGTTAGTACCTACGATATTTTTTTTATATTTAAGAGCGACCTCCCACTCTCACTAAAACGTTAAGTATTCAAAAAATATATTCTTTCTTTTTTTATTTATCTACATTTTTGTCACCTATCCATGGTAATATCATGTTGCATTAGAAAAAAAATATTTCGTTTAAAAGGACAAAGAATAAAGCATTTGAAAATAAAATCATATAACTACTCACATAACAAGTCAAATACCAATAATGGTATATTTCAATACAATAGATATACATGTTTGAAAACTAAATTTTAGTTCATTGATAATTATTTTTATATATGATAATATACTGCCCTTCCAAGGAAGAAGGCAGAAACTCGCAAAATTTGTGAAATTGAGTTATGAATGCCATCCGTTAGGTAATTTTGAAAGCTATATATTCTGTTCACTTTAAAATCAGTATTATCACTAAATTGCCGAAAAAACAGGCAGTAATTGCACCTATTCATTGCAGTTACTGCTTATTTATTATTACTTTGTTTGTATTTTAACATCCTACTAATAAAAATTATCACCTTTTTTTTTAATTCACAGCACTGAAGTTTGGAAAAAAACACATTATGTCATTTATCTCGAAAGTGTGTGAGAGTCAGTTACTGCATTCTTCCTTAGAAGGGCAGATTAGCGTATGCCAGTGAGTTACATATTGTATAAGAAGAGTTTTATTGCATGTACTGAACGCTAAAACTATCAACATTCAAAATACCCGTGATGATAAACTTGGGAGGCTATCCCGGCATATGCTAGAGATAAGAGCATCAAAAGTCCTATTTGAGATCCCGGATGATGGAAATCAGGTATGAGACCACAGAAGCGCTGAAAAGTGTTGGTGACGAGAAAAGGGACCAGAGATTAGAGAGATAATAAGTATACGTATTGGTTATAGTGGTTGGTTAACACCGTGTTAACTTAAATTCTTGAAAGGATATTTTATTATCTAATTCATTTAATTGTTCTTGATGAAACATTGTATTTCATTCACCGCCCTGTTGCAATAAAAGATACTCGTAGACCAAGCTGGTTGTGATGTCCGCCTACATAACCCTAGCGCGTCTCCGCTTTTCCCTTTCCCTTTCCGCCCGACAAAATCAAATCACTTCCCAAATTAAATGTCACTTTTAATTTGTTGTGGGAATACAGATCCGACAATCCGGACGAGCTTTTTATCTGCTTTTTCAATTATGAGCTTTGGGAGAATGTTTGCTCGGCAATTAACTAAAATAAATGAAAAAACATCCTCCGTTTATTTAACTACTCTTAGAATTTGTCTGTAGACCTAAGCCTGCTCTACCCTGTAATATAATTTACTAAGTACCTACATAGTTACTTATAGATCTATAGTTTTTGTAACCGTATAACAGGGTGTGACAAAACGTTGTGTATTTCTGAAGGAATTTAAATTAATTAATTCTAAGTCTAATTACACTTCAAATTATACAAAAAATTCTAACTCGTTGTCTTACGAGGAGTAGAGTATTGGAGATTTTAAATTTTTCACTAATAATAGAGTTTAGAAATGATAAATAATATTCGGTATAATAGGTATAGCCATAATACCGACTGTTAATTGCCTCCTACTAGTCGGGATCTCATTTAGAGGAAATAAATGGTCAATAATTACAATTCAAAATCAATTTCAAGTCAAAATGTAACTTGTACATGGGCGGGTTTCCGATGGTCGTTTTTATTTTTAATGTCAAGCAAAATCATCAGCACCACACAACATTATATTAGTATTAATTGGCTCCACAATCCGGTGTGGATCTTGGCCACCTCACGAAGAGTTTTCGTAACATTATGTATTTACGAGAAATGAATGTTAACTATTTGCTCAACTTATTTGGTCCATGCTCTGGATTCAAACACACATTGAAAAACAACATGTGAATTTTTGCCAGACCCGGGATTTTAAGCGGGCATCGCGGGCGCTTTATTGCACAACTTAATTACAAAAAGTATAACATATAATATTCATCCTTGCGCGCTTAGTGTATGTGGTATATTGTGTAGTGTATGTACTAATTTATATTGCGCAGTTTTTATAGTTGTATCGTAGTATGTCAATTTCTTTTAATTAATGGGAAATCGGAATTGAAAAATGGCCACATTTCTGATGTCCAAAAGCGACGTTGCCGTAAACAGTATTTATTGTTTTGTTTGTCAACCAAGAATAGGTTTCATAATTATTTAGTTTTACATCAATTCGATATCTTTGCATTTGGCTCTGAGTAGCGCTCTAAATATACCGGAACGCACCGAAGCATAGCTCCGGTTCTTGAAATCCTCTAGCTAGACTATCACTCCA
The DNA here is from genome assembly GCF_057557595.1 of Rhyacophila brunnea. Classification (NCBI taxonomy): domain Eukaryota; kingdom Metazoa; phylum Arthropoda; class Insecta; order Trichoptera; family Rhyacophilidae; genus Rhyacophila; species Rhyacophila brunnea. The sequence goes on along the minus strand of NW_028232882.1, from coordinate 1,127,879 downwards.
AAACAAATCGAACGTAGCCAAAACATGCACTGCTTATAATACAAGGAAGTTAAAATAATTATCCATACCTACCATTTCTGACAATATATTTTGTAAAATTTACCTTTTTTCACCTGCGGCGCTGAAAAGGGATGCCTTTCCGAATCTTTAGTAGCAAAACAGATATTTAAATATTCTTATTCCATTTGTCTTTATAAGATAAGTAGGTAGGTAGGTATATAATGTAGGTATATAACAAAAAAAGTAAAATACATATTTTTAGAAAATTATCGTACAATCCGGTTTATAAACTTTTCTATTCCGAGCGCTAGTTCTTAGTGTTATTTTCATTATGTTATGATTGCAATTTCCAAAACCAATTTATTCAACATCTGTGTGTATATAATATTAAGTCAAATATATTCACATCATTTATAGTTATCGTATAATGTGGGTACAAAAACATTGTTTTAAATCACGTAAAAATAGAATACTTATAATACTAATTATACCATGAATGACAATGAGCCCTAGAGTTTATAATATTTAATATTACCTATGGGTTATTTTCAGATCAAAGTTGAAATGAGACTTAGGTATGTATTTATATAATAAAATGATATGAGCTGTGTTAGTGAATTCTATTATAATTAGAAAATGTTAATACCATTTTCAATTTCATTTACTATGTAAAATTGGATACACCAATATTTTCGTAGTATTAATTTAAAATCATATACTTGTTGAAAATTCAACTGAGAAGATGAAAATTTAATTATTTTTCATATCTTTTATTTTGTTTTAATAATTTCGTCATTTAATGTCCGGTATTTTTTTAACGAAAACGCTTGTACGAATAAAAATTGATAGACACCATCAGGCCGATTCACAGATGGCAGAAAGTATGATTTTTTATTGTATGTCATAACCGTAGCGGCAATTTTTGTACTTACTAACAAGTTTTTTATATTTCAAATCAGCGATACATAGATTAAATAATGTAATTGATCATTCGTTTTAAATAAATAATTGATCTATGTTTTTGTGTTTTCGTTTTCGTTGTGTCTACTTTTAAGTGTTTTGGGCTGCTTTATTTTTGATGAATTAAATAATTATTGTTTCCTAAGCTCAAGAGAGATAAAGAATACCTTCATCGAGCAGTGTATTAAAACAGACTGGTGATCATGATATATTATTTGTGAAACTTAACTTATCAGTTTATAATATTATATTATAAGTATAATAATAATAATGATAAGTATATTATATTATCAGTTTATAATATTATACTTATTGGTTTAAGCATCTTATTTACCTTCTCTGATTACTCGTAAATTATTATATTACATAGATGTTATTTGAGTATTTGACTAGACACTGTATTAGCGCACTGTTCAAAAGGTGCAATGATATTATTGTTATAAGAAATAAATCAATTCTGAAAACTATATATCGAGTTTTTACAATGTAATTACCTAGTAAATAATAATATGTAAGTATTAATCATAACTATCATTATGTACCGAGTCAGCGCCAATTTTTTATTTGATGTATTAAGTAAACCATTTAAACAAATGCCGTATCCCAAATAAATGTAACTTTTTTTAAAGTGTTAAACCTCTTTGGCGAAGAGAAAATCATTTATAAAATAATTACAAGATAAAATGTCATCTTGACATGTCATATTGATTTCCATAGTAACGCACGTACTATATATTAATAATTTTGTTGCTAGGACCTAGCAACCAATAATGGTGTCAAATAACTTTTCATACAAAACAGAATTAACTGAAAATTAATTCAATTCTACTTAAAGATGGCTAAAAGTATTTTTAAAAAATGCATTGGCATCGTGTTCTGATATATTCTAAAAGTTTCAAATGTCTAGCTAGTCGGGAAGTTAGTTAAAAATCGATTGCAAGATTTGTACCGGACAAATAAGAACACGAGCTAAGAAAAACGTTGTAAAATACATTCAGCTTGAATCATTTTCTGCCATTCGTTAGTCGGTCTGACGGTTTCGGGTTTTTTTCTTTCGATCAAAATATAATATATTACCATAAATTTAAAAGATTTTCATTATAGAATGGGCAACTAATTGTGTAAGAATTATTTTTGATACCCACTAAATAAATAAAAACTCATTTCGTTAAATTTTTGAAATTTAATAAAAAAAAAATTGAGGCAGTGTTGTATTATTACTTTTTTTAAATTTTTGTTTATTTGGAGAGTATAATATTTCCTAAACAATCCGCTTTTCATGAGCGATATTAAAATTTAAAAAAGAGAGTATTTTGTTCTACACCGTCATTTCCATATAATTCCAAATCAGGTTTTATTTGCGCTCGGCGTGATTTTTTTCATCTTTTTCTCTCTTTTTTTTCGATTTTCTCTTTCTCTCATTAGCGTCAAAACATTTTTGGGAAAATTCAAACGTGGTCTGATTTTTAACGAGACTTCACGCAATCAACAAAAATGACGCATGCATTTTTCAACGCTGGAATTTGAATCCTTTTATATATTATAATATACTGTAGTCTGTAGTATATAATATATGACATAATACGTTTTTACCTGCCCTTTTTAAAGAATAATAATATTGTGATATATTAAATAATGATAATTTGGATTCGCTGTAGAGCAGCCATGACTACCGTTTCATTTCGCGAGCGCCAAATTGTATTTTTCTAATAATATAATCATTTCATAAATGTAAGACTAATAAAGAATGGTGCATTCTTAAAGCTTCTGTATTATTCATTAATAATGAAATAAACCTTGATTTAAAACACAAAAACCGATTCCCACAATAAAATTAAATAAATTGATTGAGCGCATCAAAATGTAAATACAACTACATAAGCGTTTCCTCCAAACCAACCCGTCCCACACCACACTCGGTCCAAATCGAGCGTATCACGAGGCTCTACGTTTGGATGTAAAAGATCAAATTTATGTCATGACTTTGTCGTTTACACAAAATTCCGAGACCCCATCACTCCTTTTCTGATATAGAGCAGTCATCCCTCCTCAATGTAAATCATCAAATTTAAATACTATTGAAGTAAATGACCTCACCAAACTATAACCAGTGTTCAGCGGGCATGTCACAGAAACCTACATTTGATGTTAATCAGTATTTTTACGCCTGAGAACAATGACGTATTAAATGGACAACTCACTTCATACCCGGCGCGCACGAGAAATTGTGCATGAAAGTCATTCACAGATGTATAGGTAGATGTCACGTGACCATATGACGTATCCGTTTCCATGATGCGATACAAGCTTCGAGAATTTATAGTAATATAACCTTTATTTTAATAGCGTATTAGTGTCATGACTCATTGCGTTAGAAACAGATTCTCGGTTACTTACGACTTCTCGGAGATTAGACGCAAGTGAGCTCAGCGAATCACAGGAGACTGACTGTCCAATGGTTCCTGTCATTCAATTGCATTGAATAAACATTCATCGATATCTTAAAATGGCATTTTATAAATAATAAATAATACTAACACATGAAAAGTGATACCCCATCTTTCTTGGAGTGTTTAGTAGTTTTTTTTAACGATTTTTAACTAGGCACATTGGCATTTTGTAACACAATAATAACGGTGAAGTCGAAACCTGACAGTCAGAAATTTTGTATGGGCAGACCCAGCGGTGTCGCCAGACCGCGTGCAAGCAGAATGTTCATTTGAGCGTAGGATACCGATATTAAAATATGAATTTCGCCATCCAGCAGACCCGACACAAAGTGAGTGTCATTTTATTTTCTAGATGCTTCGTCCATATAAATGTCATTGCCTGAGAATGACTGAATAGTAGATGTACAATTACTGAGGTTGCCATGCACTCAAGTGTACTTTGACTGAGTTTACTGAGACTTAATTTAATAAAAAGTGCCCAGAGGAGAAAAGAGCATGGAGAATTAACAAAAATAAATTATTGTAATTCATCATCGTCATCGTCAGCCTGAATCTATTCACTCCTGGATGAAGGCCTCTCCAAGCTGATTCCACTTCGCTCGGTTCTGTGCATTGCGTTGCCACGTAATTCTGCAGAACTTTATCATGTCATCGATCCAGCGGCCTCTAGGTCTACCTTGTGGACGTTTTGTACCTCTTGGATACCACTGGGTAACTAAATTTGACCTTTCTTCGAGCTATGTGTCCAGCCTATTTCTATTTGAGGTTAATTAATTAATTTACATATAATATGTAAAAACAAAGTTCAAACAACAAAATTATTTTCAAATCATCTAAATTATTCGGTAAATAAATAAAATATTTTATGAATATACCAAATCTTTAGATACCTACTTAAGTAGAAAATATTTTAATACACACGTGTAAAAAAGACTATATAGTGTACATATATTTCAAAATAATAATATATTTGAATGATTTTTGTTTATGTTATCAGACAAAACAAATCGTATTAACATCTTTTTCTTTTATTCCGTCAATATTCATTTAATATTTCGATATACAATTGAGAGAGCCTTCCGTGTTCTTTCATATTACGTATTTTCTTCTTTCCATAACATAAAATATAATATAAAATAATAAATATATGTAACACATTTAATCGAATCTTGCCACGCGATACAACGATAGCCGGTCATGTACGCGATCGATCAAAACGGGGAATGTTCATTTTAGAAACGTACTCCTAAGTATATTATTAATATCACAGAAAATACTAAACAAAAAACGTGTAAGCACCTAATTATGTGTATTACATTACTTATTTTTCTATCGTGGATATAGGCTTACAATAATAATTGTTAGCTAATATTATTGCAATATGGCATAGCAAGTTGCATATTTGGCATAACCTTTCTTCCTTCATTCAACTTCCTTTATAATATTATTTTAGATATTCATTTACCTAACTCACTCAATTCATTTAAACGCGCCATTTCCAATATAATGTCACAATCAACCTTGATGACTTAAGATTCTTTTTTTATTTTATGTTATCGTTCTTAACATGATTTTACTATTAATTACATACATAATTTTGAAAACACTTATAAGCAATAGAGAAAATCTTTTTGAAAAAAGTAAGATACCCCCAAAAACGATGCATGAGTGCGAGTGAGAAAGTATTCGGCACCCTTACAATCTCTGCGACATGTGCTAGAGTAAGATAAAAGGTCTACATATCTGTGAGCTAGTTTCCAAAACTATCGCCATCAAATCGGGGCGAAACGCTTCACATAGCGTCGATAACTTGCGAGCTCAAGTTGCTAAAATTGATATTTTTTGTGTTAAACATAAAGTCAATGGTAAATATTTTTAGTTAATTAAGTAGAAAAGATGGTTCTGTGTGTTGTCTTAAAATGTGGTAGCCGTACTGATAAGCAAGAAGATGGTATTACGTTTCATAGGTAGGTTCATACATGTTCGTGATAATTTATTTGTATTTTATTATATATTTTAATATCAGTGACCTAGTGTTTCTTTAAAATAACTTAAATTATGGACATCTTTACCTAATGGTTGCATTTTGACCGCTTAAAAATACTATATAACGTAAAAAAATAGAAAATTATATTTTAATTCTGAGCGTCTAGTGCGAGCACTTTGGGCGAGCACTAGCGAAATGGTCTATGGTCTCGAACATTTGTAGACGAATGCGTTCGCTCGCGCACAAACCAAACGCAAGGCACGCGGCTTCATTTAGCAATGCAACGGGTGGCGTCTAGATGTATCTATAGTCTAAGGATACCCCGCAGGAATCGAACCTGCATCTCTCCGGTATCGTGCCCATGCACATAGAACCAGTATTCTAAAGGAGTCATACTTAATTGTGTTGTGACAAATTTTAACTAACGGCTTTTAATAATCACTTTTCAGTGCTTTCCAAATTGAGCTACTATTAGAGATCGGCTTTTGTATTTTATATCAACGTAGGTATTACTTTAATTACTAACCGACGTCACGGATCACTCCAAGATTTGTTGTTGTAACTTACTTGAACTTCAACTATTTTTAATAATACATAACAATAATATAGTAACATTCTTAAATCTTGTGAATTATGTGTTGAATAAAATTAATTATAATTTGTGAAAACTGTAATGGTTTTGTTAATACAATAGGTATATGAAAAAACGTGAAAAAGATAAAACGTATCGACAATTCATTATTTTTAATCTATGTATTTATTTATTTATATGAGTAAACATTGGGTACAAAATAAAGACGTTTATAAAAAAAATACGAGACGGAGAGAACGTCACTATATGATTGATTTGTCGAAATCGTCCTTTTAAAGCAGAATGATTATTTGTATCTAAATGGACCAGAACCACCCTTTTCTTTAAATTGCTTTGTAATGAATACAGCATTCGTATGCTGTAAAAACAACAATTTAAATACCTCCATGTATTTAAATATAGGATAATGAATTTGTTTTTCGTCTCCTGAATATTTGACATTTGGTCTATTTGACAAACCAATCCTACAGAGACGAGAATATAATCTAGGGGGCTTATGAACCGGGGCTGCACTCCGGTGTACTCCGGTCCATTTTAGGCACTGGAAAACACTCATAAAGCATTCTTCATTGTCAAGTTTATGAATATTACACAAGGCCAAGAATCACACCACAATGTCGAAATCTGTTTGACGTTTGAATGGAAGCCCATGTTGAATGTATTATGTTATTGATTCAATTAATTTTGAGTTCCCAAACATACTTATTTATTCAATAATCACATTTTTCTTATAATAAAAAAATCATTTTCGTATTGGTGTTTAACCTTGATGTGCTAGCGTTGTTTTTTAGACGATATATTTTATAAGTTCAATAATATATAACGATAAATTCATTTCAAATAAATACGTTGGTAGATTCTATTATTTCTTTGTCTACAAAATAATATTTCTCTGAAAATAATATATAAAGCGAGAATTATTTCTTTTTTACCTCCATTTTTAATCGCCTATAGAAAAGCGTCTGTTGAAAATGTCGAATTTAAATGTCATTTTGGCAGTTTATACTTCGAAAAGATTAAAGTTGCCATATTCTTCTCGGAAAGACATCTGGTTAATCACATAATCCTGACAATTATATTTTTCAAATAATATAAATCTCTCTGTATGGTATCATAAAGTATAATCTGTACTTTCAATTTCAATTTAATCCATTATTAATTAACCTAATGAATTACCGAATTATAAGTTAAAATAAAGGGCTTCAAAATCGTTCACTTGAATTTGATTATTTTTGTTTGCATATTATGTAGTACTTAGCTGATTTGAGATTACCCAGAATTGCTTTATTTATAACTAATTTATTTATATTTTGGTGCAGACATTATTTGGGAAAACTTGATACTAAACCAGGGGTCGGCAGAAGCGGCTCGCGAGCCGTATGCGGCTCTTTGCATAGACGTTTGCGGCTCTTCAGACATAAACACAAATTTACCTCATCTCAAGCAGCCTTGATTACTCAGCATAAGTGGACAGCTATAAAACATCTGCCTAAAATAGAAACAATAATATTTGATACATTGAATAGTTTGCCTGAAACATATGACGCGTAAAACAAACAAACATTCTCATCTATGAACCAAATAACAAATAAACTTAGAAGCAAAATAATAGATGAAAATTTACAATCTATTTATTTAAATTTAATTAAAAATAAGTAGCTATTTGCCAGATATAGTAAAGCTATCAAAAGCGATGCATGGACGCCGTTTTAATTTTTTTTTTTTTAATAAAAAATCTTGAACTTTCCCCCCCCTAAAAATCCATATACATATGTATATTACATATATGAGGCTCTCTGGTACCTTTGTTATCCTGTTTCCTTGACAATTTGGCTCATCTCACTTGACAAACTGCCAACCCCTGTACTAAACGATCACTTATTTAACGTTTACGTGTACTTGTAAAAATAATTGAAAAACGATAGATTACCGCGGACAGTGAAAATATGATTGAGTAATAAAATTACAACATGAAAAATTAGTGGTATATTATTTAAATTATATTAAATTATTGATCTGTAATCATAATTAATATGTTGCACTTTGGAAAAATAAGAAAGATTCAAAAGTTTATATTTTAAAAATGAATATATTATTATTACGTTAATAATTATTTATATATCTGATATTTTGCTTTGCGGTCTTGAAGACAACCAATCATGATAAAAAATAATGTGTTTTTATTACTTAATACTTATTTTTAAATGTATAGTTCATTGAAAAATTTCTAATAGGTGCATGAAATTGAAAAATATCTACTTCTTGAAATTTCATAACATAACGTATCGTACAAGCTTATTTTAGAGGACGTCCTGAAAAAAATTCTTCGATATCTTTATTTTAAGACTTAATTATTTTCCTTTTAATAATTCGACAAACGATTACTTTCCGACTGCTTTTGTACAAGGCATGCTCACTTTTCACTCTCTTGAATCTCGTAGGGCACTTTTGCTCTTGAGACATTTTTGTCTTCTATGAGGAGGGGTGGTTTCCAATCCTGGCGCGTCTTAAAGAATTTAAATTTATATGTACCTGTCAATTCAGTGGTTAACTTTCAAAACTGGACATGTCCATATATGCCGAAAATGAGTTATTATCGGAATATCATTCTATAACCTCATACACACTTTGTTGACTTTCAAAAATACCCACAAAACACCAATTTCATATTGAAAAGAGGTTTCAAAAAGTAGGTTGACATTCAAATAGGGACACGTCCAACGTTGTTGACATTCGAAATGAGACATTTCACTTTCACCTAATGGCGGGACTGTATTGAGTCACGTGACCAATGTTGTCATACAATCTGACAGTTTGGTTTTTGTCGCGTGCGTGTTTTCGTTCTGTGTTTTTATTTGAAAAGTTCATTTATCTCTAAGGAGTGAATAGTGGACATGTCCAGTTTTGAAAAATAGCCGCTGAATTACTTACGTGGTCATGACCTATTCTGGGTCAGGACTGTTTCCTCGAGTCAAACCTATCAAGCACAATAAAATTAGCAAGGGGTGCAAGACTACTCAATGGGCTCCCAGAAGACAAGGAAATTTTCAATGATGTACCTACTGTACATGATGTGCATTTTGTTTTTGAAACTTTATTTTGCTGTATAAAATTGTTTAGGTTTTTTTGTCTTTTCTCTTGTGAGAGTAATGTTTGTTATAATGTAAATCTCATGTTGTGAACCTTCTGAATTTTGATTTGTTATGTCCACAATGTTTTGTTTTGTTAAATAAATAAATAAATAACAATGTCTAACGTATACATGGAAAAAAATAAACGTACTGATCACTATTTACATTTATATATTTTTAGTTATCTATTAAATACATTGTTAACCATTTTCATTAAAATTAATGTAAATCTTATTCTTTATATAATCTTCTGATTATTAATAGCTTATACCGCCGTATTTCAATTATTAAATTATCAATATAACCAATGACATACCTACGTCCGATAGATCTTAATTGACTTATTATTCGCCCCTCTTATAATAGGAAAAATGCAGGCAATTCTGCAAGTATAAGACGTAAGAATGGATAAAGGGAATTGAATGAGTAATACGTGGCCATATTGACAAAAAGTAAATCCTTAATGCATTAACATTAATATATTTTGCATGCAACGTGGCACGCATTAGAGCCCATCTATAAATATATATGATACTTAGTATGTACCTACAGTTATTTATTTACGAAAAAACCGAGTAAAATTCTAACATGGCGAAATACATTATTCATTTTTGCAAAAAGCTATGCTCTCTAACTTGCGAATGGAAAACAGAGAGGGCAGGCTGTTTTGTTTGAAGAAGAACAAAGGTTTTTTTTTCTCATTACTGGCAACTGAAAAGTGGTTCAAGGTTGAACAACACACAAATAAAAAAAGTTTTTTTTTTCAATTAACGCGCCAACTAGAGCTAGGCACCCTTTGTTGTATGTATTTTTTCGAAATTACTGTTATCCGATAAAAAAAAATATTTTATCATAATGTCAGTTAACGTATTTTATGAAAATAAAAAACCGTTGTTAGAGTATTATATTATTAGTTAAATGTACTTAGACAAAACGTTGCATAAAACAAAAACACATACTAGAAAATAACACTATTTCAGATGATAATTTTATATTTGTATTAACATGCAGCGCTCGAAATAGATAACTTAACGAAATATTAACCAAGAAATATTAAAATAATAAATGAAATATTAAAGTTATAATCAGAACACGATGCCAATGCATTTTTTTAATACTTTTAGCCATCTTTACGTTTGAATTCATTTTCAGTTAATTATGTTTTGTATGAAAAGTTATTTCGACACCATTATTGGCTGCTAGGGGTCTGGGGTCCTAGCAACTATATTATTAATGTATACGTGCGTTACTATGAAAATCAATATGACATGTCAAAATGACATTTTAGTATTATTTCTATCAAGTACAAATTTTTTTGATCGTTTAAGCGAGTCAAGTCAAGTTTATATGATTCAACAGAAAATTTAAAAACATTGTATATAGAAATTTCTTTTTATCTTGTAATTATTATATCACTACCTCTAACCTTACTCAGACGGTCAAATGGAATAACAGTCTTCAAACTTGTCGCATGGAAATATTGTCAACATCGTAGGATTAAACGGGGCTTACGACAAGTCATAAATATTATTTTTTATCATAAGAACAACATCTGTCGTATTAAACCTTAAATAACATAAAGTAAGTGAATTTAATTACTTTTTAATAATCCACAAATCGGGACGCAATATTTAATTTGTCCACGAACTGGAACTGCGTTCGGGTGCGCTGCGGTCCATTTCGAGCGCTGATATTATAATGTTGATATCATTGAAATAAATAAAATATTTACTTAAGTACCGCTTTCATTTCTTAGAAATAGAGTCCCAAAAATTCATAAACTTATTCCATTTGATAGATTTGTTGTAAAGCCTCAATGATTTAAAGGAATAATGGAGGGTTGGAAAAATATTTAGTTTATAATGCGAGATATTTCGGTTGACCTAGAACTTCATTACAATAACATCGGGTCCAATCTGGAATTTATCATTTTTTATTTGTTCGATAATTAAAGTTAGTTTTTTACAATGTTCCCTTTAACAGTGCTTCCCAACCGTGTATCCTCACAACACAGGATTTAAAATATAAAATGTTCACGAAAAGCGGAACAGTACCTACTTACGTACTTACCTAAGTATTGCTTTTTCAATATCATAATTAACAGATTTTCGCTTGAAAAATAGTTAAGTAGATACAAAATTATCTTCAATAAATATTTTTTGTAATAAAACAAAATAGACTAAATACCATTTTCTCTGCTAGACTGTGTATAAAATATCAATTCTCTTTATACGGGACAAGCGTTGGCAATTTAATGGAATAATGCTCGTGTATATATGTATATATAGACATTGGGTTTTAGTGAAGTTTGTGGCATGGGTTTAAGATTTCAGTAGCGTATTTTTTTTTCAATGAATATTTTGACACATTTCTCAGACACATACCTATTAGAAAATGGAAAATATTTGTACCGAGTGGGGCTTCAACTTTAACTTATCTTATTGCAGGCAACGTATTTAACCAATTAATCAACCGGTGCTATAAAAATAATATCAAAATCACGGTTTTTAGATAATTTTTACATGATTTAAAATAATTACAAGATAAAAAGAACTTTTTATATACAACGTTTTTAAATTTTCTGTTGAATCATATAAACTTGACTTGACTAGCTTAAACGATCAAAAAAAAATTGTATTTGATAGAAATAATACTGCAATGTCATTTTGACACTCATATTGATTTTCATAGTAACTCACGTATATATTAATAATTTCCTAGCAACCAATAATAGTGGATTGGATTACGGATTTCTTCCGAAATAACTTTTCATACAAAACAGAATTAACTGTAAATGGATTTAATTCTACTTAAAGATGGCTAAAAGTATTTAAAAAAACGCATTGGCATCGTGTTCTGATATATTCTGTAAATTTCAAATGTCTAGCTAGTCGGGAAGTTAATTTAAAATCGATTGCAAGATTTGTACCGAACAAACAACCACCGGACAAATAAGAATACGACCTAATAAAAACGTTTTTCAGCGTTAAAGCACATTACCCAGATTCAAGTCCTTTTTTCCTACATTTTCTTTACATACTATTCACACAATACTACTTGCACATATTTTGTTTATGTTTCGAAGATATTCCAAATGATAGATGATTATTATAATGTAAAAATTTAACTTCATATTTCATTCGATTTTTGTGATTTTCCACCTGGAAAATATGTTTAAATTTCTTTTGTTTCGAAAACAAACAAGCAACTTCCGGAACGATATGTGTACTTGCTGATTTATTTATTTATGTAGAATGAAAATGCATGAAGGAAAACTTTGCGGACTCGTTTATTTTCACGTTAAAACAAACCCTTATGATTTAGAAGGCTGTGCGATACACAGCGGAAGGCTGTTGCAACTATTCTACCTCGATGCCCCAGTGAATACGAATTTTCTTTTTTTATTATTTTGCACTCCTTTTAGAAAATGTAGCCCTGAATAAGTGTAGTTCCCAAGAAAGAAACTTTCGAATACTCCAAAACAATGGGGAGTATACTGAAATGCAAAACTTCAGTTCACATCTCTCTTTCATAGTCAATTAACCACAGTTTTTATAGTTTCATGTGTACATAGATAACATTTTATGTACTAGGTTTTTACTAACATGCTGATTTTTTTTAGATCGAATAGTGTTTTGCAATGACTTACATAATGCCGATCAGCTGATCACATATATCGGTTAAGTCGTTATTACCCACTATTATAGTCAAGTCGATAACTAAACTGTAAAATTCTATCGTAGTTCTAGTTATTGCTCATTCTTGGAGCGCAACTGTTTGTAGAAAATTATCATTTTTATATTGAAATATATGTTATTACGTTAAAACTATCATCGTAACTCTGACCTGTCGATAGTCAGCCACCTGATGAGACGTTTTGTGGATGATTTTTCATCCATATGTTGTCACATGGCTTGTTTGTTAAAGGCATTGGTTTTGATCAATCTAACAATATCAGGCTCGTTTATTGTATACTTCATTGTTATACAGTTATCACGAGATATCATTCTACCAAACGAGGTAAAAGATCTTTCGCAACTATTTACACAATACCGTCCTGTCACATAGTAAACTCTTTATAAAACTCTGACATTCTTAATCGTGTTCATCTGTGATCTGATAACAATATTAAAAATCAATAGCATTATTTTTGTCTGATTTTAGTAAGGTTAATAATTGAGAATGCAATAGCTGAAAAATAGTTTACCTATTAGACGGGCTTATGACGTGTGGAAGAATCCAAATGGACGTTGTTTTAAAAAATATTAAAACAGGATAGTTCTTACTCACACCTTATAATTCTTACCTCTGTGTTATCATTGGCTACTGTATAATATTTACGTGATATTATTGTTATTCACTTAGGTTTTTGTTATCACTATAGGCTCTATTTAACTTATACGGTAGACTCATAATTGATTTCACTACTTTTGTATTTTTATACTGTAGCATACCCAGAAGAATACGTTACGGAAATTTCTCTTGATTATCATTATCATATGGAAAGAATTCGTATGTCCTTAAATACAATCAGTGACGTCCCGTGGGGGTAGGCAGATAGAGCATCGCTTGGGGGCGGCGGTTACTCGAAGGGCGAGGAGAATCATTTGGTATATATCAGTGGCGAAGGGTGGAGGTAGGCTGTTAAGATCCGCCATAAATATTGCACACTAAACTTTGTCAGTCATACATACATGTTTTCATTGAAATAATACTACATTTTACAGATGGTGTTGGTAGTTTTTAAAATTCAATTAAACCCTGCGATAACCAAGCCATAATAGATAATAGTCAAAAAATACTCGTATATCTATAAAATATCTAAAATTATGCAATTAAATCATACATAAATTTGGATATTTTATAGATAGAATAATATTTTTTATCTATTATAGTTTGGTTTAGGCATAGCTTGATGAATTGAAAAAATGAACCAACAATATGTGTAATACGTATTCTTAATCTAACGAAAACAAATAACTAAGAATGAAAAAATGTGGACAATTTTGTCATATCGCCTAAAATATATCAATACTATTATGGTTTGGTTAAGACAGGGTTTAATTGATTTTTAAAACTCAACCAACACCATCTGTAAATTGTAGTCTTATTTCAATAAAAACATATACATTTCACTGAAAAAGGTTAATGTGCACTATTTATGGCGGATCTTAACAGCCTACCTCCACCCTTCGCCACTGGTATATATAGAAATAACTACCTAAACTTAGTAATAACGAAAATATCTTTCCATTAATAAATTCAGCTCACTGCTTGCAAACAAAATGTATTAATTAACATAAAAGGTTTAACAAGACTGTAATTTTTTTGTCGAGTTCGCGATGTCTAGTTTACTTTCATTGCCCTTCGATGTCCATGGTAACAAGAAACGACACCATGCACGGATGGTACAAAATACTGTATCAAAAAATGGGGCGAGATTTTAGCGCTGCCCTGGGGCGGCATTTTGTCTAGGGACGTCACTGAGTACAATAATCTATTGTGGACTCGATCCAATGATCCATTATGTCCATTATAATGGCATGTACGACAGTGCTTACTACAAATTTATTGAAACATAATTAATAATATTAACAAACATTATGACACGACATACATTATATTATTATAATGTATGTCGCACTCAGACATTTTTGAATTATATAAAAAAAAAAAAAAAAAAAAATCTCTACACCCTTACCCAATATATCTCTCTCCGATATGTTGACCAGACTATATTACAGTCGGTCGCACTATACAAACAAAACTATAATGTACTAGATGTTATATTTTCACGCCCTGATAATTTATGCTATAGTGTGGTTTTTGCTTGCCTTTTTTCCTCGCTCAAATCGTACAAAATAAATGTAAAAAAAAAGTATTTTTTACAATTTCTGGGGAAAATGTGATCGAGTTAATTCTTTGAATTCGTCGTACTTGTACAAAATAGCATTGAATTTAAATATTTTTTCAAGGTCTCCTCTTGTGTCTGCTCCTCATACTTTTTTACTTAAAATGTGCTGATTGAATAAATAAAAAATAATGTAACTATAGAGTACTCCTGAGACATTTATTTTCCTTTTCTATATTTAACAATAAACAGTAACCATTTTGTTTTATTTAAATATAATATAATTAATGAAATTAACAGGTTTGCCAATCGTATGTTTGTTTCAACCTTTCATTATTATATAATGATCATGATAGTGGCAAAAATTCCATACTAAGCGTTAGTAGGCCTACCTTCTTAATAAAAATATTTTTTAATTACATATTGACGTATTTAAATAATCCCTTATATTCTATAAAAATAATTTAATTTGCCAACGACGTCTGTCGTATATGTAAGAATGTAATATAAATAAATACAGATTACACCACCATCTGTTATTAAAGGTTTAAAAATATATGTCACAGCATGCCTATTTATCAGATTATTTGGCGCGAATTCTGATGTTCTTTTTATATGGACTTTATGTCAGGTATCTCAGCATATCTATCGTAATGTATGTAAAACAATAGGCTCTGATGCGTAAGCCTAAAATCTTTGCGTATAATATTATTGTCTATGACTGTAGTATTTTTCCAAAATAATTAATAATTAGATAGTTTAAAAAAAATCTATGGCATTTAGTCACACAAAAATAAATATAAGTACCTATTTAGTTTATTTTTAAAAATTAAAAATAATTTCATCTAAGTAATGATTTTTGATATTTAGGATCATACTCAATTTAAACTCATCGCTCAATTTTATGTCGTCAGTAAACTATTAAAATTTCATCGAATTAGTGGGTCTTTATCATTAGTGTGTATTATCGTCAAGTGTGTTATTTTCCTCTGATCTCTACAGCCTACATCTTTAAAAAATTGTATATTATGTATGTTTAATACATCTTCTCCCTGCTTCAACCCTCTCTTACACATTTTCATATATTATTTTCTCAGATGCGTTACAGTTAATTCTAGACAAATTAATATTTATAAACTAATTTTCTTTCATACATACATTTACAACCATTTTTTATAATTTTATACTATGTAAATATAATAATAATTAATTTAAATGCACAATCGTTCCAGAGCTTTTGTCGTGAGTTTTTTGGTACTTTAAGTTATTTGATTTGCGGGCAATCTGTAGACCATAAGTCATAACCTATGTAAATACTAAGCCACCCGTTGGAAATTATCCACTCGAGTTACTTGCACGAGGCATTCAAGGAATTCGTCTAATTTCCCATTAGGCTGTAATTCGAGCGTCGCTTCGGAGGCTCTCTTTTGCTTTCCTCCTGACTGTATTACAAAACAAGATCATACACAATCGAACATTACTGGAATTATAAATTAAGTCTTAATTATCTATAGTCTACGACATAATATGTAAGCTTCAATGTCTGGTTGGGCCAAATGCTACCTCTCGTCCTTTCTTCCCACCTACCCTCGAATCCTTGTTTATTATTGTCGCCAGACCAGGGCGGCCGGCAGTTACGGGTCATGAGTACATGCACATTCAGTTACTTCAACACAGCCGTCGCGCGTGAGTTAGCTCAAGAAAACGAACGGGTGCGTGTTTCCGCACCGTGTTATACGTGTGATTCAAAAGTTACTTCAAGACAATCGGGCGCGTAGGCTTGCTAAAGCTATCGAGTATATCTGATACGATAAGAACGAGGCCATGTTAACTACAGAGTAATTCATACAAAATTTATCTGCTCGACCTTCGTTGCACTAAATCTGTTACAGTTTGAGTGAACATCGCGTCTATATCATCCATCCTGAACTTATCATCATTCATCAACCCATCAAAGTTTACCGTCCGTTTACAAGTGCGTGAGTGCGTGAAAACCGACCGGCCCAGCGCGCGCCAGCAATCTCAACATAAAGGTCAGTGTCTGGCATCTTGTTCCACCACCAAACATCTCCCTCAAATTACAGTCCACTGCTAAAAGCGCCACCAATGTATATTTGTAAGTACTTATATACTTATCGTCTCGCATTGAGAAATCATCTTAATCAAATCAAAAGAGAAATCAAATTATTAATACACTTATTTTAAATGTGACCAACAGCCGGATGAATCAAAGAGATACTTGGAAATACGTAGATGTGTAAAGACTACAGACAGAGAAAAATGGATAAAATAAAAAATTCTTTCATTCAGCAGGGAATTCTGAGTGACAGACTGTCGCTATGATCAGTCTTATACCAGTAATTCCTAGTAATACCGAAATAAACATAATTTGTAAACACTTCTCGGAAATATTATATAAACAATAAAAAAAATCTTTTCGAACAAAAAATACCACACCCAGAGATATTATTATTATATAGAGAATTAAATACCGAAATAGTTATCGTCTAAAACGTAAACAATCTGTATAATTATAATCAAAAGTAATTTACTATGACTTCAGAGTTTAGATTAATGCTAAAGTGATATCAATTATATGGTTCAAACTCTAAAGCATGTCGCGCGTTCTTTTTCAGATGTGTGTGGCTAGTTCGTTGTTGGAACTTTGAGCCCCGATTTCATTGATGCATTCAACGCATGCAATTCTTCCAGATTCCTCTTTATAATGAATCCTCTATCTATAGGATGGTGATTATTTTTGTCTCAAAAAATATTTTCGAGATAAAAACAAAGCCACCACGAGCCGTTTGACTACAAACATAAATTCTTTGTTAACGTCAGCTCTTTTCAAAACCGCTGTGATGGTGACCATATCTGTCCATGAGATACACAATATTACTCGATGCAACTACATTTCAAACGATATTAATAAACTTTAACTAATGGCTTTTAACACTCACTGAAGCGCTTTCCAAATTGAGCTACTATTGGCAATCGGCTTTTGTATTTTAAATCAAAGTAGATATTACTCTAATTACTAACCGACGTTACGGATCACTCCAAGATGTTTGTTGTAACTTACTTGTAACTTGGTAACCATTTTTAATTAAGTAACTATTTTTTTATTCAACGAATAATTCACAAGATTTAAAAATGTAACATTCTAATAATTTAACATATATAATTTTGAGAATACTTCTGAGAAAATATATTATAACCAATAGAAAAAATCTTTTTGAAAAAAGGAAGACGTGCATCTCTCGGGTAACGCGCCCACGCACATTTACCACTATGCTAAAGGAGTTGATTCCTGAATTATTTGTTGAATAAAAAAATAGTTACTTAATTAAAAATTATTAGCAACTTTTTTAAAAAAGATTTTTTCTATTGGTTAAAATATATTTTCTCAAGTGTTTTCAAAATTATGTATGTTCAGTAACTAGAATGTTACATTCTTAAATCTTGTAAATTATTCGTTGAATAAAAAAATAGTTAATTAAAGATATCAATAAGTCAGTAGTTAACTTTCAAAACTGGACATGTCCCATATATGCCGAAAAGGTGTTATTATCTGAATATCATTCTATAACCTCATACACACTTTGTTGACTTTCAAAAATGGCCACAAAACATCAATTTCATATTGAAAAGAGGTTTCAAAAAGTAGGTTGACATTCAAATAGGGACACGTCTAACATTGTTAACATTCGAAATGAGACATGTCACTTTCAGCTAATGGTGGGATTGTATTGAGTCACGTGACCAAGTATGTTGTCATACAATCTGACAGTTTGGTTTTTGTCGCGTGCGTGTTTTCGCTCTGTGTTTTTATTTGTTCATTTATCTAGTTAATTTATCTCTGAGGAGTGAATTAGTGGACATGTCCAGTTTTGAAAAATAACCACTGTAGTTTTAAATTCATATTATCATTGCAAATAAATCAGAAAGATAAATCACTTTTCTGTCATAATACCTACTCTTTTCTGAATAAATAAATAAAATACATCGTAAATATTTCCAAATAATAATGATGTATTTCTTTATTGTCGTCGCATAAGCTAAAATCGCGTTATGCTATGTAATATGGGAATCAGTTTCCTCGAACCGATATTCAGGCAAAGAGGGCAGAGGGCAGCGGAGGGGAGGCGGGACCTTGAAAGCCTTCGGGGGTTAAGGCGGAATTTGCGGCGAGTCGGCGTAACTTTCGCAGAATCGGCCGACAATTATTAAGCCCAGCGCGCACGTAATGGAACAAGACCTGTGATAATTTACTTTTTACTTTGCGCCGGCATAAAGAGAATTAGCAGAGGTTTTGCTACGGCGATTGTTTGTTTTGAACCAAAGCCACGGTACTTAAAGCCACTGTAGATAAAATTCACAGACGATAAAGCAAGTCACTTACATACTTACTTACATCACCGTATTACGTTTCAGGATAAAGTTCTGATCAAATTGAGGTGCATGTCGCCTACTATCACGTGACGTCACAGTAAGATGCCGCTACGGGAAAAAAGTGTGTAATGTCGTTTTTCTTGGTGTTGAAAATGTTATCAGACTGATCCTCCTATCCCGTAGCACATTTTAAACCTTTAAACGAACATTGTCAGTTAGAAAAATCTGCCGAAATCACCAGAAAAAACAATGAGGTCACCTCACGTTTAACTGCACTGCACCGACACCTACATGACTCAATGAACGTTTTTATCATCTTCTACATGCCTACACTTTTCGAGCTGTGATGTCAAAATCACGTTTTTTTTGTTTTTAGCGGTTGGCACTATGTATTTTCTATAAGAATGTTGTCTATTATCTATGGTCTGCAAATTGGATTCTGTTCAAAATATTATCTATGGATGCCATGTTGCAAGTAATTTTAACGAACGCACACGTAGAAACTGTTAAAATAAATTGAAATTGGCATGAATAATTAATAATAATTCAAATTACTAATACATTATGGTTGGCACTCTTAATCAGCGTCATTCTTCAGTGAATTTACAGAGATGGTGAGCGACAAATTTAGTCTATGGTTTCGTCATTTTGGAGAATATTTCGAACGATTCCACGACATGCAGCTCAATTTGGTTCGCGCTTAAGGTACAAGATGCCTCAATCTATGTCGTACATGCAACACGAGGATTGATTTTGTAGCAGCCCAACAAGGTTAATGTTGTAGTCCGCCATGACTATGAAACCTATGCAGCTATGCAACAATGCCGAAGACTATCCCACTCGAGAGCAGTAATCATAATATCCAGCCACATATAAATTGAAACACTGCAATACATTTAGCAACATACCCTGTGAAACACATCACAAACACACCCAGAGTGGGAAAAATCACCAGATTTGCCTGTATAATAAACCAATACCTTACGCTCTTTAAATTTTAAATCTGTAAGAAGTATGATTGTTGCAAATTGGCTAAACGAAAATAAATATTTACGTTTATAGCTATTTTTATTGATTTTCAACTAAGGCGATATTCTTTGAAGATTGGTAATTAAAAACTGTTGAATAAATATTTAAATGCAAATAAAAACTGATTTTTTGCCGCGCTCTAAATACGGACGCCCTAGTGCAATGCACGTTTTGCACACGTAGAAGGGGCGGATCTGTTTTTATTTTACAAATTATGATAAATATTTTTAAAATTTTGAAGCAGTTAGTAATTCAATCGTATAACGTTACCGCCATTCGCAACCCTGGTAGTAGCCGATAGCGCAAAAGTTCGCGTGAAGCGGTAGGTATACTTTGGCGCGGATGTAAATGTACTGACCCAGTTGTACGGTGTATTGATCGGGTATCATTTCCGATGACGAATTTATGACAACTTTTCATGGAAGCGCCATATCTATCACATTTACTTACTATAATACAATTTGTTCGACAACTGCAATCAACAATATCGATTGTCGACACAAACAAACATAATAATATTAGCTCCTGTTTTTGTTACACAAAGAAAACAACTGACGTATTATTATGACTGTGTATTAATTTGGGGGGTACAACTGGGAGCCAGGACAATTGGGCGCCGTAATGTCGAATGAAATAAATAGACGTTCATTACGATTTTATAGAGAAAGTAGACGAGGAATTTATCTATTACATAGTAGTTTAATTTATGTTGCTCTTAACATAATGTTTTTTGTTGTGGATTGAGAATTATCATGCCTGAGGCTTTATAAAAAAATAAAAGAACTCTCATTTCATTGGAACTTAAACATATGCACAATTAAATCATTATTTACGTGAGCATATTTAAATTCTCATCAAGTATTAAATCATAATATAACAATTTAAATATGTATAAATAATAATATTAAATATATATTTTTTAATTGTACTTATAATTCACTAACTCTATCTATTTTTGAATTTGGTAGCCATTCACTTCAAGGACTCTACTCAACCATCAAGACAAAAAGGTATAAATAAAGGATACATGGCACAAAATGTTGTGCTCTTATTCCAAATAGTGATAAAAGTGTAATGAAAATTATGTGGTTCAACTGTGGTTAAAACTAGAGGCTGTCATTGAGAAATTTCTTCTCGAGATTCTGGAGAAATAATTAGAAAAGGCCAATACCAAATCTCGAGACAATAATTTTCCGAAACTTCAAGAATTCTTATTTATCGAAGAAAAATCGAGAAATGTCACTAAGCTTAGCTGCTAGCCCCAGCTGGAATTTAAAAAATAGATTAGAATTTTTCAATGAAATTTGAATTCTCTATTAAAAAAGGATTGAAAATTCTTAAATTAGTCAATAAAAAAACAATAATCAAAAACTATATACATTTTCTGCTACTTAACTATTTTTTCCATCTCTCCATCTCTAAAATGTGAATATTATATGGTATCAAATATATTTTTAATAATTTTTTCATTAATGTCATATACATTTTTGTATTTGTTGTGTCAAGAAAATTTTAATTTATAAGTTTTTATTCTTATACATGGGGTTAATGTCCGAGGGGTTTTTCGTCCAGGGAATAATTATCCTAGAACCCTTCACATCTCAGTCATCAAGGTCTGTATTCTTTTCTTGGAACAGTGATGATGTTTTTACATTGTTAACTTTAATATGCGATAGTTGTTATCATGTCAGTTAACCACTATATCATTACTAAGGACTATCTAATTTCGAAATAACAAGAACTTTTTCGCAAAGGGTTGCTTCTGTCGGGTTAGTATGCCGTGACTGTGACTGTGTAATGACGTCCAATAGGGAGGGTCATTAACGACTAAAAAACAATGTTCAACTACACTTAGCAGTGGCGTTCGTAAAGTACAGTAAGCACAGGCTGCGAAACAAAACGTGACTAGTGTGCAAGATTTCAAACAAGGCTACTTAATAATAATTATTCTTTTACTATATATACTATATATAAATTACTTTATTATGATATGGGGTGGCAATGAAATATTATTTAACACAACCGGTTTCATCTTGAGACCATATCAATTGGATAATTAATGAAAGGAATATAATATGGATATATGTATTCGGAGTTGTATCTGAGCAAGCTATAACCACTAATTATATTAATACTATCGACCAAAGGTACTTGATGGAATTTGAATTTAAATTCTAATTTAATTTAAGTTTTGTACCATTCCATTTGAGTCGTTTTTTTACTACCCGAGTTTCGCCTTTCGGCATCTTCAGACACTGTGTACATTCACCAAAAGGCAAATACACTCTGACAACGAATACTATTAACTCTAACTTATATAATACATCAATACAAAAAAGTAGGTAAAAACTTTATCACCTACCTATTAAGTCAAGGATCGCCATACAAAATATAACAAACAAATTATGAAACAATAGATCACTAGTAATTATAGACAATAAATAATTACAAGATAAAAATAATTTTTTATGTAACACATTTTTAAATTTTCTGTTGAATCATATAAACTTGAAAATTCTATGTATTAATTAAAACTTTTTATTATACTTGATAGAAATACTGAATAAATATAGAATACTAAAATGTCATTTTGACATTTCAGTATTCTTTATCCATAGTAACGCACGTATATATTAATAATTTAGTTGCTAGGACACCGTTAGCAACCAACAATAATAACTTTCCATACAAAACAGAATTAACTGAAAGTGAATTCAATTCTGCTTAAAAATGGCTAAAAGTATTAAAAGAATGCATTGTCGTCGTGTTTTGATATATTCTAAAAGTTTCAAATGTCTAGCTTGTCGGGAATTTCAGGAAAATCTTCAATCGTCCAATACAAATCTTGGACAAACAAGAAAAAAATTATACTGGACACACAAGAAAAAATCTGTACCGGACAAACAAGAATACGAGCTAATAAAAACGTGGTAAAATACTACACTCAAGAGGTGTAAAATCGTCCATTCTGGGAACAATGGTAACGCATTAGGAATTAATGGAGTTAACTAATGAAATATATCTATGATATCAGTCTTTAAAAGTTATTAGTTAAACAATTAATATTAAATTTATAATACTATTTTTTAAATATAACAAATCCACAAATAAACCCACATAATATATATATTTATATACACACGTATAAATACATATGACAGCAATTTTCCCCAACCAGTCTATTAATGATCTTAATAACTACGATCCAGTCATCCCCACCAAATTATAGAAACCCCGAGCAATATTGCTGTTAAGGTATACTCAGACCATATGTTTTTCATACAGTGGGAGACAAAAGGGAGGACATTTAACTCCTTCTCAAGTTTACCTCCACTTTTGTAGTAATAATATATTTTCCACGTCCTTCTATCAATAATCCGTAACAGTATCCCAAACACAGGTCAATTAATTTGATAATACCATAATTAATTCGTGTATATAATATTAATGAAATATCTTTTAGTAGATACTTGTTTTTCTTTCTTTGCTTATACTGCATAAATGTATTTAAGTTCATCATTGATATAGCCTCGTATTCACTAGGACTAGTGGATAAAATGTCCCTCAACATGACGCGCAACATAGGGTCTTCGTGATGTGCGGCATCTCTACGTGACGCAAGACATGTTGCATGCTATCGCTTCGCAAGCGAGCGCACGGGCTACGCGTCTGTCCCGCGTCAAATGTTGGCGAGTGTAGATGGATGTGCAACATGTCGCTCAACGTAAGTCACTCAAATATCCACTCTTCTTTCTCTTTGTAGTAAGTTGTTCACAGTCACCACCTTTTTTTTTCTCTTACGTTTTGATAAAATACTCATTAGAATACATATGTTCGCAGCACTGACAACACACACTCCTCGGGCGATATTTCTGCAACAACTGATGTGTGTCAGCGGGTCTATTCTATACACAAGGCGACTATCAACCGCTAAGTGATAGTATATATTACATATTTATATTGAGGTATTATAATATTTACAATAAGTTAGCCGTCTAAATAGTCAAAACTGTCTATCTCGCTCTAAATTTTATCACAGCCAAGAGAGGTGCTATTAAAATATATCACTTATTGCAACAATTACAACCAATTTATTTTAATTGTTACAATAAGTGCTAATACTTTGATACAAACCTACCCTAAGTTAACCGTCGTATTTATCACTTTATCACTTTAGCGGTCGATAAGTATAGAATAGACCCACTGTGTGTATATAATCAAAATTTTCCGCAACATTGTTCCCGAGACATCGACGTAGATGTTGAGCGTCATGTCCCGCGACATGTTGCTCCATTTGTCCCCTAGTGAATACATGGCTTAAGACACTGTGCTACCCCAGTGATACCTATTAACCGTAAAAATAAAAATATACATAATTATTGATAATAATATAACTAGATGGATCCCTTTGATGACTAGCATCAACTGGATTTAACTAAAATTTTAACGTAATTATTATGACATGGATGAAATCACTATTGTGGCATTAGACGTACCCTGATAATACGTTACTGAGAATCTCTCGGTGTAAATTTACAGGGAGACGTACGCCGCAGACCGGGTGAGGTGACCGGGCCCCCATTAACGAGGCGGCTTTTAAAAAGCATATACGTGTACCGACAGAACAATGGGCTTACCCCTACTCACCCCTTCAAACACCCCACTCCCCCTTTTAAATGTTGTGCATATGTTGCCATCAAAGTTTAGCTGGATATAGCTTGCTATTTCATGTTTTTCTCATGAATTAAGTAATTTTATCAAAGGATCTACATTATACGATCCACGCATTCAGTTAGTTAGTTATTCGCTATTCTTTCAACACAGTTTATAGATCCAGATTTGCATAAATAGTGCTTGGTCCGTAAAGTACAACTATTAAAAAATATTCTAATAAATAATATACTCCTCGTAATCTAGTATAGATACCAGTAGCTGTGTATTTATTAGAAATCAATTATTTAGCGATGACCTTGGAAAATATTTTTTATAACCCTTTCACTAATTAATATATGTGTGTTTTAAATCATGGCGGTAATAGCGAAATTTATACCTGCGCAATAATTGTAATATGTAATAATTATTATTACATACAATATGAAATTATCGAGAATAAATTTGGTATGAAAATCGATAACACTACCTAGTGCACAATTATGAAAGCTGTTCGCTATCGCATAGCCTCCATATATTATATACGATCA
Source organism: Rhyacophila brunnea (assembly GCF_057557595.1). NCBI lineage: Eukaryota > Metazoa > Arthropoda > Insecta > Trichoptera > Rhyacophilidae > Rhyacophila > Rhyacophila brunnea. The sequence goes on along the minus strand of NW_028232882.1, from coordinate 1,102,286 downwards.
CTCGGTAGCTTAGAATGAGACTTATCACCAGGTAACACAAAAATAAGGAAATAAGGCGTAAATGTAAAAAAATATACACTTAATCATATTGTGCTGGAGATTACATTATTTATAATATTTATGTATATTCATTAAAGTTTATGACATCAACTAAACGCCCATTTAGTATTAGTAATATTTGAAGATATTCTGCAGACTTTGTCTCTTGAGTTTTATATTATCATGACCGTTATTAAATCATGAACTAAAACTGCCCATAGTCATGGGCTTTAGCTACTGACTCTCGGATTTCTATCTAATTAATCTATTATGTGCTTAGCACTATATAATAATATGATCCATAAATGACAGCTTAACTAAAAATTAGTCACTTAGCACAAATTATTAGCAACCCAAAACTTTTCGATTATTTTATTCGATATTATCATTTCTGTAAAATATAAAAAATATACAATTATTTATTCATCGTTCAATTTTATTTCGTACGACGTTGAGTATTTATCAAAAATATATTATTAGTATTAAAATCCGGTAAGTAATAGATGTGCAGGTGTGATTTTTTTTCTAAAATTTTGGTCGCCAATCGTTTACCTCCTACCAACTGGGCACTGGTGTACACTTACATAATAAATGATACCAACTTAAGAAAATAAACATTTTCCGAAAGCTCAATCAAAGCTTAAAAAACAACAAACTTCACTAAAAGCTTCCGCTAAAATTAGATGTCGTTAATGGGAAAGATAAAGAGAGGAAACAAAATGTTTTTTTCTATGTTAACAGTACCTTAACTTAAACAAATACATTTAGTGAAAAGTGATACTAGTGACTGCACAAATATATATACGTTAGCCGCATACGTTTTCCATTGTGAAAATAACAAAATCGTCTCGAACCACGATAATTTGTATTATATTCGACTTGGGTACGTATTGTAACCACCTCGATGTGTATATTTAGAACAAACGTATACTACACTACTTTTATTCTGTATTGGCTAGTTACTTTTGGTAGAAATGAAAAAAATATATATCTACTTATAAATAGGTAAGTAGATATATTCGTTTTTAAGAAAACTGAACCAATCGGCGATATCGGGTTCAGATTTTTGAGTTGTTTGAAACAAACCCTGAAGCTGAATCCCATTAGATTTTTTCTAACTAGGTAACTAAATCCGATACCAGATAACATGTAAAATAAACAGGTGGCCGTACCACCTGTCAACATTATCATCTGTTTTCTCGGTATCTCCCTCTTTTTTTTACGTTTACAACATATATGTGTATAAATTCTAATGGATTTAAGTTTTGTACTATTCCATTTTAGTCGTTTTTTGCGACCCGGGTTTCGCCTTACGGCATCTTCAGGCACTACGTACACTCACCAAAAGGTAAATACACACTGACAACGAATACAATTAACTCTAACTTATATAAAAAATCAATACAAAAAGTAGGTAAAAACTTTATCACCTACCTATTAAGTCAAGGATCACAATAAAAAAATATACAACAAACAAAGTATGAATAATTGAAGTGTTTGTAAAAAAACCCCTACCTTATTAATAATAATTCACTCGATGAGCGTACTTACATAATCGTCAAAACCTAATAATAGATCATTTTAGTAATTATATACAATAAAAATACTACACTCAAGAGGTGGAAAATCGTCCATTCATGGAACAATGGTAACGTATTGGGAATTAGCTCATTTAGTGCTGACAACGCGACTGGCGCGTTTGCATTATTTGGCCATTAGATATAATTAACATGATATTTAAATGTGGTGATTAAAAAGTAATTAACTGGTCAACAGTGAATGTATTAATGGAGTTAACTAATGAGATATATCTAAATTCAAATGCCATCAAGTAGCTTCGGTCGATAGTATTAATAGTATACGTGTGTCGTGTATGCCAGGTGTTTCTTAATTATTAAATTTGTCTGTGAGCTGCTACATCTGCCTGGCGAAGACTTTATACAGTCTTCTAACTGCCGAGCATGCCATCGCTGAAATCTTTCATTTGTCAAGCGGAGATGCTTAGCTCGTGGTTTTTCCTCATACATAATGTTATTTTTTTATTGATTGTGTATGTTTACCAATGTTACAGTAGGTTAAAACACATTAGTCTTATTATAATTTATTGTTTTCGACCATGTCCGATCCTAATAAGATCACGGGGTGGAGGTTTGTAGTAACAGATTTAATTTTTTTACGATAAATAGATGTCAGCCAGACCCAGAATTATAACCTGAGACCCACGACGCTATAGGCCAACGCTTACACCGAACGGCAATCGTGGGTGTTCAATAATTAGGTACCCTTAAATCTTTTGGATAACACACCAATTTTTCGATAATCTAATCTCTTTCAAACTATTATAAGATTATCATTTGTTTGCTTTCACTACCGATAAAATAAACGATTCATCAGATTTTTAAATTAACCCATTGCTTACGGGCCGCATAAAATTGTGTTTTTGCTAATTACTTTTCAAATGCAAATTAACACGTTAATTACAAAATTAATTAAAAGTGTCCGTAAGCATTGTGTTAAGAATTTACGTCCAAGATAGTCCTAAGACAAATATAATATGTAACGTAATTATTGGTATTCCAACCAGTCTGGTTATAAGAATATTACAATAAGTATTGAGTACCTGAATCTCTGTGTTTAATACATAATATGCAATTGACGACTGCTCACGACAATTGGCGATCTACGAGTCGTTGAGACTGTTCGTCTAATTTGGCCAGAGCGGAGATGAAATATTTCATTTTTCATTGCGTTTCAGGTAGGCGCGTTATGTATTACATAATAAAACAGAAGAAAACATTTTTTTTTTCATATTTACCACCCTGAGAACGGTGGAAACACAATAAAAGAAAATAAAACAGGACGGTATAGTACCTACGTACAAAGGATTACGACAGAGATAATGCTTAAATTAACGAGCTAGAAAATGTACATATTTAAGTGCACAGCCAAAGATAAAATATTACACAGGGTAGGCACTTACTTACTTTTACGCGAAACAATAATCCTGCTAAGTTTTTATTGGGCAGATATCGTCGGGTACTGCTCTGTCATATTAAATGCCCAATTAATTAACACTTTACTCCTTTTGTTATAGGCGTTATAGCTATACTTTTCCGTCTGTCGGCGTCATAGTTATCTATATAATTAATGTGACTCGATTCTTTCAATGTAGGAACAGTTTTATGCATATAGAAATAGTCTTGAATCTAGTTATACGTTAATGTCGGCAATCATCAAAGTGATGTCCACCTTTGAGATTGCTAACCTAAATAACGAGGTTGCGCTTTTTATAAATCATCTTCAAGAATGATGGTCAGTGACGTCCCGTGGGGGTAGGCTGATTGAGCGTCGCTTGTGGGCGGCAGTTACTCGAAGGGCGGCAAATCGAGGAAAATCATTTGGAATATATAGAAACAGCTACATAAATTTAGTAATAATGAAAATATCTTTCCATTAAAAAATAAGCTCATTGGTTTTATCGGGTTCACGATATCTAGCTTACTTCCGTTGCTCTGCAACGTCCTTTGTGACCAGAAACCAGAGACCACACTTGCAGATTTGCGATTAGTCTGATATTTATTGGTAATGTATCCATACAACACATTTCTTAAATATTGGACTCGTGAAGGATGATAAAATTAACGTATAAAAAAATGAGGCGGCATTTTGGCGCTGCCTAGGGGCGGCATTTTATCTAGGGACGTCACTGATGATGGTATCCTGGACATCTTTCCCTATAGTTTTTCCTCTTATGATAAGTTGTATTAAATGATTTTCATGATAAATTACACATACATAATAATATATCCGTGATAAAGCCTGAAAAAATAACCATAAGTGCGAGTGAGAAAGTACTATAATGTTCACAATATGCGCTGGAGTAAGACAGAAAATATATGAATAAATAACTTTGTGAAGCTAGACGTGAAGCCGGTAAATATTAGTTTGACTGACGTACTTAGATCAAAAACTGATAAAATGTATTTTGGGGAAATATAAAACTACTGGTTCATACTTTCAGTTAATTTAGTAGAATATAATATGGATAACTGTGCTGTGTTTAAATGGGTAGTCGTACTGAGAAGCAAAATTATTATGGTATAACGTTCGATATGTAAGTGTATTATAATAAATTTGAGGTTATACTGTACGTCGTACGTAATAAAACGGTTTCATGTAGCAGGACAATACTCTCTCTCTCTCTTTAGCATTATTACTCTGAGGTCCATGTAATTTTTTACGTCAGTTGTTCGCGATATTTTAAGCATATACCTAAAACACGTTTAATGTGATTTGGCGCCTAAGTAATATTTGAATGTAAAAATATTACATCGACATGAGTCTTTGCAACAGCCATAAAAAAAATTAATCGGTCTCCAGCGAGTTATCTCGCCCTACTTTAAACTCAAATTACTAGCCACCATCGATTGATTTGCATAATCTAAAAAATTAAACACACAGTGACATCTATGTGAACAGTTAGGAAATACTAAGCCACAAATTATCGGTATTACAGCGATTATAGTAAGAGCTTTGCTTAACATACAACATGTGTCGTTAAAAATTTTCGGCCTGTCAGATACTGCCATAGTAATATCATGAGGCATAGGAAAGGTGAATATAATTTTGTTTTTTTTTTTACAAATCTACTAGCTGATTCAAGACTAACGTACATGTATTTTTTTTCTCGCATTACATTAACATGTGCAGCGCCCAGATGCCCATCGTCCACTTACTCTGACGCCCAGTCTTAAATACAAAATACCTACTGAAGTATATGCTTCTACAACGAAGTAGCATCGTATTTTATATTATGAGATCTATATTCAGATCTTCTTCGTTTTCATTTATACTACTCTAGATTTCCCTACCAATCGCTTATGCATTTAAAATATGCACCACAAATCACTCATTTTGACATAAATTATATAAATATTCGAGCAGTTCAATCAATTATCTCTTTATATTCAACACAAGTTTCAACAATTCATTTTATTGAAACGACATAACTTTGAAAAAAATGGACCAAGTGAGAATCGAAGTCTGTTCAAGGTTCTTGGTTTTTGAGCTATTGATAAGGTTACATGTAAATTGCACGTAAAACATTTCACCGTGGCAAAGTTTGCCGTGAGCTTTCTTATCGAAAAGAGATGACTATACTATACGGTCTCCAATTTTATTAAATTCAACATGAACATTAATTCAATTTTCATAGCCGATTTTGGCAAAATTCATGAATTTAATAATGAAAACCTAACCTAACAAATAATACAGTATATTAGCTGTTTTCTAAATTTGTTTGCTGCTGGCTTCCTGTAAAGTGCAAACCGATAAGAACCGTGTTTTATTTAGACGTGAATTTTATGTCAGTCTTTAGACACGGTCTTTAATATAAGGACATATACTTTCGACACAACATTTCACGGTGAAGTTTGATACGGTGAACTGCATACGTACAAGTTATCGGACACGATTGATACACCAATGACAAATGCGAATTGAAATCTTACTTTTTTTCTGATAGAAGTATGTGTTTAAAACTTTGTTCTTTAATTAAGTATGTCCACGTTCAAAAATTATTCATTTAAATGCTACCGCTATTTGATAGAAAAATAATAAATAAGATAATACAAATAGGTTATTATGTAATAACATAATAGAAAGTAAATACTTATTCGTATTTGAATACCATTTCTTAAATGGTAAATAAAATATGTACAATCTGGCCTGATTATGGCTCTGAAAGTTTATTTAATGATCAGCTACAAATAAACAAAAACTTAGAAGAACATTGGATTCTATATAAATACACGTGTTTTCTATCTTTCATGTACTCACTGCTGGTTTGTTTTTAGGTATTTTTCGTCCGGGAACAAATTGGTTAAAGGCATTGGTGAGCAGTGGCGTTCTTCGTATAACCAAAACAAATGATATCACCAATATGTAATAATACATTGTCATATACTATATAATCTACAAAAAATAATAATATAGCCAATAAATAATATATATTAAATACATTTAGGAATAACATGCTACTGTAGAACAGAACCTGGAACTCTAACATCATTTTGTTCCATGAGTTTTGAGATAAATTGAAGTCACATTTTTTTTAACGAATACCATTTAATGATTGATGAGTTGAGGGTACAACTTTTATCCAAGCTGGTACATCTACACTGCGTTTGTCTTTGTTTTTTAAGTGGAAAAGATACTTTCCCTTCTTAGCCAAGATACACTAGCAAAAATCATTTCGTCAGCTGAATGCAGAATTATTCCAACTGACATTTGAAATATTTTACAAAAGTATTTTTTGAAACACCAACATAAGTTAGTTATTACTTATATAAACAAATTAATACATTATTTTATTCATCAATAGTTCTACTAAATAATGATTTATACATTTATGTATATAAATAATTGAAGTAGGTTGTTTCAAAGAACTCCCTTCTATAAAAATCAAATGTGAGTTAGAATAGTTCTGCATTACAACGGAACTGGTGCACCATTAGATATAATTAGCATGTTATTTAAATATGTTAATTAAATATTAATTAAAAAGTCCACAGTGAATGCGTTAAAATTATATCGCAAAATAAAGAAATGTTACATTCTTCAATGTTGTGAATTATTCGTTGAAAAAAATATAAATAACAAATATTTTTTTGTAATATGCTATAATTATATGCTTATGTTATATGCTTATATGCCAAATTATGTCCAATCCTAAAAATTGTAATCGTTTTTCAATCGATTCATTCGGATATTGATATATTCCACTTATTTGAGAATCAAATAAATGTTAAAAGCTCTAACTAGGACTGATGAGGAAGCTTATCTCACTTGGAAGGCCTCATTTATTGACGTATCTATTTATACAATCAACTTTTATAATTTAATTCGTTGAAACTGATAATTTATTTATAGTATTTAATATTTTCAGTATGATGTTAAGTGAATGTAGTGACCCATCCTGCTTTATTAAAAACCACTATGGAATGTCGTAAATCACATTTGATAGTTTTATTAAGCACGCCACTGGTTCTATGTTAGAGTGGTAATATTACCAGCGATTCTTCTCTCCCTAGCCCGGGCTTTGATGAAGCAATTGTTTTGCTAAGTGGATACAACGGGGAAAAGATAATGACCCCACCCAGAAATACGCCCCTGCAAATACTTGTGGTGCTTTTTCATTAAAATTATATTCAGGAAATTGAACGGAAAATTCCATAAACAAGAATTTTTATATTGCGTTGTTTACAAAGTGTATGGTGATAAAATTTGCTTCAAAAATTTGTAATGTCGTAAAAAACTACGTAGGTACTTTTTTAATATCAGATGCTATTTATTCTGTCAAAACAATTAGTTTAATTGCCAAATTTTTTTGTAGACAGGATCCTGCCTGAGAGAAATGTGGTTTTAACAAAACCTAAGTGAATGATTCGACAACATCATTATAAAGGAATCATATATGCAATAATATTGTCGGCTTCCGGTAGAGGACGTTATAGCAGCTAAAAATGAAGATACATTTTTTTTAAATAGTATAATAATTATAAATTCCAATTGATTTAAGTTTTGTATTATTCCATTAGAGTCCTCTTTTTTGAGACCTAAGTTTCTTGTTTCGGCTACTTCAGACACTACTCACTAATTTCAAATGTACACTGACACATTTTCTTCATCGACCATGTCCGATCCTAATAGGATCATATGGGTCTCCACAGAGTGGAGGTTTGTATTGACATATTTTATTTTTACGAGAAATGGATGTCTGGAGGATGACCTATTAGGTCTATACTCTGACTCATATTCAAATTGAAAAATAATATGTGTACTTGTCAGACCCAGGATTCGAACCTGAGACCCACGACGCAATAGGCCAACGCTGAAGCCGCGCGGCCATCGTGGATGTGGATACTGACACATAATACAGTTAAACTACAAAATAATATATTAAGTTGCACGAAATTTTAAGTAATTTAATATATAATTCAGTAAATCTTGTCAATATATAGAATATGTATATGATGTATGAGGGAATGACTCAATTTTATCACCGTTGCCAGCTAGATAAATGCCATCTTGGCGTCGCTAATGATTAATGAAATACACGTACGTTAACTTAACATAAGTCTAATATAGAGTACCTACATTATTGTTGAGATATAGCCGTCTCATAGAATAATATAATAGAATAAAGATGTACGTGGATGACATCTAGCGCTCGCGGCGCCGAAGCTAGATACCGACTATTGTTTGTAAGAGGGAGACAGATTCTTCTTCCCCCTCTTATGCCGCACTTGTGTGTGTGGCGTGATAGTATTTAGTTCTCATCGGTTATTTGTAACACGCGCATATAAAATGTGATCTTTCTGTATAATAATATTCATGCAGTTTAATATAAATAAAGTTAATCGTATATTAAAACTACGTTGCTATTTACGATCCTCAAAACAATCCACAATTCCCAATAATTATATTAGAGTTAGAGTTGGGTTTCGGGAATTTCCCGACGGGGATTCTCGAGAAATTTTCGAGATTTTCATTCCCGAATCTCGAGATTGAGATTTTCCCGGGAAATACCCAACTCTTATTAGAGTATTGAAATAACAATAAAATAATGTCAAATCATCGTAATTTGTAATACCTTATGACAATATTTGTATCGTGTAGTGTAAAATATAATTGATGACGCCCCCTTTAGATAGGTACCTATTACAATAATTACCCTCATTAATTAACACCCTTAATTTTATAAGCACTTTTTGACACTCATGATGATGACTTGTTTTCAAAATCGAATTCTAACTGCAGTAATGACCTGAATCGACCGGATGAATGACTGACAACCAATCCTCACAAGAATGCGTTTAAGGCGATGCTGTCATTATATATAGTTACCCTATTAAAAATACCCTTATTTATACTACTTTATATTTTATGAGTCGGAGTATGGACCTAATAGGTTGAGCAAGTGACTGACGTCCATTTCTCGTAAAAACAAAATCTGTTAATACAAACGTCCATTCTGTGGAGGCACATTATTTATGATCTTATTAGGATCGGACTTTATCAAAAAGAAAAAAACTTTATATTTTTTATATTTTGATGGGGCAGCAATCAGCTCTGCCAATGGTAGACAATGTATATAATATATTCCTAGGGAGAACAGACGACTAATTCTCCCAATTTCTCATATTATCTGTATTATAATAATAATTGTGATTTCCCTTCTACCTATTGGATTTGATGAGAAAACAATATTAGAGATCTGAGCATAGCAAATGAAAACACTAAGCATCAATAGAAATTCGCTATGCGAAATAATAAACAAGTACTACACATTAGAAAACTTTCTATCTAAGGCACAGTCATAACATAAGTACCAAACTGCCGTGATAGAAAGACATAAAACTAGAGAAATTCATAGAAACTCAGATAATAACGGAACAGTGTTTTATTTTTCTGATAAATCCACAACACGGTAATTGAAAATGCCCATAACCATATACATTACATAATATTATAATAATAATCTATGTTACTATGCGTATTAAACACAACAGAAATTATTTCGAATAACATTTTCTTTATTACCTTATGTATAATATTACAATATACATGCTCACTACGTGACACTAACTGGTGTGACATAAACGAAATAAACATGTTACGACTCATCAATACATCGCCTGGAGATGTTGACACGATTCAGTAAAGTGATATATGTTTTGTTTTGTTTGTTTTTAATTAATTTGTCTTTAAGCTTTATGTGTTGATCTTTTTATAAAAAAGTGTCTTTAACAATTTTCTTTTTATTTATTTCCGCAAATAATATAAAATATTCGATATTTAAAATATATTTTATTCTTAACAAGTACATAATAAAGTTTTTTGGTATTGATCTGTGTCCTTGACTATCCTAGAAATTGGAAACATCGATTGTTTGTTCTCCCAAGGTGCAGAACTAACCCGGCATTATTGTAACGCAAATTGTGCGGGCAATCATTATATTGTTATTTGTTTAAAAAAAAATTTATTTGCTTTTTGTTACATTTTGATACTGTTTCTATTTCTATGTTTTTAATTTTGTAAAGTTCACTATATGTAAATAAATAAGTTTGAATTTAAATTGTTAATTGAAGTCATTGCGTGAAATCTTTACTGACAATCAACAATGATTGTCTGAATCATTGTTACAATAAATATTTTCTATTGCTATTCAGTAATTTTTCATATCTATTTAGAATCGCCTAATTATTTCGATTTTATGTCGTCAATTCAACAGCATGTTTTCTTTGCAATAATAATAAACAACAAATCAAGTGTTGCCAATAACTCAGATAAAACGAATAGAAGCGATTCTTATCTCTATCAAGACGTATTTCGGACGCTGTGTACTATGTTATTTATCGCGCAAAATGATGCGAAAAAAAGAGACCTTTATTTATAGCGTTTGCAGAGCTTTCATTCGAAGTAATTGGGTAAACGAGAATAAAATCTCATAAGTGTATGTTCGCAAAATTAGTCGAATGTATAGGCTCATTACCAATCACGATATATATATACGTAGGTGAGGCAAAAATATAATCTGATAATTTTATTCACTTAACTAAATACGTGGAAAACTGTGACTTTATAGTAAATATGTCTCATTCTTCAGCCATATCCGCTCCTTAGTAGAAGCATATGGACACCACACGGCGTCTTCAAGAATCCCTGTTAATCTTTTTGCGCTATTCCAGATCATACCAGCATCCCATAGCTCCACCGTACACTCTCCATAGATAGATTTAAACAACCTACTATTTAAATTACTATACTCGGTAGATTAACTTAAACACGTATTGTACTTAATCGCATAATTTAACTATTTTATCGATTCAGCTTGTAGATATAAAATATGTCAGACGTTTTCTACATCTGGTGTAAGCACCAACCACTCGATGGCTAGATTTGTCGAAAGATTGTTTATTTTTCAATTCATGAATGTGTCATATCCATTCAAATCCGAAGTCATTGAAAAACTCTATTTGATCATAATATACCTGTCTTTGTTCCCGTTTTCAATTATTTGCAAAGTACATCTTTTCATACGACGAATGTTTATCATAAAACTGGTTTTTAATAACAATAATATATTTTTGTTCGATAATATTTGTTGTTGTTAAATTAAAAAATATCAAGATACCGCCAATGGAATATGGCGCTAGAAGCGTGCGGTGACTTTTACCTTTAGAGGGATTCTATTATGCTAAATATTATCTATTTAAAGTTTTGTAAGCTGTATGTAACTGCTGATGAAATGTTATGGATATTTATGGTGTAGTGGTGATTGAACAATTTTCTAAACATATCTATAATACAAACATTTTTTCATAATATAGAACGTGAGTAATTATTTATAACAACCAACCGTAAAAATCTCAAGCAATAAAAATATAGAACCCTTAACAGTAGTCTACAATGTGGGGTACACGAATCAATCAATATGCCTCCGCCAATAAACGAGTTAATATTGACAACATATAACCACAATCACTTTGTAATTGGTGGATTGGACTGAAAACCGACTAACTATCTCAAATTAGGAATTACCACAGCCGATGCGTTCTTGCCGTTTTGTTCTATGTACCTACCTGCGTGGAACATCACTTTCTGCAATAGAAATAAATTAAGCTTGGAACCAGACGTTCGTACCAAGTCAGAATATTCAGACATGCAATCCGTTGTACTAAAAAAAATATGTACCAACGTAAGCTTTTTATAAAATAAATAATGTGCCATGCAATATTCGTCATTGTTGATTTCTACTGAATTAAGTCACAAATATAGGTACCTATATATTCATAATAATATATAAGAATATAATATATTGTGGGGTTACTGCTAAAAGTTGGTAAGTCTCGAAATCATGTTATGGAGTAATTTCAATATGAAGTTTGACATGCCCTCTAAAATCAGGCATAATGCTAATTTCTGTGTGCTTTATGTGCATGTTTTATATATCGGATGAACTTGATTTTTTTTTCTAGAATACATATTTATATATTGACGTATAATCCGTCGTTAACTCTAAATACTTAAATTATTATTATATTGGGGGTGTGCGTTTTGTTTGCTTTCGGACTAAAAGTTTTGAGACAGCTGCTTTAGAAAAAGTTTTATTTAATAAAGTTCCCCCATCCAATAAACAAAAAATATACCTTTAATAAGAATTATTATACATATAGTAATTTATCGGATTTTTCTAGGGATGTTGCGTATGTACAGCGCCTATTGACCGCACGCCACTGTATGCACATAATAATATTATTATCCAAGAGAAAGAAAAAACATAACAATATACATTTGATTGAAAGGAAAAATCTTGTCGGAGTGTTGTATTTTTTATTATTGTTTTTTCTGGAAAATAAATATTCTTAATTAGGCAAACGACATGCATAACATAACATAAACAATTTCTCAGAAGAATTGTATTTTTTGGATTATTTTTATTTTTCTGATCCGAGAGTATTTTCTCTGTCATAATATGACGTCTGTATAAAAATAAATAACAATAATAAGATGTTGCGTAAAACATAAATGATTAGATGCCCTTTTGTATCGTCGTGATATAATTAGGTTTTCAAAGAACATCAAAGATGCTGAAGAAAAGCCGTCGTCTATGCAGATGCCGCTTTTACGTACAACGCTGAAGCCAAAAAAAAGCATTACCTAATGATTAAATTAGCTGCAAGTCATATTGCTTTGCTGATTTATTTGTAACAAAGTTCAGACATGTGTTTTGAAATTTATTTTCCATGATGAAAAAAAAAGTCTTAGGTCGATATTACAAGCATAAATAGATAGAAGTTATGTTCACATAAACATTACTATTTTTTTGTAAATATGTGCTCTATCGACTAAGGGTATTTGATGGATTTTAAATTTAAATTCTATTAACTGCAAGGTTTGAACGATTCTATATGAATTGTATTAAGTTAACTGGGTGGTGTATTTCGGCATCTTTCTACACTATGTCTATCCACCGGGGGCCAATTTGAATGTTTTGGGGGGCAAAAGGGTCATCTTGAAAATCATTTGAAGAAGAAGCATAGCACAAGGATCACACTAATTTTAATTTTGAGTGGTAAATGTAACGTAATATACATATTTACTTACGAAAGTGAAATTTAAAATAGTATTGCCTATGTGCATCTTTTATCTGAAGCAATTATTTTTTTTCAGAATTAGTTAGATATCTATAAAATTTTGATAGGGGGGCATGGAGATTTTTGAAGTGTTGAAGTTGGGCTTGGCAGAAATAAGGTACCACCTATTGTAAATAATATATAACTTACTAAGATTGTATTTATTCAATATTTATATACATAAAATTTGCATTATTTGTAAACAAGAAATTATCCAGGTGTTGGAATTTTTTTTTAATTTAACACAGTGGATTTCAAACTCTTTGATTCACGGCGCTCTTAAATTCCGGTAAATATGGAGTGTATTTAGAAGTCATTTTTTATTTTAATATTTTTCTTTCAGATTTTTGATGGTGGTTTTTTTACCTTTAGAAAGTGATTGCTATATTCGGAAGTATGATCAAAACCGACGTGTACATAATGTCGTTGATAAGGGAAGAGCAGTTTAAATTTTGGCATTACCCGAAGAAAATATCCCAGAGAATCATTATAATCATAGTATCATTGTGGCCATATATCGGTGCATATAATCAGCGTGTGTGTCAGCGTCAGCGATATTTATTATATAATATTCAAACAGCCACTATGAACCGCTCACTGCGTATATATTCAATACCACTACATTACATACAAATAATTAATAACTTCCAGTATGTACTTCATTGCTACTATCAAGTGTAAAAAGGCTGCATACTTGACCTATTTTCTGCAAGTTTGAGCTCCAACTTAAAATGCAGCTGAAAGTAAAGGCTGTACGGAGGATGGAACCTGGAACCTATGGAACCTTCGCAAGTGGCTCCATGTCGAAAGCGTTGGGGATCTGATACGACTTACCCAGGTTAGGGAAGTGTACTTAAAGTTGGTCGCCAAGCTTTGATAGAAAATCAAACAAGAATACTTCAAGTTTTCAATGCCCTCTTCAGTAGAATTTCCACATCGTTTGTAAGAAATGATGATATATTTCTACGCTGGTAAAAATGATTTTCTGACCTTTCACTATCAACATGATTAATTGTCAGTATAGATATTATAAGGAACGATCGCGGTATAGTTTTTTGTTCGTTTTTTTTTTACTTAGTATTTATATATTTAAAATAACTACTTCAAACTGTATGGTATATGTGGGTACCACGATATTAAATCGTCGAATGTTTAAGTGAAAATTTGTGTACCTGTTGTTCCAACAATGAAATGAAATTTCAGTTGGCAGCAAACACAACTGGGTTCATTTATAAGCCATCCATCCAATCAGCCAAAACTTTCAGCGCAGCGAAATGCACGACAAACATCAAACAGTAATATGATTGTGTAAAGCGGACATCCCAAAAATTGAGCGCTGTTTAGATTCTATAAAATTAATCAATGCAGTTTTAATCAGCCAAGATATACAAATTTATAATTCGTTATGGATTTTTGGGGTATAATCGCGTCTTCTTCCTCCTTTCTTCCTCAACTTTTAGGGCAGAGGCAATTCTTCGAAAGAGATGAGATGTTCTCATGATAATGGCCTCTGCAACGAGCCCAAGATGTCGAGGTAATACACGGTAATAACCTAAAAAATTATTACCATAACAAACAAACGTGAAATTCTAAAACATTATATAATTTTATACTAATAAGTAACTTCCAAAGCAATAGTATCAATTTTAAATCTCTACCTCCATTGGCAATAAAAATTCTGTTATTATAAAAAATAATTACAAGGACTTGCAATAACCTCTCCGTTGTTAGTATTTCTAAAAAATCTGTTGAAAATCATAATCGAGAGTTTTATTTTTCAGCTTTTCCTTCCAAACATTTTTCTCTCCGATACATTTAGTTTTTTTTTCCGCTGAGAGCTCAAGTGAGACATCGAGAGATATATTTTAGTTTACTATCCGTTTTTTTATGTTTAATCCAATTTTTTATCAACGGTTAAAACATATAGGTATGTACCCAAACAAAAATCATCAAGTAACACAATTTCACGAGATTTAAACCCCCTTGTCCACTTACTTACTAAGGGTATGTGCTTATATATTTGGGCCACCTAGACGGTTTTTAGCGCCTATCCCCTTTATATGAAGTGCCTATCGGGAGTGAAGCATGATTGAGAGTGAGAGGACCCGGTTTCGGCGGCTTCGCGACCGACCGAGACCAGGTTTGGGATCTGGGTGAAGGAATCTCTAGTAAGTCCTTGTCCAGTTGCATCCCGATGCATTTATTTAATTTCTTCATTTTACAACGATTTTCTTAGCTCGTATTCTTATTTTTCCGTTGGTTGTTTGTCCGGTACAAATCTTGCAATCGGTTTTTAACTAACTTCCCGACTAGCTAGACATTTGAAACTTTTAGAATATATCAGAACACGATGCCAATGCATTATTTTAGCCATCTTTAAGTAGAATTGATTTCATTTTCAGTTAATTCTGTTTTGTATGAAAAGTTATTTCGGTAGAAATCCGTAAAAAGTAAAACTATTATTGGTTGCTAAGTGGGTCCTAGCAACTAAATTATTAATATTAATATATATGTGCGTTACTATGGAAATCAATATGACATTTCACTATTATTTCTATCAAGTACAAATTTTTTTGATCGTTTAAGCTAGTCAAGTCAAGTTTATATGATTCAACAGAAAATTTAAAAACGTTGTATTTTAAAAGTTCTTTTTATCTTGTAATTATTTAGTATGTAGGTAGTTAATTATTTTATTCTTCATTCCTAATACTAATATTTTTTTATGGAAAATTATGCGTAATCGCGTCTTAAATATCTCGTATAAATCCGTATCGATTGTTATCCATTCTACTTTTCATTATGGATAGTGCTATACTGTCATAGCTTCACTCATCTTTGGGCGAGTCTACAAAATATATATTCACTTTGGCATATACATATACATTGCTGGCATAATGCTCGGCGCACTGAGTAATATATTTTGACAGAAAGATATAAAACGTGTAAAATATGTTGAAAGCAGTTCCGGGCTGGGGTGGGGAGGCAGGTGAAACAAGAGTGGCCTAAAGGGGGGTGGTTTCAGTGGCTCCCAACTGTATGACCCACTTCTCCGAAATCATTGGGTGAATGACCCCCTTTGGCGATATAGGACTGTCGCGTTTTGCGGAGCATTATTTTTCTATGAATAAAACAGTACTAGAATCAACCATGCACGTTGACACTTGAGAGTATGCACCCTATCATTTCAATGCATTATGCATTTACTATGTTCCACTGTGTGAGGTTGAAGTGTGTTTTTTTACAAAATAATGTGTTAAGTTAAACTTAACAATGTCAATTAAAACGCAAACTCACCTTTTGAAATATGTTGAAAATGAAAAAAAACTACAAGTCAAACAATATCGAGAGGCTTTGCATAGGGCAGATGAAAGTATGAAAATGTGAAAAGATGTATATTTATCACTTGTGTAAAAATAATTACAAGATAATAAGAACTTTTTATATACCACGTTCTTAAATTTTCTGTTGAATCATATAAACTAGACAATTCTATGTATTAATGATTTAGGACAAATACGGCAATTATCAACAAATCAGTCTTTTGCTATTTTGCAACAAACAAATATAGAATACTGAAATGTCATTTTCATTTCCATAGTAACGCACGTATATATTAATAATTTAGTTGCTAGAACCACCCGCTTAGCAACCAATAATAGTGGATTGGATTACGGATTTCTTCCGAAATAACTTTTTATACAAAAGAGAATTAACTGAACACTACTTAAAGATAGCTAAAAGTATTAAAAGAATGCATTGGCTTCTGATATTATATTCAAAAAGTTTCAAATGTCTAGCTAGTCGGGAAGTTAGTTAAAAATCGATTGCAAGATTTGTACTGGATAAACAACCACCGGACAAACAAGAATACGAGCTAAGAAAAACGTGGTAAAACAATGAAAGCACAAAGCAATCAAATAAAGTGTAAAAACTGACAACTTAATTATATACCTATTATCAATATTAATTTAAATTAATAAAACAAAGTTTTATGTAAATGTTCCAATAATTGAGTTATTTATATTGCCTACAGCTGCAGAGTTAACATTTTTTTTGTTGTTAAAAAAATAAAACTACTATATATCTCAATTGGGGTTTATCTCATAGGATATAGTATAGTATTCTTGTTCGATAGAGGATAGGTATTGCAGATGAAAGACAGTAGTAGTTGTTCGTGATGATGGAGGAGGCGAGAATTTATTTACTGTTTCAAGTAACTGCACAAGGGTACAATCAATGCAATATAATAAATATAACGGTAATTCGGTTTGATGTGTCTTTAACATAGACTTGTAATCAAGTGAGATATCCAATTGATTCTGACCCGCTATTTAATGACCGGCGGTTGCACTATTAAATAATATTTTGAAATTATCATGAAATCGTATTAATTCGTACTGTTATGAAATTGCAGATCCACTATCTCATAACATTACGAAATCATATTATATAAATATGTACTGACGTAAAAAATGAATAATTAATATATAATATTAAAATTGAGATCTGGGTTACAAGAATCCGATGACAACCACAGATATATTTTCGCAAGGGGGCATCCAAATCTGTCGGTGCCGTGTACTTTTAAAACCACCACTGAAGTAAGCTTTAAAATACCTTAATATCGCCTACATACCCAATCACAACAGCCACGCGCGAAATTTTTACACAATATAACTAGGGGAGTACTAATTAGACTCACTATTTTTTTCTTTTTTTTCTATTTTCCCCGACTCAAATAAAACATTCGGGGAAACGTTTGTTGGCAACACTGCTCTTATCATTTTCAGAGCGGGAGAGTGAAGTGAAACACAGGGGCGGACTGTCATAATACCGCACCACTTATACTTATTAGGGGCACGCTGCGTCTAGAAGTAGGGACTCCCCGTTTTCTTTTTCAGGGGGAAAACAAAGCATAAAGAAGGCACTTTACTAGAGTGTTAATAATATGGGTATTTCTAAAAAAAAAGGAACCGGAAAGAAGCTTGTTCGATTTTTATCATTTCGAGGTATCTAATAGATAGTATGCGATGACACGTCTTACCACTATTATGGAAGGATCAGGGAATTTCAATTGCAAATTGCAAAAAAAAACACAAATTCTTTATTGAATAAACATAATTTGAAACACCTACAAAATGCTTATATTTAAAAAAAAAATGTGGTGCCTGCGAGGACTCTAACTTGCATCCATCGGATTCCGGTCAATATGTTTCCAAAGTATGACAATGTACATTGATTTTATTTAACCGTGTCCGATGCTAATAAGATCATACTATTATGAGCCTCCACATATTAAAGGTTTCTAACTTGGGACCCACGATATTATAAGCCAATGCGTAAGCCGCTCAGCCATCGTGGGACTATATTGATACCTTGTTTTAAAACTACAAAATACGGTCGCCAATATTAATAAAATTTTAAATACCACTTAACATACTAATTACTCCATTGAAATTCCCACTTGATATAAATCGCGCCTCTAGCTTAATCTATAAAGCTGACTCCTTGGATCACAATGGATATAGATCCATGTCACATTCGATACAACAACAAATATCTTTTTTTTTTTATAATAGGTAGGTACCAACTAATTTTTCATATTAATGATGTTTATATACAAATTACATGTTCAATTTTGTTTCATTATGTACATATACATAAGTAATAAAACTCGAGGATTACTTTTATTCTGAAATCTTGGTAGATAAAGTGGTCGTATACATTAATTAAACACAGCCCATTTCCAAAATGGCGTCCCCTTTAAACGCAGGATGGCGTGCATTAATCATTCACGAAATTCTCGGGACTCTTTCCCTTTGAATTTATATTCTCCTCCGGTATTATGCGAATAAACATGATAAACAAAACAGTGTGAACACCTGCATTTTCGCCTGACATCTCAGCAAGTTGGTATACTTACATGAAAACATTTTGAGATGCAAAACAACTAACGAATATGACACATAGAACAATTGTGTTCTTTAGTATCAAAATATGCACAAATCCAATTAAACAGTACGAATTACAAATAGTTAGGAATAGTTTTCATTTCATATTGTATACATATTGAGGGGTATGGGTTTACGTAGGGTGTTAATTTATACTTTTCAGTTATTAAAAACATTGATTCAGGGACATTAAGTTACGTAAGTATATTTCGTTTGATAAGTAACAATTAATTATTAACAACATTTTTTTGTAAACGCATGCTTTGGCGCAAAAAAAGGTAGCAAATCGTATTTAGAGACGACGTTCAAGGCTCAAGGGTGGTAACCGACTGGCCGTACCTGCCCTCGACCCTTCGTCCGCCCAGAAACAGATAACGGTAATTTTCTTTTTCTTTGTTTAGCTGTGCGTGCAGTCTAGCCTTGACTCATTTACAGTTACAATAATATCATTATATTCCCAACTCTGTCGATTGGAGGATTTTTGATGGGGGATTTAGGCATTATGATAAGATAATAAATATTATTTGGTATCAATATTTACATGTGAAAATGGCTTCAAACATTTGCTTTACTATCTCATATATAGGTACCTATCCCATAGACACGATGTATAAAGTGTTATTTTCATAACCATGAAGATATCTTAGGCTGGTCACATTAGCAACGAGGAGGGTTTAAGATTAACCAACAAGATAAGGGCGCTTCTAGCTACTATCGAGCGCAGAAAATCTAAATAAGTATTATTTACCTACTCCTATTCATAATGCAGGAGAAGATAGACATAGAGGATAGCAGAAGCCTAGATAGACGGAGATTCTCTTGGCTATGCACCCTTTGTACTGGGCTCAACATTCATGGCGTTGGGGAATCCTCCATAGAAGACAGCTCCAAGAAAAGAAGATTATTTTCATAGCAAGCGTATATAATAGAGACATATCAACATTGAACATACATAATTTTGAAAAACACGATAACACAGTTTTTAAAATATATTATAACCAATAGAAAAAACATTTTTTGAAAAAGTAAGCCTTCCCGGCAGGGAATCGAACCCTGCATCTCCCGGGTTTACACCCCATCCGCGCATTACCTCTATGCTACGCAGTGACATACTAATTGCAACAAATTTTAACTATTGGCCACTTTTAATACCCACTCCTCAGCGCTCTTCTAAATCAAGCTACTTTGGCAATCGATTTTTGTTTATTAAATCAAAATTATGTATGATCAATAATTAAAATGGTACATTCTTAAATCTTGTGAATTATTCGTTGAATAAAATAAATAGTTAATTATACATATCAATATATTAATTTTTTTAAGATTTAAGAATGAATGTAATATTATTCTATTGAACATACATAATTTGAAAACACTTCTGAGAAATATTTATAACTAAATTTTTTTTAGCAGATTTTTGGGGTTTCAAAATATGTATGTTCAATAAAAAAAAGATTACATTCTTAAATCTAGTTACTTATATAAAAAATATACGTAATTAAATTATTAACAAATGCAAGTACCTACGTTATAATAAAACAATTGGAGTGATCCTGATACCGATTAGTAATTAAGGTAATTCAATGCTTTGATTTCGAATACAAAAGCCGATTGCCAATAAGTAACGCAATTTAGAAAGCGCTTCAGATGGTATTGTAAAAACCATTATTTAACTTCGTCCCAATTAAATATGACATATATAGCGTAGTGGTCAGAGCACATGGGCGCAAGTATAAATCCTGCTGATTGTCGATTTGTTTGAAAATTTCATATTATGTATGTTAAATAACAATATGACGTTTAATAGTAAAAAATAGTAATATAAAAGCAGTTGTAGAGAATATTTATTTTTCAAGTCGATTTACTCATTTGTCTGTGTATTAATATTACAAAAATCTTCAGCACCCCTCAACTGTAACGTTCGCAAAAAAGAATAAAAAACGCCATGAGCTTAATTATAATATTTCTATGGAAACGATTAAAGTAGGATTTACAAAGATTTAATTCTGATAATCACCCAAGGGATTGGGATAAGCCCTGCAAAGTCTAAAAAATACCATTTAGGTAAGGAATTTTTAGCGTTGTGTTTATCGGTTAAGAATATTAATCTAACCTGTCCACAAAAATATTGAATTTTTATACGTTGTATTACTTCCAGAAGATGGCAATGTAGTTATAGTAATGTTGCCAACTACCAACAGAATAAACCAGACGAGAAAAACATATTATGAAAAGAAGCTTTATGGTAAGAAAAATGCTATATTTCCTGAAAATTAAAAAAAACCAACGCTTTCGTTTGTCGTCAAGAAAAAATTTTTCAGAAGAAAAAATGTTAATCCATTTTTTCAGTTTTCCCAGAGAAAATCGTGGTGCAATCCAAAAAAAATCCAAGAAATACGAGAACTTTTTTAGCCTGGGCTAAAACAAATTGTAGAATCAAAAAAAAACTTCTTCCGAAGGAAATTTTACTGTAAATGTGAGTGATTTTTATGGAAAACATCATCATCACTGGTCTGACCAGTGATTTTCTTTTAATACAAAAAAATCTTTAGATTTAACGTCACATGTCAGATGTGAATTTTCTAAGCTAAATATTTTTTTCCGATCATGTCCGCTCCTAATAAGATCATATGGGCCTCCACAGATAACTTGTAAAAATTCTATGTGTGGCAATGAAAACACTAAGTTTACATCGAATCACTAATTTTAAATAAAAAAACGTAAGTACTCGAAATTTTAGACAAGAAAACTAATTTTGCTTAAATATTATTAATTAAATATTTAATAATATATTAATTGAATTTTTCGTTTTGTAAATAATATTTTTAAATGTTTTACAATTTAAGAACGATTAAGATTCCGGGTACAATAGTTGTACCTATTTAATAATATATATTACTATATGAAGCGCCTAGTTTCAAAACCCCCTAAAACGACTTTTGAGAAAAATTAAATCTATTAAATCTGTGAATTGTATGTCATCTTCTTCTTCGACCATGTCCGATCCTAATAGGATCATATGGGCACATCAAATGAATGTCAGCCACTTGCTCAACCATTTCGGTCCATACTCTGACCCACACAAATTGAAAAAACAATATATTGTGTACTTGTCAGACCCTGGATTTGAACCTGGGAGCCACGACGCGTATGTATATACTTATTTATTATTTAATTTGTACATTCTTAAGAGTATTTTGGCTAATCCATTTTAGGGGCATTTGCTAAGCATACTCAACTATTTTAGCGGGTTTTTAAATTTACCCTAATTTTTGGTCATACGTATTGACGGTTTTTAACGTTTTTTAAAGTTCAATATTTTGCCATCAAATAGGTAAAAAAAATATCCATCTAATTACATCGATCGTTCAGTTCATTAGTCAGACATCTCCAAATAACTAGTTTTGAGATAATGGCAAAGGCAATATTCTAATGGTCACCATAAAATCAAATATTATTGATTTATGCCCGAATTTTATATATTTTATCAACAGACGTTTAAAGAGTATGTACTTTTGGAGACATTTAGAAACGATATTTAGAAATATTCTTTTAATGAACCATACAATTTTAACATTTCGTTTAATTCTTTAGAAGTTTATCAGGATTGGCATTTTTTTGGTAGCATTTTGGAGATATCTGAGTATTGAACCAGGTAGAGTGTAATATTTTACACAAAACTGCATATTTAACTCAAATTTAATTTTTTTGGAGTTGTCTGAGAAATTAACTGGACAATCGATATATCTACTTAACTCAAAAAATTTCAAAAACCGTTATAGGGGGTTTGAAACTAAACGCTTCATATTACGGTGAATCGAAGAGACTAGTGACTTTTATAAGAATTTCAAGAACGAAGAGGTTTGTTTCAACATTTTTATAAATAACCGTGAAAGTAGGCAGTTCCTAATAACTAAGTATTAATAATTCTTGAAAAATCGATTATAAAAATTGTCGACAGTCAAAATGATTGATGATTCTCTCTGCGATAAATTTTTAATGCATGGTGGACAATGTGATAGTATGGTAAGCAGTATTAAATACAATATAGTAGTATTTCATTATTATTTAAAATAGTTTATTATTGATGGCTCCAAAAAATATTATTACCTACTTGTGCGTGTGAAATAGTCAGACAAAATTGAGCTGTTATTCGTGTGAAAAATTTCACAGACGATAAAACGGGTTACTGTATTATCATCGGCAATGTTGTGCTACTTTCTGGTCGCGCCGATTAGTTTCCAATCACGTCACTTTGTGTCTCCACTGGACACCTTGTCAATGTAAACATTATCTTCATTAACACTTGCCTGCTAACTGTTAAAAATCGATTTTTATTTCTTACGCATGTTTCAAGAACAATCGGTACGACAATCTTTTCTCCTCTGCAAGTCATAAAAGTCATGAGAATATTATTTAAATGTCTATGTAAATAAAAGAAAAAGATTTTTGATGTACTTAACTATCTGACGTTTATATTATATTTTTTATCAACACTTTTCCAATCAAAAATTTTCAAATATAGAACAAAATGTCATATTCTAATATTCAACTATTTTGTTTCATATGAGTGTTATACATACAAGATTTTACAGGCCATCAAAAAACATCAGCAGTTCTCTTGTCGGCCATCTTGTTAAGATGGTAGATATTGTACCTATACTGTTTTTTTTTAAACTCCTTCTAATTAATTTAATATTGACAAAATAAAGATACAATAGTAAAGAACTTGGGTAATATAAGGAAATAGCTGAATCCATCCAAAAACATTAACCTAAACACATTTTGTCGAGAGAGCATAAGAATTTCGCTGGAGTGGGAGAAGAACAAACATTCGCTCGCTTCGAAGAAATACGGCATAAGACTAATAATTTAAAAAAAAAATTGTGTGCAAGTCATTTTGCATTGCATTCATTCATTTATTGAAAATTTTTCCCACTTACCACCCGCAACAATTTTCAAAAAAAAAAAAAAAAATTTCAACATAATTTCTATCTATCATAGGTTCCCCTTGATAGTACCTATGTATAATATTTTTTTTATATTTACATATATATATTTTTTTTCGACCATGTCCGATCCTAATAAGATCATATGGGCCTCCACAAGATGAAGGTTTGTATTAACAGATTTTTGTTTTTACGAGATATCAGCCACTTGCTCAACCTATTAGGTCCATACTCTGACTCGTACACAAATTGAAAAAAACAATACGTGTACTTGCCAGACTCAGAATTCGAACCTGGGACCCACGACGCTTCAGGCCGACGCTTAAGCCGCGCGGTTATCGTGGGTGTAAATATTGCCAAGCTAAACCTTCAAACTTGAATTGGTCATGAATGTTTTATTGATTACTACATGATATGACACCCACGGTGGCCGCGCGGCTTAAGCGTTGGACTAACATGCCGTGGGTCTCAGGTTTGAATCCTGGGCCTGGCAAGTACACATAATATTGTTTTTCAATAATTTGTGTGTGAGTCAGGGTATGGACCTAATAGGTTGAGCAAGTGGCTGACATCCATTTCTCGTAAAAAACCAAATCTGTTAATACAAACCTCTACTCTGTGGAGGCCCATACGATCCTATTAGGATCGGACAAAAAAAAACATGACATATCGAATTTCAAATTTTAAATCGAACTTGAATGAAAAATGTTTGATTTAAATCGGACATTATAATACTTTTGTACAGGCAGCCAAATCACCAAACTATTTATTTAGATGAACAATCACATAAAATCACTAACGACTATATACCTACAGATTATATGGAGAACACTCAAAACGTTATTCAATTGACATAAAGTTCATAAATGAGCCTATATTTATTCACTAAACTTTTTAGTAGTTATCTGACATTTCCATAATACTACCAAATCTTTTCCAATTTCAATGTTTCAAATATAATATCGAACAACATTATAATGTGACATTCAACTGTTTTGTTGTGACGTTTTAAAGGCCACCAAAACATCAGCTGTTCTCTTGTCGGACATCTTGTTAGAGTGGAATGTAGGTTGAAATTTAAATTCCTGGTAATTTAATAACGACAAAATTAAGATAAATTAATGAACTTCCAAAATATAAGGAATGCCTCTAACGGTTCATTATAAATTTATTATCTTACATATTTTTGTTGTAATTCAAGTACCTTACACAAAAATGTTTCGAAAAAACACTTTCGTCTATAAAGATAATGCCGATTACACTGAGGTAATGATTAAATTACCTGTTTTGCATTTCATTTTTTTACCTGTCTTTGCATGTATGTAATAATATAATATTAAGTGTAACTTTTTGACTAAAGAGGAAACCCAGGTAAGAACCATACATTAGCCTTTATTACAACGTTTTTCTTAGCTCGTATTCTTATTTTTCCGGTGGTTCTTTGTCCGGTACAAATCTTGCAATCGATTTTAACTAACTTCCCGACTAGCTAGACATTTGAAACTTTTAGAATATATCAGAACACGATGCCAATGCAATATTTTAGCCATCTTTAAGTAGAATTGATTTCATTTTCAGTTAATTCTGTTTTGTATGAAAAGTTATTTCGACACTATTATTGGTTGCTAGGGGTCTGAGGTCCTAGCAACTAAATTATTAATATATTCGTGCGTTACTACGGAAATCAATATGACATGTCAAGTTAATTTTTTTTAATCGTTTAAGCTAGTCAATTCAAGTTTATATGTTTCAACAGAATTTAAAAACGTTGTATATAAAAAGTTATTTTTATCTTGTAATTATTTTTAATTTTAATTTATTAATTTCTAAAAATTATATTCCTATGTGTATTCTACCAAGTATCACTATTTATAATAAACATTGCTTTTCAAATCTGTATATTAGTTATGAAAATAACTTCGACAAGCAAATTGGTTAGAACATTTTCATTAATTCGGGATAAGTTTAGCAACGGCGGTTTAGCAGAGGCGCTGTCAGAAAGCGTGTTTTCGTGTGACATGAAAAATAATAATTAATTACATATAAAAATCATGTATTTATTGTATTTCTTATATTAAAACTGCCATTTTGATTTAAAATACAATCGCTAACTAGGTCATTAATAATATATTCAATATACTAGTATTGTCTTGAAATGAGATAAATTTTAATTTAAGATAATAGCATAATATTATTAAGGTAAAAATATTTATTAAGCACGATCCAAAAGTTCACTGTCGCCACGCAAGTAAGTACTTACTTAGTAGAATTTTATGAACTTCAACTAATTTTTTCTCATTTTTTTTAAAAATAATTAATTACTTTTTATCATATATAAATTAATCTGCCGACATTTAAAATTGGTAAGGGGGTTAACCATCTTAATTATTTTGTACATGGAATTAATATCCGGGTAGTTACTTACACGGGGTCATTGTCCAAGGGGTTAATGTCCGAGGGGTTTTTTCCCCAGGGAGTAATAGTAATTGTACTGTTACCGTAACAAGCACAGTTATGTTATAATGATACAGATACCGTAGTTTAATGATAACTAGTCGCAATTGCAAATGGAATAAATAATTCCTGGTTATCAATGTTTTAAAATATTTAATCTTAGGAATTAAAACGGAATTAAAGTAGATAAGAAAAGTGATATTATATATTGATAATCTTGTGTAAATATAAATATTTATTCAAACCATGATAATGACAAGAATGTAGATACGTTATGTAATTATGAACTAAGTGCAATATTAGAATATAAATATATTTTGTACAGTGAATAGATAATGGCAAAAAACGCGTTGCAGACGAATTGTTATTTATAAAATATTAATATCATCCTAATATCTTGTATTTCTTATTTATTTTACAAATTATATACTTAACATAGACAAATGATGTTGATAATTTGTACAATGAACTCTAACTACCTACGTTTGCAGCTGCCCGTATATTGTAGTGCACGATACAGTAATTCACATTAGGTATATCTACATTACAATAAGGGTGATGATTATTAAACATACATCATTTGGAAATACCTCAGATATGTACATATTATTATGTACGAGGGTGGGTCAATAAGTCCTTAGAAAAGCCGACAGGTGGCGCGACTAGTACTGTAAGCGGTTTGTTTTCATGCAGCGGCAGTATGCTGCGAAGTTTCAATCAGATTGGTCGGGTTGTTGTGTGTTTCTCGTACATTTAAAAAAAAAAATTTGCTTGTTTACAAAAATGGAGAAAATTGAGTTTAGAGCTGTTATTAAACATTTTAATATAAAAGGGTTAACAGCAAAGGAAATAAAAAATGAGTTGGATTTAGTTCAAGGCATATCTGCTCCTTCACTTGCAACTATTTATAACTGGTTAAATGAATTTAAACGTGGTCGTACATCAACAAAGGATGAACCACGCTCAGGACGTCCTGTAGAGGTGACTACACCAGAAATGATCAATAAAATCCACGATATGGTGTTAAGTGACCAAAGATTAAAGTTGAGTGAGATAATTGAGGTTACAGGGATCTCAAAAGATAGCGTCATTTCTATTTTACATGACAAATTGGGCATGAAAAAAATTTCTGCAAGATGGGTGCCGCGTTTGCTCACAGTCGACAATAAACGCAATAGGGTGGTGGCCTCTAAAGCCCTGTTGTCGCTCATGCAACGCAATTCGGATGAATTTTTTCGTCGCTTTGTGACTGTAGATGAAACATGGATACACCACTATACTCCCGAGACGAAAGAACAGTCAAAGCAGTGGATTGCGAAAGGCGAACCATGTCCAAAGAAGGCGAAAACCGTAAAATCAGCTGGTAAGGTTATGGCTACTGTATTTTGGGATGCACGTGGAATTATTTTTGTTAACTATTTGGAAAAAGGAAAAACAATAACAGGGGATTATTATGCATCTTTTTGGACCAGCTAAAAAACAAAATTGAAGAAAAACGGCCTCATTTAAACAGGAAAAAAATCCTCTTTCATCAGGACAATGCCCGTGTTCACACATGTTTACGATCAATGGCTAAAATTGAAGAATTGAAGTTCGAATTGGTCGACCACCCACCGTATTCGCCAGATTTAGCCCCCAGTGACTTTTTCCTTTTCCCAAACTTAAAAAAATGGCTAAGTGGACAACGTTTTTTTTCAAATGAAGAAGTCATCGATCGGACAAATGCTTATTTTGAGGACCTTCCGAAAACTTATTTTTCTGACGGTTTAAAAGAAATTGAGAAACGTCTAACCAAGTGTATTGAGCTCCAAGGAGATTATGTTGAGAAATAAAAACTGTTTTAATGCTTTTTTCTAATGAATTATTGACCCACCCTCGTATTAGAAAAAAATCTTACCTGATACGATAAAGTACGATACCCGGCGTGACTCGAACCCGCATCCACTGGATTTGTCAATTGACTCAATGGTATACTATCTAATTATGACGAAATATACTAGTGTAATTTACATTGTGAAAAGCTTAATAAATTATGTTAATTTTGGCAATCGGTTTTTGTGGTTTAAATCAAGGTATCAATTAGGTACCTTAATATTATTAATAGGCGATGTCAGGATCTCTCCAAATGTTAGTTACGACGTGATGATTATTGCCAATTTGAGTTAATATTTTTGATCTATACACTTATTTTAACGACTTATTTTAATATAAATGTGCTTTATACGGATGTGAGACAGTACCCTGGCATACTACGATGACTATAACAGCGTGGGGTTGGTCGGTATGTATTGTGGGGTACATAATTGAGACATGCACATCGTATCATACTAATTATGCGTATAATGCCATTGAAGGTGGCGAAATGGTATCTTTATTATTTTTTTTATCAATTATCTACAAAGAGAATCGTGAAAGTCTGTGGCTTTGTTAGGAAAACCTAAAGCAATAATGGAAAGAATAAAAGGATAAAAAATATACAATATAAGTGCTACCTACCACCTTTTGAATTTACGCCCTTTTGTACGGTACTTTCACTAAAGTCTTAGAATGATGCTAGAGTGCTATTTGTATTGTGCGCGGCTTTTAGCCCGATGACAATTATTTTATAGATTGTGGTCATATTTTCTTGGACATACTATTCTGGTATGTACGATAAAAAACGATTTTCAGTAAAAGGTTGTAAATTACTTTTACCATAGTTTTTACGTAAGTTATGCCTACATATTATTATCTTTTACAATTACTGCTTCATGCAGGGTCGCCTTAACCATAAGGCACACAGTGGTGAAGGGTGGAGGTAGTCTGGCATGAATAGTGCACATTAAACTTTTTCAGTCAAACGTATTTGTTTTTATTGCACTAAAACCATAATAATCTAAGCCATAGTAGATAATACATAGTGAAAATATATAAGTTTATCTCTAAAATATCAAAAATTATGCCATTGAACTATTTCGCGATATATTTGTCTCAAGGTATATTATAGCTTATTCGAACATATATTTTTTTAAATAATTCAGGATACGTATATAATATGAGTATAATTCACATCTGCTTATGAGGGAGATGGTAATTATTTTTTTTTACTTTTTACAACGTTTTTCTTAGCTCGTATTCTTATTTGACCAGTGGTTCTTTGTCCGATACAAATCTTGCAATCGATTTTTAACTAACTTCCCGACTAGCCAGACATTTGAAACTTTTAGAATATATCAGAACACGATGCCAATGTATTTTTTAAATACTTTTAGCCATCTTTAAGTAGAATTCATTTTAAGTTAATTCTTTTTTGTATGAAAAGTTATTTCGACACCATTATTGGTTGCTAGGGGTCTGGGTTCCTAGCAACTAAAATATTAATATATACGTGCATTACTATGGAAATCAATACGACATGTCAAAATGACGACATTTCAGTATTATTTCTATCAAGTACAATTTTTTTGATCGTTTAAGCTAGTCAAGTCAAGTTTATATGAGTCAACAGAAAATTTAACAAAGTTGTATATAAAAAGTTCTTCGTGTCTTGTAATTATTACTTTTTACTTACACGACATGACGTATTTTACGGAATATAAATAGGTACAAAATTGTGACATTTTTGGTGATTTTTAGTGTGACTAAGCGTCATTCTAATATAATATCCCAACGTAATTAGGGTTCGTTTATAGTGGAAAAATCAAATAGGGTTTGGTTCTATCAACAAAATTCTCAGAACCCTCATTCCCGTTCTTTAAAAAACTAATATACTTACCTACTTATACATACAACTAGCCATAGTTATAATATTTATTTTCTTTTTCATTTCAAAACAGACAAAAAAGGTTTCTATATTTGTTTTCAATAATATATCCTTGATATGTGAATGATATGAATACCATGGTTTATAGATTTTTAACCTATTAATTATTTTATTACAACGTAAGCAAACTGATACAACCTAATAAATTTAAAATTTAAATCTAAAATATTTAAAAATAATATAACCTCTGGAAGCCCAACTTTATAACGAGTGTCAGTTTCGATTGGGGATTCTTAACCAATTTGAGACAATCGGCGCCAATTCGGCGCCGCTGTTACAGGGTGCAGGATATGGTCAAAATCAAACATTTTTAATCATATTTTAATTTTTTTAAAGTTGCAATTACTTAATAATAGACGGAGCTATCATTTTATGGTGCTAGTTATACAGAGTCCGATATATTTTTTTTTAAGAATTATTTGATTTATAAAATCTATTTTTAAATAAATTTGTCAAAATAATGACCAATTTAACGACCATCTATTTTCTAAATATCTGAAAAATACTATATTTTGCTTCAGTTTGAGTATATTTTTATTATATCATTTAATTGTGTCACAGAATTTTTACCTTTGTCATTTCGTATAAAAAATAAGACAAAAACCCATATTTGACATGTTTTCTTGATTCCACTGATACATAAAATTAACTTAAAATATAAATAAACAATAGAAGAATTCAATACCTATAAATATTTAAAGGATTTATTTGAATTAAATGAATAATAAATGAGTTATATTAATTTTAGTACATAATCAGTGTGCCTTTTTAAGTGATGCTGAAAAATTCACTCTGTCTCCAATGGGTTAAGATTTTGAAACGAGGGTTCCGATTCCAATTTCAAATCAATTAAAGGGTTTTCTGGGTTCAGTTCCGGTTCCATTTCTAACTCTGGTTTTAATATTTGGGCTTATATGACTTGTGTGTACCACCACTAACGGAATACTAAAAGCAGTAAAGTACTTTGTATTGTAAATAAACCAACAAGCGACACAGTAGATTGAAGTCAGGTCTGTATAAACTTATGGATGCCATAAGACTGAAAGCAGATAGGAATGCTTGAGCGAGCATACTGTTGGATGAATTTGTTCAATAAATTGTTGAGCCATTTCCGTTTAGTACATCAAGTAACAGGACTGTAAACTAAAATCGACGTAGTAAAGGTAAGTAAATTGAAAGATAGTAACTGTTCTTACTTGAATAAGTATATCAATACATTGTCGAATGTAAATAATAAGGTACTGGCAGCGCAAAATTGAGGCTATCAGATCAGACGCACATACACGAATGTAAGAATCTAGACAAACGTCATGATGTTTCAAAAATATTTTTTCACGTAAGTAGGTACTAAAACCGCAGTTGTATTTGACACTTGCATGTTAATACAGCTATTGAAATCGATAATTTATTTTTCGAGTGCAAGCATAGAGTTTTCAGTTATTATTACTAAAATCTACCAAAAAGTTTTTGTTGGGAATTGTGGATTGTTTTGAGGATCGTAAATAAGCAACGTAGTTTTAATATACGATTAACTTTATTTAGATTAAATTGCATGAATATTATTATACAGAAAGATTATATTTCATATGCGCGCGTTACATATAACCGAAGAGAACTAACTAGTATCACGCCGCACACACAGGTGCGGCGTAAGAGTGGGAAGAAGAATCTGTCTCCCTCTTACAAACAATAATCGGTATCTAGCAGCGTCGCACAGCGAGCGCTAGATGTAAACATGTACTTCTTTATTCTTATATTATTAATTATATTATTATATTATCTCTCAACAGTTTTAGATTTAAAAAAAGATATGTGTCGCCACTTTGGCATACTTGCTTCGACTGCATTATCACGCAATCATTTTTGCTTTTCAATTAACCATGTCTTAAGCGTCAATTACATTGAGCTTCTTTACGAGCTGTTTGTTGGCGAATTTATAATCTGCCTGTAAAGTCGCCCAGTGTAATCATCGAACAAGCTAACATGTTCGATGATTACACTGGGCGACTTTACAGGCAGATTATAAATTCACCAACAAACAGCTCGTAAAGAAGCTCAATGTAATTGACGCTTTATCGGAATAACGGACGCCGTATCAAAAATCAAAATGATTAAGTAGGTGTATAAATAATTTAATTAATATTATAACGTTAAAATGAATACAAAAACACACGATTATAGCTTATATTTTTTTTTTTATATTCTGACGCCTACTTCTAAAATCACTTTTATGAAACCTTTAAGAATATTTGATAACTACATAAAAAATAGATAACTTATTTGGCTTCTAATCGCATATTATATAATATAACGATTTTTTGCGATTCACTGAAGTTTCTACTTGAAAGTATAACCTGCTTATCTTAGAAACGAGTTTTCCAATGTAAATACTTTTATTGTATTTGAATGCCATACCCGTATGATTATATTTTATCTAACAGATAAACGAGTCCATTGCCTTCAATTCGTTAATAGAATCTTTTACAAAACTATTTACAAAATTTAAAAAAAATACAGCAAGCGAACAATACGAGATGCAGCGATTGTTATAAATTATTTTATATTTGCTTATATGGGCATTTAAATTAGTTTGATAATATTATTACTCAATTGCGATAAATAAGCCACTGCGAGCAACAAGAATTATTCGTGTACAAGATATTATTAATACTACATAATATACCGATTTTATATTGGTGATATTACTTAGTATTTTTGGTATTGGTAAAATGTGTATTTTATTTTGAAAAACCAAATTGTATTGAAATTTCGACTTTGCTGAGAACAGAACGTAGAATTTTGTTACTTACCCCATTTACACGTGCATGGATTTAGTATTGATAGTAAGTATTAACGCGGCCATAACAAGAAAATGTATGGGTAAACATATATTATCCTGCAGTTGCAAGCTTGCATGCATGAATCAAAAATGTTTGGAAGCTTCTCAATATTCATGCGACAGTAGGGATTCTTTCGATCTGCGCCTGCGCAATAGGACGATAGTGGAAAACCTGCAGGAAAAAACAAACTTCGAACGAATTTTGAGGTTAACCGATTTTCACTACCTATCTATCAAATAGTAGATAGTAATAGTACTATAAAATGACAACATTGCGTCTCGCTCACTCTTGACGAATGATTTTGGAGAGACAGTCAGGACTTTTACGTGTAAACAGTTATTGTCACGATAGTTTAAAATACACACTATTGCTGCAAGTAAATCTACCCACGTGTACAGGCGCTTTAAGTTTGATTTTGTATAATTTAGATATTGCATTTAATAAGCCAGTAAAGAAAAAAATTCAATTACGACATTACCATAAATATAACAGGTGATACATATAGCTTGTTTATTTTTGGTCGGTTAGGTGGATCATTCAGGATAGAGGAAGTTTTTGAAGGAGGCCGAAACCCGCCAAGGGTTATATTCTTATCCTATCTGACATATTTTTGTAAATGACAGTTGGCAACACTAAACCATATGCTCACTTAGAGCCTAACAAAAACGTGTTTCCTTATAACCTTCGCCGTTATGATATCGACTGAATTATTCTCGAATTTCGTAGTTATTACATAAAAAGGCCGCATAGGTAAGTTTAAGATCGCTTAGCAAAGTGAAATGAACCCGACTAAAGATTTTCCATAGTCTTTTTTACGACGTACTTAAAATCTCAGAGGGAGATAAGGGTGTAAGGTGGGATCTGGCTCACCCAGTACTACTCAAAGAAGTTTATTTTTAATATTGGCATAAATAATTAATTGTATACTTACGATATAATATTACGCTACAATGTAATGATATTTTTAATTCTCTTTTCCATATAAATATTTATTTCAATTTTTATGAAGAATTTATTTACAAAGAATTTATAAAATAGCATCGACCTAAACTCACTCTCACGCAAGCGAAATATATCAACACCCGTAGAAATTTGGTTGAACATAGTTATCGCCCTCCCAATTGGCACTACCAGTGGCAGGTTGGCTCTGCACCTAGGGAGAATAAACAACTTTACTGATGCTTCCTATTTCTAAGATGGGTATCAGGGACACACACGGACAACACTGCTTAGAATGGCAGAGTTCTTCTAAATCTCTTCGAATTGAAGTGCAGTATGTAAGCGTACCTAAGAGAAAGTCAGTTGGATAAAGCCACGGATAGTATCCATACAATCTCAAGTAAAGGAGTCTCAAGAATTCCTCCTGAACCCTCTCCACCATAAGGCTAAGAATTATGGTATTGAGAATTTTATAATACAGGTGATTTCGGAGTGGGGTATTAAAAAAATATTTTTGTGTGGTCATTGTTTGTTACGAGAAAGGACATCGAACAATAATAATTATCAATCCTACCATTTTAATGTCGACTGTAATTAAATTGTTAAAAAATATTTAATAGTCACTAATTGAAATATTCCTCATTCTTCAATAATCGTAATGGAGGAGTTATTTTTTTCATATTTTCATAAACAATAAATATAATAAAATGGCAATTCTATTTATTTCTCTATTTTACAAGATGGCGAAAAGCGAACAGCTATTGTATTGACCTTATAATGTCAAAATAAATCAAAAAATTATGTTTATTACGAATTAAAAAAAAATCTATGGCTGTTAAGATATGATTATGCAAGCCGATATCAGTATTTAAATATTAACTATGCACTTATATAAAATTGTAGTTTTTTTGACCCAGTGCATGTGTGGTTATATTTTTTATTTTTCTGTAGAATCGTTTTATAGGATTATTTTTTATTTAAATGATTTTTGAGAGTAAATTTGTAACAATATCCTATCAAACTGTGTAAAAATATGCTTTTTAAAATACATTATTAAATATGGCTGTGTTTATTTCTCTAGATTCTAGAATGATAAATAGAACAATGTTTTATTAGGTAGGTGTATCAAAAGTTCTCGTTAATGTGAATATACACAATATGAGTAATCAGTTAACAATATAGGTATTTATTAGTAAAATACGTACATTTTTTTCTTAAAATACGCATATAGTACCTACCAATCCTACCATTACACATTAAAAAATACTTTAAGAGAAAATGGGCTTAGAAAAACCCGAAGCTATAAATTGTAAGTAGGTACCATAAAATGAAACGTCGCGGTGTGAATGCTTTGGATTTAATTTCCCCCATTTTGAGGATCACTAACCTAGTTTCTCTATGCTGAAAATAGTCTATGCCTACTGAAAGTACCTAGCTATTATAATAGAGGAGACTACTTACTTGTCGTATTTTATTTCATGCTTCGTACTTTTATTGACTGGCGTAATGGTATTTTTATAGTTGGTACTTTTGGTGAAACTGATTTCTGACGCGTGAGTGTTTGAATAGCACCGTAACTGGATAGGGAAATGGTCCGTTTTTTAAATTTAGAATTCAGACAATCTAATCGCGTTGAATTTGAATATTTTGTGTTACTGAGGTTGGCCATTCCGTAACGTTTTTAGTGTGGTTGAATTGGCACAGAAAAAATATATTCTATAATCTATTCTATACCTATATGCATTAAAACAATATTTTGATGCTGAGGTATTAAAAAATGGGGTCATTGTTTATTGCCGTCATCTTTATCAGCTCTTTTGGTATTTCGGCAATATATAAAAGTAATAATATGTTTAAGCGATATTTGTGATTGTTTACTTTAAAAAATGATAATCCTGTGTATTTGGCTATATATATCTAATATTATATATAAGAATTGACGCGGTATGTCCTTTCATAAGTCGCTATAGCTACATTATGTACATTATTTTACTATGAATGTTTTAGTTTCGGTACAAGTTTTCATAACAAGTTCAAGTTTCAGGGATTCCATTGGCAATAACTGCATATTTAATAATTCATGGAATTAACACTGATAGTGTGAAGCTAAAATTATGTTGCAATAGTGGGTTTTTTTTTTTAATAAATGTGGGCGAAAATATTTTTCTACAAATGATTCTGCAATGCAAAATGGCTTGCAGGTAATTTGATCATTAGTCTTAGTAACCTGTTTCTCAACTTCAATTTTACTAGCAAGAGATCCATGATATTATACTACGTTTGATTATTACAAAGATTCCAATTATTTTTAAATACTTAATAGGATAATTTTAGATAATACTATTAAACTAAGTATATTTTCTTTCGAAGATTTCAATATTTTAGTATCTCTCTTCAAATTCGTTTTATCTTAAATAATTTTCTGTTTCCATTATATTTTGTTGTCTATGTTTTTTTTATACCGGGGTTAATGTCCGAGTCATTTTTAAACTGAGTGTTATTGTTCGGGGGGTTATTGATGAGGTGTTTTGTCCCAGGGGTAATTGACCTAGAACCGTCTGTTACACATCGGACCACGTTCTGAGAATAATATATAATGTTAATATTTATTTTATATACCTACACAAATAAATTAATTCTCGATTAAATTTGTATGCGTGGAGGTAGAGTGTATTAAACTTCGCATCAATATATTCCTCCTACGTTTTAAACATTGTTGTCTAGAACAAGTTCAAGGACAAATGGAATTATTATATTATAAACAAAAACAATCTACGATAATTTTCACTCAATAACAATTTATTTTGCAATACAAAATCAATATGGTCCAGAATAACATTATAATTCTAACTAAAAAAACCTTTCAGGCAATACACAAATAAATTAAATATTTTTGTAATATGCTTAAATATGCGTAAATTGTTTGCCAATATATGTGAATCAGGACAAGGATCATTGAGAAATGGGACTTGTCTCAAGAAATTAAACCGATATTTTAAATAATATTAATGAGTGCATGTATCAAATTGAGATGTCTCTTAGCAAGAGAGACCTCAACATATACAAGAGATTACGCATAATTAGCTGCAATATGACTATATATTCACGACCTCCATGTACACCCCCTTGGATCAGGATTGTATATTGTAATTGATATCTCATTATTTGTTATTATTTTGTAGTCATTTTTTTGTAATCTTTCTTATAAACCTAACCTTCTACACCAAAAATTTTAAAATTTTAGCAATATTAAATGATTCAAAAGAAACAAAGTATTTTTCGGAAATTACGTGGTATAGTATGTTTTATTTATAATAAACACTTCAGGTTGTAGTATTTATTCCGAGTTCACAAAGATTAAGTAACAATAACAGAGAATACTTCAAACGGTACACGAAAACATATTAACAAGATAATATGGCTCGCTTGACCAAATAACCAGATGAACTTGCCAAAGGATTAGTTCAGTTCATGTAGGTATCACATTTGACAACTAGATACTACACTTATCACTATAAATGAATCTGATAGTGTAAGGTGCTTTCTCAAAATACTGTAAGAGATATGTGAGAGACATCAATTGCGGAGTCAACATAGAGTTAAATCCTAATATGTCTACATAGCGCTTGCGACGTCCAGTCAATGGGCCGCGCCATTTATGGGTCTCTTTTTGAAGTCACGCCGCTATAGTTTTTAAATTGAATGCCATTTTCATCACTCTAATATGTATTATTAATTACGTTATTATGATGTCTCAAACTGAAGCAATATAATTTATAACACAGATCTCAAAACTTTCTTCCAATCGATTTCAAATATTCTGTAAAGTGATTGCCACATTAGTTATCTGAAATTATAAGTACCCAATTGATATCTTTTATTTCTTCACCTTGAAAAAGATTAAAAATCAGTAATTCAAATGTAGGTAACTAGATATCTACCATATTTTTTATCAATATATTTGTTACGGATCAATGTCAAATTTTCATATAATTTGAAAATTATTCGTACAGGCTCGGCGAAATGCTGTTATGCCATCTGTAATGGGTGGATATATTTTCGGCCTTATTGTACTCGAACAAGTGTTTTCACACAACGTGTAATCGCCATCTCTACCACAAAGCAAGTTGCAGATTTTTTCTTCAAAAAGTATATACTTAATATTAGATCATGTGAATCAAACAACCCATTTATTTGTTGACGTATATTTTTGTTTATTAATCTATGACCCAATAATTCGTTACGAGAAAATCCTGTTTACAAAACTGATTCACAAAATTAGATGATTCCTAAATCTAAAGATAATTCATTTGACCTATTTTGAATGAAGTTAGTTATCTACATTAGGCAAACGAGGAAATGGGTCATTGGTAAATTGTCATTATCGATTAATTGGACAATAAATCCGCATTAATGAAAGATTCAAACAATGAGAATTATAATTAATTAATTGATACTGTGCATCCGTAAATAAAACAGAGTAATTTTAGAGAAATAGGACACCAATCTATTCATGGCTTATCATGGATTATCGAAAATATTAATAGGATTCTTGTTAAATTCATATATATTACCAATTAATGTTGTAGCTTATTTACATAATATTGATTCATCGTTTGTTGGTATATAATTTGTATGCAAATCATTTCCCCGTACCGTTTACCTATTAGATATGCCAAAATAAAGTGGTCGATGTTGATGGCATATCCACAAAATAGCGAGTCGGAAAATTATTTTGATTATCATTATCATAAGGAAATAATCCGTATGTCCTAGGATTGCAATACCTGTATTTCAAAAAAGGTATTCTAGTTTTTTAGATACCGAAATACCGCATTTTAAAATTTGACAATACCGATATATTTTGTATTGAAAGTGGATATAAAATTTATCCATTAATATAAAAGGTTTAACAGCTTATAGAATAATAGAGAAATATATATATATTTTTTACAAAAAAGTGAGCAATATTGTGTTTGGTTTTACTTCTTACGGGATAAAAGTAAAGAAATAGCTAAGTGTAAAAAGTATAACAATACAATAAGCGTAATTACCAGTAGGCCACTTACACATCCAAAAACACTTCATAAAATAAATTTATTGAAAAATCATTCGAAGAAGTAAGTGCCAATAGTTCAACTACACACTATACACATCAGCATATCTATCATAATTATCTTACCTCTACCTTTATATAAATATAGATTTTCATATCTATATTTTATTGGTTTCTGTTTTTTTTTATATTTTTAATGAATACCGGTATTCGATTTGAAATATCAAAAATAATAGTATTTTCATTCGGTATTGCAATCCCTAGTACGTCCTGACGTACAAAAATCTAATAAATCCATTATTAACTCGATTCAACTTCTTTATGTGAATGGACCTCAAGAAGACCCCAAATAATACTGACATATTATTCAAGAATACGTGACACAAAATTATGCGTATAATGTACTTAGCATTAGGACATTTTTGAAAGATCTTTAAAATCTTATAACAAAACCAAGAATCTTGCTAGCTCTAGTACTCATATAAAAATATGATGATTGAAAGTGAACTTTGCATCATGCAATACATCGAAATCATTTACCTCAGTAACTCAACTCGATAGTGTACCAGACAATGACTATGGATACCATGGCCACCCACGTCCTGAAGCGCCCCCCCCCCTACCTATCTCTAAGATCAAAGGCAGTGCGATGCTCTATAATCTATAGTAGCGTTTTCCAAAATAAATGATGTTATATGTAAAATTGGGTAGGTATTATTTTTAGAGATTTATTTGTATTTTTTAAATTTTCAAAACACTTAAATAATTATGGAGATGTGGAGTATTGATATATTATATAACCCACGGTGGCCGCGCGGCATAAGCGTTGGACTATCACGCCGTGGATCTCAGGTTCGAATCCTGGGTCTGGCAAGTACACATATTGTTTTTCAATTTGTGTGTGAGTCAGGGTATGGACCTAATAGGTTGAGCAAGTGGCTGACATCCATTTCTCGTAAAAAAACAAAATCTGTTAATACAAACCTCTGCTCTGTGGAGGCCCATATGATCCTATTAGGATCGGACATGTCGAAAAAAAAAATATAATAATCAAAGAGATTTTTTTTACTATTAGAGAAAAATTGTGGTGTGTGTTTATCTAGTTGATCCACCACGCCGGGCCCCCAAGCTTGAGGCCTGTCAGCCTTCCCCCCTGTGGGGGCCATGATGGAAACAATAAAGGGTGCCGTAAACGACTGAATGATATATTACATTCGGAGGTGGAAAATTCAAGCAAAGTAGACCATTGAAAAATAATATCTGGATTACACTGTGTCACGACATAACATAACGGGGAATATATTATTTTCCGATAATCACTTAATTATTTAACTGACTAATCGCTTCTCTCGCATTTTTATGCAAATTTTACTAGTTCTCCTCTAATTTCACGTTAAAAATAAAAGCGACATATTTTTTTTTTATTCACATGATTAAAAAATATTGCGTGTAACATAATATTGGTGAAAACTATCTGGAAAAGTATCAAAGCACTACACTGTACCACTAATTGATGAGGTAACTGGATATTCCGATACTCCATTACATTGTGTTACCTACAGTAAAACAAATAAAGCAGATATTTTACATTTTATTTTTGCAACAATCCACACTTTATAAATGTCA
Organism: Rhyacophila brunnea; assembly: GCF_057557595.1. NCBI lineage: Eukaryota > Metazoa > Arthropoda > Insecta > Trichoptera > Rhyacophilidae > Rhyacophila > Rhyacophila brunnea. The sequence continues at coordinate 1,061,431 of NW_028232882.1, read as the reverse complement.
GTATTTAATTTCCTATCTGTTAGATAGTGCAAAAATAATAAATAATTTCGTTATGTCTATTATTTGATAAGATATTACAGTATATATGTGTGTAGGTATTGTGTACATAACTAAATATATATTATCACTATTATCAGTGTTCACACACTTTCATAAGATTATCAAACTACAAGGACACAATAAATAGATCGGGTTAAATTTAATGAAATAATAGAATTCAAATTAACGTATTTAGTGACTCTTTACACAGCGATCATTTAAACGTTTTTCATGTAAAAATCATTTCCGGGAATTGCGCGAAACGATGTAAAACTCCATTCCAAAAAAATGAAATTAATATAATAATATTTAGAGTATTGCCAAACTAGATTTTTTCCGACCATGTCCGATCCTAATAGGATCATTATGGGCCTCCACAGAGTAGAGGTTTGTATTAACAGATTTTGTTTTTTACGAGAAATGGATGTCAGCCACTTGCTCCACCTATTAGTTCCATACCCTGACTCACACACAAATTGAAAAACAATATGCATACTTGCCAGACCCAGGATTCGAACCTGGGACGCACGGCGTGATAGTTTAACGCTTAAGCCGCGCGGCCACCGTGGGCCAAACTAGATACCTAACATATAAAATGCTAGATTTTTTAACTTGAAAAATATATCATTTGTAATAATTATTAATACGGTTTTTACAATAACAATGATCGAAATTTACTTTAGTATTTTACAACAAATAAAATTACTCATAAATTAAAAATGTGAATGCAGATAAGAAATTTAATAGTCTTAATTTGGTATGTAATATTTCGTTTATTTAGGATGTAAGATACAATAGTCCAGCATGTTGATTTTCACGAAAATCTGGTTTAATATTCTGGCTTTAATATGGAAACTTTTAAGCCGTTCGCGGTGTCGAAAAACGCTAGATTTAACACCATGATGCGACTTTTTCAAATCATATCCCTATTAAAAATGCTAATTTGGCAACGCTGCTAGCAACACATTTAAAAATCATAAAATTATGGGTATGTAATCGTGAGTAATGTGTGTACAAACATATGTGACAAACACTGCTCTTTGTAGTAAAAGTAAAATCGGTTATTTCTGAGATTTTCGACTAAACGCCCAAACATGATAGAACAAATTGCCGCGCGGTACTTTGCGTTACTAATAGACATGTAAACAACAGTCATGTAAAATATTATAACTTTACTTAATTAATTTACGTTTAGATCTTTGTAATAAATTAATTTTAAATTTAATATTACTTGAGAATGTTTATTGTGCAAATAAAACATGTCTCGTGTACATAAAAAATAATGTCAATGATTTAAAATAAAAATATAAATAAAAAATGCATATTTTTTTCAAAGTAAGTTTAATCCAACGACTTACGTGAAAGGCTAACAACCGCTATTCGTAAACAAAACAAAGTTTGTTGTATAACTTTCACTAAGGAGCACAACAATTTGTAATTAACTTTATTTTTCTATACTTTTATTCATTAATTGAATTATTATATTAAGTTTAAAAATCCGCATATTATTAGACTATGTAATTATGTTGCATATTTAAAACAAAATTTACAGAATAAATAAATTTAATAATAACGGTATTTCAAATATTATGACGTATACTAAAGACTAGAATATATTATTTAAATATATGAAGACACTCAAATAAAACTATATTAAAATACATAAGCTGACAATTATTATCAAATACACTACATACCTATGTATATACAATTTTTCAATTTCATCATACATAACATAACCTAAAATGTAATCAAAACATTGTTGACAAACCTTCAAAAAGCCTCTTGAGATAAAAAAAAAAGTATGACTGTTCTTTTAGAATATGTTTGGAACTTCACACGTGAAACATATTTTATAATGTTAGCACTAAGCACTAACGTAGAATTCACAATATGTATTCTAAAACTTCACTATAATGCAGCTATTGCACTAAATTTAATAACTTTCATACGGAACACACCTGACAGTTACGCCCTTCACAGATTCGATTCTCTTCGACATGTGTTTATACGTGCGCGCGTGTGTGAGTGAACTTGCATCAGTATTGCATTATCTCTTTTAACGACATCTATTGGCCAACATATAAGACATATTCATATAGAAAAGCCGTAGTGCCTTCGAATAGTCAGATGACATATAAAAAAACAGTAAGTATAATAATAAATCTGATAAGACAGTAGTACAATGTCATAGTTTATTCAATTTATAACAGTTATTTTATTAAAATATATTTCACAATGTTTTTTGTGTAAATATTTACCTATATCATTTCTCCGCAAATATTTGAAAAAGAATTTAACCATTCTGTTCGCTGTAACATGTTTTGAAATACTTTGCTGATTCTGCATGAAGTGCAGATTTCATGGCCCTGTTTTCTGTACCCGCTTGGCCCATATAAAAGCTGAACCCTGAATTTAATAGTTATGAGTAGGTATATATACATAATATTCCCTTTTAATTATATATACATATACCACCAACATACCGTTGTTAAAAAATGTTGGAGTTATTGGTAAATTGCCCATCTCTGAAACGGTTGGTGTTGTTTGATTCCGAGTCTGATAAAAATGATCGTGTCCGGAAATTTGTACTTATGCAGTTTGCCGTATCACACTTTACCGTGAAATGTTGTATCGGAAATATATGGTCGTATATTAAAGACCGTCCAACCCCTTTGGGTTGTACAGTAGGTACTGAAGTAAAATCCATGTCTAAATTAATCACGGTTCTTGTCGGTTTACAGTTTTTAAACAATTTTTGAAAATAGCCGATATACTGGATTATTTGTTAGGCTAGGTTAGGTTAGGTTAGGATCTTATAGATTTGGAACCTTATTGTCTGCAATGCTCCACGAACAACGTGTATTTTTTTTCATCTCGGTGCTAGACCAGACTTCAAAGAGAACAAGGACTGCCAGTGCAGCCTTGCTTCATAGCGCTACATAGGATCATGGTGAATTCTTGTTCTGAAACAAACCTTGTGGAACTGTTTTTGTGCTAGGTACCTTTACGACCTTGAAATATTATCCCCTTCAAAATCTCAATAAAATCATATATATAAAATAACACAGAATATACACGCTATTTCATCATCGACCAAAATGTATCCCGCGATTGGAAGATTGAATAATGGATATTAAATGTATGTTTCAAATTTGATAATATACAATAAATCATTAATGGAATGAATAAATATGTACTTACCAGTTAAGAGCGGGCGGTGCACATCTTCTGGCTTGCAGGCAGCAGGGCGGATCCGGTGGCAGCCTGGCTCCAGGCGGAGTGCAGCTCACATGTCGCCCTCCCGACCCTCCTACGTACTCCACATACCCCCCACCGCCCTCCATCTGCGTCGCGAACTCTCGCCCGTACCTCGCATGCTCATCCGCGTGGTTGAGCAGAGGAGACGAACTGTACTCCCTCTGGAATCTTTCTGGAGGCAGCATGGAGGGTGACCCGCCGTTCTGATTTCCCGGAGGAGGGCAGCAGCGCCTGGTAGGCGGGCGAGCTCGCTGGTAAGGCCTGTACTGCCGGTAAGGCTCGGAGTACCTCTCCGAACAGTAATAGGGGCCTCCCGCAGGGCTCGGACTAGGTCTCGGAACATATCTCTCGACCGGCACGTGCGCGGATGGCGGCACGTATCTGGAAACGACCGGAGTGGATGTGGCGAGATATCGCGATGGCAGTGCCGAGTGGGTGCGGGATCTTCGCGGAGATCTTTCGGGTGAGACTTGTTGCGTAGCCTGCGGCGCCGGCGGGGTGACGAAGCGGTCGCAAGGGGGCGCGGGCGAGGGGGGCGAGCCATCCCTCTGGTAGCAGTAGACGGGGGGCTGCGGCGGCGGCGCCACGCTGAAGCGCTCGGCGGCGCTGGGGAAGCGCTCACAGGAATACCTGGCGGCGGGGGGCGGCGCCGAAGGGGCTGCCGTGGTACCTCCCGTGCCGGCGTGAGAGTGCGCGTGAGTGTGCGCGTGTCCGCTTCCGTAGCCGTGCTCCTCGGCCGGCATGCTGGCCGCGCCGTCACGACATCTGGAACAAAACAAACGTTAACTATGTAATCTTCTTATATTCAAAATGTGGAACTTGAAGCTTTCGGAAGGAGTCCTTGTATGATGCTGGGGTGAACCGATTTATAAAACTAAACATGACCAAATATACCTACTCTAGTTTATCTATATACGCCTCTATGCCTGGTTTGTAAATACGTAGTAAGAGTATTAAAACCTATTCACACCTCCCTAGAGATTCATGAATGTTCCAAACATTTACACAGCAGACCCAATTCACAATATTCACGTTCGATAATTTGAATTTTGTTGTTGTTTACAACTTTAGGGGCTTTAATTAATCAACATTGTAACATAAAAAGACTAAAAATATTAAAATAAAAACGACAAAATTGTCACATTAGACGTTTTAACATTTCGACTACGATAATTTAATTTTTGTCATTAATCATCAAAAACAGTATATACCTATCGTAAATTAGTTTAATATTTCCTTAAATTTGCACGAGGATTTCACGAACCGGAGCTGCGTTCCTGTCCGCCTTGGTCCACTTCGAGCCCTGCTTTTTGCGATGTTACGAGACTCAGAAAAGTAAAAACTTCGGTTGGATTCATTGAATTTTAATATAAATTCAATGATTTGCCAAATATTATTATTGGATATTGCCTTCCAAAGCAATACTAGAGGCTGATAGGTCCAATCAAGGGTCAAACCATCTTCCCTTTCGTCAACCATTGCATTATATCATCATCAATATTCGAATGTTATATCTTATACTACAGCATATTTTGTTATAACCAATCAACCTATTGCTAAAACAAGACAAGAGTTATCGTTTAATATACTGATGATTCAATAATTGAATGATTTGATGAATTTAATAATTTGGCGACCAAATCGCTTCGGATATTGATATATTTCACCTACGTGAGAATCAGTTTAGGTAGACGTTGTTTTATTTTTTTTTTAAATAAGGTCTACTTGGCTCATTCAAGTCCATGTACTTCAAGCATTTCATATAACAACCAATAGTTAAAATCATCGTAATTTAATAAGATGCCCGTAGCTTAATTGGAAAAGCATATTGGCGCTCAGCCAGCAGATACAGGTTAAAGTCCCATCGGGTGTCGTATTTTTTTCTACAAAATGATTTTCTTTGTTTGTAAAATATCCATGAGAAGTTTTCAAATTATGTATATTCAATATAATATAATAAAATGTTGCATTCTCTAATCGTATGTCTTATTTGTTGAATAAAAAAAAAAATATTATTTACTTCATATTCTTTTATATTTACTCTTTTACTAATATTACTTCGTTTTATGTCAAGTTGTGAACGTCATGAATTTGTAATTTGTAAAGTTCATCATGTGTAAATAAATTGATTTGAAATAACTGTGTTGTTAATTTAAATAGTATATACTTATAGCTATGTCGTATTACCTGTGAAAAGATGCAGGGCGAATTTGGGGGGCAAGGGCGTGGGCGGCGCCCTAGCGGCGGGCGCACGGCGCCGCCCTAAGCCCCGCTATCATCACTGCTTCATGATTTACCACCTGGAAACAAAGAAATAAATACATCAATATAATTCATCGTACGATTATATTCATTAGTCATCGAAACATTTAGTAAAGAAATACAGATAACAAAATACCCTTAGATTTGTACATTAGCAGATACCTACCAAGAGAGAGAAAAATAAATAATTACAAGATAAAAAAACTTTTTATATACAACGTTTTTAAATTTTCTGTTGAATCATATAAACTTGACTTGACTAGCTTAAACGATCAAAAAAATTTGTACTGAAGTAAATAAAAAATAAACAAACAAATATAGAATACTGAAATGCCATTTTGATTTCCATAGTAACGCACGTATATATTATTAATTTAGTTGCTAGGAACCCAGACCCCTACCAACCAATAATGGTGTCGAAATAACTTTTCATACAAAACAGAATTAACTGAAAATGAATTCAATTCTACTTAAAGATGGCTAAAAGTATTACATCGCCAATCGTGTTCTGATATATTATATTCTAAAAGTTTCAAATGTCTAGCTAGTCGGAAAGTTAGTTAAAAATCGATTGCAAGATTTGTACCGGACAAATAAGTATACGACCTAAGAAAAACGTTGTAAAATAGAAAATGTTGCCATAATAATAAATTAATAGAAATCTGTAACATTTTATACATTTCATCATAGGTATATGTAGTTTATGGTTTTTATTTTTTTATTCAATAATTTTCTATTCAGATTTATTTTATAAATCGGTAAATATACATTTATTCGACAAAAATTCAACCTTAGATTGGCATCAAAACGTCAAAAAAGTTTAAATAGGTTGTAATGAAACTTTAAATTGGAATTATTGAAATATCAGAAAACTTCTAGAATATTTTTAATCAATGATCACCTCTTTTAAAATCAGATATCAAATGATTCTTTTTTAGAATGAACTTTAAAAATATATTTGAATTTTAGTTTTTGAATACTTAAAATATTTTTTAAATAATACTGAATATTCCACGGGATGCAGTCAAACGAATATATCTGAAGGTGAATATTAAGAAAACTGTGTACCTAGTTAAAAGTTTCGAGGAATAATAGATACCCAAGAAACATTTTGTTCGGTAACTCAACATTCGAAGACACTGCTTTTGCAAGTACTTGGAAAAAGGCACCCTCCAAAAAAATGAGATGAACTTCGAACTCGTCAGCAAGATTGACGAGTAGTGAAATGCAACATTCTTCGCCTTGTCCCCCTCCCCTCCATTTCGTGGGGGCCATGATTCAGGTACAAGCTATCGTCAAAAAATACATTCCGGGTGTATACTACATGGCCGTGAAACCAATGTATGGTTTATGTGTGTGAAACCTGAAGCCTGACGGAAAAACAAGAAACGGCTATCCATGTATTCAAAAGAAAAATTTGGAACAGTTAAAGAAAACAAGAAAACCAAAGGTGGCGCATCTGTATGAATGCTGAGATCTGCGGACAGTCAATGTTTTAAGGGCGCGAAGACCCAGATTGGCAGTCACGTTGTTAGATACGATACCTAGAGTTCTATAATAAAGTTTATAAAGGAACCCATGTAAGCACTCGCCCCCTGAGCCGCCCCAGGATAAGATGGGCGGATAACGTCAAAAGAGGCTGTCTATCGCTGACTGGAGAGAGAGAGAGAGATAGCTCTGGATAGAGATTCCTGAATAGTCTGTAGGGCCAATTTAAGTAAGTGAGTAATACTGGATACGGTAGCTACATTATTTGATTAAGACTTGTGTTGTAATATACTTCTTATTTTATTAATTATTATGATGGTTTACGTTAAGGATAGAATTAAGGGATGTGCTTTAAAAGTTACTTACAGCAAAAGAGCATCCGTCAACAATAATGCATACTTCATATTTTTATATTCTCTACCAACAAAGGATAAAATATTCCAATTACTCGTATTTCAGAGTCGTACATTAGCTGTTGGAGTTTGAGGAATTTTGTCAACTAACTATGAGATAAGAACCAAACATTCTTAGATATGAGCCTTTTTCACTTAAGTATGTATATTGTATGACTTTATTTTACGTCAAACCAGAAATACATCACTTCAAAACTATATTAGGCAATTCAATTAACACGAAACATTACAAATTTATAATATCTACATATATGTTTGCAGTAAATAATAGATTAACTTGTTTATTTTTTGTTACTGCTACAACACCCCATGAACCGCAATGATTATAGTGCAGAAACTGCTATGCTGAACTAAAAGCAATCCTCATCAATGGCACCCAAATTGAGCGGGTCAACAACTACTCCTATCTTAGACAAAAAATGTAAATAATTGACTATGTCAACAAATGTATGACGACATTGCTCGCAGGATCATGGGGTGCATTTAGGCGCCTGAATAGTATCTTCAAAAATGATCTACCGTTGTGTCTTCGGCGTAAAGTGTTCAACCAATGTGTGCTACCAACTCTTACGTATGCGTGTGAAACGTGGACTCCTAATGTAAGAGAAATCCAAAAATTACGAGTAGCGAAACGTGGCATGGAAATGTACATTTTGGGCATAGCGTTTAACCTCTTCACCGCAGAGTATTTAATTACTTTTTAATCACCACATTTAAATAACATGCTAATTATATATAATGGCCAACTAAGGAGGACACAACAGCTGTGCCGTCAGCGCTGAAAGGATTAAAAATCTCAAAATAAACCAATGGATAAAGAAACAGGCAAGAGTACACGATGTGATAGATGTCGCTAGGCAGGTGAAATGACAATGGGCTGGACATATCGCTCGGAGAGTGGACAACCACTGGACAAATGCCATCATACAGTGGTATCCAAGGGGTACTAAATGCTCACAGCGACGCCCTAAAATTCGCTGGATAGACGAATTCATAGCAAATAACTAGGGTACTAGAAGAGTCGAGGGAGCTAGGGGAGGACTTCATCCGGCAGTGGATCGACCCCGACTGATGATGGTGATGATGAATGCGACTTTTGTAGACAGGTCAACATTGACGCAGTAACGATTATTTTGACTTATTATCGTGACAATATAATATAATATAATGAGAAGTTACAATTTGAAGTCTTAGAGATATTTGGAAATATTAATTACACGTAAAGGAAATGTTTGAATTATTTTTTTTTACTCTTTTGTTTTGATAATATTACTGGTATGTCTTTGCGATATCTTTAACACAGTGTTCTACCAAGACAGTATTAAATGAATATGTTAGCTTGAAAGTCGGTAACCTCCATATTTCACCATTTTGAGATAATCACCAAAAAAACCGTCAATGACATTAATTAGGATTGCAAATAATATTTTAATTTTACAAACATATTAGTAAACAATTGGAAAGAGCGAATAGCAAAAGAGCATGTCCGTCATTATAATAAAATGAAAACAAAATCATGCGTAAAGTTAGTTAAAAAAAATGGCGACTGATGAATATCAATGACTTTGAAATCAACCTCCTGTTTCACTCTATTTAACTAGCAAACAGAGCTGGAGTTTATATTTTATGAATATGCATACTATGAAAACGACTTACAGAATCAGAATTGAAAAAAAATATATAATAAAAGTAAAAATTGAGGTTACCAACTATCAAACGAATTGCCTCAATTTGGCCCTGGTTATGTATCAAATAATATACAAGTTTTATTTTGAATTTTAAACATTGTTACTTTTTATTTACGTTTTAAATGTTAACCATTGATAAACAAATAGTAAAATAAATTATCCTGCCGGTGAACCATAAAAATACAATAAAACATGATACGAGGGTGGGTCAATAATTCCTTAGAAAAAAGCATTAAAACAGTTTTTATTTTTGTATTTTTTTTTTATTTCTCAACATAATCTCCTTGGAGCTCAATACACTTGGTTAGACGTTTCTCAATTTTTTTTAAACCGTCAGAAAAATAAGTTTTCGGAAGGTCCTCAAAATAAGCATTTGTCCGATCGATGACTTCTTCATTTGCAAAAAAACCTTGTCCACTTAGCCATTTTTTTAAGTTTGGGAAAAGGAAAAAGTCACTGGTGGCTAAATCTGGCGAATACGGTGGGTGGTCGACCAATTCGAACTTCAATTCTTCAATTTTAGCCATTGATCGTAAACATGTGTGAACACGGGCATTGTCCTGATGAAAGAGGATTTTTTTCCTGTTTAAATGAGGCCGTTTTTCTTCAATTTCGTTTTTTAGCTGGTCCAATAAAGATGCATAATAATCCCCTGTTATTGTTTTTCCTTTTTCCAAATAGTCAACGAAAATAATTTCACGTGCATCCCAAAATACAGTAGCCATAACCTTACCAGCTGATTTTACGGTTTTCGCCTTCTTTGGACATGGTTTGTCTTTGCAATCCACTGCTTTGACTGTTCTTTCGTCTCGGGAGTATAGTGGTGTATCCATGTTTCATCTACAGTCACAAAGCGACGAAAAAATTCATCCGGATTGCGTTGCATGAGCGACAACAGGGCTTTAGAGGCCACCACCCTATTGCGTTTATTGTCGACTGTGAGCAAACGCGGCACCCATCTTGCAGAAATATTTTTCATGCCCAATTTGTCATGTAAAATAGAAATGACGCTACCTTTTGAGATCCCTGTAACCTCAATTATCTCACTCAACTTTAATCTTCGGTCACTTAACACCATATCGTGGATTTTATTGATCATTTCTGGTGTAGTCACCTCTACAGGACGTCCTGAGCGTGGTTCATCCTTTGTTGATGTACGACCACGTTTAAATTCATTTAACCAGTTATAAATAGTTGCAAGTGAAGGAGCAGATATGCCGTGAACTAAATCCAACTCATTTTTTATTTCCTTTGCTGTTAACCCTTTTATATTAAAATGTTTAATAACAGCTCTAAACTCAATTTTCTCCATTTTCCATTTTTCCATTTTCCACAAGCAAATTTTTTTTTTAAATGTACGAGAAACACACAACAACCCGACCAATCTGATTGAAACTTCGCAGTATACTGAATCGGTAGTGCCGCTGCATGAAAACAAACCGCTTACAGTACTAGTCGCGCCACTTGTCGGCTTTTCTAAGGACTTATTGACCCACCCTCGTACATAAAAAGTCTGATGCGTAAAATTATATAAATACTATTAATTGAATTAGCATTTACTTGGTAGAATTCCATTTTAAAAGAAATGAAAATATAATTAATATTAAATTCTACGGTAGGCCTATAAAAACTCGTTTTGAAGAACACATCCGGTCTTTCAGGAATGGTTAAACAGATTTTCAGTTCGCTAAACATTTGATAGTAAATTCGCATATCATCAGTGATAAAATAACGCCAGAATGTTTGCATTTATGTAACAAAGGTCTAAAATTAAATTTACTCGAACAGTTGGAAATTAATCGCGAATTATCCCATAAGTAATCACATAATTAATGAAAATTTGGTAATGCATTCGTTGCCACTATTACATATAATTTAAGCACATGATTAACAAAATTATACTAATAATATTTTAATTGATTAATAATGTCAAGAAATAACCAAAGCACTCGAATATTATATTTTCGATAAATTTAGTAGATTTTGATATCTATTAGAAACCCACTTAGGGTTTTCAAAGTATTAATAATATTACAATTAATAATAAGTATACAAAGTCATAATATTGTTTGAACGAATAAGAAAATGTATTCTATCTCTATCTATGCGTATAGTATTTAAGCAAAGGCAAATGGCCTATCTGAATAGTCTTGATAATGGTGTTACAACCGAAATAGCTATCGACAAACCTTTTTAAAAAAACCTGTAGAATTTAATATTATAATCGGTCAAAATTAGACATCCTTGGTATCAGCGAAGTGAAGTGGAAGGGAAACGGCAGATTTAAAACTGACAACGGCACCTTGTATTACTCGGGAAATGATGATAACCACCATCTAAATGGAGTGGGTATCATAGTGACCGATAAAATTAACAGATCGGTCAATAGTTTTGTTCCCTACTCTGATAGAATAATGCTATTACAACTCAAATCATGGATGGGTAATGTTAATATAATACAGGTGTACGCTCCAACTGCCGACAAAGATGACGATGTTATAGAAGAATTCTATCAACAGATAAATGAAATTCTAAAATCGACGAAAGATAATGAAGTTACCTTAATTATAGGAGATTTCAACGCAAAGATTGGTAAAGGTAAAAGTGGAGAGTTAGTAGGAGAATTTGGTCTAGGACAAAGAAATGATCGAGGAGAAAGATTACTACAATTTTGCCAGGAAGAGAGTATGGTTGTTTGTAACACATTATTCAAACTTCCAGCAAGGCGATTGTATACATGGAAATCCCCACAAGATGATGGCAATAACATTGTAAGAAATCAAATAGACTATATATTAATTCGCAATCGTTACAGAAATAGCGTAACATCTATTAAAACTTATCCAGGTACTGACATCTCATCTGACCACAATCCTATTGTAGCTACAGTAAAAATTAGATTAAAAAGATTACTGAGGGAACCACGCGCAACCCAACATGAAGGATCCCGAAGTCAAACGACAAGTAAAAAGTGCACTGAACACAGAAATAGAACAAATAAAAACTTCAGTCATTACATCCTCTGACATAACAGACAAGTGGGACAGGATAAAAGATGTGTTCTCCTCCATATCTAATAATCAATTAGAATATAAAAGAACAGCTAAGAAGCAAAAATGGATGACAGATGAGATTCTGTCTTTAATGGACGAAAGAAGAAAATGGAAAAATAAAAATGAAACTCAATATAGGAGAATTCATAATACCATAAAAAGTAAAATTCGTACAGCTAAAGAAGAATGGATGTCCGACCAATGCAAAGAAATTGAAAATCTCCAACGAAAATACGATTCCTTTAATATGCACAAGAAGATAAAGGAAACATTGGGAATTACGAAAGGAACCTCATCAACTATCTTGAAAGACGAAGATGGGCGTATTATATTAGATATAGAAAAGAAGCTGACTCGTTGGAAGACATATATTGAAAATCTGTTTGATGATGATAGGGGACCTATTGGCTATACTTTTAATGAATGTGAACAAGCCCCATGCATAAATAGGGCAGAAATAATAAACGCAATACGAAATTCTAAAAATGGTAAAGCTGTCGGCCCTGATAATATTTACAACGAAATGATAAAATTATTAGAAGAAGGTCAATTAGAAATTCTCGTTGATTTGTTTAATAAAATTTACGAAACGGGCATAATTCCCGATGATTGGTTGAAATCGACATTCATCACTCTACCAAAAAAGGCGAATGCAAAGGAGTGCAGCGAGTTTAGAACAATAAGTTTGATGAGCCATATGTTAAAAGTCTTATTAAAAATCATCCATAATAGGATTTTTCGAAAATGCGAAGAAGACATGAATGATACACAATTTGGCTTCAGAAGTGGTTTGAGCACTCGCGAAGCACTCTTCAGCTTGAATGTTCTAGTGCAAAGATGCCTAGATGTTAATGTTGATGTTTATATGTGTTTCATCGATTACGAGAAAGCATTCGATACTGTTAGACATCCTAAACTTCTCGAACTCTTACAGGAGAAAGGCATCGATGCAAGAGACATTCAACTGATAGCTAACTTATATTGGAATCAAACTGCGAATATAAAGATTGAAAACGAAATCAGTGGAGAGGTAAAAAATCGTCGCGGTGTAAGACAGGGTTGTATATTGTCCCCTTTGCTATTTAATATGTACTCGGAAGCTATTTTCAAGGAAGCCTTAGAAGGTGAATCGGTGGGTATTATAGTTAATGGCAAACACATTAACAATATACGATATGCCGATGATACTGTGCTGATTGCTGATAGTTTAAAGAGTTTACATCAACTGGTAAAAAAGGTTAATGAGGTCAGTAATTCTTATGGTTTAAAAATTAACCTTAAGAAAACAAAACTATTACTAGTATCAAAAACAGCGACACCAGACACCAACACAAATTTTGTCATTAACAGCGAACCAATCGAACGTGTGACCCATTATAAATATTTAGGTACATGGGTCAATGAGAAATGGGACCAGTCTCAGGAAATAAAAACTAGAGTTGAGATCGCAAAGAGCACCTTTCTCAAAATGAGACGCCTCCTTAGCAATCGAGATCTTAACCTAGGTCTGAGACTGCGTATGGTACGTTGTTATGTGCTCTCAATTCTTTTTTATGGTATGGAAAGTATGGACGCTAAACCAAGAGATGTCACGGAGACTTGAAGCTTTCGAGATGTGGCTGTATAGACGCATCCTCAAAATTCCTTGGACTGACCGGGTGACAAATGTTGAAGTTCTCAATCGAATGGGGAAGGACCGAGAAGTTCTACGTAGTATCAAAATCAGGAAACTACAATACCTCGGCCACATTATGAGAGGACAAAAATACAGCATTCCCCAACTTGTCATTCAAGGAAAAATCAATGGGAAGCGTAGCAGAGGACGGCGCCGCATTTCGTGGCTTAAGAACCTCCGTGATTGGTACGAGTGCAGCTCCACCGAACTGTTCCGAGTAGCAGACGACAAATATAAGATCGCCTTGATGGTGGCCGACCTCCGCTAGGGGATGGCACAATAAGAAGAAGCTATACATACTAGTTTAATGATGAGTAACATGTAAGAACAAGAGAAGTCATCCGGGTATTTGAAAATAAAATTCTTCAAAGATTATTTTTTCCGTTGAAAATAATACCACTCAAGAATTGCAATGCTGATTATTCTTGATTATGAGAAAACAGCCCTCAAAATCGCGTAAATCAATCGATTCTCAACTGGGACACCGGGTGTGGTCACTAACAGTACATGTCTATATTAAATTAATGTACAATTTCACACACTATGTAAAGGTCTATTAACTTCTAAAACGGTCCAAAATCAAAGGCTTAAAACATAATGATTTTCATAAATCGATTATTTATAGTGTTATAAAAAATGTGGATATACGTGACAGCAAATATCTAGGGACCGAGAAGAATAGAGGGAATTAGGAGAGGCCTTCATCCAGCCGTGGATCGACACTAGTTGATGACGACGATGGTAAAATAAATTTTGACAAGTCTTATTTTATCATGTATGAATGTATTGGAAAAGGGGGTTTGTTAATCAGCTTATATAAATATGCATATTGCTCTAGTTAAAAAATAAAATACGATAGAAAAAAGAAACTAGGTAATTTTAAACTTAACCCGTTACACTTGACGCACAAAAACGTAGTTTCCCACTAATTTTGAATTGTGGATTTTATTTTATTAAACGCCTCAGTTTAATAATATACAATGATTTTAACATAGCCTGGTTAATTCTTGTGATTATTTCACTACCCACTACTACCTCATGCCCACATGTAATTCTAAATACAAATAAAAGGAAATTCTGCCAATGAAAGAAATATTTCACGTTTACTGATATAGTTGTATGTATTATCATTTTTCAGGTACAGTGTTTTTTTCTAATCCAATAGGTATTGAAATTGCACACCCCTGCAACAATAATAATTCATGCTGAATGATGATTCAGTATCGAGTCAGTACGACGATTGCAGTGTCAACAAAGTAATAAAAATTACTAATTTACAGTATAATGCAGTATTCTTCAACCGGTGGTCCGCGGGTGGACACCGGTCCGCTAAAGCTTTAATCATGCTTTCAACCGACTACACCGCTACACGATTCGGGGAATTGTAAAAGGGCAAAGGTGACCTCTGGGTAATAATCTGATGTCACTCTGGTGTCCAGACATAAAATGCAATCATTGTCTTAATTTGTCATATCCCTCGATAAAGAATATCAATCTCTGAGTTATAAATCTATCAGATTATTGGTCGTTTTTTCGACTTCCTATTTGTGTGAAAAGACTTTTTTATCGATGTCAGTAATAAAAACCAAGCAGAGAAATCGAATGGATGTTAATGCAGTGTTTTGTCTCTCAGAAACAACGCTGTAACTACGTATATCAAATTTTCTTACAAAGAAACGGCAGCAGATGTCGCACTAACCAAAAAGTATAATTTTATTTAATAAATAAAATTTGATCTATATTGGTTTTTATTTTTGGCTGATACTGGTCCGCGAAATATTTCATCTGTGTTCGCCGGGCCACAGGTGTTCAAAAGTTGAAGAACACTAACTTGTATAATGAATGCCAGAATATATGACACCAAAAACAATTAATGATAAGTGCGTTTATCGAATGAAGACAAGACCAAAGAATAAGTGGTATATTAAGTCTCATTGGAAATCGTGGTTGCAAGACAAGATCAGCGGGGGGATATATTATTAGAATGAAGAGCTTTCGTTGGTATGGAAAAATCTGCCATGGTATTACGTAGCGTCGTGAAGTAGACTAAAAAAATTCAATTTATACTTCAAGGTGGTATATAATTATGGAGGCTCACTTGTGGAGGTTTGATTTAGGTTACATTATCTCAGCATTTTCCAATTGGTAATATAAATAAATTTATTCTTGGAAAACATTTGCGATATTATAATATCAGCATATTGTAGCGTGTAATCGAACAGGTATATATATAATCCTCTGTATTTATAATAATAATATTATTATCTACTTTCAGCTTTTCGACATACTACCTACCATTATTTCTTAGGAATATTAAAATACCTCGAGATTTCCACGATAATCTTCGTATCTATCCTACTTTTCATATTTAAGAGAACGCTATGAAAAATATATAAGTAAGTTTGTCAATATTAGCGCGTAGATAAGTATTAGTTTCAGCTGAAATCAGTTGAGCAGTCTTCAAAGATCAATAGAACATCTTAATTTAAGCACTATGACTGTCAATGGAAATCATATTCTTTTGAATATAGTTATATTCAGTGGCGGCTCGTCCATATGCATTGCGGTACTGCAGCACCTCCAAGGAAATTTAGACAAATGTAATATTATAATATACATAAATTTATGTATATTATATGAAAATATCAATATTATTAGGCGTGTAATCAGCTCGCCCGCGCATCGATACATCCAGTGTCCAATAATATTATCATATAGCGTGGTAGGTACTTGATTTTGCACAGTACCGATTTTAATAGAACATTCTCGAGTGGGCGACGGAGGGGCGAGAGCCTAGCTTCGTACTGCCGATCAGACTGTTCGTTTTCAGTATATTTCTCCGTTTCTGCGTCGCGCGTGAGCACCTTCCTCAAAGCGAGGAAATAAATATAGCTACAATGATTTATTAACATTCTTAAAATTTATTTCTGCAAGCAATTTATGCATAGTTCTTTATTTTAATTATCAATATAATTAATCATTTATATTTAATTTTGATGTTGAGTAAAACATAATCCAAATAAACCGTTATTTTTATTTTTAATCAACTGCAGCACCCCAAATATCTTATCCACAAGCCGCCACTGGTTATATTATTAGAGGGTTATCTCGGTGAAAACTATTAGCAAATAAGTCCAGCCTCACGATTGTGAGTTCACAGTTTCCAAGATTGCATTTCTCTTGTCTTGTCTTTTAATATATACTAGCTAGCTGTCCTTAACCATTCCCTGTGGGAGCAAATGTGGCGTGGTGTGGGAATTGCTATTTGTTGGTAAAATTATGACATAGTATTCGTTTTAATACCACATAAAAGTCATAAATATCACTATGATTAATCAATTTATAATAATTCAATAATATTTACCTTGACCACTCTACACGCTAGCTTATTAGATAAGCATTTTAGATCTATACTGGGTAAAAAATGATTAAAAATTTGTAATTCGTCGACCGATAAATAACATTTTTAAAAAATCATGACTGAACGTTGTTCTGCTAAACTACAATACTACACATGCCTGCAGGTAGATCCGAGCACTTCGATGAACTCGCATATTACGCTATGTACCTACTGTATGTAGTTCAGTATTTTACGAAAACAGCTCTTCTCGATATGTTGAGAGAGAACTGATTTGACTCATTGCTCTACTGTCTTCTAACTACATCTCAACTGTTATGCTGAAAGTGCTGTTTTTCTGACACTAAATGGTGTTGATCTTATGGATGGACAATGGATATTTTTTATAAATAAAAAAAACACCACATACTATCATAGATAATATTCAGTAAAACGCGAATGACAGTTTATTTTTATAATTCTTTTTAAGTATTTTGGTGCTAAAGACGCGCTAGGCGCATAATCATTAGTTGGTCATTAGATATAATTAGCATAATATTTAAATGTGGTAATTAATTAGTAATTAACTGGTCAGCAGTGAATGTGTTCTTGTATAAAATGAATCCCGATTTTTTACTACTATAAAATTCTTTAAATAAAGCACACTTTACTTAACTACGTGTAAACGAAATTATTATGTACGACATAGAGCTTTATGTCGCCAATAAATATGATTACGGCATTATCGAAACTAGAGCTAACTCAAAACATGCATTCTTGTAGTTAGGCCCTTGTGATACAATAACACCGTATGTTTGTGTTATTAATTATTGTTGTAAAATGACAATGCGTTAATTAATTTTGACGTAATGTTCAATCGAATATCTTCATTTAATGCAAACAAGTTACCGCATTGCATTCGAAGATAATCAATAACTAGCACTACCATCATAAATTTGTATTGAGTGCCCCGGCCTAACTATTATATAGTCGGCCTTGATGAAATCCCAATACGCGGAAGCATTGCGTATAAAAGCATATCCGCTATACTAAACGAAGCAATAAATTGCCGTTTTTCTTCCGCTGCTATCAAACCTTCGCGTGATACACATGCAGGCACACCCTAATCCTTGGTTCATTTGCCCACTACACCATGTATATACGTACACAATACTTAATATAGACAATGAGCTGGAAAGCATATCCAAGGACAACAGTCTAAATACGTATTATAATTAATTCAACAACTAAATCAACACTCTAATTCTTAATTACTATCTAAATACGTATTAATTAATTCTACAAGTAAACCAACACTCTAATAGACGATTTTTTTTCCACTTATGAATGCAAAATATGAGACACAGTTTTATTTTTTCAAATTTGGAATATCTGCGCAGTTAACCTATACACGTTCTTTCGTAGTAAAAATGAATAAATTATATAAAATATACATAATGTATTTATTTATTTATTTATTACAACGTTTTTATTAGGTCGTATTCATATTTGTCCGGTGGTTGTTTGTTCGGTACAAATCTTGCAATCGATTTTAAATTAACTTCCCGACTAGCTAGACATTTGAAATTTACAGAATATATCAGAACACGATGCCAATGCGTTTTTTTAAATACTTTTAGCCATCTTTAAGTAGAATTAAATCCATTTTCAGTTAATTCTGTTTTGTATGAAAAGTTATTTCGGGAGAAATCCGTAATCCAATCCACTATTATTGGTTGCTAGGGGTCTGGGGTCCTAGCAACTAAATTATTAATATATACGTGCGTAACTATGGAAATCAATATGAAATGTCAAAATGACATTTCAGTATTATTTCTATCAAGTACATTTTTTTTGATCGTTTAAGCTAGTCAAGTCAAGTTTATATTATTCAACAGAAAAATTTAAAAACGTTGTATATAAAAAGTTCTCTTTATCTTGTAATTATTTGTTTATTAAGGAAACGAACAGTTACATTTAAATACAAAAATATGTTTTAAAAAATATAATGAAATTATATTGCAACCAACAAAGTTTCCATGTATAAACTATTATAATATAGTTAAGCATAACAAGAATAAAATGTGAGAAAGTAAGAAGAGCATAAATATAACGAAATTACATATGAAAAATGAGGAATAATAATTATAGACAAAAAAGTTATATTATATAATATATACATACATTTTAAGTTTGGTTAATATCCATTATACAACATTTTGGAGATAGCGCGTTTAAGGGGGGACATGCTCGTCGAAGGTCAAAATTGAGTTTTTATTGTATATTCAAACCATGATCCTGGACACTCCTTAAACGTTGTAGATGATCTATGTATATACTTTTGAAGCCTTATTATCCTTTATAGTTATTTTAAACATTTGATGACTGCATGAAGTATTTTTGTTACATAAAATAGTATTCTTTTAAACCTCTCGCTCTAATGTTTTAGAATATAGTGATATTTCGGTACATAACTGTGCAGTGGTGTTAAGATTTTTTACATTTATTAATTTTTAAACGCATTTATAAAACCATTAGCATAATTTATTACGAGATAATTTTTGTAAAATATTCACGATAAAAAAATATATTGATAATCTCTGTGATCCCAAATTTGACAAGAATTAGGCATTTTATTATTCAAAAAATCGGCAAGATTAACACATTTCAAGATGATTCTAAAGATATTTATTATAAGCTATGTCTTTGACCATTCAAGTGTGATAAACATCTTATGAATAATGATTGCTTTATAATAATTATTGACCTAAGAATAAGGTAGTGTTTTTTTGAAATACGCCATTTCTTTTGTCATTCCCCAGTGGTTAAGCTACAACATACGGCCGTAGCCATAAATTGACAAACTATAATTGAAGTAAAGAGTAAAATGATATTGACGCGCGTGTTTGAACATGTACCGTTTAAAAAAAAATAAAAAAAAATTCGGTTAGGTACATGTTCAAACACGCGCGTTAACATAATTTTACTCCCTACTTTGATTATAGTTTGTCATTTTATGGCTACGGCCGTATGTTGTAGCTTAACTACTAGGGAATGACAAAAGAAATGGCGTATTTCAAAAAAACACTACCTTATTCTTAGGTCAATAATTATTATAAAGCAATCATTATTCATAAGATTTTTATCACACTTGAATGGTCAAAGACATAGCTTATAATAAATATCTTTAGAATCATCTTCAAATGTGTTAATCTTGCCGATTTTTTGAATAATAAAATGCCTAATTCTTGTCAAATTTGGGATCACAGAGATTATCAAAATAATTTTTTATCGTGAATATTTTACAAAAATTATCTCGTAATAAATTATACTAATGGTTTTATAAATGCGTTTAAAAATTAATAAATGTAAAAAATCTTAACACCACTGCACAGTTCTGTACCGAAATATGACTATATTCTAAAACATTAGAGCGAGAGGTTTAAAAGAATACTATTTTATGTAACAAAAATACTTCATGCAGTCATAAAATGTTTAAAATAACTATAAAGGATAGTAAGGCTTCAAAATTATATAAATAGATTATCTACAACGTTTAAGGAGTGTCCAGGATCATGGTTTGAAAATACAATAAAAACTCTATTTTGACCTTCGACGAGCATGTCCCCCCTTAAACGAAACAGATATTTTATTGAAAGGATCAACAATTATAGTATCGTCTTATTGCTGCATTCTACTCAGTTATATTAAATTTTAATTTTATCTGGTTCAATTTCATCATCGTTTTCTCTTGTGCAGTGTTCAATTAGATAGAATTGCGTAAGCCAGTCGCCATCAACTACGATTTTGAAGTTGGATTTGGTTTACTACTTTATGACTAGCAAGCCATAAAATTCATGAAATACAAAGCGCGCCGAGTGTCCTCAAATATTTCCAATATTGAATGCGCGTTTCGTTCACGTGACGTTGATGATATATACGTAACTATTTGAAACAACATATTTTATAAAACGTATTTAAGTTTATCTCATATTTCTCCACACTCTAGACCAACAGCCTCACCCAGAAGGCAAAATAAAGATTGAACGGGATTATGAGAATGTATGGGGCTTGAAATATCCAAATCTCGTGAACAGAATAACACTATGACCTCAAAATAGTTGATCTTGACGAAGGAATTAAAAATAAATTCTATGCCTTTTTATGAATTAAAAGCCTTTGCGTCTTGGATAATGATAATACCATAAAATTATACTTTATAATACATATATTAAATTTGATATATTATTTTATACCTATGTTTAATGTATTCAATACAATATTTTCTTCATATTTTTCATGTCATGTTTTGAACGTCTGAAACTTATAATTTGCAATCTTCGTTTCGTGTGAATAAATAAACTTGATATCAATACTATCGACCGAGGGTACTTGATAGAATTTGAATTTGAATTCTAATGCAATGTATTTCCATTTTGGTGAGTGCACATAGTGCCTGAAGATGCCGAAAGGCGAAACCTGGGTCGCAAAAAACTACTTAAATGGAATTTAGTTATAAAACTTAAATCCATTAGAATTTAATTAAATTTGATTCGAATATTTAAGCTATCTACTTGCTGATATTACTTAATTGATTCTGTGGGACGAATTAAATTGCTGGTGTGGTCAAACACAC
This sequence comes from Rhyacophila brunnea, assembly GCF_057557595.1. Lineage (NCBI taxonomy): Eukaryota > Metazoa > Arthropoda > Insecta > Trichoptera > Rhyacophilidae > Rhyacophila > Rhyacophila brunnea. Next base: position 1,039,579 of record NW_028232882.1, on the reverse strand, counting down.
ATTGAAAAAAACTTATAAATTCCTCCAGACGTGAAATGCCACCCCACATGGCTTTATATGGCTATCTTCTACTACTACTATATTATGTGTTTATTCATATAGTATTTCCTTTGACAATATAATTATGACGACTTGGAAATATCCATGAATACGATTATCAGGTACGGTTGTCAAAATTCCCCTTGACAGAGAAGGAGTTTCCCTGTTAAACACAAAGGGAAAACCCCGAATGACATAGGTATATATATATGAGAAAATTCTACCCCTGCAGTGTAGCTACTATAGTATATGATTGTGTACAACTTAGATACGGGTAGGGAATTCCATTATGTGTCATTCTAACCTTTATTAAATTTTATATAATATAATAATATAATGTATTTAGTTAGCCTATGTACGATATTTAGAAGTTTGCACATTTAATATTCTGTAATGAAAATTTATTTAAATTCATTTAAATCATATGAATATGATACACGATGCAATTGCCACGAATGGTGAGAAATGATTTATTATTATTATTAATGAAATTACAACCTGAGCAATTAGCGTCAGATTTTATAAAATTGATTGTCTATAATCGTAATTAATATTTGTATGAAAATAATTAACACTTTTACTTCTGGTAGTTTATAAAACAAAAATAGTATTTAAAATAAAATGGATATTCTGAAACTGGCCTGCTTTATTTGACGTTACAATAATATATATTGAAGAAATATTACAACACATTGGATCACTGCCTTAGTGTGTACCTACCAGTGACGAAGGGTGGAGGTAGGCTGTTAATATCAGCCACAAATAGTGCACATTAATCATTGTCAGTCATACGTATTTGTTTTCATTGAAATAAGACTACAAATTACAGACGGTGTTGGTTATTTTTTTAAATTCAATTAAACCCTGCGACCCAAACCATAATAAATAACAGTCAAAACATACTCTTATATAAAATATCGAAATTTATGCAAATAAATCACGAATAATTTTGTATATTTTATAGATAGAATAATATTTTTATCTATTATAGTTTGGTTTATACAGGGTTTAATGAAAAAATTAACTAACAATATGTGTGATATGTATTCTTAATCCAACGAAAACAAATACGTATGAATGAAAAAGTGTGCACAATTTTATCGTATCGCCTAAAGTATACCAAAAACTATTATGGTTTGGCTAAGGCAACGTTTAATTATTTTTTTAAACTAACCAACACCGTCTGTAAATTGCAGTCTTAGTTCAATTAAAAAAGAAATATGTACGACTAACAAAGTTTAATGTGCACTATTTGTGCGGATCTTAACAGCCTACCTCCACCCTTCGCTACTGGTACCTACCTATTGTTATTCTTTTTCTTTGTTATAATCATTTACCACCATCCCAAGTACATATACATAAAGCAGAAAGTTGCCGAATGTTAAAACCCAAATCATTTAAACAGATTTGTATAGAGAAGTACAATGCTTTAATGAAAATACTTTCAGTGTTATTAGTGGGAGCAGACATAATTTTATTCTTTCATGGTGAAGAATTAATACAAATTAACAACAGATCATTAAAATAATATTATTATCAGTAACCTACCAAGTAAACGGTAATTGCCCACATGTCTCACGTATAATAAGTACTCCTTCAAAGTTCTTTTCGGAGCTTATCAAGACTCTGATTGTGGATTAAGTTGAGAAACGTCTAGCACGCAGATACTTTGCAAAGAGATGTCCTTATCCGAATGGGAATGTCTGGTACTTTTAGTTTTATTCCGTCAGAATCAAATATCGCCTGTTAACTGCATGCAATCTCAAAATATTTGGGCTTGGCTTGAGCACGTGCTATAAATGTCACAAGAATCACACGGTGGAGTTACAAGATTTCACTTGGCCAAGGAATACATAAGAAAACTGACGATGGACCGGGATTTTAGGTGCCATGTGGTGTCCATATGCTGTGTTTGATATATTTTAATCTGCAGACATCCAAGACCTTTTTGTAACCAATTTAAACAAGACTAGAAGAGTACCTACGCTTTTAATTTCTGCATTGGTTTAGTAAAAAGAATCAACATAATAAACGGTGACAATTTGAAAATGATGCATGCCTTTTAGGTCTAGCTGTTATAAACTAGAATAAGTATATTAAGTTCAAACATTAGCCTTCAGCATCTTATGCCCAGAATTTTAGATCATATATGATACACCTTCCATGTGAAAACTACAGTGTGGTTATAAATCACAGTTTGGAGAAAACAGTTCTGACTTTCCAATGAATAATTGACAAAACATTCATCAGAATCACCCCAACCTTGTTCTACAAAGACTTTTAAACGGGTTTCACAGACCATGGCCATATTCAAATCAACAATAGACGAATTATTTTCAATAAGGCGTCTTTTTCAGGCGGCAGATTAAATTAGTTTGCATGCCAAAGTCATTGAAGAAACCTTCATATTAGGCATCTAGAAAAAAACGCTTTCCATCAAGAATTCTGATTTGACAGATACAACACTGCGCTGCGGACCCGGCATGAGCATTGGACCGCATCCAACAAGGGCATACAAACATATTCGTTCTTTCGCAATACTACCTATTATTTAGTGACGCGTTGAGATAACCAGACCATTAAACTTTCCCGTTCTTAACTGGTCACGGTGGTCAATCGTCAATTTCCGTCAACTAGGCCTAATAGAGGCATACACATAGCAATGTTATAGTTGTCATCAATATTATCTTACACGAAATTGTTCTGAATCACGTAAATAAAGAAAATTATATCGATGTTATGTTTAACTTGAAAACAATCGATAACCAGTAAACAGTGCATAAAAACGTGCGGCAAGCGATTAGTTAGTTCAATTCGTTGCGAAAATGCATTGAGATTTAACATTTCGTTGCTTTTTGTGTATCAATAATCGCTGTCATTCTTTTTAATGCTAATTTTTCGAAACATCCATCGAAATGTTAAAACATCTGCTGTAGAAAAGTGGGAGTTGGAAGGGAAGGGGGCAATTAGGATGTTTAAAAACTTTGACCCGACAATATAATATATATCTATATATATATATACCATGTCCGATCATAATTAGATTATTATATGGGCCTCCTTAGGGTGGAGGTTTGTATTAACAGATTTTTGTTTTTTACGAGAAATGGATGTTAGCCACTTGCCCAACCTGTTAGGTCCATACTCTGACTCAGATACAAATTGAAAAACAATATGTGTATTTGCCAGATGTAGGATTAAAAACTGGTCGATGTTATAGGCCGACGCTTAAGCCGCTCGGCCATCGTGGGCGTTACGCTATTTTATTCAGCACTACACTATTAAATTACATAATATCTAAATTTCAGTTGGACCGATCGGCTATTATATACAACCCAGTTTTTACAACGAGAATTCATTGTGCTTTTAAGAATACAAATAAATAAAACTAGGGACCATGCACATTTCTTATAATGATTCAAATACAGCTTTGAAGTGCTTATCTCGTTGGTTATACACCGGAAAAGATTTGGTAACGTAACAGCTCGTGGAATAAAAACATGTCTACGTTTATATCCAGAGCATGAACCTAATATGTTGAGCATGTTGCTAATAAGCATAAATCTTTCAAAACTTGTATGATATATACCTACATCTTCGGTAATCAGCCAAAATCAAGGCTTACTTGTACAGCTAATGATGATGACAATATGTTTTATTTAATAATTGACCGTTGAATGTTGTTGTGCAGAAATAAGCCAGTTCACACAACACAGACAAATGTGTTAATAATAATTATTTAAAACTACAAATCATAATTATATGAGACGATGACTTTCAAACCATACATATACACTAAACATTTTTTGACACATCGAAAAAAATGAATTAAGACGTATTCAGGGAAATAACAAGGAAAGTAAGTTACCTTCTGGGAGGGTTTATAAGAAATTTTCAAGTATGGATAAATAATATGTTATTTTCAATACTACGCATGTATCATAAAAGTTTGACACGTAAACAAAACACTCATTCAATATCGGTAATATTTGAGAGCACAGCGGGCATTGTATTTATAGCGTTTTATGGTATGTCCAATACTGGCTTCAAAGCATTGGTCTATATTCTATAACGAATGGTTTTCGCTTTTATATTGTTATATTTGTTCTGTGGGCATATTTATTACGTTTATGAGAATAGTTTTATTATATGAAATGTTAATGTCACATTTTTTTGCAAGAAATGTATAGGTATATTATGGAAGATATCTAAATGGATTTAATTATTTTTGATTGTAGTGTAAAAACTACATTTTGAGACTCATAACTGGCTTTATTTTGGTTTTGAAACCAAGCTGACTAAATTTCACTGTTTTAATAACTGAAGCATTAAAGTGCACATCTGCACATACCTAATCCAATTTAGTACCCGTGGTTGATTGCCATATGGATTTAGCTATATTATGCTGAAACTCAAAGCTATTGTGATTAGGATGTTTTGTAGTGACAAAATTTGACATATAGGTATAGAGCTACATTAATATCTAAAAACAAAATGGCGTTTAGGTAGATTGTAAAAAACAAATGCATGTTCATATTTTAAAATCAATACCCACTATACACTTATGTCAATAATCGAGTTAGTAAGACAAAATAGAATATTTAAGATATTTGTCGGTGATGTTTTATAACTGTTCATGTACTTGCTATTAAACTTATATACTTATAAGATTTGTAAACTATTTATGTAGAATACTGATTTTTCTTTTGTTTATGACCATAACGATTGTGAAACAATTGTTATTTTTTTAAATGCACCTGCAGTTTTACAACGTAATCATTATAAAGTGACTTGTGTTTTATGCTTCAATTGTTATATCTGTAAGAATACGCAATGAATAAATGAATGATTATCATGGTCTGTCGACTGTCTCACAAGATGACTATATTTAAAATAGCTCTCGTCATGTTTTGTGGGAAAATTATTCGGTTCATTCAGCAATCATTAAATTCCTAACTGGCCAATTCAGTATCTGGAGTCATGCGTATTCACCCGGAATGGTTCATCATAACTGGACGTAAAGGGCCGCTTTAAAATAGTGGACATTTTAATTTAAAAAGTAAGTACATAAAATATATTATATGATTTTAAATTACCTACCAACGATACGGTATAAAACAGTGAAAGCAACATTTTTGTCGCTAAGAGATATTTTCATCATTAAATATGGATTGTCTCAAATCCCAATTCAAATCAGAGGAAAATTGCGTAACGGTCGACTTTTTTGTGTGTCGACTGTCTACCTTGAGAGTGCATAACGAAAATTTTACTTGTTTTAGGTATAATGAGAATAGAATAAAAGAATGTGTGATGGTCCCAATAACAGGCGGACACGAAAAGCATAATTATACAGAATATATTTGACTGCTATTGAAAATGCTTAAAAAAGAAAAACATGTAAGTGGTAATCATAAGAAAAATAGAAAAAAGTATATATGTAGAGAAGACAAGCAATATAAGAAATGAAAAAGAAGTCGTCCAGATACGATTAGTCGTAAGTTTTTAAGCAACTTAATTTGAAAGAGGCAAGAGAACAAAACAGATCCACTCGATTACTGATCACTGTGAAGAATCGTGATTCTGCAGAATCGTTCCATAGGACAATACTAACTTAGATTGATTTTATATGTATGAATGTATAGAAGTGAAAAGATTTAAGGACAAATATTGACTTGGGTACATTAAACATAATGTTGGACAGTAATTGTGGGAAATCTGAGTGATTATTTATTATTTTAAGATAAAAATAAGGTTGGAATTAGTACGCCATGCTTCTAAAGATTGGATTTTAATGAAAAGAATAATTAAGTAAGTTAATATGAAGATTTTCATTAGATTGCAAGAATGAATAGGATAGACTGATATTAGATTTTTGGGTTTCCAGCGTGTGTACTTTTTTCTTCTTTCCTCGACGCGGAAGCCATTATCAATGTCGAAACGTCGAGGAAAGAAGGAAGAAGTACACACGGTGGAAACCCAAAAATCTATTACGTTAAAAAAACAACCGTGAAAATCTTATATAAGATAGACTCAATCTAATTTATTAAATATTGGGCACATGTGCCTTCAAATAGCTTCGCTACTTACTAATACAAGTTAGACTTTATTGACAGTAATAATAGTAAATCTTAGTGTATATTTTAGTAGATTTTTTTTAAAACGGAGGCTCCTTTAGTAACATCAGAATCAATATTTCTTCGCTCAGTGCTAACCTCAACGACGTTCAGTAATAATGATTAAAAAAACATATAGTAACTTGACAAAAATAATCCACTATTTATAAGACAGCTGTAATAAAACTGAGTATTATTTTACTTTTCAAATAAACCCAGTTTTAAAAAAAGATTAGTTCCATGATTCATTTATTCACAACGTTTTTCTTAGCTCGTATTCTTATTTGTCCGGTGGTTCTTTGTCCAGTACAAATCTTGCAATCGATTTTTAACTGACTTCCCAACTAGCTAGACATTTGAAGCTTTTAGAATATATCAGAACACGATGCCAATGCATTATTTTAATACTTTTCGCCATCTTTAAATAGAATTGATTTCATTTTTAGTTAATTCTGTTTTGTATGAAAAGTTATTTCGACACCATTATTGGTTGCTAGGAGGGGTCTGGTATCCTAGCAACTAAATTATTAATATATACGTGAGTTACTATGGAAATCAATATGACATGTCAAAATGACATTTCAGTATTATGTCTATCAAGTACAAATTTTTTTGATCGTTTATGCTAGTCAAGTCAAGTTTATATGATTCAACAGAAAATTTAAAAACGTTGTATATAAAAAGTTATTTTTATCTTGTAATTATTTCTATTTAGTTCTACCTCGGGAATATACACGAAAATCGAACATTTTGTAGAATACCATTATTATATCGATGTTTTAATAAAATATCTTAATAGATGGTCGATAGTAAAAAATCATCAAATAGTTAATTACTATTCATATTATCCAACGGAGAAATGTTAATACAATATATTTAGAATTAAATTTGTCCAAGAGTGTGGCCTTTGCTAACAACCCCATTAATCAAAACATAACCGTTATAAACCAAAAAGAAAACGCCTCATAAAGAAAGTTTCTTGAAAGCGACTAAGGCTTGCATTGGTTTGTAGTGCCCTTAATGATTATGGACAACTGAGAATATATACTTAATGGAAAATATTTTTTAAGTCTAATATAGGTAAGTATATAAGACTTCTGCATTTCTATAACAATAGTTGATATATTTTTATAGATGTTAGAAAAATATTATAGCTATATGTGATTGCATGAAGTATTTTTTTACATAATTATAATACAATAATGTGTTTTTTTTAATCCGTTATTTAGTTCATTTAAACCAGTCTTTCTCAAAGTGGGCGATAATGCCCCCTTGTGGGCGTTGGAGGCTTTCAAGGGGGCAGTATAAGGCTCAAAGAAAATTAGGGGGCGTTAAGGAAATCTAGAAGGGCGACGGCAGACAAATTTTATCTATAAAAATCCGACGGAATCTAGACACCACTTGAGATGCGATTTCCTACTTGAATGCTCGGAGTCTCGTATAGATGGTTAAATTAGAGAGACTTGTGGCTGTTTTTAAGTGAATTCGAGCCTGATATTAACAAACTCGCCGAAATGCATCAGATTCATCCTTCACATTAGATAAGTTTTAAATTCAGTCTTCTTTTAATGATAATAAAAATACTTCTAAATATGATTAAGTATGAGTTTTATTTCCTCTCTTTGAAATATTCTTTGATCTCAGAAATAGGATATGGATAACACCCTATCTATCATATCCATTTAATTATGCATGTTTAAAAATTATATTTGCAATAGCTGTTTTTAAGATACGCAACAGATTGTTATGTAAAAAGATAAGTTTAAAATTATGGGGGGCATTACATTGTTTTTAAATCTCAAAGTGGGCGGTGGTCGAAATAAGTTTGAGAACCTATGGTTTAAACAGGTGACAATGCAGTCACCGCGTATGGTTTCAATGGGGCCCTATCGTTCGCTTCATGTTTGACATAAATGTTCTGATAAAAAATGCGTTAAATAAAATCAACCAATAGTTACAAAAATAATAAGCTTAATATGAACAAGACCAGCATAATACAGATAATTTAAATTTATTTTAATGATGTAGATGTAAATTTATTGTAGGTAGTGACATTTTCTTGCACATCAAAGTAAGATTGCTAACAGTGACATGGAACTTGGTAAAGGTAAATTCATTAATATTTTACCGCAAATAAAAAAAATGTGTTTATGTACAATAAAAATTCAATTGTATACAATGATTACCTAGTACACCGAGTGCTGAGATCGATTCCGTATACATAATTAGAGAAACGTACTTTCTTTTGCGATTCGTCTACTTGAGAAGAGATTATACACGAAAAGTCGTGGTGCTAGACCGGACGTTTGTAGCTTCAACTTATCCCTCCTTAACTTGGTACTTGATGGACACCGGGCACAATTAGCACAGTTGATATTATTAATTATGAAATGTATGTTTGCCATTTTTAGTTAGGTAATTAACGCTAACTATGGTTGAGCGGCTTAAGCGTCGGCTTATAATATCGTGGGTCTCAGGTCCGAATCAAGAGTCTGGCAAATACACATTTTCAATTTATTTTTGGAGTCATAGTATGGACCTAATAGGTTGAGCAAATGGTTAATATCCATTTCTCGTTAAAAAAAAAACACACTGTGGAGGTCCATATTATTATCTTCCCATGATCGAACATGGTGAAGTAAGTAAGTAAGTTATAATGTTTTTATTTTTTATCTATGTGAAGCCCTATCAAGGTGCATGCAGCTTCGTTTCGGGACAAAGAAGTGTGGCACTAAAATCTTTTCATTTTGACACGGTTATAGCGTCATGGAAGGAGGCTGTATACAAATCGTGGCTGCATATACATGGTGGGTGGGGATGGGGTAACTCAAATCATTGGTGCTGTGAGGAGTTTCTCCGAATGGCTAAATATGCAACCTGGTCAAAAATGAAGATGGAGTGTGGCGCACTGATGCATACTACACAATCACAAAATCTACGACAAATCTCGTAAGTATGAAATATGGATATCCATAATACTAAAAAACCTCGAAAACCAATATGGATTGTTGTGTCCAGTCGTAAGATCGAGCCCACGATCCATGGCTTCATAGATAGCTGCTCTACCAACTTGCCAATCGTAGGTGATCATGAGTATACTTAAATATTGGTCAGTTGTATATATTATGTTGATATGTATTTGACCGAGGCCGGGGCACCAAACTGTGGATTATATCATAGTGTTGCTTGTTCATCGTAATCAATCATAGTGTCAGCATTTTTGCTTATTCTCCGAATGTAGTATGGTAAACTTCTTGTAAAAAAAATATGGTTGTAAAATGGTAAGAAGTATAGGTATTAATTAATTTGAACGAAGTATTCAATCGAAAATCGTCATGTACTGCGGACAGGTTACCACATTGCATTCTAAGATAATCAATACATAATTAGCGTTAACATCGTAAATCGCAATTCAGTGCCCCGGCCCGACTATGGTCGGCCTTGGTGTTTGTCAATGTCAAAAGACAAAAATCTGACTGGTAGTGTTTATTTGTGTTACATTTTTGTAGATGTCAGTATATTATTGATCAAATATCTATTTTTAATGTATCAAATTATTCGACCGCAATAATAAATTCCCAGCTACTCATATACCGGTAAACAACTGTTTACCTGTGTCAGCAAATTTATTGGCGATATTAAATACGGTATCGCAATGGAAAATTAGTCTAATATCCATTCCAATAGTATTATATTATATTATGACTGTAATAATAAATAAAATTCACAGCTACTCGTATTTAAACCGCTGACTCGTTCAATATAATTATGTACTGGAATATAATGTTTAGGTATTACTTTCGACTGTATAAATTACGAATACTGATTTATCAAAATGTCACTCGAATATACGTTTCCAGTCTGTTACCATCGCAGTCTCTATATCGCTTCGCCCAACATCTGATTGTACCGAGATGCGGACCTCGGATCCATACCTATCATAAGTTTAGTATTATAACATACTATTGTACCAACCAATACGCCTAATAAAATTCGCTCCTGCATACATCTTCGACTTCTTCATCATCATCCTCAACACCATAACCTACGACACATCGACGACTCCCAAAGTGGTAACCCACACATCGACACCACACATTGAACTCGATGGTTTTACTAAAATTGTTGTCTGTCATAACATAACATAATGTTTTTGTTTTTTATATGTCGCTGAAACTATAAATTCAGAACCCACCCGTTAATAATTATTAAAATGTAAACAACATTGTGTACCTATTACAGTCCGGCTACATTGATGAAGCTAAAAGACTAAGGCTGCGCGCACACGGCAAAGCGAAGTTTCGGATTCATCCGCCAAACGACGTTTGCGTTTTATTTGCGTTTTATTTGCGAGCCGATTGCGTTTTAAATGCGTGTCAAATGCGTCAATATTTCGACAATGCTGTCCAAGAGAAAACACGGTTTTCAAGGGGATTCATAAACGCCTTTTTTTGAAACTGCACCCTGTTGCGAGAGTATTTATCTTTCATTACAGTGGCGTACAAGGGTAAATAAATCAATATAAAATCAGTACGTAATATTGCATTATACCTACATTTATTTTCCCACTATTGCTTCTTTTGGAGCTGGACTGTTTTATATCGAAAGCGTTTTGAAAATTACCTATTGTTGAGCCTATTATATACCATCATCATCAATACTATCGACCGAGGGTACTTGATGGAATTTGAATTTAAATTCTAATTGATTTAAGTTTTGTACTATTATTATTTATTAATACAATAAAAAAAGATTATAAGTTAATACACGAAGAAAGGGTAAAAACCTTATTACCTAGATACCTACTAAGTAAATGATGAAGTATAAAAACATAATATTTTGAATAATTTGAATATTTGCAGTGTTTCTAAAAAAACCCGTTGTAAATACGATTAATACATTCGGTAGGTAAGCGTATTAAAATGTCATTTCTCGTAAACAATAGTTTTCTCGTTGTGCAATATGTTGGGAGTTTAATAATATTAACTAATGAGAGATGTCACCAACTGTAACTACTCACTAAATAAAAAAAAAACGAATAAACAATGTTAAGGTATAGTTCGTAATATGCAAATTTAAATAATTTTTGATGAATATCTATATACCTATACCGAAAATATTTATATAAGTACCTATAGATACGTATTGAATTACCCACCTACCTATTCATATTATATGAAATACATATTTAAAATAACACCATTCTTTTGGGAAGAATACAAGTAGGTATGCATTTGGTTATATTCGATATTAAATAAGTATGTATCTTTAATAGAATCATGCCTCCTTTTTAGTAGTAGAATCTTTATGTAGGTATCGAATCTATAAAATATTTTTATTAAATTTAATCTGTTTTTAAGCGTGAAGGCTCGCCATAACTATAAGGTAAACTAAACCATTATTATTTATTTTGTAGTAAGTATGTACTTCTTTAATTATTTTTTTTATTAGTTGACACTTTTATCTTCTATAGATACACTAAAATGGAAACGGGTGCCAATAATAACATATTGAAGTGAGAATAATGAATACCTTCCTACTACTATCGATAGGTATGTTCCTGTGTACTTGTGTAGGTACATGTATATTTATATTAATTATTGTTTTCGTGTTATAATATATTATTTGCGATTAATTGATAACAAAATTTAGATAATTTATCTATTCACCCGCTACAGTAAAATCTATAAAATATTTTAATTAAATTATATCTGTTGCTCTACATTGCATGAACGCCACTGAAGCAATGGAGTAATTAATTATGTCATACAATACGTGCCATGAATATACTACCTACCACATGTTCTTTTAAATCTTCCCATTTAGGCCAGGACCGAACTTTTGAAAGCTGAAATTTATGGGGGCGCGTATTAAGAAATATTACTGATTAACCACATAATTATGTTCAGAAAGGCCTAATAAATTTTATTTACCAATGACAAACTCATGACCGGATGAGTGGGTATTTTTCATTAAAAACTTGGGTATAATGTAAAGGTTTAAGCCTACGCAATCTGCACCTAGCACATTGTCATATATAATAATATGAAGAATGTTAAATCTCAGTCGGTTCCATGACAAAACAGGATAGTGACACAACAGAACATGACAAAACAGAACACCTGGAGAAAACCTGGCTGTTCTGTTTTATCATGTTCTGTATTGTTATTGTTGTCGAAGTCATGATGAATTGTTTGCAACCAGAAAGATTCACTTGAATGATTAATGCTTATTTGGACTATGTCTGCATTTGCGTATAGCTAACAAAAATCCGCATGAAAGTCATTAAAAATAATTTCTACACTATGAAAATATCATCAAATTAAAAAACGCTTTCGATATAATATAACAGAATTCTATTCCAAATCAAGCAATAGTGGAAAAAATAAATATAGGTAAAATGGTAAAAAAGAAATACTTAATTTATGTAGGTAATGTTTACATATTATATTTTTATATTTTATTTATCTTAGTTCGCCACTGGCGACAAAAAAAAGGTTTTTTTTAATTCTTCGGATAGTGCAATAAATAAATTCTTACATAATAACACTAACGGTGAAAACAAAAAGTACTAATATCCATAATAACTATAAGTTGGCGAACACAATAAGGCACATATTGTATGACATAATTTATTACTTTAGTCCGAAAAAATTAAAAAAATCTTCCTTCTTTCTTAATTAGTGTCATCAAGAATTTCACAGTGGCGTTAATGCAATGGGGAAAACAGATATAATTTAATTAAAATATTTTATAGGTTTTTTGTATATAATTTGTTAGAACAATGTAATATATTATTATACCTATTGTATCTTTTATTAAATAAACATTTAAAACATATTATTCATAAACATTTGAAATATCTCCCCTTAAAATCTGTTCATATTTCCAATAGAATATTATTGCTTAGAATTCAATAGCTACATATTAAAAAGATAGCTATTGTAATGAGACTATGTCAGGTAATTTTGTGTTAGTGTACCTACTAATATTTCAATCTATTTTTTATGAAAGGTGTTTTGAATTCATAACTACCAACTTTTTTTGAATATGTAATTGAATAATATGGTACTGTAGCGGCTAAATAGATAAATTATCAAAATTTTATTGTCAATTAATCGCAACTAATATATTATAACAAAAAAACAATAATTAATATAAATATACTTGTACCGATACAAGTACACAAGCACATACCTATCAATAGTAGTAGGTGGGTATTCATTATTCTCACTTCAATATATTATTATTAGTACCCGTTTCCATTTTAGTGTATCTATAGAAGATGACAGTGTCAACTAATAAAAAAATTAATTAAATAAGTACATACTACAAAATAAATAATAATAGTTTAGTTTACCGTATAGATATGGCGAGCCTTTCTTCTCGTGAAATACTTCTTCTCATAGCTGTGCTGTGTCACAACTTTTTATTATATTTTGTAAAACTGCTTACCTACCGAATGTATTAATAGTATTTACAACAGGTTTTTAGAATACTGCAAATATTCAAATTATTCAAAATATTATGTTTTTGTACTTAATCCTTTACTTAGTAGGTATCTAGGTAATAAGGTTTTTACCCTTTCTTCGTGTATTAACTTATAATCTTTTTTTATTGTATTAATAAATAATAATAGTACAAAACTTAAATCAATTAGAATTTAAATTCAAACTCCATCAAGTACCCTCGGTCGATAGTATTGATGATGATGGTATATAATAGGCTCAACAATAGGTAATTTTCAAAACGCTTTCGATATAAAACAGTCCAGCTCCAAAAGAAGCAATAGTGGGAAAATAAATGTAGGTATAATGCAATATTACGTACTGATTTTATATTGATTTATTTACCCTTGTACGCCACTGTAATGAAAGATAAATACTCTCGCAGCAGGGTGCAGTTTCAAAAAAAGGCGTTTATGAATCCCCTTGAAAACCGTGTTTTCTCTTGGACAGCATTGTCGAAATATTGACGCATTTGACACGCATTTAAAACGCAATCGGCTCGCAAATAAAACGCAAATAAAACGCAAACGTCGTTTGGCGGATGAATCCGAAACTTCGCTTTGCCGTGTGCGCGCAGCCTAAACTGGTTCAATAGTGTACCTAACCAATGAAGAGGTGTTATTCCATGTAAACAAGTAAAAACAGCTGATAGTAACCAAAATGGTTTAGAGTGTTTAGATTACAACTTAAAGGAGTCATGTGAACTGTTTATGCTATTTTTGGTATTCCACGACATTCTTAGAGTAGCATTATTGGTATTCATAGAAAATTCAATGTTATATAATATGTCGGCGCTATTAGAGATAAAATCTTATCATAACGGCATTCTTTAGTACATGTACCTACATGATTTTTTGTTATTATTGTTCATCTAAATATCCTAAAAATGGTGACTCGGTAACATTAGTGAAGGGTGGTGGTGGGCTGTTAAGATCCGCCATAAATAGTGCACATTAAACTTTGTTAGTCATACGTAATTGTTACAGACGATGTTGGTTATTTTTTTTAAATTAAATTTAACCCTGCCTAACCCAAACCATTATAGTTTTTGAATACTTTGGGCGATACGACAAAATTTTGCACACTTTTTGCATTCTTATTATTATTATTATTACACATATTTTTGGTTATTTTTTTTAATTCAATAAGCCCTGCCTAACCAAACTATAAACATATTATTCTATCTATAATATATCCAAAGTTATGTATGATTTAATTACATAAGTTTAGATATTTTATAGATAGACGAGTATTTTTTGACTATTATTTATTTTGGATTGGTTTTGCAAGGCTTAATTGAATTTTTAAAACTAACTAACACCGTCTGTAAATTTTAGTTTCATTGAAAACAAATACGTTCACTGACAAAGTGAACTGTGCACTATTGATGGCGGATCTTAACAGCCTACCTCCACCCTTCGCCACTGCTAGTTAATATCAATTTATGGACATACCTACCTACAATAATTGCAATAATCTGGCGTTTCATAGATAGATATAGCTGCAATATAAAAATGATGGATAATGACGTTATGACGGAAGTTTTACATTTCATTTTTATATTTGTCTCCACATATCGCTTTCAGGTTCTTACTTTCAAATATCGGAGGACCATTTTCAGACATGGTACTGATGTCCCAACATTCTAATCCATATGTGAGGACTGGCCTCAGCAGTATTTTTGTATATCTGATATTTTGTTGTGTTCAGCATAGCATTTTGAATTTCAGATGTTTACGGATTTCATGCACTCTTTGTCTGCTTATACCTATTTTTCGTCTGATTTATTTTTCCATATTATCATTGTTTGCGGTGACTATGGAACTCAGATTACTGAAATAGTTGATTTTCTCGAATGAGTCATTCGCAGTGACCTTTTCCACACTGTATTAAAAGCTTTAGAAAACATTGCGAGCTTTTACATGTCACTCATACCATATTAATAATATTCTTGAAAGGACTCTAACATCGATATTACTATTTACCCGCATATAAAATTCAAATACTATAAGTTTTAATCTTTAATTATTAAAATCTCTTAGTCAGACAAGATTGCTTATTTGTTGAGTTGAATTTAACAAGTTACATCATAAAATATGCATAGTTTTTACTTAAAAGGCTAACAATACTGTCAATCCAAAAGTGTACATACGAATATAAAGAAAATATAATAATAATATGACGATAATTGAGTGATTACCTTAATACCCTAATGCCTAATATAAATCCAAACCTAAAAAGCTTTGCAAAGTAACAGAGAAAATTTTGAAATATCAATTATCATTTCTTTGGTAGTTTATTTGATTTAATTAAATATGTTTTATTCAACGAATAATTCACAAGATTTAAGAATGTAACATCCTTTTCATTGAATATACATAATTTTGAAAACACTTCTAAGGAAATAGTTATATAACCAATAGAAAAAATCTTTTTTGAAAAAATACGACACCCAGCAAGAATCGAACCTGTGTCTCTCGGGATTCATGCCTACGCACATCGACCACAATGCTATAGGTATCCTATCTAATTGCGACAAATTTTAACTAATTATATAGTTGATTTAGTTTTGTCCAACATGTAATATTATGATATAGAATTCAATCAATTTTAATTTAGATGGATTTTATGTAGTGATCCTGATTCTGATCCTGAACTCGCCAAAGCATGCATGTCGCGTCAGGCCACGGACGAATTAACTCGCGGGTTCTTAAGAGTAAACGTCATAACATCTGTATAAACATTCTGTGTATATTTTCTAAACAATATTTATCATTTTAGTGTGAAAATATTCACGATAAACTCGATAAACATAATATTGTGATTGATGGTAAGTTTTCATAAATATTTATCATTCCGTTCTTATTTCATATTTTTAAAGGATTTATTTTATTCCGAAAATAGCGGACCCACAAGTGTCCACCTAGTAAAAATTGGCTGTTATTATCGTTATCTCAGCTTTTTTAAACAAAAAAAGAAATTTACATTCATAAATACAATATACGTCATAAACAACTCGAAAAACCTTGTTCTTTATTGTTAATTTATTTATTTTTTTAATTTAATGAAATCAACGTTTACTTTGATTGTTGATGGAAATAGGATAGGTAAGTAACCTAATCAAATTAGCAATACTCAATGAAATTTTACAGTTAAATAAATAATCCACATTAAATTCACCGTACCTACTTGTTTCTTTATTAGATTAAAAAAAACTTTACCGAGTAGGAGTAGCTGCACTATTAAATCAAAACCTTGTATTTTCGAAATCGTGTAAACTTAGATATTGATATCACATAAAAAACAAGGTTACCATTTTAATTTATCATACATAAAGTCCCAACCTGCAACATCATTTTATGTACATACCGTACAATTCCGATAATATGAAAGAGTAACGGAAAAGAAAGAAAAAAATATGTTATAATAAGACGTATGATGTATAATGATATGAGTCTATATAATAATAGAATAGACACTTAGATTCTGTAATGGATTGACATAGAGATGTCAACAATGTTTTAAATTAATGGTAATTGATATTACAATACCCAATTAAATCGTTCACTTAAAATTTGACGTGCTTACCTTTAAGAATTGACTGCCAATCACAAAGGATGTTCGGAATTAATCCCAAAAGATGTCACCACATTCACCAACTAACAATCTACGATAATTACCACTTTTTATCGAAGTCAGTTCTAAATATCCCCTACGATGGCATTTTTAATTTACTGTTCTGGGTATGATAGGTAACTATGATAGATACAGATAACATAATATCATAAACGTATATATACAAAAAGAATAAAAACGTACTATTTTTTTATATTTAATGAAACATGACTATTTTATATATCAAATAATTATTTAATATCAAAATTAGTTTTGTTTTGAAGTTATATTATTAATAATAGCTTGTTGAGACAATACCCTTAATATAAGAGTAATTGGTTTGCCTTTTTCATTCCCTAAGTATTTAGTTTTTCTTTTGTTTTTCAATAAGCAATCATCTTGAGACACAGATATTTTATTTAAGCCATACACTGAAATAAGTTCAGTGGCGTTCGCATAATCTCAAGTGGGAATTATATATTATATAAAATAAATAATAACGTTAAAACAACAAAAGTTAAATGCTGATTTAAGATCACAATAAAAATGACAATATTTTATTATTTAGAATGAATTATTAAATTAAATAAGTTCTATAATTTTCATTTGAATTTTTTTCAAATACTTGGCAACTATTTAAAAAAAACTATATTCCATAATTTAATCTATCAGAAAAGTTTAATTTAGAGAAGTTTACTATTTATAAAATTTATTATTCTCGTATGTACAAATTTTATTTTAAAAATGTTTAAATATTTATTGAATTATTATTTATGCTTTATTTAAAATAAATACTTTTATTAGTTTTGTTATATTTTATATAAATGTAAATTGACTTATACGTTGTATATATTACTTCTGTGTTGTTATTATTTCATTTCGCTTTGTTTAAATGTTTTATAACCAATATTTAATTAAAGATTTTTTTCAAATCAATATTATATTAACATCAACAAATATATTTTCCAAGGCAAGCTTAAATTTTTATATTATTTATTATGTAAATCTTAATTTTTACACAAATTCTTTCGTATTATACCATAAAAATATGTTTACTTTCTATTCTTTGTTGATTAATGTATTTCATATGGTGAGGTTTATATCAACAGACGGGCGTTGTATTCCATATTTAAAATTTGTAGGTACTACGTCACTATGTTTTTTTAATGTTACTTTGTTGTCAAACGTACTTGACCAATCAATACATGTCACTAAAAATATACCTAATATTTTTTATATTCAATTTTTATCAACAGTATTTTTAAAATAATGGTTTTTACTTTGCGTATGTGTGGTTAAAAATACAAATTACGTTAAATATTGAAACATTTTATCAAAAAGAAATATTCATTGTTTTATTTTACTCAACAGTTGTATTGTCATCAAAAAGTATTATTATATTTTTCTATACCGAATAAAATAACATGTGATTGAAATTTTATATAGCAATCAAAATAAATATTGGGTGTATTATTATCTACTATGTTTTATACTGAATGAAAACAGTGTGACAATGGTATTAAGTTAATGTATACAAGGGCAGCTAATGCACCATGAAATCGCAAAAATTCGACCTGACTGTATTACTGAAAAATATATGCCAGTAGTGAAAATGAAACTCGTAGGCTCAACATTTCCTAATGAGTCATCTGCCTTTGACATACTTTCGATTGAATACCGTATCTTTAATAAGATTAGTAGAGTCTTATTGGTTGTCTTGTGTTGTTAACGAGTTTATATTTGTCTGACAATGTCGTTATTTAGTTGTATTCAAATGAAAATAGCTGCTGAAAGCCAGCGTAAACACACACGCCTTCCAAAATCGCAGCAGCCTTGCGGAAAACTCAAAATGGCCACCATTTTTTCAGAAAGAAAACACTGTACTTTCGCAGCCTTAAACGATATTATACTCAATTATAGGCTATCAGAAGTCACTTACGATCGTAGGGGATATATTTATACACGTTTAAGTGAATATTTAACGGTTTTAAGAGCACTAGTTAGTAATATAATCGAATAGCACTGTAACACCAGTTTTTCGCGAGGCGGCGCGGGATTAACCGAACACGTATTTACGTCACAAATCACTCGCGATTTTAGGGTTTTCTCGGTGCTATGCAGTCGGGGGGCCTTCTGGCCTATGTAGGGGCCATTTAGGTCGTCGGGCCACGGTCCCTGGCCCCCGATCGACGTGTATCGGAGCGCTGAAATTCGAGGAGCGCCGAACGGGCTTCGCGAGACGATCTCAGCGACTGAAATCGCAATATGGCGGCGACGCCGACGCTCGATACCAACGACAGAGCCGCACCTAAGCAACCCCTATTCTCACAATCGCTTCACACTATCAATTCCAACACAAAATAAGTTTTGAATTAAAATACTACTTCAATATTGGGACGATACCTAAAATAAATTTTGATATAAATAAAAAGGATTTCAAGTTATACACATTTATATTTTTATGAAAATCGGTGTTTTTTAAAATAAAATATAAAAAATATTAAAACGATAAATTAGTCAAAAATCTACACGACGAAAAATTTAAAACTTAATAAACTAAATTTAAATAATAAATATGACCATAAAATATAATGTAATAACAAGATGAGACCCTGCAACGAATTCAAATTGTATTACATTTTTTTACAATTGTAAGTTTATCTTTGAATTAAAAAACATTTTTTTTTTAATGTTTTCAGATACATATTTATTAATTAATATAGTTAAAACTGTAAATTATCAAAAAAAAAATCTCAAATTGTAAGCTTCGTATTTTTCCGCTAGGTTCTCTGCTGGCATGCCTCTCCCCCTTAAGCGTCGGCATATAACGTCGTGGGTCCCAGGTTCGAATCCTGGGTCTGACAAATACACATATTGTTTGTGTATAAGTCAGAGTATGGACCTAATAGGTTAAGCAAGTGGCTGACATCCATTTCTCATAAAAACAAAATCTGCTAATACAAACCTCCAGTGGAGGCCCATATTATGATCATATTGGGATCGGACACGGTCGGATGTTTCTGATGTTTTTTTGATTGATTGAATCTATTTGTAGTATTACAATTTCAGAATAAGTTCAATCAAGAATGGAAAAAATTTTAAACCCATAGTTCATCAAATTTTCCACGATCATCACAAAAGTGTTGCGTAAATATATAATGTTATAGCATTTATATGTAATTCAGATTTTCTGAAAAATTATATTTGGTGAATACAGAAATATTTTTGGGAACGTTTGGGTATACAATATTTAGAATATCTACTGGATTGGTCTCACCTCGATTTCATCTGTGTACCGCAATTGCAATTCTGTAAACTCATGGAAAATCGGCTTTAAAGTCTTTAGTAGTAATTTAAAAAAGGAATACTGACAGACAATAAAAAATCACCTATAGGTAATATATTCAAACTATTGTAAAACCATGTTTTTATATTGGTTGAATACTCTGCAATATCGTACTTCTAATTCCAAGTTTTATTCAAAATTGTATTAGTGACATGAACTGGCTTTGATGGTTAGGCCACGTGCCTAAGGTGAAAGTTGAAGAATTTATGAAAAACAGAAATTAAAATAATAATGCATTAAACCTTCATTAAATGAGCTTCAATAGAAAGTTTACTGTATATATTTGACTAGAAAATATTATTAACCGAACATTAGATTACATCATATTATATAATGCAGTGTTACATAATCTAAAAATTGCCATAACCACGGACATCTTATGAAATAAATTGCCCTTTTATGGTTTTAATATATTATATTATGTGACATTTAACTTTAATTGATTCCTATGAGTACATAATGAGAAAATACATGACATTACAATGACGTAGATTTATTTTCCACAACACAAAGTCTGCAGATTGTTCAGGATGAAATACGATCTTTATATATGGCACCTAAGCCCTTAATAATCAACTAAACTACCTACTTACAAAAAACAAAAACAAAAGTCTTAATTATTAATTTATAAAAAAAACTGAGGGCTTATCATTTTGCAACTACTAATAATAGGTACTTAAAATTATTAATACATAATTTCATTTGATTATCATTGAAAGTAGGCATCTTATCTTGTACAAATAAAGAAAAGGCAACTACAGCTAAGTAAGTAAAATACTAAATTAAACTAATTCCAAACAATGGCTACACTACAGTCTACTACATTTAAATTTAAATTATATTTTATTTCCGTTTTTACTTACTTTCCGGAAGTTCTTTATTTTAATGGCGCTATAATTTTTAAATCATTATTTTGTATTCTAATCAATACCATATAACCTGGATTCAAGATGTGAATATTTGTTCCGTCCCCTCTTCACCTAACCCTTTAAACCTATAAATGGTGAATATTATACAATGTCACCTACTTCATTATAATATAGGGTTATTGAACATGGTTCGTCTGGGTGAAAAATGCATAATTAATATTCCTGGACTCCATAGTGGCGTATTAGCTAGAGCAGTGTTTCCCAACGTGTGGTACGCGTACCCCTGGGGTACGGGATGAGTTTGGTGGGGGTACGCGCTGCACTGGGCTTTGACTGCGCCTGGTGCAACAAGCATTAATACGACATCAATACTAACTACATCCATGCTAAAAGGTTTATCGCATGCGGAAGAAGAGCAATTGTTGGAATTAGCTTCAGACGGATTCTTGAAAAATAAATATAAGGAGTGTAAGTAATTTAAGATCATTCTGGTTGCAAATGCAACATGTGTATCCAGTTTTAACAGAGAAACCCCTGAAATACGTCATGCCTTTTCCTAGTTTATATTATTTTTAAGCATTTATTTTTAAAACATTAATTCAAAAAAGGAACAGGCTTTTGGAGGTTCCATAAAGGAGTGTAAGTGCTTTAAGATCATTCTGGTTGCAAATGCAACATTTGTACCCAGTTTTAACAAAGAAAACCCTGGAATACATCTTGCCTTTTCCTAGTTTGTATTATTTGTCAGCATTTATTTTGTAAAATATTAAGTCAAAAAAGGAACAGGCTTTTGGAGATTCCACATCTCATATTAAAATTAACAACCAGGGCACCA
The DNA here is from genome assembly GCF_057557595.1 of Rhyacophila brunnea. Taxonomy (NCBI): domain Eukaryota; kingdom Metazoa; phylum Arthropoda; class Insecta; order Trichoptera; family Rhyacophilidae; genus Rhyacophila; species Rhyacophila brunnea. The sequence continues at coordinate 1,017,254 of NW_028232882.1, read as the reverse complement.
AATTATGATGATCTGCCTCAACATAAACAATTTCAACCTTCTCATTGATTATAATGAATGTTATTTATAATATGATGTATAACTTTTATTTATATTTTATTATGAATGAATTTTATTTTTCGTTTATTATTTTGTTTATGTACCTACTAAAAAAATAAAAAATAAATATATTTTGATTTTTATTAAAGTATATGCATTTTTTGACGAGGGGTACTCAGTGTTACGAAAAATATAGAAGGGGTACACATATATCGAAAGTTTGGTAAACACTGAGAACGGCTTCACATCGAGAAAAAAATACAATATTAAATGTGTTTGATCCAGAGAAAGTAATAAAGAAAAAATACTCGTAGAAAGTTTATCAATACATACTAAAAAGTCTACTCTATCTACATACCTAAGCTTGTCATAACAATAAAAATATTATATAAAAGATATTTATTTATTTTTTGCTGAAAATCCATATAAGAAATGGGTGAAAGTAATTTCCTCAGTGCGCTCCTGGGAGCAGCGCGTGCGCCTTGAAACTTCCCCGCGTTTTCCGCCCTCGCCCGAGTTTCAAGCCCCTCGGCAGCCCGCTACCGCCCCCGCCGCGGGCGATCAGCAGGCCAGTACTTCTGACACGCTTCGCCACGAGGAATGGATCTCCACCAAACTAATAATGTACCAACACGCGCAGGTGTAGGTACTAAACCGTCATATTATGACGATATACCCATAATACCGTTCAAATTTATTTCTTATAACATACTCGTATTATTTTTCTGTTTCCAATAATTAGGCAGAATATTGTGATGCATTCCAAAGTAAGTAACTGTATATCTTTTAAAGTTTCTAAACTCTTTCATTTTGACATACCTAATATACAATTACCTACATGGAACAATACATCTATTATAATGTATTTTTTTTTAAATCTGGGATGGTATGTAACAGTTTCGAAGGGTGGAGGTAGGCTGTTAAGATCTGACGTAAATAGTGCACATTAAACTTTGTTAGTAATACGTATTTGTTTGCATTGAACTAAAACTACAATTTACAGATGGTATTGGTTATTTTTTAAAAGTCAACTAAACCCTGCCTAAACCAAACCATAATAAATAAAAAAGGATATTAAGTAAAGTTATACCTACACATTTATTTTTTTATAAAAATCGATGTTTTTTAAAATAAATATAAAAAATATTAAAACGATGAATTAGTCAAAAATCTAAGCGTCAAAAAATTGAAAACTTAATAACCTAAATTTTAATAATACAAATGACCATAAAATATAATGTGACCCTGCAACGAATTCACATTTTATTACATTTTACAATTGTAAGTTCATCTTTGAATTAAAAAAAAAACTTTTTAATGTTTTCAGATACATATTTATTAATTAAAACAGTTGAAATTGTAAATTATCAAAAAAAAATCTCAAATTGCAAGCTTCGTATTTTTCCGCTTGGTTTTCTGTTGGCATATAGGATCCCCCTTAAGTATCATTGACACGACTTTGTTTTATATAGACAGATCAAGGTTTCTTTATTAAACACGTCTTTGCTTTTTCAAATTAACCATGTATATCTAAAATGTGTATTAAATAAAGTTTTAGTGATGTTCTGAAATGGAAAATCAAATTGGAATAATTAGGAAAACGAACAGGAAAATTAAAACATTTTTAAATAAAAAAATAAGTTTATTTTGTATAATAGTTTAATCAATGTTAGATTAAATAATGCGTAAATTTATGGACATTTCAATACATGAATAGTCGACACATATTAACGTTATTATTAAATACATCGATGTTATATTTTTAACATTAATGTTGGATAAATATAATATTCAATTGCTTAGATTGGTAGGTATGTAATAATACGTTGTTTAATATAATTTAATATGTTTTGAAAATATTAAGTACAATAATTCATATAAAGGATAACAAATCGTCAAAAAAAAGATAAATATACTTTGTTTTTATTTAATCTTTTTTATTCAAAAAGTAAAGTGTAAGTTATTAAGAACACAGTATTTTTTCAGTCACAGCAAAAAATAATCTATGTCAATGTGTTTTCCCCACAGAACAGAGTAATAAATATAATTCAGATAAGCTATACCCTAATACACTACATTTTGATGCAGGGTTTTGAATGTGTGAGTATCCTACGAAAATGAAATACACATTATAGATGTGAAATAGTGTGTGTTGCAACCTTCAAATACACCAATATTGAATGAGCGTCAGTGCATAAACCGAGATCAGTTTCAGAATGAACGACAAGCTAAGAATGACATATTCTTGAAACGTGTTTAAGTTTATCCCATATTCGTCCACACTCGAGATCGATTGCCTGTTACTCCACACTCCTTAGGTATTTCAGTTCCCATTAATTCTGTGTTCCATGGTTTTCCCGCTGTTCGTTTACTTGCTATGTATATATTGCACACGAGCTGTTAAATTATAAACAAGGTACATACGAATATTTAGTTTCAAATGAGATTATTTAGATTCTTGACGTGACTGAAATAGTAAAGTACATATTTCACATCGATACCTAAACTCTCGGGTCCAGTTAACATTCAGAATAGTTTAACAATCCTTACATTTAGATATAATAATACTTATAATATCGACACAATCTACATTATAAGGCCGGAACTGCAAAATTGTACTTTTCAGTAGTACTCTTTTAATAAATTTTAATGACACCACAGCGTTAATTTTTAATGCTGAAATTGAATTTTTTAGTTGATTGATATATTACACCGATTGCATGCTTATTTTTTTTTGATTACCATTGTTGTAGTATCTTTTAAAATATTTAATATAATGTTATCAAGTAAAAATAGCCAAAAACTCAGTTACGGCCTTTTACGTAGGAGCTGTCGAAATATAAACAAACAAACATCTTCAAACTATTACATACACATTACTACATAGTATATAATAGCTTAATTGCTCGTTTCAATAAACTCTGTAATCTCTTCCAAAATAATGTAGTTTACAATATGTAGTATAGTTGTAAGAATACATTCCATTGTAATGGGTACATTAATTTTATACAAAATAATTACAAAAAAATGAAAATAGTGTTGCCATTTAAAATTTAAATAAATATTATTGTATGTGAATTCAAGAATTGTAACGTAGTTAAAACAGTTAACTAATTATTTATTAATATTCTTAGTATCCAAAAATATTGTTCAACTGATACACACGTTTGAAGTAGGTAATATAAAAAAATAATCTTTCAATTTGATAATAATTACCGGAGAAAAGAACATTATAAAAATATTTTTTTAATTGTTCCTGTTAGATGCATGTGTATAAATAAAACTAAATTGAAAACATTAGTGCCTACATAAAACGTTATTTCCGACTTAGTATTCTTTTTTTTTGTTTAGTAAATTGGAATTTGTACAATAAAATACTAAGTAAATTTATGCTCGACGTGAAAATAGTAACTTATTACATAATTATAAAGTATTTCACTCTCAAATGTAAAGCAAAACACAATATGAAATCGACTAACACCGTTTTATACGTACTAGCAGCATTTAAAACATCACTATAACTTCATAGAATTCATTTTTTTTTTCATTTTTTGAAAGAATACAAACCAAATTACAAATTAATAACAAAATTTGTACCCATTTATTATAAATAATTATGTCATTATCGATTTTGTACTATATATTTATTGAATTTATCAATTTGAATGACGCCAAAAATAATTTATGTCATCCCAGAATTTTCGTTCATATAATAATAATATAAAGATATAGGTAAGTTAACTCCCACGATGGCCCCGCGGATTAAGCGTCGGCCTATAGCGTCGTGGGTCCCAGGCTCGAATCCTGGGTCTGGCAAGTACACATATTGTTTTTCAATTTGTGTATGAGTCAGAGTATGGACCTAATAGGCTGAGCAAGTGGCTAACATCCATTTCTCGTAAAAACAAAAATCTGTTAATACAAACCTCCACTCCGTGGAGGCCCATATGATCCTATTAGGATCGGACATGGTCGAAAGAAGAAGAATAAGTTTAGTAATTTTATTTTTACAGTTTAATTAGTGCGCAACTGTATCAAACGGAACATATTTTGCAATATCCACTTACTGGACAACAAACGCTTAAACAGAGATTTTAGAAATTCCTGAACATTGATATGATAATATTGATATATTCATTTATAAACGACGCATTCACCTATACAATACTAAAATTCTTCACATTTTGTTATTTAACACAGCAGTCGCGAAGGGTGGAGGTAGGCTGTTATAGTGCCCACTAAACTTTGTCAGGCATACGTATTTATTTTCATTGAAATAAGGCTACAATTTACAGATGGTGTTGGTTAGTTTTTAAAATCCAATTAAACCCTACGAAAATCAGGCTATACATAATATAATAAAGAAATACTCGTCTATCTATACAATATCTAAAATTATGCAATTAAACCATACATAACTTTGGATATTTTCCAATGAAAACAAGATACTTATCAATGAAAAGTGTGCATAATTTTGTCGTTTCGCTCGATTATGGTTTGGTTATATGCACTATTTGAGGCGGATCTTAACACCCTACCTCCACCCTTCGCTGCTACTAATACAGTACTGCAAACATTTTAAAAGCTATTTTGTACATTAAAATTAATCATTCTGACAAAATTTGAACAAACGACTTATATTTGAATACTTTGATAAATGTATTAAATGAAGATTCTTGAAAGGAATTAGTATGAAGCTTTATTTCATCAGATGATCATTTTTTTTATATATGCAATAAAACACGGGTCCAGTAACTCACGAGTATCACTGTATTATATGGTTCGGTGTGTGTTGTTCATAATACGAAATAACGCGGATTAAAAAAACAGCATATTTGGTTATGGCAACAAACACGGGAAAGTGCAGGACATATTATTATTATCAAACAAAAGACAATCAATCGCTGGTCAAATCTTATTATTAATTTATTATCAATGACTTTTATTATTTAGAATTTATTATTGTTTATTCTGTTATGTTAGTAAAATAACAATAAACAATAAGAATGTTAAAATCATAGATAATAATATAATATGTTAAAATAATCCTTTTTAATGTGCAAACATTTCGAATATTTGATAATTATTATAGAGCGTTGCATTTGAATTTGCAAAATATCATTTTCAATATAAATTTAATTGTCACCTTTATAATAGAATGCATTGATATTAAGTGGATGCATATTCAATATGGGTATAATTAAACATGAAACAATCAATTATACATAATCATAATTACGATAATATTATTAGATATATAAACATATTATTGTTTTTACAAAACACTGAAAAAATTCACCATACAAAATACTATTAGAATCCTACCAATATTCTAAAATATTTATCAATAATAATCCAATGTTTTCATTCTAGAAACTTATACATAAGTGTTATAAAATGTTAAACTGATAAAAAAATATCTATCGACAATATTTTTAGTATTAAAAAGTATCGTATTAGAGTCTTTTTTTAAATTATAAGAACACTGCATAAACACATATCCATGGATTTCACTTAATTTCACGATTATTAATAAATGGTTTTTTAAAGTTTTTTGTTAATTCTAAGATATTTGAATTAAGTATTTATTCTTAATATTCTACCTGCTGATTGTCAACATACGCAAATCAAATATCGTAGAATTCTAATTCTGTTGATTAACAAAAAAAAAAATAACCATTATAATTGAGTCTATCCAAAACACCGATTCAAATTAATAATAACAACATTTGAATTGAAAATAATTATGTATTATTCCATAGCAATCGGTGTTAGCGACCCTGTTTTCACCTATCAACATCTTTAGACTTTTAAGATGTATATAACTTTACAGATTTATAATGCGTTATATATTAAATTACATAGATAAACGATTGTAAAAATCTCGTTATGATAAAAGCGAAATCTGAGTCGCTAAAATCGAATCCTATTGAATAGAACTCTCTTCAAACAAAACTTTAATTAAATTTCTTTCAAGTATCCACCTCAGTCGATGAATTTGACAATTGATTAAAGACGTGAAATAATAGTAACGCAGATCATTAAATTGTCAGACGTCACCCAAAATTTAGCACCAATGTTTCACACACTTAAAATCAATCGTAGAACGTTTTTTCTGGCTCTACTTTGCTTTCCATATTACAATGACCATCCTCCCATAGCCACCAAGCCAAGAATATCATCACGACATTAACTGCGATCAGAGCAATGAGAGGAACCAAAAATTTGATGATGAGTCCTCGCATGCCTCCTTTGGCCATAGCGGATACCATGGTTTTAAGCAATCCACGGACAATCAACGCAGGCAACTTAACGACCGCCCCCAGGATTCCTCTCCCATCGCCACCAGCGGCCAGCTTCAATATCTCCAACACCAGCTCCAACAACGCGTTCTGGGCAACACCTCCGACGTTCACTTCTGTCGGCTGTATGAGACTTGTTGCCGGGTTCGAAAAATTCGGTGTATAGTCCTGAATTTGTTCTTGTTTATTTCTGTGTTCATAATTGTCATTATTTCCATCATCATGCTTATGACTGTCACGATTGTGTCCATGATTTCTTTCATATTTATCTTCGTAACCATAATTTGGTCTGTATTTTTTATCATACGAGTTTCTATAATACTCAGGCTCGTACAATGACATGTATTTTGGATTTGCGTATTTGTTAAGAGATTGTTGATATTTCAAAAGCTGATTTTCTAAGGAATTCTGCGTGTTGGTACCCAAGCCGGTCAAACCGAATAGTGATGAAGGTATTGCGAGTCGAGCATTATCATTTGGTGATTCATTATAATATTCATCATCACCATCACCTTCACGAGATCTGAACGTTGCAGCATCACTGGACCGAGCTTTACTTGCTTCTGCTGGCATATCAAAATATGAAACTCGAGGTGTTTTCTTTTGTCCGTGAATATTATTATTATTCATTTGCGCTATCGGCTTAGATTCGGTTGCAGATCTGGCCCTGCTCGATGTAATCTTTCTTAATTGTCTCTGTAGAGATTCTATTTCATCCTGTATTCCATCTAACTCAAAAGTGTCACTCTTTTTACTGCTACTTCCGCTGAGTGATTCCAGAAGGCGTCCCAGTCTAGTCGCGTTATCTTCCGGTTCAATATCGTTCTTCTTTGTCGTGGCTTCCGTGGTTGTAGTCGTCGTAGGTCTCCTCGTCACAACTTCCTCTCGTGCGTCTGCTGCGAGCTGTTTTTTAACCAGGTCTTGCATTCTCAGAATCTCCATCTGAAGCTGTAGGAGTCTCAGTGAGTTTGTCTCTTTGGGTTGTAATCCTGATGGATCTATCATAGGGGCTTGCAATTGCCGCCGGCCGGCGTTGTTATCGGAGTTGAGATCCAACTGGGGGAAGACCACGTTCAGCCGAGCCGTGCCTTCCACGTTTCCAGAAACCGAATCGCTTTGCGCAGAAGCGCATATAACAAAAGACAACACAAACGCGAACCGGACACACATTATGACTGGGCGCTCTTGTTAAAAACTTACACTAACGTTACGTGATAATATCATAAAAATGCAAACTCAGACTCTTGTGTCAATGACTTTTCGTATTGTGAATTTTATTAAATAGTCATATAATAATATTCGACGGTGCATTTATTTTGTAATATATTGTGTAATTTAACTTACTGCGGTCATTATCGAATTTAAATTATTTAATCACCCACAAATCAATAATATGTCACGCGGCAGAAATACCAAAGTAATTTCACAACAGATCAATCTGTTCTGAAAAATATGTTTACCCGTCTATTTTTTAAGAAATATTTATTTTAACTTTTTTTTTTTACAAATTTAATCAATATTACTTATACACGATTTTGATAATAACAGTATTACATGTCATTGTCAATGTCATCAGCAACTTCAATATCGTCACATTTGATTTTAACACATTCTTTAAATTCACTTATATTTTCAAGAAATCTGATGAATCTATTCATCCCCGTTACTTTACTGCCTAGTAAAACAACAGCCGATGTTGCAAACTTGGTGACGAAATGTTTCGATCCAATAGCTTTCGACAAAAAACAAGACATCTTCTGGTCACAATACGGAGCCATATTCGATCTTGCGTCGTAGTCCAAAGTTCCATTTGTGTCGTCTCCATAATCGAAAAACTTTGACGATCTTGTTGCATTTTGATCAGCGAATTCTTGTTGCAGATAATCCACCAGATCTCTGGCCGCCTCGACGGTTGAAGGCAGCGCCAGTTTACCAACCACTATACTGCTCGGCGCAAACATTGGAAACACCCGACTGAAGAGAGGGTAGAAAAGCGCAAACTTCAACAAGAGCTTCATGATGAAGAAGAGTTTCAATGGAAGGAAGAACATTTTCGTAAGAATCAAAGGCAGCAGAATTATAACAAACGCGCCAAACAACATCTTCGCAATTTTCGTCACGACGTTCGCTATCTGAGTCAAAGCATCTTCTCCATGCGATCGCGTCTCGTGACAATCAGCCTGATAATCAGACTGCTCTGCAACATTAGTATGAATTGTATAACTATCATGTCCATATTTCCTGTCAGGTTGAGCAACTATCCTCCTACCGTTGTCATCTTCGTCCCCAGTTGTCTGATAATACTCCACAGGACGATTGAGGTAAGAATTCCATCCCTCAGGATAAGTATACGATACGCGAGCGGTACGCCCTTTGGCTGCCGTTGAATATGACAGAGGCTGTTGTGTATTAACTCCTGATGAATCCATCTTCTTGGACACTAAAGCTGGCAGCCACGATTGCACATCACTGGCATTAAACGTTGCGGCTTCACTATAAAAACATGCTCCTAAAATTCCCAAAAGAATTATTAACACCATTTTGATTCAACTAAACTATAATGTCCAGAATATATTCATTAATACAAGAAGACTTAATTGTAAAGTTTGTCTTTCAATTGGAGAATAATAATTGTTTTATGTATAATGTTTCAATCGTTAGTTCAATGTTTCCGTTCGTAAACCCGCCTAGGTTAACTGCAATGTGACGTTTGAATGGCCAGAGGATGAACGGGTATCTTCTTAAATAGTTAAATGAAAAATCATAAACCGATCTGTCGCGGTCATAGTCGGATCGAATGCAATTTAGCGCCCAGTTGGATCGCCTCGTAATAATTGCAATAAGTACCTGCCATGTCAAAGTGTTTCTTCTCACACTAAACTAAGCGGATTTGTAGATAGGTAGGTACGTAAATTTGTAATAAACGCGGTTTGATTTTTCCCGCAAGATGACTTGATACAAATTTCTCAGTCGGCCGCTTCCAATAATAGCTAATGTTTAATTTGAAATGGGTTAAGTTAAATCAGCGTTTGTTCAACACGCGGATCGTGGGGCGATGTTTTAAAGCCATGCTTTCCCAGCCCTTAACACCCATAAGCACTCATGTACTAGGGGTTTCTATTCCAGAACCCGTACGGTTTCTTTATTAATATAATAATTATTAATTCTGCAACTTTCAAAATAAAAATGAACGACCTGCGCATCTACTCTATACACAAGACTGCTTTCGGCCGCTATCTAGGGTAGGAAAGTATCCAAGTATTAGCACTTATTGTAACAATTACAATAAGTTAGTTGTAATTGTTACAATAACTGCTATGTTTTAACAGCACCTCTCTTGGCTGTGATAAATTTTAGAGTGAAATAGACAGTTCAGACGGCTAACTTATTGTAATTGTTACATTAATATTTCGATACTTTCCTATCCTATTTAGCTGCCATAAAGGCCGAAAGCAGTCTTGTGTATTATAGAATAGACGCGCAGGTTTTGTACCTCAATTATAATATAATATGTCATGCTCAATTCATACATTTATTATATTCATAACTTCTTCTACATCTTCTTCCACCCTGTTACGCCTCAGCATTGGAGCATATGACAAGCACAAATTCGCGCCACTTCCCTTCATCCATCGCCAACTCTCGCGCCTCCCGCCATGTCAGACCTGTACCGCTGCAGGGTATTCTTTATATATTCTCTTTATCACTAAAACAGGCTAAGAGACCCAATTAAATGAGTGTAGTTTAACAGTAGTGTATTTAGTAATAGAAATGAAACAATCACAAATACCCAGGATTTGAGAAATTCACAAAAATATACATTGTCTCCTCATTGGAGAACCCGGAGCTTCCGGATGAGATTAGGCACTGCACCACGAGAGCGGCAGAGGATGAGGGAGGGCAGGCCACTGTGACGGAACCCTTGAGGTTATGCCACAAAGGTACAAATTGTCGCACTCTGGCACCATCCGGAATACATGTCTCTTTGTGATTACCTCAAACACCGAACTCGAGTGTTTGTAATATTCATAACAGGGACCCTAAATTCTTAAAATAATAAAGCCATGAGTAGAGTTGGGTTTCGGGAATTTCCCGACGGAAATTTATTCTCGAGAAATTTTCGAGATTTTCCATCCCGAATCTCGAGAATTGAAATTTTTAACATTTCGGGGCATCCCGGATCTCGAGAAGCTTTTCCCGAGATTCGGGATTTCTTTATTATTAAATAATAATTGAAAAAACGATTTTCTATATGAAAAAAGTGGACAGGAAACACGAAACGTTCAAAGACTGATCGGGACATTTAACACAATTAAGCCAACGTCGACTCAAAATGAGCGCAATTTTTGCAACATCAGGGAATTTTGAATCTCAAAAGCATACGCAATTGTCGGACGCAGTGATTGATAGTCTGTGTTTTTTGAAATTCTATTTTAATAAGTATCTAATGTTTTGAATTATTTTTGTTTTCCTACTTCTATTTTGTTTGTCTAAATAAAAAAAAATCATATTTTTTTGGAATTTGTTTTCACACTGATTTTAGGATTTTTAGTTTTTTTTTAAATTTCCCGATACCTCAAGAATTGTTTTCTGGAAATCCCGAATCTCGAGATTGAGATTTTCTCTCGAAATACCCAACTCTAGTCGTGAGTACAACGAGCGTATGTGCATGAAAAATATTAAATTTACGAGTAGTTTTCCCGAAATTGTTCTTTTTGGACTTGGGTAGTGTGTCTCTCAAATGCATTTATATCTAGGTTTAATTATACATTAGGTTTAATATACACAATATAATATTAGAATAAAACATTTTTCGTTGAATATAATAAGAATATACTTTGGAAACTAATTTAAGTTTCATAAGAATTTTAAAATAATATTATTTATCAAAACAAAATTTCTAAAATAGTTAATTAAAATTTCACGTAATAATTGCAACCCTCTCCCGTTGCCTTCATTATCATCATCATCGTCAGCCTGAATCTATACACTGCTGGATGAAGGCCTCTTCAAGCTGCTTCCACTTCTCTCGGTCCTGTGCATTTCGTTGCCACGTACGTCCGCAGAACTTTATGATTTCATCGATCCAGCGGCCTCTAGGTCTACCTTGCGGACGTTTTGTATTTCTTGGATACCACTGGATGACTATATTTGTCCAACGATTGTCTCTTCTTCGAGCTATGTGTCCAGCCCATCTTCATTTAAGGCTTTTAATAAACCCGTTGCCTTAAAAATATTAATCATTTATTATGGATATAATATTTTCGAAATGAACCTCTCCCTTTATCCTCATTTTTCTGTGTTCGCGCGTGATAGGGGCGGCGTGAACCAATGATGTTGAATGTAGGTAGTAGGCGTACTTAATGTATCATTCTCAAATCTTATGAATTTTATTATTCGATGAATAAAAGAAATAGTTTACACCAAACTAAGGGCCTCGTGATACGCTCGATTAAGACCGAGTATGGTGAGGGACGGATTAGTTTGGAGGGTCCATGTTTGTAATAAGATTGCTTTTTAAAAAAAAAAATGTGGCGTCATTCTGCGGACGTGATGATATGTTCACATAGTTTTTGTATATCCGTATTGTTTAGCTTTGTTGTTGTAATATAATTCCTTTTCTTTGTGTTAGTTAGTTATCAAATCAAATCAAATTTATTTATTTTACATATAATGAACATAACAAATTATAAATTCAAAGCGTTCACGACATGACATAAAATAAGTGTTAATAATTTTTAAAAATAAAAATACAGAGAATAAGTAATAAAATAAGAAATAAAATAAATAACAAAATAAACGTAGATGGAAGCACACAGAGTGAACTTTGATAGACAGATAAATTCACCCTCACGTAAGTGGAATATATCAATATCCGAAGCGATTTCATTAAACATGGTTACTGCCCTCCCAATTGGCATTACTAATGGCAGGTTAGTTCTGCACCGTGGGAGAACAAACAACGGATGCCCCCGATTCCTAAGGTAATTATCAGAGACACGCAAGCCAACACCACCAAGAATGGCAGAGTTCACATTTACGCCGCGTATAAGTCTGAAAAAATATGTAGCTAAATAAAGATCCCTTCTAAATTTTAAGCTACAGTATGTAAGGATCCCTAAGAGAAAATCAGTCGGGTATAGCCACGGATAATATCCATACAGCCGAAAGTAAATGAGTCTTAAAAATTTCTTTTGGACTCTCTCCACCATAAGACCGTACTTCAACTGATGCGGGGCCCAAACGATAGACCCACTCTCAAGTCTGCTTCTAACTAAGGAGTTATAGAGAATTGTTAGTACCGTAACATCCGAAAAGACCCGGGAAGTACGCAAGACAAAGCCCAACATCTTTAGCGCCTTTTTACAAATGGTATCTATATGACCAATAAACGTCAATTTACCGTCAAACGTAATTCCAAGATCTCTTACAGATGATATTCGCGAGAGAACTCTGCCATGCATCGAGTACTGGAAAAACAATACTCGTGAGGCTTTAGTAAACGATAAAACATTGCATTTATCAATATTGAAGTCCAGTTTGTTACGCCTGCCCCAATCTAATATATTATCTATATCAAGTTGGAGTTGACGACAATCGTCGAAGGTGACAACTTCCATGAAGAGTTTCAAGTCGTCAGCAAACAACAAAAACATAGCATTTTTAATAACCAATGCTATGTCATTTATAAAAATCGTGAACAGCAATTGTCCTAAGTTTGAGCCCTGGGGGACACCAGAAAATGTGTAAAAGGTCTGTGACTGATAAAGGCCGTACTAAACGTATTGTTGACGGTTCCTAATAAATAACTCCCGAATAGCTTCAAAAATCGATCCGACAATCCAATAAGTTGGAGTTTTTCCATTAGAATATCGTGATCGACTCTGTCAAATGCCTTCGAGAAATCATTGTAAGAACAGTCAACATGGCTGCCTCTATCTAGTACTGGCGACACATAATCAGTGAATACCATCAGGTAGGTTTCCGTTGATCGGCCTGCTCTAAATCCATGCTGTTCATTCATTATAAATGACTCAATTTTTGGAGAAATCGTGCTGTGCATGATCATCTCCAGAACTTTTGCTGGTGCAGAGAGAACAGCTACCGGCCTGTAGTTTTCTACTAACGACTCTGTACCACTCTTATGAATTGGAGTCACCTTCGACATCTTCCATATTTCCGGAAAGATACCTGTCACCATTGTAAGATTATATATATATATGCAAGTGGGCCTTTGATAAAATCAACACACCCCTTTAAAAAAAAATGTAGGGACGTTATCCGGTCCCAAAGAGCGCGTATTCTTAAGTTTTTTTAATAAATCTAAACACGTCACCTTCATCAATTGGGAATATGTCAACGGATTGGGCACCGCACGATCGTTTTCTTGACGTTGAGGCGACATCCAGATTCGGAATACTACTTGCGTAGACGGACCTGAAATGACCAGCAAATGCTTCTGCCATTCTATGTCCAGTCACCTCTTCGCCCTTCCAAGTCATCGAATTGGCAAAACCACCATCCTTTCTTAATGATTTTTTTATATAATCCCAAACGATTTAGGATTTTCGCGAATGCAATCCTTTACCGATTCCATATATGTTCGATAGGCCAGCCGAACAGCTTGTCTCACTCTCATACGACAAAGGCCAAACATTTCATAGTCATGCTGACCATGCTTAGTTTTCCAGGCTGTGTGATAGTAGTGTTTGACTCTAATGTCTCTAATAATCTCCCGAGAAAACCACTTCGGATATCGTCTTCCACCTCGACATAGTGACTTCCTTGAAAAATATTTATTAAACACATTATATACAACGTTATAAAAGTATTGTACCGCCTCATTCACATCAAAAATCTCACGCAACTCACTCCAATCTACTTCACTCATTAAAGAGTAAAGCAGCTTGAAATTTCCACCATCAAACTTCCATCCCCCACACCAATTAGCTTCGTGTGAGGGAATTTCTGTATGCAGCGGGCGAATCGCATGAAATACTTGTATCCGTACCTTTCTCTCCCATGGCACTTTGTATAAAAGTAAACTTAGTCAAAGCTCACCTCAATCTTGGGTATTTGCTCCTGAGACATTACCAGGAATAAACAACTGCCGATGCTTCACATTTAAACGTAGGACCTTGTTATACGCTAGTGTGGTAGACAGCGGCGGCTCCTCTAACACCATGCATGTGCGCTGCACTGCTTTTTCCTAAACATCACTCAATGTGCAACAATGCTATTCATAAGTCATCACTCGTTTATCGCAATTTAATCCATGTAAATTTATACCAAAAGCATATACACAGTAAACAGTCACCGAATTCGTGCGCTCGTCGGAACGCACAAATATGGATCTTAGTTTGCCGTTCATATTACATTGGGTAATAACAGTTCAAGCCGACACGTGAAACGATAAATAACTCATGAATACATACAATTTTATGACCATTAGGGACGCAGCTCAAAAGTTACGCGGAAAAATGTAGTAACTGAGATTTAGCAGGATTGATAAAAAAATAGATTTTTTTTATTTAAATCTCATATAAATTCATTGAAAATAGGCTGATATTGAATAAAAATTGATTATCAACATAAATATTTTGGATCGATCCTTTATTCCTTCTATATTTGCAAATATTTGAATATCTATAATTTATAAAAAATTAAAATCTCAGTTACCATGTTCTTTCTCATAGTGAGTGAATATGTATAACATGATGTCATATTTTTAACAATGCAGGCATTTTGCTGGAGTTTTATTGCTTTTTGTAGACGAAGAAACTGACGATTTGTCGAGAGTCGAAAAATACGTACCTACCTATTCAAAACAATCGATAGTTTTGTTTTTTTAATATTTTCTTCAAATATTATTTCTTACATACAATTCTGTATAATTTCTGCGGTCGTCGTTATAGTCGGCTTTTTTAGGTGTTTTGTCACGTTATTTCGATAGTTTTGTTCATAAAAATAAATTCATAACAATATATATACATATATATATATAGGGAAGTGTATGTGTTTTAAAATGATAAATTTTGAATAAAAGATTTATAATACTTAATACTTATAATTATAGTTCAATCAGTGAAGTGTATGTGTTTTAAAATGATGTCGGTAAACGTAGACTTTATCAATAATAATAATAAGAGTCAGAATAAAAAAAGGATGGTCCGATGACATCTGTGGAAATTGAAAAGTGTTTTTCAACCATTAAAAGAATTAAATCGTCTTTCAGAAATACTTACCATGAATCAGGACTGACTTAACATGTCTACCTGTGTTAAGCATCGAGAAAAAACTTTTACAAACAGTTCAAGACTTTAATGAGAAGTGATTGAGGTGTTCGCTAAACAAAAACAACGCTGAATTGATATGCTTTTTAAATAAGGTAAGAAAATTTTGAGTGCACCCCCAATGAAAGCAATTTTGGAAACCACCGGCCGCCACTGGTGGTAGACCTAGTGTGGTGCGGGGCGGTTGGTTTAGAGTTCCATGTTCGTATTGTAGTTCACAAAAATATGCCAGATAGGAAAATAAAATCAGTTAGATGGTAGAAAAAAATAGCAAAAAATATGTGTCATAATAATTAATATTGTTTTTATAATAACAAATATCAAAAAGATTCCAACTAATAAAATAAGTCATAAAATTAAAAATTAATGCTGGTAAGAAAGTAATTCTTCATTTTGTATGTAACGTTAATTTTATTTATCAGGCATAATATGGTACAAAAGACCAGCATGTCAATTTTCAAGCAAATCTGGTATAATAATCTAGTTTTATCATGAGACATTTTAAACTGTTTGTGGTGTTTAAAACGATAGATTTAACGCCACACTCCAGATGAAAATTTTGCAAGCATATTTAAAAATTGTATATCTGGAAAAAAATGATATTTTGGCAACGTCCCCATACAACCTTAAATCGATATAACCGTTTATTCGCTTATTAGTAGTTACGTAGCAGCGGTAAAGTGATACGGAGAAGTAGAAGAGCGTGTGCCTATGTCCAAGCGTGAGGTAAGGTAGAAGGGGAATGGGACAACTGGACGCCGCACTGTCGTAGGCACGTAAACAGTACGTAGACGAGGAATTTTAATCAGTTTCTATCTACTACTTAGAACTTAGTAGTTTTAATTCATTTTACTCTTAACATAATGTTTTTTTATTGCGAATTGAGAATTACCATGTTTAAGGCTTTATATAAAAATAAAAACTCTTTTTTCGTTGGAAGTGAAACATATGCACGATTAAATCATTTTTTACGTGTGCATATTTAAATTCTCCCCAACTATTAAATCATAATATAATAATTTAAAAAATAATAATATTAAATATTTTTTTTAAATACCTAACGTTTATTTATTTTCGAATTGCGTGACGTCCAGTTGTCCTGGCGCCAAACCGTCCTAGACCTGGTAGAAGGGCGTGTATCCACAGGCATTCAGGTTGGGTATTGATATTAGTACAAGTTACATGCAGTACACTGTACAGGAATACCAGAAGGTCTGAATCAAGGCACACAGAAAATTGGCTTTGGGGGTCCATTTCAAAAAAAAATATACATTATAATTTATTATTGATTTTAAAGGCGGCGGGAAGGAGTGTGGTTAACAAAATCTACCAGACTTATACCCCCATACCCATATATCCCCATACCCAAACACTCCGCACTTTCAGTCTAACGATAAACACCTGACATGCAGGTATAACTAATTATTTATTTATCGTTATCTGTGGTTTATCGAATGCACGTGGCGTAACTTTTAGGATCGTTAGTGTCCGTTTGTCTCGTCCTCGCTGCTTAGTTTTTTAAACATGCCGCATCAGAATATCAAAGCAAACATCTGATGCGTCAGATGGCACCATTTCATGACTGCCACGGGTCTACCAGTGTATCGTAAAATATCGAGAGGTGTGGGATCAGCCCGTTGAGAAGGCTGTTCGACACACAAATTATCCAAGTGACGATCTGGTGATGTGGAAGAAGAATAAAATTAATGTTCCATTTACCTAAATAATTTGTTTTTTTCCGTTCCTGGGGACCCGAAAACCCTCCCGATATGTACGCGCCTGTCTGGATCCCAAAGCTAAGTAGTGTTGATTCACGCAAATGTTGGATTTAGAATTGTCATGTATTCTGGTATCAGGTTTCTAGTTTAACGAAAAACTATAATTAAAATATAAAAATAAAATATAAGTAGTAAGGAAGATAGCTCAGGTGAGTAGGTTTATTGTCGTTTTTACGCAGCGTATGCATGGGTGCCGGCTGCGTGATGCAAGTGCACCACCTTTGGCTCAAAAACTTTTTTTGATAATTATTATTGTATAATATAACAATAATATTTATTAAAACAAGTTCTACAGATAAAAAATCATTTTCAGAGTAGAAAAAACAAATTTAATTATAACATTTAGCAAACGGTGACCTGCGCAATGGAAGAACATGGCTTTTGGGTATAAATCCCATATTAAATTTTCAACTCCACCTATAATATTATGATCAGACATGTTGACACAGCCATCGTATCCTTGTCCACTCAAGATAATATTCAGATCCAATCCAATATCCTGTACCGTCTTTAATATTAATATCTTGGATAAAGGTTGCACAGCTAAATCCGATAGAGCAGAATAGACCATACATTCTTCATGTAGGGGTAATATTCATTACCAAAAATTAACTCTGCAAATTGAGAGACCAGAGTTCATTTGAAATGATTTTTTTATCGCACGTTTTCATGTCTTCTGATATAGGTCAAGTTTTATAACTCATTTCAGGCTCAATACTTCTTCTACCACAACGATTTCCCGCTACATTTTTTTTTATATATTCACTAGCATAATCGTATTGGTAGGTAATCAATGATTCCAACGCATCTATTCTATACATAAGACTCCTATTGGCAGCTATCGAGGGTAGTTTTTCATATGTTTGTATCGAACTATTATAATTATTGTTACAATAAGTTAGCCATAAGGCGCCGTCCATGGTGGGAACGTTCGGCGGAGCGTTGAGCGGCTCGCGCAACTCAAACGTATAACCGTGTAAACGTATAACCAAAAAAGACTTTGTCTACGAACATTTTCACACACGGTTATACGTTTGAGTTGCGCGCCGCTCAACGCGCCTACGCTGGACGGGGCCTAACAGTCAAAATTGTCTATCTCGCTCTAAAATTTAGCACAGCCAGGAGAGGTGCTGTTAAAACATAGCAAGTAAAACGAGGTAGTGGGCCATCCGGGGTGAAGTGGGTCGGTGACATCTGACCACACAAAAATGGTTCGTGTAACACCACGGTTGCGATAAATAAAATAAAAATATTGTCTATAGTTGTGATACACCCCTGTTACAGGCGGGCTTCTCCCGGTGTAAAATAATCATTTAGTAGCTATAAGTCGAAACGTAACCCTGACCTCTAGAAACGGCTTCATAAAACATCTAATCTGATTCCTTGCTCAACCACGTAAGTATTTTTTAATCATAAGTAAAGGCCTTCGTCCGGTGTGTGAAAATCGCATATTGGGCGGAGGTGTAATTAAGATAAATTTAATTTAATTTAAAAAGTATAAATGATGATGGATGAAAGCGATAATTTTAAGACTAAATATAAGTATTCAAATATAATAAATTTTGCCGCGCATTGTGCGTGAAATCCTCGCGCGCCGGCGCCAGGGTCAGGCTCGTGATTCGCCGAATCAAAGATCATGCGATCAAGATTTGGCCAATCACTAGTCCCTTTTACTAATGGCGTGGGTACGCGAAGTTTAAAAAAATAAATAAATTAGTAAGCGTCCTTTGTAAACCGTGTACGGACCTGCGTAACTAATTGTAAAAAACAAAATATGTAATGGACTATAAAGTAACGTTGTCCAACCAAATATTAAAATATATAACGCTAAGACCGCACGAGAAAGACGTGTTTTATTTAATTTTACCAACATATTATATAAATCCGTTTAATTTCTTTTTTTTTTGTGAATCCGGGGTTCGATGGACACCTGAGCTAGCCGCTGGAACCCCGGGTATCTCAGTTGGTTGCCAGTACAGACCTACAAACTTATCTGTAGAATGGCCAAAAATTGTACTACAAACTACCATCGGACGCCATTTTGAAAATTTCATTCGAATGCCATATTTTGTCCAGTTACGAGTCTTGATTGGGTATTTTGCGACATTGGCTCCCCCATCCCATTCTTCAGATAAGTTTGTAAGTCCGTATACTGCTCTATATTCCGTTGAAAACGTCACATCCGAGTGTCAAGTTAGTGTCTAGTGATCTTTTGCCGCAAATAATTTTAAGACGCAACTTCTCATGGCACATTTTATAACTTTACTATTGCACAGCTAAAATGTGATAACACTAGATAGGTATCCCATGTTCGTTTCATTTATGTAGAATTTTACTATTAACATATTGGTATAGTTAGATTAGGCGAGTTGTTTGTAGTTTTTTAATATTTTTTTTTGTGAGCCATACAAATTCATATCAGGAGGTGAAGTGGACCACTTTTTCCCAAGATGCCCAGAATATTTATAAAACACGAATTAATGGCCCCCACTACTGCCGACATTCTCAGAATAGGTTAGATGGTTAGAAGATGCTCTGGAAAAGAAAAAAAAGGAATATCAGTCAAGCGAATTTCACAAGAATACAAGATTCCACGGACATTGCAGCGACGACTTAAAGGTATAGGTAAATCATTCTACAATGGCACCATAGGCGATTCGCGCGTGTATTGAATTGCTTGCGACAATGCCTGTTTCAATGCTAGCAAACAATACCACTACAACTGCAAGCCACATTTGTCGCACCCATGGTGCCACTGTAAAACGATTTACCTTATACCCACACTAAAAATATGGTGGACAGCCAATCTTGTCATGTGACGAAGGAGAAAACATAGTGAAGGGTTTTCTTTCCTGTGCGGAATGGGGGTTTCCTTTTAGCAGGATACCTATTAAAAATCTTTATAATCTGAAATTTTTGAGAAAAACTGTTGGAAAAATGGTGTATTTTGCATATCCTAAAATTGAGGACATTGATGACATTACAGAAGATAGGTACCTACCTAGAATTATTTTTTAATTGAGAACTCCAGCATCATTAAGGGCGGACGTGCTCAGCGTGGGTCAAAATGGAGCTTTTTTTCTATTTTAAAAGCATGATCCTGGACATACCTTAAACGTTGTAGATAATCTATTTGTATAATTTTGAAGCCTTATTATACTTTATATTTATTTTAAACATTTGATGACTGCATAAAGTATTTTTATTACATAAAATAGTATTATTTTAAACCCCTCGCTCTAATGTTTTAGAATATAGTCATATTTCGGTACATAACTGTGCAGTTGTGTTAAGATTTTTTACATTTATTAATTTTTAAACGTATTTATAAAACCATTAGTATAATTTATGACGAGATAATTTTAGTAAAATATTTACGATAAAAAATTATATTGATAATCTCTGTGATCCCAAATTTGACAAGAATTAGGCATTTTATTATTCAAAAAATGGGCAAGATTAACACATTTGAAGATAATTCTAAAGATACTAATTATAAGCTGTCTTTGAACATTCAAGTGTGATAAACATCCTACGAATAATGATTGCTTTATAATAATTATTGACCTAAGAATAAGGTAGTGTTTTTTCGAAATACGCCATTTCTTTTGGCATTCCCCAGTGGTTAGGCTACAACATACGGCCGTAGCCATAAATTGACAAACTAAAATTGAAGTAGGGAGTAAGATCATGTTAACGCGCGTGTTTGAACATGTACCTAACCGAAAAAAAAATCTTTTTTTTTAAACGGTAGGTACATGTTCAAACACGCGCGTTAACATCATTTCATCATGGTTTGAAAATGCAATAAAAGTTCCATTTTGACCTACGCTGAGCATGTCCCCCCTTAAGAAGGGATAGATTTGTTTTCCAAAAACTGGAAAATACCATCTCCAATGTGCATTAATTGGAACCACAATTAATTAATTACTTAAGATAATTAATGACAATTTGGCACTAAATTTGACTTAATAAATATTTTTTGTATGAATAAAAAAGTGATTTTGTTTATGTAATTCTAAAAATCATGATTTATTCTAAATTTGACTCCAGAAAAGAGTATTTTGTATGATGTAAATGGGAAAAATTGGTAGTATACGTCCTAACTGAACTTTTAAATATGCAATATCTATATTATTTTAAGCTTAGTAAAAGAGGTGACAATTCTAGAAGGCATTGCCATTTTTCATAAACAATCTACCTGCAGGGTCTTATGAGAGCCTGATACATATTTTTTTAAATATGCAATATCTATATTATTTTAAGCTTAGTAAAATAGGTGACAATTCTAGATGGTACTTATTGCCATTTTTCTTAAAAAATCTATCCACAGGGTATTATAAGAGCCTAATACATTTTTTTTAATATCGTCGTTGATTCTACAATACCTGTACAAAACCATATTGTCCAGGAGACAAATAAAACTGTTTTAAAAAATCAATGTACGCGCATTAGAAGTTATATTTCTTTGGCGTAACAAAACAAAAACAAAACTTGCGATGACTTAGATTCTTCGACTAGCTCTTAATTATCTTGTTAAATTACACACTCAAGAAAAAAGACCGCTTATTGGAACGCCTTTGGTTTATTTATATACACTTTAACTTATTTAATTCGCTGCCTAGGTAATGGAACAATTCTAAGCTATAATATTATACTGTATAATCGTCATAATTGCATTATCATACTGTGGCGTAAAGGTAGTGCGTTCGGCTGATAACCAAAAAATCGGTGGTTCGAATCCAATCGAGTGCATTTATTTGTGTGAAAAAATAAATTATGTGTACATGTCACACGCCAAAAATACACTCTGATCTGATTTTCCAAACGTGCCTAAAAAAGTATAACTTTAGAAATACCTTTTAAAGGTTTTTCGTAAATTTAGAGGCTATAAGTATTTTTATAAAACTTGGTTTTTACGTGGTGAAGTGAATTGGTTTTGAAATTATAAGAGGTGGACCACTTCACCACAGAATGCGGATGAAGTGGGCCAGTTTTTAATCAACCATAACTAGCGCCCCCAAGCGACGCTCAATCTGCCTACCCCCACGGGACGTCACTGGCGGTAGGTAACTCTTTCTATTGCTTGAGTTTTTTTATATGTCTTGTTTTAAAGGCACTCAGATTACCACTATCCATGTGGACCACTGCACGCATCTTAGAAGTCCACACGTAGATAATATACGAGTCCACAAGGACTACTTCATGGTCATGCACTATGACTGACTTACACAGTAGAAATAGTACACAGGGCCGTTATCTGCTAAAATTTCTGGATATCTATTTTCCACAATTTCAAAAGGCCTCGACATGGTAGAATTTGTCATAGATGGGGCACCAACTGCTTCATTGCCTCGATTTTACAAGGACTCGAATTGGTCGACATCATAGCTTACTACTTCATTGTCCTTGTTTCCCAAGTTAGGGAGTGAGGAGTTGGATCCTTGACTACTTCCCGTGATTCCACTATTTCGTGTATACTTGCTACCTATCGTCTCAGGTAGACAAATCATAAAATAGCTGTGTATTCATATTATGCAGGTGAAACAGAGGTTCATGCACGGCAAATACCATGTTACAGAGGTAGGCCATCGTGACTGCATCTATACTATACCTACTATTGTTTCAACAAAACCAATCACAAAAGTGCATCTCTCTAATAATGTCACACTATAATCCGCTATTTAATGTGCTTCATACGTCAGCGGCTTGGGAGTCAATATTATTTCTGAGTTCCTTTAAGTCAATATAGATTATAAAACAATAAATTAACGCATGAAGGATTGTGATGACCAAAAGCAAAATCTAATTGCTAATCACTGCCAAGCTATTGAGGCCATCCATAGACTGAAACCGTATGCGGTTTAGAGCTGTCATACTAAACATATGATTTGTTTATGGAAATAAATTTTCACAAAGTATATTACAAGCATCTGATGTATCCGTTTATGTTTATACCATACACTTAGTGAAAATATATTTTCATGAACAGAAATCATAAGTTTAGTATGGCACACGGCTCTAAACCACATACGGTTTCAATCTAAAAATTAGTTTCCTGACTTCATAGTTTCAAAAAAGGAAAGGAACATTTTTGTTAAACTCAAGGTAATTTTTTCCAGTTCATGTTTACTACAGAACAGGACAATATTATTAATTACATTCTAATTTGTACTCTTGAAACTGAAACTTCAAACAGTTCTGGTTGAAACCTACAAATATAATATATGATATTATCATAGGTATAAAAAGTTATTATATAAGTTCTCCGCATGGATATGGCCAAGACACAGCAGCAAAAATCGAGGCATAAAGTGAGGACCGTGTCAACATATTACTAATTCCAAATATGCTCTACTATGATCCATTTGGAATCAAGTACTGCGTTGATGCGGCAGTCTGCCTCAATTTTCAATACTGGCACGACCCTTTCGAGTTTTGAAATAAAATAAAATATCCTTAACACATTAAAGTAGAACATCGTAAGTACTCGAACAAAGATTTCAATTTGATGCAACCAGACTCCACTCAATGACTACCACTATATAACTGTATCCATAGACTAATATACTTGACCATATCTTTAAATATATTAGCGTTGTTTCAAACAGTTTCGGTCAATTCAAATGATAGTAATCAAAGGGTACCTGTCAAATCAAACCCTTGGTAATTTCCCGAAAATATGTTAGGAAAAATAAAAAATATTTATAGATTTAATAAATTTTATTTTCATTCACGCAAATGCGAATCCGTTGACATGAGATGAGCTTTACGAAGTCCAGTCAGTGGGATTACCTCCCCAGTGAGTGGCAGCAGGTGGGGGGTTAGCGGATACCGCGGCCCACTCATCCTGAGTGGCTACCGGTGGTACAGCGGGATCTCCAGCAGGAGCAGGAGCACCTCCAGCAGCGGCGACACCTTCCTCGGTCCAGTTAGCCTGGGCATCGCCCTCAGCCCATGTCTCCTCAACGGCAACAGGTGCAGCGACCTCAGCCTTGGGTGGTGCAACCAACTCCTTGGCCTGCTGGTCTTCCTTCTCAGACTCATCGGGGTCACGGTAGAAGAAGAGGTCCACCACTACCTCCCAACGTCCTTCACGTGGGATAGATCCACGAAGGCGCAGAACCTCACGGGCCAACATCCACCACATCAGACCAGCCGAATGGGATGACTTGGTGTTGCATGGAATAGCAATGTCGACGAAACGCAGAGGCGCATCAGTATTGCAGAAAGCGATGACAGGAATGTTGACGTATGACGCCTCCGTAACGGGCTGGTGGTCTGTGCGGGGATCTGTCACGATGAGCAGACGAGGCTCCCGGAAAGCTGCTTGGATCTGAAACCCAAATATTTTCCTACGTCAAATATATAAGCTCTCATAACTACACATGTTTTATGGGTATCAGTTGCGTCAGAATAAAATTATTCTTTGTTTTAATCACAAATGATTCAGTGGTTCCTTAGAATTATTCATCATCCCGAATTTGGCATGTAAATCAGCAATTTGAATGAACCTGCGGCCATGCCTACTACAAGAACAGGGAAGAGTGACCATTGCCAGCAAGCATCAATTTTGCCATATATTGTGGCCAGTAAAACCACATAAGTCAAAAAAAACATTTTTCAAGAGTGTTTTTTGTGAATATCTGGTTTTTTTTTCAAGAAAGCTTTGCTATTCAATTAATTTTTTTTTCAGTTTATAGTTATTTTATATGTAATGAATTCATAAGTATGAAATATTTAAAATAAAGTAAAAAGCTGACTTATGTGTATAGACATGAGTTTTTTTTCTTGTTTGGCCGACTCATGTGATCATGGCCAAAACTTCAAATAAAACCATAATATTGAGAAAACATTTGATTTTTATCAAATACCAGATTTATTGAATATAACTTTATATTACAAAGAGGAACGTAATCTTATTATTTTTAAAAACGAAATTTATACAAATGAAACACCAAAAAATACATAATCATTGAAAACTAAATATAATTAATATTTCTTCTAGTTTACATGTTTCCGCTAAATCTGAATATCAGGTATGTTCCTGGAGGGCAGTTGGTGATAAAAGTCATGAAAGATAGTTGTAATTAGCAGCAATAGAGATATAAGGTCATTCTTTTTCTCTTAGCTAATAGGTGTGATAAAAGTCATGAAAGATAGTTGTAATTAGCAGCAATAGAGATATAAGGTCATTCTTTTTCTCTTAGCTAATAGGTGAAGGAGCGTTGGTGACCCGAGGAAAAGTTAGATCATGTTTCCATCCTTTCTGGAATACCTCGCAGTCTTAAACAGTGTTTTGAAAGATTCTTCTGCTTCTAGGCTTGGTTTGAAATAAACAATTATGAATTTTTTTGTATGTCAGCCAATGAGCATTGTGCCACTAAATGGGTTGCCAGATTCGTCTTTCTTTCTCAGCACAAGTGGGCCTTTCAACAACCTGGAAAATTCTAAAAAGCCAGATTGTATCATTTCAATGACTTCAAATCTATTTCCGCACGATCTGACTAGCTGAAACCAATCGTAACTAATAATTTTCTTTTTCTTCTGTTCAATCAGCATGGTCCGAACTTCCGAAGTCTGTGAAATTACTCCCTGTAGTATCGAATAGATTCATGATTCTCAGTTTCCGATTTGTACATATCGAACATTTTTTTCTGGTTAAATGTGATGGCAAGAATTTTTTGTCATAAACACGGTGAGTTAGTGGCTTTCATAAGATGGAAATTTATTAATGTGTTCAGAAACTTTCATCAAATCTTCATCGCTCCATTTATTTGAAAGGATGTGCTGACTCATTGTCAGTGGTTTGTGTGCCACCTACAGTAGCTCGTTTTTTTATGGCGACAAGATCAACAAAACTGCCTGTTTCACCAAACGTTTTTAGAAAACAACCCTTGCATACTTTAATTTTACTACCTTCAATATCCAACGAATAATTATAAGACTTTAACCTAAATTTTTCCTTACTGGGATCTTGAAATCTAGGTCGGTGAACGGCTGTATTTTGAATGGAAATTAATGACGATATGTAAGCACTCCTTTTGTCATGCTGTGTAAGATTCCAATATTCTTCAAAAAGCTTGATGCGATGACTTTCCATGATTCGATCTTGGCACAACATTCTGCATTTAGATAAAGGGTGTTGAATGCGTTTTCTAATTAACTTCCCAACCTTTGAATGGTATTCTTTGCCACTGTTTCTTTTGCATTTTCTTTCTTCACGTATACTTCTAGTGTCTTTTTTTGATGATTGCGGAGACTCTTGTGAAACTATTACTTGAATTTCATTATGTTCCGAACCTGGTTCTGTCGTGTCAGTTTTAATATGGCATGGAGGAATATGTAACGGGTCAATGACAGAGTAATCAGAGCTTAAGTCATATACTGTACTTTCATTTTGGGCGTACAAATAATTAAGTTCATGTGTTGAAGCCAAACATTGAAGATTCTGGCTCGATGTATCCGAATTAATGTCATTTCGGCAGTTATTGATACGGTTAGTATCACTAGAGGTTAAAGGTTGATCTTGATCCAAAAACTCATATGCGGAGTCAAATGGCAACGTTTTTGCTTGTGCTGAAATACAAAAATCACATTAATATGTTGTTAACGTTAAAAAATGAAACTTAATTTCAAATTGTATACTTTGTGAAATCAAAAGCCTATACCTATGTACTCCCAATAAAATAATGTTTATGAAAAAATAGCATTTGTCAAAAGTGTGGTAAACTTACCTTGCGACCATGTCAATGTTGTTTTATCGGATAATGAAGTATTTTTTTTTGATCTTTTGACATTATTTTGTATACAAGTATAACGTATTAATCAGTTTAAATAGTTGACACGCCTTTGATGAGTTCAGAACATCAATATTATACTCAAACTAAATGAACTCTCAAACGGCGACTAACACCAGAAGTCATCTGTTGTTGCCACTTAACACTAATAAGTCAGACTTATGTGTTTTTACATCCCGTTTTTCAGAGGGCAATAACTTGTGATTGTGTTCATTTATATTAAACACCATACTAACAGCATTTGACTTTTGTGTTTATACACAAGTGTGCACTCATTGTGCATCACTGACATAGAATCAGTAAAAAAAAACCAAAAAGTGAATTTTTCGACATATGTGGTTTTACACCCCAGCCATATATCAAGCATTCATCCAAAAAGGGAGAAAAAATCAGCTAATACCATATGGTCAAATGAAGGGCTAACTCATTTTCCAATGTCACTGGTTCTCATTTAATATGTGGGGGTGAGTTTAAACTAAATGCCAATGGCAAAGTTTTACTTGTGATTTGAAATAGTTCATTGAGAAAATAGTTGTTCGCAGACGTGTTTACCGTGTATTATTAAAAAAAAAAATATTCAAATTATCAATCCGATTGAACGCCAATGTTGTGTTGCAAAAATGGTACGCACTCCACTACGTATTCAGCCTAGGTTCACCACCCATTTCAGTATGAATTCAGTTGGATATTTTAGATGGACGAAATGGGAAAATAACCTGATTGGTGAAGGCACCAGGGGTGAAGCGACCAGCAATGGGTGTAGCACCGGTGTACGAGCTGTACTTGAGCACGGCCCTCTGGCCGAAGGATCGCGAAGAGATGGCGAACACTTCAGCGGGGTGCTCGATGGCGGCGATGGCTCTGGCCGCCAGCAGAAGCTTCTCCCACGTCTTGCGGATGTTGATCACATGGGCGCCGTCTGACCGACGCTTGTATACGTACTGCTCCATCTGAAATGGTAATTAAGTATTAACTGACGTCCCTTATTAATGTGGACAGAAGGATCGGTGACAAACGAGATCGTCAGTTGGGAGAATCATAATTCATCAAAGGTCATCAGACTTTTGGAAACGGAATTGATTAATCATCATGTTGATCTGTATTATTTTAATCGACAGTATTGTAAATACAAAAAAACTTAAAAATCTAAAGTTCATATTTTGAAATACATGTAGAAACAAAATGAACGTATGTCAGACCAATTAGGCCAGGGGGGGGCAAACTTTTTGGATGGAGGGCCAAATTCAAGAATTAAAAATGAGCGGCGGGCCGCAAGTAAAATACCATTTTTAGATATACACTATTTATTATCACGAAAAATAAACATTACAAAAAATTAATGAGAAGAATGAAACTGATGTACATTTTTTAACATTTTTTTAAATTCAGGTGTTAATTTTGTAGTTGATATTCTCAAAGCTGCTTCTAAATGGGATGGGCATCGGAGATATTTGATCGTAAAGAATTTTTATTGAGGTTCATGATCGAAAATTTTTGTTCACATATATAGGTTGATCCAAAAATAACGAACATTTTTCTTTCACAATCTTTAAGTTGGTCGAAATTGTCTGAATTAAGGGCATTGTAAAATTTGGAGATTTATTCACAACGATGCAATTCTCTTAAATCAGTGTCACACTGCAGATCAATAATCTCAAGTTGTAGCTCTGTCGGCACACTATCAATATCTATTGAAATCGATGTTCAACGTAGAAAATAGTGGTTACATAGTGTGAGACGAGACGCAAGGAAGACGTACTGAGATAATACATTTACGAAACAAGAAATTCTTCAAATTTTAATATATTGTCAATATTTTTTAAAAAATATATAAAAAAAGTTATTCGTAATCAGAAGTACAATTAATGATGGCGGGCCACATGCGGCCCGCGGGCCGCAGTTTGCCCCCCCCTGAATTAGGCAATTAAAAACTATTAATTAATATGCATTTGTATTCCATGAATAAGATAACTCGACCAGTCGATGACAAAAGTAATCGCAATGGCAAATTTTAAATAATAAAACAAAACCTATCGCAGCATAACCTAACCTAAAAATTGATATTGTATAAGGTTTTAGTTTTATAAGGTAATTTTATAGTACTCTATATCGTTTTTGTGGTTAATGTGTTTCGAGACCAAAAACCAAACCAAACCAAAACCTACTTATTTTTGAGTTAGTTAGGATTTGATTTGGTTTTGTTTTTGGTTCTGGATCACACAGACAATTTCAAGTACGGAGGGTCCTCATTATCCGAGCATTCATTGTTAAGAGTCCCGTCCCCACAGTTACGAATTTGCAGAAGAATGCAAGAAAAACTAGGTATATACTAGACATGCGTCGTTCTCGAACGAACGTATCTTTTAAAACTAATCTTTAGCCAGCGAACAAATCGGTCCCGTGTCACCTGGCGCTTATGTCGTTCGAGGCGAACGAGATTTGCGAGAGTGCTCGCCAGCTCGCGCAGTATAGGAATAAACGTGCATACGAAGGACACGCTGCCAGGCGAACTGAATGTCGTTCCGTTGAACTAGAGCGCGCGCGCAGTATAGGAAGAAACGTGGGTGCGAAGGACACGCTGCCAGACGAACTGAATTTGTCGTTCCGTTGAACTAGAGTTGCGAGCGCAGTATAGGAATAAACGTGGGTGCGAAGGACACGCTGCCAGACGAACTGAATTTGTCGTTCCGTTGAACTAGAGTGCGCGCGCAGTATAGGAAGAAACGTGGGTGCGAAGGACACGCTGCCAGACGAACTGAATATTTCGTTCCGTTGAACTAGAGTGCGCGCGCAGTATAGGAAGAAACGTGGGTGCAAAGGATACGCTGCCCGGCGAACGGAATATCTCGTTCGAGGCGAACGAGATACGCGAGAGTGCGCGCGCAGTATAGGAAGAAATAGTAACTATACATTTTATTACGGCAACAAAAGACACAATTGACCTAATTAGTCCGAACAAATCACTATCCGTAATTGAGCTATTCGGTCGGAGTCCTCATTAAGTGACTCATTTCCCATATCTAGTATATACACACTAGCGCAGTCAACCATCTCCTTCAATCACACACTCTTACGCTATTTCTGTCTAGCGCAAGTCAAATTCTTTTCTAATGTCACAATTAAACCCATTTACTAAATAATTGTGGTCCCCGTTTAAAGCAGATTCACTTTGAGAGGTGTTTTTTGGTGCCAATTGTCCTCGGATAACGACGGCCCCCTGTAATAAATTACTAATTTTAGGTACCAATGGTGACCGCCATATTTGCTTCAGTCATCGATAGGTAGATTTATCTTGTTTGACATTGTATAAATTACCTGACATACATTCATTGTGATTCCAAAAATAAATGTCCAATTTCATGCCACTTTTAATATTGACTATCGTATATTCACCAAAAATGCCAATGAGTTTTATAATTACCTGGAAATTAACGTTTTCGGAGCCAAGGTGAGTGGTAGCCACCAGCATTTTGGTGACGTCATCCTCGCGCAAGGCCAATACATCCAGTCCTCCCGACATTGTTGCGTTCACAATGAGTTACGATGCAAACCTGAAAACAATTTTTTAAATTAGAACACTCGTCCTGTGGAGTGACACCAGTAATGCAACTAATACTTTCTGGTTATGGTCATGTATTACACGTTGGCTTTCACAATAACCTAAGTCAGATGAATGAAACTGGTGACTGGTCACATGATGCCCACCACTGCAAAGTGTGTGTTTCAACGAGCAATCAGAGAGCACCGACATTTACCACGCTTTGGGCCACTGTGAAGAGGCACAGCCTTTGATTTATAATCCGTTAAAATTAGTGTAAAAATATTGTTCTGTATAGAAAACATTTCCGAAAAATGTATTACGTACATGTTGATTATGGGGCCCAAATTAGTTAAAATAGTATTAAACGGTCGCTACAGAGGATATAAAGATAAATACTGGCATTCTGAATTGTAAAGCCGGGATTAATGTGAAAAATCCAACGTCCCGGCGAAGCGAAATCATGGTAAATGACAGCAAATGTCAAACGTGATAAACATAACAAAACCATTTCTAAGTTAACCATATTCCCACAGTTTAGTTGCAGAAGTTGAATCAAAAGCCAGCCGTATACATTAGGTACGATTCACGTGGTTGTTCATCACATAAACATGTTATTTTATCGCATAACTCACATTCCGGCACGACATATGCCATTTTAGGTTATGTGTGGACTCGTTCATGTCTCCGTGGCAATCTACGTATATCAATCTAAAATACATTATGCAAACCACTAATCGATTGCAATATATACGAGAAAACGATCAACACTTTTATGGGAAGGATGGATTAAATATATTTTTACTGATAATACTCACGCGTGTAAATGCCACTGGGAGTGGAACAAAAATGAACGATTCGACGATATTTCCTGTTTACCAAGTGATACCAACTTTGAACTTTATAGTTTTAACAATTACCAACATAACAATTTTTGATTTAGTTCACAGTATTACTTAATTTGCGAACAATTTCATGACATATTACTTTTTCAACCACAATTAATTTAATTTAATACTTACACTAAAATTATACCAATTGTACCAATAGTATCAAGAACTTTTTAAATCGTCTTCACTCTATTATGTATCTAAATCCAAATATGAAAACAACGCTAACAAAAAATTATAGTAACAGTTTATTCGTCCGTTGGTCAGTAACTAAAAAGGCATGCACACATCAGAGTACTTTTGGCTCAAAATTGAGTTTTTATCGTATTTTCAAACCATGATCCTGGACACTCCTTAAACGTTGTAGATAATCTATTTATATAATTTTGAAGCCTTATTATCCTTTATAGTTATTTTAAACATTTAATGACTGCATAAAGTATTTTTGATACATAAAATAGTATTCTTTTAAAACCTCTCGCTCTAATGTTTTAGAATATAGTCATATTTCGGTACATAACTGTGCAGTGGTGTTAAGATTTTTTACGTTTATTAATTTTTAAACGCATTTATAAAACCATTAGTATAATTTATTACGAGATAATTTTTGTAAAATATTCACGATAAAAAATTATATTGATAATCTCTGTGATCCCAAATTTGACAAGAATTAGGCATTTTATTACTCAAAAAATCGCCAAGATTAACACAATTGAAGATGATTCTAAAGATATTTATTATAAGCTATGTCTTTGATCATTCAAGTGTGATAAACATCTTATGAATAATGATTGCTTTATAATAATTATTGACCTAAGAATAAGATAGTGTTTTTTTGAAATACGCCATTTCTTTTGTCATTCCCCAGTGGTTAAGCTACAACGTACGGCCGTAGCCATAAATTGACAAACTATAATTAAAGTAGGGAGTCAAATGATATTGACGCGCGTGTTTGAACATGTACCGTTTAAAAAAAAATAAAAAAAAAATCGGTTAGGTACATGTTCAAACACGCGCGTTAATATAATTTTACTCCCTACTTTAATTATAGTTTTTAAATTTATGGCTACGGCCGTATGTTGTAGCTTAACCACTGGGGAATGCCAAAAGTAATGGCGTATTTAAAAAAAACACTACCTTATTCTTAGGTCAATAATTATTATAAAGCAATCATTATTCATGATGTTCATCACACTTGAATGGTCAAAGACATAGCTTATAATAAATATCTTTAGAATCATCTTCAAATGTGTTAATCTTGCCGATTTTTTGAATAATAAAATGCCTAATTCTTGTCAAATTTGGGATCACAGAGATTATCAATTTAATTTTTTATCGTGAATATTTTACAAAAATTATCTCGCAATAAATTATACTAATGGTTTTATAAATGCGTTTAAAAATTAATAAACGTAAAAAATCTTAACACCACTGCACAGTTATATACCGAAATATGACTATATTCTAAAACATTAGAGCGAGAGGTTTAAAAGAATACTATTGAATGTAACAAAAATACTGTATGCAGTCATCAAATGTTTAAAATAACTATAAAGGATAATAAGGCTTCAAAATTATATAAGTAGATTATCTACAACGTTTAAGGAGTGTCCAGGATCAAGGTTTGAAAATACAATAAAAACTCAATTTTGACCTTCGACGAGCATGTCCCCTCTTAAGATCAACAAATTTGACAATTTAAATTTCACATATTTTATGCTGACGCCCCATTGGCAAGCCGAAAGTCTGGGTTTGTCAATGCACTACTACTGACTAACGGACACTACTAATGCACGAATAAAAAAATCTGACTGTCAATAGGTTGTGATAAATCTCTCATTTTCTAATAAGTAAATTACCAAATGAAAGAGTTTTTTTCTAAAGAATTTACGTACTTACCTAGTGGTAGTGGTTTACGGATGAATTTTGGCAACTCGACGAGTAAAATCGCGAGTGGAGAACTACAAGGTTCTAAGTGTTTGTACTTGATGAAACAAAAGTAATAATGAGGCAGCTTAAAATACTACTTCATTGTTGGGTTTGTTTTCTCAAGGACGAATACTTAGAACCTTGTAGTATTAGGCTCGCGAAATAATATCAAACATGTTTGAAAACCAACGAACGTCTGCAGATTTGGGGTGCTGGAGCACCCGTGGACGTGAAAAAAAGTTCGAAGACTGTAAATCGTCCGACTTGCGTGTCAATGGAACACAGGCATTACAACCAACAAACTCGTCTGTCTGTATAAAATTTCACATGTAAAATGTACCTAATCAAAAGCAATGTATATAGTTCTTCATATTTTTTAAAGATTCGTTCAGGAATAAAATGCACGCTTAGGTTTTTTTTTAATTCAACAATCCAATTTTTTCGAAGGACCTAAAATAGCTTTACCTTTGTTTGTTTGATGCGTAGCGGATTTTAAACATTTTTGAGAGTCGATTTTTTTATTGCCGTCGAATGTCGATATTTTACTGTCGGATAACGCGAAAGACCAACCTCTTCGGAACCCAAAGAGATTGGCCAAAGTCTTCAATCTCTTTGTCGGAACCATATTATTTTTACAGAAAATTCATGTCAAAATGGCAGCACTAAAAGTAGTAAAAAAAAATTGATCAATAATTACCTATGTAAGTTATTATCTATGGTAATGGTCAAACTGTCAAGTCAAAAAAAGTTGAGGTTATAATTCAAAGCCCATTTGACGAATGTTTCTGTGTATTTCAGTGTTGCCAACCGTACTATAATTATAGTATTTGTACTATAATTTTGGTCCGCGTACTGTGTACGACAGGGGTTCCCAACCCCGTGCCCGCGGGCACCATGGCGCCCGCGGAACGATTCGTATGTGCCCGCCACTATTCGACAGAGACAGAATTTTCACGCTAGCCTGACACGCAGAAAACCCGAAGTGAACGTACGCCACGAACTGAGCCGATGAACGCCGAAGCACGTGAAAGTAGTCACGTGCTCGTATCGTCCCGATTGCTTCGGCGATCATCGGCACAAGGAGTGATGTGCAAATAGCATTCCCCGCCTGGAACCGCGTTGTTGTCATTGTGATTGCGATTGCTGCCCCGTTCGGGTTGCGACAGTTAGCTAGGAGACATCTTCGTCTGACGAAACACGAATTAGGAGTTTTATATTCCTTCTATATAGTTCTAAAATGAGTGGACCGAGTAAAAGACAACGAACCTATAATTTTAACACTGACTGGGAGGAATCATATTGTTTCTTTAATGTGAAAAATAAATGCGTCTGTTTGTTGTAGTATTGCAGTGCCGAAAACACATAATGTTGAACGACACTTTCAGACAATTCATGCCACTTTTGATGTGAATTATCCACTTAAATCTGAAGTAAGAAAGAAAAAAATATGTCAACTAAAATCAAGTCTAACTGCACAACAGACTGTTTTCACTAGATATGTGGAAAATTCTAAAAAGGCCACCATTGCTTCTTTCAAAATTTCTCACATGCTCGCAAAAATGAAAAAACCTTCATTGATGGTGAATTGTTGAAAAAACTATTTTTGACTGGTGCCTATTGTTTGTTTAATGGATTTTCTAACAAACGTGAGATTGTCTCAGCAATACAAGACTTACAGTAAGTTGTCAAATAACACCGTCACAAGAAGAATACATGCAATTTCAGTTAAAGACTGCCTTGGAAATATGTGACTGGTTCTCGCTACAATTTGACGAGTCAACAGATATGTCAGACACCGCACAGTTAGCAGTTATAGTGAGAATGGTATTTAGTAACTTCACAGTAAAAGAGGATATGTTGCAAATATTACCTATGAAAGGACAGACAAGGGGTGAGGATATTTATAATACATTCAGAACATACGCCAAGTCAATAAATATGCCTTTGCACAAGCTGTCTGCGATAACCACCGATGGGGCACCAGCAATGGTAGGTAAAAACAAAGGATTTATTGCCCTCTGCAAGAAGGATGAGTCATTTTCAAACTCTATGTCCTACCACTGTATTATCCACCAGGAAGCTCTGTGTTGTAAAATATTGCCATTTGAACACGTTATGAAAATAGTTACAAAAATAATCAATCCTTAGAAGATACTGAAGATAAAAAACATGATCTTATTCTGCATACTGAAGTACGTTGGCTCAGTAAAGGAAAGGTTCTTAAAAGATTTGTGAGTTTAATTGAAGAAATAAATACATTTATAAACGATAAAAAGGAAAATTATGATGAACTAGCTGACTCTCGCTGGCTGATTGATTTGGGATTTCTCGCAGACATCATGGAAACATTGAATTCTTTAAATTTGGAGTTGCAGGGGAAAGACAAAAACATAGCTGAAATGATAAGCTCTGTAAAGTCATTTAAAGCTAAATTGGATTTGTTGATATCACATCTGCAGATCAATTCTCTCGTGCATTTCCCACATATGAATAAAATGCTAGGTAACAATGAATTAAACGGGTCATTATTTATTAAGCATCTTCAAATGTTAAAAAAACAATTTGAATAGAGATTTTTGCAGTTTACAGATATTGAGCCAATTGTTTCCTTCTGTATCAATCCTTTTACTTGCCAAATAAATGTAATGGAAATGGCCGCATGTATTGCAGATTTTGTTCAAGGTAAGACAGAAGAACTAGAGTTAGAAATTTTGGAGCTTAAGAATGATATTTTGCTTAAATCCTTAATATCAGAGGACTTCTGGAATACAGTGGACAGAGAAAAGTTCCCATTTTTGAAAAAAGCGGCATATAAAATTGAATCATTTTTCGGTTCGACATATTTATGCGAATCATTGTTTTCAAACATGAACTTAATAAAATCAAGATATACATCTCGACTCACAGGTGAGCATCTTTATGATTGTTTGCTAACAGGATTATCGTCATACTCTCCTAATTATGAGGCACTGGCCAATGATATGCAATGCCAAAGATCACATTGAGATATTGATATTCTTTTTTTTTATAAAATGTTTTCTTTGTATTTGTGTTTTTTGTTTACGTTTTGTAAATACATTTCTCTGTCTGTATGCAATTTGAACAATAGTTTGATTATTTTGAAACATTTTTGTTTATTATTTATTAATAAATTATGAATAGAAGAAAATAAATTATGGGAAAATGAGAAGTTATGGAAGGAGTTTGTCGATTAAAAATAGGTGGTGCTCGCCACCCTACCGATATTTTAGAATGTGCTCTAGAGTACGAAAAGGTTGGGAGCCCCTGGTGTACGATATAAAATAGGTATAGTACGCCCAAAATACTATAATTTAATATAAAAGTACTATCATTTCGCATTTGCCATTTCGCAATCGAGACGTCTTCGAAAATTTGGAAAACTGCGGCTCGCGGCGAAATATTTTTCCTAAAAAAAACGAGCCGACTATGAAAAATGGGGAACCTGCGGCCCGCGGCAAAATATTTTTCCTAAAATAAACGAGCCGACTATGAAAAATTGGGAACTTGCGGCCCGCGGTGAAATATTTACACATTCCACTAAATTCTCCTTTTTTTCTGAGAAACAAAAAACCTATACATTTTCAACAGATGACAACGCGTACTATTATTTTTTATCCCCAAATACTATAATTTTGGAGGCTCTGTACTATAATTCCACTTTCAATATATGGCAACACTGGTGTATTTAGACATTGCACCAGTGATGCCAACCGTACTATAATTATAGTACAATACTATAATTTTAATTCTGCGAAAAATTTAAAATACTATAATTTTACGCCAAATATATTTTTTTTTTTTTTTTTTTTTCCTACCTTTTCTTCTAACTGAAACCTTGTGAGGTCTGAGAGGCAGACCTCGGTTTCCTGACTATTATTTCTAGGGTTGGGTCTTGTAAGTACATTAATGCCCTTTCCCGCATGTAATATAGCTAAGTATTGAGCTGTTGAATTTACATTTACCTTCGCTTTTCAAACAAGTCTTTCGAGGGAAAACAGTTAAGAAAAACCCTCTTCCGAATATTGTCCTTATGGGTCCAACAAACAAAAAGTTCATCCTTTAGCGGGATGTTCGGCTTGAGATTATGATCTTGTGTGGATCATTTTATAACATCAAAGATGTTCGCCCAGTCCCTAGGGGGTATACCCCGTTTTCTGTTTTCCACAAGTTTAGCTCTCACCTGGGCTTTGAGCCCGAGTCTCATTCTGATGTACATTCTAAAGCTACCTAGTTTAACTCTTAGGGCTTCCAA
Organism: Rhyacophila brunnea; assembly: GCF_057557595.1. Lineage (NCBI taxonomy): Eukaryota > Metazoa > Arthropoda > Insecta > Trichoptera > Rhyacophilidae > Rhyacophila > Rhyacophila brunnea. Next base: position 979,412 of record NW_028232882.1, on the reverse strand, counting down.
ACATTCTTTTACCTCTACCGCTAGACCCTGGAAGGGATCCGGCGGGGTCAGAGTACTGCCGGCCGCATCCGCTGTGGAAGAGGTACCTGTAATTGAGTGAGGAGGGGGTGGATCATCAGGATTTGGAGAGTCAGGGGGCATCATCTTATGACGGAGCCTAGCTTCCTTGCGCTTGTGCTTAAAATTTTGAATTTTGTTGGCAAATAGTGTAGGTTTCTTATGAGGCCCTTCTGTCAGTCTATTCAAGAAGGTCTCTCTGTATTTAGTTATGGTTTCGGCAATGTCGATTCCATCGTGTTTAGCATTGATGCGTTTGATGCTATGGTGAGGCTTGAGTTCGTAGACGATTCGAAGGCATCTGTTCTCTATTGTTTGCAGCATCTTTAAATTGGATTTGGTGATGTCAGTAGTCCAAATTGGGGATGCATACAGCATGGTTGGTTTAATAGAAAAATGTTCCTGTACTATATATTTTTTAGAAATACTATATTTTTTAGAAATACTATATTTTTTACGCCTTTGTACTATAATCAGCATAGAAAAATATGGCAACACTGCATTGCACACTATGTTGGATTATTATCGTCTACAAGCAATAAGAAATGCTGGTAGTCTGGTACGTCTATGACCAGCTGGACCTATTCTCTCAATAATATCAGATTCAGAACATCCTAGGTCCCCAGTTTTTTTCCTACATTAGACGACGTGGATGTCTGGTGACTGGAGAGTCTCGGTTGACAGGGTTATCTCGTGAACTATCCTAATATCAACAGTTATAGCTTTGACAGTCAAGCCATGCTCTCATAATTTGTTCACCATATTGATTGAAAAGACCTGGGAGTAAATATGGAATGAATACATTTAGAAGTGTCTCGGAGAATTTGCATTGCACAGTGATGATGCTGTAGATAACCTTTTATAACTTTTTTAGACTGGCAATAGAGATGAAGAGTAGAAAACATATTCTACAAGACCGATGGCAAGTGGCAACGAACAAGAAACGAATTACTGTTATTACTATTATATACAATCAAATATAAAGATATTGAGTATTAAAACGATTATTCTAAAGTGGTGACCCCGACGTGATGTAAAGTAATAAGAAACGATGTACAGACCGAACGTAGTATACCGAATATGAAGATTACCGAACGACCCACGGTTAGTAAAAGAAAAATAAGATGGTACATCCTACAAGTGAGCACGGTATCACTAAAAATTCCACCTTTTTGGCCCAATAATGCGTAAAATAGGTTCACGCGGGTCACGGATAAGACTGCGAAATTTTATGCGGTCCTAGCACCAGCGTTGCCATGTCTACTGAAATTTCAGTAGATCTACTGATATTTTTGGAAATATACTGAATCTACTGATATTTTCTGAAATCTACTGATATTTCTCCATTTCACAAAATTCCCACCAGCCGGGAAAAAAATTAGCCATCTTTGAAAACTTGGGAATCTGCGGCCCGCGGCGAAATTTTTCTCCTAAAAAAACGAGCCGACCATGAAAAATAGGGAACCTGCGGCCCGCGACGAAATATTTTTCCTAAAAAAAACAAGCCGACTATGAAAATCTGGGAACCTGCGGCCTGCGGCGAATTTTTTTTCCTAAAACAGAAATCTACTGATATTTTGTCGAATCTACTGAATTATTTTTACAGATTCTACTGAAATTAAAAATTTTGACTTGGCAACACTGCCTAGCACAATGCGAAGAGCGAACATACAAGGTGGTTAGCGACATTGCTGCGGACCCACCTGCGGTCGCCCCGTACACTGCATTCAGAAAGAGGTTGATTGAGCATTTCACCGAATCTTAGCAGTCCCAATTACGGAAGATCACGCGGATGGAGTTGGGTGACCAAAAGCCATCTGAATTTTTATGTCGGATGCAGACTATCACAGGCAAGGACCAAGAAAGTCGATTCATATGGAGTTTGTGGCTGCAAAAGCTCTCGGCAAACATACAAGAGGTCCTGACAACCAGCGGCGAGGAACCTATTGAGAAGATGGCTGCCTTCAATTATTATTACTGTTTTTGCTATTATATACAATCAAATCTAAGGACATTGCACAATAGAATGATTATTCTAAAATACCAAACCCAACCTAACGATGTATCGAAATATCAAACTTTAAATTAACAATTAATTATTGCATCGAAAGGTATCTAAGGTATCTCCCCCAACAGAAAAAGGTATTTAATATAATTTCCTACATGGGATAAACTGTTTCCGCCAACTCCACAAATTTAATATTAAGATCACTCTTACCATTCTGATTTCTGGATTGTCTTTTTATACACGATGCAATGCGAAGTCACTTGTAGCTAATTTCATATCTGGACCATTGGTCATTTTGTTTGCTTCAATTTCATACATTTGGAAGGAGGTTCACAACATCTTTGGCTCGGACTGATTAGTTCATTTGTTCAGTACCTATATAGGCAGGATTGCTGCACTTGTTTAATGGAATTTCTGGAATATGGTAATGTTTTTCGTTTATGAGTGCTCATACATTTTATAGAAGAATATTTTAGGTAAAATACATTGTTTACTGACTTTGAAACAAAGATTTTTTTCTCATTTCTGTATTCATGAAATTGAAAATGTTTATTATTAGTAAACCTTCATATCAATATTTAGCAATGAATGATGAACACTCTCAACAATGCCATGGTTAGTTTAATAATTCAATTAAATATGAATTCTTTTTTAATTTCGCCTTAGGTCATCGAACAACTAAATTTAAGCTACAAGCATGAAATCGTTATTGATACATGGCTCATCCGATCTGTTAATTTACAGAGCATAATTTTCCTCTTTGGTGTGACAAGCACTTAATTATGGAAGGGGTTTCCCCAACTTCGTTGATTCTAAACCATTTCAAAACTATATGATATTCGGTAACACTATACAGCTCTATAAAATCGTAGTTAAGATATAACTGTTATGTGCCATTCAAATTCTGTAACTGTTAGTGAGTCAGCCAGTCGAATTCGACCGGCTGAAATAATGAGTTCATTGTTTCTTTTACATGTTAAATCTTGTTCATTTCTTAAGTTTGTTGCATCATCTTTATTGTTCCCTTCTAGTAGTATTCCAATATATAAAACACTCTTCAGTCGGACTTCCAACAGAAAACACATATTGTACCTAGTAATATTCAACCTTATATTAGTATACCAGTAATAATATGTTATGTGATTTTGTGTTATTAACCGGAAATAAAGGACAACCAACCCATAACATAACGACGCTGTAGGATTGGTTTCCCGAATAGACCAAATGTTCAGGAGACGAAAAACAAATTTCATAATCCTATATTTAAAAACATGGAGATATTTAAATTATTTTTACAGCATATGAATGATGTATTCATTACTATTACAAAGTAAATTAAAGGAAGGGATGGTTCTCGTCCAATTAGATACAAAAAAACATTCTGCATTAAGAGGTTGATTTCGACAAAAACGGATATTCGGGAAACCAATCCTATAGCGACGATAATGGTTCTAGATCAGGGGTGGCCAAACCGTGGCGCATTGGATGATGACAAGTGGTGCATTGCATCTTTGCGCCTACTTATTCTTTTGAAGTAGGCGCCATAACTGATACTTCATATTTTCAACACCTGAGTGCTCTCAGTTCAACTCATACAGCATTCTTACTCATTAGTTTGTCCCATTTTTTCGACAGTTTACAATTGTAGGATGTGAATAGTGTGTGTGTAGTGTGAGCATGAGTGAGACGCGGTCGCGGTATGACAGTCAGTTTTGAGTAAGCTGTCGTGCGTTTGAAGCGAAGTTTTTGCGAGAGCGTTTTATTGAGTGTACTAGCGTGGTTTTTGTATTGAGAGTGATTGAAAGACAGATTCAAGAATATATATATAATATGTATTCATGTTATCCATCAAAAAGAAGCGCAGAAAGTGATAGTAAGCGTGAATTTAATGAACAGTGGGAAAATGAATTGTTATTTATAGCTAGTTCATCAGGAAAACCGTTTTGCATTGTTTGTGAAAGTACTCTTTCACATAATAGAAGACATGATCTTAATAGACACTATAAAACAAAGCATCAGACTAACATAGAAGAAAAAATGAAGCTTGTTCTCGAGTCTGAGTTACGAAATGAATATGTGACTAAGAAATCAGAAGAAAAAATATATTTGCTCAAGTAAGTTGTGAAGACTTGGCGATGACAGAAGCGTCATATGAAATTGCATTAGCATTGGCGAAAAAAAGAAACCCTTTTCTGACGGAGAAGAAATTGTTAAGCCTTGTCTCCAAATATTTGTACGCCATCTTGGTGATAAAGGTATTGAAAGGAAAGCTGACGAAATTGCTATATCAAGGCAGACAGTTACGAGACGTATCAAGGAACTCTCTCAGTATGTATCTCAGCAACTGGAAGACCTTGTCCATTCTTGTACTTTATTTTCTCTGGCTTTGGATGAATCAACGGACATATATTATGTGATGTTGCCTAGTTAAACATTTTTATTAGAGGAATTGATGATAATTTTAATGTCTTTGAAGAACTTGCCAGTATGGAGTCATTGCATGGTATAACAACATATTACAGACTAGAGATGGGAAAACTGGTCGATTTTGAAGACTAAGTGTACTTACTACCAATATAAAAAAATACTTAGTATATAAACTTGTTCCAAAATACTTACTAGTATTTGGAATACTATATAGAGCGTCTGGCGTGCGTATGCGACAAAAGTTTCATACTCAACTGAAACTAAAACCAACTCCATATTATTAACATTTTGAAATACGTATCGGCTCAGGGAACTCAGACTGTGTATCGGCTTCAATATAATCGCTAAAAATACGCTGAGCTCCGCTTGTCGAAAAGTCCTATGTATTATAAAATTTTAAGTTTATGAGTTGTTTTTATGTTAGGTTACAATATTATTGTTAACAAAAATGAATAACAGTGATTTTTTTTAAATTTTTAACATGTTTTGAGCGGTATATAACAAGTCTAAACCTGTGCGTCATCTTACCACTGTCGTGCGACAAAAAATTTATGACCTATTATTCTTACATTCGAACGCAATAGACTAATAAATTAAAATATACCTATATTCAAGTGCTATTTCGTTCGTGCGCATTTAATGTCAATAGTGTTGAAAGTCTACCAACTGGCGAGTGCACAGAACAGCGACTCGCTATGATATCATCACAAGTTTTTTGGAATAAGTTTATTGGGCCACAAATACCTAGTATGGGTAGTTTCATCCGAAACTTGAGTGCACAAACTGGTGACAGTATTTCCAACTCACCTCTATTAGACATATTTGAAAAAGTAAAAGTATGCCTAGAAAATCTAAAATTAGATCATAGCAAATTCATCAGTGTGTGTACTGACGGAGCGCCGTCAATGGCTCTACAACTTTGCTTGAAATTTTTTTAAATCACCCTATACTCAAATATCACTACATTATACACCAGAGGCACTGTGGAAAAACTTTAAATATGCACAATGTTATGTTACCGGTTGTGAAATGTGTGAATAAAATTAGAGCAAGAGCATTACACAAATGAGAATTCAGAGAATACTGTGAATTGTTAGATTTGGAATATGGTGAACTTGTCCTTCATTGTGAGGTGGGCTAGCTTTCTAGAGGACGGGTTCTGAGTAGAATTTGGAAATTGAAAAATGCTTTAAAACTACACTTAGCTTAGTTAATATAATAAAATGACGATTTGAGTCAATTTTCACACTTGAAACAGCAGAATGAATGTGCTGCGGATAATAGCAATTTGATCAAATATATTGAAAAAATCAAGATATTGCAAGGGTCATTTGAAAGTCGTTTTCATGATTTTGCTAAAGAAGAAAACTGCATGCACGCATTTATAAATCCATTTTCACTTAGTGAACAAAATTTAATGCAGATGCCTAGTAACATGCCAATGGAACTGATTGATTTTAAAACAAATTCATTATTGAAAATGAAATTTGACATAATTAATTTCTGACATTCATTGCCCTGTGAACATTTCCCAGAGCTAAGAAAATTTTCAAAAAGTTATATGTCGCTTTGAATCGACATACAGATGTGAACAAGCACTTTCATACATGAAATTGATTAAAAGCAAAACAAGGTTGCGAATAACTGATTCAAGTTTGAAGAATTCTCTGCTGCTCTCAGTAACAAATTTAACACCAAACATTGAAAGACTAGCGAAATCCAAACGCTCATAAGCTCTGTGCTCCATCCCGCTCAGAGCTCTCTCTCTCTCTCATCACACTTAACAACTGTGGCCCAGAGTTATTTTCACCAAACGAGATTCCAACAGCTGTAGCACCCACCATCAGCGGGGTCCACGACAGCGAACACCCTCTCGAGATCTTTTCTGAATATTGTTTGGTGCTCCATTAAACGTGTTTTTTGAAATGGCATACATTAATTTAATTGCGTGATTGAGATTCCTTTTCCTCCCCTAAGCGAAGCAGATCCTATCCCTATTTTCCAACCCCAATCGTGAACGTAAGAAGGTAGAAAAGGTGCATGAGTTGTATGGCGCATCTGAACTCGTCTGTGAAGAAATTCGGCGCATGGTATGCAACAGGTTGGCTACCCCTGTTCTAGACAGTGACAATCTAATAATCCATTGGTACCCAAGAAATCCCTGTAGTCAAGTGCATAGGCCACTGGGTTTTCATATGGAGGCTACAGGTTCAATTCCGGTGAGGTCACAATATATTTGTGGTTTTCTCAAAACCTGGGTGTTTATGTGATCGTTTCACTTCTACTACTACACTACTGTCATAGGGCCTCATAGTATGTTGTAGTGATTAAAAAAATAATTATATGTTTGCCAATAAAATATGTCCGAAAAGTAGACTGTAGGCTGCTGGGTCAATGAAATAGTTAAGTTCTGCGGAAGTATATGTGGAATTGGTTCGAGGAGGACTCTGTATAGGCTGATGAAAATAATAATGATATTCAATCGGTATAATATATCGAAGGTAATAAAAACACATGTTTTTTACAGTTAATTATTTATTAGTAAAAAAGAAAATACTATACATCGTCCATTTAATATGATTTTGAAAACCTTAAAATTAGGTAAAATATATTTTGCTAACATCTCTAAACTCGATATATTTTCACCCCACCGAACCGTAAAACAAAGGCAAGCGGCAAGTTTGAGTCTAGCATCATCTAAAGTAAAAATATATAATATTATATTGAAATATGAGACAAACGCCGAAGGCACAAACCGGCCGTGGACCGCTTGCATCTGTCAAACGTCACGGTGGAGACATCTATACTCATCCCTCTGCGCACTCTCTCAGAGCAAACAATATGTGGCACAAACAGAAATCTAGCACACCCACTGTTTGGCACAAATCAATCGCTCCAATTTCGAGGACGTCGGCGGAACAACCACTTCACTCAATCAACGGGATTTTATCAATTCGCTTTGCAACGATTGACTTGTTTTAATGTAATTTAAACAAATATTAGTGTTGATAATTGAAATGAATATATAAATATTAATAATATAAGTTTTTATCATTTCTTTTATTTAATATCTCTTATACAGTTGTAAATCATTTTTCCATTATGCTGCACTGACTTACCCATAGTTTATCAAAAGTATAAGATTTGAAAATGCAACAATGATATTATTATATATTCTAGCATAATACATACATATATATTAATAATAATGCCCGTGTACCCCGACGAAAAAGTAACCGGAGTTGTTCTCACCCCGATGTCCTCGATTGCACCCGCGTTCGAGTCCGCGGGTCACAGCGGAGTTCCCCGTTATCCGGCGACGTTGCGCTGGCACAGAAATTAAAGATACAGCATCGCCTGAACTGCGGGAATCCGCTCGTCGCTCCGGCGCAGGCCGGCAGAGAAAATAATATTTCAACTTAAAATCTATGCGGTATCAAACTGTAAAATGGTTAATGGCATCGAACGAGGCTAAGGCTCTGTCGTCTCTCGCTGCGGAGACGCTCCGCGACCTTCTAAAATTAGTATTTACAAAAGTACACAAATCAATAAAACATTGTAACGCCGGCGGCCCGACCCCACGGCGTCGGGATAAATAAATTATACACAAATTTCTTCGATGTTCACTATCCCTTCTTTTTAACATTAATATATATTTTGAAAATTTTAAAACATTTTGATGATATCTATCGGCTAACCGTTGAGATGTCATTATGCATTTTAAAAAGCCACACATAGCCCCGCTTGGGCTCGGAACACGCCGAAGGAGAGCGGACGAATACAGTGTGATTATTGTTACCATCGCCCAATCGGCTTCAGCGTGTTTTCGCCCTCAGTCATCATTAGCTTCCTCTCGAGAGTATACCGCCGCATCGGAGGACCGATAGCTCAGTCTCAACGGGAGGGTGTACGAAATCAGCGTAATGTACACGTCGCCCGGCTCTCACTGATATCGAATACATCATCCACCGGTTGATCGGTGGCGCCCGACGCTTTTCAACACACCTGAAGAGGGTTAAGGATTTATTTTTAAACGTATCAGAAAGCGAACACCCACGCAAATTAAAAGATAAAATTACATTAAACTAAATTAAGTCGACATTATAATATAACGGTAAGGATTAAAATAGAGAATAGTGTCAATATACAAATGACCGTAGCGTTCGTTTGCGGTTTCATTACGAACACTTAAGCTATTTATAAATTAAAAACTGAATAAAGTATAATAATATAGATTCTACAGAATATGAATAAAATGTCTCGATAACCTAAATAATACGGTCACCGCAGGCGGTATATAGAGGTGCCAGCGGCACGATAACGAGTGAATTTTTAAAAGGATATTTATCATTGTCCCGTGTGACCATGAAAATTAATTAGCAGCGCTCGCCAATTGCGGCTTGCATCTTTACGAATAATGATGGCAAATTTACATATAACTTCTTCTATATAAAATAAATGTCAGATGATTACTAACTGTTCACAGTACATATTAGCCGTTGAACTTTTGCAGGGTATTCGAATTTGACTCCTGACAAAAATTCGAGTAAACCGTCAACTATACGCATAGCTGATATTTTCTGAAGGAAAATACATAGTAATGATTTGTTTCAGAGTAAAATAATCAAATGAAACATAAATCATAAGGAAGTGACAGAATCACCTTGATGGGGGGCATGTACAAATAATATAATTAATATTAGTTTCTACTTAAGATTTTCTGAGCAATACATAGTTTTGAGTACGGTACGGTGCCTACGCTTCATTGCTGTCCCGCTTGACATTGGTTTACGATTGAAACAATGATAATATTAAGGTAGTAACATTTAACAGGATAGCGTGGCCGGAAGAACAGATGTCAGTATTAATTCTGTGAGCAATATTATCGGCCGGCTTTTATATTTTTATATCTATTTATCAATAAGACTAAAATTTCACAACAGTCTTTTGGTGCTGATTGATTGACAAATGAAACTGTTGAGATGTGAAAATATATTGTCATTTTTCATCAGAAATCTTCAATTATACATAACGGCACAGAGAAACAGACCACAATTCGGCAATCATAAAAACAAACCGAGAGACAAACTCAAACTCAATGTTCTCACATTTTTTTTAACACGTGCGTTGCATTGTTCGGATGTGAGGTGCGTATTACGGAAGATCCATTTTTTGTTTCCAACAAAATGTCAATTCTCATGACGTCAAAACTGTTAAAACAGAGACTGAAGAATTAACCGGTTCAATTCAAAATATCGAGGACACCCTCTGGTTATGTTCTGACCCCACAATCGTGAGATAACATTTTTAATCGTCTCTTTCTTCATCATTTGATTTTCTTCCGGTATACGCCAATATTTAAAATCGACTGTAAAACTCGATTGTCAGGAGTGAACGGCGACAAGAAACGATATCATCTTAGGTCGACAATCGGACTGTTTATTTTACATAATGCAATATTCATAGTCCTCTTGGAATATTTCCGAAAGCGGGCGAGCAAGAGGGCCCCCGGGGAGAGGCGACGAACAAGAGGGGAGGAGCGGGCGGCAGGGTGTACTATGAGTGGTAGCTGGTGACATAGGTGGCAGGGAAGAGCCCGCGCCGGTTGGCCATCTCTCCCTGCCACCAGTGGTTGTCGGAGCGGTCCGTGACCGTGATGACGTCTCCGCGCCGGAACTCCAGCTCGCCCGCCTCCTGCGGCGTGAAGTCATACAGCGCCTGCACCAGCACCTGAACACAACATACACGCGCACACCATTAATACACATATTAACATACATTTGAAACAACTTCAATTGAAAAGATGACATACGATATGTGTTATTAAGACATTGGGGATAATCGGCGCTAATTTGGCGCCGCCGTTACAGGATGCAGGACATGGTGAAAATCAAACATTTTACGATGTTAGTTATTGAAAGTGTGATATATATTATTTAAGAATTATTTGATTCATCAGTTTTTATTAAAATTTGTCAAAATAGTGATCAGTTCGCTAGATATAAAGTGTTTGAGAGAGTATAAAACATAATATAATGGCCCTTCATCTTCCAAATATCTTGAAAAGTATTGTATTTAGCTCCAGTTTTAGTATATCTTTCTATCATTTACGAGACTTTTTATTTTTGTCATTTTGTATAAAAAAACACAAAAAACTATATATTTTTGACATGTTTTCTTGATTCCACTGATTCATAAAATTGACTTAAAATATAAATAAATAATAGAAGAATTCAATACTTATAGATATTAAAAGAATTTATTTGAATAATAAATCCTGCAAAATCTAACTTCTCTCTATTCAATGGGTTAATAATATCACCCAATTATTTCAAAGGAAACATATCTTTTAATTACAGTCGAACTTGGTTATTACGAAGAAGATGGGACCAACTGAATTTGCTCGTTATAAGCGTTACTCGTTATATCAGAAAATAGGTATTTTTAGTAGAGCGGTCACATTACACTAAAAGTCGAAAATAAAAAATCTGAACCATCGTAAATATCCCTGAAACAAGCATGGCATTCATAATCTAAAAAAGAAATTGTTTATTATAATGAACGCTGGTAGGTACCTACGGACTTCACAAACCTTGGATTTTTCAACCATATGCGTGGATACTTTTTTATTATTGTCAGCGAAACACCAATTAGGTAGGTACTTAGACACATAGTGTTATAAACATTAGGTAAGTACTTAGTGACATAATGTCATAAACGTAATCCAACCCTGGCACCCTGTCCTATCGGATTTTATTGCTTAGGGTCGAAATGTTTTTAAACGATCCGACACATTAACAGTATTTTAGCTCGGTATATCCGATGAGTTGCTCGTTGTAACAGTGAATAAATGTATGGAGACAATCATAAACCAAAATGTCAACGAATGTTTCTTCATTACATCCGAGATCTCGCTATGTCCGAGATCGTATTAACCGAGTTCGACTGTAATATAAAATCATCAAAATCGAAATAAATTGTATACCTATTATATAATTCATTAACAATTTTAATATAGCCCTGACTCAATTCCAACAGTAAATGCGAATATACTTCTATGTTTAATTGACATCCCCAACACTTTTTTCTGATTTAATTACTTTGTTTTGTTTTACCATATTTTAATATATAACGAGTGTGAATACTCTTTATTTAACATCACTCACCATAAGGTCTGGAATATTTATTTTGGATAAGTGACTACGTTATCATGTCTCACAACAGTGTATTATTCTAGGCATATTCAATTTCAAGTAAGCAGTGATCTATTATCCAGTAATCTATCTACCATACTATCCCATTGTCATTCTTCAACCTAAACCAGTGGCGAGGGGTGGAGATAGGCTGTTAAGGCGATATCTCTACCTAACAGAGGCACCTAGCGGAAAAATATGAAGCTTGCAATTTGAGACAATTTTTTGATAATTTACAATTTAAACTGTATTAATCAATAAATTTTTTTTTTTTTTGTGAATTTGTCAAAAGACCCCATCTTATTATTACATTCGTGGGTATTCTGCGAATAAGCATTAAGTCAAAAATACTAGTTTTGAGATAATCGAGTTTGAAAGTTTGGACGGTCTTAACTTGTTTTATACATATTTCCTTTCTGCGATATTGCTTTGAGTATGACTTAGTTCAGTTTCGCACGCAGAATTTTGTGAATATATCCTGAGAATGAGAGAAGCAAATGCACTAAGTCCCTTTAGTGCCTTTTCTCTGAATTGATGTATGTCTTTTTGACTTATAACATAAATTATCTTCGCCAGTTTTATAGATATGACTGTGTGTGTTTTTGTAGACTATAGAGTGTACTCTTAATAAGATTACCTCATCATTAAGTCAAAACAGCAAAATTTTGACTTAGTGCTTTTTCGCAGAATACCCACGAATCGTCTATGTAAGTTCAATACCGTGTATGAGCCAATATGTTCAAAATACATATTTTTGGCGCTCTCGGTTAAACAGCATAAGCCGCATTGATTGGTACATTCAAATTTTGAAATTGACCAACAGACTACTCGCACTCAGCTAAAATCAATACCGCGCATGAATTATCCATAGTAAAGAAGCAAGCAAGACCGCGTATATCCCTAGATCCAATACAGCGGACGAGCGGAGAGTTGCGGCAATACCGCGTAAGGTCCAACTGATTTACAAAATAATCCTATGGCAATACCGCGTATGTGCCACCACTGAATTTGCACAGACGCATACGATAGTAAAAATATATTTTGTAATATAAAACAGGAAACACAATAAACTGCATTTAAATTTATTTTTTATCTTTTTTATTGACGAAATTTCAAGGTTTTTTTGTTCCTCCTGAACATTTTGACAAATGGTTCTTCCGCGGTATTGAACATACATAGACGATATATTTTATGGTCATATTTATTATTAAAATTTGGTTTATTAAGTTTTCTATGTTTTGTCGTAGACAGTTTTGACTAATTCATAGTTATAATATTTTTTATATTTAATTTAAAAAACATAAATTTTCAATTTTTTCAACAAATCGAGCTTCAATATTGGGACCACAACTACAACAAAATTATGCAGTCCGTAACTAGGATTTCTCACAATTTCTGAACACTGCTTAGAAATATCATTCCATATCAACATCAAAACACTAAAAACAGTAAAGTTAATACACATACTTCACAAAATTATTAATAAAAATTCTTGCGATTGGACAGTGATTTTTTTTACACACAAGCAAAATGATGAAAACAAATATGTAGCTTTTCTTAAATACATAAAATAAAATAAACCCAGTTCTTTGAAATAAATAACGCTGAAAACAAATATTTTGAATTTTGAAGCATTTTCAAAAAATTGGCAAATGATTGGTGTAAAGAACTGGACTTATTTTGTTTTAAGGCAATGCGGGATGAAACGTGGGTGCCATGTGAAAGACGGTGACTCCAAAATCACTCAAATTAACCTTTTGACGTCGTAGTAACAAATTCAATAGATTATTTATTAGTTTTATTTTTTTAAATTAGTCATGAATTAAATTTATATCTGTAAATTAAAAAAAAACGCCTGGATCTTATTCCATGTGTCACAGTTTCTAGTTACAAAATCAAATTCATAAAATATTTCTTCAACGTGTGTGTTTGTATCCAATGGGTTGACAGAATCGCTATCAATCAACCTTGTGACACAATATCTCCACTCATCAGGGGTACTCCACACACAGCAAAATATTAGATATCGGTGCTGTAATGGAAAATGGATATTTTCTTATGGTTCTTTTTGGAACATGATTTTACAGGAAAGTAAAATCAAAGATACACTATATTTAAGAATGTAAGTATGTACTTCACATTCTTTATTGAATTAAAATATTTTTTGTAACACATCAGAAATATACCTATTTGAAGAATATTCACATCAAATGGGACATTTTCCATTAACCATTGCAATCTGGAATTATATCGGTAGCTTAACCGGACCTTAAGGGCGTTCACATGCTCTATAATTCCTTGTGAGCAAGGCTGGCCATAGAAAATGAGCATGTATACACCACGTTGTACTATACTCATTATACTAGCCCCGTTTGATTGTTTTAAATTATTTAATACAGTGTACCATGTCCAGAAGATGGCAGTGTGCCCATCTTCTGGAATCATGGTAAAATAAAAGTCTTTATGATATTTCTTTTGGTACAAAAGAAATGTTTTTTTATAAAGAAATTCGAGGCCTACCGCCTTGCTAATACATCCCAGCATTTAATGGGTTTGATACAGAAGTTGTGGGTTTAAGTCACATTTGGTGCAAACATTTTTTCTAATAGGCATATCTCTGGTCTGTTTTAAAAAAATAATTGTATTTAATTTATTTTGCTTTACTGATATGGAAGGCTCAAAATCTAAAGACTCATTTCACTTCGCGGTCATCATAATGACTGGCCGATTTACTGCTTTCAACTGAGCAGATCTGCCTCAGTTGAACACTTGAATGTTGACTCGATAGTGTAGCGGGTGGAAAGTGAGTCACATCGCAGGTGGATTTAGACAATGCAATTTTAATTAAAAGGAGTCACAAAAGCTTCATCGGCCGGGAGGAAAAGATCGGAAAGGTGCGAGTGTTAATTAATACGAAGGAGAAGCGTCTCAGCATGTTCACTTTGCACCGCTTTCATCCCCTCCAATGGAATAGTCTAATTATTTGCAGAGTAATAAATTGAAAGCGTCAGCGTTCAAACAGCTGCATGTGTACAGTTGAAATAGACGGAGCAATGGTGCAAGAGTCACATCTATTGTCTGATGCAGGAAAATTTTAGGCGCAAAGATAAGGATGATTGCAAAATAAGGAAGCGGTCAGGGACACTCACAGCGTCAGTCTGGACGTCCGTTCAGTTTCAGTTACGCATGCACCGCAAAGATATTGAACTATACTTAATTCTCGCTTAACGGCCACTCGTTATGCTGAATATAACGGAATTGAAAAGTTACCCCATAAATTTGATATACAAAATAAAACTTCGATTTACGACAGACTTTTTTAATAAATATACGTTGGCGTGATAGCAACGAATCAGGCAACAACTCTTCAGGAACAAAAATTTACATTGAACGAGAGTTAGGTATACTGTAATAAAGGGAGTAATGCGAACTTTGTGTATCGTGCATTATTTTTAGTAGAGTAGATTTTGTAAATACAGTAGACTCCCGATTATCCGGACTAACGGTGGGGAGAGGCGGCACAAATAAACGAAAAACACGGATGATCCGAATTATGGTTTTTTCTTTTTAAAATACTACATATTATACATTTGTAAAGCAGACAATAATTTTAACATGTTTAATACTCGTTATTTATTAAGAAAATGTGATTTTGGTTTGTTTGCAGAAATCTTTCAATGATTTTCTAATATCTAATATCAGTTCGAATTTTCATAAGAGCTATATATCGTTGTTTACACCGTATCGTGCACGAATAATCGGGAGTTTACTGTATAGATAAATTAATATTTTATGTGTTAGCAAGCATTGAACAATGCTTTGCTTGTAAATAAAAGACCGCCTGCTTGTTGACAATTCTTTTTAGATACAAACTGTGTTTCTTTAATGCCACAACAGGTATCGTGACCTCACTGGGAATTGAACCCGAAACATCCAGTGTAAGAAGCAAGTTGATCATTGAACGAGACTTCTTTCAGGCTTGAAACATCAATGCAAGACATTTCTATCTTATTTTGGCCCTGACAAAAATTTCACACGTGTGAATCTTGTGACAAACCAATATGCAATGCAAAATGACATCCAGCTAATTTAAGCATGGATGGACCTTAGCAACTTCTTTTCAATTTCATATAATTAAAACTTCATCTTCATGGAAGAAAGCTTGTCTTCCACATGTTTGTAGCACTGCCATTTTTCAGACTACGTAGTATGCTCTTAGACTGCGAAATCTTTAACGTGAGACCTGGCGGCGACGCTCGTGTTGTATCTTGTCTATGGTTTTCGATTTCGAAGTATTGTGAGTACTGAAAAACGAGAGATGGGGATGCAGTTCTCCGAGCCGCCGCCTATCACCGGAAAGATTTCGCACTCGTCCTTTTTGTCTACCTTCAAACCAGCCTTTCTCCATTTCTCACACAATCAATTGGTTTGGTAGATATTACTCTCTTCACCGGTTCATGGTCATCCATATGGTGGACATGACAACATGTGCAGACTGTCAACCTTGATTGATTGAACTGTGCTTGAATTGTAATATAGACTGACTCAGCAGTACATAATTATTATATCTTTTCTTCCGATTGATGCTATCTGTTATTTCTTTCAACAACATTCATTTTGCAGAGATAATGTTCAGGTTTCCGAATCATAGATGCGCACCAGCTTTGTATGATTTTAGTACGCCGAGACAGTAATAGAATAGGCTTCAAATATCATGATAGATCATAACCTTCCACATGCTAAATATTGCTGGGAGACAATAAATAATAAATGATACCAACAAGAGCGCTGGATTTAAAATACTCAGCTCTTCAGATGGCTAATTGGTTCTTGTGATAATTGAAGCTTGTAAACGTGCAATACGCTGCAAGGTGCTTCTCGAAATGTTCAATTGTTGTAAAAGACTGCGAATTGATGTTCCTGGACTATTAGCAACATTGGAAAGTTCACTGCGGCAATGAGGTC
This sequence comes from Rhyacophila brunnea, assembly GCF_057557595.1. Taxonomy (NCBI): domain Eukaryota; kingdom Metazoa; phylum Arthropoda; class Insecta; order Trichoptera; family Rhyacophilidae; genus Rhyacophila; species Rhyacophila brunnea. The sequence continues at coordinate 962,762 of NW_028232882.1, read as the reverse complement.
AAAAGTGTGATACACAGTTGATTTACTATCCACAATTGAACCAGTTTCCTTGAAATTCTTAATCACTTCGAACTGTGGACTTATTTGTTACATTAGTTCCAAGAACATTGCGAACTGTTTTCGAATAACTTTCCCTATATGTGTAATGATTTTTCACAATAATAACGTGTCGTTCCTCCTTTATCATGCCATGATTACTAATCGCAACAATGACAGATGAATTTTTAGTAACGCAAACTTAACAAAACATCGGGGTGCAATTAAAATACTGGCACCTCTTTACTTTCACTGATAACTAAAACTGATGGACTGAGACTGAACAGACGGTCGAACTAATCAGGTAAATATAACTTTACAATTATGTAGTTTCGGGAAAATTAAATTAAGTCAGGAGACGCGTCATGCGATAGATGAGTGTTTCGCGGCAGAGAACATCGGGCTGAGAGAGGCACGCGGACACAGACAAGTGCATGCTTCGATTAGCGAGAAAGAAATACAGCGATGGAGAATGGACGTCCGGATGAGAGAAACAAACAGAATGCATTAGTATTATGTATCGACACATCGAACACTGAGAAATGATGGCGGCATGACTCGTGAGCTGATAATAGATTGGCAAAAGTACCTCGTGATTGGGTACTGGCGCGAAACGTCAGACCTGTCGGAAGACCAAACATTAGACGGGCAGCGGTGAACATGTGAGGGAGTAACAGATAAACACGCACGAGGACCGGGCGGGCGCCCGCTAAAATGGGAGTACAACTAGATAACAGCGGGACAGAGTTCGCCAGCATACGTTATGTGGGTAGATATTTATCAACAAAAAAAATTGGCAAAACAACTCTTTATACAACAGTTAAAAAACAAGCAAAATTGAAAAGATATGGAACAGAACACTCGAGATAATGACATCATATAAAGGGATATAGCTCTCCAACACAATCGCCTTGTATTAACCGCACGTAGACAATTTCACTTCCGCAACACGCCAAAAGTACTTGATGACTTAAATGAAATCGATTAAATGCAAATAAATGCCGATATGTCCAATTTATTTTGCATACATTTACATCAATAAAAGGTTTATTAGCTAATAAAAGCGTCCATATTATTCCAATTTAAAAACACAATGGAAAAGAAAAACTGTCCTTAAAATCACCCACTTAGAAACACGCAAGAAACATAAAAATGTCGTCCCAACACAAATATTGAATCGTGGATTTATCGGTTTTTGAAAATAAATACCTCGTATATTTCAGTTTGTTCTTTTTTACATATAGAGTGATGATAAAGCTTACCATTGATCCTGCATTAAAAAATATTTAACAGAATATACCATAATATGTACTTAAGTCATTTTTAAACTTTGGTTGATAATACTATATGTAGTAGGAATTAATTGTCATTTGCTCTGTTTCACATAGCTAAGTTTTATTATTGACCTTTTGATTATAAATAAATTATGCATCCAGACATATATAAATGAAGATATCTGTTTCCACACCGGCAGTGTGAATGTACACGAATATCACCAGACTTGTTACACATGGAGATAATAAGAAAACTGAATTTGTTCACGGACAATAAAAATTTAAACAGCATCTTTGATCGGTAACATCAACTATGAATTTCAAGGTAAATGTAAATAAAGTTGAAGCGGTCAATACAGGATGATACGTGTCGGAGTGAGCGGTGAGGGATGAGAGCGGGGTCGAGACGGAAGGAAGCGTCACCTCTTCGGGCACCATGTCTCGCAGCTTGACGTCCTGGGAGCGCGAGACAGAGGCGGTGCGGTGGTACTCCACCAGTTCGTTGAGCGACCCGAACTTCACGACCCACAGGAAGAATTTGCCACCCGCGTCCCGCAGCACCTTGAAATGCTGTACGCCATCTGAGCATCTGAAACATACATTTCATTATGTCAACTTCATCGAAGATAAACTGCATGTGAAGAATATTTATAATTTAATTAGATTATTATCAGTTGAGATTACACCATTATTAATGCCATCAGTGAAACCTTTTAATAAACAGCCAAAATATTGATCAATGCTATATTCAGAGCAGGCACTAAATTAAACACTATTCCACTGATCGCATGCTTATTATGCGTATTATTAAAAGATCATTAACTTCTCATGTAATAGACAATATCTCGAAATTTAAGTGGACACATTAGCAACATACGAAAACAAGTTACTTGTCAATCTATCTTGTAAAACATGGACAGTTTTACCAATGATTAGCATAGATTTAACGCGTACACAATGTCCGAGTGTTCGTAAAGCAGTTGGGACCGTTCATTGGTCAGCCTATTGGTAATTGACAGTATGCAGACGATGTGGTGTCAGCCGATTAGCATAGGGTGGTTTTCAGCTAATGAGATTTTACATTGCTTTGATGCAAGTAAGCCCAAACTGAATGCGGACTCTGAATGTATCCATGAGCGGAGAAAAAAAATTCAAACCAGATGAGTTTTTACTGTTTCCTGAAAAAAAGTTGTTTTGGATCTATTAGATTTATAAAATATATACCAATGTATTGCTTTCTTATTTATGGATAATCTGTCATCATTCGTGTCTATGTGATCAAATGCTGAAAACCAGTCTTGCACAACCCGCGGACCGACTAAATAAAATACATTCAGTGAAACATGGTAAAAGGCTTTCAATCATTAATCGCCCGTACAGCTTGCGGCACATTTAACAAATGAATGCGCATCAAAATTGTGAGTTACAAATATTATGACCATATGATTAAGTACAATGGGATTGTTTCCCCTCACAAAAAGATTGTGCATCAATGCTGTAAATAAATGCGTGTGAATTTTCAATATTACGCACTATTATTGTGGACAGAATTCATTTTCAACCACACAATATCGTAGGATTATTGCGAAATTCATCAACTGACATTTTTGTAGAATATAATGTTATTGAGCTATTAAAACCTCTGATGTGACAAAATTTAAATATTACCAAAGACAAAATGTCCAACAGTGAAGATCGTATTGTCTATTGTTAAGTCTCTGAATAAATAACTAAATTTCCATGTAATTCCATAATTGATTATATCTTAATTTTGGTGGTATATAGAACACTGTGGTCTAATATAAATGAACAGGAAATGACAAAGTTGTTACATAAAAGATTTAAACAGCTTGAATGATAATATACCCAGGTTGCTGATACTATATTACCATTCTTTCATTACAATAAATCATGAAAATACAACTAATACTCCGCTTTAAAAAAAAAGAAAGTTTATTATAGGAATAATCATTAATTTTCTGAAATTAATTTTGTATAAATATTTATATTATCTTATGGCCGGGCAGACGGCAGCGACTTGCCTGCGCGGTATAGTTTGTGCAAACTACTTTTACAGCGCTTTTTGGTTTGCGCAAGCTACAGTTTTCCCGTCCATACACACGGGCTTCCCGATACAAACCGGTTTGCGCAGGTAAGCTTGTGTTAAAGCATGAGCGTCTATCCGGCGCTTTAGTGGCAATGCATGATGTATTGAATGAATACTTACATATTGATAACGTAAAAATATATTATACAAATACTGAAACTGTATCGAATTTACTTAACCAAAATTCTAAATGCAATTTAGGCGCTGAGGATTAAACGAGTACAAGTGACACATAAGTAAAAAATTAGTTAGAAGCAGTTTTCGTAATACCACTACTTATTTATGAGTGAACCAGGAATTAAAAGATGTAACTGCTTCATATGATTATATGAGTATATCCCACGAACACAATATACCTATTATATATTATGTCAATGACATTATTTTCATAGCAACCGTATATTATTTGAAGGTGCTGGCATGATTTGTTGTTCTTCAAACAGTATAAACGTAAAGAAACTAGAAAAAATTACCAGGTGACAGTGTCAGCTGTCAACATTCATCGATGTGGTGATATGCTAGTACTATAAGTATCTGTCAAACTGTATTTTATCATTTCTTTTCTTTTGCAACCCGATTAAAATAAATGATTCCTTTATTTGCGTGTCAGTTTATTTTTCAAATTTGGAGTTTACTTGTGCGTTTTCTCTCATCTTACACCTTTTAATAAATTTGTCTTCTCCCTGTCTCGCTCTCTCCTACACATTTCCCCATGCGTACAAACAGACAGATGGCAAATATTTATTGAAATATCAATATTTTTCCATGTGATAGTAATGAATGAGACCCCATTTACAGAATGTTAATAACAGTTGTATAGAATTTTAAATTGCATGTTTATTGATTTAGTGTGTCTTTTCACAGCAAGTTGACTATATACAATATGGATCTGTGTCGCGGAGAGAATGACATTTGCATGAGCAGGATCATCGAGTATTGTTACAAATTTTTCAAACGAGATGTGTATGAGCAGGGTCAAAAGACGAGCGATTTAATTTTTCAGATACACCAGCCGTTTTATGACAAATCAATCAAATCGTGTGGATTGAAAAATATCATACTTGACAGAGAGGGAGAAGTCTCCGGGACTGGACTCGCTGATGCGGATGAGGAAACCGCCTTCGTGCTTGTTGAGGAGCAGCTTCTCCGCGTCCGCTCTCGTGATGCGCCCGTAGTACCAGCTGGACAAAAAGACACCGCATCGCATTACAACACAGTACATTGGAAATCAGATTTTCACATAAATGAGAAAATCAACCAGTGAAATCAGCTTCAAAAGTGCATTGAAAGAATAATGGTACCTATTACAAAATGTTTATTCATTTTATAAAAGTATATGAGTCATTTATTGCCAATAACTGCTAAATCATTTAAATTTTGGCACTAGGCCAATTTGTGTATTTTTTTATTCGGGTTAAGATAAACTCTTTCAAATCATTTTCTGTTAAAACTTGGCGTATTTAGAGATAAAATAAATAATATTTTACAACCATTATAATGGAGTCATATGTGCAATTTCAATTAACAAAATAAACATGTACCTATATATAAATGTGTATTATTGCTCTTTGACCATAAACACGAAAACTATTTTTTTTTCATATTTGATTCAAATTCAAAATCAAATGATTGAATACCCATAATATATAATGTAGATAACATATTTTGAAATACCTGTCAAGTATTATCAAACACCATAGTTAGAATCTTAACCCGGTACATATTGATGGCAAATACAAACATAGTATGTGTGGTAGGATATGACATACCCAAAAGTAAATGACCTAGCTCTAGTTCTAAGATCGATGTATTTTTACTTTTATTAGGTACTGACAACACCTGTAGTGTGTAAATTAAACTAACGATAATAACTATTTACACGTAATAAATAGTGCGGACTGTCTCGCCAACCTCATTCTTCAAACGTAAGCGAGACGCGTTGTTGTCATTGTATGGTGCTATTTGATAGGTTGTGAAAATTGGTAAACATCAAAATGCGCTGCGGGGTATAGTCTGTATTTTTTCTGACAGGTTCGCCACTATCGTTTAATAGTCCCTGTACACGTGCATGGATTTACTTGCACCATGAGTGTGTATTTTAAAATATCGTGACAATAACTGTTTACACGTAAAAGTGCCGACTGTCTCTCCAATCTCATTCTTCAAGAGTAAGCGAGACGCAATGTTGTCATTTTATAGTACTATTTTGATAGGAAGTATTGAAAATCGGTTAACCTCAAAATGAGTAGTTGGTTTTTTTACCGGCAGGTTAGCCATTATCTTTCTCTACTGCGCAAGTGCAGATCTTACTTGTGCATAAAAAATTAGAACAACTGCAGGATAATACATGTTTCCCCATACATTTTCTTACTGTGCACAGTAAATCCATGCACGTGTAAAAGGGGTAGTAGGCTGTTAATATCCGATATAAATAGAACACACTAAACCGTCAGCCATACATATTTGTTTTCATTGAACTAAGCTACGATATGCAGATAGTGTTGGTTAGTTTTAAAAAATTAATTAAACCCTGGTTAATATGAACTGTCAGCAGTAAATCCATGCATGTGTGTAAACGGGGTATTAATAACAAACAAGGAATAAAATATAGGTACTTACCTACATTTATAAAGTTTACTTCAATAAAATATATTTTAATGAAATAGCTCGGCCCACCACGCCATATGCACACTAATAAAAGATCTCCGATAATATTAATACGATAATATTGGTCCCTACCGCCCACTAGTGGGCGTTCCAGCTTCCATGTTAGGCGGTAGGGGTTTTAAAAACATTTTCATTATGTTTTCCTAAAATTCCCCGTGACCATCTAAATTTCAGAAAATATACTATTGGTATCACCATTGCATAAGTTTAGTTCATGTTACGCAAGTGAAACGATATTCAGTTTATTGATACCTTTCCCTAACTCATATCTTGTGGAATCAGGCTTTAGTGCTGTTAATCATATTATTACCAAAGAAAGAAACCGCCTGAATATTCCCGAAAGAGGAGACCTTCGTTTGTTTCTCACAAAAATTGAGCCAGATATCCAGTATTTAGTTTCGCAGCATCAGCCTCAGGGATCTCATTAATAATTTAATTAATTAAATGTTATTTCATCAGACTTTAAGGGGGGACATGCTCGTCGAAGGTCAAAATTGAGTTTTTATTGTATTTTCAAACCATGATCCTGGACACTCCTTAAACGTTGTAGATAATCTATTTATATAATTTTGAAGCCTTATTATCCTTTATAGTTATTTTAAACATTTGATGACTGCATAAAGTATTTTTGTTACATAAAATAGTATTCTTTTAAACCTCTCGCTCTAATGTTTTAGAATATAGTCATATTTCGGTACATAACTGTGCAGTGGTGTTAAGATTTTTTACATTTATTAATTTTTAATCCCATTTATAAAACCATTAGTATAATTTATTACGAGATAATTTTTGTAAAATATTCACGATAAAAAATTATATTGATAATCTCTGTGATCCCAAATTTGACAAGAATTAGGCATTTTACTATTCAAAAAATCGGCAAGATTAACACATTTGAAGATGATTCTAAAGATACTTATTATAAGCTATGTCTTCGACCATTCAAGTGTGATAAACATCTTATGAATAATGATCATTTATAATAATATAGATAGTGTTTGTAGGGAGTAAAATGATATTAACGCGCGTGTTTGAACATGTACCGTTAAAATAAAAAAAAATTCGGTTATACAATTATAGTTTGTCAATTTATGGCTACGGCCGTATGTTGTAGCTTAACCACTGGGGAATGACAAAATAAATGGCGTATTTCAAAAAAACACTATCTTATTCTTAGGTCAATAATTATTATAAAGCAATCATTATTCATAAGATGTTTATCACACTTGAATGGTCGAAGACATAGCTTATAATAAGTATCTTTAGAATCATCTTCAAATGTGTTAATCTTGCCGATTTTTTGAATAATAAAATGCCTAATTCTTGTCAAATTTGGGATCACAGAGATTATCAATATAATTTTTTATCGTGAATATTTTACAAAAATTATCTCGTAATAAATTATACTAATGGTTTTATAAATGGGATTAAAAATTAATAAATGTAAAAAATCTTAACACCACTGCACAGTTATTTACCGAAATATGACTATATTCTAAAACATTAGAGCGAGAGGTTTAAAAGAATACTATTTTATGTAACAAAAATACTTTATGCAGTCATCAAATGTTTAAAATAACTATAAAGGATAATAAGGCTTCAAAATTATATAAATAGATTATCTACAACGTTTAAGGAGTGTCCAGGATCATGGTTTGAAAATACAATAAAAAATCAATTTTGACCTACGACGAGCACGTGGGCCGTTAAGCTTCTATGTATGCAAAATATAAATAAAAAGATAGATTTAACATTTTACAGTATGTTGTTTTATAAAGATTTATTCTGCCAAACTTAGCGAAAGTCATCAAAGCATTTGGTAAGTAATTATTATTATATGCTTTAACTTGCTGTAACTCTGCTTTATAAATTTTATAAAGTAAAGTTACTTTCCTACCTTATAAATCACCATTACTGTGGAACCGGTGGGCGGTTAATATTTTTTACTACTAACAGAGATACAAAAGTGGGCGGTAGGGCCAGTAGGTATAAAAAGATTGACTACCCCTAACGTAGACAGATCATGCAAACTGTTTAGGGGCAGTATGCATTTTACAAAATCCTTCGAAAGGTCGCCAAACAACAAAGGTTTGGAATCACTGGTCGTAGGTATATCTATTCCTTTCTGTTACAGACATACCCTCATACAATGCACATTTTGTCTATAACGTATGTAAAATATAGTAGTACAATGTGTGATTTTCTTGTCCGTGAAATGCAGAAAAAACTCTGGCTCTATTGTGATTGCATTGAACGTGTGTGAAGTAGGGCTCCCTTGCATAACAATGAATGAATTATTTTAATAATATAGATAGCTCACTACTCACTGCACAAAAGAAACTTTTCAACTCACTACACACGTCATGTTCACACACACATTGCATTTAGTATTCGTTTTCTCCTAAGTATTTAAGATTATCGCCCACAATGGCATAAGTCGGCTAACGCATCGACTTATAATGTCGTGGCTCCCAGGTTCGAATTTTGGGTCTCGCAAATATGGATATTGTTTTCAACGTATGTTTGGACCTAATAGGACCATCCATTTCTTGTGAAACACTCTGTGGAGGCCCATATTATCTTAGGATCCGACAAGGTTGGGAAAAAAAATAGGATTAAATAATTAATACCTCCAGACTGAGATACATTTCTCTATAAAAATTGCCATATTTTTTGAAGAAAAGGAAAATTTATTGGAACTTATTTAATGTCTTTACTTAGGTACTTAATTATCTCTCTGACCCACCGTTTGCAAAAAAGCAAGGGCATGGTTCATAATATATTAATTCACTTTTGAATACTAAAAATTTAGACAGTCGTGAACCCAAGAAAAAATATCTTTTCTCATTAATGTCGGTGCAACAAACAGGGGAATTTTTCTACAAAGAATTGTCTACAAGGAAATTTTTATATATCACTGCATCCACTCATTCCACTATGGAAAACAATATTTGTGTCTATATATCGGTGCAAATATATAGAAACCCTGAAAATATTAATAGGGATGATGGATTATTACGGTTAAAAACGTCATGGCTTCCGGCACTATCAGCAAAATCCAATATTCGAGCCGGTATCTCTGATCATAACGATTGACACATTACTCTGAGCAATGTTTGCTCTTAGCTAATCAGATTCCTTTTGACATTCTTAGAGCAAGGTTTACATTCATATACCTACACTACATTTTCATCATAAAACATATCATCTCTTGATAATGGCCTCTGCAACGAGCCCGAAACGTCGAGTAAAGAAGGAAGGACACATGGTCGAAACCCAAAAATCTACTACAATATAAAGACAGATTGATAAATGAAATATGATTTCCCTTTATTCTTAATTAAGTACATTATTCATTTATTATCAGAGACTGAATCATTATTGTTTTTATATACTCAGATTAAAAAATTAAATAAAACATACCTAAGTTGTAAGTGTATTTTTTTAATCTGTTCTAAGTAATCATAAAAAATAAATATTTGACCCATCTGTGGAAAAATGTTTACAGTTGCAAAAAAATATACATTAAATACTGAGCAAAAGTGCAAGGACCCTGTAAGTTGGGCACTATTCCTTATAAAAATGTTAATGTAACCACCAACATTTTAAATGCAAACATGGTAACTAATTAACTATTTTTTTAATGATTACAAACTTATCTTAAAATATTATGTTATCACCTAAAACTGGATAAGGAACAAATTAATTCTTGTTTATAATGCCAGCGCTCTATTGGCGAGCCAAAAGTCCGAGGACAATAAATCGTCCGATTTGTCTATGCTCTGCCACTGATCAACGAACGAATAAAAAAGTCGAGCTGTCAAAAGTTGCGATTATCGTAATGTCTTCCGATAATCCTGTAATTTTGTGTTATTTATATGTAGACTTGCATAAAATAATATAGCAGTGAAAACAACACAAGTTTTACGTTTTCTTTTATGAATTTCATAAATACAAATAAAAAAATAATTGGTAAATCTCTCATTTTCTAATGTGTAAATTAACAAATTAATCAATGAAAATGTTTAAAACAATTACAGATTTTTTTGCGGTCCGAATGATTGCGTATTAATGTCAAATCGAATTTGCATAGAGATCGACGGACGAAGTCTGGCAACTCGTAGAGTAAAATATCAAACATGATTGAAATCCAACGAGCCTGGTCTGCGGATTAAAAAGTCCGCAGATATGGGGTGCTCCACGTGAAAAAAATGTCCGAAGACTGTAAATCGTCTGACTTGCGTGCCAATGGAGCGCCGGCTTAAGGGTCATGGTTTTATAATCCGTCAGTTGCATTGAAGTCCTGTGTTGTTTTCTCAATCAATATAAGTGTTTGGATACAGTGCATTAATTGAGCAAACGACTAACAACTGATCCTTGTAACAAGGTAACCTCCAGACAGCGGTGTTTCATATTGCACTGCGCATATGGCAGAAACGGTGATTTTTACAGTGCCCTAAATTAATAATAAATTTAACACTTCTTCCATTAATGTATTTGACCTTAACATTGTACATAAATTGATGGTCTAGAGTGGATTTGGCGTAAATACGTAAACATAAAATAAAGGTATCAAAAACAAAATTAAGTAAGTAAATATTTTGGATGGATTAATTATTGAACAAATAAAAGAAAAAATCTTTTGATGATGTGGCCTTTCTATCATCATAAAGTAGAATTCCAATGGTATTGCAAAATGGCAGATTAAAAGCCAGATGTATAAATATATCCAATAGTCAGTATGAGGGAATATACAGTGTGGATCAAAACCAATTCAGAGATTACAAATAGAACAAAAATGAAAAAGTTTATGTAACCTATATATTCATATCCCATAGCCAAATTTACCAATGTGTTATGTGCATGTATTTAGATATCTATAATTACACCCACACACCGCTGTATATCTATCACTATTCAATATTCATTTTTTATTATTCTCTATCTCATTCAGGTTAGGAAGAGAAATGTGCACAAAATAATATTATCATTTATACATGTGCTCAGTATTAATAAAAATATTAGGTGGAAAAAATTATTTGTCATCAGATTAGTAATACTGTCTACTAACAATATTGGATTTTTTTCAACAAACCACAATAAAGTTGCTCACTTAAGTATTTATGCTAAACATAATATACCTATGTGAGGGGTGTTAACATTTAACTTAGTTTTTAAAGTTACCGCCACCCCAGGTAATGGTTTGTTTATGTTTTACAAAATTAAGGGGGGTTATGTTGTTAACAGACCAAAAATTTTAAATTGTGTGCAGAGGTTTAAGTCTGAACAAAACAGGAAAAATATTTATGTCATAAATTATGTCCCGTTATTCTTGTGTCATATAAATGATACATGCACATTGTCACACATATAAAATATTAATTATATGCCAAGTACCTACTTACAATTAAAAAAAATATTTTACATGTCTTCTTTCAAAAATATATAGAACTCAGAACACAAAGTGACAATAATAAAATTGGTACAACTGTGGTTTGAAATATTTTCCTTTTGATCATCTGCAGACAATTTCCAGATCTGAATACAAAAAATTGTTTTGTAAATGTTTGTCTATCAGTTTAATCATTTATAACACAAAAAAACAACTGGACTAATATTGTTATTTCAAAAGGTTTCAAAGTTACAATATAAATTCGAAAGTGACGCACTTGCAACAATAATTCTTCACAAGTAGGTACAGTGGTTAGATAGCAGCGGCGGAGTGGTGAGGTGAGCGCGAATACCCAACTGTTGTCGATTATGCGATGTTATACCCCGTTTAGACGTGCATGGATTTACTTCTGACAGTACGTACCTATTAAAATGTACATGTAAACACATATTATCGTGCAAGTTGCAAGATTGCATAATTACATGGAACAAAAAAGTTCAGAAACTTCTGAATTTTTACGTGACAATCGGACTGTGTGATATTTGTGCCTGCGCAGTAGAACGATAGTGGCAAACCTATCGGGAAAAAAATGAACTACACTGCGCACTCATTTTGACTTTTACTGATTTTCACGACCTGTCAAATAGCACCATACAATGACAACATCGCAAATCGTTTACTTTTGAAGAATGAGATTGGAGAGACAGTCTGCACACTATGTGTGCAAGTAAATCCATTGATGTGTACTACAGCAACTGACGTATGAGTCTAAAGGTACTGACCGGTTGGTTATTTATAAAAATGAAACGCCTGGGTAGAGATTGAGCTAGCTGCTAGAACGTGCCTAAATCGAACTGTCTTTTTCTATTCTATTTAAAGTAGTGTTTTTTAATCATGAAGCATGTGAGGTTACTTCAGCGGGAAAGTAGAGCAGGGGACATTATTGAAAGAGAGATAGAAAAAAGCAAGGAATAAAACATTCTACTTGTGTTGAATGTCCCCTTATGTCCGTATTTCTAGCGGACAATGTCGCAGGCAATCACTGGTTTAAAATAAAGTCATATTTCGGTAAATAATATATCTGATTATCATACTATTTTGTGAACATTTGTGAACATGCGCATAATAAGTTAACTTAATTTCAACTTGCATTGTTCATTAAACAAATTCAGTAAAACTTTCTAATGTAGTTTGTAATTGGAAGAAATTGCAACATTTTCAACCTAAATTAGTCACCGTTTTATCTACTAGGTAGGTACTTAATTTTTTTTTGAAATTAATTTGACAGTTCAATATGGATCTTGGCTCGCAAAGAGGTTAGAGTAGCCACTTACTCAACCTACTATGTCCGTTCTGGATTAAAACATGTATTGATAAATAACATGTGAATTTGTTAGACCTGAAATTTTACCTATGCGATACCACATATAACAGGGATGGCGAACCTTTTTACAAACGCGTGCCAAAATTTCCCAAATAATATTTGTGTCAGTTTTTCACGGCGAAAAGAATAGTTTTTAAGAATTCCATTAAAAAAGTTAAAAAAATACAATTGAGTTCTTGATATTCTATCTTTCACCGTAATTCTAGCCGAAGGCATATCTTTTATTCTTCGACTATTTTTGTCTTATTTTCAAAATTCTCAAAGAGATCGTGGAAGCATTTGAACCACTCTTCTTTCATATTATATTCTCCAACACTGAACAGTTTTCCATTTTAAGAGTCAAAATAAGAAGCAGTTATATTTGAATGACTGCCGATTATTAATTTCATAAGGTTTGTGGATTGAATATTTTTATTTTTAATTGCCCGATCCTAAGGAACGACCTATGCAATTGTATGTTTACATTAAACGTAACGATTATCTTGAAAAGGATTTGCCGGCTATTTTTTATACAATGTGATTTGTCATCTATTCTATGCGTTTCCGTTTGCGCATCGATTGGTAAATTTAATTTGAAAAATCGAAGAAAATACGCATGGCCATGTCGTCATTATTTTTTAATAAGTACTTATGTAAGTATATATTTATTTGTAAAACTTTTTTATAAAAAAACATTTTTAAATAGGTATAATAATATATAAAATAGCAATTTCTTTCCTTTTCAAAATGAAACATTCGCGTGCCATAGGTTCGGCATCCCTGACATATAACTTGATTTTCCATTTCCCTCTTAAAACCTAGTACAAACCGACATACCTATATTATGTCTTCCCAGAATCCTTTGTAAACTTTGCCCCCATAAAAATTTTGCAAACTTTATGAGACCACGTGTCGCTACTTCCAATGAAAGAATAAAAGATGTCCCACAAACACATCAAGACTTGCTAGTTTATCAGTGCATTTGCACATGTTTTCCATTCGCAGAATAAACATAGTATGCAATAGATTTTTGGGTGTTGGATTCAACAGATGTTTTGAAGTGTACTGTTAGGTATATGAATGCTATTTTGAAACCAAGATATTGAGAGGAATAAGGGATATTTTTCACACTTAGTAGTAAAAGAGGCTATCGAAATTGAGAAGAAACCCTAACAATATTAATAAAGACCATGGGCAACATTTAAAAGTGTCATTGTTTCTGGCAACAAAATTCAATATCCGACCAGGCATCTCTGGATGTTACAATTGAAACAGTACACTCAGTACACTATTACCGATTTTTTACTCTGATCTACAATAATTGCTCTCAGCTGAACAAATCCCTTTTCGACCCACTTAGAATGGCATTCCCATGGTTACATGTAAATTGTGCGTAAAACAATTCGCCGTGAACTTTCTTATCGGAAAGAGATGACCGTATCCAATTTTATTAGATTCAATATGAACATTAATTCAATTTTCATAGCTGATTTTGGCAAAATTCATGAATTCAAGAATGAAACCTAACCTAACCTAAACGAAAATCCAGTAGGTATATCGGCTATTTTCAAAATTTGTTTGACGCTGGTTTCCTGTAAAGTGTAAACCGACAAGAACCGTCTTCTATTTAGACATTTATTTTATGTCAGTAATATACGACCCAGAGGTTGAACCGTCTTTAATATACAGCAATATACCTATTTCCGATACAATATTTCACGGTGAAGTGTGATACGGCGAACTGCATACATACAAGTTTTCAGATACGCATTCATACACCCAACAGTATACTTCAATACATTATCTCCTGAGAATGGCTGTAGCAAAAAGAAAGAAAAACACGCAATGACAACCCAAAAATCTATGATAATAAACAACAGTGAAAGTTTCAAACACTGTTTATTTGTTTGCAGGCAAATGTATGTCGGTCTGTACTATGTGTAAGACCGAAGACCTGACAAATTTATATAGAGAATATCACGTCTATCATGATTTGTTTTTGGGCTGTCAATGTACACACATTACACACTTCCTTCTCCCTTTTTCCTTGACGTTTCAGAATCGTTGTAGAGGCCATTCTCATGTGTTGATAATGGTCAAGTGTACCTCCTGAATAAATACTAACGCTGCTCTATAAATGTGTAGACAAATCTTAGGGTTAGCTAACAGCAAGTGCGTGCGTGCAGTAGAAAACCTTCTATAGAGATAGAGCCTAAACATATGAAAGCGAACAAAAAAAAGGGTCCCCAAAAACTGTGAAGAGATAGACCTGCAGTTCATTGATGTTGCATAGAAAAATGACATTAATGACAAACTAGAAGTTGCTTCAGCGATTTTGGTAAGGAAATTACACAAGATTCCATTTTGCAGAAGGGTTTCTTCAAGTTCTTTGGTAGAACCAGCTATAAAGTGACTAATATCCATTGTTGAATGACACCTTTGCCTGTCTAGTGACTACAAGATCTGCATGGCATACGTACACATAACAATAAAAATTATGGTACTGTTCGGTTATACGGAATACAGCGGAAAACGCATTTCGAAAATACCCGATAAACTGGATTATTTGTTAGGTTAACCTAACCAAACCTAACTTAACCTAAACTAACCCAAACTAACAAATAATCCAGTTTATCGGGTATTTTCAAAATGCGTTTTCCGCTGTATTCCGTATAACCGAACAGAACCAAAATTATTATTGTTTGCAGTTGCTACCGATTTATTGTATTACACGTTCAATCTGGGTCATGATCGGGTCAGTATAATCCAGGATTGTGATCTAGATTTAACGTGTTATGAGCAGATTGAAGGTGAAATGCTTGCCTATGGGTTCACGGATTCCTGTATTTTGACAGCTTCTGTAATAATGAATAAAAGCGAACAACAGAAGACAAGTATTTCAATGTGACAGATTGTTATGATTGTCAAGAGTTTCTATTTAACGAAGTGGTTAGACGCTGACAATTAATATGATAGTAAAAATTACACGATTAAGATGATATTGTATTACTTGTTATCTAACCATTCCTTTTATTTCAACATTCAAACAAGTATAAGGAAAATTGTTAATAGATATTATTATATCACCCATGTGTACCTATGTACTTGTTACGAAAACAATTAGGTACGTATTATAAACAAGTAGGTGATCACTAGGTATTTCAAATATGGTCTATTCTTTATATTAGAGGGTTTTTCAATTAGTATTTCTTTGGATAACTAAAATGCTTTCCTCAAAAGGGTGTCAGCTTAAGGGGTGTTCAACTCGATTAGTAACACAGGTGTGTTATATTACGGTATTATAATCTAAATGGAAACAATTATGAGAAGGCTCGTTACGTGAAAACATAACTACAAGACTCGATTTATGTATTAGATTAGAGGGCAATGGATGGTGAGTGGAATTAGTGCAGAGGGAATGAATGCAACTTACTCGTGGTTCTTCATGGAAATGTAGTTGCTGGGAATGAGGCCCTCTTTGCCGTCCAGCTCCGCCCTGTACCAGTTCAAATCGTCTTCCATATTCAAAATCTGAAAAAATGGGGATGCGAACGATTCATGAAAAGTTGCCGACGGAGGGTTACCTCACAAATTAATTTCGCTAAAAGTGCGGCCGCGTTACCTTTAATATTTGGTTTTTCTTAAAGCTAAGTTCATCGTCCGCCGTCGCGTTGAAATCGTGCTTCGCCACCGCTTCCATGTTTACTTTATTTCGGGCACCCTGACAAACGTCACTTCGCAAGATCCCAGCAGGACACGCGCACCAAAAGGGTTCACACCCGAAGCGATATCAAAAAAACACGAGACCGCTTCGTTGGAAAGTTACCTCACTTCTAAACATAATGCGAAAAAACACTTTTTAACATTTTCTTTCCGCACTGGACACAGGAATTCACAGATCGCCGAGGGATGCCATGAGCACCGCACACCCACCGGCAGCCATTTCTAAAAAAAAGTGCTGCACTTGCGCCCGAGATGGGAAATGCCGCGTGACTTATTTTTGGAAATTACCGCAAAACTATTACAAAATAACCTGCGACTCGAATCGGGAAAATTTTTAACGTTTTATGCTACGCTTATTATTTAGAAACCTTTTTTCCACACAGATGTAAAATCGACAGATATTTGGACTACTTCCAAAAGTTGCCGATAGCATTCACATTGGCGGTAGTAGTGCTGTTACCAAATTGCGGACTCGCACTTCTGAAGTTTATGAATCTGAGTATAGTTATAGTAGCAAAGCAATAATAATTTTATCTCTGGTTGTCAAAGGTCGGCCCTATTATAATGCGAAGCTGTATGCGATCTATGATATAACAATGTGCAAACATTGAATAATCTCTTTAACATGATTTTTTCAAACTAAATTTAATCATTCGCCGATCGTTCTCCCGAGGAAAATAATATCACAGTATTATAATGCCATCGCCGCCTCCGCGAAAAGATTTGGGATACGTTGATAAAGTATGGTGCACGTATATTCTTTCAGTTTGCGCAGCTAGCATAGCCGAATTCGGTAAGATTTATGTAACTCAGATAATTTTACATGAAAGCTGGATGCATATTAAGCAGCGAAATAGTTGATGTCATTTCAGATTTGTCAATATTAGCATGAAATTCCCTAGGCTCGTTGACACTTCACTCCGCTGTCAGGCTTGCGCAGTCAACCGGTCTGTTAATGATACTCTACTCCGGTTTTGAATATTTTCGAAGTGACTCACCGACGATTCCGATAGTTATGTCGTTATGTCTCATCGTTTCCTTGAATTAATGTTCGATAAATTTTTAATAGATTCAAATTTTGATTTAATCTGTTTCTTACCCAATTCTCATTTTGTCATGTTTCAGCTACTTATCCCTTGGATTTGACTAAGACTCGACTGCAGATTCAAGGAGAGCTAGCGAAGAAAAATGGCAAAGCGGTAAAAAAACCTTCAGGCTTTGTTAAGCACTCAATTAATAAAATTATCCGTACCACACTGTATTAGTTTGCCTGCCATGGAGCAGAGGTAGCATGCTCACTTCCTGATCATCGGTTCGTGGGCTCAAATCCCACATTTGTCTCAGTTAAATTCACATCTTGTTTTCAATGTGTGTTTAGAGACAGGGCATGAATCTAATGGGTTAAACAAAAGTTAACAACCGGTGGGGAAGTGGAGCGTGCTCCGGAACTTTTTCTAAGACGTCTCATACAGTATCTGTGCCACAGACTTTTGAAACTCAACACCAATATTATACCCCGTTTACATGTGCATGGATTTAATGCTGGCAGTACATATTATCATGGCATAAGATTGCATGCATGGATCAAAAAAGTTTGGAAGCTTATGAATTTTCACGCGACAATTGGCCTGGGCGATATCTTCGCCTGCGCAATAGAACAATAGTGGCGTACTTCCCGGTAAAAAACGAACTACACCGCGCAGAGGCTCATTTTGAGGTCAACCAATTTTCACGATCTGTCAAATGGTACCATATAATGACAACAACGCATCTCACTTACGCTTGAAGAATGAGATTGGCGAGGCGTCAGCACTTTTATGCGTATACAGTTATTATCGCGATAGTTTAAAATACACACTATTGGTGCTAGTAAATCCATGCACGTGTAAGCATTATTACTTTAATTTTTTTCATGAACTTCGTAGGTAACCATCAAAGTTTTGAAAAATATGCGTAAGGAGAAGGGGGCTAATATCATGGCCCTGATAGTCATTCCCTCAATTTGTAAGGCACTGGCTTCTCATCCGGGGCTTCGGGTTTGCGTCCTGGAGAAGGTCACAATACATTTATGTAATTTTATCAAAGCCTGGATGTTTCTGTGATTGTTTCACCACTATTACTACACTACTGTCATTGGTTCTCATGACCTGTTATAGTGCTAAATTAACATAATCCACATCCTTACACAATTATTGTACAAATAGATGAAATCTTTCGGCATGTCGAATAATGATGACAATTATTGAGTAGATACTTAATCCAAAGTAATCATAGTTTTGTATCATTATTTTTGTGAAATATTTCGAATGTTTTTGTAATTTTATTACTATAATTCCGATCAAACAATTGAAAAAATACAACACAGCTGATGACCGTTTTTATGCCGAGTGTGGACTGTGGAATCCTACAAATCTCTGAAATGGATAATAGGCCTGTCAGACGGTAGAAAATGAACTATAGCTAGTATATAGATACTGGCTATAGTCTATCTATAGATAAAAAATATACGATTATGTATTTTCATTTCTTTGATATTTGGACTTAAACTTTTGATATGGCTTTAAAAAACTTTTGATAGGTACTAAAATTCATAAAAATATATTTTGAGTCTGGAAATTTATACATATGCAGTTAGCGTTATCACAGTTCATCGTAAGCTGTTTTATCGGAAATAGATGGCCGTGTATTAATGAAATTGTATTCATGTCTAAATAATACACCTAAAAATATGTAATAAAAACCGAAGGGAAGAAAATAGATCGGTACATAAATTAAAAATACAATCATTTTGTATATATTTATATAAAATTCTAATACTTAAGTGCTTGTAAGTATCAAGTTGTACCTATCAAATAATAATCACTGCTTTATCATCAGATGTTTGATCCAATAAATATCAAATTATTGTTCTTGTTGAATCTAATAAAATTGGACCATTACTGTCTGCAATGGTCCATGAACACCGTGTTAATTTTTGATCTCAATGCCATATGGCCATCTCTTTCTGGTACGACAGCTCACAATGATTTGTGATAAGGGGAAATATAATACATACAATTAAGTGTAACCATATATTATTATATAGTGAGTTATAAGTGTAGCATGGTATCAACGTGCATACTACTTGCTGTAAACAAACAAAACCACATATGAACCATTCAGTGGAATACCTATATTCGAATTATGCAAAAGCAAACCAAACAAGGTTTTTTATCACTTCTGAACATTTTTAAAAATGGTTCATTCGCTGCATTGGATTAATAGTGTGTGATTAAATACAGGGGTCGTATCGGGGCATGGCGGGCACTGCAGCTGGTATCATCCGCGAGGAAGGCTTCTTCAAGCTGTGGCAGGGAATTCCGCCGGCGTTGGCTCGTCACGTCGTCTACTCCGGCTGCCGAATCGTCTTCTACGAGAAACTGAGGAACGATGTCTTCAAGAAGAAGCCCGATGAGATTTTTCCCATTTGGAAGTCGGCTATCTGTGAGTAGACGGCACTAGTCCAGTCAGCCAATATTTATCTTCAGTTTTTCATAATCATTTCCATGCACAATCTCAATACAGTAGATCCTCGATATAACAGACAGAATATCCTGAGTATTGTTGAAAACATCTTGTTAATGTTATACATGTTTAAATCCAAGTGTCACCGCTTGTAAACAATGTTCTGCGCATGATAATCTAATAACAATTCTGGGGCTGAGAAGTAGAAGGCGGTAAGTCACAAAAGTGAAATTGTTCAGGGGAGCAGTTTTAAAAATTTGAAAGGTAAAAATATAACAAATGTAGTGAGACACAGAACACCAATTTTCACAACCAGTCAAATAGCACCATAAAATGACAACAAAGCGTCTCACTTATGCTTGAAGAATGAGATTGGCAAGACAGTCAGCATTATTACATGTAAACAATTATTATTGCGATAGTTTAATTTACACACTGTTGGTGCCAGTAAATCCATGTAGGTGCGTGTACAGGCGCTATAATAGTATAAATCAGTGGTGCACAATATATTTGGAAGAAGGGCCAATTTATCCATTTTCTAATTTTTTGCAGGCCGCATTGGGTAAAAATGTTGAAAAATAATGATATAATATTATACTAGACGAGACATACATTTTATTATATTAAAATTAATAGTTAGGTACATATTGGTGATGAACTACGCCGAGCGGCTTAAGCGTCGGCCTATAACGTCGTGGGTCCCAGATTCGAATCCTGGGTCTGGCAAGTACACATATTGTTTTTCAATTTGTGTTGAGTAGAGTATGGACCTAATAAGTTGAGCATGTGGCCAACATCCATTTCTCGTAAAAACAAAAATCTGTTAATACAAAAACCTCCACCCTGTGGAGGCCAATATCATGGCCGTACAGGCAGAAGTCACTAACTCCAAATACACAGCTCTGAGATAATCAATGTTTTGTGTTTTTGGTGTTCTTAAAATGATTATAAAATCTTTATTTTTTGAGTTCTTCTTTACTTTTATTTTTTTATATGTTCAATAATCTTAAATCGTGTATTATGCCAGTCAGGCAGCATTACTTTTTCTATATAATGACATTAAAATCTCAATGCTTGTACGCCCACGATATGATCATATCGTCACTGTTCTGGCAGAAGACATTAATTCGAAAAAATAACATATTGAGTTAGTATCAAAATGTTCCTTATTTCAAACTTTACCGTCTGGAAACCTTCTTAATAAATAAACAGTCTTAATTTTAAAGTCATCCTTTTTACGATTACTTAATAATCTCACATGATAGACCATTATTTCAAACTTTTTAACAACTTCAAAGTCAAACTACTCAAAACTAGTATTCTCCAGTTAGTGTGTTCTGCCAGAACAGAGACGATATTAGGATTGGATATGGTCGATATGATATGATGAAGTACTTGTTATTTTGTGCCGCGACAAATGCCATTTTGGGCCGCAGGCGGCCCACGGGCAGCAGTTTATGCATCACTGGTATAAATGATACTAAATTTAACAAATTTATGTTTTTAGGGAATAGCTATTTCTAGTATTATATCATTATCAATACTACCAGTATAGTCATTAAATTTAAACAGCCAACAATTATTTTTGTTGCAACGTAAATAATTTCTTAATTTGTTATATTGTAAATTGAATGAATTTATGACAAAAAAATTTATAACAATATGGCACGTTTTTCTTACATTATAGAACTTAATTTTTTCTCTTTCCATGATTCAGATAATTACAAACAAATTGTTTTGTGGTTAGCAATGCAATCTCATCATCATCATTATTTGGCAACCAATTAGTTTGGCCTCATTAGTTAACAGAATGTGGTAAGTTTTTGTTAGCGATGGCTAGATATCCTTGTAAAAGTACTTATATCGTGCAAAGAAATATAATATGCTATAAATCGACCATATAGATGTATAGTTTTTGAAGTTCGGTTGAGTTCAACTTGTTTCGGTTAGATACGAGTGTGTCTGCGTGAAATTGTTCAATTGTAAAGAATTACTTAGAATATTAATCGCACATTATTCTGATATCATATTATCTAATTCAATGTTTGAATAATAATCGTGACTGCTGACATCCGACTCCGAGTGTATTATTGGATATCCGTTTGTTATTCACATACACTTCTCAAAAACCAATTTTTACATTAAACAATTTGAAATGGTTTATAATATAACAATTTTTATCTCGACTAACACTTTCCATCGAAAACCTAGTGTGGAGAGAATTATTCTCTACCACAATTTAATATGTCACTTTCTTTTAAGTTTGCCTGTAGTTTCTTTAATAAGAATACCTTTTCGGTTGTTGTGAAATTATTCATGAATAATGTGATATATTGTTCCTTTGAAAAAATCACAGATTTTTTCGCTTGCGGTATACTGATGCGAAACATGGTTTGAATATCACTGTTGTAAACAAGCTCAACAATGTCACAATAAAAGCAATTGTAAATGTATGCAAAAAATAAAAGTTAATGAGTTTTCATACATATTTTTTCATTCTTCAATATTCAGGCCAGCGCTCGAAATGGAAAAGTTCACGAACCGGAGCGCTCGACAATTTTCTGAAGATATTACATAGTTATCAAATTTTATGTGTACTTCATAAAAATAAATGTGTCACATTTTCTATTACATGGCCTATCTAGCTCAGACGGTCAAAATATTTTTTCCACGAGACGGAGCGATAATTTTATCGATGTCACGAACCGGAACGGCGCTCCGGTGCGTTCCAGTCCATTTCGAGCCCTGATTCAGGTGCAATGTTTTTATTGTTTCCTGAAAATTTTGGGTTTTTGGAGTTACGAGTAATGACGATTAGGGTGATGATAAGGATGATTGCAGGCGGGGTGACGGCAGGGAGCATCAGTCAGTGGCTGGCATCTCCTGCGGACTTGGTGAAAGTGCATGTACAGATGGAGGGGCGCCGGCGTCTCCTCGGTGAGCCCGCCAGGGTGCGCGGTGCCTGGGACGCTTTCTTGCAAGTCCTGCGTTCTGGGGGAGTGAGGGGCCTCTGGAAAGGTTAGTTTATTTTACCCCTATTGGGCCCCCTCCCATTAAAGAACAATAATTAAATCGCTTCGATCACTAGGATAGTACAACACCCTTTACACATGTTATATTTTGAGCAGGATCCGTTCCAAATATGCAGAGAGCCGCTTTGGTGAATCTTGGTGACTTGACCACGTATGACGTGGCGAAGCAACACATTGCAGCGCACACTGGACTCCCGGACAGGTGGCCGCTCCACTCTCTGGCCAGTTTCGCCGCGGGATTCATGGCCGCTGCCCTGGGAACACCTGCTGACGTTGTGAAGACAAGAATCATGAATCAACCCACCGATGCAAAGGGAACGTAAGTCCACAGTCTGCATATACCTAGGGATTGCAATACCGGTATTTCAAAACTGGTATCCCAATATTTTTAGTTACCGAAATAGCAGTTTTTAAAATCATAAAATACCAGTGTATTCGGTATTTAGAAAGCGGAAACAAAATGTATTGACAAACATAAAAGGTTTAACAGAACTGAATTTTTTGTCGGGTTTACTTCCAGTGTCCTTTGTCATTCTTGGTGTCATACGATGACACGTGCCGATTTGCGAAATACACTTGCATTATAGGTAGGTAGGTACTTACCTAATTTTTAATGTATCCAAATGTTTTCGCCTCTCGGTCGCATGTTGTAGGAGTTGTCAGGTGTATTTTTAGATGTATCTGAAATCGCGGTTAACTAGTATTTGCTTGTATAATCATTAGGGACCTCCGCTGCCTGCGGCCTGTGGCTAATATTTCATGATAGAATAATAATTATACTCTATATGTAATGGAATCGCCTGTGCCTAATTTCATATAATATGTTTATGTACTAAGTAACTAAGAAGTTAATAAAAAAAAATGGAGAAATAATATAATTTTGTTGACAAAAAAGTGAGGAACATTGTGTTTGGTTTTATTACAGAATAAAAGTAAAGAAATTGTCAGATATAAAATAGCAATAAATTAATAAAAATATTAGGTTAAAAAACATTATTTCTAGATACTTCTGTTTTTTCCATATATTTCACAAATACCGGTATTCAACAGTAAATACAGAAATACCGGTATTGGTGTTTTCATTCGGTATTGCAATCCCTACATATACCGCTCTTATTATACCTTTCATGTCAAGTGTTGTGCTGACGTGTTGTCCTCTTTTCTTCCATCTATGCTTCTGAGATCTGTGGAGCATATAGACACCACACGGCTGCTCCAAGAATTCCTATTACTCACCAGCAGTGGAGGCCGGTGGTTACCAAAATTGCTTTCATAGGGGGTGCACTAAAAACTTTCTTACCTTATTTAAAAAGAAGATCAATTCGGCCTTGTTTCTGCTTGGAACTGATTGTAAAAGTTTTTTCTCAATGCTTAACACAGATAGAGTACACTTAAGTCTGTCCTGGTTCATGGTATTTCTTAAAAACGATTTAATTATTTTAAGGGTTGAAAAACACCTTTCACTTTCCACAGATGTCATCGGAATTGTACAAATGGTTTTTAAAAGTTTAGTACATTGGGAAAATGATGTCATTAAATTATTATTATAAAACAATTGTAAAATAGCTATAGCTA
Source organism: Rhyacophila brunnea (assembly GCF_057557595.1). Taxonomy (NCBI): domain Eukaryota; kingdom Metazoa; phylum Arthropoda; class Insecta; order Trichoptera; family Rhyacophilidae; genus Rhyacophila; species Rhyacophila brunnea. The sequence continues at coordinate 938,089 of NW_028232882.1, read as the reverse complement.
TCTGCGTTTTTTAAATCGTCCCTATTGTAAATAACTGATAATTCGTGTTTCAGTTTAAATTTATCCAAAAAGTCATATGATTCCAGGGTCATTTTAAAATCATTCTCAGGAAAATTAACCCTGTATCCTTCAAAATGTTCACAATAAAAAAGTTTCGCCGCTAGCAAATGTTTATTATATTCAAGCCTATTTTTAATTTGCAGTAATATTAAATCGCACATATCTTTACACATTTCTATATTGTTCAATTTTATTCTTTTACTGGGAGGCTCGGATAAACTTTCAAGGGAACTTTTAACATTGTTAAGGGGGTACATGCTCGTCGAAGGTCAAAATTGAGTTTTTATTGTATTTTCAAACCATGATCCTGGATACTCCTTAAACGTTGTAGATAATCTATTTATATAATTTTGAAGCCTTATTATCCTTTATAGTTATTTTAAACATTTGATGACTGCATAAAGTATTTTTGTTACATAAAATCAATGACATATTAAATGGACGACTCACTTCATACCCGGCGCGCACGAGAAATTGTGCATGAAAGTCATTCACAGATGTATAGGTAGATGTCACGTGACCATTGACGTATCCGTTTCCATTATGCGATACAAGCTTCGAGAATTTATAGTAATATAACCTTTATTGTAATAGCGTATTAGTGTCATGACTCATTGCGTTAGAAACAGATTCTCGGTTACTTACGACTTCTCGGAGATTAGACGCCAGTGAGCTCAGCGAATCACAGGCGACTGACTGTCCAATGGTTCCTGTCATTCAATTGCATTGAATAAACATTCATCAATATCTTAAAATGGCATTTTATAAATAATAAATAATACTAACACATGCAAAGTGATATCCCATCTTTCTTGGAGTGTTTAGTAGATTTTTTTACAATTTTTAACTAAGCACATTGGCATTTTGTAACACAATAATAACGGTGGAGTCGAAACCTGACAGTCAGAAATTTTGTATGGGCAGACCCAGCGGTGTCGCCAGACCGCTTGCAAGCAGAATGTTCATTTGAGCGTAGGATACCGATATTAAAATATGAATTTCGCCATCCGGCAGACCCGACACAAAGTGAGTGTCATTTTATTTTCTAGATGCTTCGTCCATATTAATGTCATTGCATAAAATAGTATTCTTTTAAACCTCTCGCTCTAATGTTTCAGAATATAGTCATATTTCGGTACATAACTGTGCAGTGGTGTTAAGATTTTTTACGTTTATTAATTTTTAAACGCAACCGCAGTTTGTCAATTTATGGCTACGGCCGTATGTTGTAGCTTAACCACTGGGGAATGACAAAAAAAAAGGCGTATTTCAAAAAAACACTACCTTATTCTTAGGTCAATAATTATTATAAAGCAATCATTATTCATAAGATGTTTATCACACTTGAATGGTCAAAGACATAGTTTATAATAAGTATCTTTAGAATCATCTTCAAATGTGTTAATATTGCCGATTTTTTGAATAATAAAATGCCTAATTCTTGTCAAATTTGGGATCACAGAGATTATCAATATAATTTTTTATCGTGAATATTTTACAAAAATTATCTCGTAATAAATTATACTAATGGTTTCATAAATGTGTTTAAAAATTAATAAACGTAAAAAATCTTAACACCACTGCACAGTTATGTACCGAAATATGACTTATTCTAAAACATTGGAGCGAGAGGTTTAAAAGAATACTATTTATGTAACAAAAATACTTTATGCAGTCATCAAATGTTTAAAATAACTATAAAGGATAATAAGGCTTCAAAATTATATAAATAGATTATCTACAACGTTTAAGGAGTGTCCAGGATCATGGTTTGAAAATGCAATAAAAACTCAATTTTGACCTACGACGAGCACGTGGGCCGTTAACAGACACTTCAAAATCACAAATAAAACGTTTCATCAATACCGAGTCTATGTTTCGAGATTGCAATTGTTTAAATAAAATGTCACAATGAGGCATTATCCGCCGAAAAAATGATAGCCAAAACATGAAATGTTCATCTGTGAGATATCGCAGAAGCATATCTGCTTGATTTATTGTATTGCTATCATTTTCACTGTTTAATATTGCTTCCATACACTCCTTAAGTGGTTCGTAAAATATGTAAACGGTGTCAACAGTTTTAATGTTAAAATTCCACCTCGTTTGTGGGGCTTTCGAATTTCGTGAACTGGTCGGCGTCCTAGAAAGCAATAAAATCCTGGATTTTTATGACATGTTTATGAGTTTCACGTATCGGGTTGATCTGTTATTACCCAATGTAATATGAACGGCAAACTAAGATCGATATTAGTGCGTTACCACGAGCGCACGATTTCGGTGACTGTTCACTGAGTACATGCTTTTGGTATAAATTTACATGTATTAAATTGCGATAAACGAGTGATGACTTATGAATAGCATTGTTGCACATTGAGTGATGTTTAGGAAAAAGCAGTGCAGCGCACATGCATAGTGTTAGAGGAGCCGCCGCTGCTCACCAGTCTTCTTGCTTGCTGGTCGAATCATTTTCTAAAGAAGAAAAGGGTGTCAGAATGATTGCGGATGCCGCTATACTGGCACCTTACATTAGGTTTGTTTACGGACCTGTAGGGTTTAATTTAAAGGCATTAATTACACACAAAGCAGCGTATCGGGGTGTAACTATAAATTTTATATATAAATTTGGTACGTTTTAATATGTATAAATTTTGCAAGTGGCGCGGTGAATCATCGAAAATACAACGTAATCAAATATTGCAGAGCACACTGGTCAGGGCACACACGGCGCCTTAGCTGTCTCATATTTCAACGCATACAGAGATCAGTGCGAGCGTCTTTTGACTTCGTACCACGATAAACTGGCGCCGGGCATTCTTTTAATAACAATAAATTAATATTTTTATTGCTTTGTTATGAATGGCGCTGATAATAATAATTATTTACTCCATATTACATAGGTGAAGGGTAATGCGCGGGTGGAAGGAGTGTCATTTCCGTTGTATTCACGCTTCATGGGCCCACTTCCTAGTGAGCGCCCCGATCCGCCGCTTTTGGTGGGCTTTGTCCCAAAGGGTCAATGCCAATAACGGTATCCAATTGGTTTGAAGAAAAGGGAAACCAAGGTGATATTGTCATATGCATAATTATACGCTTAAATATCTACTTTTTTGTACAATTTTATTTAAACATAGTCTCAAGTTTTCAATTATAAAAAATATTATACCAACACCAGTACCGTAATAATAAAACGTTTTTGTCTCAATGTAGGAGCCCGTAGTGTAAAAAGATTTTTTTTACAGTGCCCGGTTAGTGGAATAGTTGAACCACCACACAGTTTTTTTAAATGCACATTAAATAGTAGAGGACAATGTTAGGTATTTAAAAAGTTTGTTGTTTTTCAAGATGGTATGGCGTAAAATATAGATCTGTAATCGACAGTCAAGCAGACAGATGGAAAAAAGTGAACTCATATTCAGAAGAGCAATATGCTGTTTTAAAATATTGTTATCCTTTGAATGAAATAGCTATCGAAGCATACAAAGCGCCTTGAATTAAGCTGAGGCGCTAACTTTAAAAACCTCTGTTTTATAGCCTTACCTTATTTTTTATATACTTATCTTGGATACGGACGCCATAACGGTCATTTGGGGAACCACGAACCCCTCACACTTTCAGCTATAAATCTACGTCTCCGACCTCCGCTATAGTCCATATCACTGCATACAGCGATATAAAATGGTAGCCAAGATATTATGGTTTTAGTATAGTCAACAATATTAATTTATAGATGTATTGTTTTTTTTTTATACTTACATCTGATCTTAAGGAGATCATAATTTGAGAATCTACAAAGTGGTGGTTGTATTTACAGATTTATTTTTTCAAGAAATGAATGTTAGTGACTTGCTCAACTGATTAGGTTTATACTCTGGATCCATACACACATTGAAAAAACAAGATGTGAATTTGCACAGACCTTGGACCCACGACTTTACAAACCGACGCGGTAACCGCTTGACTTGAATATGTTAAAATGTTTCCATTTTGATCTTCATAGGTTATGGGTTTCAAAACTGCAGCTGGGTAAAAATCTTATTTTCACACAACATGTGTTTGTATCGATGGCATGGGCCTAATAGTTGAAGTGAATGTCTAATTAATAAAAAGTGCAATAAACCTCCATACCGTGTAGGTCTATAATAAAATATATTCTCTGTAATGGATCGGGAAGCAAATGTATCCGAAGGGAGTGCTAATTCTATTATCAGTTTCTTTTTATTCATTCCAGAGGACTATACTACAAATCTTCTTGGGACTGTTTACGTAAAACTGTATCTGGAGAAGGATTCTTGGCTCTGTACAAAGGCTTCTTGCCTGTGTGGATTCGCATGGCACCCTGGTCTCTCACCTTCTGGCTCAGCTTCGAACAGTTTCGTCATCTACTCACTCCCGACGACCATTCGGATTAACTTTTTCAACTGTAATCATTTGAAGCGAAACCATTGATGTGTTGCTCGACTCGAGGGTGTTAAATGTACGTGCGTTTACGCGTAACAATACAATTTTCCTAATTTATCTCTCATTGTCTTAATAGTCAAATATAGACGAAGACGTTTGTCAACGAAGAGAACACGTCATCTGTGATTTGACGCAATTAATATCTAAAACCATTTTACTCAAATCGAAACCGTATTCATTGCATCTTTTCATCAGTCACCCGATTCAAGCATAATATCTTAATTGAGTATCGCATTCCAATATCCACAATGAACTCAGATATTGGCTAATCAATTTTGTGTATTGTTCTATGATTAGTTATGGTGTCCGGGTGATTTCGAAAACATAATTGTATTTAAATACAGATTGAACACTAACCTATTGATGAACATTCCCGGATGCCGAGACTAAATATAGCTACTCTACTCGGACATATATTTTTATTTGTTGTAAATTACTCTTGGAAAGTATTGATCTTCCAAAATATTTTCGTGCTATGAGCGAATGAAGCCTCGTTCAGACTGACATACATCTGCCTGGAAACAATATTATCATTGTATAAAAACTAATTACAAACGTGCATATTTTTTGTAATCCGCTGCTGATGGAAAACATGCGAAAATGTTGCAAGTGTGGCCGGATTTTTTTTACTACATTACGGTCTTATGAAATATTGTTTTGATATAAGCGTGTACATGATATTCACTGTCCAAACTACATTTAATTTGATGTGCACATGTGTAGCGCTCAAAGTTTACAAACAAATGTATTACTTGTTGGCTGTTGGTATCATATATTATGTCAGTCTGTACTGGACTTGAGATGTAGAGATAAACAATTATGATTCTGTTTGTTTCAAAGTCGGTAACCTCCATATTCTGCCATTTTGAAATAATCGCAAAAAATCGTCAAAACACTTTTAGGACTGCATTTTATTATAGATAATTTTCTTTTTTCTTTTTGCAAACATATTATGTACATAGTTAACAATTAGAAAAAGTGTATAGCGAAATAAAATGTCATTAATAAAATTCATGTTTATAGTTTAGTCGTTGAATATAAAAAATGGCAGCTGATGAATATAAATGACTGCAATAAATACACGGCTTAATTCTATTTAACTAACAAACGGACATCGATTTGATATTTTATACGATGAAAATTAAGAAAAATATCAAAAAAAGTGAAATTGGAGGTTACCGACTTTGAAACTAATAGCTTATTCTATAGATACCTATTATATTTTAATTCTCAACTATTATGATGTGAAATTTAAATATTTTTTTCCTTAGAAATAGATGACAAATAGTTTTAAAATTTTTATTATATATTATGTATGTAGTCAACGATTATTTATTTATATCCAGCCTTTACAGGCAAGTGCTATTTTTTTTCTCATTATACAAAATTGTTATTTTACAAAAAAATGATATATATAAATTATGTTATTTCCGCAAAAGCCTATAGCATATATTTGAAATTTTTTGCAATTGAAAATTTTCTCCTCGTAACCAGATTCGAAATTGTTTTTTTCGAAACGACCAGTTGAGAATTTTGTTTTTAGTCGCATTTCCCACGTTTTTCTTAACTTCAAGACTATAGTATTTTTGACATACTATATATTTTTTTATATTGTACGTCTTACGATGACCAAAATTGTAGTACAAATGCTATTATAAATTATAGTACATTGGCAACAGTGCCCACAAGCAATTTTATTAATGAATAAAAAATTATTTGATTTTATTATAGGTACTATTCTATAATAGTTCTTTATTTAAATCTGCCTTTTGTTATTAGATATTATTTTGTTCTAGACTTTAGTGACTGCTGACACTGCTGACCACACTACTTTACTTTTGTTTATAACTGAATTAATACGCCATTTGGTGGGAATCATAGTATCTAATGATAAAATACCTAACATTTTTCCTCATGGCCCTCACAAGGGGGGGCTGACAGGGCTCCAGCCTAGGGGCCCGGTCTCAGGAAGGGCCCGGTGTGACGAGTCGACCGATAAGTGAGATAAACACAGACCACAAATCTGCTCTAATAGTAAACAAATGTCGCTATTTTAGTTCAATAATTATTAATAATTAAAATATTTGATTGTACGATGCAATTTTTAACTATGTGCCGATACTCGACAACTCCATAATTCAAATGGATGTACATATAAAAAATTGCTAAAAATACACCTTAATTTTACCGCGTACACCATGGAAAACGCTACTGTAGCGCGTCACACTGCCTTTCCCTTAGCGATAAGTAGGGGGGCCCGCCAAACATCCTAGCCTGGGGGCCCGCTTCAGGATGTGGGGGCCTTGTTTTTCCTTTTTAGTTTATTTAACATGTTTGTAATGCCAGTTTGTTTTCAATAGCTTATATATTTATTTTTTATTGTTATTGTCCTGTTTTAATATAGTAATCCATTAACTGCTGATTCTACTGTAACGTTAATGGATTACTATTTTAACGTAGGACTTCTAATGTTATACTCTCATAATAAACAGTCATTATAATTTCTTCACAATAATATTCCAATACATTATAATATCATTGTATTAAGTAAATATGCATAATGCGTCAACAGCTACTTAATTTTTAAATAAGTGTCATTGAATTACACCAATTAATTCATACATTAACAATAATTAGTTGTGTTATTAAGTCATAAATCATTAACACCATATCTTAGTCAATTTAAATGTTAGTTTTTAAATATAATAGAAATCTAATGCCAACTGTTAACCATTTGAAACTTTTTATTAATATTTTTCTAGTTGATTATAATTAATATTATTGTGTAGTTTAATTAGTCATTTTATTTTCAATTATTATTAACAACAAAACACAAATCAGGAGGTAATTTTCAAAAGTAGTCAATTCCAAAAATTTTTTTTCTAGTACTCGCCAAATTCAACATCTAATCACTTAAAAACCTACTAAATATGAGACTCATCTTCAATTACCATCAAATCCGTTTTGACCAATCACGTCATCGCAAAGACAGCTGTAATTTTGCTTAGATGCCATGCATTATGAATGTGATGAAACAGACTACGTGTTTGTTTTGTTGCTAGTAAACACCAGTGTCGAAGAGTGGAGATAGGCTATTATGATCGGCCATAAATAGTGCAAACTAAACTTTGTTAGTCATGCGTATTTTTTTTCACTGAAATATGATACAATTTACAGATCATGTTGGTTAGTTTTTAAAATTCAATTACACCCGCAAAAACCAAGCCATAATAGAGAATAGTCAGAAAATGCTCGTCTATCTATAAAATATCTAAAATTATGCAATTAAATCATACATAACTTTAAATATTTTATATATAGAATAATATTTTGTATCTATTATAGTTAGGGAGGACTTAATAAACCAACAATATGTGTAATAATATGTATTCTTAATCCGACGAAAACAAATGAAAAAGAGTGCACAATTTTGTTGTATCGCCCAAAATATACCAAAACTATTATAGTTTGGTTTAGGCGGGGTTGAATTGATTTTTAAAAACTAACCAACACCAGTAAATTGTAGTCTTAGTTCAATAAAAACAAATGCAAATGATTAAGAAAGTGTAATGTGCACTATTTATGGCGGATCCTAACAGCCTACCTCCACCCTTCGCTACTGGTAAACACAAACCTTACCTCTTGGAATGGTATTAAATGACATTCAGAACAATCTATGTTTAGGGACACTTCTATTCCTATAGAAAAGATTTGTCAAACTCTCTACAGCATTAGGCACATAATACTAATGTAGTTGTGTTCTTACAGTCTAGACTCTAGACTCTAGATAATATTGTACATAATACTGTCACCAAAGAGTATATTATTTTAAATATCCTGTCTCTGAATTATTGGTATTATCAATAATCATTCCAAAATGTTACACTTATAATTTTATGTATAACTTTTAGTATTATGAAAAATATTGTGTAATACTCAATCAATTTGTCAAATGTTATCACACATTAATTTTGTCGCCACAAGACAGTGTGCCCCATTATTACAGAAACGCAGTACCCGACATTAAAAAAACTTAACGGAGCATTCTTACTTTGAATTTTCTTACTATTTGCGTATAATTTGATACTAAACATGAAAAAAGGAGACAGCATTCTAAGTGTGCGTAAGGGCCGCACTCTGCGTAGGGATGTCACTTTTCGCATTCCCCAAATTTGCAGGCCTATTCTAACATATCACCATCAAAATAGAGCTAATTGTGATAAATATATCACTTTACATATTCTGGCGATTAATTATGTAAAAAAGTTAACCGTCTGAACTGTCAAAGGGTGATATCTTTTAACAGCCCCTCGCTTGGCCGTGCTAACTTTGAGAAAGAGACAGAATATGTATATTTTACATAAATTAAGAATTGAATTTATAAAATTAACAAATTATGTTTCTCAATTTTCTATGTAGGTAACATATTAGCTTCCTGTATATAATTTGTTTTGTATAGGTATATCGTGGGTATTCTGCGAAAAGGCACTAAGTCAAAATTTTGCTATTTTGACTTAATGATGAGGTAATCTTATTAAGAGTACGCTCTATAGTCTACAAAAACACACACAGTCATATCTATAAAACTGGCTTATAAGTCAAAAAGACATACATCTATTCAGAGAAAAGGCACTAAATGGACTTAGTGCATTTTGTTCTCTCGTTATCAGGCTATATTCACAAAATTCTGCGTGCGAAACTGCACTAAGTCATACTCAAAGTAATATCGCAGAAAGGAATTTGCCTTTTATATATATAAAATAAGTTAAGACCGTCCAAACTTTCAAACTCGATTATCTCAAAACTAGTATTTTTGACTTAATGCTTATTCGCTGTATACCCACGATATTATGTAATATATTATTTTATACTATACTACGCTAAGCTCATAGAAATTTACACTTATAGATGGACAATACAAATACCAATATTTTTTGTTTACATGGTAAATGAGCTGTGATTGATAATATATTATTAGATTAGCACAATATGTAAATGCGTTATAATACCTATTTAGGATTATTTTGAATTGATTTTGTCACACAATATCATAAGTATCACTATATTATATCAGTGGCGAAGAGTGCCTGTTGGATAGAGGTAAGTGATGTTCAACTCAAAAAAATAGTGCACACTTGTACAGTCATACTAGACTAGACTAGACTAGTGAAGATAATAATATGGAACATACATAACTTGAAAACATCTCACATAATATAATATATAGGAATGCAACAGTTGGCGCGATATCAGTGGTTATACGGGTTCGAATCCCGTCGCGCTTTGTATTTTTTTCAAATATGATTTTTTCTAGTGGGTATATATTATATGCAATGTTTTCAAGTTATGTATGTTCAATATTTGGAATGTTACATTCTCAAAATCTTGTGAATTATTCGTTGAATGTAAGAAATAGTTTAAATATATTACTAGTGATGAACACACTAATGACAATGATAAGAAATCAATGTAGGTATGTAATTTAAAAATTTCACTGACATTGTAAAATTGAGAGTTTAATTTAAATTGTTTATTTTTGAAATAATTAATTATTATTGATTGGGTAATTTTTTTCGAGGCAGAAAATATGAAACTGCATTCAGTATAATATAACAGTGCCTGTACACTTGCATAGATTTACTGGCACCAATATCATAAATGAATTAAACAATCATAACAATTAATTATTGTTTACACGCAAAAGTGCCGACTGTCTTGTCTTGCCAATCTCATTCTATAAACATTAGCGAACGCGTTTATTGTCAAAACAAAAATCTATTAATTCAACCGCCCCTATGATCCTCTTAGGATCGAACATGGTATATCTGGCATGGATCTATGTGTGTATATAAACTAGATGCTGGAAACTGCTTGAGCGCTGACAGATTCCTAGGTAATTTGCTGATGGTGATATCAGGCCACCACCATGTTACATACATCTGATTTGAACAAATTATGGTTAACATAATCAAGAGATTTCATTGAAATTACATAGATATGTCACTGTATATTGATACAGGAAAATGAATCGAATTACTTATTATTGTGGTTAATATATTCTCGTAATTATATGTTTTCTCTACAAATCAAGGTAAACGTCAAATGTTTCAATAATTTTATTATTTGTTATGGAGTCTTCGCTTATTTATTAAAGTAAACACCACATAATCGCTCATTAAGGCGAAGTCTTCACTGAGCCTTTTTTAAAGAGGCACCTAGCGGAAAAATACGAAGCTTGCAATTTGAGACATTTTTTTGATAATTTACAATTTCAACTGTATTAATGAATAAATATGTATCTAAAAACATTAAAAATAAAAATATTTTTTATTTTAAGTCAAAGACAAACTTACAATTGTAAGAAATGTAATAAAATGTGAATTTGTTCTATCAGTCCGCACCCTATTATTACATATATTTTATGGTCATATTTATTATTAAAATTTAGTTTATTAAGTTTTCTAAGCATCACCTAAGCGATTTTTGACAAATTCATAGTTTTAATATTTTTTATATCTATTTTAAAAAACATCGATTTTTATAAAAAATATAAATGTGTATAACTTGAAATCCTTTTTATTTATATTAATACAAATATTTTATTTATATTTATAAAAATAATTGATTTGATATAAATAAAAAGGATTTCAAGTTATACACATTTATATTTTTTATAAAAATCGATGTTTTTTAAAATAGATATAAAAAATATTAAAACTATGAATTTGTCAAAAATCGCTTAGGTGATGCTTAGAAAACTTAATAAACTAAATATTAATAATAAATATGACCATAAAATATATGTAATAATAGGGTGCGGACTGATAGAACAAATTCACATTTTATTACATTTTTTAAAATTGTAAGTTTGTCTTTGACTTAAAATAAAAAATATTTTTATTTTTAATGTTTTCAAATACATATTTATACATTATTACAGTTGAAATTGTAAATTATCAAAAAAATGTCTCAAATTGCAAGCTTCGTATTTTTCCGCTAGGTGCCTCTTTAAAAAAGGCTCAATGAAGACTTCGCCTTAATAAGAAGACTTCGCCACTGCTATCATATCGTCACTGTTCTGGCAGAAGACACTAATTCGAAAAAATTACATATTGAGTTAGTTATAACAAAATGTTCCTTATTTCAAACTTTACCGTCTGGAAACCTTCTTAATAAATAAACAGTCTTTATTTTAAAGTCATCCTTTTGACGATTGCTTAATAAACTCACATGATAGACCATTTCAAACATTTTAACAACTTCAAAGTCAAATTACTCAAAACTAGTATTCTCCAGTTAGTGTGTTCTGCCAGAACAGAGACGATATTATAGATATTATATAGAAATTCAAACCATTATGTACAAAAAAGTGAAAAAAATATTTAATGTTTTGTTATGATAATTAAGTGTTAACCCTTGTTATGTACAGTTATGTATGTCTTCAGTGTTGATTAAATTTTATTTTACTTTTTGTTAAGTGAATAATAAATAAAAAAATTGTCTAATAATCGTTTTTTTTTCATAATTAGCAATAGATTGTAGTAATGACATCGTCCGTTCACCACTTGGCTACTTAGGCATAGCTTCCCAATCATTGGTGTGTCACGAGTTATGACTACTCTATATTGTTGCGTAATTAAAAATATTGAAATTATTGATGGAAAAATGCAAGGACCAAGCCATGGCCTGAACAAAAACAAACCATAAGTGCGAATGAGAAAGCATTCGGCACGCTTATATCTCCGAAACATGCGTTGGAGTAAGATAGAATTTCTACGGCTGAATTAAATATTTTTTGAAAACGTCACTAGTAAATATTGATTTGAATGATTACGTTCATTTAAAAACTGCTAGCACCTGTTGCTAAAATTTATTGTTTTTATATTAAATAATATAAAGGTAGTGGTAATAATTTTTAGTTAATTTAGTAGAAAATATGTTTACCTATGTTCTGTTTACATTTGGTAGCCGTACTGAGAAGGCAAACACGTCTTTATTTTGCCGAACAATAGCCACTCTCTTTATATTATTACTCTGAGGACCAAACAAAAATATGCTAACATAATATACTCATAAAGTCAATATCAGCAAAGAATTATTAACCTTTTCTATGCCTCGCGCACTATTCCTACGCGCTATTGATCTAAGTTGATAAAAAAAGGTATTGGTCGATTCTATCATTTTAACACATCAATTACGTGTATTATGTTTAACAGAATGTGGCAGAAACTTTTCTATACCTCACGATATTACTATGGCAGTATCTTACAGGCCGCAGATTTTTAACGGCACGCGTTGAATGTAGAGCGAAGCTCTTACTAAAATCGTTGTAATACTGATAATTTGTGGCTTAGTATTTCATAATTATTCAAGCAGATGTCACTGTGTGTTTAATTTTTTTGATTATGAAAATCAATCGACAATGGGTAGTAATTTGAATTTAAAGTTAACCGACACACTAAAGTTTGATTGGATGCGAAATCCTTTTGTAACAATATCCCAACATATTTTGAACTCCAATCTTAAAAAGGAAAAGCCCCTAGATTAATTACGTTATTTAAATTATTCTGGTTGACTATGATTATGTACCTACGTATATTCTATAAAAGGTAATAGACTCATTTATAACCACACCTCTGTGAGCAGAAGCTAAAGAAGGGGTATGCGAGAGAGGCAAATAAGAAATCAGTGGATCTATTCTATACTTATCGAACACTAAATTGATAAATAGTATCAAACTTAGGGTAGGTTTGTATCAAAATATTAGCACTTATTGTAACAATTACACGAAGCCGGTTTTTATTGTTGCAATAAGTGCGATATTTTAACAGCAGCAAGAGAGGTGCTGTTAAAATATAGCACTTATTGCAACAATAAAAACCGGCTTCGTGTAATTGTTACAATAAGTGCTAATATTTTGATACAAACCTACCCTAAGTTTGATAATATTTTTCACTTTATCACTTTAGCGGTCGATAAGCATAGAATAGACCCACAGCTTGCCTTTTATATTACCTATACATATTTTGATTTGCGTTTGGGCTATTATAAATATTAAGCTACCTATTTTTTTTGATAACAGTCCCACAAACTTGTCATTAGAGCGAAGAAAAGCTAAATTAGAACGACAGTATACTGAATAGGTGCCTACGGTATTCAGTCGCGAGTTTTTTTAAGGCAACTTTTGATTGTGGCACCCGTCAATATATGTAGAGATAAGTTTATGCCACTGCGCCCATGCTCAATTGGCAAAACGTTTACAACCGCAGAAATTATCTTTCCAGTGAGCATATTTTCGAACCCCAACGAGTTCCCCCAGGGAAGAATTATTTTCTTTTAATAAACATCATAAGGCATAATAATTATTCTCAATCTATATTAAAAATGTGTCAAGCGCGAAATGTATAAGGTACAACTACTGAGAAGATAGAAGCATATTAAACTGACTTGCTTATTTACTCCAACAAATCGTAACGTACGTCTATTCCTTTGCGCATTTAATTCAACTGTGCGGCGTCCAATCCTCCCGGAGGCCAATTGGGTCGGTGTCGAATTGGGTCGGCGTCCAATTGGGCCGGCGTCTGATTGTACCGGCGGCCAATTACCAGAGGCCAATCGGCGGAGGCCAGTTCGCGGTGCCAAATCGTCCCATTCCCTCATACGGTGCACATGACCTAGCCATCGCAGTCTCCCAATCTTAATTGATTGAACTGCGATGCAATCTTCGTACAGCCCGTAGAGCTCTGCATTATATCTTCTGCCCCAATTGGTGCCATCCCTGATCGGTCCATATATACAGCGGAAAATTTTTCTTTCAAAGATGTTCAGGGCTCGTTCATTTCGCAGAGTTAATGTCCAGGTTTCCGATGCGTAGGTGAGCACTGGCTTTACAAGTGTCTTGTAAAGAGTGCTTTTAGTTTGACGAGATAGTAAGAGGGACTTAAAATGTCTTAACAGACCAAAGTAGCATTTATTCGCAGACATGATTCTCTTGTTGATTTCTTCTGTAATATCATTTTGTCGAGTTACAAGAGATCCAAGGTATATGAAACTGTCGACCGTATCAAACTTGTATGCACCAATATCTAACTTTGGTGCGACTTCTCGTGGTGTGACATAGACAGGCATGTATTTAGTTTTTGCCTCGTTTATTTGTAAACCCATTCTTTTGGCAGACGCTTCTAGTGCTGTGAATGTGAGAAACCCGGGGTTCCAGCGGCTAGCTCAGGTGTACATCGAACCCCGGATTCACAAAAAAAAGTACGATATATTTGAGGGTGGAATTAAATAAAACCACGTCTGTCTCGTGTAACTTGGTATTCCTTATATTTTACACTTTCTTTACATGTTTAGGTTTTTACAATTAGTTACGCAGGTCCGTATATGTCGGAAAGGGGACGCTTACTAATTTTTTTTTCTTTTTAAATTTCGCGTACCGACGCCGTCCAGCAAAAAGGACTCTCGTGATTGGCCAAATTTTATCGCGTGATCTTTGATTCGGCGAATCACGAGCCTGACCCTGGCGCCGGCGCGCGAGGATTTCACGCACAATGCGCGGCAAAATTTATTATATTTAAATACTTATATTTAGTCTTAAAATTATCGCTTTCATCCATCATCATTTATACTTTTTAAATTAAATTAAATTTATCTTAATTACACCTCCGCCCAATATGCGATTTTCACACACCGGACGAAGGCCTTTACATATGAATAAAAAATACTGTTTGTAAAAACAAAATATGTAAAAGACTACAAAATAACGTTGTCCAACTAAATATTAAACTATATAACGCTAAGACCCGCACAAGAAAGACTTAGTGTTTTATTTAACCTAACAAACATAAATATATCATTATTTTTTGTGAATCCGGGGTTCGATGGACACCTGAGCTAGCCGCTGGAACCCCGGACATCTCACAAGAATACGGTGCTTTTCTGTGAGTATCATGCCATTGTCATCCTTGCACATTGTGATACGAGGCTTGAAACCCTTCCTAAAATTATTTATCTTTCTATAGAACAGCCGACTTTCTTGGGCTTTATAGTGTTCTTGGAGTAGGATCATTTCCCTTTTTTTTTTTTTAATAATCACGTTTCTTTTTCTTGTGTAGTTTCTTTTCGTCACGCCGGCGCTTTTTATACTCATCGTCTGATGCCCGTGTTTTCTTCTGTAGCATCATTAAGTAAGCCTCATTCTTTCTCGTAGTGACTTCGCGGCCACCTTCGTCAAACCATTCTGATCGTTCACCTGTTTTTCGGCGTCCTAAGGTATCGTTAGCTGAGGATACTATGGCAGTCTTGCACTCTTCCCAGTGTTGATTCACCTCTTCATGGTCTACAACCTCAACATTGTCGCTCAGGTGAGTGTTCAAGCTCTCCTGGTACCGAGCCAGTCCTGCGGAATCTTCAGTTTCTCTGTGTCAAAGGGTTTTGCTCTTGCTCCCATTTCCTTTTTGGTGTTTGAGATCTTTGCTCTAACTTTTCCACACACTAGGCAGTGACGTCCCGTGGGGGTAGGCAGATTGAGCGTCGCTTGGGGGCGGCAGATACTCTAAGGGCGGCAAATCGAGGAGAATCATTTGGTATAATATAGAAATAGCTACCTAAACTTAGTTATATTATAACCAGAGCGTTGGAGATGTTTTCTTCCGGATGCTTTTTTTTATTATTACCCAGTAGGTACTCGCAGCGATTTTAGTATGATGTCACCACGCTTCGCTAGTGATTTTTTTATTTTATTTTTGACTGCTCGGTTTCGTATACAAATGCTAATAAACTTGGCGTCTAGACACATTATGAATATTTTTATAAATGTAAAACACCACGAACGAATAATAAATCAGTCATAATAATATAATGTCATTTACTCAGATTAAAGAGTTCCTTTCATAACAGTGGTAGGTATACTGCGCGAAAGCCAATAATTATGTTGCGCCATAGTTATTAAAAGAAAATATTATTATATAAAATATCAACTTTGGTAACGAAACAAGGAGAATTTATGGTAGAGATTTATAGGTAGGTACAAACCGTATTTTTTAATTTATCCAAATATTTTGCCAGTCATTCGCGATATTTAAAAGTTGCCGGATATACCTATTGCAAATAGATACCTATTCATAATGATTATTAATCCTTATTGACATTTGACATAATCAATTAGTATTCGTGCATATAATAGGTATTTAAGTACCAGCTAATTGCAATAAAAATGTACACTAGTATCTACCTAGATTATATCATATTTATCGTGCTGTGAATACAATACTGTGCAATACCTTCTTTAAAGTCGTTTTTTTTGTAAACATATTTTTTGCTGATAATAGTGTGGATTTGTAGTTTATTTCAGTATTTATGATTAAATTTAGGTTTATATTAAAAAAATAATGAGGAAAATTATTTTGTTTACATGTAGTAGAGTACAATAATAGCATAGAAAAAATGGTGTGAAAATAATACATCTGCGTAGGTATTAATTACTAAATGATACAAACCAAATGTGTCAGACATATCAACCAAATGGCATCTCAGACTGGTGATTTGGGTAAGTGTCTAACTAATATTATATTTATTCGCTTATTTATTTATTGATATCTAAATTTAATTTTGTATGTTTCAGCTTAGTGGTAGGTGTATATTTATTAGTAATGTATCCATACCATGGCTCCCACAAGGGGGGGGCTGACAGGGCTCTAGCCTGGGCCCGGGCTCGATAAGTGAGATAAAAAAGCAAAAAATTCGCCTGCGGCGCTATTTTCCTTCAATAATAATATTATTTAAAACTATGTGGTTACACAATACAATTTATAATTGTGTAGCGATACTCAAAAACTCCATAATTCAAGTGTACCTATGTATTAAAATATACAAAAAAACACTAAATATACACATCAATTTTAACGCGTACCTACACCATTTGGAAAACATTACTGTAGAGTGTAGAGCGTCACACTGCTTTTATGCTTAGCGATCGGTAGGGGGGGCGCCAAAGATCCTAACATGGGGCCCGCTTCAGGATGAGGGGGCCATGCTTCATACAACATATTTCTTAGATATTGGAGTAATGAAAGGATGATAAAAAAATGGGGCGGCATTTTGTCTAGAGACGTCACTGACACTAGGAAATGATCTGAGTCTACATTAGCCCCTCTGTATGTCCGGACGCTCATTAGATCCGATCTGTGCCTGTTGTCTATCAAAATATGGTATATTTGGTTTATTGTGCACCCATCCGGGGATTTCCAAGTTCCCTTATATATATCCTTACGGGGAAACATTGTGCTACCAATAACCATATTTAGTGACGCTGCACAGTTAATTAGTCGGGTACCATTGTCATTACTTTCATTGTGAAGACTATGTTTTCCGACAATGGCAGTGTAAATCTCCTCCCATCCTATTTTGGCATTTAGATCACCGAGTATTATTTTCACATCGTGATTTGGGCAACTGTTGTACGTGCTTTCTAATACATCGTAGAAGTCCTCTTTTTCCTCATCCGACTTATCCTCTGTAGGGGCATGTACACTTATAAATGAGTAATTGAAGAAACTTTAATAATTCCTTTAATTCGCAGTCGCATGATCCTTGGGTTGACTGGTTCGAACCCAATAATTAAATGTTTCACTCGTTTGCTTACGATGAATCCAGTCCCACAGTGATGTTCACTATCATAGCAGCTATAGAGTATAGTGCAGTCTCGTTTCTCCATCACTCCTTGACCTATCCATCGCATCTCCTGTAGGGCCGTAATATCACATTGGTATTTTATGAGTTGTTCTGTAAGGAGTTTAAGTGCTCCTGGTCGATAGAGTGATAATGTATTCCATGTTCCAAATCGTATTTCCTTAAAGCGTTTGCCAGGTTGTCTGAGTTTAGTGTCCGGTTTCCGAGGCTGTTGGTGTGGTTTCGTAACAATGTGTTTTTTATGGGATGAGGTTGTTAGCCCCACGCCCAACCCTCTTTTCGGAGGGCCATTTCTTCCTTCTCCGTTAGCCCTGACTACACCTTCCACCAGGGTTGACTACCTGATCTTAGGTGTAGTTGCTCAGGTTTCCAGGGTTCACCACGTAGAGGTAGAGATAGGAATTGAGTAGGAGAGGCTATGCGACACTATCAGGATACAGTGTTGTGCGGTACGCATGCACTACCCGTTAGACATCTTCATACTAATTTATTATTCCTATCCAAGCTAACTTGGATGAGTAGGACGCGGTCCGAGTAGCTTGGATAGGAATAATTAGTATGAAGCTGTCGCTTGGATGGCACTCAGTCCAAGTGTACTTGGATCGTACTTGAACCGTGTCAATGCGCTTTTCTCCAGATAAGTTTGTAGGTCTGTAATTAATTCTGTGTTCCTTGGTTCTTCCATTATACATAGGTAGGTATTCTACGAAAAAGTTGAATAAGTCGAAGAGGTCTTTTATGTTAAAATAAAAAAGAAACAATATATTTTAAACGAAAACACTATAATTGAATATAAAAAAAATCATTCCAATGACATATAGGTATTACTACTATTTTTATTGTTATTATAAAATAATTTTTCAGCTTTGTGATTATTTGTAATAAATTTGTCTATGGGATTGTCACTAGTGTTTACAATATCTATGATTGTCGCATTTTTGTTTTGTCTGTGGTCTCAGGTCTGTTGATAGCATATATACACAGCAGCAGTGTTGCCAACCGTACTATAATTATAGTATTTGTACTATAATTTTGGTCCGCGTACTATGTACGATATAAAACAGGTATAGTACGCCCAAAATACTATAATTTTGAATATCGTACTATAATTTAATATAAAAGTACTATAATTTCGGATTTGCTATGTCGCAATCTAGTCGTCTTTGAAAATTGGGAACCTGCGGCCTGCGGCGAAATATTTTTCCTAAAAACCTATTGATTTTTAACAGATGACAACGCGTACTATATTTTATCCCCAAATACTATAATTTTGGAGGCTCTGTACTATAATTCCACTTTCAAAATATGGCAACACTGCACAGCAGTTACATATATACACAAATATAGTATATAGTATATTAGTCTATGGTTGATAGTGTGCAGTTTGTTTTTGATTTTGTTTTCACTTTTCATAAATTGTAATTTATACCTAGGTAGGTACACAATATATTACTTTCAAATTACTTTCTTCCTGCTACTCGCCCGTCTGGGCACGCTTGTTTATTGTTTTTGCACATTTGAGGTAAATAATATTGTCTTAAGACAGGAAATACATCTTCAACTGTAGATACTCTTGACGTTACTCGATTCTGTGAGCCATTGTCTGGATTAGGTTATAATATCTCAATTCCTTAACAATGATTTTGAAATGATTGACAACTTTACTATCAATCATTTCATTTGAATCCCTAAAATTGACACCTAAATGCGTTATTACTTCAAAATCGAAGCTGTGTTCATGCATAGAATGATTTTGAAACAGAAAGTTGTATTCTCTTCGTTTTTGGCAGCACAACCCATGGCGGGCTTTGCCTTGTCTAGAAAAATCCAGCAACACCTCCTACCAATCAGCCGCGAATCTTCCAATCTGGTTTTCTGTTATTCAAGGATACATACGCGGTTAACAGGTTGAATCCATCTGGTTTTTAATAATCATTTGCATATATTTTTCATACTGATTTTCAGAGGTTTCTGAGAATATGTAGGTAAATACTTATTTTTATGACATTTATTGGTACAAGTCGGTTATGGGGAAGCCAGCGGGAAACAAATTTTGAAAATACCTGATATACTGGATTATTTGTCAGGTTAGGTTTTCATTCATGAATTTTGCCAAATTCAGCTATGAAAATTGAATTAATGTTTGAATAATAATTGAATCTAATAAAATTGGAGACCGTATAGTATACCGTCTTCTCTTTCCGATAAGAAAGCTCATGGCGAACTGTGCCACGGTGAAATGTTTTATCCACGCCTCGCCCCGTATTACTTAACCTACCCACAACATAGCATTGTCACTTTGCAAACATGAATATCATTGTCACTTTTACTATTATTTATAGATGCAGTCATCGTGAACAAGAGATAGAACATTTGTTTCGGCAAGTGACATACTGTAAAAATTTGACTATAGTGGGCTCTACAGCATTTGATTAGTGTATATTGATAGAGTGCTCACTGGTCGGAAAATTAATACACATGCCGTTTGCCTTTTGCGGGCTTTGCACCTTATACCACTGCAAAGAATCGTATTTAATTTAAACATGAATTTTATGTCAGTACTATACGGCTCTTGGTATTTCAGCAATCGATTCTTTGTGGTTGGTTTCCAGCAGAAATGTGAATAAAAATATGCCTAACACATATAACTCAAATTATTAAATCTTTATTATTTTTCAGGGAATAACTCAAATAAGTCTACCGGCAAAATGTTTCGCCAGGAGCTTGATGACCGAATAGAGAAACTAAAAACAGCGTGCGAAAGAGCAAATGCTTCGGTGGCGTTAATTTTGAAAAACGTAAGATTAATTGGACGTATTTCTGCAAACAAGATCCAACCCTCACGTGTAACATGTTGAGAAAATTCAATATTTGAGGGATGATTGATTTAAAAAATATGATTTGTGATTACTTAATTTAAACATCTGATGGGATACTTTAATAAAATCAAATAATCACATATCATTTTAAAACAATACTAACTCAAATATTGTATTTTCTCAACAAGTTACACGTGAGGGTTGGATCTTGTTTGCAGAAATACGTCCAATTTTGTTTTTAATTTATTATTATTAGACAATCCTAGCAAACTCGCCAAGTTCAGATTGAGTTTACACTCACCATGACTAGTGCACAGTGTAAGTATCTGGTAATGTCCCGGTGGGAGGCATATTCGCTAAACCTACTTGCACCAATAGTGTGTATTTTAAACTATCGTGATAATAACTGTTTACATGTAAAAGTGCTGACTGTGTCCCCAATCTCATTCTCCAATTCTATGCGAGACGCGATGTTGTCACCGAATGGTGCTATTTGACAGATTCAGACAGGTTCGGACAAGTTCGTAGATAATCGGTAGACGTTAAAATAGTCTGTGCGGTGTAGTTCGTATTTCTTCCGGCAGATCCGCCACTATCGTTTCACTGCGCATGCTCACCGCCATGCAAGTACCAATTATTGCTTGAAAATTCAAAAGCTTCAGAACTTTTTTGATACATGCATGCAATCTAGCAACCGGTACGATAATACGTGTTTACGTCAGCAGTAAATCCATGCACCACGTGTAAACGAGGTATTATTTAAGATTATCGACAAAAATCTAAATTTTTATGAAATGTACGAAATAACGAATTGTACGAAAGTAGAATGTACAAAAGTCGAGGACCGCCTGTACTTGTATAGTACAGATTGAATTTGCACTTACCATGACTGGTGGGCAGGACCCCAGTGGGACGAAAATTTACCAAAGGTGGAGACTGGATCTTGATTCCATGTGAACTTCTCCGTATTAGTCACCCATTTTCAATAATTATTGACATATCCAATATTTGTAATATACAGCGTTTTTGTGTTTCAAGCACAAGCCGTAATTGCTACAAATATTCTTCTTCCACGGCGCTACATCCCGGGGTGGGATTTGGCCTCCTCCACAACTGCTCTCCACTCACTCCGGTCTCTCGCCACACTTATGCTACAAATATTAGCAAAATTAAAATGTACAAATCGACATATTAAGATTGCGTGGAGTTAATAAATGTTTAAATATCCATCACTATGTTAATAAATTGTAGCATTGAAGCGCACATGCACACCTCCATTAACCTCTTTTGTGAATCAAAATTTAATATTTTAAATTAATCTAGATTTTCATCATGTTCCTGGATCATTCTTTTGAAATCATAAATATAAATATAAAAAAATATTGAACATACATAAGTAATTTGGAACAACTCTAAAAAATGAATCAAATGGGACGTAAACCTACATTCATTGCAATACGGATGATCAAATTTACTGATTAAGCTACTGGCTCAAACTATCCATGCAGATATTCCATACATATGCATCTGAGGGTTATTTCAAATTCTTTTTTGGCCTAAACATTTTCTATGATTTTTTTTATACATTTATATTTCTGAGTTTGGTCCGAACTATTAATTTTGTTAAATTTTTTTTCCAGGCCTATAAGTTGGTCGACCCCAAAAATCTAGATGGAGATGCTTCCAAGACCAGAATGGAGATGCTCCAACAACTTGACAGTTTAACGTATCCAGTTATCGAGTTCAATATCTGCGTAGATTTGTTAGGTAACACCAAACGAATTAAAAAAACAAACAATATTTAATAAAGTTATCCATGTTTATGATGTTAGGGAGTATTATGTAAGCACGTTTCGAGGTGGGGGATTACGGTTTTATTAATTTTAACTGACAAAAGACTTTGCTGGTCTATTGTTTGGGCCCTGCATCAGTTGAGGTATACGCCTTGTGGTAGAGAAGGTTCAAAGCAAATTTTTGAGACACCTTTACTTGAGGCTGTATAAACACTATCTGTCACTTTATCCAACTGACTTTCTCGTAGGTATGCTTAACTATATATCTTGGAAGTAAGAGCATCAGTTGCTTGTTTTTCCAAAGTGCAGAACTAATCTGTTATTGGAAATGCTAATTGAGATCGTAATAACTGTGTTTTGCATTTATTTTCATGTATTTTCTTTGTTTTTTCATGTCATGTTGTGAATGTCCTGAATTTATAATTTGTAATATATTTAAAATAATTAAATTTGAGTTGAATGGAAATCTATACTATAAAAATGGTATTCAATTTCATCACTCACTATGCAATTTTAGAGAGACTGCAACCTGTTGATGCTCATATGATGCGTGTTAAAATTTTTTGTTTTATTACGTTGTTAAATTATCAATTACGACCGATCCTCTTTTTGCACGGGGCATACGTACCAAAGACTACCTTGCAAAACAAAACCGTGTAAAAAAAGATAAGGTACCCATACAGAAATGGTAGATAGGTTCCATGACTTAAAATCAACTCAAAATACAAAATTCTTGAACTCGAAAATAAATCGAATTTATTTATTATTTATACATAAAAATACATAGTTTTCGACTTAAATTAAATTTAGCACAGAGAAATATATTCGTTCAGTGTCGCTACTCGACAATAAACGTGCCCGTTTACTGCTGTTTTCGCTGGTGAAAAATCACTCATCGCTGGAAATATTTAATGAGGCTGACGCCGAAGCACGCGGTGCGTCTCTCGTATCGAACCCGAAATGAATAACTAGTGGCGCCATGTATGTACGTATGTATGTCTGGGCGGCATCCGGTGACAACATAATATGTATGCATTAGTGGCGTGCGGTCCATTTCAACCCAATTTTTTGATAAATATGTACATACATACGTATTTTTATTCTTTTTAAACAGTGTTATTTTGAAACCGTGCGCAAAAAAGTCGTGCAAAAGAGGATCGGGTGTATATAAACGCCAATATAATAATTTAAATACCTAGTAATAATTATGTCAAACTTTTTTCAGAACTGCAAGTGTCTGAAACCGATGGCCCTGCATCAGATGTACTAAATATCAAAACAGAAAATATATTACCATCTAACGAAGAATCAAATTCAACATGTACCAATACCTTTGGGAATGCTGGCAATATAGCTTCGAATGACTGTGATACATTTAATACTCCCCATAGTCAAGACATCAATATCAACGTTGAAGATGATTGTAAAGCGGAGCTTGTCTGTGAACCGCCAGGTGATTTTCACGAAGACGTGTCTGAGGTTTCAGCCGAACCTTTGGAGTGTACTATACGTATGCACGAAAAAAGCACAGCTACTGACGACGACAGCAAAACAGATGATGATACCGTTGTCAGTGAAGACAGTGTCGCAAATATAACGTGTATCTTACAGGAATTTCAAATTGACGATGTCAAGAATAAAATGACCTTTCAAAGTGACACCATACAAATGCCAATCAAACAACACTGTGACGCTGTTGAATACTGCGATGTGACACTGGAAAAGGGTTTGTTTTTTTACCTGTACATAATTAATAGCAATAATCAGATTTGTGTACTAACTGAAATTATTCTTCTTTTTCTTTTTTCGTTTGCATCTTTCTCACGAAAATCTCATGTAGATTTTCATTATCCTACGATGTCCGTTGTCAAACATGAGAAATTCATACATTTCTGTTGAAAATGTATTGGATTAAAATGAGCTTAATTCACAATATAATATATAAAAAACCACTGAGGTTTCTTACCAAATTAATTAAAATATTTGATTTCTATATACGTTATTAGTATGATATAGTGGCGAAGGATGGAGGTAGGCTGTTAAAGATCCTCCATAAATGGACGGTGTTATGCAGTAACCAGTTATCCACCAAAATGGAGATTTGAGTTATAAGCATTTGAAGTTAAAATGTACACCATTTAGTCAAGATAATGAATAGAGTTCATTTTTTTTTGTAAATTATTACTTGAAAACGTACCTTGTGATTGTATAAAGACTTTTTTAATAATATGATCCGTTGTTTATAATATATTAGGTAAATGGTTATTGAATAATTGTAATTGTTGCAAAAAAAAATATATTAAATATATATAAATAAAAATATATTCCACTATGCACCAAAAGTGTGACTTAACTGATTTTCCATTAACATATCAATTATTTAAGAATTTGGTTTTGATTATTAAAAAAACAATATTTATATAGAATATTTATTACAAAATTATGTGTTTATTACAATATAGTATGAATAACTGAATAAAGTAAGTACTATTCTAAATTAAATATTACCACAGTAAGAGTAATAATAAAAAAGGTAAAAATAAATGTAAATGTTATGTTTTAACCGATGAATAAAACTTATAATTAGTGTCAAAATATTAATTCTATTCGATTTCAAAATCCAAAGATAATCCAAACCCTTCTACATCGTCAGTATAATCAGCACCGTCATTATTGAGAAATTGGTAGAAGGGTTTGGCATCTTTGAGTACAAAGTTTAGTAATTTTTTTAGGACAGTTATTTTTTCTGCTGATAATGTTTCTATTTAATGTATTATTATACTTTGATGTGCCTCCAAAACTAAAAACGGTATCTTCACTAACATCGACAATATTATCATCTACTGATAATACAACAATATCTTCTTCAATAATTGCCGAGCTGGTAATGTCTCATCTATTTATCAAAGCCATTTCATTTCTTGCCATAGCAACCATGAGTTTGCCTCTGTTCATCTTGGAAATAAGGGAAAAAATATATTACCACCAATAATCCCCATTTACATATTAATAAAATTATTTTTATAGAAAAATTCCTTATAATACACTAATAAATTGTTAAATACAATATTTTTATTGTTAAGGCAATATTTATGTATCAATCAAATATTTCAATAAATCATTTTGCAGCTACCAGCATACCAGCTTGCAGCACCAAATAAAATGAAAAACGTGAATCACATTTCGCAATAATCAGTTAAGCAACTGATTATGCACCATAAAAGTGGGAACATAATTTTTGCAATAATCAGTTTAGTGAAGGCTGAAAGTGACACATCCTAAAAAACCCTTTTTTATTATTCAATTCAGCTTATCTCAGCCTTATATTTCCAGTGTAACTTATAAAACAATAATTATAATGAATTATGTAAGTGGGGCGACGATAACTAGGCAGATATTGTAAGAAAATGAAAAAAACGACAACGTTTGACATCTCAGTTTCACAACAGCGGCCATGTTGTTTGGTGGATGACTGTTAACTGCAAAATGGGTTTGTTTATTATTGTATACACACATTTTTTTAAAATTCTCATAGATGGCAATACAGACCGAATTTGACCACGATCGTTTTTGCAAAACGTAGAAAACATATTCATATTGTCGTTAAAACGAAAAACGCAAAAACACAAAAGTGTCGCTTAACTGGTTACTGCATAACACCGTCCAAATAGTGCACATTAAACTTTTTCAATTATACATATTTGTTTTCATTAAAATAAGACTACAATTTACGGATGGTGTTGGTTAATTTTTAAAATTCAACTAAACCCTGCGAAAATTCAGCCATAATAGATAATAGTGAAAAAATACTCTTCTGTCTATAAAATATCTAAAATTATGCAATTAAATCATACATAACTGGATAATTTATAGTTAGAATAATATTTGTTTGCATATTATAGTTTGGTTTAAACAGGGCTTAACTTTAGCGGCCCAAATGATAATACTAGGTATAATCTCCAGGGCCCAAGAATTAAATGAAATATAAAAAAATAAATTATCAGTGGAAAATTTGGCTCAATTTACCGAGAGTACACCGCAGAGAACCGTCAGTTTTTTTAGTCAATACTTGAAAGCGTCTAAGTGACACTTTTTGAGCATAGACAATCATGGAAAAATGGCTATTATATGGCTAAATCGCTATTATAAGCGTAGACAATAAGTAGAAATATAAAAATCTTTTACAATGAATAAAATTCAAACATTTTCAATTACCTAATAAAATTCGCCGTTTTCAAAAATCAGTATAGCATATTAGAGTTTGCCAATGCATTTCATAAAATTTAAATAATTATAAAGTAACCTTTGACACAAAGACACTCGTGCTTACCTCTTCGTATAAAAACGCTCTAAATAGGTAGGTAGGTATGCGAAAATAAGGAACATTTTTCAAAATAACAATATTTTATATATAAAATTGAGCCGTGTTAACTAAACGACATTGTTATAATTTCAGAGAATTCCGACTCAAATTTAATCAATAAAATAAGAAATACCAGTGAAAATGGCTTGAATGGCTTTTATTTACTCTTTGATTAGTGATTGTTTTTATAAGATAATAATATATATCCATAGTCAGTATTCCGTATGTGCATTCATTTAATTAAATGTATAATAAATAAAACAGGCTCCAGTTTATGAGCCCCATGAAAACATTTCGCTTCCACAAACAAATGGCCCGGTCAAATAGCCGCGATAGAACGGCTCACACTGATTGAAATTAAACGTCACTGGTATAATAACCAATAAAATTAAAATTAAAAAAAATTACGAGGTTAGTTTGCTATATTTAATATGAAAGATAACACGCTTCATGAATATTTATGATAGGTATATTATGCCGAAACGTAAATCTTAAGTAGGAAAAATGGCATTTTAATGAAAATCAGTGACGTTTAATTTCAATAAGTGTGAGCCGTTTTATCAAGGTTTTATTGGCCGGGCCATTTGTTTGTGGAAGCGAAATGTTTTCGTGGGACTCATAAACTGGTGCGTGTTTTATTTATTATACGTTTAATTAAATGAATACGGAATACTGACTATGGATATATATTACAATCTTATAAGAACAAACACTAATCAAAGAGTAAATAAAAGCCATTCAAGCCATTTTCACTCGTATTTCTTATTTTATTGATCAAATTTGAGTCGGAATTATCTGAAATTATAACAATGTCGTTTAGTTAACACGGCTCAATTTTATATATAAAATATTGTTATTTTGAAAAATGTTCCTTATTTTCGCATACCTACCTACCTATTTAGAGCGTTTTTATACGAAGGTTTAAGGCTCGCACAAACCAACGCGAATATTCACCAAGTACCCCGTCAAAATATCCCGAAAAAAGCACCCGCCATCGGTATGGAAGGTCTGGTCAAAAGAGTCTCGAAAAAAGCCAACGCCGCTGTAATGCTTCCTACTTACCTGTTGTTAATGAACAAACGTAACATTTATTCACGCAGGAGATCTAAAGATACAATGAAAGCCATCAATTTGTCATATATTTGGCTATTTTTTGAGACTCTTTTGACCGCACCTTCCATATCGATGCGGGTGCTTTATTTGGGATATTTTGACGGGGTAAATTCGAATGGATGGCAGTGTCGGAGACAAATTGTATCAATGATAATATAAAATTATTGATATATTATTTGAATGCTCGATACCGAAACGTCAAACAATCGCAGCACTCCATATTGAACTTTGTAAGATAATAACTTAATTCCCTTCCGAAATCTGTGCGTCCCGTGCTCTTTCCCGTAAGCCAATACGAGCTTGATTGGCGAATATTCGCTGCGAATAATTCGCTTTGGTGTGAGGATCGAATTAAGCACGAATGTCTTAGCTTACTTTATAATTATTTTAATTTTATGAAATGCATTGGCGAACTCTATTATGCTATACTGATTTTTGAAAACGGCGAATTTTATTAATTTAAAATGCTTGAATTTTATATATTGTAAATGATTTTTATATTTGTACTTATTGTCTACACTTATAATAGCGTTTTTGCCATATAATATCGGTTTTTTCCATGATTGCCTATGCTCAAAAAATCTCGCTTAGATGTTTTCAAGTATTGAAATAAGAAATCTGACGTTTATCCAGGGTGAGCGGTCGTAATATAGAGCCGAAAATTTTATATCTAGCGCTTACATATTATGAGACATCATTTGAAGTTCGTCGAAAGGGTTTTTCATTCATAATTTCATGAAAATGTCGGAAAATTTGCACCAACACTCACAACACTGCTAATTAACAAGAAATAGTTCAAAAAAATTAAAAAAAAAAAATTTTTTTAATTATAAAAACTATAAATTTAACAAATACACATATTTTTTTGGTAATATCACTATTATTTTCACTGCCCACATAAACATCTCTAAAAGTTTTCTTCCGTATGGTAAATTTCAAAACACCGTTCAAAGCATAGTGCAATGTCACGCTGCTTGCACACAAACCGAGTTTCCCTCCGTTTTTTATTGTTTTTTGTATTATAACATAATACCACCTTCTGGTGACACTATTCTTTTCCATCAAATGTCTCTCTGTAAGTCTGGTGGGTAGAGGCGCCTTCCGCTTCAAATTTGTCTTTGGTTCTGTCTTGTGTTTTTGAATCAGTGTATCCACCGTCGTAAATGATCACTCAGAACTGTGATATTTTTTGTAGCAAATTTAAATTGTTTATTTGTCTCCCGCACTACCATTTCAACAAAGGAAATATGGATACAACACTTGAAATAGTCCATTTCAATTGCATCCGAAGCTAAACTATTTGCTTTGCATCCCGATTGATTATCATCAAATGAAAATGCGCGCGGGTCAAATAAATCCGATTTCCACTCAAATGTCGGTCTTTCAGTAGCTTCCGATGTAGTTGGTTCATTTTCATCAACTTCATCAACATCAGAATCATCACTATTGTCTTCAGATTCAATCCTTTCTGAAAGATTGTCAATTTCACCATCATCACAATATTCATCCATTTTGAATTGGAAAAATTGAAAAATAAACTCGTAAATATATCACTTTTGTTTGTCCAATTTGAAAGCAAAAAAAAAAAAAAAAATAGTCACAGTACTTAGACACTCGACACATACAAAATTTTCAATCTGAAAACATCGAAAATCTTTCAATTCAATCTATTAGTAAACTCGTAAATATAACACTTGTATACCCAAATCATATGCGAAATATAAATACTTACAACACTTTGTAACTCTACACAAATTAAATTTCAATATGAAAAAATGCAAAATCTTTTAATTAGAACGCAAATCGGACACGCACCATTTATTACGATACGCGCGGCCGGCGCCTTACACTAATACGCAGCGCAAACTAATGAGTCAACAATTTTTCTGTACATGGGAAGAAATCGGTAACCCTGAAAGGGCCTCTCGGGAATCCCCTTTATTCTCGCTATGTATTTGAGTTTTCAAGAGTTTCTGCCTGCGGAGCTTGCCCATAAATGTCAATACACGTATTAAAATTGAAAAAATAAATACATGACTCGTATTAGGCGCGTCGTGTTTCGCTCATCACGGGCGCACGAAAGTGACGGGAACCACAGTCAGTGGCTGTTAAAGGGTTAATGAATTTAAAAAATGAACCAACAATATGTGTAATGTATTCTTAACCCGTGAAAACAAATAAGTATGAATGAAAAAGTATCCACAATTTTGTTGTCTCACCCAAAATATTATGGTTTGGTTTAGGCAGGGTTTGATTGATTTTTAAAAACTAACCAAACCATCTGTAAATTGTATTCTTAGATCAATAAAAACAAATACGTGTGATTAACAAAGTTTAATGTGCACTATTTATGTGCGGATCTTAACAGTCTACCTCCATCCTTCGCTACTGTTATGATATATGTTCACCAACATAGATCTATTGATCGAATCGTTAACTTAATATGTTTCGAATCTTCATTACACCTAGTAAAAAATTAGACTATACAGACCTACAAACATATCTGTAGAATGGCCAAAAATGGAACTATGAACCATTGGACGCCATTTTGAAAATTTCATTTGAATGTCAGATTTTGTCCAGTTACGAGTCTTGATTGGGTAGTTTTTGACAGTGGCTCCCCCATTCTTCAGATAAGTTTGTAGGTCTGTACATAAGTAATGTCTCAACCTAGAATTAAAACAAAAAAATTCGCTCAATATAATATACAGGCGGCCCTCGACTTTCGCACGTAATTGGTTCCTGAAAATGTGTTCGAATGTTGAATGTTCGAAAGTAGAGGGATGTAAAAAAAACATCAAAAAGTGTACGAGGTGTATTGTGTTTTTTTTATAGACTTGTCAAGAGATAGTTAGATACCACCCTTTTACGTATTTGAGAAGGTGACGGGGAGGGGAGGAAAGAGGATCGACTGCATGGGAGCGTACAGTTTTTGCATTATAAACAAAAAAGAAATGTACGAGATGGCGGATTGTGCTAAAGTAGAACGGTCGAAAGTCGAGGACCGCCTGTATCATGTGCATACTTTTGAGGATTCTTCTTTACCGGCTATTAATGCAACTTCTAATGGCTTTCGGAATTTACTACACCAGCGCATCTATTCTATACACAAGACTGCTTTCGGCCTCTATCTAGGGTAGGAAAGTATCCAAGTATCAGCACTTACAATAACAATTACAATAAGTGCTATGTTTTAACAGCACCTCTCTTGGCTGTGATAAATTTTAGAGTGTGATAGACAGTTTTGACAGTTCAGCGGGTCTATTCTGTACACAAGGCGACTACCGACCGCTAAAGTTATAAAGTGATAGTATTTATTATATATTTGTATTGAGGTATTATAATTGTTACAATAAGTTAGCCGTCTAAACAGTCAAAATTGTCTATCTCGCTCTAAATTTTATCGCAGCCAAGAGAGGTGCTGTTAAAATATAGCACTTATTGCAACAATTACAACCAACTTATTGTAATTGTTACAAAAGTGCTAATACTTTGATAAAAACCTATCCTAAGTTTGATAATATTTATCACTTTATCACTTTAGCGGTCAATAAGTATAGAATAGACCCACTGATGGCTAACTTATTGTAATTGTCACAATAAGTGTTAATATTTCGATACTTTCCTACCGTAGTTAGCTGCCGTAAAGGCCGAAAGCAGTCTTGTGTATAGAAGATGCGCAGATGAGTTTATTTATAAATCTTGGAAAATAATGTAAACCCAATATTATAATATAATATGGAACGCTGTTTATTCAAAACTATCGAATTGTTTACGACATGGTTCAGTGCTTGCACGTCGATTATCTACACTCACACATATACCTTTCCCATGTGGTTGCAGTTAACCTACTCTCTGCTATACAGTACACTTGCTCCCTTTATAACAATTGTAACCATCTAGTTTAACTCCCAAAATAAAAACGTTGGCAAATTTTTCTGTAGGTACGAGAGTTTCACGTAGTTCCCGTTCATGTGAAATATTTTTATCTGATTGCAGATACACCAGACTGTAAAATACCCGACCAACCTTTGCTAGACCTCGATGAAGATTTTATTGCACTTGTTAAATACGTTGAAAGTCCTTCTCATTTCTATATAACCCGTGAAAGTTCAGACTTTCAAACGTAAGCATATATTTTACGACATTTATTAATTAATAATTTTTTAATTAAATTATTGACATCACTGAACAATTCCCAGATAAGAAGGTCTCTACAGGACATTAAATCGTTTTATTTTTCAGGTTACAACTGGATATGTTGACGCATTATAATGAATACACAAATAGAATACTTTTTAGCACTAAGGAAAAGCTAATGTCAACCAATAAGATATACTTTGCATGTAATTATGCAGGCTTGTGGCTGAGAGGAAAGCTCATGGACATTTTAGAAGTGAGGCTTCATTTTTAATCTCCTTTTAATATGCTTGCCTCTTATTTCAATTCGATTTAAGTATTTATTTAAAAAATCGATCACGGATTGCAAATATAACTAGGTACATAATTGAAATGTTTGTATGAGTTGTTAATTCGATCTCTGCTATCTTGAACTTTTTCTTATCTTTGACAAGAATCCTCAATCACATTAATGATTTATGTTACATATTAATGTTTTGAGAAAATCAAATAAAACAATCATCATGTGCTAAATAAATTTTATTTTAGTAAGTTTTTATTAACATTTAAATTCCTATTTTCCATATGGATTTTGTGTTTTCGGTCATTGTTCATCTGGAAGGAACTGACAATTACACCAATATCATCAGCCATTTTAATTTTGCATAATATATTACCAACGCAGGGAAACTGGACAGAAATATTAAATTAAAATATATAGTCTTGCCATAGAAAAAAGTTAATTTGTCTCAAGCATAGGGAATTTTACGAAGATCGTTACTGTATTTACAACTTGAAACTGCCCAAATGTAATGTAATGTGTGTCGTTATGGTGGTGAGGCTTCAATTTTAGAATTGTTTTTGATACAAAAAGTTTGTTACAAATTTAAATATTCAATATTAATTTTGCTACTTGCTGAAGATTGCATGGATGTATAATAATTTATATACACATAAATTGAAATTAAAATTTCTGAATTCGGCGAACTTATTTTAAAATTTTTCTCAATTTTAGACCCTGAGACTTATTTTTGATACAAAAAAGTTAATAATAAATTGAATTATTCGTTAATCTGTAATACAAAATGAATTTTACTCGTCTCGAGCAAGAAGACGACATTTGTATCCACATAAATAGAAATTTGAATTTTATAAATTTTTATTGAATTGGTAAAACACCTGCAAACTTTCCAGCACACATCAACTAGGTGAAATATCTTGAAGTTCAGCGTGGTTCCAGGCGGATAGCTGGTGTCCATTGCACGGACTGTTTGAACACGTGTAGATGCGGGAAAATGCGGGGTCAAGCAGTGAGGTAATTGGGGGGAACAAGCTGCAGATGCGCAAGTCTCTTAGCAAGGATTATACACAGGGTTAATATACGGTCCATGTGGTAATCACAAGCTGATTTTAAATTGTTGACAGCTGGATGTTGAAGTCAGAGAGAAGTGAGAGGTCACTCCACTCACAAAATCTATGAAAAATTTGAAAATTTAGATTTCGAATTAATGGTCTCTGTAACTGAAATAATATTTCTTAATAATGGTGGGTGATTTGATATAAAAGTCACTAGTTCTTTTATAAATTTTTCAGTCTGATGATACCCACATTGGAGTCTTTCTCATGGATACAGGACACACTGTGAGGAAGATGCACATTGAAGATATTGAACCGCTGAAAAGGATATACTGCTCCCTGCCGCCTCAGGCCTACCGTTGCCACTTGAATGGGGTAATCTTCCTTTTTTTACTGTAGCAATCAACTCAGGAATATCGTCGCTTTGTTGCAAGTGAGGTTGTATGAGGGCAACTAAAAATCTTTTCAGTTCTGTTTTTATTTTATGTCAAGCGTGTTAAAA
Source organism: Rhyacophila brunnea (assembly GCF_057557595.1). Classification (NCBI taxonomy): domain Eukaryota; kingdom Metazoa; phylum Arthropoda; class Insecta; order Trichoptera; family Rhyacophilidae; genus Rhyacophila; species Rhyacophila brunnea. The sequence continues at coordinate 903,814 of NW_028232882.1, read as the reverse complement.
CATTTAAAAGTTAGTGCTGTGCATTGCAAATCCTGAAAATCAACAAAATATCTGTTTTAGCGTAGTCATTTCATAATAAAAACTGTATTTCTTACACATTTAAAGTAAAAGGTTTTAGGCAGGCATTTCGGCTAAGCTAATGCTAAGCGGCTTACATGTCGGGTTATAATGTCGTGGGTCCCATTTTCGAATCTCGGGAAATACACATTGTTTTCAATCTGTGGCAGTGGGAGTCGGATTATGGACCTAATACGTTCAGCAAATGGCTAACATCCATTTCTCATAAAAACGAAAATCTGTTAATACAAACCTTCACTGTGGAGGCTCGTGTGATCTTATTAGGATTGGACATGGTCAAAAATTTTTTTTTCGCCTTTCCCCACTGTACTATGTGCGCTTATTTTAGTTTGAAATTACACTTTACAATTGCTGGCCACAGACGTACAGTTTTCGTAACAGGTTGAACATGCCAGTTAATACGTAATGGCGGCCATACAGTTATCTTTGGTAGATAATCTGCTGCGCCCATAGACGGACAGTTTTCGACCTGCCAGATGTGCGCCAGGTTCAAACTGCCAGCGACCCCCTACTCCCGTGTTTTTGTAATACTGTTGGAATTTCAACTAGTCGAAAGTTCTCGGGTGACGTTAGATGTTGGTAACGTAAAGTAGAATATACCGCGCGATACAACTGCGGCTGGTGTTGCTTGTTATAAAATACAAATTCATTTATTATTAAAAATGTAATAATATTATGTACGCGGAGATCGCAAATATTATATTTTATTTATTTTTACGAGAGTAAAACAAAGTTATAGTTATTTATGTAAACATATTATTTTATACAATATAATATAAATGTTAAAATTTTAGAGAGCATTATAAATATTAACCTTTCTAACGCGGCAACTGACTTTAGTCAGCCTATACGCGCAAGTCATCCGCGCGTCAGCTGACTAAAGTCATTTCGATTTTCGTTTGCCTAGTACTGCTTTCGGCCAGGCGCGAAAAAATCTAATATTGATTTAATTTATTCAGAAATCATCCTTCTCTTGACATCTGTCAATGAATAGCCTAAACTTTTGTTCTATCTAATTTAAATAAATATTTTTCGGGAGCGTGTCTTGGATAAAAAAATATCAGTCATCGGGCCAATTCAAACTTGCCGGGTATATAGTGTCTTATCGCTTCTTAGTGCATGTGCGCCGAAGATATTTGACTGACGCGTTTGTAGCGATACGAATTCGCGATATAATATGTTATATTGTTTTTTAGTGATTGAAAAACTATTTGGTGCATAAACTGTTATATAGAATATGAGAAAGTTACATTGATCAAAGTGAATTTACAAAACATTTTACAAAAGGAATGCTTTTTGAGATTGCATTCATTCGTCTACCTGCTAGTATATTATCCGAGAGTTAATAGTTTCGGAAAATAATTTGAACAAGGTGTAATTTAAATATAAGAGTCCGCGATTCAATATTTCTCTTTGTTTATTGTTGATTAACATTTTTAAATACTATTTTCTGATTATACTAATAGGTAAAACGGACAAAAGTTGTTTATTTACCTTAGTTATCAGTCATTTATAAAGAAAAGATATGTTAAGTAAATAAACATTTTCACACAATTGAAAATTTCTGTATCGGAAAAATTAAAAACATTTTGTGATAGCATATTGTGTGTGGTCGATATTTTGTCATTATTTTAAAATGGATATCCCTGGTAATTTGAGCGATGAAATGGGAGAAGCAATTCATGATCCTGATTCAGATTATGAATTGAGTGAAAATGAGTACTACGATGATTCAGATACTTCCAGTGCCCCATCAGAAAGTGCTGCTGCCGCCGCCTCTAATTTAAATGTAAATCGTAATGTTGACGATCTGTCTTCGTGGACTACTGGACCTTTCATACCAGTTGTTCACGAATTTGATGATTTCTTTTCTGGAGTCAGCCCGCACACAAATTTATCAGATAGCTCTAAAGAAATAGAATTTTTTGAGCATTTTTTGAATTCAAATATAATGGACAGAATCGTAATCGAAACAAATAACTATTATACAGAAGACATTAGAAGACAAGAACCATCGCCGAAATCACGAATGCATAAGTGGGTCAACACAGACGTCCCAGAAATGTACATTTTTTTTGCTGTAAGTATGTTGATGACTAGAAATCGTCACATCACAATAGAGGAACATTGGTCAACCGATCCACTCTTATCCAGCCAAATGTTCGGGAAAGTAATGCCAAGAGACAGATATACTTTGCTTTTGAGGATGTTGCACTTTTCGGATCCCAATACTCAAATTCCTGGAGATAAATTACATAAAATTAAAATTCTGATCGACCATTGCCGAGAAATATTCAAAAAAACAATGATGCCGCACGAGAACTTATGTATCGACGAAAGCATAATTGTTTTCAAAGGTAGATTGCTGTTTAAACAGTACATTCCTTCAAAACGCCACCGTTTCGGCATAAAAATGTTCGTTCTTTGCGATGTGATGACTGGTTATATATTAGATTTCATAATATATTGCGGGGAAGGAACAGATATTGTCGATGAGCAGGGACTTGGCATTTCGGGAGCTGTGGTAACGACATTAATGAACGAATATTTCGGTAAAGGTCATACTATGTGGACTGACAACTGGTATTCAAGCCCAGACTTATTTAAACATCTTCACGAAAAAAAAACAAATGCTTGCGGAACAGTCCGAAAAAATCGAAGAAATATGCCAACATTTAGGAAGCTCAAGAAAGGAGAAGTGGAGTCAAAAAATAGTAGCTCGCTATTGGCTATAAAATGGCACGACCGGCGCGAAGTCCATATGTTGACTACATTGCACAATGATTCATTTACACCCACAGGAAAATTCAATAGGCAGACCGGAAAGCCTATACTGAAACCTACATGTGTTATCCAATATAATAAATGTATGGGATCTGTAGATAAAGCTGATATGATGTTAAGTACACTAAGTTGTATGCGAAAATCAATAAAATGGTACAAAAAGGTGGCTTTCCATATCATAGATCTGTTTTTATTAAATTCATATATTCTGTTTAGTACTATCACAGGCAAAAAAACAGGTCTAGCTAATTTTCAGTTAAAAGTAATCAGGCAAATATTTGAAAAATATCAAGTTCCAGCCACATCCCGCGCACAGCAACCCGTCGACCATCCACTGCGCTTATCAGCTAGAGCGATGGCAAAGCATATGCCGGACATAATTCATCCCGCAAATAAACGGATAAATCCTTGCAGAGTTTGTCATCTTTGTGCGAATACAAAAAAAAAGCCGAAAACCAAAAAATATTCCAGATACATGTGTTCCGTGTGTAACGTGCCATTATGCGTGTATCCGTGCTTTAGAGAATACCATGAAAAGGTGAACTATTAAAATATTTAAGTGTTTCAAAAATACTAAAATGACCTACCTACATATCAGACGATGTTGAAATTTATAAATTAATAACATTTGAAACTATGTGGATTATGTGTTCTGTTTAGTGAATAGTGTATTGTCATGTTATCAAAATAAACCATTAATATTATCAAGTGGGGTGTAAAAAAGGATTTCTCATAATTTATTAAGTGGTCTGGGATTACGGTTGCATTAACTCTGAAGTTTTGAACATAATTCTGTCATCGACGCACTTGTCCGGAGCCGACACGTCAACAAAATGGCGACTGAAACGTAAGTCACACGCTTTTTGTATAACGCGGCTTGTTCGTCATTCTTTATCATAATCAGGGCACAAATGTTTATTTTTAAGATCGTTAAAAATATTACGACTATTCATAATCACCGTTGAACACTTAAAATATTTTTGATGACTGTATTTGTACATGTTTGACTGACATTTATTGTGATTTATCAATACTTGAAATCATGACGCGCTCTATTGTATTAAAGCGGTATTCTTGACGCTTTGAAAGGGTTAAGTTATTGTGAAAATATAGACTAATAACTCAGTACTCAAATTTTATTTATTGTATGTAGTGAATATTACAAATTATTAATTTAAGACGTTCACAACATAAATTAATATACCTAATTGTGAATGACAATGTCGGTAAATCTAAATAAAATTTAAGTATATATTTTAATAATATCATAGTAATTAATTATTATACTGATGATTTATGTAAATATAATTTTCTGGCATGTTTAAATTTATTGTATATAAAATCAATACCTTTATAAATATTACCGTTTTCTTACTTAATTAATACTGTCCATTAAAGGGAATAATTTATTCAAAAGAAAAGATTATATTTTATATTTACACGAATGTGTATAATATTGTTTCGGTGAATCGATAAAATACACAATCCACTAGCGAAATAATGATTTATTTTACCAACGTCATTGGTGTGTATTTTATGTCGATTTGTTTCTAATAAAAACAATTATAACCATAATAAATTCAAAGTAAAATTATTCATGTATCAATATCGTTCAAGTATACCCTACCTAAAACTAATTGAAACAATGCCCCTGTGTAATATCTCCGCGAACCTAACCTCCATAGTTTTTGACACTTGCTCTGCCACAGACAATAACTGTACGTATATGGGCACGTCTGTTGACAGTTCGACAGATTTAAATGGGGTAGTTAAACTGATCTGTGGTGTGGCCACTAACGTACAGTTATTGAACAGTTATTGTCTGTGCCATGTTCAACCTGCTACGAAAACTGTACGTCTGTGGCCACCTAATACCACAATATTGACATTCATAACACTTTCAGTGCAAGGATAATTACATACATACTATGTAATTAAAGGTAATAATATGTATGTACTTACTTATCTGGGAAAGTAAAATACAATTTTTTAGTAGAGAGTAGACTACTCAGTAGAGTACTCGAAACTAACAAATTGCACCATATGTCAAATTAGAACTGAGTTGATGATATTTACGCATTTAATTTATTCATTAACAAATAATTATTTCAGATCCAGCCTGTACCAAAAGACAATGGAAAATGGTCGAAGAAGGCCATTAACTATATGAAGAATATCAGCTCTTCATGCAATATTACCGTTACCGATAAGTAAGTCATTATAAATTATGATCGACATTCCACGTTGCGGTGTCCATATTATTCATCATTCACTTCTTGGTTACATGTAAATTGTACGTAAAACATTTCACCGTAGCACAGTTCGCCGTGAACTTTCTATCGGAAAGACATGACCGTAAACTATGCAGTCTCCAATTTTATTAGATTCAATGTGAACAATTAATATACCCGATTTTGGAAAAATTCATGAATGAAAACCTAACCTAATGACATTCCCCAGGGTCTGATGAAGAAGACCAGCTCAGTCGAGTGACCAGGGTTATCAATAATTTATTTTGTATTTTATTTTTGGTGTTTTTAGGAGAAGAGAGGTGGTAGTAATTAAATACACTATTTAATTGGTATTATGCTTATATTTCCTTCCATAGGTTTATTAATTTTGTAAATGTGACAGTATTTGTTAATGCTTAATTCTAAATTATTATACTTATCAATTATCTTATTTTATGCTTATTTATATTATTTCGCTTTTATAATTCACAGCTAATTTCTTTATATGCGGCTTTTATAGACACCAGCCCCCCTCTAATAAGTCTTGGTTGGGTATTCGTAATCAACAATTCTCGGAGTGAAAATTATAATTTGGGAAATGGGGTAAGGTGTATAACTTTAATCGATGGTGGGCGGAATTAATTTTTTCATAAAATTAAGTAACTATAGAAACGTTAATTTTTAATTAATTCTTTGCGGTGTCCAGGAATCTTCACCTCCGATAGAATTCATGATGCTTTTGTATTTACTCGGAATTAAATGAGAGGTGAGTACGTTTAATGAGGTAGGGACCTGCATCCGTTGTCTCTGGACCCGTTTAACCACATATCTAATTGTTAATGTCATTCTGCCGACCTCCGCTATTTAATATCTACGTAAGCAGTAATGACAGCTGTATTACTCGCTTTGTATTACTTATAATTACTTAGTGCATACTTATACCTACTTATATATATATCGTCGCCGTAGATGTCAATGGAGCCAGTCCACAAAATCATAATTCTGAGAAACAGGCGTACAAAGATTTTGTGTAACAAAAAAGCAACATTGTTTAATGAACTTTTTTGTTTTTAAAGATATAATGGTGTAACTTTGAACATAGAGTATGCTTTGTGGTGTTATTTTTTTTATTATTTTCAACAAATAACTAAAAAAAATAGCATCTTAGAAGTTATGTGTGTTATATCTCGTGACCACTGAATATTGAAATGTACAGTTGGCACAAGTGTGTGGTAGTCAAAAGAGTTTTGTGGGTTAAATCCATTGACCACTGCATCTTGATGATTTTAAAATGCTTTTGTGTACTTAACTCATTTTCGCCAATTTTGTGGCTTGGCTACCTTGACATCTACGGCGACGATATGCCCTCTACAATATTGCAAAATAATATTTATGTATTTTCGCAATTGAAGACAATTCTGGGTTTGGACTACATAATGATATATTTGATATATCATTATTTCAATCTTAGGTGATAGGTATAATTATTCTAAGCCTATTCATCGAAGAATATTTCCTAAAAGTTAATTTATAACGGTTCTACAGCCCTTTCAAGTTACGGAGAAACACACCGTTTTTGTGAATGAAATATTTTCTGCCATGGATTTCACCATTCAAAATTTCTCATATGTGTGACGCCCGCAACGCACCCATACCATCAAACGGCGTTTCTCGCGCCCACTCTAGTAGGCGGTATTATTTATTTTACGTGGCGGATTGCTTTCGCTCCTGATTTTATTATTTTAATGCAGCTACTGGATTTAATACGAGGGTGGGTCAATAAGTCCTTAGAAAAGCCGACAGGTGGCGCGACTAGTACTGTAAGCGGTTTGTTTTCATGCAGCGACACTACCGATTCAGTATGCTGCGAAGTTTCAATCAGATTGGTCGGGTTGTTGTGTGTTTCTCGTACATTTAAAAAAAAAATTTGCTTGTGGAAAATGGAAAAATGGAAAATGGAGAAAATTGAGTTTAGAGCTGTTATTAAACATTTTAATATAAAAGGGTTAACAGCAAAGGAAATGAAAAATGAGTTGGATTTAGTTCACGGCATATCTGCTCCTTCACTTGCAACTATTTAACTGGTTAAATGAATTTAAACGTGGTCGTACATCAACAAAGGATGAACCACGCTCAGGACGTCCTGTAGAGGTGACTACACCAGAAATGATCAATAAAATCCACGGTATGGTGTTAAGAGACCGAAGATTAAAGTTGAGTGAGATAATTGAGGTTACAGGGATCTCAAAAGGTAGCGTCATTTCTATTTTACATGACAAATTGGGCATGAAAAAAATTTCTGCAAGATGGGTGCCGCGTTTGCTCACAGTCGACAATAAACGCAATAGGGTGGTGGCCTCTAAAGCCCTGTTGTCGCTCATGCAACGCAATCCGGATGAATTTTTTCGTCGCTTTGTGACTGTAGATGAAACATGGATACACCACTATACTCCCGAGACGAAAGAACAGTCAAAGCAGTGGATTGTGAAAGGCGAACCATGTCCAAAGAAGGCGAAAACCGTAAAATCAGCTGGTAAGGTTATGGCTACTGTATTTTGGGATGCACGTGGAATTATTTTCGTTGACTATTTGGAAAAAGGAAAAACAATAACGGGATTATTATGCATCTTTATTGGACCAGCTAAAAAACAAAATTGAAGAAAAACGGCCTCATTTAAACAGGAAAAAAATCCTCTTTCATCAGGACAATGCCCGTGTTCACACATGTTTACGATCAATGGCTAAAATTGAAGAATTGAAGTTCGAATTGGTCGACCACCCACCGTATTCGCCAGATTTAGCCCCCAGTGACTTTTTCCTTTTCCCAAACTTAAAAAAATGGCTAAGTGGACGTTTTTTTTCAAATGAAGAAGTCATCGATCGGACAAATGCTTATTTTGAGGACCTTCCGAAAACTTATTTTTCTGACGGTTTAAAAAACATTGAGAAACGTCTAACCAAGTGTGTTGAGCTCCAAGGAGATTATGTTGATAAATAAAAAAAAAATACAAAAATAAAAACTGTTTTAATGCTTTTTTCTAAGGAATTATTGACCCACCCTCGTATTTAATACTTTCTTCGATGATATTATGCTATATTTATATTACATTTTACTTACAACTCTCAATATTAACTACATACTAATTACGTTACTACCTTAATTCTAGTTTCTGTATTACAAATTCATATTATTAAATCCTTTAGTTAACATCTCATTTTCCTGGTACAATCTTCATACTGCATCTTTCATCCTGTTTACATATATTTACAGGGTTATTTAATTATACTAACATTTTTATACAATTATACATGGTTAAAATCTTATTTCCTAAATGATTATTTACATCAACTTTCATTCCTAAATTACTCCCTGTTTTTTCTACGGCCCGCATACCAGCGTCGATATACGAATCGTAGGACTTCATATGAAATAAAATCCTGACTAATCCTATTAAAATCCTATTAAGGAACTTGGTCACATGTTTTGTTAAGCTGCCGGTTTTGAGATCAGGTAACTCGTTTAAGCCTCTTCAAGTTGACCGGTAATAGACTAGTGTAGGGAGGTATTACTAACCTAACAAATAATCCAGTATACCGGCTATTTTCAAAATTTGTTTACCGCTGTCTTCCTGTAATGCGAGAAGAACCGTGTTTTATTTAGACATAAATTTTATCACAGTACTATATGACCCAAAGAGGTTGGACTTTAATATACGACCATATATTTTCGATTGATACGGCGAACTGCATACGTACAAATTTCCGGACACGTCACTTCCTGATGAAACATGATGTTTTTTATCACTGATTACTGGGATTCACTCTACTTGGAAATTTGGTGCACCACTCATAAAGAAGTTTAACTTCAATAAATGCTTCATTCAGTTTTTTTGGCTCTTCTGTCTGTAAAGATAGTAATTTTGTAGATAGGTCGTATTGCGAGAATGCCCATGATATTGCAACCAGTGTGAATAATTGATTGATGTTTATTTCAGTGAGAAGGACTCTTATGAAGTATGTGTAATGACCATGGATTCTATAACCGTCAATATTCAACTGATCGAGGATGATCTGGCCGTTTTGAAGGAGAGCTGTGACCGGGATGAACACAAGATTATAGAAATGACCGTAGATTGCAGTAAAGCGACACGTAACCAATCAGAAACATCTGGTATGTACAGTAAAATCTCGTTAATACGAATTCCATGGGACCGAAAATCGAAAAAAAATTCGAATTACAAAATATGAAATGTATGGGGAAAAATATTAAAATTTTGAAAAAAAAATATTTTTTGACTTTCATTAATTTTGTTTTTGATCATAGATGTGCCTACTAAATTCCCGATACAATTATTTCAAATTAAAATCTGTGCAAATACCATGTGTCATTAACCTTTTTACTCCCTCTTCTTGGTCGTGCACTCATGGCTGAGGATCGTGACCACATTTAAATTTTGCCATCCTTTGAGCGACCAAGACTTTCCATCCCTCTCGATCTTCCGCTTCTCTCAGGGCAGAATGGATGGTGCCCCCAGTCAGCTCTTTCACTTGGTCGCTCTATCGCGCAGACGCTCTTCCTCTGCTTCGCCTTCCCTGGAGGCTACCCAAAACTACCAGTCTCTCCAGGTTGTCCGGTCCGCGCCTGACAATATGTCCAAAAAACTGCAGAATTCTTCTCAGACATATCGTCGAGAGCCGTTCCTTTATCTTCAGTCCCTGGATGATTGACTGGTTCGTCCTGTGCTCCGTCCAAGAAATGCGAATCATTCGGCGCCAACAACACATCTCAAAGGCATCAATTGCCTTCCGTTCTCTTGCCTTCAGGGTTCACGACTCGACTCCGTATAGGAATATCGAGAACACTAATGTTTGCACAAGCATCATTTTTGTGGCAATCGAAATTCCCCGATCCTTCCATATAGTGGTAAGGCGTGTCATCGCACTTTTTGCAATTTGTGTGCGCCTTCTTATTTCCGCTTCGCATCCGCCCTTTCCACTGATGGTCGATCCAAGATATACAAACTCGTCGACTGTTTCGACGTTTTGGAGTGTACTTGGTGTTGGTAGAAGGTTGGCCCGATCAACAACCATTAACTTGGTTTTATTCCTATTAATAAGGAGGCCGTATTTGCGACTCTCTTCCTCTACCCGGTGTAGCAGCTCTGTGAGTTCCCTTTTATCAGCAGCGATTAGTGTGGTATCATCTGCGAATCTTAAGTTATTTATTTTCTGGCCACCAATTGTTATTCCGCCTTGCCAATGATCTAGGGCTCTTCGCATTATATGCTCTCCATATATATTGAATAACTGGGGAGATAAAACACATCCCTGACAAACTCCCTTCTCGGTTCGGAAACTTTCAGAAAACGCACTATTTACTCTCACCTTTGTGTGGCTATTGTTATATAAGTTTTTGATGAGACAGGTAAGGTGTGATGGAACTCCCATTTCCAGAAGTACCTTCCACATACAGTTCCATCTTACGCAGTCAAATGCCTTCTGGTAGTCAATAAAGCATAACATTATAGGGGTATTAAACTCGCTGCATTTTTCAATTAGTTGTCTGATGTTCAGAATTTGCTCTCGAGTTCCCTTCCCCATAACAAAACCTGCTTGTTCCTTGGGTATTTGTCGGTCGATGAAATGCTTCAGACGCCTGCTGATTATATGTAATAAGATCTTACTTGCATGTGGAATAAGTGAGATTATTCGATAGTTTTCACATTTACGTGAGGAACCTTTTTTGTGCAGGGGGATCAAAATTGACTCTGTCCAGTCCTTGGGCCATACACCACTTTTCCAGATCATGTTGCATAATTGATGTATGATTCTTTTTCCGTCATCATTGACCTTTTTTAATGCTTCTGCAGCTATGCCATCGCCACCTGGTGACTTGTGGGTTTTTAGTCTCTTTATCGCCTCTATCACTTCACTAAAAAGTATTTCAGGTTCTTGCTCATCGATATGTACGTCAACCACCTCATCATCCTCTTCTGTATCTCTGTATAGGGCTTCACAATATGTTTTCCACCTTGCCGTGACCCTATCCAACTCCATAAGTAGTGTATCGTCCTCTTCCTCGATGGCCCAGTTCATTTTCTTGAAATCTCCTGTGATTTCTTTCACTTTTTGGAAAAGATCGCGAGTTTCTACTCTGACAGCATGGGTTTCGATGTCTTCACACTTATTTCTGAGGAAAAGATTCTTGTCCCGCCGACAGAGTCGTTGACTGTTTAAAAAAAACAGAATGGAAAATAACACTTCTATTAATGGACAAATTAGGGAAAAAATATTTTTTCAATGTGAGAATACATTTTATTGCAAATATTTACTATTTTGAACAAGAAAATGGTATTTTACTGCGTTTTTTGCACATGGTTCATATTCTATGCACAGTTTTCGTCACATGAACCATTTTTAATACTAGCTATCAAAATATATCATTCAAAATTATTCAAATTTGATAACTAGGCACTAGTCTAGTGTCTAGTTAACAGAATTAAAATATGAGATTCTATTATCACAAAATTTATGTGAATGTTATGGACATACTATGCAATGGAATTGTGTAGTGATATGCAGAGGATATGACTGTTTTATTACAAAATAATTTATCAATTTTCTGTTTTGGCAAACATTTATTTGACTTCGGCTGAAAATGTTTTTTCCATCTTCCCATGAAGTTTAACACTTATTATTGGGTCATCACAACTCCCAGACTTACAGCACCAGCACCCATATTTACACAGTAAAAACATCCATGTAAAACATGTTGGCGGTGTAGCGGGAATCAAACCCGTAACCTTCAACTCAAAGTCGAGGCCTTCATTTAAATTTTCCCTCTTTCTTTAAGAATAAATTGTTATTCTTTAACAATATTGAAAGCATGAATATTAATCATTCTCTATTGTAAAAATAAACACAACTTCATTTTAATGTTATTTTTATTTCAAATCGTACATACCCCTCCATCAAACAAAATAATAACTATAAAAGACCAAAAAGGCCGCACAGAATTGTGTTTTTGCTAATTACTTTTCAAATGCAACCCAATGTTTACGGGCTCTTTTAATTAATTTTTTAATTAACGTTTTAATTTGCATTTGAAAAGCAATTAGCAAAAACACAATTTTCGGCGGCCCGTAAGCATTGGGTTAATACAGTTTTTATGTACCTGGGTAGCCATGTTTTGTTATTTTCAAAAGGACGTATCCAGGAGTATGTTTATTGGTATTATCAATAGAAACAAAATAATATTATTTTTCAAGGTCTATTTATTATCGATCTTAAGTGGTTTATGTTACAAATAGTAAATTGGTAGAACATTTAAAGTAAAATACGTTTTCGAATGCTGTCATCGTAATGGCCACTGAAACGTGTGTCATAATTTTCCTAATCGTCAAAATAATAATAAAAAAGTCTTTTGGGGCACAAAATCACGTATATGTTTTATGATATATGTATTTTTCAGATGGTTTGTGGTAAAATCTTTTTTTTTCATACTGCCACAATTCAACTATTCATAATAATTAATTGTTTGTTATATTTTTCTCTGTGATCTTTGACTTAATAGGTAGGTGATAAAGTTTTTACCTAACTTTATTGTATTAATTTATTGTTAAATGATAATTAGCTGCTTTCGTTGTCAGTGTGTATTTGATGAGTGCGCATAGTGCCTGACGATGCCGAAAAGCGAAACCAGGATCGCATAAAACGACTCAAATGAAATAGTACAAAACTTAAACCCATTAGAATTTAATATATTTAATGCCGAGTTGAATTGAATGTAATCACCTTAGGCATTTATTAGTAATTATTAAACTCAAGTAAAAAATATATTGAGGTAAGAACCTAGTTCATTGACTAATAAAAACAATATTACTCTTCACATCACAAGTGACAAGATTTATATGAATTGTGTATTGCCTGAACTCGTTGATCCTAGACTAACACGGTCGATGGATATAAGAAACCCTCAATATAATAATTATATTAGATGCTATCAATAGAAAAGAAAATAAAATTATAAAAAAAACAATTTATAATATTATTCTAATACATTACATACCGTTAAGCCTATACACTAATTAAGGAACCAACTATTAATTTTCTATACACTAATGTTCCGAAACTAGCTGAGCCAGCTGGTTCTCGCCAGTCTGTCTCGCTAGGTCTTGCAGACAGCTTTTCGTCATAATGACTTGGTGTTGGATTTTAATATAATTGTAAAGTATGTATAGACGGCGCCATAATTTTCCTTTCGGGGTGGATTTTTATCCACGTCAGACAGTTGAACATTTAGCTGATTTGTTAGTTTTATGATTTGCATGTCGTCACTGCCAATACAAATTTGGAGTCATATGCGTAGTCTATTCTGGAGTCAGGCCTTCACAATATCACCTGTCACCACTTCAGGCTGTTAGGCCTAGCAGAACAGCTGGCAATCGCCGATTGCTACCACTGTCATTTTAATTTTAATACAATATATGTGTAGGTATGTGCATTTAAATATGATAAATAATTATACATCTCATTCATTCGAATATACAGCAATATTATGTGATTATCATTAAAAGCGATCCAATATATCCAAATATTAATCTCTTTCGGGTCACATTTACATAATAGAAAAAGGTTAGTAGCATTAAAAACAAATTTAAACATTGTTTAGTTTCATTGTCTATAAAAAATAAATGCTTGCAGCCATAGAATAATATTTAAAAATCAAATTTTTAATTCAAAATTAACCTTAACCAATATAGTTTCCCGGTGCGGGACATTCATATTGAGACAAATGTTAATAAATAATAAAGCAATACATATTATATCTGAGAGGAATAGACCAATTCTGATAAAAACAGGAATTTATGAAACCTAAAAATGTGGAATCAGCTTAAAGAGGCCTTCATCCAGCAGTGGATTGATACAGGTTGATGACGATAATGACGATATAAATGAGTAGGTATATAAAATCACAAATTTAAAAAAAATGTAGCAGTTTATATGACTAAGAAGAGTAGAATTAGGTTGGGATAACCTTCATCAAGCAGTGGATTGATCTTGGTTGATGATGATAATGACAATATTATGAATGGGTAAATATAATATCAGCAATTTTGATAAATATAGCAATTCATATGTCTGACAAAAATACAAACAAATATAATATAAATAGATATAATATAATATCACCAATTTTGATAAATACAGCAATTCAAATGACATAAAGGAGTAGAATCAGGCTAGGGAGGCCTTTATCCAGCAGTGGATTGGTTCAGATCGATGATGATAAGGACGATAGAAATAGGTATAATATCACAAATTCGTTAAAACGAACCCTTCATCCAGCAGTGGATTGATGATGATGATGAAATTCAAGACTATCAAGAATACAATCAACGTAGAGAGGCCGTCATCCAGCAGTGGATTTATTAAGGCTCGTGATAATAATGCCATTATAAATATAGATAGGTAGATAGTATAATATCACTGATTTTGATAAATATAATAATTCATGTGTAAGTAAGGAGTAGAATAAGGCTGAGGAGGCCTTCATCCAGCAGTGGATAGGTCCAGATTGATGAAAGGATGGTAAAAATAGGTAGAAATTATACAATATCACAAATTTTGTTAACTATAAAAATTCGTATTAATTTATTTCATTGTTTGCAATGGCAACTTAATATGACTATAAATTGTAATCTATCAAAATTAGTAGCCTAGGTAATTATTCAATAAAAAAATAGTGCGTAAACAGCCACAAAGAAGTATTTAAAAAAAATCAGATTTGTTATTAATTAATAGAAAACTCATCTTACAATAAAAATGTCTTGATTGAAATTGATTATTTAACATGCTAATAGAAATGTCACATTTTTCGATTAATTCTGCAAATTCTAAATTTGAATTATGACACGTCAAATGAACTTGTTTTGCGAAAGAAAACAAATGACAATCTAAGTCTATTAGTTTGACAGATAAAAAGCAGTGACATGGTTTTAGATTATATTTTTGTAGTAATTAGTGAGGAAAGATGTATTTATTTCTTGTAGCACGCCAATGTGCTACTTACAGATTTGAATAGTTTGGTGGAATATTAATTCTGATTTGTGAAATATCGATTATATAAAAAGTATTAAGTGACAATATAATCAATTTGCCGTAGATGGCTAGCAAGATGCGAAAATGTATGGTGACGGATGTAAAACGCGATTTAAAAACGATATTATCTGTGATTGTGTCGAGTTATATCAAATTTGTGCCCGATTCAAATGGAAGTAGATTCGGGACTCTAAAAATTGAAGTGAATTCCTTTAATAATAAACAAAACGGTGTTTAAATAAAAAAGTTGACGTATTTTCCAAAATCTCTTAGGATAATAATATATAGGAGATCCTCCGCGGCGACCAAAACGTATTGCCGTCAAATACACGTTATTATAATAATGGTTTCTCAAATCTTAATTGTTGTGTACTAAATTTAAAAAAAATTATGGCTCGACAATAATATTCATTAAATTGTTTTCTTTTTTGAGTCATGTTTTTATAATTTAATATAAACGCAATAATAACAGAAATCTTTAATGCCATCTTGTGAATGTTTTCAACTTATAATTTTTAACGTTAGCTCATGAAAATTAATAAAATTCTATTTGTTTACACTATCGTGTTTTTTTGTATTCATACACATCGATATATATAATATACAAATTTGAAACACCTCAGGAACATACATACATAAGTATTGATTTTTTTTGAAAAATATTTGCACTGAATTTGAACCTACAATATGATAGGTTCAAGAAAAGGTGTCACTTCACAAATTCAGCATATCAA
This sequence comes from Rhyacophila brunnea, assembly GCF_057557595.1. Lineage (NCBI taxonomy): Eukaryota > Metazoa > Arthropoda > Insecta > Trichoptera > Rhyacophilidae > Rhyacophila > Rhyacophila brunnea. The sequence goes on along the minus strand of NW_028232882.1, from coordinate 887,886 downwards.
TAATATGAGGTTCTTATTTGGAGGTATACTATTTTTATTCTTATAATTTATTCTACCTACTACAAAAATGTTTATAAAATTTGTTAGAAAAAAAAAATTATTAATTCAACACTTTTAAAACCTCTGATTGCGTATCTAACTACGCGAGACGCGGAGCGAGGGGATATGTGATTTTTTACTTTGATATCGCTTCGCTTATGGTTATTTTTTGTGGCGCTTACGTCAAATTTGATTCTTGCAAATGAACCCATACGCCTTAAAGCTCTTGCCAGTATTCGATTCCGATTTTGGTAATTACAACCAGTAGAAATTAGGATGATCTTATTATAGTTACGTGGCCTGGTCCCTAAATAGTTGATAATATAACTTGTGAACTCGTTGGAGGTCACACCTCCATCTGCTTTGTGCCACACGTAGGGAGTCACGTCCGCATTATTTAGGACATATAAGATGAAATTATGTAGGTGTAGTTTCTGTTTGTAGTAAACAGCAGATTAGGGCATAACATCACACTCCGCAAGTCCATTGTTAAAACTAATGTAGTCTCGCTGGTAGATTCTTTGGCAGTGTTCTTGGCCTTTTTAGCTTGCTCCTTTCGTGTTATGTGTTGGTCGTAAATTTCTTTCCCAAGAGTTTCACATTTAAATCCTACACAAATATCACATTGACCTTTGCGTGGATGGTGAATAGAAACTTTTTTAGCCTTTAAAACGTTGCTGGAAAAGTTTCTGTTCACAGTTAGGACATTGTTCTCTGTGCACAACATATTGAAGACTGATAGCATGTTTTGGGTTGATAAAAAAGACGATTCAACATATAGTCGTTTTGTTTGAGACCAACAATAATGACTTGGAACAACTGGCAGAAGATTTAGCCACTTTTTTACATTCTCCACATCTTCAGTTTGCTTGGCCACTCATTTATTTGTATTGTTGGGGGGAACATTTTCGCCGTCATTAATAATAATGTGTTGCCGATAACTCCATCTTGTGTTTGGTGCTTTGTGTGATGCTCAAAGTATTTATGAACATTTTGCGGCACACTTTATGTTTATCCCCGTCCTTGGTAAAAAGATATATACCGTGCTCTTGCTTCTTCTTCGTGATAGCTGTACTTTCACTGCGACGCTTTCTTACAGCACGTGTTGCTACAAAGCCCAGGAGATATGCTTTTTTCTCTGACCAAGTTTTCAACATCCAAAAATTGTGAAATGTGTGCAGGCGATCCTCTTCTGTTATTTTCTGACAACCTAAAGAATTTTTATATGCCACCTTGGGTAATTTGTGTGAACATCTTATTCCCATAGACTGCTTGCTTTGATTGGCTTTGTTGATATTTTCCGCAATGTTTTTTATAGCCGACATACCCTTTCCCCAAGACTCTCCTTTTTTTAATTTTCTGAACTACTGAAATATCAAAATCCATTGGTAAAGAAATATCCATATCACTTTGTGGGATCCACTCCTCCAGTTGATTCGCACAGCATATTTACATGAAAATACATCAAATTTATTTAATAAAATGTAATAACTTACCGCTAATTTATAAACCAAATGATCACAGATACTAAAACAGTGATATTAGGTGTGGTTTATATAGTTTTTCACTCCAAAAACAACTAGGACACGTACAAGTGAAATCATGATGTAAAATACGGACCATGTGATAGCCACGTATTAAATATGACGCATGTGCAGTAAGATCACATGGTTCATATTTAAATGCAAAGTTTTGAATGTTGGCACATAGTTTGTTTTCTATCTCCATTAATTTTTGTTATTATCACATGGTTCATATTTTACAAGGTAAAGAAAAAAAAAGAAAAAAAACTATATTTAACTCATTTTCGTAAAATCGTCACATAGACCATATTTGATGTGCATTGACGATATATCACATTAGATTATGAATTTTGTAATTTTTATGAACTGACAGAACTAACAATGAATGCCCACTGTTCTTATGGTGAAAAAATATGTAGATATATTATTATAATGGAATTTTGTGCATTGGAACTTATTTTTTTAAATAATTATACTTCATTCTCATATCAGTTAGTCTACTGTACCGAATTCTCTTGCGATTTTGTGAATTGAATAATAATTCTTGAATACCTTGACACTTACTATACCATTTTTTTTGATTTCTTTATAAAAATTCTATTTCATAGAAAAATAATATGTTTATTTTTTTTTCTGTTACAAAGTAAGAATAGATTATACTATAAAATTTGATATATCAATTATAAATAAAAAAATGTTGTCACACTTGTTTTGTAGTTCAAACATAGTTTTATCCGTTCATATAGATATATAGAGATTAATGTTTGTTTGTCCCGCATGCGTTCCTATACCATTCATCCGATTGCGATGAAACTTTGGTGAGATGTTGTGTGCAGACCTGCGAAGGTTTCTGAATTAGAAAAACCATCTTCTTCTTCATTCTATCTTCTTTTATTCGTATGGTTCCTATACCATTCATCCAATTGCGATGAAACTTTCGTCAGTTGTGCGCACACCCGCGAAGGTTTCTGAATTGGGAAAATCATCTTCTTTTTCTTCATTCTATCTTCAAGTACAACCATCTTCTTCTATTTGTATGCGTTCCATCCAATTGCGATGAAACATTGGTCAGTTGTTGTGCGCACACCCGCGAAGGTTTCTGAATTAGTACAACCATCTTCTTCTTCTATTCGTATACGTTCCTATACCATTCATCCGATTGTAATGAACCTTTGGTCAGTTGTTGTTCGCACGCCCGCGAAGGTTTCTGAATTATAACAACTATCTTCTTCTATTCGTATGCATTCCTGTACCAAATTTGGAAAATCTATGCTTCTCAAATGGACAGCTGTATGTGGCCTGCTCACGCGTTGTAAAACCTTCTGATTTATTTGTGTACGCACCAGACGGAAAAACAAACAATATTGTGTATTCAAAAGCAATTCAAAAAACAGAATTAAAACACAAACACTTTATTTTATTGAGTGGCATTGCAACGCATGCCGGGTACTCGCTAGTAATTAATTAAAAACATATCAACCTTAATGGTGCCATCAAATAAGTCAATCGCATGATACACAGCATCATGAAACATCACATCTGTTCTGCGACGAGGTATCATGAAGACCGTAGTGTTACGAGTGATATTGGTGGTAGCATAGAAATTAATATTTGCCAGTATATACGGATTGTAAATGAACCCACGAAGAAGTAAAAAGAAATGCTTTAAAAGAGCAATCACTCTTCGGGTGGACAGGGATTGCATTAATAGCATACCCAGAAGAAAACGAGTCGGAAAAATTATTTTATTGTCTCTGTCATAAGGAAAGAATCCGTATGTCTTTAAGTAGAGAAATCTAAGAAATCTGATGTGGACTCGATCCAACTTAATTGTCTGGACAGACCTGTTAGGACTCCAAATTATGCTGGCATATTCAAGAATACTCAACAAAAATGATACGTATAATGTACGTAGCACTCGGACGTTTTTAAATGATCTTGTAACCCTCATAACAAAACCAAGCATTTGCTAGATCTAGTACTGATGTTAAGAATATGCTGATTGAAAGTAAACTTTGCATCCTACAATACACCCAAAACTTTTATCTCCGTTACCCTACTCAATATTATACCAGACAATTTGTATGGGAACAATAAGGTGTGCCTTGAACAACTGAATGAAATAATATTACATTTAGAGGTAGCAAATTCAAGTTTATTCAAAATAGACCATTGTGTGATAGCATCTCTAGATCAGACTGCATCATGGCACAGCATAATGGGGTCTCAACATAAACAGGTATACCACTACAATCAACCAAAATATACTTTTTGGCAAAAGTGGCGTATGTCCGTCTTTGATACTTCTTCTTCGATGGCGCAACAGCTCAAGTCGGGCCCTGGCCTCCTCCACCTCCAGCCGGAACGGTCCTCCGCACGTCTTTTCCAGTTCCTGATTTTTAGCAGCTGGTTGGCATCTTTTGTAATGTTACTTGTCCGTCTTTGATACTAGGCTACTCAAATAATATTGTTTGATTAATCGGTTACGTATGTATTTAAGTATGTAATTTAAATTTTTAATAAGACTTTATTATTCCGCATTATTTCTTTCACAAATACCATGTCGGTGACCTTACCACTTTATTTGTGACATGTTCAAATTGTGTATTTTCGATATAACCATCCCGTTTTTATACAGCAAAAAAATCAGAATTCTTTGGGAAACAAAAGTACATTTTGTACGAACAATTTTACAACAAACTTACCTACATATAATGTTGATTTTAAATATTTTTTTTTGTAAGAAATTCAATCACCTATTGAGTTTTGCTTAAAGGTAGCTGTCCTTTTGGAAGCTAAATACTAATTAAGGCGTATGGGTACCTATCATATTGTAGGCTCAAATTCAGTCCAAATATTTTTCAAAAAAAAAATCTAATATGTATGTTTCTGAGGTATTTCAAATATGTATATTATATAATTTTCCCACAGCAAATTCGGTGTATATGAATACAAAAAAACACGGAAGCATGAACAGATATAATTTTATTCATTTTCATGAGCTAACATTACAAATTATAAGTTTAAAACATTCACAAGATGGCATGAAAAAATTCTGTTATTGCGTTTTTATTAAATTATAAAATTATAATAACATGACTTAAAAACTATGCTTGCACTCAAAAAAGAAAGCAATTCAATGAATATTTGTCGAGACACGATTTTTTAAAATCTAGTACACAAAAATTAAGATTTAAGAAACCATATTATATCGTGCATTTGACAGCAGTACGTTTTGGTCGCCGCGGAGGATTTCGGAACATTAATGTATAGAAAATTAATAATTAATTCCTTAATTATTGTACGACAACATCTTCTTGGCTAAGCTTCTAGGCGCTGCTGTCTACTAAATGGGAGGAGCTTCTTAAGTTTATAATGGGATTCCGGGTAAAAATGGGCGGAGCATGTTAGTTCACAGTATTAACACGTAGCCAAAAAGATGTTGTCATACAATAGTATATACTCTTAACGGTATGTAATGTATTAGAATAACTATTGTAAATTGTTTATTTTATAATTTTATTTTCTTATCTATTAATAGCAGTGGCGATGCGCCTTTGAGAGCGCTGGAGCGGTGAACACCTACCCACTCAATTTATGCGAAAAGATTTTTTTTTTTAAATAAGTATTTCATTTATTAAAAGTGTTCTGATCTATTACCGTAGTCATTAATTCATATACAAAAACAAATTGTAATAAGTATGTGTTTTTAACCGGCTATTTTAAATATAATATACAATAATTCAGGGAATGGGACGATTTGGCACCGCGAACTGGCCTCCGCCGATTGGCCTCCGGTAATTGGCCGCCGGTACAATCGGACGCCGGCCCAATTGGACGCCGACCCAATTCGACGCCGACCCAACTGGCCTCCGGGAGATTGGACGCCGCACAGTTGAATTAAATGCGCAAAGGAATAGACGTACGTTACGATTTGTTGGAGTAAATAAGCAAGTCAGTTTAATATGCTTCTATCTTCTCAGTAGGTGTACCTTATACATTTCGCGCTTGACACATTTTTAATATAAATTGAGAAAAATTATTATGCCTGATGATGTTTATTAAAAGAAAATAATTCTTCTCTCGCTAAAACTTAAAGATGTGCATAATCAATTAATTTATTGTCTATACATGGGTACTTATTTATATTTACAACAAATATTTAAAATAATGTTACATGTTAGAATGAAAATTACATTATATTTCAGCGTTTTATCGACTTAATATAATAATAAAGCTTAAATATGTATATTATTATGCATAAATGCGTATTTTAAGATACGAGGGTGGGTCAATAATTCCTTAGAAAAAAGCATTAAAACAGTTTTTATTTTTGTATTTTTTTTTTATTTCTCAACATAATCTCCTTGGAGCTCAATACACTTGGTTAGACGTTTCTCAATTTTTTTTAAACCGTCAGAAAAATAAGTTTTCGGAAGGTCCTCAAAATAAGCATTTGTCCGATCGATGACTTCTTCATTTGAAAAAAAACGTTGTCCACTTAGCCATTTTTTTAAGTTTGGGAAAAGGAAAAAGTCACTGGGGGCTAAATCTGGCGAATACGGTGGGTGGTCGAGCAATTCTAACTTCAATTCTTCAATTTTAGCCATTGATCGTAAACATGTGTGAACACGGGCATTGTCCTGATGAAAGAGGATTTTTTTCCTGTTTAAATGAGGCCATTTTTCTTCAATTTCGTTTTTTAGCTGGTCCAATAAAGATGCATAATAACCCCCTGTTATTGTTTTTCCTTTTTCCAAATAGTCAACGAAAATAATTTCACGTGCATCCCAAAATACAGTAGCCATAACCTTATCAGCTGATTTTACGGTTTTCGCCTTCTTTGGACATGGTTTGTCTTCGCAATCCACTGCTTTGACTGTTCTTTCGTCTCGGGAGTATAGTAGTGTATCCATGTTTCATCTACAGTCACAAAGCGACGAAAAAATTCATCCGGATTGCGTTGCATGAGCGACAACAGGGCTTTAGAGGCCACCACCCTATTGCGTTTATTGTCGACTGTGAGCAAACGCGGCACCCATCTTGCAGAAATATTTTTCATGCCCAATTTGTCATGTAAAATAGAAATGACGCTACCTTTTGAGATCCCTGTAACCTCAATTATCTCACTCAACCTTAATCTTCGATCACTTAACACCATATCGTGGATTTTATTGATCATTTCTGGTGTAGTCACCTCTACAGGACGTCCTGAGCGTGGTTCATCCTTTGTTGATGTACGACCACGTTTAAATTCATTTAACCAGTTATAAATAGTTGCAAGTGAAGGAGCAGATATGCCGTGAACTAAATCCAACTCATTTTTTATTTCCTTTGCTGTTAACCCTTTTATATTAAAATGTTTAATAACAGCTCTAAACTCAATTTTCTCCATTTTCCATTTTTCCATTTTCCACAAGCAAATTTTTTTTTTAAATGTACGAAAAACACACCACAACCCGACCAATCTGATTGAAACTTCGCAGCATACTGAATCGGTAGTGCCGCTGCATGAAAACAAACCGCTTACAGTACTAGTCGCGCCACTTGTTGGCTTTTCTAAGGACTTATTGACCCACCCTCGTAGTATGAAATTACAAACAAAATATTAAGTAAGTTATCTGATAAGTATAAATGTTTCAGTAGTTTGATTGATAAACTACTTAGGTACTGGGTGCCGGACGAAATCCCGAAGGCCGAAATCCCGAATGCTGAAATCCCGAATGGCCGAAATCCCGAAAAATGAAAAAATACAAACATCAATAATTGCGCAATTTTTGCAAGAGAGACAAAAACCCATTTTTTGTGGAAATATAAAAAATGTAAAATGCAAACATCAATAATTGCGCAATCGTGAGCGCAATTTTTGTAAGAGGGACAAATCCCATTTTTTCGGAAAATGGGTTTTTCTGATTGCGCAATTTTTTTCAAGAGAGACCATTTTGTAGAACGAATGGATTTTGTGCATCTTACAACAATTGCGCAATTCACTATTGCGCAATTATTGATGTTTGTATTTTACATTTTTTTTATATTTCCACAAAAAATGGGTTTTGTGTCTCTTGCAAAAATTGCACAATTATTGATGTTTGTATTTTTTTTATTTTTCGGGATTTCGGCCTTCGGGATTCCGGCCATTCGGGATTTCAGCGTTCGGGATTTCGATATTCGGGATTTCGGCTTTCGGGATTTAGGCTTTCGGGATTTCGGCCTTCGAGATTTCGTCCGGCACCCAGTACCTAAGTAGTTTATCAATCAAACTACTAAAACATTTATACTTAGCAGATAACTTACTTAATATTTTGTTTGTAATTTCATACTATCTTAAAATACGCATTTATGCATAATAATATACATGTTTAAGCTTTATTATAATATTAAGTCGATGAAACGCTGAAATATAATGTAATTTTCATTCTAACATCTCACATTATTTTTAATATTTGTTGTAAATATAAATAAGTACCCATGTATGTATAGACAATAAATTAATTGATTATGCACATCTTTAAGTTTTAGCGAGAGAAGAATTATTTTCTTTTAATAAACATCATCAGGCATAATAATTTTTCTCAATTTATATTAAAAATGTGTCAAGCGCGAAATGTATAAGGTACACCTACTGAGAAGATAGAAGCATATTAAACTGACTTGCTTATTTACTCCAACAAATCGTAACGTACGTCTATTCCTTTGCACATTTAATTCAACTGTGCGGCGTCCAATCTCCCGGAGGCCAGTTGGGTCGGCGTCCAATTGGGCCGGCGTCCGATTGTACCGGCGGCCAATTACCGGAGGCCAATCGGCGGAGGCCAGTTCGCGGTGCCAAATCGTCCTAGACCCATAATTCACGCGTCGCGCTGGCATCGTCCGTGTGGTTTCGCTTTGTCAAATGCAATGCTATTCGGGAGTGAGGTCCTCGATCGCACAAGCAATCATGCCTTGTAATGAGAATGAGTGCGACAGCAATAATATTCGTCTGTAGGTGATAGCGTGAGATAGCAATACTTCTTCGAGTGCCACTCAATGTCGCCAAGGCGCGTTCCATACTCGAACCGTATAAACGTATAACCAAAAAAGACTTTGTCTACGAACATTTTCACACACGGTTTATACGTCTGAGTTGCGCGAGTCGCTCAGGCCTCGTAAGACGCCCAGTAAAACCTCCCGAAAGCGGATTCATATTATTAATAATTATTGTTAATTAATAATTACATATTACAGCTTGGATATTTTTTATAATGCTGATATTGCCTCAGCATTATTTAACATTATAATAGAAAAAAATCTTATTGAATCATTTACGAAAACGGTTTTACTATTAAACTTAATTATTTGCATTATTCCGATGCCATCAGTGGAAAGTGAAAGATGTTTTTCCACACCTAAACGGATCAAGTATTTTAGCAGAAACACCATCACGCAACCAAGATTGAAGGCATTATATATGCTCAGTATCCAAAAAAGAATGAATTTGTGTCGATGAAAAACAGAAGAATGGATTTCTCATACAAATGAACAATAACATAGGTACTTTAAAAAAAAGTGAACTCCCAGTAAAATAACTCACCGATCGCCACTGATTAATAGCATCTATTGAGGGTTTCTTATATCCATCGACCATGTTAGTCTAGGATCAACGAGTTCAGGCAATACACAATTCATATAAAATCTTGTCAGTTGTGATTCAATTTTATCTATCCAAAGGCCGTCATCTTTGAAAATGTACTCTACTTTAATTTTTTGGTTTTCTCCAGTCAAAATCGCAAAAAGACATTTATCTTTATTTGCAATGTGCAACTGTCCTTGAATTTGGTAATACCAGACATGGTTTGTGTTTATCCTAATTATTTTATTATCTTTATGTCTCCAAAATGTTATTTTTCTCTGTTTAATGGCATCGTCAACTTCTATATTGGAGGCTGATGATGGACATTTTATTTCAATAATAAAGCTTCTATCGTCATAAAGGCCATCTGGCGAGGCACTTAAGTATGATTTGTCAGCATCAATAAACAGTCCGCATGTCTAATTTAAACTAAAATGGCTTTAAAATCTTTATTTTTCTGAAATTAGAAAAAGTGCGTGGATTAATCAATTAAATGTGTTATTCTACACATTTCTTTAATACAATCTATACCTCCAAAACTATTATTAAGTTCTACAGCCATTGTGGCATGAGAGTCATTTTGGCCAATTTCGAAAACAGGCCTGACATTTATTTTTTCATTCATTTATTTTTAAAATTACCACGATTCGTAAAATTTAAATTACACTAATAGTTGTATTAGGATACTATTTATCGGATTTTAAATAAATAAATAGTAAAGTTAATCGTCTATCAATTCATTTTAACCGTGCTTGGCATATACACGTTTCCGAGAAGACAGGAAAAAACCGGTCCAATGGCCTAAAAATATAAGTCTTAATGAAAAATTGTATGTGTGTGTATGTGGGGTGGGGGGTGTAAATTTACCGCACCGGGTGACACCAACCCTAGTTACGCCACTGCTCAGATGCATTGATGATCCGCACACACAATAGAAAAATTAGAGGGAACTTTGATCTCAGGTATTTACACATTTTGATTGAAATGATTTCTTTATATTTTTTTAGTTGTACCGAACTTCACCTTTGAGAAAGGACAAGACTATAATTGCTTCATCATGTATGTGGACAGCCCGTCAAAGTTTTACATTATATTAACAAAGAATCATCATGAATTGTAAGACATAATAAATTTGTATTAATTTAGTTTTGATTGTACTTAGTTTGATTTTGATATAGATGTAACAATGTGCCTACTACTGATCCACGCAATATGCCAATCGATCCAATCTTCCAGGTCTATTCCAACATAACATAACTCTGAAATCACACAAAATTGTTATACAAATTCTATTATGTATTCTATGTGTTAAGTATGAAACGTTAAAAATAACATTTTTAATACGAGTCTCGCCGGGCACTTAATCAGATAACCTGTTGAGCTGTTATTCATTATGACAACGTCAAACAGAGCACGCACAAGTTGAACGAAGGGTGAAACACAGGTACCTACTCAAAGATTCGCTTTTTAGATAACCATCGTTTTATGTACAAACTACATCCGTAACAAATTGAGGTTATCTCGGATGTCGGAAATATAACGAAACAGTGTTATTGGGTGTTATGGATTTATAGAGTTACATAGGTGGAATATATCTCCAGAATAAAAAAACTGAAATGTAAATTGTCAGTAAGATGTGTGCTTCATATCTTGTAGCTAGATGTCTCTAGTAGAGCTACGGTAGCCCTCTGCTTTGCCTTAATAACACGGATTGGATTGTTATTTAAAATTTGGAATAGTTCGAGTTAACAGCCAATTAAATGAGGTACACCAGTGATTCGTTCATTTTCTCCACTCCTGAATAATGCAGCAACCATGGAACGTCAAAATAATGGGTAGTGCGTTATATTCTGGGTGTTGTTCTAAGAAGGTATGATTCTTGGGTGTGGGGTAAACTTAAACACACGTTAAAGAATTTGCTATTTTTATATTTACATGACTTTCATAATATGCATTAAGTTTGTCACTTAAAGACGCAACATGCATTCAATATTGGTGATATTTGAGGATGTCCACGGGGCTTTTTATTTCTTGCGTTTAATGGCTTACCCCTCATTATGTTTTGGTCGGCAGCTGGCTTTCGCATTTTTATCTTATTAACCTGTTCTGTGGCAGTAATGCTAAAAATAAGCAACATGTAAGTAAGAATTTTCTGTAAATTGCTTGGGACAGGAAGACGTGTTATAATGTGCTGGTCACCAATTTTTTTATGGAATACAACAACGGCAATGAAATGCAAACAAAATAAAGTGATGGTGATTATCCTGGTAACTGGACTAAAACAGAACAGTGACAAAACAGAACATGACAAAACAGAACAATGACAAAACAGAACATGACAAAATAGAACAGCCAGGGGAAAAATAAAACATTTATTTTTTTGTGGAATCTATTCGTTAATTAAATGAACGCTGGTAGGTACTTACGGGCTTCACAAACCTTGGATTTTTGAACCGTGTGCGTGGATACTTTTTCATTATTGTCGGCGAAAACAACAGTTAGATGCTTAACTAGTGTCATAAACGTAATCCGGCATCCCCGGTGGCATCTTATTGCTTAGGGTCGAAATGTTTTTAAACGATAGACACATTAACAGTATTTTAGCTCGGTATATCCGATAAGTTGCTCGTTATAACAGTGAATAAATTTATGGAGAAAATCATAAACCAAATGTCAACGAATGTTTCCTCCTTACATTCGAGAACTCGTTATGTCCGAAATTGTAATAACCGAGTTCAACTGTATATATTTTGTTTAGAAACATAAGTTTTATAAGTGTTTAAGTAATAGATAGATTATACAAAAATGAATGTTTTATTTTTCCCTTGAATGTTCTGTTTTGTCACTGTTCTGTTTTGTCATGTTCTGTTTTGTCATCGTTCTGTTTTGTCATATTCTGCTTTGTCATGGAACCGATTATCCTGTATCCCAAATTCATGAAATAATTAAATTTCTCTAATATTTTAGGTTCTCAATGATAGAAAATATGACGACCGTTTGCAACACGGACAACACAAACTATTTATCAAAGAGAGAAATACTCGATTGTGAAGGCAGTTACTACGCATGTTATTTCCGGGATGAATGGTTGCGGGGGATCATTTCTGATCCACTAAATGTGAGTGCAGGGCTTAACAGATTAACAATATTGTATATTATTTTAAGTGAAAATTGGTGCAAGTGTATTTAAGGCTTATTTTCCAGTCACAATGACCGTCGGCACTGATCGGCGAATATGTATTTCCTGTGTTTCCTAATAAAGCTGATTGCTTAGCGCTAAGTAGCATCTACGCCGACCGTACGCAACGCGCGTCAGCCCCGCTGACTACGTGGTGCTGACGCGCCTTCACTGCTTCACTGCCAATTAGCGTTGCAGTGTCACGCTGAGTGTACGTTACGATGAGTAGTCAAAATGAGCCATTGTCATTTTTTTTCATAAATAATACACGGCAATAATTTTGATAAGCATTTCGCCGACTGTAATTTGTGGCGATCCGTACGAGACTATAACGAGCCTGGGCTGAGCAGTTACACATCGTCGTCAGCGCCACTGCGCGGTCAGCGTGACTGGAAAATCAGCCTGATGTTTCCGTTTTGGTCCGTTCAGTTTTGAAACAGCGGTCTTTTTAGACGATCAGTTAAGTTATCCGTTCAGTCTCAGTTGACAATTCAGTTGGGAAACGGTGATGTATATTTACATATTTTTATCCACTAAAAATGAATATTATTTTGGTTGGTAACAAATAACATATTTATTGGTATAATGCAGTACCTATATTTGAAGAAATTATAATATTTCAATAGTAATTAGAAAAGTAGTATGAAAAATACGGTAATTTACACGTCAATTTAACTGGCAACTCTAAAAATGAACACGATAACTGATGGGAAAACCATCCCGTCTCGTCTCCGTTTCGGTTTCAGTCGCCTGCTTTAGTTTTGCATTTACATGTCAGTTTAACTGATAGCTTGACTGAAACGGAGACTGATCGGACAGCAAAACTGATTGTTTAAAAGTACATTTAGGCAAGACATGTAGAGTAAGAATGGTATGGTACTCTCACCACTGTTAGTAGAGCGAGGTACGATTGCTCAGCCCATTCATTGTGGACCTGTGAATGTGGCTAACATGTTACATATTTTCGTTATGCTGCCAGTTTTTTTTGCTATGTTTCGTGTTATGTTGGCATATTTTTCATTATATTATTACTGTGTTCAGTTATAATTTGTGATTTTTGTGTTATTCAATGATTGTATTGATTTTTGATGACACCTGATTTAGATAAAATACCAATACTTTTGAGTGGCGATTTCAATGTCAATCTTGCTTCTGCAGAAGCTTAGCCACTGATTGATTATTTTGACAATTTTTAATTGAGACTTATTGATGATCCAGTAGTATCAACCATGAAATCTGTGATTACTATTTATTTATTAGAAGGGCCTTATGTTTAGTCATACTTATGTTACTATATATTATGTAGCCGATTTTCGTGCACATTACACATGAAGAGTGGTAAACTTAAGTAACAGGTGTCAAATAAGTATAATTACATAATTACATATGTGGTTTACTCGTTTCGGGTACATCAAAATTTTATTGAGTGGTTTATCTACGCAAATGCCAATCATGAGCTTCGAAAATTATATTTGAGTCTGTGGGTTATAAGTATTGTTAATACATATTGTGTAGTTGGGGGGTGTAATAAGACACAATGTGTTGTAGAAAAAGGATAGTTTAGTTATTAAATGATATGAATAGATATATTTTTTGATGTAAATATCGTAAGCAGTGGGGAGTAATAAAAACCTCATTAATACAAATTCCATGGGACCGAAAATCGAAAAAAAAATTCGAAATATGAAATGTATGGGGGAAAAATATAAATTTTTTTTTGATTTTCATTAATTTTGTTTCCGATCATAGATGTGCCTACCAAATTTCTGATACAATTCTTTCAAATTAAAATCTGTGCAAATACCATGTGTCAATGATCTATAAATTGTGCTAGAATTATATAAAAATACCAAATATTTTTTATATTTCCAATTTGTCAACACAATTTTTGTTAGTTTGGCATTGGTCCTCTAGTAAAACTATGTTTTTGATGTTTTAAGAAAAGTCTGTCACAATTTTCAATGATTGGTTCATGATATAGTGTACTTTATTACGATTTATTGAATATTTTTATATGCCAGGACTCAGGACAGAATGGAAATCATTTCAAATTAAAGAAATGGTTTTATATGAAAATAATGTTCAAGGGACTTTTTTTTCATGAAAATTTCGAATTAGCGCAAATTTCGAATTATCAGTGTTCTTACTAACGAGGTTTTACTGTATTGCTATTAATGTGTTTTTTTATTTCTGGATTAATCTTATAGACAACAGTATAAACATTTTATTTTTGTTAACACATTGATCGCCAACTAGTTTTACATAAAATAGTTAAAAAATGATTATTTGTCTCTAAGGTATTATTTTATAGGTAATGAAAGAATATAATGTTTTTTTTCATTTTGATGATTTTTTTACGTAAATATTGGTTTTTATGATGTGCCGGCCACATGTGTCCGTCGCGGCGCCAACAAGTTAATTTATTCTATTGCGCCGGGCCGGCCACTTCGCCGGTCACCTGTCCATATGTGTTGACGAGAGCATGGTGCCATTTCGCGGTCGAATTATATTTAGATTTAGATAGTACAATAAACAGAAAAGGCACAAATACGGAATAAAAGTTTTCAAATTGGGTAGTATAATACCTGGATACACATAAACTGGAAATATACGTATACATACCTTATAATCATTTTTTTTATTCTATTTTTTTATTATTTACATATTTTTTATAACTTACATTTTTATAATCTATTTAATTTTTATTTTTATATCAACAAAAACACATTTACAATTTAAAAGGAAAACTTTTTTTTTCATTATGTACATTCTTTACATTAGTGAGCCTATATTTTGTGACTGGGAAGACATATTATCAGGCCAAGTGGCAGTAATATACAGAAGGGCCATGCCGGTCACCGCGTATCGAAAAATGCACTGCGCGCGTGCCCGCCGGCGCTGTAGAACAACTCTAAGGCAGGTCTTCTTTGCCGGTCACCGGTGACCCCCATGGCCCCCTGAACGTAATCCAATGCCGGTCACCGGTGACCCCCATGGCGATCAACGTGTTAATTGATTTTGAGCAATTGTATGATAAAATTCGTAATTCGAAAATTTTGTAAATAATCATGAGTATGATTGAATTGTTCTATTTACAGGATGAACCAGACTACATTGAAATGTTTCTTATCGATGTGGGATGCAACGTCCGGTACCATTTCAGCAAGATAAAATTCTTAAATAAGCAGTTCTACATCTTGGAACCTCAAGCATATGCTTGCCACCTATTTCAGGTAAATGTTGGTTTTTATATCTCTATTTTTTTCCACCATATCACAAATTGTAATTTAATGAAATAATTATAAGTACTTTCGAGGTTTATATAATATCGAACGTGTTTTAGAAAAAAGGCAATCAAAGCCTTTATTGGTGAGACTGCTGATTGTTGTGTAAGAATGCCACATGTAGGCTCTTACTATGCCGCCATCACAGTAGCCAAGGTGTGGTTGGCAAGACTTTTGGCGCATCTCTCGCACAGACAACAGAAGAACAGACTTTTCAGTTTTTTTTTTATACATTTTACTAAAATATGAATCCTGGAAAAACACTAAATGTGCTAAACACGAGATCTAAGGAAAGGAAGATGTAAATTTGAGAGAATGAGATTAACATATTGTGGCAAAAGGGTAAATGCATAATCTATTCTGGCAAAACGGTAAACTACCATATTCAAGTTTGAAGTTGTACTCATAAAAATAGTGCACAAATTGATTTAAACATCTTATTGGTATTATGTTAGCAATATTTGGAATTTGTGTTGATGGCTGATTAGTGAAACACGTGAGGGCACTTTTGATATTAGATTTATTTGAGTTGATTATATAAATATGTTAATTTAGATTTCTGTGCATGACTGTAATGTGCGTGTGCTCTGTCCCATCCCCCGAGGCCTTCAACGGACTGGTTGAATCAGTACCGCTACAGGACTCCCCTCGTAGTGGAATGCCTAATGAAATGAGATTATTGTGTTTATGTGTAATATAATAACTCTTAGATTATTCAATGAGCATAGTAAATTGATGGTAAAATGCGCTGGTGACATTTAGAAGGAGGTTTTAAGACGAGTGAACTTATAGCTACTATATTTTCTGCAATGCAAAGTATGATCTACTCCAACTCATAATGCATGAGAAGGTAGAGGGCAGCAGAAGTGTAGGTAGGAGATTGTCTCGGATGCGCAGCCTCCGTAAGTGGCTCAATGTCCAAGGCGTTCGGGATCTAATACGACTGGCCCAGGACATTTAGGCGTGCTGCAAGTTGGTTAGTTAAGCAGCAATTACATTATAATCACGTTACGTACTGCCATATGGCTGATACGGTGACAAATTTAGTGTATGGTTTCGTCATTCCACAGAATATTTTGAATGATCACTATCTCTATAAATTCAATGATGGAGAGTGCCAACTCTAATGCATCAGTACATCAGTCATTATTCATGCTAATTTCAATTAAAATTAATAGTTTCTACGTGTGCGTACGTTAAAATTAATTGCGATATTGCATCCATAGATAATATTTTGAACAGAACCCAAACTGCAGACCATAGATAATAGATAATAATTTAATAAAAAACCACTAAAATTAAAGAACACGCGATTTTGACATGAGTCAAAAATGTGTAGACATGTAGAAAATGATAAAAAACCTTCATTGAGTCATGCAGGTGTAGATGCAGCGCGGTACGCGTGAGTAACCTCAGTTTTGTTCTGGTGATTTCGGCAGATTTTGCTTACTTTGTTTATAAGTTCAAAATGTGATATAGGATTGGAGTATCAGTCTGATAACATTTTAAATACCAAGAAAAACGACATTGCACCCTTTTTTCCCGTAGTGGCAGCTTACTGTGACAGCACATAACTTGATGATAATGTATTTGAACCTTTAGTCGCCAACCTTCGATAGAAGACAGCACCAAAAAGAAGAACAATATGAATGCATGGTGCATAAATTACATACTGATATATCTATTGATAAAAGTTAACATTTTTATGTTATTTAATGGTGTTATAGGTTGCAGATATTAATTAAAATATTGTCCATTTATTATCCACTTTCTTTTTAATATAATAATAATCACAAAATATTTTTTATATTTGTATTGAATATTACAATACATGAAGTGTTACTTGTTTGAAGTCTAGCCAATGAGTGAGTTGATTGAAAGGTATGTTATACAATGGGTGCGTGATTTTTACATGTCTGGACAGGCAGGAATTAGCGATGATAAAACAAACCAAAATTCATTAAACAAGAATGAACCTGACAAAAACAATGAATTATTGTATCCAGCCAGAGTCAAAGGTTAGCGATAAGGTTGACTCACTTACAGTTACGTAATTTGAGTTTACATAACAATGATATAAATTAGTGAAAATTATCAGGGTTAAGGGGACGTTCTACAGAATTGGCCTTGAGAATTGAAAATATGATTTTTTAACGTGTGGTCCATAATATCTGGTCTACTAGTTAATATAAAAAGGTCGCGTCCAAGTTGTTTGTGTCATCAAACTTGCTCGACGACTCAATCGACTCATATTTCATATTTATTTCATCAGGGCTGTCTGTCATAATTTAAAATTTTTATTTATATTATATATTATTTAAGTTTTGTGCATCTAATGCCGGGTCCACACTAGCAACATGCTGCTGGCTACCTCGTTAGATTTTACGATAATTATGATAATTATCGTAAAATTTCTTAAGCAATTATGGTAAGTATCATAAAATTTAATGAGGTTGTCAGTGTGGAAATGGCTTAATGTCCACTGTGGTTCACGTAGTGGCATGGACCTGGAGTTAACTAATTCAGGAAGTCAACACACATGATAGAATTTTTCCCAGTTTTGGTTGCATTATATTCCAAAACTCTTCTGTAAAAATCGTTTCCGATTTTATAAATGGAAATTTCTCGGTGTACATAGTAAACAAACCTACGAATAAAAAAAGACAAGAAGGAACATACTGATTCATCGCAGTAAAATCTGGCAATCAAATTCGCCATTTTGAAAAGCGACGATTTTGCGTAAACAAATATCACGTGGTCTGTACGTGTGCGGCAAACTTCGAATGTGTTTGTAATTTTGTGTATTTTATGTTTGTGTATCACGCATTGTCGGCCATATTTGCCGGCCTTTCTGATTGCCATGATTTGTACACATCTTCCTTCCTGTCTTTTTTTATTCATAGAAACAAACAGTATTTTTTATTAGTTATATGAAGTTGGCCTTGAATCTGTAATAAAATAATACACAATTAAAAGATTTTGAAATAGAAAAAAACACATTTCCAAGCTTTCAGCCGTGCTCACTCATGAATGTCATACACATTTTGATGTTATCTTGCAAAGTGCGAATGTAATGTTTTCAAATAATTGATATGGATTAATTATACCATCGTCTTATTTTCTTGAAATCATAAACATACTATAATAGTATTTGAGTATCAACCTATGTTCAATTTGAATTGGGTTATAATAATAATATACCCGTATATATATCAATAGTATGTTTGCTACAAAATCCACCCAAGTTATCAGTACGTAATTGCACAGGTGTGATTAAACACTATGATGAAATTAACATTTTAAAAATATTATATTATATTATTTTGACAGCCCTGTTTTCTGATCGGCGTATATCTTGCAGGTGTTTATAAAATAATAATAATGTTCAGGGGCAGACAATATCAAAAATAATAATAATGTTTCTTGAAATAAAATCTCCGATGATTAGTGATTTTTGCGAAAAGGTCGATTTAATAAATTAACGTGTCCTTTTTATACTAAATTATATTTGAATGTCTTATATTAGATTTTTTATGGCTATATCGCTATACAAAAATCACGTCCTTTTGCCAAAATATGGAATATATTATATTAACACTGTACATATTGTATTTAAAAAAACAGGTACGACCGCCGTTATTGACTGTAACAGAGGAGTGGCCCCTAGAAAGCAAGAAGTTCATGCGTCGAGTCGAAAATACTGTTGGCAACATAATTATCGCCTCAATGTAAGGACAGTCATATACATTAATAATTTT
This sequence comes from Rhyacophila brunnea, assembly GCF_057557595.1. Lineage (NCBI taxonomy): Eukaryota > Metazoa > Arthropoda > Insecta > Trichoptera > Rhyacophilidae > Rhyacophila > Rhyacophila brunnea. The sequence goes on along the minus strand of NW_028232882.1, from coordinate 868,495 downwards.
GATATTGGTGCAATCAATTCGGCAATAATTATATTTTATTCTTAATTTATTATATTGTATGTGAAACAAAGTTTTATGAATATTTGTAGATATCTACAGTATATTTGTTTCATATTCAGATGCTTTATAATATAAAAAAAAACGGTGTGTGTACTTATGTACGCGTGTTAGAAGTTATACTTCTTTGGCGTAACAAAACAAAAACAAAACTTGTGATTCTTCGACTAGCTCTTAATTATCTTGTTAAATTACACACTCAAGAAAAAGGACCGCTTATTGGAACGCCGTTGGTTTATTTCTATACACTTTAACTTATATTACTAAATTATATAATTATTTATCGTTGTTTTTATTTTTAAAGTAACAACTGCCACTAAGACGTTTAATAGTTTGTTTACGTAAGGAATTGCAAATGGCCGACAATAATAAATTCGTGTCCTAGGCAACGGAACAATTCTTCGTACATATAATAATAAATTCGCTGCCTAGGCAATGGAATAAACTATAATATTATACTGTATAATCGTCACGATTGCATTATCATACTGTGGCGTAAAGGCAGTGCGTTCGGCTGATAACCGAACAATCGTGGTTCGAATCCAATAGAGTGCGATTTTTTTCATGTGAAAAAATAAATTATGTGTTACATGTCACATGCCAAAAATACACTCTGATCTGATTTTCCAAACGCGCCTAAAGAAGTATAACTTCAAAAATATTATTTTATACATATTATATATAGATATACTAGCTGAAGTACCCGGCTTCGCACGGGGTCGCTTCGTGGTTATATTTATCTTAGATATTTGAAAAATAATAAGAGGTAATTATTTCTTTAATATTAAAATATCTGTGTAATACAATATGGCAATATGAAAATAATTATAATAGGAGTAAAGGTCAAACATAAGAACACTAAATTAATATCGAATCCAAAATATGAAAACGTTATTAATGTTATAAATATGTAGTAAAAAAAAAATCAAAATTGGATGGAACAAACAAACAACAAACTTTGTATGTTATATAATAATAATTTAGAAACCGCACACAACTGACAAAAGTTTCATCGCAATCGGATGAATGGTATAGGAACGCATACGAATAGTATAAGAAGATGATTTTATAATTCAGAAACCTTCGTGGGCATGCGCATGACAACTCACCAAAGTTTCATTGCAATCGGATTAATGGTAAGTATAGGAACGCATACGAATAGAAGAAGAAGAAGATGGTTGTACTAATTCAAAAACTTTCGCGGGCTTGCGCACAACAACTGGTCAAAATTTCATCACAATCGGATGAATGGCATAAGAACGCATACAAATAGAAGAAGAAAAAGATGATTGTAGTAATTCAGAAACCTTTGCGGGCAAGGGCACAACAACTCACCAAAGTTTCATTGCAATCGGATGAATGGTATAGGAACGCATACGAATAGAAGAAGAAGAAGATGGTTGTACTAATTCAGAACTCTTCGCGGGCGTGCTCACAACAACTGGTCAAAATTTCATCGCAATCGGATGAATGGTATAAGAACGCATACACGAAGATAGAATAGAAGAAAAAGAAAATAGTTGTAACAATTCAGAGACCTTTGCGGCGTGAGCACAACAGTTGATCAAAATTTCATTGCAATCGGATGAATGGTATAGGAACGCATACGAATAGAAGATAGAATAGAAGAAGAAGATGGTTGTACCAATTCAGAAACCTTCGTGGGTGTTGGCACAATTACTGACGAAAAATTTGTTGCAATCGGATGAATGGAATAGAAACGCATACGAATAGAAGAATATTGAATAGAAGAAGAAGAAGAAGAAGATAGTTGTACTAATTCAAAAACCATTGCGGGTGTTACCACAACAACTGACGAAGGTTTTATCGCAATCGGATGAATGGTATAGGGACCATACGAATAAAAGAAGATAGAATGAAGAAGAAGAAGAAGAAGATGGTTGTACTAATTCAGAAACCTTCGCGGGTGTAGGCACAATTACTAACGAAAATTTTATTGCAATCGGATGAATAGAATAGGAACGCATACGAATAGAAGAAGAAGAAGAAGAAGATGGTTGTACTAATTAAAAAACCATTGCGGGTGTTACCACAATAACTGATGAAGGTTTTATTGCAATCGGATGAATGGTATAGGGACCATACGAATAAAAGAAGATAGGATGAAGAAGAAGAAGAAGAAGAAGATAGTTGTACTAATTCAGAAACCTTTGCGGGTGTTGGCACAATAACTGACGAAAATTTTATTGCAATCGGATGAATGGAATAGAAACGCATACGAATAGAAGAATATAGAATAGAAGAAGAAGAAGATAGTTGTACTAATTCAAAAACCATTGCGGGTATTACCACAACAACTGACGAAGGTTTCATCGCAATCGGATAAATGGTATAGGGACCATACGAATAAAAGAAGATAGAATGAAGAAGAAGAAGAAGAAGATGGTTGTACTAATTCAGAAACCTTCGCGGGTGTAGGCACAATTACTAACGAAAATTTTATTGCAATCGGATGAATAGAATAGGAACGCATACGAATAGAAGAATATAGAATAGAAGAAGAAGAAGAAGAAGATGGTTGTACTAATTAAAAAACCATTGCGGGTGTTACCACAATAACTGATGAAGGTTTCATTGCAATCGGATGAATGGTATAGGGACCATACGAATAAAAGAAGATAGAATGAAGAAGAAGAAGAAGAAGAAGAAGATAGTTGTACTAATTCAGAAACCTTTGCGGGTGTTGGCACAATAACTGACGAAAATTTTATTGCAATCGGATGAATGGAATAGGAACGCATACGAATAGAAGAATATAGAATAGAAGAAGAAGAAGAAGAAGATAGTTGTACTAATTCAAAAACCATTGCGGGTGTTACCACAACAACTGACAAAGGTTTCATCGCAATCGGATGAATGGTATAGGGACCATACGAATAAAAGAAGATAGAATGAAGAAGAAGAAGAAGAAGATGGTTGTACTAATTCAGAAACCTTCGCGGGTGTAGGCACAATTACTAACGAAAATTTTATTGCAATCGGATGAATAGAATAGGAACGCATACGAATAGAAGAATATAGAATAGAAGAAGAAGAAGAAGATGGTTGTACTAATTAAAAAAACCATTGCGGGTGTTACCACAATAACTGATGAAGGTTTCATTGCAATCGGATGAATGGTATAGGGACCATACGAATAAAAGAAGATAGGATGAAGAAGAAGAAGAAGAAGAAGAAGATAGTTGTACTAATTCAGAAACCTTTGCGGGTGTTGGCACAATAACTGACGAAAATTTTATTGCAATCGGATGAATGGAATAGAAACGCATACGAATAGAAGAATATAGAATAGAAGAAGAAGAAGAAGAAGATAGTTGTACTAATTCAAAAACCATTGCGGGTATTACCACAACAACTGACGAAGGTTTCATCGCAATCGGATAAATGGTATAGGGACCATACGAATAAAAGAAGATAGAATGAAGAAGAAGAAGAAGAAGATGGTTGTACTAATTCAGAAACCTTCGCGGGTGTAGGCACAATTACTAACGAAAATTTTATTGCAATCGGATGAATAGAATAGGAACGCATACGAATAGAAGAATATAGAATAGAAGAAGAAGAAGAAGAAGATGGTTGTACTAATTAAAAAACCATTGCGGGTGTTACCACAATAACTGATGAAGGTTTCATTGCAATCGGATGAATGGTATAGGGACCATACGAATAAAAGAAGATAGAATGAAGAAGAAGAAGAAGAAGAAGAAGATAGTTGTACTAATTCAGAAACCTTTGCGGGTGTTGGCACAATTACTGACGAAAATTTTATTGCAATCGGATGAATGGAATAGGAACGCATACGAATAGAAGAAGAAGAAGAAGAAGATAGTTGTACTAATTCAAAAACCATTGCGGGTGTTACCACAACAACTGACGAAGGTTTCATCGCAATCGGATGAATGGTATGGGGACCATACGAATAAAAGAAGATAGAATGAAGAAGAAGAAGAAGAAGATGGTTGTACTAATTCAGAAACCTTCGCGGGTGTAGGCACAATTACTAACGAAAATTTTATTGCAATCGGATGAATGGAATAGAAACGCATACGAATAGAAGAATATAGAATAGAAGAAGAAGAAGAAGAAGATAGTTGTACTAATTCAAAAACCATTGCGGGTATTACCACAACAACTGACGAAGGTTTCATCGCAATCGGATAAATGGTATAGGGACCATACGAATAAAAGAAGATAGAATGAAGAAGAAGAAGAAGAAGATGGTTGTACTAATTCAGAAACCTTCGCGGGTGTAGGCACAATTACTAACGAAAATTTTATTGCAATCGGATGAATAGAATAGGAACGCATACGAATAGAAGAATATAGAATAGAAGAAGAAGAAGAAGAAGATGGTTGTACTAATTAAAAAACCATTGCGGGTGTTACCACAATAACTGATGAAGGTTTCATTGCAATCGGATGAATGGTATAGGGACCATACGAATAACAGAAGATAGAATGAAGAAGAAGAAGAAGAAGAAGAAGATAGTTGTACTAATTCAGAAACCTTTGCGGGTGTTGGCACAATTACTGACGAAAATTTTATTGCAATCGGATGAATGGAATAGGAACGCATACGAATAGAAGAATATAGAATAGAAGAAGAAGAAGAAGAATATAGTTGTACTAATTCAAAAACCATTGCGGGTGTTACCACAACAACTGACGAAGGTTTCATCGCAATCGGATGAATGGTATAGGGACCATACGAATAAAAGAAGATAGAATGAAGAAGAAAAAGAAGAAGATGGTTGTACTAATTCAGAAACCTTCGCGGGTGTAGGCACAATTACTAACGAAAATTTTATTGCAATCGGATGAATAGAATAGGAACGCATACGAATAGAAGAATATAGAATAGAAGAAGAAGAAGAAGAAGATGGTTGTACTAATTAAAAAAACCATTGCGGGTGTTACCACAATAACTGATGAAGGTTTCATTGCAATCGGATGAATGGTATAGGGACCATACGAATAAAAGAAGATAGGATGAAGAAGAAGAAGAAGAAGAAGAAGATAGTTGTACTAATTCAGAAACCTTTGCGGGTGTTGGCACAATAACTGACGAAAATTTTATTGCAATCGGATGAATGGAATAGAAACGCATACGAATAGAAGAATATAGAATAGAAGAAGAAGAAGAAGAAGATAGTTGTACTAATTCAAAAACCATTGCGGGTATTACCACAACAACTGACGAAGGTTTCATCGTAATCGGATAAATGGTATAGGGACCATACGAATAAAAGAAGATAGAATGAAGAAGAAGAAGAAGAAGATGGTTGTACTAATTCAGAAACCTTCGCGGGTGTAGGCACAATTACTAACGAAAATTTTATTGCAATCGGATGAATAGAATAGGAACGCATACGAATAGAAGAATATAGAATAGAAGAAGAAGAAGAAGAAGATGGTTGTACTAATTAAAAAACCATTGCGGGTGTTACCACAATAACTGATGAAGGTTTCATTGCAATCGGATGAATGGTATAGGGACCATACGAATAAAAGAAGATAGAATGAAGAAGAAGAAGAAGAAGAAGAAGATAGTTGTACTAATTCAGAAACCTTTGCGGGTGTTGGCACAATTACTGACGAAAATTTTATTGCAATCGGATGAATGGAATAGGAACGCATACGAATAGAAGAATATAGAATAGAAGAAGAAGAAGAAGAAGAAAAAGAAGAAGATGGTTGTACTAATTCAAAAACCATTGCGGGTGTTACCACAACAACTGATGAAGGTTTCATCGCAATCGGATAAATGGTATAGGGACCATACGAATAAAAGAAGATAGAATGAAGAAGAAGAAGAAGATGATGATTTTTCTAATTTAGAAACCTTCATGGGTGTGCATACAACCACTTGCCAAAATTTCATTGCAATCGGATGAATGGTATAGGAACCATACGAATAAAAGAAGATAGAATGAAGAAGAAGAAGTTCAAGATGATGATTTTTCTAATTCAGAAACCTTTATGGGTGTGCATACAACCACTTACCAAAATTTCATTGCAATCGGATGAATGGTATAGGAACCATACGAATAAAAGAAAATATAATGAAGAAGAAGAAGAAGATGATGATTTTTCTAATTCAGAAACCTTTACGGGTATGCATACAACCACTTACCAAAATTTCATTGCAATCGGATGAATGGTATAGGAACGCATACGGGACAGACACACAGACATACAGACAGACAGACATTCATTTTTATATATTAGTATAGCCTATACTCTTCCCGCAAGTGCAAGCAATAAGTTTACAAAGTTTTATCGCAATCGGATGAACGCTATGGCTGCGCATTAAATACGAACAAACAAACACACAAATATTAATTTTTATATATTAGATGTATAGAAAGTTCGTTTTTCATTCACTTCAAAAAAAGATAGATTATATTATAGAAATTATTACAATGTTCTGATTCTAATTACTATTGATTATAGAAATGGTATAGAATCATTAGGTGCATCTTATTTTCGTCATTATCCGTGGTGACACAATGCGCATAAATTTTTTTCTGTGACTAATAGTAAAATTTCAAAAATGTGATTTACACTTGCTCTCTTGAGTGAAACATTAACGAATATTAATTATCCCAGCATGAGATTAATTGTGATCATTTTAAATTTAGTACACAAAAATTAGTGTTTAAGAAACCATATTATATTGTGTATTTGACGGGGTACGTTTTAGTCACTACGGAGGATTCCAGATCACCTAGATTCTCAAGTTTAGCCTTGATCTTTTCTATGCCTCACGATATTACTATGGCAGTATTTGACAGGTCGCAGATTTTAACGACACGTTGAATGTGGGTCAAGCTCTTACTACAATCGCTGTAATACCGATAATTTGTGGCTTACTATTTCACAATTATTCAAACAGATGTCACTGTGCTTAACCGGATGTATGCCATAAGTGCGTTTACGCACTCTACACATCCGTGCATGCAAGGGTGGCCATAGAAAATGAGTGTACTTTACACTCACTACACTAGCCCCGGCGGTTGTTTTAAATATATTGTACGCAATATACTCTCATCTCTAGTAATCATGGTGACATTCTTAACCGGTGTACAAGTCTTTATGATGTACAGTCGAGCTTGGTTATTACCATCACGGATATAGCGAGATCTCAGATGTAACGAGGAAACATTCGTTGACATTTTAGTTTATGATTTTCTCCAAACATTTATTCATTTTTATAACGAGCTCCTTATCGGATATACCGAGCAAAAATACAAAAATTTTCTTAAAACTGATAATGCGTCGATCATTTAAAAACATTTCGACCCTATGCAATAAAATCTGACCGGACAGGATGCCGCCGGGTTCAGATTACGTTTATGACACTGTCTAGTTAAGTGTCTAAGTACTTAATTGGTGTTTTCGCCGACAAGATTGAAAAAGTATCCACGCATATAGTTGAAAAAAAAATCCAAGGTTTGTGAAGTAAGTAGGTACCTACCAGCGTTCATTACAATAGATAACTTCTTTTATTGTTTATGAATGCCATGCTTGTTTCAGTGAAAAATTCGGTACTGTTCAGTTATCAGGAATACAGCGGAAAACACATTTTGAAAATAGCCGATAAACTGGATTATCTGTTAGGTTAACCTAACCAAACCTAAACTAACCCAAACTAACAAATAATCCAGTTTATCGGCTATTTTCAAAATGTGTTTTCCGCTGTATTCCTGATAACCGAACAGTACCAAAAATTCTAATTGTGTATTTTTGTTTGAATTGCGACTTTTTATGTTATGTGACCGCTCATTTAGAAATACCTATTCTCTGATTTAATGAGTAACGCTTATAACGCGCAAATTCAGTCAGTCCCATCTTCCTCGTAATAACCAAGTTCGACTGTACTTTTAATATATTTCTAAATAGTGACGTTTCTAAGGTTTTATTTTTTCATAGAAATTCATGGCCCGCCGGGTACTATCATTCTAATACTCCCGGCATTTAAAGGATTAAATTTTTAGATTATGCAAACTAATTGACAGTAGCTAATAATATGAGTTTAAAGTCGGATGAAATATACCTAACATATTTAAGTATGAAACACAAAAATGTCATTTACCACTAGATACTTCCAATTAGAAATTACTACTAAATGAATAATCAAATAAAGAAATAATGTTACCACTCTAACATATCAACTTTTAGGGATGACCAGTCTCTTGGAGTATACCTTATAACAAGTGACGGTATAGAGTATAACGTTAAAATTGTTGAAGAACGCTTGGCAGTAGTACCAATAAATTATGATGATTCTTACGACTTGCAGTCACCAATAGGTAAGTAATTCAAGTTAAAGTAATTATCAAAATACTGTATTGACCCAAATACTCGGTCTCATTAGTATCGCTTGAATTATTACTCTATGTATTATCATGTTATATTCTTCTAGTGTCATGGGTTCCTGGTTCGAATCCTGGGTCTGGCAAGTACACATATTGTTTTTCAATTTGTGTATGAGTCAGAGTATGGACCCAATAGGTTGAGCAAGTGGTGACATATATTTCTCGTAAAAACTAAATCTGTTAATACGAACCTCCACTCTGATCTTATTAGGATCGGACATGGTCAGAAAAAAAAATATTCTTGTTCCCATAAAATGTCATCCTACTATACAGATTGTTATCAATGCTACTGCATTTCTTAAAACCTTTTTTTTTATAAACACTGGACTAATTTTCTTCCGCTTGGTCACAATCACTTGTACATATCGACTGCCTCATGTAAAAACACACCAATTCGAAATAGTGTGTTTTATGTTTTTTGAGCTATTTTTGCATAGAAAAAAATACCACACCAGCCAATTTTTTTTTGGATTTTTTTCTCGAAAAACACCCAAAATACTGTTTAAAATAATACTCGTAAGTAGAGTTATGATTATATAAAATTTTTTGTAAAATCTTAAATTACATGGAATAATAATCCACTTGTAGTTGGTGTGTTATTACTCGGAAAAAATATACATGCTCCCTACACAAATCATTTTAGTGTATCATTTAACTATGATTTCACCGTGGAATATGACACTAATTCAACTTTCACCTTCAAATCTCGCCTTTATCAACATATAACAACACTGTATTGAAAAATCATTATCCTTTGTAATGAATCGCACCTACTTTCATTATCACAAATTGCTTTTGTGACAGTAAAATTGTATTATTTTTGTTATTGTGTACAAATGACTAATTTTAATATTATTATTAATACTATCGGCCTATGGTAGGTACTATTGGAATTTGAATTTAAATTCTAATGGATTTAAGTTATGAACTATTCCATTTAATTAATATGTCGCCAACTAGATCTCGGCAAATATTACAATAAGCTCAAGAGACTAATAAAATAAAGGATGGAAACAATAAAAAAATAAATCTCCTATTTCAGACAACACATTTTTAGGTTATAATTATAAATGATTCAACCTTAAATATTCTGTCTGTACTATTGACTCCTACAGGATTTTCAATGTTTATAATATTCTGTGTTTCGTAATATAAACTATAACGTCTTCCTATCATTAGTAAGCATCGTATAAATGCATATTTGCACCATTAGTTTCCAATTTACAACCTACAATAATTATTCTTCTTGTATTGATTCCATGACGACTTGTGATAAGTAAATAAGGTAATACTTGCCTATTTTTGCACATGTGTTGACCTTTTTACTATACTTTTATGATAAATATGGTAGTAAAAAAAGTCTAAAAGGTTTATTGCATGTTTGGGTAAAAATTGGATAGTCCAGGTTGATTTTATCCCCATCTGAAGACTCTGAATAGTCCTAGTGATCCTGGATTGTCGGGTTTTAGTTGTTCTTTCAGTGTGCCATTATGACGCAAAAATTTGGAGGAGATTTGGGAATGATTGATGATTTGATCGAAGAAATTACGAAATCTCCGGCAGATCTTACACAGAATGAAATATATCGCTCTATTTTAGAGCATAATAAATAACAGTATACTTCTGTCAGTACTTTGCCACCTTGAAACATAAATGCACTTGTAGACATCACGTCATCAGACATGACGTTGTACCTACTTAGTGCATCTGTACAAAGTATTTTCACTATAAATTGACACACTTGAATCGAGAAAAAGAAGAGAGCTGTAATTTAAGACTTGTGCAAAAGGAAGAAAGCCAAAAAAGCATTCAATTCAGGTGAAGAATATGTGAATGAATATAAGAATATTTGAATACCATGGAACACTATGTAAAAATTCTTGCCAATTCAAATATGTGCCCAAAAAATGAGTGAATCCGAACGTCAAGTTAGTTTTGATTCATTTTGTATTATTGGCAATCATGAGAAACAATGGGATTACATCTTACGATATGACAAGTCAGTGCAAAAGAAAACCCAAAAACTACCAGCTTCTTTAAGACGTTTAAAAGCACTTATTTATGGTTTGTCATGCAATAACGAAATAATAAAATTATGTAAAACTATGTTTTTACAAACACTTTCAATTTCAAATATGTGGGTGGTGAGTGCTTTTAAAAAAAGGAAGAGTCAGAATTGCTTTTGTATAGTCAAGGCAGGTACAACAACCGTTCTCATGCACTCAAGGAAGCAAAAAAAAAATAGTACGAGTATAATTGAACATGTTAATAATATATTTCATAAGAAAAGAATCCCACTATGTTAGAAAAAATAGCCAAAAAGAATATTAAGACGAGAATTTGAATATGGTGAAAATGTTTCCCCAATATAGCATATGATTTGGATCAAAATAATATCAATTTCCAATTGCTACTGAATGCCAATATAAAGGCATATTTTTCTCGTATTTCTTCGTCTGAACAGGAACGGAAACAATAATTGAGTAAATTAAATATTTAATAAAAAATAAAGTGATTATCAGCAACATTTATTATTTACAGAACGTTCGAGAGAGATGAAACAGGGTGATATAAATCGTGCAAAAGAAAATCACATTACAACTGTTACAGCATGTTTTGATTTACAAAAGTTTTAACTGTGTCACAAAGTGAAGTATGAGTCTTTCATTATAAGAGAAAATAATATGCCATCTATAATCTCACTGTTCATGATAGGATGGCTATTAATTGTTACCTTTGGCATCTACAAACAGCTAAGTGAGGTGCGATAGAAATAAGTAGCTGCATAGAAGTATAGAAGTCTTATAAGTACTATTTTTACATATTTTAAATCGAATTTGAAGAATACAGTTGTATATTATATGATAGTTTTCCTATACTTAATTTTAAAAAAGTTTAATTTACATAACGTTTATAATGCTGCAACGTAATTTACGTAAAATATATAGGTAACAAACTATCCTATCATTTCTTAATTTATACTACCAATCATTATTATGTTGAGTGGAATATCCATTAAGTAACTTTGCAATTATTTTACTATAATATTATGTTCTGTAAAACAATTTCCTCAAACTGACTTAATGGTTAAAATACAGTTTATTGCGATAAAATATTGTTTAATTAAAAAATCTCTTCATATTCCATCAGAATATCTAAACATATTTTTGGTTTAATCAAATATCATCGAGAGAGAAAACACTAAGAGCACATAGTATGTCATTCCCCGTAAAAGTCAAAACAAAAATCTCTCTAAGTCGAGATATTTAAGATTATCTTTCAGAATTAGCATGAAAAAAAACACCATCTCTAGTTACGTGGTATTTTTTTTATGAAAAAAAAAATAATTACGTGGAAAAACACACCAAGTATAGATATATACACCCTCTAAAAATATATAAACGGGAAAAATCACACCAAATCTAGATGTAATATTTTAGTTGTCAAACTTAACGTGGAAAAACACATTTAGGGTATTATTTCCCAAATTATTGTCTTGCAAAAGTTGATTGTATGCTTAAATGATACTCTATTTAAAGATATAAGTTAATATAATATAAACGGCTTTTGCTACACATTTTTTTGAATGGTTTTTTTGCTCTCCTGAAAAGTTGGTAATTTAGAGTTAGTGTGTTATTCCATGAGGTAGTCGATATGCATTTTGCCGTATCACACTTCACCGTGAAATGTTGTATCGGAAATATATGGCCGTATGTTAAAGACCGTCCAACCTATTTGGGTCGTATAGTACTGACATAAAATTCATGTCTAAATAAAACACGGTTCTTGTCGATTTACACTTTACAGGAAGCCAGCAGCAAACAAATTTTGAAAATGGCCGATATACTGGATTATTTGATAGGTTAGGTTAAGTTTTCATTCTTAAAATCATGAATTTTAACCGTCTTCTCTTTCCGATAAGAAAGCTCACGGTGAAATGTTTTACGTATAATTTACATGTAAACAAAACTAGGATTTATAGTTGATTTATGTTTCCCGTAGGTGGTCGTAACTTGAACTTGCTAATAATTTATTTATTGTTATTGTTTTCAAAACATGTATGTTCAATAAAAAGAATGTTACATTCTTATATCTTGTGAATTATTCGTTTTAATAAAAAATAATGAATTTTAGTTTTTGAATAATTGTTTTAATATATTTTTTTATTTTTAAAAATATTGATTTTTATAGAAAATAAAATTGAGTATTATTTATATTGAATCGCTGGTCTTTTGTTTGGTCATAATACGTATGGATGTATGTCTCCGTTAACGAGAAAGACATAGCATCTTACTTTTTACGTTCTGATTCCCAATTTTATGCTATGTTCAATCATAATTTTAAGTGAACAAAATATAACCTATTTACATATTTTGTTCAAGAATTTCCCAAAATGGCACCGACGAACGACCTGTTCAATGATTTTGTGGCAGATCTACAAGGATTCTCCTCCCATCACGACTTGGAACTTTGCAAGAACTACACCGGCCCTCCCAAGACGACCTGTTTCAAAGGGTCGCGCTGCAAGAAAATTCACCAACTCCCCAACAAAGGTACATTGTCATACTCGAGTAGTAATTCAATAAAAACAATTTGAAATTTGATGACTTCTCTTATTTCGTTCGATGTTCGGCTCTGGTTCAAATATGCTTATGTGGTGTCCACATCTCAGTATGTGAGTTGCAGTGATTGACTTACTAATGGACACAGCATATGAAAAACAGAAGCGCATCATAAAATATAACTATACTACTCAAGTCAAGCGCACACACAGAATAATAGTTTGGGAGGGTCCATTTAAAAAAAAATATTCATAATATTCTATATTCTCTATATTGATTTTTAAGGCGATGGTGGAGGGGGTTGTTAAGAAAATATAGCAGGTGTCACTGACTTCTACATTTACTCCGCCTATTATTTATCATTTTACATTCATTGTTTACAGCTTTACAGCTACTCATCGCATCAACTGCAGAATACTCCACTTTCCAGATACATTCCCAATACCCAAACACTCCGTACTTGAATCTGGTGATAAAGATTTGACTTGCAGGTATAATGAAGAGTGTTCACTTATGAGATATTGCGAGCTGTCGCTGTGGCTATCAAATGCGCATGGCTTAATGGTCATAATCATCATTAGTAGCATCGTCAGTCCAGTGGCCACAGGTCTTGCGTGTCGTAGAATGATGAGAGAATAGGGTCAACCCATTCATGGGCTGTTCGACAGCCAAATCTTCCAAGTCATTAGGTCCTGATGAAGAATAAGACGAAGTAATATTTCAATTTTTCTGAACGGCCTGCTTGAAGTAGGAATATTATTTATCTTCTTCTTTGTGTGCCATATCCGTTATCAGACGTCGGCGATGAATTTGGCCATTTGGCCCCTGTCTGTCGCTGCTCTGAATAGGGATGGAGTGCTAAACTCAAAGCAGTCCCTGAGGTTTTTGAGCCAGGACGTTCTTCTTCTACCAGGGCCTCGTTTACCGGAGATCTTCCCTTGAATGATGAGATGTAGAAGGCGATACTTCTATAATTATTTATACTAATCTCTTTTATTACAGACGGCTGGACTTTAAAAAAGGTATACGGAGGAAGTTCACCCCATCTCTTCAGGGTCTACCCGACTCCCGACTCTATGATTATGATCAATGTCACAGCCGTCACATCCTGCTGTGAGTTTTACGGTCACATCATGTACTTCGACGAGGGCAATCAATCTGCAGGTATGTAGTGTTGGTGTGCAACAATTGTCAATATTCTTCTTCTTCATCGGAATTTCATGACTGAGGTTTGTGACTCAAATGAATTCGCCATTTGGTGTATGCTCTTTTTGAATAAGAGATATACCTACATAAATTAATTCTCCTTATATAAAAATATCAGAAAAATTTATGAAGAAAGTTTTCAAATTTAAATTTTATTTATTTTTACATATAATGAACATTACAAATTATTAACTTAAGACATTCACAACATGACATTTAGAAACAAAGAAATATTATTAAAACAGTATTAGATAAAAAAGAAATAGATCAGTATTTCATCAAGTTATTAAACAGTAGAAAATACAAAAAAAATATAAATTAGATGCAAGGAAGTACACCGAATGAGCTTAGCAGACCTTAGACTATAGATACATCTAGACGCCACCCGTTGCATTGCTAAATAAAGCTCCGTGCCGTGCGTGTGGTTTGCGGGCGAGCGAACGCATTCGCTAGTGCCCGAACTAGACGCTCAGAATTAAAATATAATTTTCTATTTTTTTACGTTATATAGTATTTTTAAGCGGTCAAAATGCAACCATTAGATAAAGATATCCATAATTTAAGTTATTTTAAAGAAACACTAGGTCACTGATATTCAAATATATAATAATATACAAAATCGCTCCACCAACTGATGCGGGGCCCAAACAATTGACCCACTCTCAAGCTGGCTTCTAACTAAGGAATTATAAAGGATTTATAAGTTTACAAGATTAAATAAGATGAAACCTTAGAAGGTTGGTTTTCTCCATAATTTATTCATTTCAAGGTTTGGCCGTAAAGAAGAAATGTTTCATGTGCTGTCATTATTAAGATATTAATCTTGGTTATTACGAGGAAGATGGGACTGACTGAATTTGCTCGTTATATCAGAGAATAGGTATTTTTAAATGAGCGGTCACATCACAAAAAGTCGAAAATAAAAAATCTGAAAACCATCGTAAAAATCCCCAAAACAAGCATGGCATTCATAAACTGCAAAAGAAGTTGTTTATTGTACCTACTGACTTCACAAACCTTGGATTTTTTACTTATTTCATCCATATGCGTGGATACTTTTTCAATATTGTCAGCGAAAACACCCATTAGGTAGGTACTTGGACACTTAACTAGTGTCATAAACGTAATCCAATTCCGGCAGCATCCTGTCCGGTCGGATTTTATTGCTTAGGGTGAAATGTTTTTAAACAATCGACACTTTAGCTCGGTATAACCGATAAGTAGCTAGTTATAAAAGTGAATAAATATATGGAGAAAATCATAAACTAAAATGTCAACGAATGTTTCCTCGTTACATCCGAGATCTCGCTATATCCGTGATCGTAATAACCGAGTGCGACTGTATTTTTATAACCTGGACTTAATCAGACACCTTAGTAACAATGTATAATCAATCATACATAATTTGAAAACATTTCTTTGAAATATATAACCACTAGAAAAAATCTTTTTGAAAAAAATATGACACCCAGCAGGTTCGAACCTGCGTCCCCCGGGAATTGTGCACATGTGCACTGACCACTATGCTATAGGTATCTAATCTAATTGCGACGAATTTTAACTAATGGTTTTTACAATACTCACTGAAGTGCTTTCTAAATTGTGTTACTTATTGGCAAGTCGGCTTTTGTATTTAATATGGTAACTATTTCTGATGTTTTAAAAAATCATGATTGTCTATAATAATTAAGAATCTAACATTCTTAAATCTTGTGTTTTCGCATTGAATAAACAATAAATAAAAATGTAATAACATTGTTGTAACTGCAATACTTCGAAAGAGTCAATTTTTTTAAAATATGTTTTCTGCCACATTCTGTTTAAAATAACAAGACGTGTAATAATTATTGATGTGTTCAAATAATACAATCGACCAATAGCTTTTTTTATCAACTTAGCGCATAGGAATTATCCATATCACACGATACTCTGAAGAGGTTTCTAAATTACGTTACTCCGTCAATCGGCTTTTGTATTTTAAATCAAAGTATTAATTTACCTTAATTACTAACCGTTGTCAGGATCGCTCCAAATTTTTTGTAGGGACGTACTTGAATGCTAATAATTTAAGGCTAAACTTCAGCTGAGGCATGGTCTAAAATATGTAGCAACCTATTCGTGATCCTATTACATGCTATAAGGCAGTGGCGAAGGGTGGAGGTAGGCTGTTAAGATTCGCTATAAATAGTGCACACTAAACTTTGTTAGTCACATGTATTTGTTTTTATTGAACTAAGACTACAATTTACAGATGGTGTTAGTTAGTTTTTGAAAATCAATTAAACCCTGCCCAAACGAAACCATAATAGTTTTGGCCTAATTTGGGCGATACGACAAAATTGTGCACACTTTTTCATTCATAGTTATTTGTTTTCGTTGGATTAAAAATACATATTACACTTATTGTTGGTTCATTTTTTTTATTTCATTAAGCCCTGCCTAAACCAAACTATAATAAATAAAAAATATTATTCTATCTATAAAATATTCAAAGTTATGTATGATTTAATTGCATAATTTTAGATATTTTATAGATAGACATGTATTTTTTGACTATTATCTAATATCGCTTGGTTTCTCAGGGTTTAATTTAATTTTAAAAACTAACCAACACTTTCTGTGAATTGTAGTCTTATTTCAATGAAAAAAAATATGTATGTCTGAAAAAGTTTAATGTGCACTATTTATGGCGGATCTTAACAGCCTACCTCCACCCTTCGCCACTGCTATAAGGTTCTAAGTGTTAATTTTTGACAAAACAAACTTAATTGTTTTATGTTTCACCAAAAATAAACACTTAGAGTCTTGTAGTTCTGCACTTGCATATTGTTAAAATGAACATTTTTTTAAAACCAAGAATATCTTTTTGGCCCCTCTAATATATTGTATTAACCCAGAGCACATTTAAACCTAAATTTAGCCCCGTCACTAGGCGCTAATAATTTAAGGCTAAACTTCAGCTGAGGCATGGTCTAAAATATGTAGCAACCTATTCGTGATCCTATTACATGCTATAAGGTTCTAAGTGTTAATTTTTGACAAAACAAACTTAATTGTTTTATGTTTCACCAAATATAAACACTTAGAGTCTTGTAGTTCTGCACTTGCATATTGTTAAAATGAACATTTTTTTAAAACCAAGAATATCTTTTTGGCCCCTCTAATATATTGTATTAACCCAGAGCACATTTAAACCTAAATTTAGCCCCGTCACTAGGCAGTCTCCCTCTCTTTATTTGTTAAAATTCTTTTCCCGTAACAACGAATCAATACATTACTCTGACCGTAACCGTGATTCTGCATGGGTGAATTTCAATGCGATGAAATGTTTTCAGATAATTTGAAAGCAAGTCAAAGGCCCAAGCAGCCGAAAGAGCTGACAGATTTAATGAACCAGATGAACAGTGAACGGGTGACAAGGGCTCTGGTGCCGCTCTCTTCGCTCCCGAACTGCAGCTCTCTGGTGCTGTGTCTGGTGCCCAGCCAGGGCAAGTGGTGCCGGGGCCTCGTGGTGCAACTCAACGAGATGTACTCAGCCACGGTATCCATTCTGATTTACATAATTTATTCTCATAACCTACTCTTTAAACTGGTAGTCAGTAAGCTTTTCAGAAATGTATAGCTTCTATTTAAAAAAACATGTTTTGTGATCGACCGTTTTAATTTTAACTTGTAATATTTTTATGAAGAAAACAATAATTAGCTTGTGGCAAATACACCTTAACACTATACGGTCCGCGAATTTTCGCGAAGAACCTACACCAATATCCTGTATTTTTTAATGAAAATCAACAAATTTCGATCGCGAAGTTAAAAATGATATAACTTTTGAACCTATTGATATATTTCAATAAAATTTTCAGAAAATACTAAAAATATATCAATGCATCAAATTCTGTCATTTATTCAACACTTGTCAACCTCTGGCCCGCGTTCCATAAAGGTAAAGTATATAATTTGTAAATTTTCGTAAATTATTTATTATATGTTATTAGGTTATTAGATTAGTTCAATTTGTTAAATATAATGAAAAGGAAACAGCCTATTGATATAAAGCAATCACAATATATTATTTTTTAATTAAAAAATATAATAAAATATTCAAATACAAAATGTTTTACACCGCTATAGAATATGTATCAATTCATTTTTAGCGCTAGCTACTCATATCTCTGATTATCAAATATAATAATAACAAAGACTTCACACAAACTGTGAAGTGTTTAAAAATAAATGCATATTCATTCTCGAACGAACACTTACTACTGATTTATTGGTTTTATGAGTTTTATGGCTGACTCCTAGCCGATAGAGGCAGTGCAGTGGCGTGCATATTTTCGAGTAAATTCAATTAAATAAAATGCACTCATATACATTCCCACCGCTTATTACAATTTGGTATTTTTGTAAGAACCGAGACAATCCAATAACAGTGCAGAGGCGTGCGTAAAAAAATCATATAATAAAATCTATGAGCAATAAATTGTAAAACAAACATCTACATTCCACAAAAATATTTGAATCAACACTCAATCTTATGGATAATGCCTTTAGATAACTGGCTAGGCACTAAATAATTATTGGCACATAATAATATAGTGTACGAGTAGATTTAAAACAAATTAAACACTAAATCTGAAATTATTTGAAATAGTTTATAAAACTATGAATGTAAAATGAACTAACAACTAATACACTTTTTTTTAAATGATACGAAGAAAAGCAATTACCAATATGTAGATGTAGAGGTACATTACACTCTTTGGACATGCAAATAGGTTCTTTTCGAAGTTTATGTGAGGAACACACTTTACACTTTCTTCTTAAACGTTTATTAGTTGCGGAAATCCCCGGAAATATTTGATTGTGACTGAAAATTGCGGAGATATTTGATGTTGTTTTATACTGCCAGAGAGTCTTTGTAATGAAGTAGGTGAACTGGTTTTATGGGTTGAATCTGTATCAGAAGATGTAGAAGGTGCATGCGTTTCCGCAACATCAATTGATTCAGATGTCTGTATATCCTCGATCCAAACTTTATGTTCAACAAAAAATCGTGAAATTTCATTTTTCATTATTACTGAAATGTAAATAACGCAATATTTGAAAAACCGCTTACGTGGCATAGTTTTCGAAAATATGGGAGTCTCTATAAGTGGATTTGTCGACCAATAAGACTGAGGCGCTTTTCTGACAATGCCCATTATTATCACCAACCCGAACCACTTTTTCAACTCCGACATGGTTATGTCCACTCATTTTTTAGATTTAGCTTCAGGACTTAAATTATCAGTGTCAAATGTTACTCCTGATAATCCTTCAAATGGCTTGTTCTCTATCGGCGGATCATCATCGTTCCATCATTGTCGGCCTCAGTTTCTGAATCCTCAGAATCACTCGCGAAATATATTGTACGTGGGCGTGTTCTCAAAGAAGCAAATGAGTCTGTTTCAATATCACTAAAATCTCCGATATCTTCACAGTCACTGGGAATGTCTGACGTACAATCCGCATAGTTTTCCTCTTGGAGATAATATATATCCTAGCTAAAATATACTTAGATTAATTATTTTTTCAATGAAATTAGTGCAACAAATATAAATAATAATAGCTATTATTTATGCAGTTACACAAGCAATAATCTCCCGAAAAAAGTGAACGAAAATGACAACGCGATACAACAAGTTCACATTTATAACTGTTCTCATTTTCAAGTTAAAATTTCTATCATGGATGGATGATGAAGCATGGTGGACGTTTCATGGGTAGTAAACCATTAAAGACAAAATATCAAATAGCACGCAATTTCATAGCTAAAAATCGTGTTCATTTTTAAAAAAAAGAATGGAGGTTCATAAATGGTTGACTACCACTGAAAAGGGTCGACAATTAAATTTCGAAGTTGAAGTGACGACACTGGAATATAACATTGAGTGTTTATTACCTTTTTTGTTTATGTCTCGTGATTTACCCGCCTAGAAATGGGCTTGTAACCAGTGGCGGCCGGTGGTTTCCAAAATTGCTTTCATTGGGGGTGCACTCAAAATTTTCTTACCTTGTTTAAAAAGCATATCAATTCAGCGTTGTTTCTGTTTAGCGAACACCTCAATCACTTCTCATTAAAGTCTTGAACTGTTTGTAAAAGTTTTTTCTCAATGCTTAACACAGGTAGACATGTTAAGTCAGTCCTGATTCATGGTAAGTATTTCTGAAAGACGATTTAATTCTTTTAATGGTTGAAAAACATTCAATTTCCACAGATGTCATCGGACCATCCTTTTTTTATTCTGACTCTTATTATTATTATTGATAAAGTCTACGTTTACCGACATCATTTTAAAACACATACACTTCACTGATTGAACTATAATTATAAGTATTAAGTATTATAAATCTTTTATTCAAAATTTATCATTTTAAAACACATACACTTCCCTGATTAAACAATAAGTATATATATTGTTATGAATTTATTTTTATGAACAAAACTATCGAAATAACGTGACAAAACACCTAAAAAAGCCGACTATAATGACGACCGCAGAAATCATACTGAATTGTATGTAAAAAATAATATTTGAAGAAAATATTAAAAAAACAAAACTATCGATTGTTTTGAATAGGTAGGTACGTATTTTTCGACTCTCGACAAATCGTCAGTTTCTTCGTCTACAAAAAGCAATAAAACTCCAGCAAAATGCCTGCATTGTTAAAAATATGACATCATGTTATACATATTCACTCACTATGAGAAAGAACATGGTAACTGAGATTTTAATTTTTTATAAATTATATTCAAATATTTGCAAATCGATACCCTAGTTCTATAGGGAAACAACTCAAAATTTTGCAGTTTTGAGTTAATAATGCCATTTGATTAAGAATCATAACAGCTACATAATTCAATTTTTAAAAAAATTCTAAAAATTCTCAATCATTAATAAAAGCAAATAATTCCATATGGAATTTCTTTGTATTCTACATGTTCACAGTTCTACGAGGGTGGGTCAATAATTCCTTAGAAAAAAGCATTAAAACAGTTTTTATTTTTGTATTTTTTTTTTATTTCTCAACATAATCTCCTTGGAGCTCAATACACTTGGTTAGACGTTTCTCAATTTTTTTTAAACCGTCAGAAAAATAAGTTTTCGGAAGGTCCTCAAAATAAGCATTTGTCCGATCGATGACTTCTTCATTTGAAAAAAAACGTTGTCCACTTAGCCATTTTTTTAAGTTTGGGAAAAGGAAAAAGTCACTGGGGGCTAAATCTGGCGAATACGGTGGGTGGTCGACCAATTCGAACTTCAATTCTTCAATTTTAGCCATTGATCGTAAACATGTGTGAACACGGGCATTGTCCTGATGAAAGAGGATTTTTTTCCTGTTTAAATGAGGCCGTTTTTCTTCAATTTCGTTTTTTAGCTGGTCCAATAAAGATGCATAATAATCCCCTGTTATTGTTTTTCCTTTTTCCAAATAGTCAACGAAAATAATTTCACGTGCATCCCAAAATACAGTAGCCATAACCTTACCAGCTGATTTTACGGTTTTCGCCTTCTTTGGACATGGTTTGTCTTCGCAATCCACTGCTTTGACTGTTCTTTCGTCTTGGGAGTATAGTGGTGTATCCATGTTTCATCTACAGTCACAAAGCGACGAAAAAATTCATCCGGATTGCGTTGCATGAGCGACAACAGGGCTTTAGAGGCCACCACCCTATTGCGTTTATTGTCGACTGTGAGCAAACGCGGCACCCATCTTGCAGAAATATTTTTCATGCCCAATTTGTCATGTAAAATAGAAATGACGCTACCTTTTGAGATCCCTGTAACCTCAATTATCTCACTCAACTTTAATCTTCGGTCACTTAACACCATATCGTGGATTTTATTGATCATTTCTGGTGTAGTCACCTCTACAGGACGTCCTGAGCGTGGTTCATCCTTTGTTGATGTACGACCACGTTTAAATTCATTTAACCAGTTATAAATAGTTGCAAGTGAAGGAGCAGATATGCCGTGAACTAAATCCAACTCATTTTTTATTTCCTTTGCTGTTAACCCTTTTATATTAAAATGTTTAATAACAGCTCTAAACTCAATTTTCTCCATTTTCCATTTTTCCATTTTCCACAAGCAAATTTTTTTTTTAAATGTACGAGAAACACACAACAACCCGACCAATCTGATTGAAACTTCGCAGCATACTGAATCCGTAGTGCCGCTGCATGAAAACAAACCGCTTACAGTACTAGTCGCGCCACCTGTCGGCTTTTCTAAGGACTTATTGACCCACCCTCGTATAAGGAAACATTTTATGTGGTTCCTTATTGAACTAAAAAAATTGAACCAGATTGAGCTTGTCATAGTTCTATAAGGAAACAATTTAAAAAAAAATCAAACCAGTGACAGTCTATTCATTAACGCAATTATTATTCAGGAACCCATGAGGCTATTTTTTTAAATAGATAACTAATTTATTGTAGTTTTAAATAATTTATTTAACATAATTCTATCGGACGAGTAGTAAATTCATGATTTAAAACAGAAGTTACTTGAAATATTATTATTAAAAAGTAGGTATCAGGTAAGAATATTATTGAATATTTTTGGTTTAACTAATAACTTTTTAAAGACTAATATCATAGATATATTACCATTGTTCCAAGAAGGTGATAAGTTGTTTTTAGGGGTAATTAAGTAAGGGGTTTTTACAAACACTTCAACTAGGTATTCATAATTTGTTTCTAATATTCTTATTGTGATCCTTAACTCAATAGGTATGTATAGGTTTGTTAAGTATATACTAATATGATAGAATTAACTATATGTGCACATCAGTGGAGAAGGGTGGAGATAGGCTGTTAAAATCCAACATAAATAGTATACATCAACTTTGCCAGTCTTTTGTATTTGTTTTTATTGAACTACATAAGACTAAAATAATTTATAGATGGTGTTGGTTAGTTTTTAAAATCGATTAAACATTGTCTAAGTCAAACCATAATAATTTTGTTATACTTTGTGCGATACGACAAAACGGTGCACACTTTTTCATTCATAATTATTTGTTTTCGTTGGATTAAGAATACATGTTAGACGTATTGTTGGTTCATTTTTTTTTAATTCATTAAGCCCTGCCTAAACCAAACTAGATAAAAAATATTGTCCTATTTATAAAATATCCAAAGTTTTCTATAATTTAACTAAATAATTTTACAAAATTTATAGATAAACAAGTATTTTTGACTATGATCTATTATGGCTTCGCAGGGTTTAATTGAATTTTAAAAACTAACCAACACCGTTTATAATGTTTTGTCTTATTTCCATGAAAACAAATACGTTTGACTGACAAAGGGTAGTGTGCACTATTTATGGCGGATCCAGTGACGTCCCGTGGGGGTAGGCAGATTGAGTGTCGCTTGGGGGTGGCAGTTACTCGAAGGGCGGCAAATAGAGGAGAATCATTTAGTATATTTTATTATTTCGTTATTATTAACTAAATTTAATAATAACGAAAATAACCTTCCATTAAAAATTAGCTCACTGGTTGGAAACAAAGTGTATTAATTAACATAAAAGGTTTAACAGGACTGTAATTTTTTGTCGTTTTTGCGATGTCTAGTTTACTTCCGTTGTCCTTTGATGTCGTTGGTGACAATAAACGACACGTTCAGCTTTGTTAATAATTAAAATCTGACTTATTAACTTATTAATTAAAAATATTTATAAATTTAATTTGGTATGTTTAGTCGTATATATTTTGTTAATAGTGTATCCATACAACACATTTCTTATATAATGGAGTCATGAAAGGATGATAAATAATACTGTATACAAAATGGATCGGCATTTTGGCACTGCCTAGGGACGGCATTCTGTCTAGGGACGTCACTGGGCGGATCTGAACAGCCTACCTCCACTCTTCGCCACTGGTGCACATAGCGCCTGAAGATGCCGAAAGGCGAAACCCGGGTTGCAAAAATCGACTCAAATGGAATAGTACAAAACTTAAATCCATTACAATTGGAATCATATTTTGTTAGTGTATTATGACATTATTACTCTGTAATAGGGTCCTTCTTTTTGGTATGTGAATAAAAATATATAAAAAAATTGGCATTCGGGACATGACAATGTTTATTTTATTAACGTTTAGTAAACAATAAAAGTGACATAAGAACAATAATTATAAAAATATTTATACTTAAAAAAAGATTTAGATACTATTCAAGTGTATCAATCTGCCTTAAGATTTTTGTAAAAATCCCAATGGACCCTAGGAATAACATTGCTATCGCATAATAAAATTAAGTCCTTCTTTTTTGTTGCTGATATTTTTGGGAGTATTTGGGGATATTTTTGTTTAATGTTTCTATAGGCAAGCAGCATTCAAACAAGTTTGCGCAGGGAAACATATTTCTATAAGGAACCATTTGACTTGTTTCCTTATAGAACTATGAATGTAGAGGATTTATTTGTCGTCACTGGAAACAAGTCGAATAGTCTTTAGTTTTTATTTAATATTAATTTATATTTGCATCAATTATTAATAATATTATGAAAAAATTAAACCATAATAAATAACAATATTATATCTATCACTATTTAATAATGCTTTCATTAAAAAAATCTTCGGAACTAAAGGAACCATTTTATGTAAAACTTCAAATGCGATTTACTCAGAACAAGGATTTTTGAGTTGTTTCCTTATAGAACTAGGGTATCGAAATATAGAAGGAATAAAAGATCGATCCAAAATATTTATGTTGATAATCAATTTTTATTCAATATCAGCCTATTTTCAATGAATTTATATGAGATTTAAATAAAAAAAATCTATTTTTTTATCAATCCTGCTAAATCTCAGTTACTACATTTTTCCGCGTAACTTTTGAGCTGCGTCCCTAATGGTCATAAAATTTTGTGTATTCATGAGTTATTTATCGTTTTCACGTGTCGGCTTGAACTGTTATTACCCAATGTAATATGAACGGCAAATTAAGATCCATATTTGTGCGTT
The DNA here is from genome assembly GCF_057557595.1 of Rhyacophila brunnea. Lineage (NCBI taxonomy): Eukaryota > Metazoa > Arthropoda > Insecta > Trichoptera > Rhyacophilidae > Rhyacophila > Rhyacophila brunnea. The sequence continues at coordinate 843,246 of NW_028232882.1, read as the reverse complement.
CCGACGAGCGCACGAATTCGGTGCCTGTTTACTGAGTATATGCTTTTGGTATAAATTTACATGGATTAAATTGCGATAAACGAGTGATGACTTATGAATAGCATTGTTGCACATTGAGTGATGTTTAGGAAAAAGCAGTGCAGCGCACATGCATGGTGTTAGAGGAGCCGCCTCTGCTTGTAACTAATTAAAAAAATGGTATAGGTACAAAAAAATACTGAATGGTATTACGCCCGCAATCTCTGTAAAACCCCGAAATATTTTTTTTCCATTGTGCTTTTACTTCTTGCGCATGTAATTCAACCATCTGTCGATAGATCTTGCAACCAAATATTAAATTTCATATTTATTTTTCACAGTAAAGATATGCCTATGTGAAAACGCCACGTTGGCGTCGCCGGATCGTAACGTTCGGCTCGCAAAGGACGCCAATGTGGCGTTGCCGGACCGTAAAGTGTTAACAGCGACCCGCATTGAGGTGCATGTTGCGAACTATCATGTGAACTCACGGCGATAAAAATGTCTATGGTTTCGTCATTTTGCAGAATATTTTGAATGTGCACCATCTCGTAAATTCACTGAATATTGACACGGATGAAGAGTGCCTACTATAATGTATTAGTAATTTGAATTATTATTAATTATTCATGCTAATTTCAATTAATTTTAACAGTTTCTAAGTGTGCGTACGTTAAAATACAATGATGACATTGTATATTTTATTGGTACTTACAGGTTTTCTTGGTGGACTATGGCATCGAGCACACGGTGTCGTATAAGCAGATGAGGAAGTTGGACGGCATTTTCACGCAATTGCCCTACCAGGCCATGAAGCTGGGACTCGCCAACGCTGAGTGTGATTGCAACCGACGTGGTATCTCTCACGACGGCATGGGTGCATTCTTTGACATTGCTACGACTAAAGATATCACCGGATATGTTGTGTAAGTATTTCAGGAACTATTTTATAATAATAGACATACATATAACAGACACTAGCTTTTACCTCCACCGCACTCCACGTCTCCACATCTGTTATGCAGGCGTATACCATGACAGAATGAACATTAGGCGTCCTTCAAAGTTGTGCTGAGAGTATCACAGGAGCAATTTCCTGAGACCTTTATGGGCGTGCACTAGAGTGCGTGATTCCTATTTTAATACAATATATTACAGTCAATTCTTGATAAGAAAAGACCGTCTTGATCGCTGTAAAATACTATAAACTTTTTGAAAGCTGATAAATTTTCCCTCATAGATACCAAGTTGCAATGGCCGACCGGTCCAACTGAGGGTCGAACGGACTTGGGAAGGCTAGAGTCTAAACTATATATGTATTATATGTGCTATATATGTATTATATGCCCTTAATTCACTTGTCCATTCTTCTGTGTTCTTATAAAATTAATCTTATCTATCATATTGTAATCGAAAGTGTAATTTAACTATGAACAAATTAATATAAATATATTAGTAAAAATCTTAGACATAGATAATATAACTAAAAAGATTAAAACTAAAGTCGATCCATATAAAAAAGATGGAGCATTTTTGGTTCCATTCGCAAGATAGCTAAAGCAAAATGTCAGTTTGTAATATTTCCCAGTTGCTATGCAACAAATAAACAATATTATTTTGACATTTGAAATGTTCAACGAAAGTTCATGCTGTAATTATATTATGATCATGGCACGTACTGTCACATGCTGGTATGGCGACAAATTTAGTCTATGGTTTCATCATTCCGCAGAATATTTTGAATGATCACTATCTCTATAAATTCAATGATGGAGAGTGCCAACTCCAATGTATTAGTATTTTGAATTATCATTCATTATTCACGGTAATTCCAATTTCACAATCAATTTTAAGTTTCTACGTGTTTTGTTTTGAATTTTTTTTTTCATTTATTGGATATAAAAAATCTGTAAACTTCATAAATAAGATGGCTATAATTTAATTTATACATTGTTTCCGTAAGTGGGTACATTCAGATTAAAACAGAGCTTATAGTTAATTATTTCCGTTCTTTTAAATTTATTAAAATATTATTCATTATTAACTTTACTGTAGAAATAAACTTTTAATATACAATAAATAATACTACTATTCAAAGACGTGTAGGTAATTCCAACCTTGGTTTTCCCATAATGAATAATCTTCTTTTTAACACTCAAAAATATTGAAAATATCAATGTTTGGTTTTCACAGTTCAAGCAACTCGGAGCAAGTGGATGTGGTCCTATACAATGCAGATTTAACCGATATTGGAGAATTTTTATGCCAGAAAGGGCTGCTCAAACCATTACAATTTAAAGTGCAAGACTATAGTCAGATCAGTGAAGATGTCAACAAGATTTTTTCCAATTACACGACGCGCAGGCCTCTGATGCAAGAACAGATTTTGTATGCCTCTAAAAAATTCAATGTGGAGGCAGGAGTGCCCTAAGTAATTTATTGTCGATTTTGTTGGTAATACTTTTAATTGGAGTTGACTTTGGTGATCGCTTGGTGATGTTTCGATCATAATGCTATTGCTTTATATTTCAAATGCAATGTGATAAAATTTTTGTAGTGAATGATGATTGTTCCATATTCAAAAACGGTAATATGAGGCGAGGCCATTAGTTTCAAAGTCAGTGACTTTGTTTTTTTGATATTTTTCTAGATTCTGAAGTATTTTTTTATCGTATGGTATATTCATAGAATATCCTACTCCGTTTGCTAATAAAATAGAATTAAACCGGAAGTTGATTGCAATGTCATGTATATTCATTGTCCGTCTTTTTTTTATATTGTTCAATTATCTTTAAATAGTTTTTTTTATTAATTTTAATGAAGTTAATGTCATTTTATTTAGCTACAAATTCGCTTTTTCTAAATGTGTTTCTTTATTTCTAATGTTTGTAAAAAGAAAATATTCTATTTGCAGTCCTAAATGTGCTTGACTGTTTTTTGAGTTTTCTTCCAAAATGGCGGAATATGGAGGTTTACCGACTTTGAAAAAAAGTCTCATATTGTGTAATTACTGCCAAAAGTTGGTGAGTCGATATTTTAGATATTTAAAGTTAATGCATTATGTGTCCATATATAAATATGTATGCTAGAAAAAAAAATCAAGGTCATCCGATATATAGAACATGCACATAAAGCACAAACAAATTAGCATTGTGCCTGATTTTAGAGGGCATTTATTATCAAACTTCAAATTGCAATTACTCCATAACATGATTTCAAGACTTACCAACCTTTGGCAGAACCCGACAAAAATATCATCATCATCAGCCTGAATCTATTCACTACTGGATGAAGGCCTCTCCTAGCTGATTTCACTCATCTCAGTCCCGAGTGTCGCGTTGCCACGTACTTCCGCAGAACTTAATCATTTCATTGATTCAGTGGCCTCTTGGTCTACCTTGCGGACGTTTTGTACTTATTCAATACCACTGGATGACTAAATTTGTCTAACCCACAATAATATATACGTTAATAATATGAACGAAATATGCAATCGATAATCTTCATTTAATGCGAACAGGTTGCCGCATTGCATTCGAAGTTAAGCAAAATAACTCACAGGTATGTCGAGACGCCAGAAAATAGGAAGATGTTAAATTTTAAGTTATCATTGTTGCTTGAATGGTATAATTTTATTATAAAACACAGAATATTTAGAATAAGGATTAAGATATTTTTTAAATGTGAATCTATCATAAATACGTCATCATCATGAAGGGTTTTTTTTTTACCATTGACAATCAGTGTCCACTTAACTTAATATAAAATTATCATTTATTTAAATTACATTTTTATTAAGTTCTAAATGATGTACTTTATACAGTAAAAGCTCGTTGGTAACCTCGTAAATTTGAAATTTTCCCGAAAAACAAGTCCCTTGAACATTATTTTCATATAAAACCATACCTTTAATTCAAATTTCGTAATTCGAAACGATTTCTGGTCTCAGTCCTGGCATATAAAAATATTCAATAAATCGTAATAACTCTATTTCACGAGCCAATCATTGAAAATTGTGACAGACTTTTCTTAAAAAAATCAAAAATTTATTTTATGAAGGTAATAAAAAAAATCCTGACATTTTATGACCCAATTCGGTAGGCACATCTATGATCGGAAACGAAATTAATGAAAATTAAAAAAAAAAAAATTTCAAAATTTTAATATTTCCCCCCCATACATTTCGTAATTCGTAATACGAATTTTTTTTTGATTTTCGGTCCCATGGAATTCGTATTAACGAGGTTTTACTGTGTATTTTTATAATGCTTAAAAAGACATTATGCCTTGAAATCATAGAAAACATTCTGTAAATTCCTTATTTTCAACCCATATAGCGCACTTGTTCACCTCAGTGATTTCAAATATTTGTGTTATCTGGAACCTTATTTTTAAATTTTTATCATTTTGAATGGTGGGCAAGAAGCCACCTGTAAATACCATTGATAGAGTATTAACAACCATTTGTAAAATTATATGTCTTTGTGTAGAATTGAATGAACAGTGTTTATTCACATTTTTGTCAAAATGGAGTTTACGCTATTTGTATTCTGTGTTCTTTAATATCTATTTTAGTGCCTGTTATTTTTTTTATGTAATATCTATAATAAAAATGTAAAATATAATATTTTTTGTTCAGTAAAATACCTACTGAAGATGAATAAAATCAGTACAGTTCGGTTATAAGAAATACACCCGGGGTGTAGCCCTCAACTTCTCGAGAAAGCCAGCAATGGGTGTGTCGTTTCCCGTAGCGACAAAATCATTTGTCAATAATGTATCAAATCAATAAGTAGGTAGGTACACAAGTTGGTTATGGGGAATACAGCGACAAACACATTTTGAAAATAGCCGAAATACTGGATTATTCGTTAGGTTAGGTTAACCTAACGAATAATCCAGTATATCGGTCTTTTAACCTAACCTAACCTAAACTAACCCAACCTAACAAATAATCCAGTATATTGGCTATTTTCAAAATGTGTTTGCCGCTGTATTCCTCATAACCGAACTGTACCGAATTACCTGTTGCAGTGGTGACGTGCAACATGTATTACTTGTGTTTAAACATTATTATCTCCAAAGACTATAATGCTACTTATTGGTGTTCATAGTTCCTTTTTGAGAGTTTAGAATTAAGACCCTTTTTATACACATTTCCACATGAGGAAATTATATTATATCATTAAAAATTATATATGTTATGACCAAACTGTTATATTATATCATAAAACCATTACATATTTGTCTTTTAATAATTCTCCCCTCAAGCTTTTAGTGAAATTTGTGTAAATACAGTACACTCTCAGTAATCCACCACTCAATTATCCGACAACTACTATAATCCAACGTTATTTTTACTAGTTGAAAGCACAAAATCAAGCTCTATAATTCGCCGGTATCAAATTTAGTAGTCCTCCGTGTACAATTATACAACGCAGATAAACCAGGGTTATTTTGGAAACTTCTCCTTCGTAAAACGTACGTTCATCGCGAAGAAAGTAATGTACTAGGGAGAAAAGTGGCCAAGGACCGAATCACAATTCAGCCCCTTAGAGTCAAAGAAACCTGTCTTAATTTTTAACAATTTTGAGTTACGTGTGGTATTGTACATTAAATGACATGTTATGTTAGTGACAAAGAAACTTATCAAATAATTCAATGGATAAAAGATAAGTCAATACATATCTCCAGCAAACACGTTCTTGTTAATGTCCATGTAATATAAATTGACTTGTGTTTGGGGTCTCCTGTAAAGTAGAGAAAAATAAAATACGTTTCTTTGACTCTAAGGGGCCGAATTATGCCGTGCTCCAATGTAACCGGGACACACAAAATGAAGCTTTTGGTAATAGGGAAAGCCAGGAATCCTAAGCCATTCAAGAATATCTGCCTCACTGAACAACTGGTTGTGTCAAGTGATTTGCTGTTTAATATTTAGTAAATAAGCTTAGTTTATAAATATATATGTATAATTTAGTAAATACTTGATTTTGGTTATAAATAAAACCGTAATTTGCTAGTACAAATTTCTCAAAAATCTATTTTTACGAAATATTTACATGTTTTAAATTTTACCATATTTTGTATGTATGCACTATAGAAATAGAAGATAACTGGAGAATATGAAAAATTCTGAGATCTCTTTTCATTTAGGTAGCTCTTCCGACCAAAAACGCTTACCATCGAATTATTCAAGATATTTTATTTTAAACCAAAGTCAAGGGTTTTTTTACGTTTTTCGAGCAATTTTTTTCCAGATTCTCCAAATTTTCGTATATTGCAAAATTATAGTATTTAGCACTAATTTATCATACAGAATGATCGAAACTTTAGTACTTTTTGTGTATTTTTTCTGATATTTAGTATTTTATTTTATATTATACATAGTACGCAGACTAAAATATTATAGTACAAATACTGTAATTATAGTACGGTTGGCAATACTGGTACCCTATATTATCTATGCCCTCGAGTGTCGACTTCAAGTAAAATAAATATTGTCAAATAATGATCATCTTGGCCTCTTCCAACAGCTCCCTCCACCTGTCCCAATCCAGTGTGGCCACTTTCCAATTCGGTACCCCCAGAATATGGCAGTCACTGATAGCTCCATCCAACCAGCGAATCTTTGGCCTGCCTCTAAATCTACGCCCAATTGGATTGCTGGACATCACTCTCTTTGCCGGTTCATTGTCATTCATACGGTGCACATGACCTAGCCATCGCAGTCTCCCAATCTTGATTGATTGAACTGCGCTGCAATCTTTGTACAGCCTGTGGAGCTCAGCATTATATCTTCTCCAATTGGTGCCGTCCCTGATCGGTCCATATATACGGTGGAGAATTTTTCTTTCAAAAAAATTTGCAGTTAATGTCCAGGTTTCCGATGCGTAGGTGAGCACTGGCTTTACAAGTGTCTTGTAGGACGGGATGTATGCGGGACTTAAAATGTCTTAACAGGCCAAGGTAGCATTTATTCGCAAACATGATTCTCTTGTTGATTTCTTCTATAATATTGATACCTCCACGATTCTACGTGTATGGAGGACCCCTTTAGGGTAAAGTGCGAGCGAAGCTATGGATGCCACATTCATGTTTCTTATAGTCCGCTAAGCCAAATGTCCGTCTATCACCGCTCGATCAAATAAAGTGCTCTGTACTTTTATTAATTAACAAATTACCAGATAAGCGAGATAGAGGCTGGTCACGTAGGATTAATGTTTATAGTCGTAATTCAAAACAAAACAAAACAATAGGTACGTATCTAAAGGACACCTAAAGAAATAATTTTTGTTTTTAAAAACAATACCGTAATGCGAAAGGGTAAGTTAGGTAGGTATAACATTTCGACAGCGCGGAAATGTAATCTTTAATTTTTACAAAATTTTGAACCGTACTTAGTAAATTAAACATTGCCGGTTTACCTTCATTTCTGGGGGCACAAAAAAAAAACACTTTACAAGTGAATTGTTTTATTAGGTTGCCACCGTGGGAGGTATTGTTTTATTTACATTTGATTTTGATATACTTTGCAACTAACTAATAATTTAATGATTATTATAGATTACATTCTTTCCGTGAATTTTCGTTGTTGATTACCGATGTTAATTTTAATAACTTCCAAGTGAAGCCGAGGTCGTTGGGTAGGCTGGACAGGGTGTCCACCGCGTGCCACTTCGAGTGTTATAATTTTCGCTGAATTGTCAAATAATTTCAGAGTTTGTGTGCTACGCTGTAGTGTAGAATTCGCTAGTGTTACGAATCAAGTCATTCATAGATTCTTAAACTTTAGTTGCCGCAGCCCACGGTGCCCATCACTAACAAATTTAGGGCTGTTGCAAATTATTTATGTGTATTGATATTGACCTGAACCTATGTGTGTATAGCGAGTAACCTTTTTTGTGAACCTAAATTGTTAAAATAAACTTTCTTTTGAGATTTGTGCTACGAACAACGTGTGTTTCATTTTGAATATCCACCATCATCAACTGTCAATCTTACATCTTAACCCAACTGTCAAGACTAACCGTACACTGAACGTGCTCTACCAAACCAAACCCAGCTTCGATTAGTCTAACTTTCTAGTCGAAGGGTGGAAGCTGGTCGTGTGACTTACACGTATCGACCGACGGCGCGCTACCAAGGGCGTCATTAACGTCAGGTCGACCGGAGAGTTGAGTGCGGAGGTCGGATCGGGCTGTGCGGCCCCGACTCCCCTCCCTACCCGGACTTCCGGGGTGTCGATATCATTATGTCGAGTTACAAGAGAACCAAGGTATATGAAACTGTCGACCGTATCAAACTTGTATGTACCAATATCTAACTTCAAATAATGATAATATCTATTAAATAATACAGACTAGCAACTCCACGAAGAACCCGAACCTTTCCGAAAAAATACGATGTTGCTGGAGTGTTAGAACAGAAATCCAAGCCTGTCGGATCTGCCTGCGCTAGTACTTTCATCACAAATAACGGCCATTTTGAAACCGGTTTGAGGCACGCAATACACAGATGACACGTACTGTGATGAATTCATGAAACGAATGGAAAAAATTCAGATTCGTAAAATAATGGTAGGACGTAATAATCAAACTTATTTAATCAGTCTGCAAAAAAGTTTTGTAAACACTGAAGTAGTTTTCTTCTGTTTGTGGAAAAAGTAATAAAATTTTGCATCAGAATTTGCCTGGAATAACATAGTAATTTATGCAAATGAGAAACTAATGACTTACTAAACCACGTATCGTTATGTTGAAGGGAAATTGCAACACTTATAAAACCCAATAAAACTTTTCTAATCTACATACTCGGTAGGTATCTAAGAACCTACCTAATTCTGTGGATTATATAAATTAGGTAAAGTTGCGAAATAAAATAAAAATAATGATAGGTACAAAAATAAAGGTAAATGTGTCTCTGTATCTAGTTTTAAAGTATCAGTCTAGCATGCAGGAAGACTTGAGGTTAATTTGCAGCCCATGCAACAGGCAGAGGTACCTATTTATAATTAACGGAGAGAGGCATAGAAATTCATTATCAAGTTAAAGCTTTAAACATATTTTAATCGATTAATACCTATCTAAATACAACAGGAAAAATAAAATATATTTTTATATTTCAAAGAGAAAGCAACAAACTAGAAAAAAACAGCGAAAAAAATTAATACATTATTATGATTACTTGTGCAATAGCACCTGTCCTGATCCAGATTTCCCTCTGATTAGCGATGGACAAAACATCGAGAGCGTCGACAGCTTCAAGTACCTGGGGGTACACATCACGGGAGATGGCATTTTGCAGAAAGAACTCACCAGTGACGTCCCGTGGGGGTAGGCAGATAGAGCGTCGCTTGGGGGCGGCAGTTACTCGAAGGGCGGCAAATCGAAGAGAATCATTTGGTATATATAGAAATAGCTACCTAAACTTAGTAATAACGAAAATGTATTTCCATTAATAAATTCAGCTCACTGGATGGAAACAAAATGTATTAATTAATGACTGTAATTTTTTTGTCGAGCTCGCTATATCTAATTTACTTCCTTTGCCCTTCGACGTCCATGGCGACAAGAAACGACACCGTGCACGGATGATACAAAATAATGTATTAAAAAAGATGGGGCCATATTTTGGCGCTGCCCAGGGGCGGCATTTTGTCTAGGGACGTCACTGGAGCTCACTATCCGAATGGGAATGGCTGGAGCAACATTCAACTCGATGTGAAATGTCTGGTTTCACGATTGTACTCGGTCAAAACCAAATGCCGCCTATTCGATGCTTGCATTCTGACGGTGCTGCTTTACGGTAGCGAATCATGGCACCTTACGAAGGCTCAAAATAACCGTATACTGAGCATCGAAAACAGATGTTTGCGACGGGTGGTATGACTTTAGGAGCAATGAGGAGATAAGAGAACGCACCAAGCAGCCTCTCATCACGCTGAAAGTGAAGAGGCGACGTTGGATCTGGCTCGGCCACGTGCTGCGGATGCCAGAAGAGAACTTTAACCTGGCTTGCCTGTTCTTCAAGCCGACCGGATTCCGGCGACCTGGGAGGCCGCTAAATACAATCTACAGAGTGTATATGGCGGAGCTACGGGATGCTGGTTTGACCTGGAACGAAGCAAGAAGACTGGCGAGCGACAGGGATTCTTGGAGGCGCCGCATGGTGTCCATATGCTCCAGTTAAGGGGCGGATATGGCCAAAGAAGAAGATAATTACAGTGACATCTAGTTGAGATGCCTCAAAGGTTATTTTAATTGGATTATAATTGGAACTAGATTCTATTTTAATTTTACGTTTATGCTTCGCAATTCGGGTAATAGATGTCTCTATGAAATCATAACTTTTGATGTGATCCCTAAGACTCTTTATATTAGTACATTTCCTCAAAATAGTTCACGAGTGGATGACACCAATTATTATTATAACACACCATTAAGATAATCTCGTCTATCAGTGATTCATAAAAGCTACATGTGATTAAGGAGAGAATTTTACTACTATCACGAGCTTTAGAAACTCTGATGAGCCTGATTTGAGACCAACGTCTGCGATGGGCCGGCAACATGAGATGTATCGACGAACAAGCACAGAGTGCCTTACGTTTAATGGTCCAGAAGGAAATCGGAGTGCAGGAAGATTACAGTATACGTCGCTTGATGGCAAACAAAGAGACTCCAGACTCTTCAGAATGCTAGGAGTGATTGAGTGAAAAAGGAAAGCAGAGTGGAGGAATCTGCTGGAGACCATCATAATCCTCCCCAGGCTGAAATCGAACGTCTTTTAATGGATCCGGACAAATATTATTATCTCTTATCCAATATGTAAAATATTGCTAATGAGAACTTTGGTATTACTAATTGCTGAATGTAGCCACAGTGGAGTAGTATGAAACCAAAGATACCTTCTTCATGCTTATAATATGAAAATGAAATCGAAAAAATGGTTACTAAGGCTTATTATTAAATTATATGCAATTTATTTCGTGTTGCAGATTCATTTGTAGCAAGATTCGCACTGCTATCGACTTTATATCTAAAAAATCCACATGTTGGTTATCAACGCCTGTTTGATCCTGAGCGATAATTAAATGGATTGGGAAAATGGCTAATTACTCTTCCTTTTAAAAACGACAGTTAATATAATACCCACCCTAAGTAAAAATGGCAAATAACTAATTTTTTACTTGCTTAAAATTAATAATTTAAAGTAGGTATAATATGGCACTAGGGCACATGTGTTTGTAATGGTCTCCCTGCTGTTTTCCATGTCCCGCCTTCTAAATATTGAAACAGCGATTGGTTTACAATAATCCTCGTAAAAAGTCTGTTAGGTTACCTATCTCAAAAATTGTAGGATTTAACATGCTCGGTCTGGAGTAACACGGATAAGTAAATTGTCTCTTTTTCAGACATGTTACAAGATGAAGGATTATTTTTACGATGAGTTAGTCATATAAAAGATATCATTGACAGAACTGCGTACACTCGAACTGAAAGTGGAGTTTATACCCAACAACGTTTCCCCAATGTATCTAGTATCTACTAAAATGGGTACCTTTAATTTGTTACCAAAATTCAAGTCATTACCTATTATTATGCTATAGGCATAAGGTAGGTAGGTATGTTCTGTCGCCTCATTGTCTGTGATCAATTTAATACTTTGTCACAAGTTGGCGATTGTTGACACGAGATGTCGGCGCTGTTGAGTGATTCCGGAAGTGGCGGGAAATGGCCTCTAATGGCGTCGCCGGAAGTCGAGTATCGCCTGCTAGGCATACGGTGACCAAGCGCTTCAAGATTGATACTAAATTGAATATTTTAAATACGATTGTTTTTAATTATATTTGTATGGGAATGCTTAGATTTTTAAATGCCAAAATCTAGCAAAAGAAAGAGCAATTTATATGAATATAAGTCTTTCTTTTTGTACCTATCCTCTTCGCACGTCACGTCATAATATCCTTTTTACTGTTCGATCCTAAGATCATATTGGCCACCACAGAGTGGAGGTTGTATCAATAGGAGGTTATATCAATTAACGAGGAATGGATGTTAACCACCTACTCAATCTATTAGGTCCATACTTCTATTTTTTGTTCTTATAGTAATATAAAACTGCAACCACTAAAATATGAATCTAAGTGCAAACCGAATAATCGATATTCTGGATAATCGTGATGTGCATACTTCTATTTTTTGTTCTTATAGTAATATAAAACTGCAACCACTAAAATATGAATCTAAGTGCAAACCGAATAATCGATATTCTGGATAATCGTGATGTGCATACTAAAATGTCTAGACCAGGGATGGGCATACATGAGGTAAACGAGAGCCACACCATAGACACATTTAGAAAGGAAAACTCGCGAAAATACAAGTATAATGGGGAAAGAAAATACCTATACCCCCTAGCGTCTGGTCTAGACTCTGGACTCTAGAGACTTCTCAGCTCAGTTACTAATTTATTATTGATACAATATAATTACCGTTACAGTATCGACCAAAATACATCGTAGGTACTATTTGCCTGATAACCGATAAGCCAAACATCGATAATGTGGCTACGGCAGTAAAACTCCAATTACGTTCCAATTTATTTCATCTCACTCTAACTCATATCTTTATCACTGGTAAACGATTCCGAAAACTTTCTATGTTGCACTCACATGCTGACAGGGCTCTAGCCTGGGGGCCCGGTGTAGCGAGTCGACCAGATAAATGAGATAAACACAGATCACAACTTTTCTCTAATAGTAAAAAAAGTCGCTTGCGGCGCTATTTTACTTCAATATTATAATAATATTTGTTTGTACGATGCAATTTTTAACTGTGTGCCGATACTCGATAACTCCACAATTCGAATGGATGTACATATTAAAAATACAAAAAATCGCTAAAAATACACCTTAATTTTACAGCGTACACCATTACCACGCTACTGCAACGCGTCACACTGCCTTTACCCATAGCGATATGTAGGGGGGGCCGCCAAACATCCTAGCCTGGGGCCCGCTTCAGGATGTGGGGGCCATGCTCACATCATGTCGGTTTTTTCAGGCCTAGGTTACAAAATGTTATTAAATAAAACACACCTCACCGTTGGTCACCGTATCGAAAATCATTGCCAACATTAATCCACTTTGCGAGGATTGGGGAAACATTAGCCTTTGTTTGCTAATAAAATTGAGTCAAGTATTTTAGTGGCTGATGAGTAGGGATGAGGACACACGTAGGTGCCAAGTCACCATCCGATATTACCAGCTGAAGTGTGCACGGTCCATTAGACCAGAGAGTGGCCCATTTCCTGTGGTATTGAGTACTAAATTGACTTTGTAAAGTGGCGTAGATAATAAATGTACTAAAATTAGGCATCTGTTTAGATATTATATTTTGGTTGAAATCGGTCCACGTAGAAATGTTTTTTTTTAATATTATTAATAACCATGTCCTTGTTTTTTCGTACAAAATGGTTGTTAGTAATTTTGAACAATCACAAACACCAAGGCTTTGAGAAAATCACATAAAAATATATTATGTCCTCACCGGGAAACAAACCCAGAGCTCCCGGATGGAAGGTCAGCGCTTTACGCACTGCACCACGAGAGCCGCCTTTACGTAGGTTACTCATTTGCAGTCTATGAAATTATAGCAAATGACCAGGTATCTGCGATATTAATAAATGAATGACATTACCGACTACCACTAAAAAGAACAATCGTTGGACAAATTTAGTCATCCGATGATATCCAAGTGGTACAACACGTCCGCAAGGTAGACCTAGAGGCCGCTGGATCGATGAAATGATAAAGTTCTGCGGAAGTACGTGGCAACGCAACGTACAGGTCCGAGAGAAGCGGAGTCAGCTTGGATAGATTCGGGCTGATGATGACATTAAAAAGAAAAATGTTTAAAGTTAAAAAAAAAACTTCCAATCATTAAAAAAAACGTAAAATGTGACCTACTATGTACCTAATACTGTTAGGTACTAATTATTTATTTTACAACGTTTTTCTTAGCTCGTATTCTTATTTTTCCGGTGGTTCTTTGTCCGGTATAAATCTTGCAATCGATTTTTAACTAACTTCCCGACTAGCTAGACAATTTAAACTTTTATAATATACCTATCAGAACACGATGCCAATGCATTTTTTTAATACCTTTAGCCATCTTTAAGTAGAATTGAATTCATTTTCAGTTAATTCTGTTTTGTATGAAAAGTTATTTCGACACCATTATTGGTTGTAAGGTCTTTGGTCCTAGCCACTAAATTATTAAAATATACGTGCGTTACTATGGAAATCAATATGACATGTCAAAATGATATTTCAGTATTATTTCTATCAAGTACATTTTTTTTGATCGTTTAAGCTAATCAAGTCAAGTTTATATGATTCAACAGAAAATTTAAAAACGTTCTTTTTATCTTGTAATTAATTTATAATAAAGAAAAATATCAAACTTACTTTCCTTTTACATAAATTTCGTACTTACGTTATCTACCGAATTGCTTTTATCCATAAAATCTGTCTTTGTTAGAACAGACTGGCTGCATGGAAATGTAGTGCCGAGCAGATTTTAATTAATCCAACCCCTTGGGATGGAGTCGTTTTAATCACAACGGCCCCTCGGAAGATATTTTATAATTAAAATTACTGTCTGTAATTGCTTCAAATCAGTGAATTTTATGACGCCTGAAAGTAATTTATTCAAAACCACCGCTTGTCGTAGGTACGTCCCTTTTATATAAGCTTGTTATTATTCAGCGTCTGCTGTGGAGTATTTTACCATGTTGTTTTTTAACCCAATGGGTTGAGCGAGTGGCCAAGAACTAAGAAGCATTATTCATGAATCGATGGTAGAGGCTAGGTGAGTTGGAAATACTGTAACCAGTTTGTGTACTCTAGTTTCAGGTGAAACTACCCATACTCAGTATGTGTGGCCCAATAAACTTATTCCAAAAAACTTGTGATGATATCATCGCAAGTCGCTGTTCTGTGCACTCGCCAGTTGGTAGACTTTCAACACTATTGACAATAAATGCGCACGAACGAAATAGCACTTGAATATAGGTATATTTTAATATTTTAGTCTATTGCGTTCGAATGTAAGAATAATAGGTCGTACATTTTGTGTCGCAGCACAGTGGTAAGATGACGCACAGGCTTAGGCTTGTTATATGACCGCTCAAAACATGTTTGAAATTTAAAAAAAAAAAACACTGTTATTCACTTTTGTTAACAAGAATATTGTAACCTAACAGAAAAACAACTCATAAATTTAAAATGTGTTTAAAATTTTATAATAAACGGGACTTTTCGACAAGCGGAGCCCAGCGTATTTTTAGCGATTCTATTGAAGTCGATACACAGTCTGAGTTCCCTGAGCCGATACGTATTTAATACTAATATGGAGTTGGTTTTAGTTTCAGTTGAGTATGAAACTTTTGTCGCATACGCACGCCAAACGCTCTATATAGTATTCCAAATACTAGTAAGTATTTTGGAACAAGTTTCTATACTATTTTTTTATACTTGTAATAAGTATACTTAGTCTTTAAAATCGACCAGTTTTTCCATCTCTAGTAGAGGCTGCCACGAATGGCATGAATCTCGATTCATTTTCGGGTCAAGTAACCAATACTAACTTATCCTAACCTAAATATAAATTAAAACTTCAAATTCATTTATTTTACATTACCTATAATGAAGATGAAAAATTACATGATATAAAAAAACAAAGTACCTATAAGTTTTAACAATATTTAAAGAAAAAAAAACAGATTTTATTTAACAGATTAACTAAATGGTAGCACACCGAGTTAAGTGGACTTTATTTTAAAACCGTATAAAACAATGTCCACCTAAACTCACCATTACGATTTGATTGAAAACAGTTATTGCCCTCCCAATTAAAATTGCCAATGGTAAGTTAATTCTGCAGCTGAAACAATGAACAAAAACGGATGCTCACTATTTTACAACGTTTTTCTTAGGTCGTATTCTTGTTTGTCCCGTACAAATCTTGCAATCGATTTTTAACTAACTTCCCGACTAGCTAGACATTTGAAACTTTTAGAATATATCAGAACACAATGCATTCTTTTAATACGTTCATTTTCAGTTAATTCTATTTTGTATGGAAAGTTATTTCAGAAAAATCCGTAAAAAGTAAAAGACTATTATCGGTTGCTAAGGGGGTGGTCCTAGCTAATTATATAAATTATTTATATAAACGTGCGTTACTATGGAAATCAAAATGAAATGTCAAAATGACATTTCAGAATTCTATATTTGTTTGTTTTTCATTTACTTCATATCAAGTACCTACAAGTTTGAGCATATTGAGCATAATAATTCAACAGAAAATTTAAAAATGTTGTATTTATAAAAAGTTCTTTTTTTCTTGTAATTATCTAATATACAGTTACTGATACATAGGTCAATATTACCAAGAATGGCAGAGTTGACATTTATACCGTGTATAAATTGGAAAATATGTAGCTAAATATAGATCACTTTTAAAGTACTGCACTATTTAAACATACTTTAGAGAAAGTCAGTCTGATTTCTGAACCCTCTCCACTATAAGACCGTACTTCAACTGATGTGGGGCCCTGACAATAGACCCACAAATTATAATAACGTAATTCATCTTGTTACAGATGTTCTTTCTTTATATTCCCCTTTTCCCATCCTCAACACCACAAATTTCTCCGATCTATTCATTTGTTGTATAATATTTGAGGTCCTTGACATCGCCTGCGGTTGATACACATACATATTAGCATTTGACTTTTACTGTGGCTTTAATCCCATTGATCTGAGGGACGTTTTATCAATTATGTACTTATTCATTATAATATAACCCAGATACTTGAATATTCAATACAATGTTTTTCCAAATGTTTTATTGGTTGTTACGGATTAGAAATTGTCAACAATCGATACCTGTCGCATGGTTGATTTCCATATAGACATTATAAAAAACGGTGACATCGACCTATTAACCGAGATAATTAAATACAATATATTGTCACGTATTGTCAATAATAAAATCATCTCTCCGCCACTGAATAATAAAACGATGTTTTTTTTTATATATACATTTCACAGCAAATTAGCAATTCATAGCTTTAAAAGAACGCGTTTACAAAATAGTATTTGTGCATTGGCGGCCGATAAAAAAACCTTTGGGGGGTAAGTCGAGTGAAAGTCCATCAATAATGCATTCGCTTAGTGCAGCGACAGCATGAATCCGGGTCGTAGTCCGGGGGGAGCATCCTCTTGATTCTTACTTCCAGTGTTCGAGTCCCGAGGGGGCCATAAGCCGTGTTAGTCACCGGTACCTTTGTCTGTTGTACCATTTACCCCGAGTATTTATTTGCTTTATGCAAGTTTGGTGTACGTAATATATTATTATGTAAAATGTATTACCGGTTGATGTACAAAAGTGACCTTCAACTAAAATTCAATACAAAAGGGTTCTTCTTATACTTCTTAGTAGATATTAGCTCCCTAACACAAACATAGACCCCTCCAATCCAACCCGTTCCGCCCCGCACCACACTCGGTCTTAATCGAGCGTATCACGAGGCCCTACGTTTCGATGTGAAGCATCGGTAGTTTTTTACGCCAGGGAATGTCTCAGGAGCAGATTCCCAAGTACTGAGATCGCCACGCTCTCAAGTGAGCATTGACTGAATTAACTGAAAGACGTAATTCAATAAAAATGCCATGGGAGAGAAAGGCATGGAGACTTAACAGAAATAAATAAATTTAACGATAAGATACAAAAACAAAGCTAAAACAATACGGACAAACAAAATTATGTGAAGATATCTTCACGTCCGCAAAATACAATATAATTGGCCTTTGTGGCGAACAGGTCGGACGGTCCAATGGGCCCAACAGCTGGTTGGACCGACTTAAGCTCCCCAGTTGAAGTAGGTGTATGGAAACCACACGGCACACGGGGTTTCAAAGAATCTCTGTCGCTCGACAGTTTTCTTGGATCTTCCCAGGTCATGCCAGCATTATGTAACTCTGCCGTATAGGTAGGTACACCGTGTGGATGGCACATGCAGTGGCGAAGGGTGCATACTGAAATGAAATAGGCTGTTGTAGGTAACTGAAAAAAATGTCCTAAGACAGTCATATTTACGGGACTCGAATTTGAATTGTGTTTTATCTTCAGTAGTGATACAATTTACTAAACATATAATATTATATTTTCAATCATTTCAATCTGTATAGACTTAAAATTTTTGTATAATATGAGGATGTTAGTTTCATGTCATGGTGATGCTTAAATCGTAGTATATTCTTGGGTTTTCACCGTGTCTCCTTCTTCCTTCTTTACTCGACGTTTCGGGCTCGTTGCAGAGGCCATTATCAAGAGATATGTTTTATGATGAAATGTGGTGTAGGTATGTGAATGTAAACGTTCCTACACCACATACCTACACATACCTACACCACATTTCATCATAAAACATATCTCTTGATAATGGCCTCTGCAACGAGCCCGAAACGTCGAGTAAAGAAGGAAGAAGGAGACACGGTGAAAACCCAAGAATATACTACGATAAAAAACAACCGTGAAAGCCTCAAACGTGATGCTTAAATCTATCCTTATTCTAGAAATCAACATGTCATGATCACATCAAATATATTGTAGGTTCCATAAAATGTCAGGGTTTTAAGTTTTAATATGATATTAAGGAAATGTGAGATAAGTCTGAAGACTCAAATAGTGAGCTGAGAACTAACACAAATAAGCGCCTATGAATTAGTCATTGCACACAGAAACATAAAAGTTCCAATCCTAAATATTCCAAAACTTTTTGACTCTCACAAAATGTATTGGTTTTAGACTTATTGCCCTTTTTATTTCGCAGAAAATATTATTTTTCAATAAATCACCCGGAGAAAATTATTCTTTATTTCCGACCGTTATACGGTATATTTAAGAATGCAACACTGCAAGAGTGATCTGTACAAAGAAGGATTGAAATGAGACGTGTGTTCTATATTCTAAGTAATATTATCTTCTATATGTGTCTACCTCAGTGGAGAGAGGTGGAGGTAGGCTGTTATAATTCGACATAAACAGTGCACACTAAACTTGGTCTCTCATACTTATTTGTTTTCATTGAACTAAGAATACAATTTGCAGACGGTGCTGGTTAGTTTTTAAAATTCAATTAAACCCTGCCTAAATCAAACCATAATAGTTAAGGTATGATATGTGCGATCCGACAAAATAATGTACACTTTTGCAGTCATACTAATTTGTTTTCGTTGAATTAAGAACATACATTACTACATCATGGCCCCCACATCTTGAAGCGGGCCCTCAGACCAGGATCTTTGGCTGCCCCCCTACCTATCACTAAGGTTAAAACATTCAGTGTAGTTATCGGCTATCAACATACATTAAACAACAATTGCATCGAACAATCATATATTTAAAAATGGTAATAACTTGAAAGGAAAATAGCTTTTTTTTACTATTAGAGCATATTTAAGATGTCTGTTTATCTCAATTATATGGTCGACCCGCCACGCCGGGCCTCCCTGAGCCCGGGCCCTTAGGCTAGAGCCATGCATTACATTATGGTGGTTGTTAGTTTTTTAAAATTCATTAAGCCCTCCCTAAACCAAACCATAATCGATAAAAAATATTCTTTTATCTATAAAATATCTAAAATGATGTAAGTATTGTTTTATGGTATAATTTCAGATATTTTATAGATAAACGAATATTTTTTGACTATTATCTAATCTATTGACTAAGTGTGCATTATTTTACCACAGGTCTACCCTCACTAAGAGGATGTGCAAATATCTAAATAATGATCAGTAAAGTTGTACCTTCTCGCAAAAAGCAACCTCAAAATTGTGAGCGAATACATATTGATGATGGTGATTAATTCTTTCTCCAAGTCTAAAACAAATTGGGTATTTAACTATAAAATAACCTCTAAATCACATTTTGAGTACGATTTTTAATATGTACATTCATTTTATTAGAGTTGGTACTTATGTTAATAGTAATTGCACACTTTATTTCACATTATACATTTATTTTCGGTCGATATCCTACGGAATAATAATATTTCATAGTAAAAACCAATCCAATGACGAGGTTTATAGAATAGTTTAGGTGCATGACGATAGGAACCTATTAAAATGGAAATTTTAGAAATAGATTCGCATTTTCTATAATATAATAATAATATAATATAATAATATTTTTATAAGCCGTCACTCCCCAATTAAAAAAATGACATATCCGTATTAAGGCGAAGTCTTCACTGAGCCTTTTTTAAAGAGGCACCTAGCGGAAAAATACAAAGCTTGCAATTTGAGACATTTTTTTGATAATTTACAATTTCAACTGTATTAATAAATAAATATGTATCTGAAAACATTAAAAATAAAAATATTTTTTATTTTAAGTCAAAGACAAACTTACAATTGTAAAAAATGTAATAAAATGTAAATTTGTTCTATCGGACCGCACCCTATTATTACATATATTTTATGGTCATATTTATTATTAAAATTTAGTTTATTAAGTTTTCTAAGCATCATCTAAGCGATTTTTGACAAATTCATAGTTTTAATATTTTTTATATCTATTTTAAAAAACATCGATTTTTATAAAAAATATAAATGTGTATAACTTGAAATCATTTTTATTTATATTAATATAAATATTTTATTTATATTTATAAAAATAATTGATTTGATATAAATAAAAAGGATTTCAAGTTATACACATTTATATTTTTTATAAAAATCGATGTTTTTTAAAATAGATATAAAAAATGTTAAAACTATGAATTTGTCAAAAATCGCTTAGGTGATGCTTAGAAAACTTAATAAACTAAATTTTAATAATAAATATGACCATAAAATATATGTAATAATAGGGTGCGGACCGATAGAACAAATTCACATTTTATTACATTTTTTACAATTGTAAGTTTGTCTTTGACTTAAAATAAAAAATATTTTTATTTTTAATGTTTTCAGATACATACTTATTCATTAATACAGTTGAAATTGTAAATTATCAAAAAAATGTCTCAAATTGCAAGCTTCGTATTTTTCCGCTAGGTGCCTCTTTAAAAAAGGCTCAGTGAAGACTTCGCCTTAATATGAAATGGTGGCATATTGCTACAGAATTATAGCTATAATCTTTTATCTGAGATTTTTGATTGGAGATTACGGTATGATAATTTTTGATATTAGCTACACCCAGAAGGTCGCAAAAAATTGTTTAGCAAGATTGTATACAATCACTATTGTTTTTGAGGTTGACTAAGTATATTACCTAAAGCCGTGTCAACATTGGCAACGAGTTGCTGGCTACCTCATCAAATTTTACGATAATTATCATAATTTCTTAAGAAATTGTTGACAACTTGTTGCCAATGTGGACACGGCATAAGATTAATTTATCAATTTATTGCAAACAATATTATACAATCAACATAATATATTATAATTTTAGAAAAATGGTGTCATCAAATTATTATAAAACTGATCTTATTTATTACGGCACACACATGACACACATATAATATCTATATAAATATAATATATTACATAATGATGATTTTTAGTGAACTGTAGGTAGGAAAGTATCAATGGAGGCGGTTACACGGGGATTGAAGCACTAACCTTTGATATTGAGAAAGCTGGATCGTTAGAGCTGGTTCCGTGTTCACGCACTCATAGAACTAGTAAGACCACTCTCACGATTACACTGTACTTGTGGTGGATGGGTGGATAATGAGTTTATGGTTGGTTTATGAATTACAGTGATTTGACGCGGCGTTGGTTGAACCATAACTCGTAATTGAATTATTGCTGTGATAACGCTATGGCAGTTAAACGAGTGCAAGTATTGACGCTCTCGTAGTCTACAGGTAACTCGTTAATTGATTAAAGTGCCTGGATGTCAACAATGAATGTAGTAGGTAGGGTGGAAATATGGGATGGGATTTTCAACACGATAATTGGCGCCAACAATGGCGCACTTATAATCTTCTAAAACAACTTTAATAATGTTCTTAAAGAAAATTTTAAGGAAAAGTGTTTTTCATCATACTGAGAAAACTTTCGCATTTTAACTTACGAATTATCTTAGGATCGATTTAATGACAAACTTATGAAACATGCAATTAAATACATTATATTGAAAAATTTCCTCTAAAGTAATTCTAATTAATACACTCGTATCTAAGACATTAAAAAGATCAATCAAATTCTAAGATAAAATCGCAATAAAAACTGCTATAAAATGAGCTTGTGTTGAATGGTTTCCTTGAAGGTGTAGTGAGATTTTTTTGAATAGTTTTAATGTATTTTATAATGTATTTAAAAACAATTTTTATTTACCTATATCGAACCGAGCTATCGTGTTGTATCAATATTGGATAAAAAATGGTCACTATTGGTATGTATTTTATTACTGCTTTTCGACTTCTATGTCAATCTATATTAATATTTCATACAGTTTTTCCTACCCGCCACTAGATGGCATTAGTGGTGCGCGTCAAATCGATCACAATGAAATAAAACAAAATAATATATTAATATTATGTAAAAATAAAACCACCCCAATTTTGTGAAGTGAATCGCAACGAATTTTGTTTTAGGGTGGAAACCATGCTAAAGTTATTGCGTTAATCTATTATTTAACTAAGGCATGACTCAAATAAATGCAAAGCTGCTAGAGATGTTTTTTGAAAAAAAAGATCAATTATTTTTTCTTGGAATCGACTTGATCACAGCAATAAAAAAAAATCGGTTACGATATATAAAAAAATCGAAAGCGTAATATCAAATGATTATAATACGTCTTATTACAACGTTTTTATTAGCTCGTATTCTTATTTGTCCGGTGGTTGTTTATCCGGTACAAATCTTGCAATCGATTTTTAACTAACTTCCCGACTAGCTAGACTTTTGAAACTTTTATAATATATCAGAACACGATGCCAATGCATTTTTAAATACTTTTAGCTATCTTTAAGTAGAATTGAATTCATTTTCAGTTAATTCTGTTTTGTATGAAAAGTTATTTTGACACCATTATTGGTTGCTAGGGGGTCTGGGGTCCTAGCAACTAAATTATTAATATATACGTGCGTTACTATGGAAATCAAAATGACATTTCAGTATTCAGTATTTCTATATTTGTTTGTTTGTTTGTTTTTTTATTTACTTCATAATATCAAGTACAAGTTTGAGCATAATAATTCAACAGAAAATTTAAAAACGTTGTATATAAAAAGTTCTTTTTATCTTGTAATTATTTTTTAACTAAATCAAAAATAGTTTTCATATGCCCATGGTAAGACTGAACGAAGTTGATATTTGAAAAAAGAACGCAAATAAAATTTACAATAATTGATTTTTTACAAACAGAGATAATTTAGGTTTTATGGTATCTACAGCAACTTTATTAGGTACCTACCTACGAAATTTTTTATACACGGTCCAACATGCACCATCCCCATAATGTTATTTGCAATATAAACACTGGTAAGTTTTCACCCCTAGTGCACATAGTGTGAAGTCGAAAGCTGATTTCTGGAAATCCCCGAAAATCCTAATCACCAAATCAAAATAGTCCCGTCCCATTAACAAACCGAAATTCGTAAGAGGGGAAAATAAAATTATATACAATTTGGCGATCATTTGTATGGTCTGTTTAGATTTAGTTTGACGTATTTTGGAAAGATTTTCTCAATTAGTCTTTTTCTCAAGTAGAATTTTTATAGGTACTGCTACCTCTGAGTTTATGGATAACGTTTGAATGGATGACGGTAGGCTAAGTATTGGAATTTCATTGCACAGTGGGTGGTAAATTATAACACAGAAGTGATTGAAATACGGTCAGATCTTTAAGACGTATTTAATTACGGAAGTTTGGGTAGGATGGTCAGGATATAAATCACTTCGTCCCGACTTGCCACAGTATTAAGTAGGTACCTAATATGTAACTCGCAAAAGATCAATTTTTGCCAACTGTGAATCTCTGAATAACACCATTGAATATATTATAATATGACTGCTCGAGTCAGCCAATACTAGTGGCGAAGGGTGGAGGTAGGCTCTTAATATCCCCCTTAAATAGTCCACATTAAACTTTGTTAGTCAAACGTATTTGTTTTTATTGAACTAAGACTACACTTTACAGATGGTGTTGATGAGTTTTTTAAAATCAATTAAACCATGCCTAACAAAAATATATATACCTACCACTAAAACATAAAGATTAATTTTATAATTTTATAAATATTTTCCAAAAAGTGGGATTTTTTGGCGTTGGTAATACAGTAGCTTCTTACATGTAATTTTTGCGATACAATTGGCTCTGCTTGCTAAATTACGGCTAAATTACAATCCGTGTCGATTTTCTTCATCGCAAAATTTGGCAACTTTTGTAATGATATTTTAGCATGAGATCACAAAGGCTTAAGCATTATTAAATCGATTTCTGGTCACCAAGGATATCGAAGGGCAACAGAAGTAAACTAGACATCCCGAGCCCGATAAAAAATTATAATCTCTTTTAACCTTTTATGTTAAATAATACATTTTGTTTTCAACCAGTGAGCTGATTTTTTTAAAAGAAAGATATTTTCGTTATTACTAAATTTAGGTGCCTAGCTATTTCTATAAATGTACACAGTGATTTTTCTCAATTTTCCGCCCTTCGAGTAACTGCCGCCCCCACGGGACGTTACTGGGCTGACAGATTTGCAATGAAACTACTGTGGTCGGTTAAATACATTGTCTGAACAAAAACGAACCATAGAAATGTGAAAGCATTCGGCACCTTTATATCCCCGCAAGATGCGTTAGAGTAAGATAGGATTTCTACTGCTGAATTAAATATTTTTTGGAAACATCGCCGGTAAATATTGGTTTAAAATTGTTGATAGTTGTTGTTGTTAATAATTGATATAAAAAACTCTGCAGCTCACATCAAGCACAAGGCAGAATTTTCTTCCAAGTTGTAGGCATAATATTTAATATAATACATAGCTACCTACTTATTTACGAAAGTTAAATTAAACATAATATTGCCTACGTGCATTTTTTATTTGAAGCAATTTTCAGAATTTGTTAGTTGACTATGTAATTTGGGGGGGGGGGGGGGGGGCATGGAGATTTTTGAAGCGTTGAATTGGGACATGGCACAAATAAGGTTGGGAAATACTAGCTAGAGTCAGTTTGATATATCCATGCGCCATTCAATAATGAGAAATGCCTATTTGCTTTTTGACGCGTTGACTTCCGAAAACTCGTTGTAAAGAATGGATTTAAAAAATCTTTATTATAGTTTATCGATCACAAACAATTTGAGAACCGCTGCATTAATCTATCGAAGCTGTTCGCTATTCATTACATCTCACTCGCACGTTGGAAAATATATTTTCTATTCCGCTCGCTTACAGTGAAATATATTTCACCATTTAAAATCTATCTGGAGGAACGATTCCATCTTTCTAGAGCGTTTTTCACGCGCCCGTCCTCCTCTAGCGCACGGGGATCGAATGGGAAGGGTGAGAGACAACTGCGCGAGATTGATTTTTCCCGGAGAGGACGGTCTGAAAATCTGCTCGAAATAAAATCAAGGTAATTTTATCTCTTTCTGATAAAGTATTTCATATGTATGTTGCTTACTCTTTTCAACTTTCTATATAGAGAGAGGGTGGTTTGTATTCTTTTTATAACCGTTGTATCTTAGCGTTTAAGAACGCATTGGAGAGATTCCTAATTATTTGACTAATTTTGAAAGGCCATAACATTATTATTATCAGTGACATCCCTAGACAGAATGCCGTGGGGGGTAGAAAACCTA
Organism: Rhyacophila brunnea; assembly: GCF_057557595.1. Classification (NCBI taxonomy): domain Eukaryota; kingdom Metazoa; phylum Arthropoda; class Insecta; order Trichoptera; family Rhyacophilidae; genus Rhyacophila; species Rhyacophila brunnea. The sequence continues at coordinate 817,330 of NW_028232882.1, read as the reverse complement.
CCCCCCACGGGACGTCACTGATTATTATACCTATATCAGTGATGAAGACTGCATCTAGATAACGCATGACAAAGAAACTGATATTCGGAAAGCAGGAAAGCAAATGGTTACCTGATCCACCTCGTACAAGACTGAGAGATAGTGTCGAGTTGAATTCAATGACATTGGGCATCCTAAGCTATTGAGAAGTGATCTGATAAAGGAAGATGCTGAAGGTGGTAAATATTCTTTTCAAGGTATTATTTTGATTGTGAGTAGGTACGTCAATAAAAATAACGGAACATAAATTCATTGGACATGTCACTCGAATAAAAATTACCGGTTTGTTAGTATCTAAGTCTCTGTATTGCTCCGCACAACATCTCATTTTACCGAGATTCGGACCTCGGAACAGTATCATAAGTGTTGTTACATAATTACTATTACATACTTGTGTACCGACTGTTTACGCTGCAAATAAAACTCGCTCCTCCATCCATCGGAGCAACCACCAAATCTCGACTTCTTCATCCACCATACCAGACACCCACATTATAATAATAGTTAGAGTATTTCCACGAAACCTACTTTTAAATGGTGTACGTGGGGATTTGTGGCACTGAAAAGTTTGTAGGCATCATTGGAGAAAATGTGCCTCTGAGATAAATCGCCATTATAATATGTATGCAACAATAAGTTATGTTGATAGAATTTTTATACTTCGATTGTTTTTGAAATTAGATGTCGATACCTACTTTCTAATGAATCAACGGTATTGACTGCTTTATAGAAAACCGCCACTGCTCTCAAAAGTGAGAAAAGAGAGTAATATAATTTTTGACAGTCTATTTAGTAGGAATAAGACTTGTCCACCTGCGGCGCTGCCCAGTAACGTTATAAGACAAAATGCCGCCCCTAAGCAGTGCCGAAATGCCGCCTCATTTTTTTTATACCTACCGTATTTTTTATCATCCTTTCATGACACCAATATCTAAGAAATGTGTTGTATGGATACATTACTAACAATACCTATACCACTAAATCTAATTTAAATACATGTCTACTTCAATAGACAAAAAATATTGTGAGTCCACGGTTTCAGATACATTTTAAAATACACGTAACAACTTCCAAAGCTCGCGAATGACTGGCAAAAATATTTGGATTTTTTTAAAATTAGGGTATGTAAGTATGTAGGTACCTACCTATAATTCAAATGCAATTCGCTAATCTGCGCATGTGCGCAAGGACGTGACGTCGAAGGACAACGGAAGTAAACTAGACATCGTGAGACATCGCGAACCCGGCAAAAAATTACAGTCCTATTAAACCTTTTTAGTTATTATGAATACACTTTGTTTCCAACCAGTGAGCTGATTTTTGTAAGGAAAGATATTTCCGTTATAACTAAGTTTAGGTAGCTATTTCTATATATACCTAATGATTCTCCTCGATTGTCCGCTCTTCGGGTAACTGCCGCCCCCAAGCGACGTTCAATCTGCCTACCCCCACGGGACGTCACTGGCGCTGCCAAGCTTTATTTTCGGAAAATTATCGTGCGCTTGGGTTTCGAATGTTGTTTGTATGAATGTAACTAACACCGCACTTTGCAGAGTTAATAATGTTTCTACATACAAATACATAATGTGTGAAATTAATAGATACATATTATATTAAGTTAAATATTAGGTATGTGTTTAAGTTAGGCAGAATATAATAGCGATGGTCTAACATTGACACCTCGTAACTGACTTTCAACATTTGATAGAATGAAGTGAAAATGCTGTAAAACCCGCGGGAAATTAAATTTAATAAATAAAAAATAGGCTCCGTGCAAACATAATTTAAGGTAAAGTCTATCTCTGTTTTTACTTAAATTTATTACCTGCCTGATTCTTATAGTAACATCTATTGGCAGAAAATAAAACCAACTGTCCCGGTTGATGATGAAAACACGTCATCGAGTCAATAAAAGTCCATCCGCAAATGATATAAAACTAATTAACTTTGTCTCGGTAATATTATACTTGTATATACCTATATCGTAATTTAGTCTGCAACAACACAGGTGTAAGTAAAGTACACATAAAAAGATAAGTCCAGTCTTTTAATATAAGTATGTAATATGTATGCCAATCCAAAATCAAAAGTTGTATGTAATAACTTAAAAAGAATGATTTTATTAGGTAGAAAAAACTAAATTCTTTATAAAATTCTAACTTCCCCGTGAAAAAAGACCAAACATACAGATCATACATAACATATTGATCATTGTTGAAGTGTGTACTGTGGTTCTTTTCTCTTATTGTGTTGTTTAATTAAGTGTTCTCCAACACCTTAAATTTATATGAATTTATGAGCATTATAAAATATTAATTATATTTAATTTTCATACTGAACAACCCAAAACAATTCAGATATCAAAATAAAATACGACCGCAGTAAGTGGCAAGCTTAAGGGGCAGACGTTCGCCGTCTCGTTCACGCACATGAATCGTCATAAAGAAGTGTGCGAGAGAGACGAGGGACCCCAGCATTTCCGAATATGTGCAGTTATCTAAATGCTAATAGCTGTTGTTAGCTGCGTTCAGTTTAAGTCATTCCGTGCTAACAAAATATTTTATTGCCATTAGGGGCAATATTATTGCCATGTGATGTTGAAAAATGCCAAAAAAAATGCTAACGGCCATCGTATACCTAGCTAGAGTTACATTCATTATTTGCGAAATTTTCCAACTCCAGCGACAATTTTCTTTGACGCGAATGATGCAATGGATTTGCTGGAGGATTTAAAAGGGGGCATTGATATAGTTCAAACCAGACCGACCAACATGTCCACGTGGCGGAGAAATACACGATGCAAACCACATATTCTGGAAATGACAGTGGCGAAGGGTGACTTTTGGAAAGAGGTAGGCTGTGGAGATCTGATTAAAAAAGCGCAATTGTCAAGTATACTTACGACAATAGTACGATATTTCCTACTAATGAATAGGTACACACTAATAAATGACAACGACACACTAATTCAATGAAACTTCAAGAACTCGTTGAGACATAAAAATGAGCGATGTGTTTAAATTACGTAATTTTCAAAACATCAAAAATCATTAGATAAAATTTATTTTTATTTTTAAAAACAATCTATACTTACTTATTTATTAATATTCGATTAAACGCCGTTGAAATTATTTGTTTAATAATCTAATTATTAATGATTTTGGACAAAGTGCGCAGTCGTGACAACAATATTTTACACGAATGTTTTAGGCTCTGCGATAGGAGCTTACCTTATTTCATACAAATCAGCAGACTTGCTGAGGTTTTTTTTCTTTCTTCTTTTCTAGATGCCTTTATGGATACCTCGCATTTACTATCGAGGTTTCTTAAGGACTTTGGCACGCAAACTACTCTACTTGATGCTAGTAAAATGAAAATTGTGCCGGCTGAGAGAATATGCCTTATTGAAAACTGTTCTTCTACCCGCATTGGGTATTGCTAATTTGAATTCGGCCAGCGCCTATGATACCGCCTTGCAAAAGCCCTGGAAAATTCTTAGTAGCGCAAGGCGGAGGTGATTCTGATGAATATTTTGTCATATTCATTGGGAACTGAGGACTGCGATTTGTAGTCGAGTTTTTTCCCGTGGTAAAAGAAATGGACTGATATTCTAAGTATATACTTATCCTATCTTATATGATTGCAGTCACTGGATCTGAAAGGCATGAATCATCTTTACATGTCACCATTTATTATTTTTATTCTTTTTATTACATCAATAAAGAAATTAAAAAGTGCATCTCTTCCGGCCTCGTTTGCCATGGTCCCCGGAAGGTCTCGAATGTCCGCATCTGCCATCTGTAATAAAAAGTTCAGGTTGTGCCGCTCCTTGATAAAGATTTGACAATCTAGGAGTAAATGTAAGACGTCCTGGTCGCTTCTGTCGTCGCATGGACACTTTCCATCAGATGTTATTTTAAACCGGTGCAGGTATCAAGACTATTCAGATAGGCCGTTTGCCTTTGCTTAAATACTATACGTATAGATGAAGACAGAATACATTTTCTTATTCGTTGAAACAATATTATGACTTTGTATACTTATTATTAATTGTAATATTATAAATACTTTGAAAACCCTAAGTGGGTTTTTAATGGATATCAAAATACTTTTAGTATTTTGATACTTTTTTGTTTAGTATTTGGACTAGAAGTCATTTCAAGCAACGTTTCGATTCTGAATTGTTGTCTTTCACGATATTGAGAGTATCCACCGCTCCGGAACTTGCCGCAAGTATACTATACTATATTATATTATAGTAATTAAACGTAAAATAACACATATGAATCAAATAAAATTGACTTAGCACGCCGCGTTCGAACACGCGATCTCCGGATTCGTAGACGAGAATCTTAACCGTTCGTCCACGGAGGTCGTCAAATGATTTGAATAGCAAAAAAAGTGCGTAATAATTGTATAGACTACATTTTAGTAGATATGTGCTTAACTATAAGCATACTATTAAAGTTGAAATAAATGGCACGACCTACCAGATGTTTTATTTTTTGCTTGCTTGTATTGATCCAATATGAATACATAAATACACTCAATAAATAAACATCTTTGAATTAACCATTTCTTTTATTCAATGAATAATTCACAAGATTTTGAGAATGTAACATTCCATATATTGAACATACATAACTTGAAAACACCTCAGATATATACCCACTAGAAAAAATCATATTTGAAAACAAATACGAAACGCGACGAGATTTGAACCCGTATAACCATTGGTTAATGCATTTAATGCAACTTGGCGCGACATGGAAATTTCGAAAATTATTTCCGACGAAAATAATTACATAATTATATGTAATCAAAATAATACCAATCACTTTACTTACACACACGCATCACTAAAAAGGTATTTTGTTTTTCACTTGAAAAAACTAAAATTTTACAGTTCGTGCACTATTGAAAAATGATGTGAAAAATGTTTTGTTTTGGTACCTTAAATTTGACTGTATTTAGGGTTTTTAAGAAATTTTGGCTCTCATGTTTTTTCAAATATTGCATATTGGTTAAAATAACAAAAAATATAACTATTGATAAATAATATTATAATCTCTTGTTTTTTAATGATTTGGGTTCTGTAGGTAGATACATAAGCTAGATAACATTAAGATCTTCGTTGTTTTTTAGGTTTGCATTTATCAACAAAATAATAGTACAAAACAGGCATAATCTTCACTGTCTGAAAAGCCCACGAAAATACTCTTGGTATTCCTCTGGTATGTATTTAGCGTTGTCACTAAATCACGATATTTTAATTTAGAAATATGATTTCTTTGGATTCTTAATTATTATAGGTATATCTGGAACAATTACAGGAATTCTTTCCATATTTCGTCGTTAACCAACTACCATAAAATTATTTTCTTCAAATGATGTTTATATAAAAAGAGTCTCTCAAAATCATCTCTTCAAACGTGAAACCACGCCATATTGTATATGGGAACTATTTTACCACACAATGTTTTTTTGTAATATAAATTAAATGGTGCGTTGGGTTATCATATTTAGATGCGAATGATTTAAAAACCTGAAACGTCATTGATGCAATGAATTTCCGCATTCTTTGACAAAATTACACCAGTCATTGAATGTGAAAATTCTCATCGTAGACAGTTTTTTTTTTTGCTTTATTATGCTTTGGCCATGGTCCCCACATCCCGAACCGGGGCCCCATGCCAGGATGTTTGGCGTGCCCCGTTACCTATCACTGAGGTTAAGGGCAGTATGATGTTCTACAGTAGTATTCCCCATATTATCCCCAAATGATATTCCGTAGAATCCCTGGGTTTGGCGAGGTAAAATGAATGGTATTCTGTGTATTTTTTGTAATTTTCAAATAAATCCACTTGAATTATTGAGTTGTTGGCTTATTATGAACCATTGATCGCGACCCCCTTTCATGGTAACATAGTAACATGCGACCCTTCTACATATTGGATAAATAGCCATTTATATTAGTCAGGAAACACACTACAGATAATTATAAAATAAAATTCCAAATGTGAATTATCATCAAATTTAGATAATTTATTATATCACATAAAATTGCATCACATACATACAAATATTATAAAATCTTGGGTCAAGTTGACGCTAAGGTACAGATTTGGATTTCGCGTTATACACATTTTTATTTATCTAAAAAATCAAAAAAATGAATTATTCAAAATCATTTGAATTTGCGCTGCACAAGAGAAAAACCAATAATCATAGGGTGAAAAACATAACCATAAAATAAAATTTAATAATAAGATGGTATCATTTCACAAATTCAAATTGTATGGTACTTTTATTAATATGTACCTTTTAGGTGGAGAATTTATATTAATAAGTTATAAAATAGTTGGGGTGCATCGAAAAGATTAACAGTAAGCATAATAACAGAATGATTTAAAAAACGCCAAATATAAAATTTAATACAGTTCTAAAATCTAAAAAGTTTTTATGAATAAACACGGCATAAAAATAAATGAGAATCTCATAAAATGAGTAATTTTTCTATTATTAGTAAACGAAAAAAGGTAGCCATTGTTTAGTGGAAAAAAAAAATAAACCCAAGCAGTACAGTGGTCATAATGCTATGTATTGTTTTTACATGCACTTCATATGGAATGGAATGCAAGATAATTTTATTCATACAAAATATTATTTGGTAGTATGGGTGCCACTGGCACTGAAGACATATTTATAATTGCCGAAAAACTAATTATAATTATTACAGTTCACACCTTCATCTGTCTTCTCCAATAGTATGTACATATCCCTGGTGTGGACGAATTATTTTTTTGCATGTACCTACTTACCTTAATAATTAAGGTACACCACGCATGTAAATCATTCATTTAGGCACAATACATATCGTCTTAATCATTTCTAAATACTTTTATTCATGATTTTACCAAGATACCGACTAAAAAGATATTTTTCTTATCGATAGTCAAATTTCATTTTTCAAAGCAACAAACTTATTCCAAAATACGAGGGTGGGTCAATAATTCCTTAGAAAAAAGCATTAAAACAGTTTTTATTTTTGTATTTTTTTTTTATTTCTCAACATAATCTCCTTGGAGCTCAATACACTTGGTTAGACGTTTCTCAATTTTTTTTAAACCGACAGAAAAATAAGTTTTCGGAAGGTCCTCAAAATAAGCATTTGTCCGATCGATGACTTCTTCATTTGAAAAAAAACGTTGTCCACTTAGCCATTTTTTTAAGTTTGGGAAAAGGAAAAAGTCACTGGGGGCTAAATCTGGCGAATACGGTGGGTGGTCGACCAATTCGAACTTCAATTCTTCAATTTTAGCCATTGATCGTAAACATGTGTGAACACGGGCATTGTCCTGATGAAAGACAATTTTTTTCCTGTTTAAATGAGGCCGTTTTTCTTCAATTTTGTTTTTTAGCTGGTCCAATAAAGATGCATAATAATCCCCTGTTATTGTTTTTCCTTTTTCCAAATAGTCAACGAAAATAATTTCACGTGCATCCCAAAATACAGTAGCCATAACCTTACCAGCTGATTTTACGGTTTTCACCTTCTTTGGACATGGTTTGCCTTCGCAATCCACTTCTTTGACTGTTCTTTCGTCTCGGGAGTATAGTGGTGTATCCATGTTTCATCTACAGTCACAAAGCGACGAAAAAATTCATCCGGATTGCGTTGCATGAGCGACAACAGGGCTTTAGAGGCCACCACCTTATTGCGTTTATTGTCGACTGTGAGCAAACGCGGCACCCATCTTGCAGAAATATTTTTCATGCCCAATTTGTCATGTAAAATAGAAATGACGCTACCTTTTGAGATCCCTGTAACCTCAATTATCTCACTCAACTTTAATCTTCGGTCACTTAACACCATATCGTGGATTTTATTGATCATTTCTGGTGTAGTCACCTCTACAAGACGTCCTGAGCGTGGTTCATCCTTTGTTGATGTACGACCACGTTTAAATTCATTTAACCAGTTATAAATAGTTGCAAGTGAAGGAGCAGATATGCCGTGAACTAAATCCAACTCATTTTTTATTTCCTTTGCTGTTAACCCTTTTATATTAAACTGTTTAATAACAGCTCTAAACTCAATTTTCTCCATTTTCCATTTTTCCATTTTCCACAAGCAATTTTTTTTTTTAAATGTACGAGAAACACACAAGAACCCGACCAATCTGATTGAAACTTCGCAGCATACTGAATCGGTAGTGCCGCTGCATGAAAACAAACCGCTTACAGTACTAGTCGCGCCACCTGTCGGCTTTTCTAAGGACTTATTGACCCACCCTCGTATATCAACTTGATTTTTTTTGTAAATGTTCAAATACTTATAATGTTAGTACACAAATTTTAATTTTATTTATTTTTCTAATATTATTATCTTGTAATTTACATTCAAATATAAAATGGTCTTAAAAACTCTCACCATAACAATACAACAGCTGTAAACATTAGTTGAACAAAGCTAGCTCTCAGTTCTGTGTATTCTGAATTCAAGATAATTTGGCAACGTTGCATGAACGAACAAGTGTGTTGATCAAAATGATCAATGTAGAGACATTAAAAATAGATGATATTTTTTTGGGTATAAACATAATATTTATGGTTAAGTGATAGCTGACCATGTTTTAAATATAACGAAAAAGACAGCAAGTTGCTACCTCATCCATGTCATTATATATAACATGTGAAATAGTGATCGACGAAGGTCGTTTATTCACACATGAGCCGCTAAATGTGGTCGGATATAAATATATATATATATATATATATATATAATATATATATTATTTATAGCCTACCGGAAATCTATCTATTATCTGTTCTGTGTATGTAGGTATAATTTACATGTAGCCGGCTTATTCATAATAGAATAGGAATCACGTGTTTAAAATATTTGATATGGGTTGAATTATTTATTATTTATACATATTATATTGTTTCTCGACTGCAATAATGCTGTTGTACTTATGTAGGTATTTCGTAACACACTGGCGCGTTGCCGCTGTCCCTCGGGAATTTCCGTCGACCCTCGGGCGATTCCGACAATCTGTTACGTCACTTCCACCCCTCCACTGCACCATTATAATAGTTATACTCGATCAGCAAAGATTATATATTATCCAATTATTGTACACCAGTCTGTGAAAATACAGTCAGTATCATTAGGTTTAATATTGGAAAATTCAGAAATCTGAATTTCTAGAATTCTGTCAACGAATGTCTAATAAAGTACAATGATAATAAGAATCTAGATAAACAACCACTTACACTAATGACTGTCCGACAACAAAGAATTGGCAATAACAGGAAGTCGCTGTAGTCACATAATATAGAAGTCTTCTCAGTAATGTACCTACCTACCTGCCATGGCGGCAAAGCGTACCAGAGGCGGGTTTAAATAATGTATCGGCTGTCCTTTTAGATGGCGACTCTTTTTCTTCTTCGAAATAAACCAAAAGTTTACTAATAATAATTCTAACATCACTCTTGATCGTTTTAGACATATTTTTATTATATAAACATAAAGCTTCAAGTTACATAAATTGATAGATCCGTACACAACGGGAGCGTAAAATGAATTAATGACACATTTGGGGGTTTTTCATTTGAAAACGAAAATGCGATCAGGTGTACTGGAGGGGATTATTAGTTCACAGTTATAACACGTGGACAAGAAGTTCTTGTTCAACAATACCATTTAGATATTTTAGAGTACCTATGAAATAACATTCTAAGCTGTTAGGCAATAGGCAGCGCGAAGGGGTGGGGTTAGTAAAATCTAGAAGGTACCACTGACTTTTGCATTAACCCACGGACCCTCGCAATTTTACGAGTACATATCCCATATCCAGACACTCCGAATGAAGAAATGAGCACCTGATCCGCAGCCATAACTACGGGTGCTTACCTATAAGCTATTGCACAATGAGTTATCGAATGCGCGTGGCCTATCGTTTACCTATAGCCTATAGTGTCCTTTTGTGTCGTCCGCGCTGTCTTGTCTTTTAGACATTCGTCGTCAGAATATGAAAGCAAACATCGTAGCTATGTCCGTGATGATTGTTCAATTAATGAGTGTAACCGGTCTTCCAGTGATACGGGCCTTGCGTGCTGTAGAATGCCGAGAGGAGTGAGAAAAACTCTCTGAGAAGGATGTTCGACAGCCAAATCATCCACGTCACGTCCTTCAGTGTCCTGCCGAGGAAGAAGTATTAGGACCGTTGGTAAAATAGCTAAATGTTCCATCGGTGCATGTGCAGAAGCTACTTTGATGGTCTCATAATTGCGCGCGGAAGAGAGTTTTTGATTTACGCCCATAACTCAGTCGAGATAACAAAAAAAAAACACTCACATGTCATTTTACAAGTTTACATAATTGCGCCTCATTATAAACCTGATTAAGACAGGGTGTGGTACGGAGTGAGATTAATGTATTGTCTTTCAGATTATGTAGGTATGTTTTACCCACAGAACAGATTAATAAATAGAATTCCGATAGGCTATACTCCAATACATTACATTTTGTAGCAGGGTTTTGAATGTGTGAGTATCCTACAAAATGAAATACCTACATAATGTAGACGTGCAAATTAATAGTACCTATGTGTTGCAATCTTAAAATACACCAATATTGAACGAGCGTCAGTGCATAAACCGATAGTAGTTGTCAGAACGAAGGAAAGCTTAGAATGACGTATTCTTGACACGTGTTTAAGTGTATCCCATATTCTTCGACACTCGAGATCGGTTGCGTGTTACTCCACACCCGTTAGGGCCATTAATTCTGTGTTTCTTTATTTATTACCTATTCACTACCTATTCTGCTCCCATAAGCAAAAAGGCAGGTAGGTATTTTCCAAAGTCACATTTTGAGATAATGAGACATTAATGTTTTTTCAACTTTTCTTAATAAATTTTTAAATAATGTAGTATAAGCAAAAACCAGATATTTTCAATTGATGCTGTGTTTTTGCTTATATGAATCTCGTTATACTGGCTTCTTGTTTAGATTAACTATGTACCGTTTTCGTGAAAAAAAAATACTAGGTATATACGACGTGCGTTGTACTGCTTTTGACTTTATGTCAAATTGTTCAGAATTTCACGTAAAGCATTAGTTGTACACGAACTCAATTTATGATTTTTATCGAAAAGCTGCCTTTTTCCTTATGGGGGCAGAAATTTTTCCAAGAAAGTTGGCTACTATTATTAAATGGCTCGCGATCGACTATATGCAGACCCCTGCACTATACCTAAACATAATATTATCATACATGGATAGATTTTCCTAATTCCGGCGAACTGCTAAATGTTTGTGTGGAAAAAAGCACTTGGAGCGTTATTTCGAAATAAATGGTATTTGCCCGGATAAAGTTTCCCTATTAGTGGATGTAAACGGTAGATTGTTTATCTTATAATTGGTTTATTCTGTTATCAGCCGGCATTTGAACGCGTACACCGACTGGTTTACCTACCTATATACAAGTATCAACCTACTCGTATAGCCCGTTATACCATTTTAAAATAATTGTATTTAGTTTAAATTCGACAATGTTTTTTTCTCGCTTTAGGTAACCAATGAATAGAAGATCACCACAGGTAAAAGAGCAGGGCAGGATTTACCATTTGGCTAAATAAGATCCTAAAATTATTGGTAGGTGTATCGGGACGCGACTTACCAAATAATAATACGACACTTATACAGAATACACCCCAAACCCTACTTATAGGGAATAGGTAATCGCATGCCACGCACTCATACCGCTCCTATAGAATGTTATGCAAAATCCTATTCACGCACAATTAGAGTTGGGTTTCGGGAATTTCCCGACGGGAATTCTCGAGAAATTTACGAGATTTTCCATCCCGTATCTCGAGAATTGAAATTTTTAACATTTCGGGAAATCCCAGATCTTGAGAATCTTTTCTCGGGATTCGGGATTTCTTTATTATCAAATATTAATTGAAAAAACGATTTTATATTTGAAAAAAGTGGACAGAAAACACAAAATTCAAGGACTGATCGGGGCATTTAACACAATTAAACCAACGTCGACTCAAAATGAGCGCAATTTTGCCATGGGAATTTTGTGTCTCAAAAGCGTAAGCGATTGTCAGACACAGCGATTGACAGTCTGTGTTTTTTGAAATTGTATTTTAATAAGTAATGTTTTGAATTATTTTTGTTTTCCTACTTCTATTTTGTTTGTCTCCTTACGTAAATAAAAAAAATCATATTTTTTTGGAATTTGTCTGTTTTTACACTGATTTAAGGATTTTTACAGGTTTTTTTTAAATATCCTGATTTCTCGAGAATTCTCGAGAATTCTTTTCTGGAAATCCCGAATCTCGAGATTGAGATTTTCTCGGGAAATACCCAACTCTACGCACAATGGAGCTAAATTAAATAATATTTCTGCGAATGTCACTATAGTCCAGTCAAATTAGACCGAAAAATGCGTTATGGTTGCAAAAGGTGGGGTAGAAGATTTTTTTTTCCTACTTGTATAATTATATGATAATGAGTAAGAAAAAAACGAGTTTGCCAATTCGGATAACTTCGGCACAACTTTTGGCGGGCAAAAAACCGCAAAATTTTGGGATTTTTTTTGGTTTTTCGCTTATATCTCAAAAAACGGTTGGTCGTAGCAAAAATATTGTTATGTACAATTTAAAAGCTTATTAAATTTCCTAAAATTTTATACAACACATTTTTTTCTATCTCCGATCATTTATGAGATATTTGCTGTTGAAAACACTATATATGTACTATGTAGGCAAATATCTATGCACAGTCCACTGCTTGAAGGTTTTGATCATCAACGTACGTCCATAAATGAAAACATTACCATCTAATAAAATGTAATTTAGACAGTTTACGCCATAAAAATTTTCGAGCTTTAATCAAAACAACATCACATCAGACCATACGTTGGTACTTTCGATAAAACAACAAAAAATCACTCAAATGTAGCCACACTAACTTGCTGTCTGTATTTTTGCATAGGTATGTGAGGAATAAAAAACGTGAACAATATTTGTATAAAAATATTTATTAAATCATCTTACATAGGTAAATAGTTTTTATACAATTCTCGTTTCGCACCGTGAGGGTATATCCACATAAATGCATTTTCTTGACTGTGGAAATTTATAAATTGACATGGTTTTTTTTTTAAAGTATGTTTGACCCTCAAAAAATCATATTATGGGCCTACAGAGTAGAGGATGTAGGTATTAACATTTTTTTTTTGGTTTTACGGGAAATGGATGTTAGCCATTTGCTCAACCTGATTTAGGTCCATACTCTGAGACCTACGACATTATAAGCCGACGCGGTAATCGTTTATCTTAGAAACCCTATTTTTCTTGACTAAACGAAATCTTTACCCAAATACCTTCAAAATATGTCATTTGCACTTATGGTTTTATACTCACGGTGTGGTTTGTTCATGTACGGAATGATTGTAAGTTGGTCTGGAGTAGGAAAACCAGTGACGTCCCTAGACAAAATGCCGCTTCTAGGCAGCGCCAAAATGCCGCCCCATTTTTTATCATAATTTATTTCATGACTCCAGTATCTAAGAAATGTGATGTATGGATACATTACTAACAAAATATATACCACTAAACATTCAAAATTAAATTTATAAATATTTTCTCCCCAAAAGCGGGGATTTTTTTGACATTAATTTGCTCTGTCTTGAGGAATTCGATCCGTGTCGCTTTTCTTCATCACAAAAATTGGCAACATTTGTAATAATATGTTTAGCCTGATATCGCAAAGGTTTAGGCATTATTAAATCCATAAACGATATAATGACGGCACGACACTTTGATACAGACTAAAAACAAAAATCGTGTACCAGGAACGATAGGTGGCACTCTCTGTGAGAGTATGGGTGCATCTTTATGCCCGTTTCAGACAGGACACCGGTGTCGCGCTCGTATATAATAAGGAGGCCTTTATATTCGAATAATGGGGCCATTGTATTATGTTTATGATCGCCCCAGAGCTAATGAGTCAACGCGTGTCCGGTACACTTTTTCGTCGGCCGCTACATTCTCAAGCCGCCGATACACTTGTTTTTATTACCGCAGCCGGTTTAATGTTTATAACGCGAAATTATGCGTTGACTCATTAGCTCTGGGGCATTCATAAACATAATACAAGGGCCCCTTTATTCGAACACAAAGGCCCCCTATATTATATTGAGCGCGACACCGGTGTCCCATCTGAAACGGGCCTTAGTTTCGACGGCCAACGCAACTTCCTTGCGCACTGGTTAATAAGCCACACTATAATTCGCAAATCTGCAAGTGTCACCAAGGACATCGGACATCGAAGGCTAATGGAAGTAAAATAGACATCGCGAACCCGATTAAAAATACAGTCCTGTTAAACCTTTTATGTAAATTAATACATTTTGTTTCCAACCAGTGAGCTTTTTAATGGAAAGATACTTTTGTTGGTACTAAGTTAGGTAGCTGTATAATATATTATGAGCGTACATAAGTGAAACGGCAAATAATGTTCAACAGTATGTGGGACGTAATTTCGGCCGCGTTGCCAGTCGGAGAGCGATAGTCGACGTGTGAGCACGTCAATTTGTTTCGTGATGGCGTCGAAGGAATATATTCTTAAATCGTGTAAAGATGACTAAAAAACGTTCCGCATGTAGGTACTTGAAAAAGAAAACATGTCAATGAATTAGATAGTAATATAACAATAAACATAAAATTAAATGGACGCATGTTGGATTTTTATGACAAATTATATTTCGTTCGGCTCGCGTCATTTGCACAATCCGCGCATTGCCTAGTCACGATCTTTTTAGACTATGTCTCAGCTGAGGTATAGCCTTAAATGATTCTCCTCGATTTGCCGCCTACAAGCCCCAAGCGACGCTCGATCTACCTACCCCCACGGGACGTCACTGAAGATAACCGCTTTATAGCTGATGATCCGGATCTGCAAAATCCATTCAATTATCCATAGCGCAATTATTATTGTTACTCCGAGACGCGTCTTGTAAATAAGGCTTTAGCGGCGGATATTATTGTTACATTGCTCCGCTTATCTTCGGACAGATAGAGAGACGCCTCCGCTATCTCATTACGTTTAAATCACCGCTGAATGATAATCTACCGGTCTGCCTTTCAAATTTTGATATATGGAGTACTAAATAATACTATTTATTGCATTATGGGTGTTATCATAATATCGTTAACAACGCAGGCATTAACTAAACATATTGAATTGGTACGTATGACGAGGTTGCTCGTGAAACCAAACTGGTATGGAGTGTATTTGGGCGCCTGAATAGTATCTTTAAAAGTGACCTACCATTCAATGTTGCCAACTGTCATTCACAAAAATAAACCATATTCTGATGGCAGAATAAACTGCTAATTTTTGTAGTTATACTTTGGGAAAAAAGATCAGAGTGTATTTTTGGCGTGTGACGCGCGCAAATGTAACGAAAATGTCGCAAAAATGCAAAAATATTAATTTGGCGTGGGACGTGGGACGGAAGTTTTGCCCGGCGATGCAACATAATTTATTTTGTGCGGCGACGTTCGGGTGTTCCAAATAATGTTGCAACTTTTATTATGATTATTCATTAAGATTTGAGGCTTTATTTATGTAAGTATTATTTATGAGTAAAATAACAAATCAATAAATAAATAAATTTTGTGAATGTTGAGTTGGTAAATAATTCAAACAATGGTATGTTGTAAATTTATAATATTTAGACACTTCATACACAAAAATACATATTTTTACAGTTTAGGATAGTATTTGTCGCATACCCAATGTCAATTTATTTATTAGCGGTTTATAATAATTGAAGACAATAATAATTAAGTATTATGTTTCATCACAAAAGCCAATATCACGTTTCTGTTAAACCATTAAATAGGCTAAGTTTTACTTTTGATTTGTAATAAATTCTTATTCTTAACAAAACTAGTTGTACAGTGATCTGTTTAAGCAAAGATGGTTGAAATAGCGGTTTGCTAAATTTTTCAAACACAGGTTTTGAGATTTTTTTCTTCCAAAGTAGGTAAGTACATTCTGCAATAATATTATTTGTTCGCATACATAATATTATTGCTGACGGTACCTATATCTATCGATAAAATATCCTTGAGACCGAAATGAATATAATCATAGTAACACGCCAATAAAATTAGATTTTTATTAATCCATCATGGGCACTTCTGAATCGATTATGACCGTTGTATGGCAAAGATGAGTTTTTTGTTATGTTACGCCAAAGAAGTATAACTTCTAACGCGCGTACATAAGTACACAAACCGATTTTTTAAAAAAAATTTAATAGTGTCTACAAACTATCATTTTCAAAAAGATGTGTCACAATTATATAGATCGTTTTTACAAGAACAAAGATCGAAAAAGAATCGGCTATACCTCAGTTGAGGCATAGTCTAAAAAGATCGTGGCTAGGCGATGCGCGGATTGTGCAAATGACGCGTGCAGAACGAAATATAATTTGTCATATAAATCCAACATGCGTCCATTTAATGTTCTGTTTATTGTTCTATTAGTAACAATAATAATATATTCATTGACATGTTTTCTTTTTCAAGAAAATGGGTAACGTTTTTTGTCATCTTTACACGATTTCAGAATTAATACCCCCGTCACCATCACGAAACAAATTGACATGTTCACAGCTCGACGTTCGCTCTCCGATTGCCAGCGAGTCCAAAATTTCGTCGCACCTATAGTTGAAAATTATTTTCCGTTTCACTGAAGTACCGTCTTAATGTAGGTAGGAAATTTAGTCGTCCTTGGTGTATTAATTAAATATCGATATTCTATTTATTACCACTCAAAATTTCAATTCAATAAAAAAAGAGTCAACAATTTCATCAATATGTCATAAAATCGATAAACCTTTCTGAAATTAATCATTATTTTAGGTACGCATTGCATTGTGCATGGCTGAATTCCACTAAACTAAATGTAAAAAACATACATTTTTCTCAAAATCTAAAAACTAAATTGAGAATTTCTACAAAAAAATCAAACCCTTGGAACAAGATATTTTGAGTTATTTCCCTATTGAAATATGGTATCGATACCTATTTGTCATGATTTATCTGTTTAAAACGCAGCGCAAGATACAAACAGACGTACACACACATTATCTATTGAACACATTGAGCGCATTGAACACACTGAACGCATTGAGTTGAGCGCATCAACAGGAATGTTCACAGGTGATGCTGCCATCTGGTATTTTTTCCTAGTAAGATACTACGCAATACCAGCATGTTGATTTTAGAGCAAATCTGGTGTACCTAATATTCTAGCTTTATTATGAGAAGTATAGAAAGAAGAATACGGCAGAAGCTAGATGTCTATTAAAAATGCTAGATCTGGCTCCCATTGTGTCTTAAGCGAGTGTTGAAACAATGTGTGCTACCAACGCTCACGTATGCATGTGAAACATGGACTCTTAATGTAAGAGAAATAAAAAAAATTACGAGTAGCGCAACGTGGCATGGAAAGGTGCATGTTGGGCATAACGCGTAAAGATCACACAAGAAACCAATGGACAAGGAAGCAGATAAAAGTACGCGATGTGATAGAGGTCGCTAAGCAGATGAAATGGCGATAGGCTGGGCATGTCGCTCGACGAGTGGACAACTGCTGGACAAATGCCGACATACAGTGGCAGTGACGTCCCCGGATAAAATGCCGCCCCTAGGCAGCGCCAAAATGCCGCACCATGTTTTTATACATTGTTTTTATCATCTTTCATGCGTCCAATATCTAATAAATGTGTTGTATTGATACAATACTAACAAAATATCAGACTAATTATTCGCAAATCTGCACGTGTCATTTCTGGTCACCAAGGACGTCGAAAGGCAACGGAAGAAACCTAGATATCGCGAACCCGACAAAACCAGTGAGTTCAATTTTTTAATCGAAAGATATTTTCGATATTACTAAGTTTAGGTAGCTATTTCTATATATTCCAAATGATTTTCCTCGATTTGCCGCCCTTCGAGTAACTGCCGCCCCCAAGCGACGCTCAATCTGCCTATCCCCACGGGACGTCACTGTACAGTGGGTATCTAAGGCGTACTAAACGCACACAGGGATGCCCTAAAACCAGCAGGATAGACGAACCCATAATATTTCTACATTACGGTTCGAAGTCGCTATGATATGAATACCTATATTCAACCAGAAATCAGGGTTGAAGGACATATGAATTATCTGGCGATGCCAAACTAAAATCCAAGCTATCAGCAAACTACGAGTATTTTGTATTCTATATACCAAATTATAAGCTACAAACGAAGTCCATCGAAAACAAATTCATTCACGCATCATTGTTGCCAGCATCAAAAAAACGTCGGGAATTTTCCCCCGCCATATTGTTCAGTGAGTATTTTTCCCGCGCTTTGCGCCATCCATGGCAACGGGGTGGCCGATAAATAAACCCTGATGGATATTTATTGCAAAGTGTTCTTTGAGATATGTCCACACAATATTTTTGTAAAATATATTGCTAGCAGTAGCAATCATTGGAAATAAAAATAAAATGAAGCAGGCATGTAAAGCATTGATATGATTTTGAATATCATGAAAATACTAGCTGAAAATTATCCCATTTTTACAACGTTTTTATTAACTCGTATTCTTGTTTGTCCGGTGGTTGTTTGTACAGTACAAATCTTGCAATCGATTTTTAACTAACTTCCCGACTAGCTAGACATTTGAAACTTTTAGAATATATCAGAACACGACGCCAATGCATTCGTTTAATACTTTTAGCCATCTTTGAGGTTATAGGTACCTCAGTTGAGGCATGGTCTAAAAGATCGTGGCTAGGCGATGCGCGGATTGCAGGTCGTGGGTGCAAATGACGCATGCCGAACGAAATATAATTTGTGATATAAATCCAACATCCGTCCATTTAATGTTCTGTTTATTGTTCTATTAGTAACAGTAATAATATATTCATTGACATGTTTTCTTTTTCAAGTAAATGGGTAACGTTTTTAGTCATCTTTACACGATTTAAGAATTAATACCCCCGTCGCCATCATGAAACAAATTGACGTATTGACACCTCGACGTTCGCTCTCTGAATACCAGCGAGTCCAAAATTTCGTCGCGCCTATAGTGAAAATTATTTGCCGTTTCACTGATGTATCGTCTTAAGCAGAATTGAATTCATTTTAAGTTAATTCTGTTTTGTATGGAAAGTTATTTCAAAAAAATCCATAAAAAGTAAAAGAATATTATTGGTTGCTAAGGGGGTGGTCCTAGCACCTAAATTATTAATGTGCGTTACTATGGAAATCAAAATGAAATCTCAAAATGACATTTCAGTATTCTATATTTGTTTGTTTGTTTTTTATTTACTTCATATCAAGTACAAGTTTGAGCATATAATAATTCAACAGAAAATTTAAAAACGTTGTCTATAAAAAGTTCTTTTTATCTTATAATTATTTCATTATAAAGAACACGACGTGGTGAAGGTCATTCATCATTATCATCATCCAGTGACGTCTCTAGGCAAAGTTCCCTTAAGCAGACTTAAAACGCCGTACCTTTTCATGTTTACTTTAAAATTGTGTGAAAATTCGTAAGATACCTACCAATATGTTAAATAGGTAAATAAACAATAAATCTTTAAAATTGACACACACATCATCTACTGAGAATTAGAATATTTCCATAAAGCCTAAAAGCTAAACCTAAAAGCCACAAAGTCTAAAAGAGTGGCGGTATTAGATAAGGTCTGTGGCACTGACAGATTTGGAGGCACCCTTGTGCCTGAAAAAAATCCTGAGTGATAAACTGTCATTATAATAAGTATAACCTAACCTAACCTAACCTAACAATTTACAACACAGTAATAGTAATGTTGTCAGGATTTTTTATGCTTCGGTTATTCTGTAAACTTTTGATTCTTTCTAATGCCTACAGTAAAATCTCGTGTGAGACTCGAACCTGCGTCCACTGTATTCACGTCAATGTCCTTTTCCAATTGAGCAACGTACCTACGTCTTATCTAATAACGACGAAATTCACTAGTATAATATATCTCAGGTGTTTTCAAATCACGTATGCTCAATATAATTACATTCTCACACCTTGTAAATTATTTGTTGAATAAAAAAATAGTTTATTAAATTATTAGCAAGTGCAAGTACGTTAAAATTAAAATTTGGAGTGATCCTGACGTCGACTAGAAAATAAGATAAGTACGTATTAAACTACAAAAGCTGAATGCCAAAAATAATGAAATTTGTTAAGCGCTTTAGATGCAGGTATATAATACTAGTTAAACTTGTCGTAAAATTACGTCGTAATTAGGCAGATGGCTCAATTGGTAAAGTATATTGACCGGAATACAGTGGATGTAGGTTTGAGTCCTATTGGCTAGAGTCCCGCCGGCGTTAGTAGATATTTATTTCAAAGATTTTTAGTAGGTATATAATCTGGGGTGTTTTCGAATGATGTATGACAAAATAGTCATTGCAATACTAATAGATGATAGCTTGTTCGAGAATGGAGATTAAAAGTGTCGTTTCTGTCACATGCGATCATTTTTTATCATCCTTGCATTCCCGTGTTATGCTTATAACATTTTTATTCTTTATTTAAAAAAAGGTGTCTCAATATTGTAGCTAAGCAAATGTGAACAGCATTTTGGCGAGGTGGACACTTTTTTGGCGTTATCTGCACCGCTCTCCGGCTATTTATTGTTTTATGTCGTTGTTATTAGTACCTACTTCAGTTTTTTTTGTTTAAATTGTGAAAACGGTGAATTATTGCGCCCGCGGCGTCCGCCTGGGTCCTCGAATCGCACGCTGCCCCCCCCTAGAGAGATAAAAATAACTAGCGTATAGTTTATTTTCCGCATTTTGTGTACCTATAGAAATTTTCTCGCCATTCAATTATTATGAGTAAAAACAACTGTAGAAATAAAACTATCTTTGTATATACCTACTATGGTAACTTACCAAAACGTGTTGGTTTATAATGTCGTGGGTCCTAGGTTTTTCGAATACACAATAATATATTGTTTGTTTGAAGTCAGAGTTGAGAGTACATACCTAATAAGTTGAACAAGTAGCTAACATCCATTTATTGTAAAAAAAAATATCTTTTAATACAAACTTTCACTCGGTGGAGGCCCATTATGATCTTATTAGGATCAGACATGGTCAAAAAAAGAAATAAAAGAACTTACAAAAAAAAAAAACTTGGAGTCCAGGTATCGGTAAACTAGAGGGCTAGATCAGCCCCCTACCTGTTTTTGTACAGTTGATTGTAGTAGGTTTTTTGCAAAAAGATATGTCCAAAATCCAAATTGACAGCTTTTAGCTCCCATAAAAAAGTAATTATTCTATTATAAGTTTTCTTCTTTTCGTGCTATACTCATCAGTCATCGAACGGCGGTGATTTCTACCTGTCCATAGTAAAGTTGTTCTAAATAGGGATGGAGTGCTGAGCTTAAATAAGTATCAGAGGTTCTTATGCCAGGACGTTTTTCCTCAGGGAACTCAGAAATGATGTAAACTGAAATACCTAACGGGTAAGGAGTAGCAGGTAAACGATATCGAGTAAAGAATAATCCGGGATAAATTTAAACACAAAAATAGATACGTCATATTACGTCGAATACTGACAACTGCTCTCGGTTTATGCGTTGACGCTCATTTAATAGTTGTGTATTACACACACTATTACACGTGTATAATGCGTGGTTAATTTTCGTAGGACACTCACACATTCAAAACCCTGCATCGAAATGTAATGTATTGAATATTGCCTATCGCAATTATATTTATTATCTATTCTGTGTTCTTCCTCTACCAAGACCTCGCTTACCAGAAATCTTCCCTTCAATGATATGGTGCAATAGTTGATCTCTCAGGATTTTGTTCTTCATTAACTACCGCACATAGATGCATGAGTTTTTCTCAGGTTCTGTAAAAATAAAGTACGATTTCCAAAATTAAGAACAAACTGTATATTTTTCGTTGTTCACTCACATGGGTCGTATTATCAGCTGCTTACGGCTCCATGCGGCCCGGGGCCCGCAGGTTGGACACGCCTGTTTTGAACTATAAGTCGTATGATAATACATAACATAAAATTACATATTTAATAGGTACAGCAGCCTTATGAAGTAATTTTATATCTAATTCATATACTTAGGTTTTGTTTTCTGGTAGTACAAATCTATCTACATAATAAACGTGTAGGAACACCAGTAATTTGGTTTGGCCATAAAATCTAAAAACCCAATTACTTATTCTTATGACGGCGTGGAGAAACACGCTTTACATATCTGGCGCGCGTTAAAAAACACGTTATCGTTTATAATCCGTATTATCAAATTTCAATTTGATAATCAAACAATCATTTTTTTAAACTTAGCCTCATGCCTCCTCCTAAAACGTGTGTTGTTACATCACACGTACAAATATGGCCGGGGCTTTGTTTGTCGAATTATTAAATTGATTTCAAACATATTCTTCTTCTTATTGTGCCATCCCCTGGTGAAGGTCGCCCATCTGATACCCGAACAGTTCAGTGGAGCTGCACCTATACCAATCACGGAGGTTCTTAAGCCACGTTTCCTGAATGAAAAGTTGGGGAATGCTGTACTTTTGTTCTCTCACAATGTGGCTGAGGTACCTACTGTAGTTTCTCGTGTCCGGAAACTTGTAAGTATGCACATCGCCTAATCACAGTTCACCGTGAAATGTTGTATTGAAAATATATGGCCGTATATTAAAGACCGTCCAACCTATTTGGGTCGTATAGTACTGACAAGAAATTCAAGTCTAAATAAAACACGGTTTTTGTCGGTTTACACTTTACAGGAAGCCAGCAGCACTAGATTACTTGTTAGGTTAGGTTAGGTTAGGTTAGGCTAGGTTTTTATTCTTGAATTTCAGAATTTTGCCAAAATCAGCTATGAAAATTGAATTAATGTTCATATTAAATCTAATAAAATTGGAGATCGAATAGAATACCGTCATATCTATAAGAAAGCTCACGTCAAACTGTGCCACGGTGAAATGTTTCACGTAAAATTAACATGTAACCGTAGTCTCCTGGTTTTGATACTATGCAAAAATTCTCGGTCCTTTCCCATTCGATTGATAACTTTAACATTTGTCACCCGGTCAGTCCAAAGAATTTTGAGAAAGCGTATATACAGCCACATCTCGGAAGCTTCAACTCTCCATGACATCTTTTGGTTTAGCGTCCATATATCCATACTATAGAAAAGAAAATTGAGAGAACATAACAACCTACCATACGTAGTCTCAGACGTAGGTTAAGGTCTCG
The DNA here is from genome assembly GCF_057557595.1 of Rhyacophila brunnea. NCBI lineage: Eukaryota > Metazoa > Arthropoda > Insecta > Trichoptera > Rhyacophilidae > Rhyacophila > Rhyacophila brunnea. The sequence goes on along the minus strand of NW_028232882.1, from coordinate 793,911 downwards.
ATTGCTAAGGAAGGATCTCATTTTGAGAAAGCCACTCTTTGCGATCTCAATTCTAGTTTTTATTTCCTAAGACTGGACCCATTTCTCATTGACTCGTATACCTAAATATTTATTATGGGTCACACGTTCAATTTGGTTCGCTGTTAATGATAAAACTTGTGTTGGTGTTAGGCGTCGCTATTTATGATACTAATACCTAATAGTAGTTTTAAACATATTATAATAGACAACAGACTAGAAATAAAAACGGAAAATAATGGAAACCTTACCGAAAACTTAATTTGACCAGCTGCTATCGAGGGTAGCTTATCATATTTATGTATTGAAGTAGTTAATTATCACAATAAGTTAACTGTCTGAACTGTCATAAAGTGCTATGTTTTAACAACACCTCTCTTGGCTGTGTAACTTTTAGAACGAGATCGACAGTTTTGACGGCTTACTTATTGTAACAATACTTATAATACCTAAGAGATGTGGTGATGGCACCGAATGCTTCGTATTTATTGGACGGAGTACATGTCGAACCAGTCAATCATCCAGAGACTGAAGATAAAGGAACGGCTTTCGACAATATGTCTGAGACGTTTCTGCAGTTTTTTTGGACATATTGTCAGGCGCGGGCCGGACAACCTGGAGAGACTGATGGTTTTGGGTGGCCTCCGGGGAAGGCGAAGCGGAGGAAGAGCGTCTGCGCGATGGAGCGACCAAGTGAAAGAGCTGACTGGGGCACCATCCATTCTGGCCTGAGGGAAGCGGAAAATGGAGAAGGCTGGAAAGTCTTGGTCCCTCAAAGGATGACGAAATTCAAATGTGGACACGATCCTCAGCCATGAGTGTACGAACAAGAAGATAATACCTCAATATATAATTATGATAAGCTACCCTCGATTGCCGCCGATAGCAGCATTGTATATAGAATAGATGCGCTGAGCTAGATAAGCCATATAATAAAAAATCTAACACGCTTGTTTTTATAAAATATACATACAATTAGATAACTGTGTTAATATTTTCAGTAAATTATTGAGCGCTCCGGTTCGCAAAGTTTTCCATTTCGAGCGCTGGTTCTCACGCAATGTTGCATATTAATTATTTTGGTTTGACACTGTCGACATATGTAATGAAAGTAAAATATTTTATAAAACCCGCAGTGAAATAGTTAAGTCTTCTCAAGAGAGCCATCTGATTGGCCTAGGGAAGGAATTGAATCAGGTAAGGTCTTCACATCAATCTCGTCTCAGCGCCACAGGCTAATAATTTCTTTATTGAGTTATAATACTAAACCAATTATTGAGTATGTGCTAGCCACGTTCTCATAGAAAATTCCCATCTTTCTGGAAACACAAGGGAGTATTATGATATGCCCAGGGAATAATATACCTTTGCACTATGAACATCTTTCTGAAACTAAAGAATTTTAGCTGGACGTCTTATAAATATATTAACAACTGAGGTTGTTCCAAAAGATGTACCTACACCTACTTTTATTAATACAGGTTATAAATGCCTAATGGTACTAACCTGTTGATGGGCGGGAAAAAAATGGCTAGCAACCTCAGACTAATAATATAAAGAGAGTGGGTATTGTTCGGCATAATGAAGCCGTGTTTCTTGCATATAACGCACAGTTGAACGTAAATTGTATTATTATCGCTCAGTACGGCTACCAAATTTAAACACAATATAGTTAATCATATTTTCTACTAAATTAACTAAACATAATTAACTTAATATTTTTTGGTAAGTAACACAAAAACAATATATTTCAGCAACACGTGCTCGCAGTTTTTAAATGACTGAAGTCATCAAATCAATATTTACCAGCGACATGTACAAAAAATATTTAATTCTGTCGTAGAAATTAGGATCTTACTGGAAAGCATATTGCGGAGATATACGCGTGCCAAATGCTTTCTCACTTGCACTTATGGTTTGTTTTTGTTCAGGCCTTGCTATCAACTAAATACCACTTCAATCAAGAGTTTATTGGAATGGTTAGATGCCGTATTATATTTTATTTTATTGCAATTAAATTCAATGATATTATATTTTAATAAAATTATATACCAACTTTTGTCAATCTTGGCATGATGGTATCTGCCTCAAGATTGTCTCATGATTTTTTTCAATTGATTTTTTTTATTTACTGTGCTATAGCTCTCCCCCCCCCCAGTGGCATCTCTATCCAAAGTGCCGCCCTTAGCTGTCTTTAATTTATATACTCGAATTGTATGCAAAATTGTTAGGCGAATACCATCTATTATACCTATAATCTTAAAGATACGAATAATATAACAAAAATTGTATGAAAAGATACGTTTATCAGCACCATTGTAATTTTTTATAACTAAGATGTCGGTAATTGTCAGTGTATTGTGTCATAAAGTGTCACTGCTTTCAAATGTTGTAATGATCGTTGACGTCACTGTATAGTGCCTTAAACCCTGTGGTGTTTATCTAGCTCTGAGTATATCATGATGCTGTGTATCGTGCGATTAACTTATTCGATGGCACCATAAAGGTTGATTTATTTTTTATTAACTAAGTATATAATGTTTGTGGACGTGTTAAATAGGTTAAATTTATAATTGTATATATTATCATGTTTCTTTAATATTTACATAAACAAATGCTGTCTTTTCTACTTTCTTGTTATATTAGTTGTTATTTGTAATTGATATTTTTATAATTTTGTATTTATTATGTATTATGGCGCATTGGCCAATCGCTGTAATGCCGTAATACTCTTTTTCTAAATAAATAAATCATTTGAATATAGGTATGACTTTAAGAATAACGAGGAGATAAGAGAGCGAACCAAGCAGTCTCTCATCATGAAGAGGTGACGTTGGACCTGGCTTGATCACGTGCTGCGGACGCCTGAAGAGAACTTCAAACTGGCTTGCCTGTTCTTCAAGCCAACAAGTTTCCAGCGCCCTTGAAGGCCGCTAAATACGATTTACATAGTGCATAAGATGGAGCTACGAGATATTTGGAATGATGGAAGAAGACTGGCTAGCTACAGGAATTTTCGGAAGCGCCGTGTTGTGTCCATATTATGGTCCAAGAAGAATGGTATATTTTTATCGAAGTTTATAAATAATTAAATACATCTAAAGCATTGTAATAAGAAAATACTCTCATGACAAGTGTCATATTGAAAATTATATAAAAATATTATTAGATACGATAATTATTATCGTTTTTCAAAGAATAAAGAAATCGTAAATTAAAAGTGAACAGACTGTACATAACTCAGGTTCTATTTTATTATGATATTGCGTAGATGCATAACTGATCGAAATGTTCGTGTGTGAGGAGATAAAACACGTGTGGACACGCCTGCCAATCAAAATAATGGACGTGTCAGAACATGGAGGAGACGACATGACCACGTGGGCAGAATCCACGAATCTCCATTGTGATGCCAGGTTCTCAGGAAACCAGACACTATTGTACGGTATATGGCTTATGAGTGTTAAAAGTCCAATTATTGGAAACACATTACAGTTTATTCTTGAAAGGTGGTACCTACTACCCCCCTAATAATTTAAATATAGGTTTAAAATTACTGCCCTTGTAATATATTTTTTAAGAGGATCGTTTGTTATCCATTTATTCAATCATATTAAAATGATAGAGACAATGACGTAGGGAGCATAAACTATTAAACACTTACTCATTAAGTTGATTTAAATTGTCGATATATTAAAATCTTAACCCAATGCTTACGGGCCGCACAAAATTGTGTTTTTGCTAATTACTTTTCAAATGCAAATTAACACGTTAATTACAAAATTAATTAAAAGGGCCCGTAAGCATTGTGTTTTGTATTTTCGAATCAAAATTAGATACCTACTTAACTCTATAAATATAAAACATACATAATTTTGAAAACACTTATGAGAAAATGTATTACAACGAATAGAAAAAATCTTCTTAAAAAAAAGTAAGACACCCCGCAGGAATCGAGCCTGCATCTCTCGGGTATCGCGCCCGCCGCGCATAGACTATGCTATGCGCACTATGCTAAAGCTGTCATACTAATTACGACAAATTTTAACTATTGGTTCTTATAATACTCTCCGAAACGCTTCCCAAATTGAGCTACCATTGTATTTTAAATCAAAGTAGGTATTACCTTAATTACTAGCCGACGTCACGGATTACTCCAAGATATTTTGTGTTGTAACTTACTTGAACTTGCTAATAATTTAATTAACTATTTTTTTTATTCAACGAATAATTCACAAGTAGAAAAGAAAATAATGAGCCAATAGTTAAAATTTGTCGTAATTAGTATGACAGCTTTAGCATAGTGGTCTATGCGTGGCGGGCGCGATACTCGAGAGATGCAGGTTTGATTCCTGCGGGGTGTCTTACTTTTTTCATTTTTTTTTTCTATTGGTTATAATACATTTTGTCAGAAGTGTTTTCAAAATGATGTATGTTCAATACTTAGAATATTACATTCTTAAATTTTGTGATTTATTCGTTGAATATAAAAAAATGTTAACTATAAATATTTAATTTAGGACAGTATAAAAACAACCCCATTTTACTTCGTTTTCGTATTCTTAAATGTTGGAAACTGTGACCTCTATTAAATATCTCACACTTTGTTAGTCGTAATTTTAGTTTAGTATTAATAATTGACTGTGCTGGTTAGTTTTTAAAATTCACTTAAACACTGCCTGATCCAATCCACTACTAATTTCACTAAGTTTACTCATTATCTCTCGATGAAACCAGCCCAATGGATTATCGTACGTACGAGTAATTTAAATAACATCAGATAATAAATATGTAGCATCCAAGTGTTGCTAACCTTCGTTATATTATTTTAAAAATCATAAAAAAGCAGTCTACTTTACGTGCCATAGTTGCGATCAATAGAGCCGCATATGAGAGATCAAAATTATCCGCAGGTAAACCAAATCAACCGTGAAAGATTGAAAAAATAATAACGGAGATAGTAAATATATTATTAAGTATTTCTCACGAGCGCTAGCGATTCTGATCACCCTGTACGAGATCAAGACGATAATATTATAACGTCTTCATTCTCTATCCTTCCTCTTTCGGTCGTTTATTTTTAATTTCCTGTGGGCAGAGGAAAATACGGGGCGCGGATCGCAAACTGCTGGTTGTAGAGCTGTTAATTTAATTCAATTATTATTTTTCGATATTTGGTATCACTCAGTTTAGTATACCTTACGACCAGTCGCACTTCTCGTAAAAACAAAAATCTGTTAATACAAACCTCTACTCTGTGGAGGCCCATATGATCCGATAAGGAAGGACATGGTCTGAAAAAAAATATCAACGAATGACCCGCCTACCCTCACATGTTGGCACTGCAATTTGAAAAGCTATCAGTACGCGACGACAAGATATGAATTGATGGTAAGTAAATGTGATCAAAAGAAAATATTATCATTCATGGTGTAACAGCCCAGGATGGGACCTTCTTCCTCAGTCCGGTCTATCCTCCGTAATCCGGGATTACAAACGGAATCCTGGACCATGTTATCCCAATGCAATTTTTGTATCAAGCAGTATCTAAGCTATTCAAGAAATTTGCTTCGATTTTGTATGAGAGATTTTATTTATGCTCAATTTATACAACTACATATAAAAGTCGCGGAGGCTTTTGAGTTTCACATGCTTTCCCGGTAGAGGCGCTAGTGGTCATCCATTTGAATTTTGACAGATCGAAAATAGATTGAATGTCATAACTTCACGTTGTAAGGGTCTGATATGTATTGGTTTCTTGCTTTTAAATAATATTATCGTTAGAAGTGTTATTTCCTATTTAAATTTATGTTATTTTGTAATACAGGTAGGTACATATGTACATATTGTATTAATATTAGGTTTGTATAATACATCAGGAGTTCTGTTTAGATTCTTGTATTTACCATTGTAATATCAATATTTGATACCTATAAGATAAATAGATTGGTGTAAGCAGCTCCTTTAAGGATATTTTTAAATAAGCTACGTACTTTAAGAATAAATCGATTTATTAATGCTGCTATAACGGTTACTAATAAAATATGATATTGCCATTAACATATTTTAGGCTATTTTCTTGTTAAAGTACATGTTAATTAACGTGAGCTGCGCAGGTCCATTCATTAATCATGACTAGCCCATTTCAGTGAATAAATTTGATAGTATGGATTATGTTGGGTTAAGAATAATTCAATTAATAATTATTCAATTACATGTAGCAATAAGTAGTTATAGTATTATCTCTTTCCGTTGCAGTATCCCTGATTCTGTACCTTAAGGTGGATAGGCACCTACCTCACCAATCGCTTAGCGCTCGCGACTCCATCTGTGAGCCGAGATATGAATTATTATATTATATAAGACGGATAAGCGAACGCCACGGAGGAAAAAACAAAAAACAAAAACCACCTAAAGAGATAATTGAGTCATTATACCATTCTAACCCTTCCGATGTTGAGGTTAATAAAAATATTTAACCATTATTGCTTGGAACGATCAAGATATGAGATTACGTAATTCAATGCTATGAACGAGCCCAAAAGAAAATATATAGTAACCTACACACTTACATAACTTTATTATAAGGTTATGCCCCTATTTATTTTATCATTAAAATTTGTTAGTAGTGTACCTATTGGGATAGCAGTCTACATATTATCATGCTAAAGGTCTTGGGCTGAAATCCTAGCTGAAACAAAGTTAAAAACTCCTATTCTACGGCGATTGTCATTGAAATAGATGATGCAATCGATTCCCGAAAATTTTGAAAAAAAAAATAGTTATGCAGAAAAAATATGAATCAGTTTTATAAAGCTTTTTCTTGAAACTAAGAATATATGGGTTTACAGTATTCCCCCCCCCCCCAAATATTATGAAAAATTAAAATATCCTAGTTAAGGATTCTGTCCATAGATATGCTCATTTGAATTTCATTAATTTATATACAGATTAATACAATATATTTAGGGTTGAAAATGATCTCTACTTATATATTGCAATGTGGGTCATTATTGGAAATCTGCATTAAAATTTTTCATTAGGTATTGGTCTGTTCTGATAATGCATCTAAAATGTCACAAACGTCATGTACTTAGTTTAAAAGTAACATAAAATACATACATACATTATAATGAAGGGTTTTTTATTAAGCTACGAATACTCAGATAACTAACTGTAGTACATTTTATATACTATTATTACATTTATATAAGATTAACGATTATAAAAACAAAAAAAAATATATTATTCATATCGGGTAGGTACTTAATATTACATGTTATTTTCAACCATGTAGTAATAATTAAGAGGTACAAGTCGGTCATGGGGAAGCCAGGCGGGAACCGCGCTAATGGTCATAGCCGATTTTTGGCAAAATTCATGAATTCAAGAATGAAAACCTAACTTAACCTAAACTAAGCCAACCTAACAAATAATCAAGTACATATATCGGCTATTTTTATTGTTAAAATTTAGTTTATTAAGTTTTCAATGTTTACCCGTACAGATTTTTGACTAATTCATAGTTTTAATATTTTTTAAACATATTTATTTAAAAAAACATTGATTTTTATAAAAATAAAAATGTGTATAACTTGAAATCCATTTTAATTATATCAAATCGAGCTTAAATATTGTGAGTTGTGACCATACCGAATATCAATTATTCTTAACAGTTTCTACAAGTTCGTACGTTAAAATACTTGCGACATGACATCCATGGATAATATTTTTAACAGAACCCAACTTGCAGACCATAGATCATGGTTTCCCAAACTATGGGTCGCGACCCACCAGTGGGTCGCGAGCGAATATTGAGTGGGCCCTCGCCACTGTATACATGAATTAAAAAAAATAGGAAGTGATAAATTTGATATTTCATTCAGCTATTTATAATTCCTAAAAATTTAAATAAACTTAAGTTACCAATAACTTAATATGATGCCAAGTGCCGACAAATCAATAATCATTCAAGTGGATTTAAATACACGGAGTACCATACATTTTACTCGGGTAATCCTGGGGTTTTGCGCAATACTATTTGGGGAACACTACTGTCGAGCATCACACTGCTCTTAACGTCAGCGATAGGTAGGGGGCCTGCCAAACATACTGGCCTAGAAGCCCGTTTCAGGATGTTGGGGCCATGATCTTATCCCTTCTTTGTCCATGTCCATTCCTCTAATATAGCATATTATGGGCACGTGTAGGTACACTGGTCGTCTACAGAAAGCACATAAACTGCCTACCGGGCAAGATGGAGTTGCTTGACCCTAGTGGCTAACAAAAGAACCTTAAAATTCGTTTAATGGTTTTTATTTTTATACAACCCTGAAAACGTATTAAGAGCGTACTTCAGTGAAACGGCAAATAATTTTCAACAGTAAGTGCGACGAAATATCTCACTAGTCATCAATCGGAGACCGACAATCGAGGTGTCCGCACGTCGATTTGTTTTGTCATGGCATCGGATGAAAATATTCTTAAATCGTGTAAAGATGACTAAAAAACTTTACGTATGTACTAAAAAAAGAAAAAATGTCAATGAATATACTATTATTATTAGTAATATAACAATAAACATAACATTAAATGAACGCATGTTGGATTTTTATGACAAATTATATTTCGTTTGGCTCGCGTCATTTGCACAATCCGCGCATCGCCTGGCCATGATCTCTTTATACTATGCCTCAACTGAAGTACCTATAGCCTTAAGAGAATGGCCACCAAGCAAATCTTATAAAAACTATATTTCAAAACGGTGACTAATATTATGTTCCATCACGAGGTAAATATAAATCATTAACACAAATGAAAAATTGTTTTTATAACACGTCGATTCCAATTAAGTTGTCATAAATGTAAAATTAATATCTATTGCATTACAAAACGTGTTAATCTTTTAATCCCAGCTTAACGTAAAGAACATCTCTGTCATAAACAACAATAAAAACATAAAGAAAATAATAATAAATAAACAAAAAACAAAACGGAAGAAAATAATGAAAAACTGTCCATGAAATCAGTATAAGATTATCGGTTACAAAGCGGTGCGGCTGGCAAAGCGATGTAGATACAGGATGATTGGTACTTAAATGAAAAAGCATGTGAGGACATAATAATATTTGAGGGGCGTCAAGGCGAGACAAGGCGATACATACACCAGGCGCATATAAACTGAGTCGATAGCAACTTACTTACACGGCTGAAAAACTATCCTACAAGCACCTCTTTCCCAGCCATCCCGAGTTTAATCTCTCCAATCGGTCACACCTAGCCTGTTTGGGTACCTTTTGACGTATGCCTGGCCTGTCGTCTGGCTGGCTCAGGAGCCGAGTCCCTATTGGGTAGGGTTTCTTCATAAACTTTATAGAGAGTTTTAAATCTATCAGAGTCATGGAAAGTTTTTCATGGGACGCTCCCAGCGTCACCTTGAAGGGTGATTCTCATTCGTTACGCACTCTTAGTTCTGTACATTGCATTGCCATGTCCTTCTGAATAATTTAACTAACTCGTCGTCTAGCGGTCTTAGGGTCCACCTTTCAGACGTTTATACATCTCAAATACAACTGAATGACAAGATATATCGAGACAATTGTTTTTCTTACAAGTTTTTTTTATCTTATTAATTTATTTAGAAAAAGAGTATTACGGCATTACAGCGATTGGCCAATACGCCATAATACATAATAAATACAGAATTATACAAATATCTTAATTACAAATAACAACTAATATACGAGGGTGGGTCAATAATTCCTTAGAAAAAAGCATTAAAACAGTTTTTATTTTTGTATTTTTTTTTATTTCTCAACATAATCTCCTTGGAGCTCAATACACTTGGTTAGACGTTTCTCAATTTTTTTTAAACCGTCAGAAAAATAAATTTTCGGAAGGGCCTCAAAATAAGCATTTGTCCGATCGATGACTTCTTCATTTGAAAAAAAACGTTGTCCACTTAGCCATTTTTTTAAGTTTGGGAAAAGGAAAAAGTCACTGGGGGCTAAATCTGGCGAATACGGTGGGTGGTCGACCAATTCGAACTTCAATTCTTCAATTTTAGCCATTCATCGTAAACATGTGTGAACACGGGCATTGTCCTGATGAAAGAGGATTTTTTTCCTGTTTAAATGAGGCCGTTTTTCTTCAATTTTTTTTTTAGCTGGTCCAATAAAGATGCATAATAATTCCCTGTTATTGTTTTTCCTTTTTCCAAATAGTCAACGAAAATAATTTCACGTGCATCCCAAAATACAGTAGCCATAACCTTACCAGCTGATTTTACGGTTTTCGCCTTCTTTGGACATGGTTTGCCTTCGCAATCCACTGCTTTGACTGTTCTTTCGTCTCGGGAGTATAGTGGTGTATCCATGTTTCATCTACAGTCACAAAGCGACGAAAAAATTCATCCGGATTGCGTTGCATGAGCGACAACAGGGCTTTAGAGGCCACCACCCTATTGCGTTTATTGTCGACTGTGAGCAAACGCGGCACCCATCTTGCAGAAATATTTTTCATGTCCAATTTGTCATGTAAAATAGAAATGACGCTACCTTTTGAGATCCCTGTAACCTCAATTATCTCACTCAACTTTAATCTTTGGTCACTTAACACCATATCGTGGATTTTATTGATCATTTCTGGTGTAGTCACCTCTACAGGACGTCCTGAGCGTGGTTCATCCTTTGTTGATGTACGACCACGTTTAAATTCATTTAACCAGTTATAAATAGTTGCAAGTGAAGGAGCAGATATGCCGTGAACTAAATCCAACTCATTTTTTATTTCCTTTGCTGTTAACCCTTTTATATTAAAATGTTTAATAACAGCTCTAAACTCAATTTTCTCCATTTTCCATTTTTCCATTTTCCACAAGCAATTTTTTTTTTAAATGTACGAGAAACACACAACAACCCGACCAATCTGATTGAAACTTCGCAGCATACTGAATCGGTAGTGCCGCTGCATGAAAACAAACCGCTTACAGTACTAGTCGCGCCACCTGTCGGCTTTTCTAAGGACTTATTGACCCACCCTCGTAACAAGAAAGAAAGTAGAAAAGATAGCATGTGTTTATATAAATATTAAAGAAACATGATAATATATACAATTATAAATTTAACCTATTTAACACGTCCACAAACATTATATACTTAGTTAATAAAAAATAAATCAACCTTTATGGTGCCATCAAATAAGTTAATCGCACGACACACAGCTTCATGAAACATAACATCTGTCCTGCGACGAGGTATCTTGAAGACCGTAGAGTTACGAGTGATATTGGTGGGAACATGAAAATTAATATTTGCCGGTATATAGGTACGGACTGTAAATGAACCCACGAAGCAGTAAAAAGAAATGTTTTAAAAGCGCAATAATTCTTCGGGCGGACAAGAATTACATTGATAGCATACCCAGAAGAAAACGAGTCGGAAAATTCATTTTACTATCATTATCATAAGGAAAGAACCCGTATGTTCTTAAATAGAGAAATCTAAGAAATCTATTGTGGACTCGATCCAACTTAATTGTGTGAATGGACGTATTAGGCCTCCAAATGTTGTCATCACAAAGTCATCAGAAAGTTGTCATCATTGTTATTAACCTAGATTCATCAATTGCTGGATGAAATCTTCTCCAAGCTGATTCTATTCTTCTGCGTTTCCATGTACTCCCACAGACTTTGTTGAACCAGCTGCCTCTAGATCTATATATTGTGTCATAGCATTAAAGTTTTTAGTCAATTCAATTTATATCGCATACGTTCTGTTACTATGAACCTCTGTTTCATAGAGGATCCACATTTAAAATGAAAAATATACATACAATATGAAAAATATAGACTGGTTGAACACTTTGCGTTTTAGGCACAACGGTAGTGCGCTGTTGAAAACAATAATCAATAATCACATTGACAGGCAATGGTGATGTACCTAGAGAGATTTATTTATTTAAGAAAACAAAACATTATGGACATAACACATCACAATTCAGGACGTTCACAACATGAGATTTACATTAAAATAAATATTACCATCACGAGAGAGAAGATTTTCAAAAACAAATTGACTAGTCTTGCACCCCTCGCTAATGATACCTGATAGGATTGACACGAGGAAACGGTTCCGATCCAGAATAGGTCATGGATGCTACCACGTTGGTAATTGGGAAGCGCATGTAAATTAAAATTCTTAAGGACGCCATTAATGGAAACCACCCCTCGCGATAACATGCAAAAATGTCTCAACAGCAGAAGTGACCTACGAGATTGACCTAGTAGAAAGGCAGTCGGAAAATAGTTTAATATATATTTTGGAACAGTAACGGTGACATCAGTGAATCAAAATCCCGTAGTATTTTTTGAAGGCGATGCTTCCAAACACCGGTCACCCTGTATAATAGACATACCCGATATAGGCAGGCGATATAAATTCGATATCAGGATAAGGGGTAGGTAAGTAAAATTACAGGCTTCGTGCATTACACATTGTTACGGGCCCATGTAATGTAGTGATAATAAAATCATGGTATCGGGCGATTTATCTGCGATGGAAAACGGCCGATGGAATATTGTGCGATGGTCCGCGGAACATCACCGATGACCAAACACAATATTTATTTGTCGTATCAGGCTCACCAGGCACCAATAGCGAGGGCTGTGCGGCTGGTCAATGCACTCCGTAGAGATGTAGACATTTCAGCGATACATTATGCATTCTATTTTTAAAATTCTATTTTATTGTTTAATTTGTATTTTTTTTTTGAATTATTGTTGTTTTTTATTATTATTATTTTATATTTTTCTGTAAAATTATTTTTTTTGCTTTGTTTTTTCTCTACCTTGTTATGTATCTAGTTGATTTCTTCTTCTTTTGCCATATCCGCCCCTTAACTGGAGCATATGGACACCACGCGGCGCCTCCAAGAATCCCTGTCGCTCGCCAGTCTTCTTGCTTCGTTCCAGGTCAAACCAGCATCCCGTAGCTCCGCCCTATACACTCTGTAGATTGTATTCTAAAAGTCATGTTGTGAACGTCTTAAATTAATAATTTGTTATGTGCTCAACGTGTCTTTTTTAAATAAATAAATATATGTCACTACTTTGAATTAATGTAAAAATAATTTGACAATATAATTAACTTACATCCGGGTTATTTAATCCATCCCAGTATGCATAATATACTAACGCTAATGCATTTTTGAATCCTTTGTTGAATGAAATTTGTATCAGACTAGGACAGAGTGAACACGGTAATCGAGAAATAGACGCTTACTATCTTTCTTAATATTTACACATATTCTGTCACTTCGCAATGGTGCGTATATAATTTATTTTTTGATTGCTTTATTTTTATAAAAACAATAAATATCTCTATGAAATACCGACGGGCTGATGTATAAAATAAATTAAGTATTTAATTGGATTGTGTAATGAATGTTATTTGCCTTAACAAAAATATCACACGTGTATTTTTGATATGATATGTATGTGGGGATAGTCCCTAGGAACCCCTAAGGTAGAGCTGACCCTGCTTTATTCCATACACAAGGCGGCTATTGGGGGCTATCGACAGTCTATCATATTTATTTATCGAGACAGTTAATTGTTACAATAAGTTAACCGTCTAAAATTTCAAAAAGTGCTATGTTTTAATAGGTCTTCTCTTGGCTGTGTTAACTTTTAGAGCGAGATAGACAGATTTGACAGTTTAGACGGCTAATTTATTGTAACAATTATAATACCTCAATACATACATATATATTATGATAAACTACTGTTGATAGCCGCCTTGTATATAGAATAGATAGACCCGCAGGTGCTCTTTTGAATTGTGATAAAAATACTGAGCTTCAAAATTTGATATTACAAAAGTTTGTGCAAAGCTTAGATATTATTATTCTGGTTGCCACTACTATGATAGATTTATTAAACATGAATTAACCAAGTGAGTAATAAACTATTCTTTACAGTTTTCATATATTTTAAAGGATTCGTGTGCAGCCATTCGCTTTCCTAAATCACACTATAACGCCTTCAAATCCGATCCAGTCTCACTGATACTACGACGAGAACGAATTGAAGAGATGTAACAGGTATATATATATATATATATTATATACCTACGCGGCAATATGTTCCAATCAATCTCATTATTGTTATCATATCTATATATATATATAGCTATAATTAATACAATAGTATCTCCCCGCGATTGCTGAGCGTTAACGTATCCGCTTGGTAAGTTGACGGTCTCGGGTTCGAATCCTGGGTCTGGTAAAAATTTACATGTTATTTTTCAGTATTACTAATTGGTTAAGCAATATGCTAACATCCAGTTCTGGCAATTTGGGCTGGCACCCGGGTGCCAGCTACTCTTGGCGCGTTCCTGTCGGCGCCAATGCTTGCAACATTGTAGATAGAGTTGATCTTCAGAGCATTCAGAGGAAGACCCAGATAGTTTAGTTTGATTTGGTAGTGAGTCTCTTAATGGTGACCTTAAACTGCTCAATAGTCAGTCATCAATGACAGCATCATTATGAGGCAGTCGTATCACACTGTCAGGGATAAAGTCCATCATAATGATAAAAAGAAAAGACACAAGTACACTGCCATGCTTGAGTCATGATGTGATTAAAATGTGATCAAAGACATCGAAGGAAGTTACGGCTGTTCTCACGCGGACTTTGTGCTGATGCAGAAGGGATATAATATGCATTCAATATAATCGTAATACAATTCTATGATAACTGCACTTCGCTTTGCAATTCAAGAGAATAAAGAAACTGAAACAAGCTTTGTCCAAACCGTGATAGTAATACAAAAGGTTTGTATTATAAATGAGGTTAGGCTACACATTTTTTTAAGTTGATAGATCCTTTAAAGTATCTAATCTAATATCTAAGTAACCTGTGACCCCCCATCACATTCATATAAAAAAGGAAAAAAAGGAAAAGAGAAGAAATTAAAAATAACCATAAAATAGAATTTTACACGCGAATTCACAATTATCACATTTTCTTTCACGTTTCCATTCTTTTCACGTGAATTATCCATCGGTACATTTATTATAGTCTCTTGAACACTTTGGACATCTACATCAGTAACTGTGTTTTGTTTGTGGATATAACTCTGCCATTCTGGGCAGTGTTGGCCTGTGTGTCCCTGATAACTATCTTAGAAATAGAGACCATCAGTTGTTTATTCTCCCAAGGTGCAGAACCAACCTGCCACTGGTAATGCCAATTGGGAGAGCGATAACTATGTTCAACGAAATTGCTTCGGTTGTTGATATATTCCACCTACGTGAGAATGAGTTTAAGTGGATATTGTTTTATATTTTTTTTAAATAGGGTCTGCTTAGGTCATCCGATGTACTTCCTTGTACCTATCTAATTTATCTACTGATATATCTCTTTTTTATGCAATACTGTTATATTTATATATCTTTGTTTCTAAATGTCATGTTGTGAACGTCTTGAACTTATAATTTGTAATGTCCACAATATGTTAAAAAAATAAATAAATTGAAATTGAAAAAAAAAAAATAATTTTGGCTGTATATGGTGGAGCAGCTGATGAGTGATGAAGGCGGTTATATTAACGAACTGAGAGATTTTATTCGAGTGGAACGTCGGGTGACTACGCCGAGTGAAGGACCCGCGATAATGGTAGTGCATCGGGTGACGGACTTCACGAGTGAGTGAGGATTCATGGATTGTCCTTCTAATTTATACAAATGCAGTACATATATTACAAGAGATATTGTCGCAATAAACAAATCATAACAGACCCTACCGATCTAGTTATCATTGAGGAAATGCTGACAATCATTATCGCTCTATTGTTTTGTTTTGACAACGAAACATACACATTCAAGTGTGTCACTCATTTAATACTGAGTGGTATGATTGCTACATATCTTTTTTTGCACCTTTCGTCTTCCGAGAGAATAATAAAAGTAAGTCTTGCGAATATCACATTAATATACTTAAGTCAATTATTGACATCATATTTGACAATACAATAAATATTGTAATTGTATGTAATATAATAATATATATACTTGTATATAATACACTTTTCAGTTTACCATTTAGTTATTGATGACCCACTAGAAAACACCTCGCGACTTATGAATTAAATCCGTACCTACTCTAGGACAAGGTTTCCCAAACCATGTTCCGCGAATTTATTAGAAGAGTACCCAAGTATGTCAAAACGAGCTATTATTATTATTTTAACGTATTTATGCAAAACATTATTTTATTATTTTGCTACAACGAAGTAAAAGTCCAGGAACAGGCTCGACGCCACACCAGATATAAGAATTCAACTTTCTAATAATTTGCCTGAAAATTTGCAATTCAATGGCCCAAAATTATCCAACTGATTAGAACTTTATTCAATTATTAAATTTGTTATCTCGTAAAAATAATTACCAAATAAATATTTAAGTAAGTATTGTGTTTCTCATTCATATTCCTTACAAAATAAATAAGTTATTCCATTAAACATTTAAGATTTTCGAAGTGTTCAATCATAGTAGAGTGAGTCTAGGATCCAGGTACAGAGTACAAACTCTTTGCATAATATATTATAATATATACCTATATTCATGAATTTATATATTATGTGCATAGCAAGTATTTAAGAATTATAAAATAATTTATAATACAGATTAACAAAATCATTTTAATCATCTCAAAAATGCATTCGATAATAATGCCTCCAGTAGATTGTAAATGGTTTGCAATAATAAAATTACTTTAAATAACTCAATTAAGGTACGGCCTTCGCAATCGATGCGCGGGTCTTACTGAGTTAATGGATCAATTATAATTTGATTAATAAGTATGTAGGTACTCAGAGACATGTAGATAATTTTATAACTTACCATGGGAGATTGCGTGCAATAATAATACTTACTAATAATTCCAAAAGGTTAATTCACATATTAATATAATCAAAACAAATTATCATTTCTAATAAAAAATAAAAGATTTTACTGTTTTTTGTTAATTTTTTTTCAGCCGGTAAAGTTGACAAAACATGTTGAAAAAAACAATGTATGTATAATGTAATATAAACATGCTTTCTAATTCTAATCTAACTATAGTCTTACGACTATACCTATAAGCCGATCCATCGCTTGACCATCGTGAGACAGTGAAAGTAACTACGTGTAAGTGTATGGTTTAAACGAATACGATCAGATGCTTATAATATGTTTCGTGAAAATATATTTCCATGAACAGAAAAGATAAGTTTACTATGGCACACGGTTCGAAACCGCATTCGGTTTCAGTCCATGGATGGCCTATAAAGGTAATGAATACATTTTTTTCCCCGACCATGTCCGATCCTAATAGAATCATATGGGCCTCCACATAGTAAAGGTTTGTATTGACAGATTTTGTTTTTTTACGAGAAATGGATGTCAGACACTTGCTCAACCTATTATGTCCATACCCTGACTTACACACAAACTGAAAAACAATATGTGTACTTGCCAGACCCAGGATTCGAAACTGAGACCCACGGATAGTCCAACGCTTAAGCCGCGCGGCCACCGTGGATGAATACATTAGTTACGTGTTATTTCATATTAAAGATTAGTATTAATTTTTAACACTCCTAAAGGCTATGGGGTCTAATGAAAGTAGTGTAGTAGTAGCAGTGAAACAATCTCAGAAATACTCAGGCCTTGAGAAAATCTGTATTGTGTCCGATCGAAGCCAAAGCCAGTACCTACTTTACGCATTGGATTACGATGATCTCGGTTTTTAGTACCTATAGTTAATTTCACTCATTTATTTTTCAGGGCTGCACCGAGATAAAATACCTTGCGTTTGTAATACATGTGCGAAACAAGATTTTATAGTCTACCTACAGAAAATAATTATTTAGAATATTTACATTAACAATCAAAAACATCACAAATGAGGGTGTGAACACGAATGTTGAATTAAAATTTCGGTATTGTTATTAAACTATTTTAATAATTTGAATTGAAGTGAGTAAACGTTTTCCTCTATTTCCGTGGGTAACTGGTTCGAATCCAGCGATTGTGTAAAATATTTCGTTTTTTAAATAAATATAGACATTAAACAGGAAAAAGGGCGTAACCCTAAGTTTTTTCAAAATAGGTTTTATTGCATAATAACGTTATACACGATTAAATACACGTTGTGTCCAAAGGATTTATTATCTAAATTTAGCTAACAATTTAAAATGGAGATGGAAGTGACGTAGGAAAAACGACTTAACCATCATTTTTTTTAAATTAAGTTAATAATTAATATCATATAAATGATATAAAAACCAAATTATCAATTATCATGCACTTCAAGGTTATGACTATTTTGTTTTTTAACTTTGACCGAAAACCATAACAAAAACGATCTTATGCCTCTTGTAAAATTTTATTTGTATGGATTACGCCCTTTTTCCTTTCTACAGTCGATATGTATGTGTGTCTGAAACGAACCAATGATTAGTTATGTGAATGACCAACTACCAACACTAAGTAAAAAGGTTTGTAATACTTACATTCCAGGAGTTTAAACAGTGATTTTCCTCATCTATGTTGTACTGTATATTGTGAATGGAAATAAGTATTGTATTGAAATAAATTGATTTTTAAATGGGAACTACTTCTATTACGAGGAATTAAATTCGCAAAATTAAAGGAAACGACAAGTCAGAAGATTTGAAAGAAAAGAAATTCGAAGGGGGATTTTTTCTATCAAATTTTCAGTTAATAAATCATATTTCACATTATTTAATTTCGCTCGCTGTCAAAACGTCTCTTTAGAAATGGAATTCTAACTGGATTGAAAGACATTGAATTAAGTCCATGATATACCCTTTAAATCATAGTCTATTCAGTGTGGCTTGGAAAAAGCTCTGAGTTACTATGTAACTTAAATGATACAATATAATCAAATAGTGTATCGTAAACAGGATGTATCCTAATAATAGGCGATGTTATTATTTTATTGTGTCACAAATAAAATTGAAAACATTTTAATTTGGGGGGGGGGTAACAGGGCTTTAGCCTGGGGCCCGGCTTGGCAGGTCGACAAGTTAAGTGAGATAAACACACACCCCAAATTTGTTCATATAGTAAAAAGAGTCGCTTGCGGCGCAATTTCACATGGAGAATATCAACATTTACAAATACTTGGCTATGTGCTGCAATTCGATGTGATTCGATAATTAAATGATAATTCACGTGTAGAGCTTAATTTTAATTATTTGAAGGGTCGCATATTATTTGACTACCACAAAAAGGGGTGCTTCATAATAATTGAATGCGGATTTATATAAAAATACGCAAATTCGATAAAAATACACAGAACGTCCTTAATTGTACTTTGCGGAACCCTGGGGTTCCATAGGGGACAACATTTAGGAAACACTAAAGTGTAGAACATCACACTGCCCTTAACCTTAGTGATAGGTATAAGAGCCCGGCAAGCATCCTGGCCTGAGGGCCCACTTCAGCATGTGGGGGCCATGAATATAAGTATAGGTTCTTAATCAGATATAAGAATTGGTAGAATGCGACTTTTAAGTGTAAAAAAAAACATCTAGTGCTGCTATCAACAAATTGCATGCGTTTCGGGCTGCGAGTCGCCAGAACGCATACGGACACATATGAATCCGTCATTCTTATACCAGCTCGCCGGTCGCCTCATCCAAATGTATATACGTTTCGATAGGTTGCGCGCCAGGTTCGATAGGTTGTCACTAGGTAGATGTGCGCGGTCTCCGTATGCAACACCGGAGCGACGTTCTTAAAAAGTTTGATTTATGGCTGTGCGGCAGATGAGGCGAGTTTAGATGTGAGAGCCGGCTAAAACGGTGTGTTATATTTCTCGTTTCACCATGTTATTTCTTTAAAAGTTACAAGCAATAATTATAATGTATGTAACATTTTTTTTTGTAATCATTATTGAGCTATGGTGACCTTGACCGACATTGCGAAATAATAAATGTAATACCTGTTAATAGTATTGAGACCACTGAAATTACTTTTCATCAGAACTTAAATTTAGAGAACTCATAATATTTAAAGTATGTAAGTATAGTTCAACCAAGTAACTTATTATTTTTTGTGGTACCTATCCAATTATTAATATAATAATATATTATATAACTGACGCAATAATCACCTAGACAGTGATGTCCCTAGACAAAATGCCGCCCCATTTTTATGCAGTATTTTTTATCATCCTTGCATGACTCCAATATCTAATAAATGTGTTGTATGGATTGGTACATTACTAGCAAAATATATAACGTTAATTCTAATTTAAATGCCATCTCTACTTCAATCGACAATATTGCGAGTCCACGGTTTCAGATACATTTAAAAATACTCCTGACAACTTTCGAAACTCGCAAGTGATTGGTTAAAATATTTGTATAAATTAATTACGTTAGTATGCACATACCTATAATTCAAATATAATTCGCAAATCTTCACGTGTCATTGTTGGTCATCAAGGACGTGACGTCCAAGTACAACGAAAGTAAACTAGACATCGCAACCCCGACAAAAGATACAGTCCTGTTAAAATCTTTTATGTTAATTATTAATACATTTTGTTTCCAACCAGTGAGCTGAACTTTTTAATTTAAAGATATAAGCTTAGGTAGCTATTTCTATATACTTATACCTAATTATTCTTTTGCCGCCCTTCGAGTAACTGCCGCCCCCAAGCGATGCTCAATCTGCCTATCCCCACGGGACGTCACTGCACCTAGACCTGGCAGTTATTAATAAATAAATTATTATTAAACGAATAATTCACAAGATTTAAGAATGTAACATTCTAATTATTGAACATAGGTACCTACATAATTTTGAAAACACTTCTGAGAAAATATATTATAAACAATAGAAAAAATCGATCGCCAATAATTAATAGTAGCTGAACTTAGAAAACGCTTCAAAGAGTATTAAAAGCCATTAGCTAAAATTTGTCGCAATTAAGTATGACGCCTTTAGCATAGTGGCCTATGTGGAATGGGCGCGATACCCGAGAGATGCAGGTTCGATTCCTACACTTTTTTCAAAAAGATTTTTTCTTTTGGTTGTCCTAATATATTTTCTCAGAAGTGTTTTCGAAATTATGTATGTTCAAAATTACGATAATTTAAATTTGTAGCGCGATTCCGAAACGAACGGAGCAGGAATCCTCCCTGTAACTACAGGGTAGGTGGATGAAAGAGGAAATTACTTCCAGTCACACGTCACACGTCCAGATCACTCTTTGAAGAATGGTCTGTCGCAGAAGGGGTGAACAGTTCATCAATTCAAGCAATGACATACATATTATAAATAAACATGACGCCCTTACCCCACCCAATACCTGATTATCAGTATAGGATTTTTTGCATTATTATATTATTGCCTTATTGCCTAATGTACCAAAATATGGATTTATTCCCAATTTTAAAATATGCCATTAATAATAAGACTCATGTATATTTTTTTGTAATTTTATATGAAATTAATGTAGATTTATAGGCTGAGGCATAATAGCAGTGGCGAAGACTCCATACTAGGGAATTATTTGAAGTCTACCTGCTTAAGAAAAATATTTTTTCATTTCATATTGTTTTATAATCACTTGATTATATTATATTCTATAAAATAATTTATTTTGTCAACGAGATATGCAGTATGTGCAGGAATGTATTACACAGATAATAACAAAACAATCTGCAAAGGTTTTAAAAAAATATACCACAGCGCGCCATCTGTCTTGACGTAAATAAAGGTCGGATTATGTTTCCAATAATTCTCAATTTTTTTCATATGGACTTTACGTCACGTAGCCCCGCCCAGTCTATCGAATTGTATGAACTAAGATAAGCTCCGATCGCATAGCCTAAAACTAAATCTTTAATAATTAGATAATATATAAATAAATAATTTCTATTGTGTTTAATCGAATATTAATAAATATAGACTGTTTTTAAAAATAAAAAAAACTTTTATCTAATGATTTTTGATATGTATAAATGTTTTGAAAAAACACGTACTTAATGATCGCTTAATTTTATGCCGTCAGTGAGTTTTTGAAGTTTCATTAAATTAGTGTGTCGTTGTTATTAGTGTGTACCTATTCATTAGTAGTAAAATCGTATTATCTTATTATTTCTCGTAAATATACATGACAAGTGTGTTCTTTTTATCAGATCTTCACAGCCCACCTCTTTTAAAAGTCACCCTTCGCCACTGCATAATAGTGACATTTACACTTTTCCTACAAAGTCTACATATTGTTCAGGTAAAGCTCTCAAAGATACCCTAAATTAATAATTGTCGACCGTTATATGGCACCTCTTAAGCGGATTGGTTGTTGCCACTAATTTAGATCCCTTTCATAGGATAGCTATATTATGGTTTCAAATATAATTGTTTTTTTTTTACTGTAATCTAATGTAATTTCCTATGTTGTTGAAACCAAATATGTTGAAGAGAAGCTTGGAGTATGTATATACGAAAGTGCGCACAGAAGGGGGGGAGGTTCGGGTCCGAACTCTCCCTCCCCTTACCGCTACCAATTTTTTTCTCGGATCTCGGACCACGTGAATTTATCGGAAATATTTTTTTAGATTGGCGCTGTTCAAAACCGTGAGAGGAAGTGTTGGATGTCAAAAAATCTATCATTGTGACCGTGCATTAATAATTATCACGTTATAATAATATTATCGTAGGTAATTATATTTTTTTCAAGCAGTGATGTCCGAAGGTATCGTGGCGCACAGTTTGAAAACCACTAACCTAACCCTGGTTTTCACTGAGTAGGTTTATTTATATTATATTAACATTACGTACATACTTAGTTAAATAGTTTAACAAAACATAATAATTAGACTAAATATAAAATTTTACTTATTACTTATAAAAACGTAATAATTACTGATATGTACTTAATTCGATTACAATAATAAAATGTAGGTAAACCATTTTATATCGTTTTACATCCCAAACGTTGTAACTATTATTTCGCGTCGCATTTGGTTAGTTAATTTTAACTTTTCTGCAAGCGGGAGGCAATAAATCCTCCGGCAGTCCTCTCCGCGTCGGCCAAGCCCGGGCAGGGCAGTACCGGTGAGGCCCGCGGGCCGAATTCGATCCCGCGGGGGCCATAACTCGAACGCGGGCTGTCTCAACAAGCCCCTGGCGTCTGTTCTGCGCAGCTAATGTGTGGGTTTATTGTATTATATATCTAGGCATGAGGGAGGCCGTGTGTATTTTGGCACGATGCATGATAAGGAATCGCTGTCCAGTGAGCGCGCGCAGTGAAGCGGAGCGGAGGAGAAAGCGGTGCGTTATAATATAATATATTGTAATTGCCATAAATACTTGCGATTTTCAATTATTTATTATGTGATGAGATTTGTATTTGCATGCATAATGCCTATTTGTATAACAATTAAATTGAATTATACCGCGTTATGTAATTATAGCCCAAGTGATGTTATATTTAATCTGCTTAATTTCTGGCTATATCTAGGTACTATCTAGGTTTCTAAAAATATAAACTACTTCGTGATAATTCAAAAGGAAAATATGACAACAATTCCTGTACCCGTATCTGGTAATTTTGAAGAATATTTTATAGTATTCATTGGGAAATGAGAACTGTTTTATAAAAAATCTGTATTTTTTTGTAGTTTTTCCATCGAAGAATATTATCAAATAAGGACTAAACTTCTTAGCTTATGATGCTGCAGAATTAAGATTTAAATATACTTATCCAAGCTTATATGACTGCAACCGCTGGATCATTATGTTTATTTGTCATAGCTTATTAGTTTGATTCTTTTTATTACATTGATGATGAAATAATAAGAATCCGGTTGTTTCCTTTGTTCAATAGTAATATTATGTAATACAATCAGCACAACGGCATCTAATTTATAATATTCTGTTAAAGTAATATTATAGATAGTCATGTCGTGTGAAATGAATCATTTGAAAATTAACATAAGTTTTTGCATCCATTACATTTATATCACGCTGTGACAGAGTAGGATATTGGTGTACCGAAAAAAAAATTCTTCAGCCACATTACCTCATAGTATAGATAGGTAATTTGCTCACTTCAGGCCCCAGGATCAGTCCTAGTATGTGCAAGGCTCCTAGTTAGGTTTTATAGAATATTATATATCTCTTTTCAAAGACAATTAGTAATACGAAGTAAATTAAAAAAATATATTTGTATTAGGTATTTAAAAAAAATGTTGACGAATCACATACCGGGAAAATCTTGGATTTTTAAATATACAGCTGTATATATTGATGATGTCGTTTCAATGGGAATATATATACGATGGCCTGCCCCTGTAATGTGAACAGAGCAGCATACGTCGTGATGAACAAATAACATTGTTATTAACACACGTTACACGTACCAATGTCATACTTACGTTATGTGGTCATTACATGTTGAATCTACGACTCTTGATAACTATCGTTTTCCTTTACCGCTTCGACTCAATGTGTACGTGCCCTTAAGTTTAGCATAGATATGATGAAAACACTCAGCTATTTAGCAGTGAAATTTGATAACATCGGTAATTAATTCCTTATTACATTGTATTTAAATTTAGGTGAGTATACTTTCATGCTAAAGGTGCACGGTTAATTTCGAGGTGGGTCAAAAATATTGCATTCTTGGTTTTGCATTATAACCGACAGGTTGGATATTTTGCACGATGCGTACAAAACTATCACATTTTCAAAAATATAGTTTTTGAGTTTTGAATGCGTTAAAATTTCAGTTACATATCAGTAGATAGTTAGCAAAAAGATTACATTATACACATAGGAATCACATAAACGTGAAGTTCGATAGTTTTGACAGTAAATATGACGTACTCGTAGTTACAGGTGGCACCCAGAACATATGTCCCAGCCACGTAAAACGTCTCTTCGCGATTACCTCGATCACCGAAGGCTGCTGGCTGGGACATGTGTTCCGGATGCCGCCAAAGAGTGCGACAGACAAAGAGGCTTTGTAGGCTTGTGGCACAGCTTCAAGGGTTCCGTCGTCGTGGCCGGCCCTCACTCACCCTGTAGCGGTGCTACAAAAGCGATCTACGTGCTGAAGGTCTGGAATGGCGGGAGGCGCAAGAGTTGGCGATGGATCGACGGAAGTGGCGCGAACTTGTGCTTGCCCTATGCTCCAATGTTGGGTCGTGACAGGATGAAAGAAGTAGAAGAAGTTACAGAAAACGATGCAGTAGGCTTTATGTAAAAGCAGTCGGAAATAATAATTAGATTTACCCTATGTACTTACCTAATTTATGCGCAGTAGAAGAAATCGCAATCTACACAATTTCAAAGTTAAGTTGTTCCACTATAGATTTGCAGGATTATTCGCTATTAGGTACCTAATATTGCAATACAATGAGAGCATTATATTTTTTTATGCTGCAGTAGTTAAAAAAGTTTTGCTAAATGTCTATGAGATGGCGTCACAATACGTAAATAATTAAAATCACTGTTGGCAATTATCAAACGACTTCTGTCAAAATTACAGTTACATCCAACGTGTAGTTAACGTTTAACGTACTTTTGCAATTAGCTTGTTCTGTGTCTTCAAAAATGTGGCTATTTTAGGAAGTTAATGGTCACGAAATCAAAGTCGGGTAGAATGAAGTTCACGAGGTCTTTGCTCCAGCGTTGAATTATTTTAATGTATTATATTTAAATGAGTTAATACACCGAAGATGAATCCTCCATAATCCCTACTTTGAAAAACAGATTTTTTAAATTTATACAATAATAATATATGTTGAAGTTTTACTACAGTCGATTGCCAAAACATTGTATGCTCCATTATGCGAGCAAAAAGACTGTTTGGGTCAATAGTATGTAATATACGTAGTTATGCGATTGTTTGGTTTTTCCTTCTGGCAGGGGTGGCGGGTGAGGATTTTTAAATTACATTTGTCGCTATGTTCACTGTGATTTGTGACCCAACTCAGTGGCGTCACGTGGCAACATTGTTTTTTTTTTTTTTTTTTTTTTTTTAATACTTTAGATTAAAATATATAAATAGTTGTGGAATAACAACTTTTAATTTAACTATTATTCAGTGATCTGTCAATGTAAGTCTTTTGAATATTAAACTACTTTTTGATGAAAGATAGAAGACAAGATATTCATAAAATTCGTTCACAAAACTCAAAAAGAATAAAAGTTTGGAACTTTAAATAAAGCACTCTTTTTTAAAATATGTAAAATCTATAGGTAGGTAGTAGAAATGAACAGCAACCTTCAATAATGGTCTCGATTGAACACAGAATATAATGCCATCAAAATTCAGAAAGTCTGCATACTTCGACTTTATCTTCCTCAATGAGAAGTGAGATCTACTCTAGTTAATAATGTTGGAAAGGCAGAGGACATCAGTCGTAAGCAGGGCTCGTAATAGACCGGAACGCACCGGAGCACCGTTCCGGTTCATAAAATCCACAAAATTATCGCTCCGTCTTGTGGAAATATTAATTTGACCGTATGAGTGAGATAAGTCATATATTATAATAAAAAAATCTTACACACTTATTTTTTTAAATACATATATCAATGTTAATATTTTCGTAAAATTGTCGAGAGCTCCGGTTCGTAAAATTTTACATTTCGAGCGCTGGTTGTAAGTCGCTCAATGTCCTAGTCGTTATTGATATGACACAACTGGCTCTGGATACGAAGGTGTACTGCAATTTGGTCGCTAATCTTCGATAGAAAACGGTAGCAAGAGGAGTGGTTACCCGATGTAATTTGTCATTATCAATGTATAATAATTATATAACATTAGTGGTTTGTTGAAACAATAATTCTGATCTAGGAAAACTATCTTAGCGTTACTCATTTATATAACCAGGGCCGTAGCAAGGTCTTTTGGCGCACATGGCAAGAGGTAGATTTTGCGCCTCACAACACTCCATCAACACTCTAAAAGCGTACTTCAAGAAAATAAAAATTAGCCAAAAGACCTTGCTACGGCCCTCAGACACAACACAATCAATATCACAATGACTGGTCTGGCCAGTGGTTTTAATATTCGCAATTATAATTATGTATTTATTCATTTGAATAGAATTAATATTTTCATGCTAAAATTTATCTTTTCGAAGAGAATTTGCTTGATATTTGAAGCTCGCTATTTTGCTTGCAAATTCAGTTTTATTCTAATCGTGTTGATAATATGTTCATTGCGGATGTTCGTAAGTATTGTTCGCTTGTTAAAAGCTTCAGTGAGGAACCACTACCTATACAGTTTTCAGAGTATTTTGTGTTTGGAATCGTTTCGTATCGAGCTCGTTTTCGTTTTCGATCGGTCACGTCTTTGTTTATTAACATTTTATTGAAAATATATACTGGAGAGTTATGGAGAATTGTGGAGAATTCACTGACGAAACGTCAGAATGAGACTTCGCCTACAATTCACAAGATCTTAAATAGTTAATAATAGTGCGATCGCCCTATTCGCCAGCCCCTAGATATGGCCCTGCACGCATAGTCTATGCCGTAACCTATTCCCAGTAAATGAAAAAAAAAACATTTCATATTTCGTTGAAATTATTATCTACCATTTATTTCAATATGAGACAATCAGCATTTTTTACAAATAGTTTATTAATTATAAATTTATTGCATTCATGTGTAAGTAAATAACTAGCACTACCAACGAAGCTTAAAATTTCGTTTAAGGATTGGCTATAGTGAGCCATGGGTGTGATCAGGGAACTCAGAAATAATGGGAACTGAAATACACAACGGGTAAGGCGATAGCAGGTCACCGACTCGAGTAAGGAAGAATCCGGGTTAAATTTACACTCGTGTCTAGAATACGTTTTACGTCGAATACTGAAAACTGCTCTCGGTTTATGCATGTACGCTCATTTAATGTTGGTGTATTACACACACTATTGCACGTGCATAATGCGTGCTTCATTTTCGTAGGACACTCACACATTCAAAAGTCTGCTTCACCATGCGGCGTATTGAATATAGCCTATTGGTATTCTATTTTTTATCTGTTCTGTTGGTGTGATTGACCAAAACACATACCGTGATTGACGCTTTGAATATGTTATCATTGTAAGGTGCACGGGTATAAAATATTATATTCATACACAAAAACAAAACAAAAAAATATATTACGCGACAAGCAAGATATAAAAGACCATGGTCAAATATTTGGGTAATCGATTACGCAGTGAAATAAGTTGTGCTTTGTAATCCATTTTGTTTTCCACTTCCCGCCTTTTTGCAGTCTGGCATCGCATCGCATCTGTGTCCCGGAGGCATTGCCAACTGAATAAAAGTAAATCACAGATGATTTATCGCGCTACGTCCCACCGCAAAACTCGGAAGTAAATAATACCTACCCACCTACCTACCTATCTACTTTATTGTGAACGAGGACAATCCTAACTTAAATCAAATCGAAAACGGAGCGGGTTCATTTTTATGCTATTGCCACCCCTGTGGAATGCCGTTTCCGGAGGCGGACGGCCATTTTTAAGCGACGATTTGGCGGGAAAATTGACAGTAACTGCGTTATTGATATATGGAATTTAATTGTACGTACGGGTGTCACAATGTACGTATGTCATTTGAAATCATTTGTTCTTAATAAAACGCAATATAAACTATAAAGAGATACTGAAGATAATATTTGGTGGAAACAGCCAAGTGAATTACAATCAGAAACGTTAAAATTCGACAAGATTTTATGTTGTGTACAGACACGACCATGGCTCCCACATGGAAGGGGCTGACAGGGCTCTAGCCTGGGCGCCCGGGCTCAGGAGGGGCCCGGCGAGGCGATTCGACCAGTAAGTGAGATAAACACACATCGCAAATATGCTTTAATAGCGGCGCTAGTTTTCTTCCATAGTATTATTATTTAAAATTATGTGATGGTACGATTATTTTAATTGTGTATCTATACTCGACAACTCCATAATTCAAATGGATGTGTCAAAATATACAAAAAATACTGAATATACACATTAATTTTACCGCGTACACCATTTGGAAAACGCTACTGTAGAGCGTTCTCTGCCTTTATCCTGAGCGATAAGTAGAGGGCCCGCCAAAGATCTTGGCATGGGGGCCCGGTTCAGGATGTGGGGGCCATTGACACGACCACTATATATATAGGTTACATGACACATTGTTATTTCGCCATTGCACAGTTCTTCGTGAGCTGTTATAGCTGCATAACATTGAGATAAAAAAATACGTGTCATTCGTGAAGCATTGTACAGAGTAATGTTTCAATTTTATTAGATTCAATAGGAACATTGATTTGATATCGATTGCTATCAACTAGCTGATAATATCGCTGTCATTATTATTAGATATGGCTTGATACCTTAAGAGCACCCATCAGATTTTTTAATAAATAATTATCGTGTCCTATTTTATTCTGTCTTTCCCATGTATTCTGGTGGTTAATATTATGTAGGTATTTAGTGTTTTATTTATATATGAATTTCATCTCAATACTATACGGTCATAATATATTTCCGATAGGTACATCTCACTGTGAAAAAAATTGAAGTATCTGTCTATATTTTTGTAATATATATGCTTTTGTATCACCGTTATCTCTATTTCCATGAAACCTAAGCACAAAAAATTCGTTAAAAAAAATTAGCTGTCTGTTTCGATATATGCTTAAGACGTACTGAACCAATATTGATGAAACTTTCACAGATTGTAGAAAGTTCATCATGGATAGGTAAAGTTCTCATATAGCATCGGTGGAGCGCTGAGGTGAGGTGTGAGTTGTCGCTCGCGCGGGATCAGTCGAGTGTGATAGTGATGTACACGTATTATAAAGATAGGTGTCGCCATCGTAATATTGCGGCATAACTAAATAGTGGGTTGACCAAAATAAATTAAATTTAATTTATTCAAAATTCCCGCCCTTTCTGGACATAGTTTCAAAATACATATACAAATAGAAGCGTTAACCCGTTCGGTCACTAGGTTGCTTACAAAGTATCTTCAGTAAGGACTTTTGAAAAACGGCAGTTGAAGAAAGGCTGTATACGTGACTACGCCATTTTACAGCGTTTTTCTTAGCATATTCTTATTTGTCCGGTGGTTCTTTGTCCGGTACAAATCTTGCAATCGATTTTTAACTAACTTCCGACTAGCTAGACATTTGAAAGTTTTATAATATATCAGAACACGATGCCAATGCATTTTTTAAATACTTTTAGCCGTCTTTAAGTAGAATTGAATTCATTTTCAGTTTATTCTGTTTAGTATGAAAAGTTATTTCTACACCATTATTGGTTGCTAGGGGTCTGTAAATTTTACGAACCGGAGGATAAGTTTACAAAAATATCAGCATAGTTTTCTAATTTTATATGTATTTTATAAAAATAAGTTTGTTTGATTTTCGTTATATGGCCTATCTAGCTCAGACGGTCAATTTATTTTTCACACGAGACCGAGCGATAATTTTGAGGATTTTATGAACCGAAACGGCGCTGCGCTCCTGTCCATTTCGAATGCTGAAATTATTAATATATACGTGCGTTACTATGGAAATCAATATGAATGTGAAAATGACATTTCAGTATTATTTCTATCAAGTACGATTTTTTTTGATCGTATAAGCTAGTCAATTCAAGTTTATATGATTCAACAGAAAATTTAAAAACGTTGTATATAAAAAGTTCTTTTTATCTTTATTTATTTTAATTTCTTCATTTTTTAGTAGACATAATAATACATAATTATTATAATATCTACTTTCTACTTGGCGTCGACGAAGTCGCGATCTATTGCTAATATCATATAAAATGTATTAACAGTATTGCTAAATAATGATTAGGGATAATTATGTACTCAATTCCATCACATTAAATGTTTCATATTGGACCGTTATTATTTACAAGACGAAAATCAGGCAAAGCAGTAAAATTAATCAGCCTATGAAATTAATCGACAGCCATATTTGAAAATATTGTAATAACAATTTGTTTTCTTTCAGAGTCCGCAATTATTTTGAAATGTTATTAATCAAAATAATCTAATTACGTCTTCATCATGATAATAAAATATAAACACTATAAAATTATAATGGAAATAGTCGGAGGCTGTGAGGTCAGCGGACGAAACGTGAGTGATTTATTTTGATACTGTATATTAATTAATTATAACAAGAAGTTAAATCAAAACGATCATCAAGAAAAAAACGAAATAATGATGATAAAGATACTTAAATAAAAGTCTCGTGAGTTGGCTGCTGAGACATGGACCCTGTGATCCACTGATTGTCAAAAATTGACTGTTTTTGAACGCATCGTGGAACCTGTACATCTAACGAGTTATGAGTCAAGCAAGCCCTAAAGGTCTAATTAGACTCGCAGACGCAACCATATTCAACGATCATTCTGAGTAATTTTTGACTTTAAATTTTAATAGCTATTGCACTGAATGATTCAGCTACCAACTCAGTCGTGTTGACGTTTGATTTGATTGGTTTATATTATACGTACAGTTGCTAGTCAACAATTATAAGTAAAATTACAAATGGAATTTATTTTCTTTTATTTTGTTAACTGTCAATTCATGGTGGAACTGCATTGTATTGTTGTTTTTATTTAATAAAACGCAATTTTTTTGTAGTACTTATTCCACTTTTATATAATAGATTAGGACCGGTTTCGTCCGCCTCAGAGGGAAAGAAGGGAGGAGTAGTTAGTGAGTTATTAAATAAAAACAACAATAAATGGAATTTAGACAAAACGAGGTACTGAATGTATTTACGATATTATTTTTGTTTTGTATTATTATTGCCTGTTAAACTAATGCATACAGTCAGGCAGCCTTCATTATGTAAACGTCAAATTTGTGTTGTTATGTCAAACGCAAGACAGGATACGCTCATGCGGCCACACCTGGAGGCTTAAAGTTAATTCGGATATTTTCGCTCATTCTCGATCGTGTCCAAAAAGTAGAAGTTGTTCAGAGAACAACTCAAAATTCATTTTTCACGATTGGGAGCGATCGTGACAGACGGTTGGTCTGAGAATCTACCAATGTAATTTGAGCTTAATAGACACTACTTGCAATGCATTCAATGATTAAATCAAGCGGCACACCAAATGGTTGAGAGTAAAATTGGAGACTGCCGGGCTTACAGTGGACAGTAACTCCATTT
The DNA here is from genome assembly GCF_057557595.1 of Rhyacophila brunnea. Taxonomy (NCBI): domain Eukaryota; kingdom Metazoa; phylum Arthropoda; class Insecta; order Trichoptera; family Rhyacophilidae; genus Rhyacophila; species Rhyacophila brunnea. The sequence continues at coordinate 761,661 of NW_028232882.1, read as the reverse complement.
ATAGCACTTAAACTTTTACCAAGAATTTTAATAAATTAAAAAAAACGAATTGTACCTGCATTTTTTTTGAAGATTGCTTATCTGCAACCGATTGGTTTTATTAGATGGAAAACTTAATACACATAAGTATTCAATATATAAAATGTGAATTCGACTTTTCACGAAATTTGTACTAATTATTTTTTAATGATTTGGAGCCGAATTCTCTAGTCACTGCCCCGCGATGTGTGCATGCATTAACAGGCCATAAGAAAGAAGAAGAGCTCTTTAAAGATGAACGGGAAAAAATTAACAGTACCTCTGATTTTCTGCTCACACAGATAAAACAAAGAACAGATTAATTCTTAGTTCCCTGGCTAAAAGAAGCTTGGAGCTAAAGCTAATGCCAACGTTCGTATCGTTCAATAAAGTTGATCAACTTGTAAGTCGAATTGAACGAAGATTCTTTCTACTTTTGTCAATACATCATTCAATTATTATTATCATTCGAGTCAACTGTTGGCGTAGCAAGTAGTTGCTTACAGTAACCAAGGTGATAACAACTCCAATCGGCACGTCAAAATTATTTGTTGCACTTGACGCCATTTTTGACAGTCACATGACTATCTGTTCAATTTAAATCGATAAGTTAAGGCTATATATACCTCAGTTGAGGCATGGTCTAAAAAGATCGTGGCTAGGCGATGCGCGGATTGCGGGTCGCGGGTGAAAATGACGCATGCCGACCGAAATATAATTTGTCATATAAATCCCACATGCGTCCATTTAATGTTCTGTTTATTCAGCGGACAGCAGAACCAGTCCAAAAAACAAAAAAAAATCTTTCTTAACTTTCTTCTTTAAGCACTACGGTGCATGGTTGCAGCATCATTCCCGTGCGGCTCCGTCTCGGGACGGAATGAGCACTTAAAATCACTTCCCACTTCTCTCAGACACGTTTAAAACGTCATAGAAAGCGGTCGTGCATATCCACGGTTGTGCATATATGACGGGTGGTGGTGGGCACTTTAACGTATGTTCTATTAGTAACAATAATAATATATTCATTGACATGTTTTCTTTTTAAAGTAAATGGGTAACGTTTTTAGTCATCTTTCGCCACCACGAAACAAATTGATGTATTCACACCTCGACGTTCGTTCTCCGAATGCCAGCGAGTCCAAAATTTCGTCGCGCCTATAGTTGAAAATTATTTGCCGTTTCACTGATGTATCGTCTTAAGTAGCTATATTTCTTTTGATTTCTTGTTTGAAATGCAACATGCAGTTGAACGATAAAAATCTCCACGTGATAACGTGGCATTTTACATCCGCGTTATGTAGTAGCTATTATATACAAATGTGTACTACCTATTCTTAGTTCATCGTTCTTCTTTTGGTGAAAAGTTTATAGTTGTAATGAAAATTGAAGTTGGCAACACAAAAGGCTTGCTTAGAAATAAATCATATTTTGAATTATGTTCATGATTTTTTGAGGGCAATTTAATAAATAATAATAAAATATTGTTATTGTAATGTCATTTCAATGCATCCAATTGCATTACAGAATGCGAAATATGTACCTACTTTACGTTAACAATTACTTATCTGAATTAATAGAAGCAATAACTAAACATTTTAAATATATGAGTAATTGTAATCATAAACAAGTAAATATCATGGATAATGGAGTGAGGCCATCGAGATGTGTTTGTATATATATATATATATATATATATATATATAATATATATAGGTATATCCTCGAAATACCTTGAACTGATAATGATAGGCTAATGTTGAAATCCTCAAATGAATGGAAATGGATCAAAAAATAGTGCGTATATTAAAAGCTGGAAAACTAGTACTTTGGCGACAATATGAGTGAACAAAAATATAAAATTTTACAAATCATTATCCAAGAAAATATGAAAATCGGTATATTATGTAGGTAGATAGCAGAGGAAGAGGGCACATTTAGAGGTTTATGAACCTCCGTGATTTCGGATATTAGACGATAAAGGAAGGTCGCTTTGATTGTAATGGGCCTTCGAAAGTGAAAGAAGGTTGCATGTTCAGATCACGTCGGGGTCACCATTGTGGGATAGGTGTGGTAGGTGAGCAGGGAAACTTAGAATTATTTGAGTCGGTTAAATAAATGTATACTTTTAAACTGTGTGCGTGAGTGTCTAATGTACATGTGCTGCGCTCGGAGGACTTTGGGATCATACAGCACGATTAGAAAAAGAAACTGTGTTTCTTTCCAAAGTCTACACGACTTAATCAACTTAGTTTAAGTGTAATCTCCTATTCTTTTCCAGTTTATCGAAGAGAGGGGTGCATTCTATCATAGAGATATGGACTATCCAACACAGTCATTATGCATTCAGGATGCTATAGGGATCTGTGCAATGCAGATGCAACGCATATACCTTATAGTTATACATTTTTCTTTACGTGCCATCTTCACCTTTGAATTCCAATCCTATTAGAAATTATCTCCCTATTTCAAATATCTTCAAATGTGTTAATCGTGCCCATTTATGAATAATAAAATGCCTAATTCTTGTCAAATTTGGGATCAAAAAGATTATAAAATATATTTTTTTATCGTAAATATGTCACTATATAATGTTAAAATTAATTTTACTAATGGTTTTTTAAATGTGTGTAAAAATTAATAAACCTAAAAAGTCTTAACACCACTGCACATGGACGTACTGAAATATGACTATATTCTAAAACATTAGAGCGAGAGGTTTAAAAGAATACTATTTTATGTAATAAAAATACTTTATGCAGTCATCAAATGTTTAAAATAAATATATAGGATAATAAGGCTTCAAAATTATATAAATAGATGTACAACGTTTAAGGAATGTCCAGGGTTATACTCTGAAAATACCATAAAAGCTCCATTTTGACCTACGCTGAGCATGTGGACCGTTAAGCTATCGTACCCGTTTAATAAAGTAAATAAAAATATATTCCAGTCTTTTAAAAATATAAAAAAAGTTTTAAAACTCGATGAGGAATTCTTCAATTTGAAGCAATGAAACATTAATGTAATAATTTTTATTAAGTAGAACGACAGTAATAAAATAAGATGTAATTATATGGTGCAATAATGCGACGGAATCTCTCCATCATCACGAAGACCTGGAACAGGACAATCAGCCCCAAGCAGAGTAACGCATAAATCACTGTGATTGATTAATACAGGTTTCCGCAGGGCCGCCATTCGATGCAAATAAATGCTTTGGATAAGAAAGAATATTTATAATTTAATTCACCGTTTTTTTTGTTTGTTTCATAATCATTATGAACAATCAATATTCTGTATTTAAACTTCATTATCAATGTGGATCATTTAATCAATCCTCCGCTGGATGAAAGCGTCTCCAAGGTAGGTATATATTCCAATTCCAGGTTCAGTTTGTTGGATTGGCATCAGGGAACTCAGAAATAATGGGAACTGAAATAACTAACGGTTACCCGAAGACGCAGGCAACCGATCTCGAGTAAGGAAGAATACGGGATAAATTTAAACACGTGTCAAGAATACGTCATACGTCGAATACTTGTCAGTTTATGCATTACTGCTCATTTAATATTGATGTATTACACACATTATTGCACGTCTATAATGCGTGGCTTATTTTCGTAGGACACTCGCACATTCAAAACCCTGAGTCGAAATTTACTATATTGGTATATAGCCTATCGGAATTCTATTTATTATCTGTTCTGTGATTGGCATATACTTCCGCAGAACTAAAATATTATCTCGTTTATCTAGCGGCCTCTAGTTTTGCATTTCGGACGGTATCTTTCTCTTGTATTAATAATGGATGACTAGATTTGTCCAGTGACTATATTATGTTATTTTAGCTATTTGTCCCGCTTATTTCCATTAAAGTTTTTTTTTTGAAAAATCGATTTACATCACATAACCCTGTTACAAGCACCTCTTTATCGTATCCTGAAAATTATACGTATGCAGTTGACCGTGAGCTGTTATGTAAGGCATGGTGTGTATACCCTTTCTATACATAATATCAGACGTAAACTTTTTTAAGTTTTCTGATATTTTTATAAGAAGAAAGATCTGCATGCGTCAAAAATGGCGAGACTTTTTGGCGAGACTTCTTTTAAACCAATAATGTATATGTTATTTTTCTTTTATTTTGTTAACTGTCAATTTTATTCATTGTGGAACTGCATTGTATTGTTGTTTAATTTAATAAAACGCATTTTTTTGTAGTACTTATTCCACTTTTAATCAATAAATTAGGACCGGTTTCGTCCGCCTCTGAGGGATATTTTCAACTGAATTGAATTCAACTGAATTGAACTTAGTTGAAATGTTGTCTCTGAGGCGGACGAAACCAGTCCTAATGTATTGATTAAAAGTGGAATAAGTACTACAAAAAATGCGTTTTATTAAATTAAACAACAATATAGGTTATTTATTAATATTTGTAAATTATTCATTTATAAAAAAAGTATATTTTTAATCTCACTATAAATATTCCGTTTATATTCGACGAAATATAAGATTTTAGACAGTTTTCCATCGATTACTGACCAAAGCAATTAGCACATTAGCGAGAAGTTCGATAGTTTTGACAGAAAATAAGTTATATGTAGTCGGGGCGTCTCCGAGCGAGAGAAAGCGATAGGGAATAGGGACAGTAAAAATAAATTGAAATAAAAATATGTCCCAATGAGTCGATAATAATTAATAATATTCCATTCAATAACCATACTATTCTACTGAAAAGTTTTAATATTTATATTATTATAGTGTTACAATCAGCTACCGCCAGGTCACGATAGGTTATCCTCACACAATGCAGCTGGTTGACGGCGACATTTTTTAAATAATTGATTATTATTTTCATTCAGAGACTGCATCTCAATGAGGTCCTGATAACATTATCACTGATAAGAAGAACTTCAATGGACTATTATTACTATGACATACAGTAATAAATTATAATATAATATACCGACAAAGTAAAATACATTATGAAGAAACCATGAGGGCAAATGCATTAATATTAACATAAGATTGCGTATTTTATATTCGTAGATATTTGTAGATACTTCTAAGGAAAACTGACCTAAAATGTTGTCATATTGAGTACAATGCATTATACTATTTAACTATTTAAATATTATATAATATACCTCAGTGGCGATGGGTGGAGGTAGGTTGTTAATTGGGTATAAATGGGTCTGTGGCAGCGGAGATGACAACACCGGCGACAGGCCGAAAATATAAGAGTAGAAAACCATAGCAACCAAATACAACAACCACAGACAAGACCGATCGCAACTAACACGAAACGAATTATTTGTGTTATTACTATTATAATATACAATCAAATATGAAGACATTGAGCATTATAATGATTATTCTTATAGTCAAAATGATCTAGTTCCGATGTGTCCCAATTAAGCGGAATTGGCTGTGAACGTATTGTAACATGTTGTTTTACCACGAATTCGATTGATTGATTTTCACGTTTTGGATTAAAACAGACGTTGAAAAAACAATATTATATTTATTAGAAGCTCGGTCAAATCTGAGAACCTCAGCTACACAAACGGACTCCGCCAATACTCCAATGCGGGCACTGAATTATATAATATTAATATATAACTCCTTTAATGAATAAAGACAACATGATTAATGACATATTTAGAGACATATCAATAATCGCTGTTGATAATAGCTTGTTATTGGTCTATCTGTAATAATATTAGAAGCAGTAAAATAATGCTGTTAAAGTGATAACCCATCTTCCGGCGTGACCTGTAGACGTGCAGCCACGAGAATTGTTTATCTTCACTGTATCAATGAATCTAGGGTCTTGAAGGATTACAGCAATAACGGGATAAGTCGACTCTCCCCAAAAATGTATCAACTCACGATATCACTGTCCAAGTTACTCTTACACTAATTATTATTAGTAGGTACCTACTTGACTCTGCCTCTGCCATGTCACGCTTTTTGTCTCGGTAGAGTACTTCTTCATTCTTGAATTAATTCCTCTTAAAGCAGTGTGAAGGTAAGTTGAACCACTACGACGGAATCAGAAAATTGTATTCAAAGGGTCTTCTCGATGTTCATGACTAGATAGTCGCCACAAAGGATTGCGCCGTCTGGAGTAAAGGTCGAGCATAGTGGCAACTTGCAGCACAGTGTGTCATAACCACAAGAAGACGTAGATTATCATCATTGGGTATAAAGGCAAGTATGAAAATTGACCACCTCCACCAGTGGCGAAGGAAAATAGTAGACTGTCAGAATCGGCATAAATAGTGCACACCAAACTTTGTCACTCATGAATTAGTTTTCATTGAACGAAGACGAAAAATTGCAAATAGTGTTGGATAGTTTTTAAAATTCAATTAAACCTTGTGTAAACCAAACCATAATAGATAATAATCAAAAAGTGTTCATCTATCTATAAAATATCTAAAATTAGAAAAATATATTTTATCTATTATAGTTTGGTTAGGCAGGGCTTAATAAATTTAAAAATGTATTCTTTATTCAATTAAAACCAATAAGTATAACTGAGTGTGACAGTCCCACGATGGCCGCGCGGCTTAATCGTAGGCCTATAGCGTCGTGGGTTGCAGGTTCGAATACTGGGCCTGGCAAGTACACATATTATTATTTACAGTACAGGTTAGGCCAGTCGTTGACACCCATTTCTCGTAAAAACAAACTTCTACTCTGTGGAGGCCCATTAGGATTGGACATGGTCGAAAAAAAAATAACTGAGTGTGCACTATTTTTGTCAGATTGTCCATGGCATACCTAAATTATTATAGTTTGGTTTAGGCAGGGTGTAATTGATTTTTAAAAACTAACCAGCTTCATCTGCAATTTGTATTCTTAGTTCAATTAAAACAAATATGAATAGCTGACAAAGCTTAGTGTGCACTATTTATGTCGGATGTCAACAGTCTACCTCCACCCTTAGCCACTGGCCTCTAGTATTTCTCCTTGACCTTAACTGGAAACTATGAGGAGTAATACTCCAGTTTTGAGGATCCATTATTGTGGCATCTATATTCTTCCAATTTTTATTCGTCAATTTTGATTTGTCGTGATTGATACGTTTAAAGATGCGTTTTTTTCACTCTTGTGACGTGAACCGCCACCATATAATTTCGTATTGAAACAAATGTCTTATTTACAGCTCCAAAAACAGGTAATGTAGTGACAAATAATAATGATTCATGCCTTTCAGATCCAGTGATCACACTCATAAGTTAGGTTAAGTTCAGTCGCATACGACATAAATTTTTCCAGCGGATAACTCGAAAAAATGTGGTTATAAATCACTGTTCTCATTTACCAATAAATAGGTATGACATAATATGCATCAGGATCACCACCGCCTTCGGGTTTTTGCAAAGTGCAGGTAGAGTTGGGTATTTCCCGAGAAAATCTCAATCTCGAGATTCGGGATTTCCAGAAAAGAATTCTCGATATATCGGTAAATTTAAAAAAAACTGTAAAAATCCTAAAATCAGTGTAAAAACAGACAAATTCCAAAAAAATATGATTTTTGTTATTTATGTAAGAAGACAAACAAAATAGAAGTAGGAAAACAAAAATAATTATTAACATTACTTATTAAAATGGGATTTCAAAAGACACACACTGTCAATCGCTGCATCTGACAATCGCATACGCTTTTGAGACACAAAGTTCCCTGATGTGGCACAAATTGTACTCATTTTGAGTCGACGTTGGCTTAATTGTGTTAAATGCCTTTGTCTTTGACAGTTTTGTGTTTTCTGTCCACTTTTTTAATATAGAAAATCGTTTTTTTTCAATTAATATTTGATAATAAAGAAATTCCGAGTCCCGAGAAAAGATTCTCGAGATCCGGCATTTGCCGAAATGTTAAAAATTTTTATTCTCGAGATTCGGTATGGAAAATCTCGAAAATTTCTCGAGAATTCCCGTCGGGAAATTCCCGAAACCCAACTCCAGTTGCGGGTAGACGAATTGGTGACGCGTCGCGACAAATTCCCTTTGACTTAGTATTAAGTAGAGTAGTTGGCGTACCAAAGTTCTTAAAGAGACCTTGATAGTAAATACGAGGTACCTAACCATAAAGGCATTTAAGAAAAATACAGTTAATATTAGATCCAGGATCCTAAGTAGTAAGTACATTTATATGGTGCATATTTTTATTTAAAAAAAATCAACAAGTTCACTTGTGCTGATAAAAATAGTGGTGTTATACAGTAGGGGGCTGACAATATTATAAAATACAACACGCTTCAACAAGATCATTCAATCTCAGAAAAGTCGCCAATTTGACTCAATAACCCATCAAAACAATTTATTGAATAACGATGTTATATTTTATTGTATTGACATTTTTTCTGTGTGTATGCCTTAATAGTGCAATTTTATTGTTGATTGTATAATTTATTATATTATTTATCATATATTATTAAGATCGATTGCAACGGCGCACAACGCATTGTTTATTGATGGAAGCTGAATGAATCTTGGTTAATTATTTATCTCTTGGTAAGACGAAGATGTATGTATGTCAGGTCAAATCAAATGGCCATTATCATTTATTTATTTTATTACTAGAATATTGATTTGAAATCTCGTCTGGTAAATTTTTAAAACAAAGCAAGGATGTACCAGAAAAAGTAAACATAACAACCGGATCGCTATGAATCACGGCTGCGTACGTTAGATACTCAGCCAATAATCAACCACTGTCTGAGGCAATCGACTCTAAATTGCCACGTGTATGGTGTTAGTAAAAGCACACTGTGAGTAGCCGTGCGATTTGCGCGTGGCTTGAAAGGCGTTCAAAACACTAAGTAAGTGCCGTTTAGGTCCCCTGCGCCGTGCACGCATCGCACGGCTTCTTGCAGTGTTCTCCATCACTAATTTGCAATGGTATGGGAGCAGGAATAGTCTATTGCTAATGCCACGCTTTCACACGTCGATTTTCATAGTATATGGTGAATATCAGTTGATTATCAGTTAAAAAGTGATATTAGTCGGATTATAATATTATTACATAGGTACTATCCATCCATGAGTTTGTATAATTTAATTTTAATATTAGATATATAATATATTATGCTATATTATGTATATATGATATGTTTAGGCCTGAAGTTAGAGCGCCAAGGATCATGACGAAGTGGCTACCCCAACGGAAGAGACCCAGAGGCCGTCCAAGAAGGAGATGGACTGACGCCGTAGAAGTGGACTGGCATCATATAGGAAAACCCGGTAACTGGAGAAGTGTGGCGAGAGACCGGAGTGAGTGGAGAGCGGTTGTGGAGGAGGCCAAATCCCACCCCGGGATGTAGCACCTTGGAAGAAGAAAATGATATGTTTAGATTCGATTTTACCAACAAGTTTAATATAATACTGTCGATTGATTGTTTTAACAACCAGTTCGAGCGAGTATGTACATCCTCACAATGGGACATCACTACTCATTTGTGCCAGTTTACTGACTTAATATCAGAGAATCATAATAAATAAATATTACTTGTAACAAATTAAATATTTATTATATTGAACATCAAAACAACTGTAGGTACACCGATTTAACGACATTTCATTTCCTTTCGATATAATATAAACAAATTAACAGTTGATTTAAATAACTTTTGAATGATTAATAATTTAAACTCTATATAGAAAATAAATATTTATCGTCCAAGCAACTCTTACGTGACTATTTTATACTTTTGCCATCTAATAAGATATGAATATAAGGCATTCTAAATAATCCAATCTAAACGTAATATTATGTTGTATCGTCTGATATTTTTAATTACCTAAGTGAATTTTAAATAATTACAGAATAAAAAGAACTTTTTATATAAGTACCAAGTTTTTAAATTTTCTGTTGAATTATATAAACTTGACAATTCTATGTATTAATAATTTAGGACAAATGAGGCAATTGTCAACAAATCATTTTTTTGCTATTTTACAACAAACAAACAAATATAGAATACTGAAATGTCATTTTGATTTCAATTTGTAACGCACGTATATATTAATAATTTAGTTACTAGGACCACCCCCTTATTAACCAAAATAGTGGATCGGATTACGGATATCTTCCGAAATAACTTTTCATGCATAACAGAATTAACTGAAAATGAATTCAATTCTTTTATTTTGTTAACTGTCAATTCATGGCGGAACTGCATTGTATTGATGTTTTTATTTAATAAAACGCAATTTTTATGTAGTACTTATTCCACTTTTAATTGTTGTAAGTTGAAAATGTCCCTCTGAGACGGACGGAACCCATCCTAATCTCTTGATTAAAAGTGGAATAAGTACTACATAAAAATTGCGTTTTATTAAATAAAAACAACAAGAATTCAATTCTACTTAAAGATGGATAAAAGTATTAAAATAATGCATTGGCATCGTGTTCTGATATATTCTAAAAGTTTGTCTAGCTAGTCGGGAAGTTAGTTAAAAATCGATTGCAAGATTTGTACTGGATAAACAACCACCGGACAAACAAGAATACGAGCTAAGAAAAACGTGGTAAAAATAAAATATTCGCAACTTAACATGCAATGCTTTTTATTAACACGAAACGGGCTTACGTACCTGTATATCGCATACCAAATGATTTTCATTTAGATGTAAGAAAGTGTCTATTTTCATTTATTTTGTAGTTAAGGACTCGTTATAAAACTACAGTGTGTTGGGAAAATAATTTACTAATTTTTCATTAGAATATGTGAATCTTTTGAATATATAATTAATATTTGAAATCATTGACGTATGATTTATATGGAAGAATTGTATGCCAATGAAATGCCTACAACATTGTACCATGCTAGAATCCATTCCATACAATTCTTTTCTTTCATAATAAATTGATAAAAATGGATGAAAGTGACGGAAAATGTCTAAAAAAACTCTGCCTGCTTTGTCATAAGAGTCGATTTCCAAACTGCGTTGGTTTATAAACGTCAATTTTATTGTTGCTGTAATTTAAAATAAAATAAAATAATAATGAAGCTTTATGAAATATTATGAAAGAGAATTGTTATAACGAGATACTGTAGTTATAACGTATATAGTTAAAACTGAACTCCGCCTACGTTGTTTTAAAGGGCGATTCTTACAGACTTGGAGTATAAGCATCCATTATTCAGTTAGATATTCTATGAAATGGTGTAGTATCTTGTAAAGATTAGATATATCAAAGTTTGGAGAAACAAATAAAGCTGGAGCAGCTTTTGAAATGGAAAAATTTACGAACCGGAGCGCTCGATAATTTGACGAAAATATTTATACATATAAACATATAAATACCTACGCAGTTATCTAATTGTATGTGTATTTTATAAAAATAAGTGTGTTTGATTCTTTGTTAAGTATATGGCTTATCTACCTCAGACGGTCAAGTTAATTTTTAATAATTTTGGGTATTTTATGAACCGGAACGGTACCCCAGTGCGTTCTGGTCCATTTCGAGCCCTGATGCTAGAGTGTGACATATACGACAAAACAATGAAGTCTACACATAAGTCAGTGAACTCTACATAATGCAAAGTATGAAAAAATTTCGACCAATCCTTATGGATTGGTCATGTCTAATAAATGAGCGTAGATCGTCGAATATATAAGATGAAATACCTAGTAGAAAATATCGGTGAAACACGGTATCGATTGTTATGCACGGAGAACTGGTTTAATAACAATCGGAAAATGCAAGAGTTTCATGTAAATTCGTATTCAATTAAATTCCAGTGTTTCTCAAAATGTTCTATGTTCTTCGCCTTTTGAGTCGCGACCCACAGTTCGTGCAGCAGTGGCGGCAGAGTAGTGGTGTGGATAGCACATTTCAAAATATATTAGGCGCGATATAAATCTCACTAACACCTCCGCTGGACTCCGCTCGCATTAAATGTCTAATGAAAAAGAATAAATAAAATTATACCTGTGCATCTACGTACCTCAAAATATGTATTATATTATCATGCGTCTACTCACTTACTCACCTGTGATTGCACTGCTGAAGAAAAAGGATGGAAGGGGGACAAAAACACGGCAGGGGGTGTTGTATTGGCAGTGGCGGTAAGTGAGTAGGTTTATTTATAAAATTATTAAATATTAATGAATTTACAGTACGTTTATTGAATCTTTAAGTACTTATTTTAAGAAAAGTTAGGAAAATGTTTGATGAACAAAAATAAAAAGTAACAGAAAGTGATGTATTAAGAATAAATTAATATATTATAGATAACTCTAAATCCCAAATGAAGTTATGGCTTCTACGGCACTATGTCACCAACTTTTCTCCTTCAGTCTTCCACCAGCAGCATCTCTAAATAGTAAATATTATATTCACAGCAAAGCATTGGTCTTTTAACAGGTTTCTTCCCGTTGGGAATCTAAAGAGCATCTTCATTTAAATGCAGGAGTCACTCTTCTTAGTCAAAATATTTTTATATGCATGGAGAATCGTAAATACTTTCCCCCAGGCATTGCACTGACTTTCCACATTCTTCCATCATTTTCCACTTCATATTTTCATAGCAGGATATACCTATCTACCTTTCGAACTTCATTCGATTCAAGGCTATAATTAAGAAATTTAATAAATTCTGTTCTACAATGAAAGTCAAGTCGTTTTTTAGTTCTTATAAGAATATTTAGACCAAGATATATTTTTTAAGGGAACTTCGACAAATCTCATTCAGAATCAGCCGAGAGCTTTTTTAAAACTCTTTATGTACAAATATTGGTGAGATATCAAATATTCTTGGTCAGCTTAGTCTATTGAAAATAACACGACTTACCGATAATCTCAATAATGATTTCTCGAGAAATGAGAATTCTTGAAATCTTAGAAAATTAATTTATTGACATTCGAAATTGGCCTTTTATTTTTAGCGATTGGTTAAAAAAAATCAAATATGTATGTATCTATTATTATTAATATTTCTTAAATATGAATTAAAATAAAAATAAATAGCGCCCGCCACTGACATCGTTAAGACTCACTTACTCTCTGGTTAGCGCCTGGAGGGGCAATCTAACAAAACTCGGTCCCCATATGCTCCCAAACATTACATAGATAGGTACCTACCTACCGAGTAATAATTTTATTTTTTAAACTACCAGCCAGCCTATATAATGTCTATGACCATTGAAAGTGGTTCTCTGAAATATTCAGAGGCGAATTCAGCATAATAATTATGATGTCTCACTGAATCGCTCTCTAAATGGCGTTATTGTTTTGGCGATCGGCTTTTATATTTTTAAATCAGAGTATCAATAATTTACCCGGTACAGTTCGGTTATGAGGAATACAGCGGCAAACACATTTTGAAAATAGCCGATATACTGGATTATTTGTTAGAACCATACCTAACCTAACCTAAACTAACCCAAACTAACAAATAATCCAGTATATCGGGTATTTTCAAAATGTGTTTTCCGCTGTATTCCTCATAACCGAACTGTACCATTTACCCTAATAATTACAAACCACTTGTCAGGATCTCTCCGTTTTTTTTGTTATAATGTACTAGTACTTGTTAAAAATTTAATGTGAGAATTCTCAGAACCGTTAATGAATTTCGTCACAATTAAATAGGGCACGTATCTTAGCGGCCAGGGCACATGGGCGCGTGTTCGAATCCTGTTGGGTGTCGTATTTTTTTTATCAAAAGTGGTTATACATTTCCCATATGTGTTTTCAAATTATATATGTTCAATAAAATTTGTGAGTTATTCGTTAAATAAAATAAAGTAGTTTAATAATTAATTTCTTAGTTACAGTGGTATGTTTCCATGAAGCAAATGAGATGGTCGCATAATCAAAAAGTATAGAACTATTTAAAAAATGCGTATTTTTAACAATGAGTGTAAAACATTAAAGTGGTAATTGCTCTATTTATAACATTCAATGGTGGCTTATACTGTTTCCAAACTTTAAGGTTTTGTATATCTGAAACTGTCACTGAGTGTTTAAGATACGTAGATAGTACGAATCTATAATTGAATCAAGTATATACTCCTATTATGTGAAAAAAAGTGTACAAAGCTTATAAAAGATATAGGCAACAGATGGCGTAAATTTGAGATGTTGTTCACCATTTCTTTTTTTTTATCTCATGTTAAACGGAATTGCGCCATAGATGAAATATTATATTCTTAAATTTTCGGCGTTAAAAAATATAAGTGAAGCACAATTTTATAAAATTGATGGCATGCCATATTGTAAAAAAACATGATTCATGATATATTATATATTATCAATAAAATTAATACGCACTGATTATACGTGAAATTAATATCATAATAATGTAACGTGATATTATATGTATCCGTAACTCCCCTCTCTATGATATCGCCCTGATGACAGTAAATTGTCTTTTGTTTAATTCATCGACACCTAAGTTATTAATTATGTACGATTGTCTATTGTTAAGAATATTCGATTGGTGTCATTCCGACTATTGGCAATATTCCGGCAATGTACCTACTCAATATTATATTATTGATCAACCCCAATTTATCCACCCTATCTGTATCTAGCTATGTTACTACACACATATTATAAATCCTTGTACATGAACTAAGCGTCACTAGTATAACTTAATTACTACGTCATATTGATACCATTGTAAATGATCCTAATATCATTCAACTCGGACCATTCAACTTGTTCAAACTTAACTCAGCTCTACTCTCTGAGTTGTTACACTGCGGATCGAACTCTCCTGAGTTCTTTCCCTCTTATTTACAACATGTTACTGTATTTTGAGACCATGACGAATAAACATCACTGAAGATTAACATCTATCTGAGTCTTATTACTGACATACACCTTCCACTAGACCACGTGAAGCCCCGAAAACATAATAATATATTATTGTATAAGACGTCCAATAGTTAATTCTGATTAAAGGACATTGTAAATACTAAATAATGTACCATCATAATATAATAAATATTAGAATTTTATATAATTTTTGCTCAGTCAATATTGTCATATAAATTCTTTGACGTTTTCGCTCTTGGGGGTCCACCGGTCCATCTTTTCAAATTTCTTGGGGTCCACCGGAATACCGCGATCTACTGGCTGACTTATTTGATCATTTTGACTATTAGGTAAAGGTACCTATGTAATTAATTTTACCCATTGTATCTCTTTAAAATGATTTCTGAGTATCTGAGTACAGCCCTGTGATGAAAATGAAGTTATATGTATTATTTAATTGACTGGATCACACGTCATAAATATATTTTGAGTGTTAAAAAACGTGTTAATATTAGGTAGGTTATATTTTTATGTTTTACGCTATGGCCACTATGGGTAACATCATAGGTATATCCGTAACCTACCTATCAACGTGTGGGTGTTCATTTTAAAGTTTAATGTACCACAAATAATAATTTGTGTTCGGCACTTAAAAATATGATTTGTGATAACATTTATTATGAGGGCGATGTTTTATAGGTCTGTAATACTAATTAAATTATCCCACGTATGTACTAAATATATACATCCACGTCGAGGGACAACTGTTTTAAAAATAGTTCTTCCTTTTAGGTTGTATTACTTAAATCTAATCGTTGATTAATACATAGTGATACCTTCATTTTGAGTGCATCCAAAAACAAGCTAGAAGCTAGCTATTTGGTGTTTAATTAGGCAGAGTAATTGCAACACTTTTCAAATCAAGTTTTATTTCTGTATGCATGTACATATTATTAAACTTAAGAACTTACCTGCCGAGAGCGAAGCTGGCCAAATACCGGGAAAGCAGACCGTATGTATTAGGCCATCTTACGGCTCGCCGGGAACAGCAAGGACTTTATCCGTTTCAGGGTAAACCGACCAGACCAACTGTATTCTATACCTCATTTTCAAATAAACATCGTTATCCGCTACAACTCTTTATTGGACCCCCCTCCCTACACCGCAATCTAATACGGAACACATGCCGGCTCACGACTCCATCACAGGACATATAAAATTGAAACTATTGTGTTCATTCATTTATATGTATGAAAAGTCCATGTTGACTTTCTTGTTGAGTGAATTATTAATATTATAAAAATGCTAAATTTTGGGCCCAGATTCCGTAGGTAGGTACATCGCATCATGTATTGGAAATAAAAATATTTAATATTGTCATGACTTAAGAAATTTTCTTTTAATGGTACCTAAATGTTGCAAGACCCAGTAGTAGGTACAAATGAGGTCTAGCAGGAGAATAGAAAATAGAGAGGTAGTTTAGTACATATTCACAGTAATTGTCATACCTATTTAAAGAAGATTAAGTTATCTTATTACTCTTATTGCATAATAATTATAATGTGTTATGTTTCATTTTCAATTTGTTAAATGTATTCCTGGTAAGTATCTTCATAGAGTATAGTATACCTACATATTGTACCTATAGTATAATAATTTATGAATATTAAATTTGCTCTATTTATTTACGTGACAAGTGAGAACCATAACACAATATCCGTAGATATACAATTAACACTGCATGGAAAAACCCATGGCTGCATTTTTCGTATTGTGTTTGTACCAGTGACGTCCCTACGCAAAATGCCACGCCTAGGCAGCGCCAAAAAGCCGCCCCATTTTTTATACAGTATTTTTATCACCCTTTCACGACTCCAGTATCTAAGAAATGTGTTGTATTGATACATTACTAACAAAATATACACCAATAAAGCATATACAATTAAATTTAGATTTAAAAAGCGAATAGATATAATTAAGTTAGACACTTACCCAAATTATCAAAGTCTGATGCCGTATTTGGTTGATATTTCTGACACATTTGGTTTGTATCATTTAGCAATACACAGATTTGTTATTTCCACAACATTTTTATAAAGCTATTATTGTAGGTAGGTAAAACATGTAAACAAAATATTTTTAGCTATTTCAAGTAGGTTTCTTATTATTTTAAGTAGGTATACCAAATCTCGATTTGCCGCCCTTCGGGTAACTGCCGCCCCCAAGCGACGCTCAATCTGCCTACCCCCACGGGACGTCACTGGTTTGTACCTATGTAATTATAGCCATTTATAGTTAAAATCAATGATTTATCTACTAAGTTTTATTTATGATAGGGTTTTTCATTAGGTAATTCAATATGTGAGGATTCATATAACAATAAACATTGGTTTATAATTTAAATTGTATGATTATTATAAATAATTAATAGATAGACGATTATAAGGCCAGAAACTAGAAATCTATGCAGCCTATGTTCTATAGGTATAAATTAGTAATAATAAATATCCTACATACAGTGCTCGGAATGAATAATTTTACGAACCAGAGCGCTGGATAATTTTCCAAAAACATTCACATATTTATCTAATTTTATGTACCTACCTATATTTTATAAAAATAATTACAATATAAAAAAAACTTTTTATATACAACGTTTTTAAATTATCTGTTGATTCATATAAACTTGACTTGACTAGCTTAAACGATCAAAAAAATTTGTACTTGATAGAAATAATACTAAAATGTTATTTTGACATATCATATTGATTTCTATAGTAACGCACGTATATATTAATGATTTAGTTGGTAGGACCACCCCCTTAACAACCAATAATAGTCTTTTACTTTTTACGGATTTTTCTGAAATAATTTTCCATACAAAACAGAATTAACTGAAAATTAATTCAATTCTGCTTAAAGATGGCTAAAAGTATTCAAAGAATGCACTGGCATCGTGTTCTGATATATTCTAAAAGTTTCACATGTCTAGCTAGTCGGGAAGTTAGTTAAGAATCGATAGCAAGATTTGTACCGGAGAAAGAACCACTGGACTAATATGAATACGAGCTAAGAAAAACGTTGTAATGTAATAAAAAAATATTGGGTTGGTAGGTGCATTATATTCAAATAAAAGAATATGTTAGTATTATATTTAAATGCCTACAATGATAGGAAAATATAGGAAACTCTTATCCCAAAAAAGCATAAAAATTATAGCCAATGGCGTATGACCCCATGGGTGCAAGAGGCGTCCGCATCAGGGCCTCATACCCACAAGGGTTTCAAGTCCCGTGGTACACTTCATCAAATCAGTTTTCATTACGTTACTTTACCGAGGACATTACCTTTAAACACAATGATTATTCTCTTTCTCTTTTGGCACATGAATTATTTTACTTGATTTTAATTAGAGTTTATAATTTCTCGACTTTTTCTATGTCTCGAGTATTCTCGGAATCAGAAATATTTTTTTGATCGAGAATTCGAGACTAGGTATTTACGAAATTATTATAACTGATTATTTTAATTTTTTCAATATCTTAGAAATTCCGTTCAGATTCAAAGTCAAAGTGTTTTTAGGTCTTCCGACCAAACCTGGTCATTATGAATGAATTCATTTTCAGTTAATTCTGTTTTGTATGAAAAATTATTTCGACACCATTATTGGTTGCTAGGGGGTCTGGGGTACTAGCAACAAAATTATTAATATATACGTGCGTTACTATGGAAATCAATATGACATGTCAAAATGACATTTCAGTATTATTTCTATCAAGTACATTTTTTTTGATCGTATTAAGCTAGTCAAGTCAAGTTTATATGATTCAACAGAAAAATTTAAAACGTTGCATATAAAAAGTTCTTTTTATCTTGTAATTATTTAAAGACTCAAATGCATTGCAACATTGTGTAGGCATTGTCTCTTCTTTGCAAAATTCAATTTGTCCATGTATGAACACTGGTTTTATTTAGTGATTATAAAAAGAAAGTGATTTTCCTTGACAGGATGTTGGTAGTATTTTACACAGTGTTGCCAAGGTGCAATTCAGTCATTAAGTTTTCTGGTTGCTTACAAAATGGATCGGCGCTGTGTTCACACACGTTGGACAGCTCACAGCGAATGTAGTTATGTGAAAAAAACAACAACATGTGTATAGACTATCAATCTGTTCTGACGTTCCAACCTAAAGGCATGGATAGCTCTTTACGAAGTCAATATCTATGTTAAAATTTAATACCTACCAGGTTCATAGGTTCTTGTAATATCTAGGTAGGTACCTACCGTAAATATGGTTCTAATTAGATTTTAAAAATTAAAAAAATATTATTATCTATATCTATAATAACACGATTATGTGATAATCACACATAACAGATTAATAAATACAATTCCGATAGGCTATACCTACCCCCATACACTACATTTAGATGCAGAGTTTTGAATATTGTGTAAGTGTCCTACGAAAATCAACCACACATTACAGACGTGCAATAGTGTGTGTTGCAACCTTCAAATACATCAATATTGAATGAGCATCAGCGCATAAACCGAGAGCAGTTGTCAGAACGAAGGACAAGCGTATTCTTGACACATGTTTAAGTTTATCCCATATTCCTCCACACCCGTTAGGTATTTCAGTTCCTATTATTTCTGAGTTACCTGGATAAATCCTTTGGGCATTCTCTGTTTTAACTTGGTTAAACTATTGATAGATTTTTGTTTTTTTATTAATAAAAATGGATGTTAGCCATGTGCTTAACCTATAGTGAATTTTCCAGACCCGGGATTCGAACCTAGGATACACGACATTATAAGCCGACACGTTATTATAAAAATCACAAAACTTTCAGTTTGTATTTAAAAAAATGAGCAGACTTAGTAAGTTTGTTTGGTTGTAAGTTTATCACAAAAACATTATTTTTTATTACCCTATATGGTAATAAATTAATGAATTCCAAAATCAAAAATACAATATATTGTGGACAATATTGATTTAAACCAGATATGATGCGCGGTAGTTGTGCGGTGGTTGTGCCGTGGTTGTTCTGTAGTTGTGCGGTAATTGTGCGGTAGTTGTGCGGTAGTTGTGCGGTAGTTGTGCAGTAGTTGTGCAGTAGGTGTGCGGTAGTTGTACGGCAGTTGTGCGGTAATTGTGCGGTAGTTGTGCGGTAGTTGTGCGGAAGTTATGCGTTAGTTGTGTGATAGGTGCGTGGTAGTTGTACGGTAATTGTGCAGTAGTTGTGCGGTAGTTGTGCGGTAATTGTGCGGTGGTTGTGCGGTGATGTGCGGTATTTATGCGGTAGTTGTGCGGACATATTATATTTCCAGCCTACTCTACGAACGACCAACGTGCGCGCAACGATAGTACTTCCAGATCTCATGGTACTAACATTACGTCATATCATTTCATGCTCGCGGCATGAACTCAAAATGTTATTTAGCCCGTAAATTGAAATAGAAATATCCTTTGTATTTGCAACAAAAAACCACGAGAAGTAAGAATGCGCAAATTTTGTACGGCATTGATTCGACGTTATGTATGTTCCTTAGTTTCCATTATAGTCCATTTTCCATTAAAGTCATTTGCAATTACCGACGACGGTCTTTCATCTTTCTATCATGACTTTTGAGCATTTTACCATTTTTTACCATCCGCTCAACTCCAACAAGTCCAAAAATAGTTACTTGTCACTCTCCCAATTTCACTTATACACCAAGTTCGTTTAACTCATTATGAGTCACATCAAAATCAGCCCCCTTTTCTACGTATTGTTGCGAGCTACGCGTATATCACCTGACCAAGAACTCATTATCGCTGGATTGCGTTGCGCTGGAAGGAATAAACAACTCAACAACATGTGTGCTGTTGCTACGTGAGATATGACTTTGGAGTTATAGTCATTATTTAAAGCCAGAAAGGTTTTCATTACATGCCATCCACTCATGTCACCAAACATGAGTTACGAAAAAACCGAAATTACTCTTGAATTTTATAGAAAAAGTTTGAGAATCGCAGAGCTGACAAAAAGAATGATTCGATCAAAAATAATTAATAATAAATAACAGCGTAACACGTCTCCCTGCATGGAAATAATAATAAATATTTCATTATTATTCATAAAGCCCGACCAACTTGACTAGTCACTTGATGATCAGAAAGAAGGAGGCAGTAGGATTTATTAGACTTAACTTAGCGTGTTGACCAATGTGCTACATACAGGCGGTTGTACTAACATAAACGGTCGGCCAAAATGATTTTTTTGGACGATATTTTTTTTAACTGGACCGTCGATTTGTCAATGTACAGCGCAGTCATAAAATATAATAATATATTTAAAATGAAATAATGCAGTCGATATGTTATTCCACATTTTTATTACCCATCAAGGGAGGATTTTATTAAGAGTCGGGGATAAAAAATATTTTAAACAGCGTTAACAGATAGTACGCATCGCTGTGGTACTGGTCATGGGTCAATGCCGCCAATTCGACGTTTACATTCTGATGGCGCTGCTTTATGGTAGCGAATAATGGTTATTCATGAAGGCGCAGAGCAACCGTACATTACAATCGACAAAAATAATTGTTTGCCACGGATACTGGGTGTGCGGTCTTATGACTTTCTGAAGAAATCAAGGTCTGAATGTCAAACTTCACAAAGTTTTAGTTAAGAGAAAGGGTGGGGGGGGGGGGGGGGGGGAAAGCCTCTCATCACGCTGGTAGTAAAGAGGCGACCTGTCTCAGTCACGTGCAGCGGACGCCTGAAGAGAACCTGATTTGCTTGCATCCTGGAAGGCCGTTAAATACTATTTAGGTACATAGTATATACCTGACATACCGTCGCTATAGGATTTGTTTCCCGAATAGACCAAATGTTAATTTTTCAGGAGACGAAAAACAAATTTCATTGTCGTATTATGAAATATCAGTAGATGTATCAATCATTTTTTCTACACTGTATGATTGCAACATTATCTAAGAATAGATTCCAAGAATAATATACTGGTATAAATCAGTAAATGCACAGAAAATGCGTTTTATTTACAAGTACTCGTTGTGGATATTCGGGAAATTTTTAGCGCTCTCTCAGAATAATGGATATTCGGGACAAAACAAGGACGTTCGGGACTTAAGACCGTAGCGTATTGCTGCACGGCCCACGGATTACTGAGTGGTCAAAAAGTACGCACCTCAAATGTTATATTTATTTACACGATAATTGTTAATGATTACTTTTACTATTTAAATACCTAATGATCGTAATAACCCAAGTTCGTAGGTAATAATAACATGCGGCATTCGCTTTTTTTGGTTGTTTTCGTAATAAGTAATAAAATAGTTTTTAATAATCTTTTTTTTTTATTCAACGAATAATTCACAAGATTTAAGAATGTACCATTCTAATTAATTAAGAATGTACCATTCTGAGAAAATATATTATAACCAATAGAAAAAATCTTTTTGAAAAAAGTAAGACACCCGGCAGGAATCGTCCCTGCATCTCCTGGGTTTACGACCCAGTCCACAAATTATCCACTATGCTACAAGGTGACATACTTATGACGACAAACTTTAACTATTGGCCTTTTGATACCTGCTCATCAGTATTCTTCAAAATCAAGCGACTATCGGCGATCGGTTTTGGTTTATTAAATAAAAGTAGGTATCTACTACTTCAATTACTAACCAACGTCACGGATTTCTCCAATATTTTATGATGGTACTTACTCGTACTTGCTAACAATTTTATATTAATACTTTTTCCAAAAAAAAAAAAAAACTATGTATATTATTATATCTATATATTTCTATAATTAACAATTAAACTTATTACAAACCACCAAATAAATATTATATATTTACTATTGGAATGACAATACAAAATATTAGCATCTATAAATTAATTACCATTGGCTGCTAATATTAGGTAGGTACCAATATCCTAAGTATATAATATTTACCAAATAAATAGTTACTAACATACATATTAAATTCAATTAACTATCAGCGCATTCAAAAATAAATAATAGCATCGCCTTTATTTTCATAGAAATACCTAGATTAAAAGTAAAATAAAGACAAACAATGTTTAATTAATAATAATTTGAAATAATAATTATTTTTTACGTCATAGTAGTTGCCGGGTCACACTGTAGAATTCATATAACCGTTGGGATTTTGTGTCATTTATCAAAACAAAATGCAGTTATTTAGGTTAAAATACTCACTTCCAAAACTTTACTATAAGTTCAGGGCGAACTGGTGATGTATCAGCTATAAATGATCTCTTCAAATTTGATGAATTCACTATTAAAACAATAGTAACTTTAAAAACAATATCAATAAGACGAAATTTGAAAGATCATTCCGGACGGCCGAAAAATATGAAAGTGGGCGTGATTGTTTTAGAGCTGGACAGCGTGAATGTGGGAGCGAGATGCACGGCGTCAGCGCGGTTTGATTGGCTAAAAGTCATATTCGGGAAATAAAAACTGAGCCAGAGATTTATTTCGACCGAAATTAACTTGGATATTCAGGTACGAATAGTTGGACATTCGGGAGAACAACACGGAGTAATTGTAACTTAACATGGCGTATTCGGGTTTTTCAAAAAAATATCTCTGTTCCTAGATAAAAATATATTGTTTTTATAAATGATTTCGGTAGAGTTCGATAAAAGAAATTGAACTGTATTAAAATGTCGATTTCGACAAAAATGGATATTCGGGAAACAAATCCTATAGCGACGATACGGGATGCTGAGATGACCGAGAATGACGTAAAAAGACTGGCGAGCGACAGGAATTCTTGGAAGCACCGTGTGGATCAATATGCTCCAGCAATGGGACGGACATGGCATAAGAAGAAAAATAACATATTTCTCTATGCAATAGACTAAAAAGCATTATAAATTATGAGAACTTGACAATTCAACGCCGTCGACAGGACGCTAAGACAACTGGACTACGTGTAACTAGTCGCCGCACAGATTAATGAAATTCGGGAACAAATACATATACGAACTTGTATAACGAATCTTCTACGTCACGTGATCTTTGATTGTTAACTTATCATACTAGATGCTCTATCTCTGGCACTATTGAGAGGAATTAAAAGCTTTCTTTTCTGGTTCTTCTGCTCATATTAAAAATAATACTGTTCATTAATTGCCTTGATATTTCCATATAAATCATTGTTTTCCTTTTTGTTTATATGTCTGAAGAACTGAAAAACTCTCTGGAAAAAATCAATAGGTGTGATGTTCAGTTGTTGCGACAGGAGAAGATATGAGGAAAATTAAGCATTGCAAGTAGCTGATTGAATTTCCGCTTGATTTAGAAAATACAAAAATCTATCATAATTATTAACTGCTTTGATATTTCATTATTTACTTGATAGTTTAAAAAAATTGTTGAAACCACTTCTAAACCACAAAAAATGATTGTGCTTAAAATAAATTAAATACGAAAATCGTGAGTCGTGTAAATTTGGATTGCTTGAACATTTTTATTTGCCTACACCAGAAACTAAATAGCCACCCATTTAACATTCCCGATACGCTAAGCAGATTAATAAGATTAAAAAAATAACATCATCTCTGGTGATGTTTATTTGTGCTGTCCTACAAAATAGTTTAACTACAGGTTCGCCAGTATATTTTGGATCAGAGTTTCTTAAACTTTCCCAGTCTTTGTTAAACGCCTTACAGGCACACATGGCAGTAGAATTCCACGCAGACTTTTCTTTAGCAAACAATACGCATCGCAAACAAAAAAGTTTGTTTAATGTATAACTGCCAGTAAAAAACAAATAGGTATTTATCATATAAATTATTGTAAACATGTCTAATATAAGTTTTTTTGCTGTATTCAAATCTAAATGAACCCTTGGAAGGTCAAGCTTTGATAATTTTTAATTTTTGAAGAAACGTCAAACTCGGGAATGATTTTTTTAAATGCAATCGTTCGCACATCTTCGATCGGGACACTAAATACTTATATATTTAAACAGCACTGGCGAATGATTTTGGTACAATATGAGATAATTTATCCACATTCAAAACACAGTAATACACTGAATTTTGTATTATAAAATAAAGCTTTAAGCTAACTTTTGGCAACTGAATTGCGGTAGAAAATTCGGCTTGGATTATGGTCGACATAATTCTAAAAATAGCACTCACGTTGTGACGTTCCGCCATTTATTTTTGATTCGAAACTTGACTAAATTAAACGCTCTACTTCCAAATACCGACGATAGATGACAATCAATATTTTTATTATAACCTAGTCCTAGACAATAAAGATATTTATTTATTTAAATTAAATACTTGAAAATAGAAGGTAAGCTTTAAATAATCGCTTAGTATGGAGCCTTCGCCACTGCAAGGTATATACCACTAAATCTAATTTAAATGCCACATCTACTTCAATAGACAATATCGCGAGTCGACGATTTAAGATAGGTACATTTGAAAGTACACCTGATAACTTACAAAACTCGCGAGTAACTAGCAAACATATTTGGATAATTTTTAAATTATGTAAGTATGTAACTACCTATAATTCAAATATTATTTGCAAATCTTCACGTGTCATTGCTGTTCACCAGGAACGTGACGTCCAAGGACAACGGAAGTAAACTAAACATCACGAACCCAAAAAAATCCTGTTTTATAGTACCTAATTAATACTTTTTGTTTCCAACCAGTTAGCTGAATTTATTAATGGAAAGATATTTCCGTTATTACTAGGGAATCCAATCCCGAGCCAAAATTCTGATCCCGGGATTTCGGGATTACAATTTGACAATCCCGGGATTGGCATTTTTTCCATTGTTAATATAAAATTTAATACAAATAACATTGATAAAATCGATCAAAAATAAATCTAGTATAATTTATACTATTTAAGACATTAATTAATATTATAATATTGTATACGTTCAATCTTGGAAATACACAAGTTTAATGGAGTAAATAATATTGTAATATAAATAATAATGTGAATTTAATAGGAGATTGCTGTTTCTGATAGTAAAGACTTAAAGAATGGATTAGCGAGATTTAAAATAGTAAAGCAAATAATCATGGCGTACTTATGGCCTTTCCGCTTCATAAATCTAATTAGTCAGCCAAATATGAAACTGCCGTAAAACGTATGATATCATGGTGGAATTACTTTGTTAAAAGTGCGAAGCATTGTTTTTTTCCAATCTTTCCATTTTTAATAATTTATGTGAAAAAATAAAATGAATCGGCAACCTACACATGGGTATAAATCAAACTTCATTCAAACTCAGTTTATTTTTTATTAAAAGTATTTTTTCCGTCGCTTTTATTTTATTTTCTATAAAAATTGATAAAAAAATCAATCCCGAAATCCCGGGATTGATAAACATAATATTATTCATTCATTCATAATATAATTCATAGGTATCGAAAATAGATCGGGATCCCGGGATTCGGGGTCCCGGGATTGGAATCCCTACTTATTACTAAGTGAAGGTAACTATTTCTATATACAAATAATGATTCTCCTCGATTTTACGCCCTTCGGGTAACTGCCGCCCCCAACGACGCAAAATCTGCCTACCCTCACGGGATGTCACTGCATAAATCAGATGAAAATTAATAATTGAGAATAATAATTATAAATTGATAGATTCAATGCCAACAACGGAGAGCAGTAACAATTTTTTAGCAAACGGCTCGGGCTAACCAGTGTGAGCCTGTACTTGAGGAACGTCACAGGTTTATCGTTAATAAAATAACGAGTTAATCCAAATCTGTCGCGCAAAAACGACGCGCAAAACTGTAGTGACTTGAGAAGCGTTTATAAATTGAAAAGGTAGACCCAATCAATCGGAATGGCGGTCGCAGATTACTCCGCCCATAAGTGTAGGATATTCACTGTAAGTTGATTGATTACTGAGTACTATGTTATAAAATACTGTACGTGATATCATGAGTTTTGCATATAACCTCAGAGTAATAATATAAAAAGCGTGGGTATTGTTCGGCAAAATGAAGCCGTGTTTTTTGCGTAATAACGCACAACAGAACGTCAATTTTATTATTATTAACTATGAAACCATGTTGCTTCTCAGTACGGATACCAAATTTAAACACAACATAGTTAACCATATTTTCTACTAAATTAACTAAAAATAATAACCGCTAACTTTATATTTAGGCAATTTCAGCAACACGTGCGCTCGCAGTTTTTAAATGACTGGTCATTGAAATCAATATTTACCAGCGACGTGTACAAAAAATATTTAATTTAGCCGTAGAAAATCTATCTTACTCTAACGCATGTTGCAGAGATATGAGCGTGCCGAATGCTTTCTCACTCGCGCTTATGGTTCGTTTTTATTTAGGCCTTGCATAGAACATACTCTTTAAGTGAGATACTCTGAAACGTTTGTTATGTACTATTGTTATATCAATTATACATATTATTGTGTACGTATAATAGGTATTATAAAGTCAACACCGGTGCAATATAATATCATCATCATCTTTAACTAGCGTCAATTCACTGCTAGATGAATACCTATCCTAGCTCCTTCCATTCTTTTTGATCCCTATTTCTTCGCTACCACGTACAAACCGAACTTCACAAATTCGTCTATCCAACGGGTTTGAAAGCGTCCCTGTGATAGTTTAGTGTCCAACGGCTGTCCAATCGCCGAGCGACATATCCATTCCGTTGCAATTTCATCTGCTTAGCGACCTCTATTCAATATTGTTGTCTTTCCGCGTTTTGTCCAAAATGCACCTTTCTATGCCGCGTTACGCCACTCGCAATATAATATTATGTACCGGGTGGGTATATTTCAACGAAATTCTAGTGATTTTATTTCCTTTAAGTACTTTAGTCTGTTTAGCCATACTAGTGGATGTACAATTTGGTTAAAAAGTAATATTGTACCTAAATTACAATAGGCTTGCGTATTGCGAATTCGCGTTCATGTCTTTGACTTATTATGATAACTTGTCCATTTCAATATCTATTGAGATTTTGTATGTAAACTTAATCTTAGTTATAGGTTGATTAATGGCTATGTAGAAAAGAAAACCAGAACCATTAAATTATAACATTATTTTAAAAAGTAGGTACGTAAAATTATTTTGATAGGATCGGTATATACATTCATTCATTTTAACTGGTGATAAGCTCAGGCTCGTGGAATTGAATGATTTAAAGAATGAATTGATTAGAATGAGATGATTTTGTTGTTTTGTAAAATAATCGATTTGGATAATTATGCGAAAAATAGATTTTCATATTAATACAACATCATCAAGACATACAATCATTGAAATCAATTCTGACCAAAATTCCATTGATATAATATTATTATGTGCATCGTTAATTTAATTTTTCCGTTTAATTAAGTTTTTCAGCTGGAATAGCTCTCTTTTTGTCATGCGATCTATAATATGGTTGGATTGGTCTTTTATACGCGTTCGTGGTTGCTAGTTTTTAATTAATATTTATATAGAGAGAAAATAATAATAAAGAAAGAAAATAATAATGAAGAAACTTAGCATAGCTAACTGACAGAAGCCGCTCGGCGTTTTGATTATTTTGCATAGATACCTCATTAAGTTTCTCAAACTCTTTTTTGACACTAGCGTATTATTTTATTTATTTATACTTATTGTTGAAATATAAAATATTACAGTGTGTTCGGTTAAAAAAATACTAGTAGGAAAATAACATAAGGTTCATTATTTGTTTTTTATCTTGTAAAAATGGCGGTTTATGTTATATGATAATCATGGCCCCACATCCTAAAGCGGGCCCCCCTACCTATCGCTAAGGATAAAGGGAGTGTGACGCTCTACAGTAGCGTTTTCTAAATGGTGTACGCGGTAAAATTAATGTGTATATTTAGTGTTTTTGTATATTTTAATATATCCATTTGAATTATGGAGTTGTCGAGTATAGCACCGCAGGCGACTTTTTTTTTACACTCACTTACCTGATCGACTCGACTCGACTCGCCGGTCCCCTCCTGACCCCGAGCCCCCAGGCTATAGCCCTGTCAGCCCCCCTTGTGGGGGCCATGATTATAATACGATTAATATGTTTTAACCACAGAGGTATGTTTTAACAGTCTAGAGTGAAAAAGGAAAAAATATTCTTGGCCAAATAACTCCATAGATTGAACCGATGACATATCGAGATCGAGAAAAATTAAATATCTATTTTCATAAGTAGTGTCAAATTATAGCAAACTCGGTAAGGAGCTGACCTCAAATATAAATTCTGCATATCCGTTTTCACTTAGTCAGTCATCCATTGATGCAAACGCCATATACCTAATAGCTGACTCGATTATTTCAATAAAAATAATATTATTTTGATTGTATAAATAGCGAATAATAATTCATCGAAAATGTCACTCGAATATGGTTCCTGGTCTGTTAGAATCTCAGACTCTCAATCGCACCGTACAACATCTCATTCAACCGAGGTCGGACCTCGGAACTATATCATTAGTAAACATAACATACTATTGTACCGACCGTTATGCCGCAAATAAAACTCGCTCCTGCATCCATCTTCGACTTCTTCATCATCATCCTCAACACCATGACCTACGACGTGTCGAAGATAACCACAGTGGTAGCTCACATCGAACACTACATTGGTGACCCAAATCGAACCCCACATTGATGACCCACATCGAACCCTACATATTATATTATGTTCCTATCTACTTTTGCGGAGATTATCGAAAACATCCACTGCATGCGATTTTGATATCTACCTTTATAACACTGTGGCTCGGACGTTATTATTTGACAGACAAGTCAGTCACCCGTGTACGAAATTCTAAATAGGTAACCCCTTTCAGAATAGTACCTACAATAGAATATTTAAATAGTTTAAGTAAGATAGGTACTTAAATATATTTATGACAGATAAATAAATAAATATTAAAAATTATACTGTGAAGTGTAATTTGAAAAATAAAATACGCACCTGATTACATTGGTAGAGGGAGAGGGAAGGGGTGTCCGAAAGCTTTTTCGATAGCTAGCAACACAGTGGCCAAATCATATTTCGCCTTTTGGCATCTTGAGGATGTATCACAGAATAGATTAATAAATATAATTCCGATAGGCTATATTCAATATACTACATTTTGACGCAGGGTTTTGAATGTGTGAGTGACGTACGAAAATGAACCACGCATTATGGACGTGAAATAGTGTGTGTAATAAACAAATATTAAATGAGCGTCAATGCATAAACCGAGAACATTAATTGTCAGTATTCGACGCATGCTGTATTCTTGATACGTGTTTAAGTGTATCCCGTATTCTTTCGCACTCGAGATCGGTTGCCTGCTACTCCTTAGCCGTTAGGTATTTCAGTTCCCATTATTTCCGAGTTCCCTGAGATGTGCGAGTATGTAAACCATTCCCACTGACAGGATGTATATTAATCAGTAGTATACCTACATACTGCCTGAATATTCTTAAATACGGAACTTGAGTCGCACACATTGGGAATGTGTCAGCTGTGAATCAACTGGGCGCCGGGAAAACTGTGCAATGTAGATTGAATATGTGTGTAATATTTAGTCCCAATCAAAAGTTTGTTTATAATGGTTATATAAATTTGAAAATAAATCTATTTTCAATCGAGTAGATCCATTTTTCAGTATGTATTAAAAATTATTGTCAAAATTAATTATCTCGGAATATTCACTCCAAGGAGGAGGCGAGTAAGTTGATAAGTTCTAGGAAGGTATTTATAAAATATTTTTATTTTTAGTTGCCACCAATTCCATTGAATTCACAATAAATTAATACGCCACGATTGCTAAGCATTTTCATTATCATACGTAAAACTATCAATCCCGGACTTTATTCATCGGTTTATCTATAAAATTCATTTATCAACGTGGTAACTTTACAATGATAAAATTTTCCAATATATTTCCAATAATTCTAATCAAGTCCAATTCGATCCAAGCCGCGTATTTATCTCTTCTCGCTTCCCGTATCAATTATTCGAGTTAAATACCAATGTTAAGGACATAGCAAAGCGAAGCGGATACCATGCAGGTAACCTGATATATATATATCAACATAAAAGCGACTAAGACTTGTTAAGTAGGTATATTAGTTGGTATTATTTTAACTGAGGCGATAGAAAATGTATGGAAAGTATTTGAGAACTACGCAATAATCTTAGAAATTTAGTGCTTAGTTGTCTGAGTTCATATTTCTATAAAGAATGAAGCTTTATTTATATTCCTTAGATAATAATAACAAGAAAATATTATCCACGGTATACACCTAGGCTGGGCTGTTTGATTTGTCATAAATAATGCACACTAAACTTTGTCTGTCATAATTATTTGTTTTCATTGATAATAATGCAATTTGCAAATGGTGGTAGTTAGTTTTTTAAATTCAATTAAACCCTGCCCTACCTAACCATAGTAGTTTAATTAATACGATTTGGGTTATTCGACAAAAATAGTGCACACTTTCATAGTGATAGGTACTTATTTGTTTTTGTTGAATTTAGAATACGTCATATATCAGATGGTATGGGAAGTTTTAATTCAAGTTAAAAGTTCTGCCTAACCAAACCATAATAAATAAAAAATATTCTCCTATCTATAACATATCTAAAATTATATTATGCTTTATGGCGTGGGTCGTGGGTCCCAGATTAAAATCCTGGGTCTGACAAGTAGAGATATTGTTTTTTTAATTTGTGTGTGGGTGATAGTATGGACCTAATATGTTGAGCAAGTGGCTGACATCCATTTCTCCTAAAAACAGAACCTGTTAATACAAACCTCCGGAGGCCCATATGATTTTATTAGGTCGAACATGGTCGGAATAGATAATACTTTTTAACTAATATCGTTTTAAGGAAGGCTTGGTTTACGCCGGGTTTAATTGATTTTTAAAAACTCACCAACACTGTTTATTATTTGTAGTCTTATTTTAATGAAAACAAATACGTATAACTAATAGGTTGAACAAGTGGCTGACATCCATTTCTCGTAAAAAAAAACAAAATCTGTTAATACAATCTTCATTCTGTGGAGGCCCATATGATCTTATTAGGATCGGACATGGTCAAAAAAAGAAATTATATAATTAGTTATTTTATTTATTCACTTGATATTAGATCGATGTTAAATAAACAATTGCAATTTTTTTGGACTATCTACGATTTAAAAAAAATTCCACTCCGCAAAACGCCGCCTACAATCGTCAGTGCAGTCGTAGATGCAGGACATCAGTCCGACTAATAGTATTTAGGTACGCGATTGATGGTAATTTCAATACTAATGTTTCAAAAACGTGTCTTTAATTGTATCTATGCTTGCAATAATTTGAATGAACATTTTTGTCTTAGAATGAAAATAATAAAACAAAACAGTGATAACTTTAAATATAATGCACGACAATAATATTAATAAGAAACCATGAATTAAATCGTGCATTTGACAGTCGCGTGTTTTGTTCGCCGGTGGATTATAAATTATTTCGCGACTAATGTAGGTACAATTTTAATGAACGCACAGCATACAACATAATATGATTTTATTTTTGCTAACCCGATGTTTATAGTATATTGGATACATTTACCGCGTCGCTTCACCGTATCATTAACTTTACTCAGTCTACTCGGGGAATGCATCTTCGATAGGAATATCCTTGGCTCCTTTTCTGAATAATAATAAACAGTCCAGTGGATAAATCGCGCCGCGGGATTCTGAACCGCGGGGTACGGGTCCGGGCGTGGCAGCTCAATGAAAAACAACTTTTTCCGACCAAATTTCGTGTAATTCATTAGATTTTTAGTGAATCGAGGCAGTGGAGACGAACATTTAGCACACGGAATGAATAAAATTGTATAAATTTACTGCTATTATTATTTTCTTGATTACATTAATGTGTAAAGACTTTGGCGTGGCGATATTTAATAAAAAATATGAGTTGGTTGGTTCATCTCAGAAAGTACGAAAACCCTAAAATTCGCGCATTTTTTTGCTGTGCAGTGTGATTATAACAAACTATCTAAATTAAGTGTAAAAAATCCTGGCAACATACTGATTGCTGTATTATAACGATCAAGAGACCTTCAATCTGTCAGTACCTTGGAGTTCTACCTTCTTAAGAGGACGTTCTACAGAATTGGCCTTGAGAATTGAAAATATGATTTTTTAACATGTGGTCCATAATATCTGGTCTACTAGTTAATATAAAAAGGTCGTGTGAAAGTTGTTTGTGTCAATAAATTTGCTCTATGACTGATCAGAATCATATTTCACATTTATTTCATCAGGGCTGTCGAAGACATAAATCATAAATAATTATAATTTTAAATTTTTATTTATAATATGTATTATTTAAGTTTTGTGCATCTAATGCCGGGTCCACACTGGCAACAAGTTAAGTTGCTGGCAACCTCGTTAGATTTTACGATAATTATGATGATTATCGTAAAATTTCTTAAGCAATTATGGTAAATATCGTAAAATTTAATGAGGTTGCCAGCAACTTGTTGCCAGTGTGGAAATGGCTTAATATCCACTGTGGTTCACGTAGTGGCATGGACCTGGGGTTAACTAATTCAGGAAGTCAACACCCATGATAGAATTTTTTCCAGTTTTGGTTGCATTATACCTATTCCAAAACTCTTCTTTAAAATTCGTTTCCGATTTTATAAATGGAAATTTCTCGGTGTACATAGTAAACAAACCTACGAATAAAAAAAGACAAGAAGGAACATACTGATTCATCGCAGTGAAATCTGGCAATCAAATTCGCCATTTTGAAAAGCGACGATTTTGCGTAAACAAATATCACGTGGTCTGTACGTGTGCGGCAAACTTCGAATGTGTTTGTAATTTTGTGTATTTTATGTTTGTGTATCACGCATTGTCGGCCATATTTGCCGGCCTTTCTGATTGCCGTGATTTGTACACATCTTCCTTCCTGTCTTTTTTTATTCGTAGAAACAAACAGTATTTTTTATTAGTTATATGAAATTGGCATTGAATTTGTTATAAAATAATACACAATTAAAAGATTTTGAAATAGAAAAAAACACATTTCCAAGCTTTCAGCCGTGCTCACTCATGCATGTCATTCGTCATTTAGATAAGTATATACATATTTTGATGTTATCTTTGCAAAGTGCGAATGTAATGTTTTCAAATAATTGATATGGATTAATTATACCATCGTATTATTTTCTCGAAATCATAAACATACTATAATAGTATTTGAGTATCAACCTATGTTCAATTTGAATTGGGTTATAATACTAATATACCCGTATATATATCAATAGTATGTTTGCTACAAAATCCACCCAAGTTATCAGTACGTACTTGCACAGGTTTGATTAAAAACTATGATGAAATTAACAGTTTTAAAATATTAATGCTTAATATTATTTTGACAGCCCTGTTTTCTGATCGGCTTCATCTCGCAGGTGTTCATAAAATAATAATAATGCTCCGCGGCAGACAATATCAGTAATAAAAATAATGTTTCTTGAAATAAAATCTCCGATGATTAGTGATTTTTGCGAAAAGATCGATTTAAATTAACGTAGTTACGACGCCGAGGTCCTTTTTATACTGAATTATATTTGAATGTCGGGCTCTTCAGCGGCCCCTTAAGATCTGTCACTGTAGTAGTTGTTACCGTTCTGAAAAGGAGAGTTTCAGGAAATATAGCGACTTCTTTCAGAATATCACGTTGATTTTTTCTGGGTTTAAGTCTGCTAAAATTTTAGATTTGTTTTCAATGATTTAGTGATAGAACGCCATTTTCTGAAGCTGAATGATTTTTGTTTATTTGTCCTTAGATTCAGAGCATAGTCCTAATAGTTTGAATAGGTGGCAAACGGCTAAGATCCTCGATGAATATTGTATGAGCAAATTGAAAAAAATATTAAATTTTAAAGAAAAACGCAACACTGTACATGCGATTAATGTGCTCGTATCGTGATCGGTGGATCAGAAGCTCAAACTCCCCAGTTAGGTCAAGTCATACACTGTTTTTTCACACACTCACAATCTTGGAGTAAAATTGGAGATTATTATGTAACTACTTATCTATAATTTGTATCTTCAAAATTATAAATAATTTCATCTGGACTATCTTAATCTTTTTTCAAACATCTGACGATTGGGGCAGGTAAAAGATGACAGCGTCGCAGGAGAAAAAAAACTACTCTCAACGAAATTGATTCTCAAAAGTTGTATGATTCCATTTCATTCGTATATGTGGTGCCACCTACAACGTGTCATTCCTAAGCAGTGCATGATGTGTATATTTTATAATATTTCACGGAGTGTGTTATATTTACCTATTTCATACATGAAAACAAGCTTTCCAAAATAGTCCTTAGTGTACAATAACAATTCGCGGGTAACACTTGGGGTTCGTATGCCGATAGTTATCTACATACGCCATAAACGAACAGCCACGAAAAAATCTATGATAAAAAGTGGACGATATCTGGAGGCAGTTTCTTCAGCATCAGAAAACACCTGTCACCACATTGACAAGCAGAAAAAATCCACCATTGACGGCCGGACAATCGAAGATTCGAGACCACTTCGGCTGCTGGATGTCTATGAAATAAATAAATTCGATCAAATCGGTGTTGGCACACCCGCTGTCACTGGCCCCATTAATGGAATGCTAGGATCTCATTGATTTCGATAATTGCATCGGTACCAATTTATTTACAAAGGATTCAGAAATGATTCAGAGGTTCTAGAGTTGGCTGGATTGTACCTACGTCCTACATAATATATATATACCAATCATCCAGTGGTGAAACGCACTCTTGTAAGGAGTTAAATGATTCGTAACCGAATTTAATAACTGAACATACATAATTCTGTAAACACTCATGAGAAAATATAGCCAATAGAAAAAATATTTTTCGAAAAAAGTAAGACACCCGGCAGGAATCGAAACTGTGTCTCTTGGGTTTCGCGCCATTTGCATTACCACTATTCTACGACTGCCATGCTTAATTGCGACAATTTTAATTATTGGTCTTTTTAAGGCTATACCTCAGTTGAGGCATGGTCTAAAAAGATCGTGGCGATGCGCATTGTGCAAATGACGCGTGCCGAACGAAATATAATTTGTCATATAAATCCAACATGCGTCCATTTAATGTTCTGTTTATTGTTCTATTAGTGACAATAATAATATATTCATTGATATGTGTTCTTTTTCATGTAAATGGGTAACGTTTTTAATCATCTTTACACAATTTAAGAATTAATACCCCCGTCGCCATCACTCTACGTTTGCTTTCCGATTGCCAGCGAGTCCAAAATTTCGTAGCACTTATAATAGTTGAAAACTATTTGCCGTTTCACTGAAGTACTCCCTGCTCATAAGCGCTCTTTAAATTTAGTTACGGTAGGCGATCGATTTTTGTAAGTATTTTAAATTAAATTGTGTGTTATTGTTCAATAATTAGAATGGTACATTCTTAAATCTTGTGAATAATCACAATCATAAATCG
Organism: Rhyacophila brunnea; assembly: GCF_057557595.1. NCBI lineage: Eukaryota > Metazoa > Arthropoda > Insecta > Trichoptera > Rhyacophilidae > Rhyacophila > Rhyacophila brunnea. Next base: position 725,294 of record NW_028232882.1, on the reverse strand, counting down.
TTGAATAAAAGAAATAGTTAATTAAAAATTTAGTAACGTTGATCATAGCGTATTTTTGTGACCTAATTGCAGTCTTAGATTTCCTCTTAGCATTAGCTGATAAATAAACTCCCACGTGAGGAGATTTTAAGTGTTTTATGGAAAACAACCAAAACTCGATTGAAAATACGTCTAATATTTATTTTTTTCAAAAATTGCTACCGACTTTTAAATAATTCGTTTGACAATAATACGTCGATACGTATGGGACTGTCAAACGCGTCAGTTATCTACCATTAAACAGTGGCGAAGGGTGGAGGTAGGCTGTTAAGATCCGATATAAATAGTGCACACTAAACTTTGTCAGTCATATGTATTTGCTTTCATTGAACTAAGATTACACATTGCAGATATTGTTGGTTAGTTTTTAAAATTCAATTAAACCCTGCGTAACCAAGTCATAATAGATAATAATCAAAATGTATTCTTAATTCAACAAATAACTACGACTGGAAAAGTGCACACTATTGTTGTCGGATCTTTGTGTTCGTTGTTTGGTGTAGGCAGGGTTTATTTGAATTTTAAAAACTAAGCATTATCATCTGAAAATTGTATTCTTATTTCAATGATAACAAATAATTATGACTGACAAAGTTAAGTGTGCATTATTCATGTTGAATCCTGAATGTTGAATGCCTACGTCCACCCTCCAACACTGCCATTAAATCTATATTTATATTATTTGTACCTCAGATATTAGTATGCTTTAATTTCAATTTTGACGAAAAAAGTACGTACTGCAAATTTTATACTTACTTAAATAATGACATCAATCAGGTAGTATTCACATTTCGAGGAGGTACCTATGTTCATAACAGAAACCCGAAATTCTTAAAACGGTAAAGCCGTAATTGCAATAAAATTAAAAGCAAAAAAAATCATAAATTGTGTTTTTTTTCAAAAATGTTCTTATTGTAGATAGGTACTCGTATTCTGACTGACGAGTACAGAATTATTCATTTGTTTTTTAAGTGATACATCATAATAGTTTTCTACAGCCATACAGATAATTTTTATTTGACAAATTTCGAACGAATCGTAGATAACAAAAATATTCGTAATCATCCACCAACGAAAATACGTGAATGTACAAATGTACTATTGATTTTTCGTAAACTAAATATGAACAAATCGCAGTTTCTTAACGATAGTTTTCGGTGAAGAAAAAGAACCCCGAAAGAAGGCATCAGAACATTTTTTGCGAGATACCTACCTAAATCCAACGCCATCATAATAATATAGGTTTTGTACTTATATTTTGTAAAACATTTGATTTTAAAAGTAGGTTTTACTGTTTTATTTGTTTTGTAGACTAGGAAAATGCGTAAAATTCTTTTAGTCTCTAACATTCAATGTGCGTTTAGAGTGAAAACTTTCAAAGTAAAATAAATACTTTTGTATAAATATGATTTGTTATTATTTACCACACCATTTTTTGAAATCAAATCCTAATTCATAGCTTTTTATCGTAAATTGGAACTTAGCCTAGCTAGAGTATAAATAAACTATAAAGGTAACGATATCTATTAATAAAATTATGTTCCTTGATTTAGGTACAGTTAATGTTCAACTTGGTTAAATTGATTCTGTTCCTATTTCAAATAATTATAAAATAAAAGAACTTTTTATATACAACGTTTTTAAATTTTCTGTTGAATTATTATGCTCAATATGCTGAAACTTGTACTAGATATGAAGTAAATAAAAAACAAACAAACAAATAAATATAGAATACTGAAATGTCATTTTGACATTTCATTTTGATTTCCATAGTAACGCACGTATATATTAATGATTTAGTTGGTAGGACCACCCCCTTAACAACCAATAATAGTCTTTTACTTTTTACGGATTTTTCTGAAATAACTTTCCATACAAAACAGAATTAACTGAAAATTAATTCAATTCTGCTTAAAGATGGCTAAAAGTATTAAAAGAATGCATTGGCATCGTGTTCTGATATATTCTAAAAGTTTCAAATTCAGAATGTAGTTGGGAAGTTAGTTAAAAATTAATTGCAAGATTTGTACCGGAGAAAGAATACGAGCTAATAAAAACCTTGTAAAATGTGCAATATTCATACAATTAAAGCACAAATTAGTAACAGGGAATAAACTCAAAAATCCGACCATTACTCCATCGACTATTGAGTTCTGTCTATTTTAATTGTTGCTTAAATAATTTATAACTTACATAATAATATGTTAACAGCGAAGTTACCTTGTTAATATAATTAACACATATTCCATCCTCACTCACTAAATCATACGAAGCGACCAAAGGTATAAATATCTCAATAACAAACGCGTGAAGCACCACATTTGGGCCCCTCCAATTAATTCCAGGGCGCGGGGCCCCGGGGGGCCGGCCGGGTGGACACCTGGCGGATGCCGGTCGGGGGTCCTGACCCCCGCGGGGCTGCAGACACCTACAGGACCCTGAAAGATAACGAGGTATCCACCGGGCGCTTTGTCGCTATCTCGCTTGATTGGAGGTGTTAGGAGTGGGATCGGTACAGATTGGATTTAATCGGCTATAATAGGTATCAGATCAAAGTGAAAATCATTAAATGTTTTGACGTGAGTATTTATATTTAAAAATAACACGAGTTTGATTAATTCAAAGCAATTGTATAATAATTATCGAAATTACTTTAGAAAATCGTACATCTGATACATTTTAACAAGAGTTTAAACCAATAATTCTCAACCATTTTCATTAAAACTTAAATTATCATATTTTACACATTTTAATTGAAAAAATAAACAATATCAAATTTATTACTATTTTCGACTATAAGTAGAGGATATCATGTACAGTTTTTGTATAGCATGTAATAGTCCAGTCAATCTGTAATTTTTGGTTGCAAAAGGTGGGGTAGAAGATTTTTTTTTCCTACTTGTATACAATGATAATGAGTAAGAAAAAAACGAGTTTGTCAATTCGGATGACTTCGGCACAACTTTTGGCGGGAAAAAAAACCGCAAGATTTTGGGTTTTTATTTGGTTTTTCGCTTATATCTCAAAAACGGCCGGTCGTAGCAAAAATATTGTGATATACAATTTTAAAGCTTATTAAATTTCCTAATTTTTTTATATCATACGTTTTTTCTTCTTAATTCTAACTAGGGCTCGAAGTGAAACGTAGTGTTCCGTAGGGACCATCCCTCTGTTTCGTGGGAAAAATAAGAATTGTGTTCTAAGATTATAATATATATGGTATATTATCACAAAAAAAAAACTAATTAAACAATCGTGAATAATATTTTATTTATAAGTACCTACACAATCCATTGCTTATTGTGGACATAATATAAAGAAAGAAAACAGAATTAATTGTATATTTCGTATAAATTAGATATTATTTCGCCTGCGGCACTAACTGACGTTGCCTAACCAATCTTCACTACATATGTCAGAAGTTTAAAGGCGAACAGTTAAAAACTCACATCAATAATCAATACAGGTGTTTTTTATGTGATGATCAAGTACCTAAACCTAATAGTTATTAACAAGCTGTTAGTTTTAAAGTTAGTAACCTCCATATTTCACCATTTTGAGATAATATTATGTACTACCAAAAACCGTGAAGCACAATTAGGAATACAAATAGAATATTTTCTTTTTGAAAACATATTAGTAAATAATTAGAAAAAGCAAAAATGTCCCGAATGTCTTTAAAATAAATATAAAAAAATACTTAAGTACCTACGTTTAAAGTTAGTTGTAAAATATAACGAATGGCGGCTGATGAATATAACCGATTTTGCAATCAACATCTGGCTTAATTTTATATCTGACAAAAGGAGCAGAATTTGATATTTATATACAACAGATCAGTGGTGAAAGGTGGATGTAGGCAGTTAAAATCCGCCATAAATGGTGCACACTAAACTTTGTCAGTCATACGTATTTGTTTTCATTGAAATAAGACTACAATAATTATTAACAGATGGTGTAGGTTAGTTGAAGTTAGTTTTTTTTTTACAATATGTGTAATATGTATTCTTAATCCAACGAAAACAAATAAGTATGGATGAAAAAGTGTGAACAATTTTGTCGTATCGCCCAAAATATACCAAAACTAGGTATTATGGCTTGGTTTAGGCAGGGTTTAATTGATTTTTAAAAACTAACCAACACCATAATAATATGTAAATTATAGTCTTAGTTCAATGAAAATAATACGTTTGACTGACAAAGTTTAGTGTGAATTATTTATGTACGCCCTGATAACTATCTTAGAAATAGAGAACATCAGTTGTTTATTCTCCCATGGTGCAGAACCAACCTGCCACTGGTAATGCCAATTGGGAGGGCGATAACTATGTTCAACGAAATTGCTTCGGGTGCTGATATATTCCACCTACGTGAGGATGAGTATAGTTGAACGTTGTTTTATAAATTCTTAAAATAGAGTCTGCTTAACTCATCCGGTGTACTTCCTTGTATCTATCTAATTTATATTTTTTGTATGTACACATTTCTACTGTTTATTAACTTCTATCTCTATACTGATCTATCTCTTTTTTTATGTAATACTGTTTTATATTTCTTTGTTTTTAAATGTCATGTTGTGAACGTCTTAAACTTATAATTTGTAATGTCCACAATATGTTAAAAAATAAATTGAAATTCACCACTGCAATAGTTGGTAATATTTACAAAATCAGCATCAAGAAAAATAATAAAATAAAGTAAAATTGGTGTTTAAAACTAATAGCTTCAAGTAATAGGAACGAGCATTAATTTGGTTCTGTTAATAAATTGAATGGATAGTCAGGAATACCTATATCTTTAGTGTCAACGTAATTGGCCCTCAAAATCATTTATATTAAGCGTGGCCAAATCGGTCGAAACGAAATAAAAAATGCTGACGAAATAACTCGAAGTGATTTTTAATTAATTTCTCGTTAAAATAATTTTTGTCGCCAGTTTTTTTTAATTATCACTAATCGTCGCCGCCGATTTTCGCCATTCAACAATGCGATTCAATGCAACAATCAATCGCGGACTGTCAGATTCCGATTGGCGCTTTGCGGACTGCGTTTAATCGAATCAATTCAATTGTCGCGCTGCTAAAAGTTCAATCGGCTCTAATCGGCGACCGCTTTTAGCGGTCGCCCGCGATGATGCTTCGCTGGGCAAATGAATCGGACGCCATTATTGTTGAATTTGGGATTTTAATGCGGCCATGACGGTGCGTTTCGTGAAGAATTTAGCGAAAAAATAATAATATTTCAAAAAATTTGTAATGGCTGCGTAAAAAAAATATTTCACCTTGGATATTGGTGCGAGGTGTCGAAGTAAACATTATATCAAAAGAATTTGGGGGCTATCACTCCAATTGATATTTGATGTAAATAAAATGAATTATTATTTCATGTGATGCATTCAGCCAACTTGGAGTCGCATGGAGGCAGTGACGACGGGTGGAGGTAGGCTGTTAAGATTCGATATCACTAGTTCACACTAAACTTTATCACTCATACTTATTTGTTTTTATTGAACTAAGAATACAATTTGCAGATGGTGTTGGTTAGTTTTTTTTTTAATTCAATTAAGCCCTACCTAAACCAAACCATAATAGTTTAGTTGCGCCATGGGCGATTAAACAAAAATGTGCACTCTTTTTCAGTCATACATATCTGTTTTAATTGAATTACATAAACCAATTAATTACAATGGTACAAACAAATGGCAATATATTATACTGTTTTATTTTTCTTATATTTATTACAATGAATGGTTTATCAGCTAATAAAAATGGGATAAATAAAATAAGATTACGGTAAAAAGTAATCACTTACGATTGAAACATAAAAAAGCCGTTTACCACAAATATTGAATGGTGTATTAAAAATGTTTGAAAATGTGTGCCTCATTATTTCACTTGTCTTTATAGAGCGTGGATTATGCACTACATACTCAGTTGGGGGATGAATTCGTACAGCAGCGGATTGAGACCGGTCTATAATGATAAAGAATACTCGTCACAATTAAATAAATTTATATTTCTTTACCTCAAACCACATTTTTTAAATAGGTAAGTAACTACACCTATTATTAAGGAATGCTAAAGATTTTTTATAACATTGCTATAAAATGCAAACCGCGATGGGATCAGCAAGATTAATTATATTGAAAAAAATGTCCGACAAAACGTGTAAAATAAACCAGAAACCCACTGTGAACACACGCTGCGCGAGTTTTCAACACAGAAAATATCCTAAAAATAGGATAAATTGTTTTTTCATAAAAAAATGATAGTCATTTATCTATTAGATACGTATATAGGTACGTACTTAACTGAAAACGATAAACGTCTTGTATTTTTAATACACGTTTAAATAAAAATAAATACACATACCTACCTAGCTTAATAGATAACGATTAGTACCAGTTTCACATGCTTAGATATACATTCTCATGGTGGCTATCATAGTTCGGTGTCTAAGAAAGTGGGCTTCTTATCCGAGGACCCCGGGTTTTAAATTTTCAGTGAGGTCACAAAACATATATGTGATTGTTTCACTTTTACTATGACACTACTGTAATGTAATTAAACCTCATATTTTGTTATAGTATTAGCTATATGATCATCTTCATCATCAGCTGCGGTCGACGGTAGACGAAGGCCTAACCTAGCTCCCTCCACTATTTTCGACCATATACATCCCTTTGGGCAGCTTGGGTACCACTGTATGGCAGCATTTATCCAGTGGTTGTTCACTCGCCGAGCGACACTGTCAGCCCATTGCCATTTCATATACCTACTTAGTGACATCTATCACATCGCATAGTCTTGTCTGCTTCCTTATCCATTGATTTATTGTGTGGTTTTTCCGTGTTATGCCCAACATGCACCTTTCCAGGCCACGTTACGCCATTCACAATATAATATTATACACTGGGTATATTTCTACGATATTCCAGTGATTGTATTTGTCTGTAACGCTGTTTGCAATTTTTGGACTTCTATTACATTAAGAATCCATATTTCACACGCATATGTGAGCACTGGACGCACACGTGGGTTGGCCACCGCGCTTAACACACTTACTTAAGTCACTTTTGAAGATACTATTCTGGTGCCCAAATGTTCTCCATGCCAGTCACACATACGACCGTCAATTGATATTTGTTGTCCAAGATAGACGTAGTTGTTGACCCGCTCGCTTTTGGTGCAGCAAAGCAGTTCACCAGTACTTTTGTCTTTTAGACATTTATTTAAAACTACTTTGCGGATTTAATTTGCAATCTCCTGCACCCTGTTCTGAAGATCTGCTATGTCGTTCGCAACGACAGTTATCCCAGCTAAGTCACCTCAATAGGCCAAGTAGCGATGGATAATTTTTGGTGAGATCGTATCGCCTTGTAGGACACACTTGCTAATAGGAAGCCTGCAAGACGACTTATGAAGCTTTACTTACACTGACTGTTGCATCAATGTATAATAATATGTTATTCTGAATACAGCTGTAAATATCTCTGTAAACCAGCGATTTCCAACAATTTAATATAACTAATAAATAACTTAACTTTAGAATTGAATATAATTATTTATATTATCATTTTTTTATCAATTAAATGCTAACGTAATCCATAGTTTCTCGTCTGATGACTGATGATGTTTATGTTACCGTGTTTCTCAAACTAATATTAAGCACTTACGAGAGTACATCACCTATGCCTGAAAGTTTATTTATGATTTGTTTCGCAAAAGAAAACCAATAAAAAACAAAGAAAATTCGCATTATAATAGAAAAGTTTTCAAATAAACAAATCTCTCGCGTTCCGTCTCTTTGGCAATAAATAAAAAAACCAATATTGTTTTCAGACTTATGCGATATATCATCACAGACAAGCATGCGTCTCACGGTGGGTTTATCCATTGATTTTAACGAAATAAATTTAGTTTACCTAATGACAAATAAAACATTGGTCAAACACAAAGAGGTAGAAAATTCACCTCTGCTTCCAGAGAGAATATTTGATTACAACACCGAACATTGTTTCGATAAAAAAGATTTCAAGTTATTCAAAAAAATATATTTTTTTAAATTAATTTAAAAATACTACAATGATCTTTAAAATAATTTATTAAAGTACGTTTTGATGAAAAAATAACCGTATAATATGACGAACTAATAATATTAATAAGATTAGGCTATCCAACATTTATACACAACAGTTTATAAATTGTAAAATTATCTTTGAATTAAAAAAATATTTATTTTGATTTTTAATATTTTTAGAGAGGTACTTGCGTATTGATTGATTCGGATAATTGTATTAAATTGAATGTGTCGTATCCTTTCGCTAACAGAACTAGGTACCGTAGCATGGCAATGCAAACATATTGTATAGAAAATGATTAATGCAAACGTATGGACTGTACACAATATACAATATCATATGATTTCTTGGACTTGATTCCTAATCAACTAAATATATTCGTATTGTGGTTTTCTGTTATTATTTTCGTGCTGGTATAAACATTAATTAGACTGATTTATTTTCAAGGGCAAGAATAGATTTTTTAAGTAATAATTCAGCAGTATTCTGATATACATATTGACACAGGCGCTAACACAGAAAAATAGTATGGGGAGAGGGGGGTCCATTTAAAATTTAAAAGATATATTCACAATAATTTACTCATTTCAAGACAGGGGGGGGGGGTTAACAAAATTTAGTAGGTGCCAATGATTTCCGTATTTAACCCGCCTACTATGCACTTTTCGTGTACATTCCCCATACCCAGACACTCCCCATACACAGACGCACTTTGAATCTAGCTATGGATACCTGACCTGCAGCAATAACTACGGGTGCTCATTTACGAATCATTACGACCTGTCACAGTCACGTGTGATTATCAAATACACGTGGTCATAATTATTATTAGGATGGTAGTGTCAATTCATGAGTTCCATTGATTACTCATCCGGGTCACGATCTTTAATCATGGTGTCCTAGTGAAGAAGAAAGAATTTTTTATCCACCTGAATAATTTACATTTATTACGTTCTCAGGGGGGGGGATCCGGACCAGAAAGGCCGCCTGTATCGACAAGCAAGTATACGTTTAGGATAGCAACCGGCTTAGAATATTTTTTAATTTTGTGGAGTAGGTAATTATTACACATTAGATAATATATATTTTTTTAAGAATCGACAGTTAACAAACATCGTTATTGTGAGAAATTCACATAATATAAAAATTCATTATTCTTCTTGTTTCCTCAAACTTTTTTTGTGATTTGCACCACTTTGTAAATTTTGTACACATCGTAGTTTTATGAGATTAATTATTATAAAAACACAAATTTAGATCTACGAAATAATATTTACTTTTACTTACGAATTATAAAATCGTGTAACGCAGTGCCGATCGTGCTTTTTGACTAGAAAAGTTCGCGCCATTTGATCCGAAACAAGTTTTAATGTGTATTCAAGTTTTCTTTGTTTCGCGAAAAAATAATTTACTGCATGTTATCCATTTTCGTGTGTAGGTAGGTAGGTAAATTATCATTTTTCCACAGCAACGTATATTATTATAATAATTTTATTTTAACTGATGTTTCTCTCTGTAACGCACACAAGCGTCATCAATTATTATTCTAAATGTAATAGTGTACCACTCTTTTCACGAGTTACGTTCCATTGGACAGCAGGAAGCTAGCGATGGGATTTGATTTTGATAAACGGTGAAGTAAATGATAAAGCTTAGTCCAGACAAAGAATACTTGTACGTAAACAACGTTTTCCATAGGCAGTGGGCAAAAAAACTGGACATTTAGTATTATTTCATTTGAGTATGTTTTGCGATACGGGTTTCGCACTTTCAGAATCTTCAGGATACACACTCATCAATGGTAGAGTATACGTTTTATAACTTTTTTGCAATCTTTACACTAATATTTACCTATTTGTCAGAATAAATTTCTTCGATGTCTTTATTTTAAGACATATAACTACATATTTTCCTTTTAATAATTCGTCAAACGATTACTTTCCGACTGCCTTTCTATAAGGCATGCTTAATTTTCACTCTCTTGAATCTCGTAGGACTGCTTTTGAAACATTTTTGCCTGCTATCGCGAGGGATGGTTTCCAATCCTGGCGTCCTAAAGAATTAAAATTTATATGCGCTTGTCAATTACCTACGTGGTCGCAGCCATGACCTATTCTGGATCAGAGCTGTTTCCTCGAGTCAAGCCTACCAGGCTCCACTAGCTAGGGGTGCAAAACTAGTAATTTAGCTCCCTAAAGACATAGAAATTTTCAATAATGTTTTTTGAATTTTGTTTTTGAAACTTTATTTTATTGTAAGTATAAAATTGTTTGTTTTTTTATTATTATTTTTATTTTCTTCTCTCTTGTGAGAGTAGGTAATATTTGTTATAATGTAAATCTCATGATGTGAACGTCCTGAATTTTGATTTTATATCCACAATGTTTTGCTTACTTAAATAAATTAATGTTTGATTTCTCCATTTATTCGAGAAGGTACACCGATCATCTCTCTTTAGATAGCTCTACTCTAAGTGGCGAAGATTGACTTTTGGAAGTAGATGGGCTATTTTTATTATTACTACGTTTTTATTAGCTCGTATTCTTGTTTGTCTGGTACAGATTTTTTTTTGTGTGTCAAGTACATTTTTTTTCTTGTTTGTCCAAGATTTTTATTTGACGATTGAAGATTTTTAACTAACTTCCTGACTAGCTAGACATTTGAAACTTTTAGAATATATCAGAACACAACGACAGTGTATTCTTTTAATACATTTAGCCATTTTTAAGCAGAATTGAATTTATTTTCAGTTAATTCTGTTTTGTATGGAAAGTTATTATTGTCGGTTGCTAAGGGGGTCCTAGCAACTGAATTATTAAAATATACGTGCGTTACTATGGAAATCAATATAAAATGACAAAATGACATTTCAATATTCTATAATATTTATTCAGTATTTCTATCAAGTACAATAAAAAGTTTTTATTGATACATTATAATTGTCAAGTTTATATGATTCAACAGAAAATTAAAAAACGTGGTATATGAAAAGTTCTTTTTATCATGTAAATATTATAATAATATCATATTACAGTTAATTAATATACACTATACATAAATATAAACGTAAAATAATATCGTATAATTAAGAAAATAGATGACGTTTGTTAGTTTTCATGAAAATTTAAATCCAGAACCAAAGCCATACGATAATATTTTTATGTTAATTATGATTTAACAAATCATTTTTTTTTATTATTTGCTTGACATCTAATAATGAAAAGTCTTAAAATTCACGATATTCTATACAATATACGATACACTTGTGTACGGGTTATTACAGCCTTTGAACACTTTTTATTGTCACATCCTGCTTTTGATCGAACGAAATATACACGACGTAGCGCATTTTCATATAGATAACCGTTATGTAATTATATTACGTATCGATACCCCTCCCCTGTTAGACTGTTACTGATTTAATGTAAAATAGGTACCTACGCCAATATGACAATTATTTTTATTAAGATAGACTTTAAAAACTCACCAAGTAAGGAGTCTTCGCCACTGCTCTACATTCCCCATTTGTCAGGGGCGAATCATATTCCGCAGAACATCTTCGCCCTAATCGAAAAGATCAAGAAGTTTTATATCACATCCATTATAAATAAACACCCGTAATGCCCCATTCAGGTCCTTAATCCCCCAAACATACTGTGGATCAAAACAAAGCCTGAAATAATTCGGTGGTTCTCCGTTACACTGGGATCTACGGCCGCCTGGGATTCGAGCCCGCGCAAACACACGTGCCGGTCACGCGCCACTAAATAAAATTTGATACTATTATATTATTACATTATAAAGTGTGAAATTATCGCCGTAAATTTTACCCCTGTTCTTCAGTGTTGGCGTTTTAGAGAGAGGTTATTTTGATACTTTAACGCGGGGTGAAAATTTAAACAAAACGAAATCTTAAAAACCAGAGTTATTTCAGAACAAGTACCATTGTTTCCGCATCTTGTGAATGTCAAACCGGAAGCATTGTTTACGGTTTCGTGCCTATATTCTGACCATGCCCCCATATCCTGAAACAGGCCCCCAGGCTAGGATCTTTGACGCCCCCCCTACCTATCGCTAAGGATAAAGGCAGTGTGACCCTCAACAGTTAGTAGCGTTTTCTTAATGGTCTACGCGGTAAAATTAATGTGTATATTTAGTGTTTTTTTTTTGTATATATTAATACATTCATTTGAATTATGGAGTTATCAAATATCGATACACAATTAAAATATTTTGGCAAAATTCATGAATTTAAGAATGAAAAACTAACCTAACCTAACAAATAATCCGGTATATCGGCTATTTTCAAAATTTGTTTGCTGCTATCTTTCTGTAAGGTGTAAACTGACAAGAACCGTGTTTTATTTAGACATGAATATTATGTCAGTGCTATACGACCCAAAGAGGTTGGACGGTCTTTAATATACGACCATGTATTTCCGATACAACATTTCACGGTGAAGTGTGATACGGCGAACTGCATACGTACAAGTTTCCGGGCACGATTTTTAGTTGCTCGGGATAACCGTGATTATATCTATAATATTCACTGACGGATGAAAAAAGTTCTTTTCTGATCATATTCTTCTCAATCTCTATATAATTGTCTTGGCACATAATTTTATAGAGATTATCCATTAATATGTCTAATATATGCAATAAAACTTCAAGTAAAGCGGTTTGGAGGACGAAATATTTTGAACACTATTCACCACATGGCCATACTTCTGACAAAGGACCTCATCAATCGACCTACTCTCAAATCTGATTCGAAATAATAAATTAAGAATAACATATTTTATCAAAGAACGCTAATCCATACAAATACTCACTTCATTCAAGTGGAATATTTAAATACCTAAATGCAATCGAATATAATATGCAGACAACCATTATTTTCTTTATTAGCAATAGCGTAGCAGTATTGAACTCATTCCTCTTCAAAAATAAACTTATTTACGCCACTGCTCGTGTAAAGATGCTTTATTAGCTGAGGATTAAGTCACCCCAAACAAAATAAGTGCAGTAAGGGGGCGCTGATGTGGACACGACAAAAGAGCACCGTAAAGTGCCCGTCGAATAACATGGACTTCATATTATTATACCGGTTAAAATAACATCAATATTATATTATTGACAACAACTCTCTGTAATACGTCCTTTGTCCTTCCGTATGAAAAACGAAAATTTGACAGGTTCTTTTGAATCTTATATAAAATATAAATTTTCCGAAAAATAATGATGAAATGCGCGCGGATCTCTGCGCAGTTCCGATTAAAAAATATAATTTGAAGTTGATTATTGAACAAAGGATATGACAATAGCGTTACTGTCATTCGAATTACGGTTTGAACAACAGCTATTAATTAATAATATTATATTAGGTGATTTATATATATAATATTAAGCGAGTTTATATGTATAGTTTTTTTTAAATAGTGTTATAAAAGAAGGTACCCTGTAAGAGTATTATTAAAGACTAATATCTCATTAGTCAACTCCATTAATTATTTTTCTTAGAATTGACGATTTACACCTCTTGTGTGTAGTATTTTATTGTTTATAAAGAATAATGATCTATTATTAGGTTTGACGATTTATTATAATAATATGCTATCGAGTGTATTGTTATTAATAAGATAGGGTTTTTACTAATTAGGTTTTTTACTCACACTTCAACTATTCATAATTTGTTTATTGTATTTTTGTGACCTCTGACTAGATATGTAGGAGTAGGTAATGGAGTTTTTACCTACTTTATTGTATTGATTTACTATATAAGGTAGATTTAAGAGTGTTCGTTGTTAGTGTGTGTTTGCCTTTGGTGAGTGTACACGACGCCTGAAGATGCCGAAAGGCGAAACCCGGGTCGCAAGACAAGACTTAAATGGAATAGTACAGAGCTTGAATCCATTAGAGCTATTAATTAAATTTAAATTACACATGTAGGTATAACAGTGTCGAAGGGTGCCTTATGAAGGTAAGTGGGCTGTGGTAGATAACTGAAAACAAGTACTAGAACAGTCATATTTACAGTAGTTAAGTTAATTTTGAGTTTTGTTCGTCTTGAATATGTTAATGAACAAAAAACATTATATTTTACCTTTTTATACTAAATGTTAGGTATACGAAAAAAAGACACCATGCACTAAAATAGATATTTAAAAAAAGTAAATTAATTTAATTAGTAGCTCGATCGCGATCAAATTGTGATGTCACAAGAGTCGGAAGGACAGACCTCGGGACGATGGGACGAATCCAGCGTGCCAAAATGAATAAAAAATATACAAAAAGGGCCTGTTAGGCTTAATAACAAATAGCCTCAGCTTATGTGATAGAATGGCACTCGTTTTGGTATTATTGTGAGTAGGTATATGTTTTTTTACAATACAGGTGTAACTATTGTTTGTGTGTGTCGTGGTTCGTTAAAATAATGGAGAAAATTTTGAAAAGCATGTAGGTATGTAAATGATTTATTGGAAGATTTATAAAGACATTCTTGCCATTTAAATGACTTCATTAATTATTAATTGTTGAGATAGTAATTTTACAAACGCAATACTTGGGAGTGGTAAAAGATTGATACTGGAATTAGATATCAACTTTATATGTGGACTTTAGGCAATCTTTTACTTGTATTTTACTTTCTTCGGCTTCGCTTCCATATATATATCTACTAATTATATAAGAGTTTATTTAATGTCATTAATATTTAATATATTTTTAAATAAAAATATTCTATAGATAGCCAATCACAGAACAGATAATAAATATAATTCCGATAGACTATACCTATACAATACAGTAAATATTGACGTAGGGTTTTGAATGAGTGAGTGTTTTACGAAAATGGACCACAGTGTGTGTGTAATACCTACATCAATATTAAATGAGCATCAACGCATAAACCGAGAGCATTTATCAGTATTCGATGTAAGGCGTATTCTTGACACGTGTTTAAATTTATCCCGTATTCTTCCTTACTCAAGATCGGTTGCAAGAGGTATTTCAGTTACCATTATTTCTGAGTTCCCTGTAGCCAATAAATAGTTTGTAAAATATGCAGGCATTTAAAGCAGCATTCTTATTATTCATAGTAACTACGTATATTAAGTATCTAGGTATGTATATATTTTTGTATTCGTAGGTAGGCTCTCAGTTCCCATGGTATTTTTCCAAAAATAATCCCCATTATTCTCGGGTGTATTAAATGCATATTACTAAAGCCTTATCTGATCTGTATCATCGCAACATCAAAAAGATAATTCCCAAATAATACATAATATAAATCCGACAAAGTGGGGGAGCAAAAAAGCAATCCATTATTGTAATTCCTTTAATCCTGTATATTTTATAGTGCATAGATAATGCGACCGCTAACGTATGGCCAGAGATCCGTGGGGACCCCTCATGAGAATTGGAGACGATTGCTTTTGCATGGTCACTGAACGGTTAAACATAATATAGGTAGTTATTTAGCAAAGCAGTAGGATGAATGGACATATATACATGTTTCGTATAGTGCTTACATACTTACGTAATTATAATAACTGTACATTAGAGCTGAAAGTCTGGAAGTCACATATTCAATGTTTTACACGAGAGCAGTTTTAACATAGTTAATTTAATCTAGTTAAAATACTCACTCGCGTTTGGATTAAAACTCCGTACGTTGGACTTCCGCACTTTTAAAATTAATCTTTTTGCTATAGTTGAAAGAAAAAATGACTTAAATTGGACATCCACTCTTTCAGCCCTAAAGAATTATAATATTTGGACTACCACAATTTTAGAAGTATTTTGAATACCATGTGACATTGGACTCCCAAATTTTCAGCATTAAGAGAACGTGAATATACATTTAAATCTGCACACTAACTCAAAAATGATAAAAATTTGACTTCTTTTGTTTCAAAATTTCGCCAAGGTAAAACGACCAGATAACACAAAGTAAGTGGACCAATAGTTCAATAGATCATCACATTGCGTCTACAATTCTCCACAAATAATGAATATCGTGAGCCGGGCTCGAATCCCGGATCTGGCAAAAAAAATTACATTTTGTTTTTCAATGTGTGAACAACCGTTTACAATGAAACTAAGATCTGTTAAGATCTCTTACGAGTAATAACGAGTCATGTTTTGATCTCAATGCTATACGGCCATCTATTGCCAATACGATAGCTCTCGGTGAACTGTAATACGGCGAAATATAATACGTGCAATTTACATGTACTTAACCGTTCAAATTAATGATCTTCCATGAACCCTCAATGTCATGCATGTAACAATGTAATATATTATATTATGTGAACCATTTCTCGTGAAACAAATATCTATCTGTTAAGGTTAAAATTAAAATCTCTTACGAGTAATTAATAACGAGTCATTATTGATCTCAATGCTATGTGGCCGTCTATTGCCAATACTATAGTTCACGGTGAACTGTAATACAGCAAAATATAATAGGTGCAATTTACATGTACTTAACCGTTCAAATCATCCTCCATGAATCTTTGTAATATATTATATTATAATACTATCCTAAGCTAGATGCCGTTGCCAAAGGATGGTATCTGAGCGCTTTAATGGTCCCGGCACGTGTGGGCACGCGTGACGTCACAATCTCCTCCTGCACTGCCGCCCATATTAGCGGAATTAGCAAGATCCACCCGCCCAGATACGGAAGCCGGACCCCCTCAACTATGAGCAGGGGGTGAAATATACCCCCAAAGTACCTAAGTGTTATCAAAATCAATGTAAGTTAGTGCTTATAGTATAGTCTTACTGCTCTATGTTTTAACAATGGGATTAAAGCTCTACTAGGTACTTATTGAAATAATATTTCATTCTCTTGTATTATCTATGTGACAGAAGAAGATAGAAGACCGCAGAACAGATTAATAAATATAATTCAGATAGGCTATACCCCAAATACACAAAATTTTGAAGTAGGGTTTTGAATGTGTGAGTGTTCTACGAAAATGAAACACACATTATAGACGTACAATAGTGTGTGTTGTAACCATCAAATACACCAATATTGAATGAGCGTCAGTGCATGAACTGAGAGCAGTTTCAGAACGAAGGACAAGCTTTGAATGACGTATTATTGACACGTGTTAAAATTTATCCCATATTCTTCCACACCCGAGATCGGTTGCCTGTTACTCCACACCCGTTAGGTATTTCAGTTTCCATTGATTCTGTGTTCAAACAATTAACTTTCTCAGTCATACGTTATTATTGAACTAAGACTACAATGTGCAGACACTGTTGGCTAGTTTTTAAAAATCCAACAAACCCTGCCTAAACCAAATAAAAACCAAAAAGAATTTTTGTATGCTATGGGCGATCCGACAAAAACAGTGCACACTTTTTCAGTTATGCTTGTTTGGTTCCGTTGAATTATGAATACATACTAATATTACAGATGGTGTTGGTTAGTTTTTTTAAAATTCATTACGCCCTGGATAAACAGAACCATACAAAAAATATTCTTCTATCTACACATGGCATAATATTATAGATAGATGAATAGTTTTTGACTATTCTCTATTATGGCTTGGTCTACGCAGGGTCTAATTGAACTTTAAAAACTAACCAACTCTATCTATATTCTACACGTTGCAGTCATAGTTCAATGAAAACAAATACGTATGATCAGTGGCGCACCCAGGATTTAATATTGGGGGGGGCCCAAGGAGGAGATTGTAAAATAGTCCCATAGGGTCTTTTTCTTCTTCACAGCCTAATTTCTCGTTGTCTATTGCACTCGGTGTACCTACACCATGGTCTCCACATCCTGAAACGGGCCCTCAGGCTAGGATATTTGGCGGGCCCCCTACCTACCGCTAAGATTAAAGGCAGTGTGAAACACTACATTAACGTTTTTCAAATTGTGTTTTAGTTCAAATTAAGGGTACTACTTATACAGTGAATTATTGGCGATTTTCAATACACCCACTTTAATAATGGAGCTGTCGAGTATCGACACATAATAATCAAAAAATATATTGCACAATTATATAAGTAATTGAAAATGTTCATGGCCATGAAGTATAATAGCGCCGCAGGCGACTTTTTTACTATTAAAGCTAATTTATGATGTGTGTTTATTTCACTTATCTCGTCAACCCGGCATGCCGGGCCCCCAGGCTAGAGCCCTGTCAGCCCTCCCCAGCCATGACCTACACCACTTCGGAATTCGGGTGGACACCGAGAATTTTTTGATAGTTCCATTAGGGATTGGATTTCTAAAAAAACCTGACATAAGTGTTTCGAAATTTTTGTGTTAGAAATTAAAATCTAAGAAATTGTTCTAAAAAGGGTGCTGGAGAATTACAAATCATTTTTTGCCAGTGTTTTTATTTGTCTAAGCCCAAAGGTTTATTGGCTTTCAATTTTAATGATTAAAATCATTCTGATAATTTTCATGTTTGGGGGGTGTCAGTGCCCCTTTCCCCCCCCCCCTCCCTGGGTGCGCCACTGTAACCACCTCAATTCAGTGTGAAAAAGCAAACATTCGTACTTAGCTTCCATAGAAATGCAAAGTTTTTTTTTTAAATGCCTATTTTTAAAGGTCTGGATTTGATGAAATTTACCATATTGGTCTAGTACTTACAGGTTTTAGCACTGCGGTAATGTTTTCGAAACTATAGATTCCCTGTGTAAATAAAACAGTGCGTAGATATAATGTTAGGGTTTCTTGTCTTTGCGAGGGTAACAAATCCTTTAAATGAGCCTAACATTGACGGAGCACCATCCATACAAATTCCTCCATGATATTTTAGATTGTTCTAAGTATGAAGAAATATAATCAAAAACATCTTGTCATGTTGTACGCTCGGTGAGCAGCATACATATTGATCCACTATTTTGTTTTCATTTATGAAACGAAAACCTGTGAGGCCAACGGTAGACGCGTGCGATCGATTCGGCATCATCGAAATCACATTAGATCTTTCATCGGCTTTCATAATTTCACGAAGGACTTTTTCGGTTTTCGCTATTTCACGGATTTTTCTGCTTTTATCATTATTTTCGCGGTGCACTTGCAACAAGCCAGCGGTGCACCGGTTAAGAACCACTGGTCTAGAGCCACAAAATTTATGCTGAATTCCACCGATAAAAATGTTTTTTTTTTTTTATTTACAGCACCACCGACAGTGGTGGGCATGGCCCCCACATCATGAATGTTTGACGGGCCCCCTTACCTATCACCAGGGTTAAGAGGAATGTGATGTTCTACAGTAGTGTTCCCAAATGGTATTCCGTGGATTTATCTATATTGTTAAATAATTCCCTTGAATTCTTGATTTGTCGGACCTCATATGATATTATCGATCGTTATCATACTATGAACCACTGGTCGCGACCCCCTCTTGTGGTAGCCAAGTAGCATTCGACCCTTCGATATTGGATAAATAACCAATTTTATTTTTCTAGAAACACTGAAAATAATTGTAATATAAAATGATACACGTGAATTATTATCATGTAGTTACGTATATCATATTTTCATCATACTTCATATTTTTTATGTTAATTTTGATGAAGTAGTATAGCCCCACATGCGATTTTTTTTTATAATATAACAAATTTCTGGTGTGTGTTTATCTCACAATTAGACGAGCCGCCACGCCGGGCCCTCTTAAGCCCGGGCCCCCAGGCTGTAGCCCTGTCAGCCCATGGTAGTTAAAATGGAAAAAAAAGTATTATTGCATTTAACTTATAGGTACACAAACCTACCCAACAGAACACAGCCTAATTTCTCGTTTATCGGACTTTTGTCTATTGCACTCGGTGTACACCACTCCGGAATTCGGGTGGACACCGAGAATTTTTTGACATTTCCATTAGAGATTGAGTTTCTAAAAAAAACCGACATTAGTGTTTCGAAATTTTTGTGTTAGAAATTAAAATCTAAGAAATTTTTCTAGAGGGTGCTGGGGAATTTCAAATCATTTTTTTGCCGTGTTTTTATTTGTCTAATCTATTGGCTTTCAATTTCAATGTTTTTGGGGGGAGGGCAAGGCCCCTCGGCCCCCCCCCTGGGTGCGCCACTGCGTATGATTGAGAAAGTTTAGTGTGCACTGTTGATGTTGGATCTAAACAGCCTACCTCCACCCTTCGCCACTGGATGCCATTAACTTGCTTAAATAAAAACACAAGCGAATGCTATTTTTTCAAGGTAAACGATCAGTGATTCTCAACTGGAGGTCTGCAAGCAGTTTTGGTAGTAATAAAGAAAATTCATTGTTTAGTTATTGATAGATATTGAATCATAAGAATTACTGAAGTAGTTTTACTTGGTATGAATTTTTATATAAACGAGGAATAGAAGAATACAAAAGGAGGCATTAAGTTGTGGATTTTATTTAAAAGTTCAATGAAAAATATATTTTTTAAGGAAGACTCCATGGAAGTGACGAAATATTCACCTGCGGCACCAACAGAGTATGAATTGTTGTTGATTAGAATTTTTAAGGTTTTATTTAAATGTAGGTATGCGTTTAAGATAGCCACGCAGAAATAAATACACAAATTTTATGGTACCTATATCTGGATTTTCGTTTTGGACGTGTTGTTGGCTGTATGTATTCATCTTCTGTTTTATATTACTATTAGGTATGTAAGTAATTTCAAAATATATACCTCGACACACATATATATATATATATATATATATATATATTCTATTTAACACTACAGCAGGCTTAGAGGCCCAATGATAGTAGTGTATTTAGTATATAAGTGAAACAAATACCCGTACTTTTAGAAAATCACATAAATAATACATTGTGTCCTCGCCGGGAATCAAACCCGGAGCTCCCATATGAAAGACCAGCGCCTTACACACTGCACCACGAGAGACTGTAAGTTACCTTTCTGGACTTACATAATATATGTCAGTCAGATAGGATTTCTCAAAGGCTCCACCAAACATACTATGCATCCTATCTAGACTGTTCGCGTTTAGCTCTCAAAGATACTCCATCTCTTAAGACTCGGCAAATCTTAAGTACTCGTAATATCGAAGATATACTATTAATAGAAAAAGCCGATGTGCAGCAGAATAAGAAAGCTGTAGGTATACAGATTGCCAAAAATGTGACATGTCTATGCTTATTTTAGAGCATAGACAATAATGTGACGGAAATATCAATAATCGTCAAGAGAATTTCAATATAGATCGATAATACGAGACACGTGTCCGTTCCTAAAATGTCAAGTTACAAGTATTATTATAAACCTGTACGTGTACATGATAGTTTAAATACTAAATAATCATTTCATATCAAGTTTTCGCCACCGGTAGTTTTAAGGTAAGCGATTAGTAATAATTAATTGATTAGTATGGAGTCTTCGCCATTGCTTTCCATCGTCGAAAAATGTTTACGAAAAGATAAGAACCGTGAGGATTGGAGTAACATAGAAAAAGCATTTATTCACTTATAATATATAAGAATCTACCAGTGAATCATCTGTGGTAGATAGTGTTGATATGTTATATCCATTAAATTAATGCGTCAGCTGAATGCAGAACTATTCTAACTACTCACATTTGAAATATTTTGCAGAAGAGTTTTTTGAAACAGCCTACTTCAGTTATTTATTATTTATATGGACAAGTGTATGCACCATTTTTTTCATCAATAATCCTACTAAAATATGATGCATCCATTTATCCATAAAGATAATAAATAATTTCAGTACGTTGTTTCAAAAAACTCTCTCCTCAAAAATTTCAAATGTAAGTTTGAATAGTTTTGCATTCAGCTGACCTACATATAATATATATATATCTAAGTTTGATTCTCCAGGTACAGAATCGACCAATCGCATCGCGTCTAAATTTCTGCCTCTGATTACAATTGTCATAGAATCTGCGAATTCTTTCGTCGGGTGATATAGATGACGCCCCTCGATTTCGCCCCTGCCCTCTATCTATTGCGCCCGCATCCTGCAGCCGCGCCTGTTACAGTTTATTTTTTCCGACTCGATCTCGACTTTATTGCCTCGCCATACAAATGTAACTGAAGGGGGAGGGGGAGGGCTTCATCGGCGGGGAGCGGTACCAAATCACCGGAACAGTTTTCTCAAAGGGAGATAATCAGTTTGATATTATTAAGAAACCATAATAGCATCAGTTGTGTGTTTTCTCAGGGTATAGGTATAACTAACCTGCAATCATAATTAATGATGTTAATAATTGTGAGAGTAATAGTTGTTTTCAAATTGCAATCGATATCGATGTATTCCAATTTAGGTAGATGCATTTTTAACTCATGCGATGAAGTCTTTTTGAAATTCCCAGTTTTGATTTATTTTATATTATTACTTAGTTGTAATAAACAACCTTAATTTGATAGTGATTTTTAAATACCAACTCGAAAATTGATATGAAGTAAAACATCGTGTCAAGCCCACCAGGCACCATTAGCGAGGGGTGCAAGACTAGTAAATGCACACCCTAAAGACATCGACATTTTCAATGATGAACCTACTTCGCATTTTGTTTTTGAAACTTTATTTTATTGTACAAAATTGTTTGTTTTTATTATTATTATCGTCTTCTTCTCTTTTGTGAGAGTAATATTTGTTACAATGTAAACTCGTGTTTTTTTTAGAATTATTAATAACCATGTCCTTGCTTTTTCGTACTAGGTGGTTGTTAGTCATTTTGAAAAATCACAAACACCCAGGCTTTGAGAAAAACATATTAATATTGTGTCCTGACCGGAAATCGAACCCAGAACTCTCCGGTGGAAGGCAAGCGCCTTACGCACTGCACCACGAGAGCCACCTGTAAAACTCATGTTGTGAACGTCCTGAATTTATCCACAATGTTTTGTTTTCTTAAATTAATTAATGAATGTCATTTAAATTAAAAATAACCGATTATGATGTAATTAATAAAAATAAAAATAAAAAATATAAATAAGTATAGGTATAATATTACGTCTTCTTCTTCGGCCATATCCGCCCCTTAATTGGACCATACGGACACCACGCGGCGCCTCCAAGAATCCCTGTCGCTCGCCAGTCTTCTTGCTTCGTTCCAGGTCAAACCAGCATCCCGTAGCTCCGCCATATACACTCTATATGTAAGTATATGTAAAATTTTACGACAAATCCCAATCTTAAAATTAATTATCTTTACTTGATTTCAGATGACAAAAAAATAAAAAAAACAAATGAATGTAAAATTTGTTGTCAAAATCCCATTGCGCATTGACGTGGACTGGGCAAGCTAAAATTTATTAACCTATTTTAAAATTAGTTAATTATGGTGATATAATATGTTAATGATATAGGTATAATCTCTTTTATGTAACGTTAAACCAAAAATAAAATGTCACTATGCTTAGGTAGATACCTACTATTATATTTTTCATTGCTAAATTGTGAGTCCTATACCATAGTTGATTTTATAAAGGAAACAACGGGCAGTCAGTAGTTATATTTAAACATTTTATTAATTACAATAAATTACACTAGATAATAATATATTATATTGAATATGTAATTCAATTCTCATAATTCAAAAAATATCATTACCATTCTTCTTCATATTATACATTATACTCAGTTATTCAAGAACTATTTAAATAAATACGTTTTTAAATAATTGTAAAAACATGTCTAATATAAAATAGTGTTGGTAAGTAAAATTATTATAGAAAACGTCCTTATAGCCACTATGTTTTAATGCGCTAATGTATAGAATATAATTTCTATGGTTGCCAATTTAACCACTATTATAACTAAAAGTTCAAAACACACCCTTATCGTGACAAAATTAACCAACTAATTGAAAAATAAATCAATTAAAACCAAATATTTGACATACAGATTTGCTGACTGTACCCTTATGTAAGGACGCGCTGTGTGTGTATAATGTAATCCTGTATAAATTGAGAGCGCTGCGAATCGAATCAAATCAAATCAAAACACCACATCGACACCGCCTATACAATAATATATATCTATACCTAAACGAATGTATATATGTATGTCGATAATAAAAAGCCTTCGAGACGATTGCAGCCTTATTTCATGCTACTAGAGGAAAATATTTCCATGCAATGTTGCTAAGGTATTTCATATATTGTGTAACGTTTCTTCCGGGTCCTCGTGATATGTACGTTGAACATCATCGTTGTATAGCGGATTCTGTCGATCGCAATAAGGACAATGTGCACAGAACAGGCAGTAACTGACTCTCACACATTTTCAAGATAAATGACATATTGTGTTTTTATTTAAACTTTAGTGCTGTGAATTAATAAAAAAAGGTGATAATTTTATTAGTAGGATGTTAAAATACAAATAAATTAATAATAAACAAGCAGTAACTGCAATAAATAGGTGCAATTACTGACTTTTTGCTAAGAAATTTGTATTGTTTTAACGGATGTCCATTTTTTTACTAAGGATTTTAACGGTATTTTAGTGATAATTCTGATTTTAAAATGAACAGAATACATAGCTTTCAAAATTACCTAAAAGATGGCATTCATAACTCAATTTTACAAATTTTGCGAGTTACTGCCTTCTTCATTGGAAGGGCAGCAGGGCTCGAAATGGAACGGAACGCACCGGAGCGCCGTTCCGACTCGTGAAATTTGTAAAATTATCGCTCCGTCTCGTGGAAAAAATATGTTGACCACCTGAGCTAGATAGGGCATAGAATAGAAAATCTGACACACTTATTTTTATAAAATACACATACGATTCGATGACTATATAAATATCTTCAGAAAATTTGTCGAGCGCTCCGGTTCGTAAACTTTTCCATTTCGAGCGCTGAAGGGCAGTATACATTTTGCGAGTTCTGTTGAAGAAGAAAAAACATGATAAGTTAGTATAATACCTATTGGTCGAAATATAAAATTACATTTTTTTTTAAATTATAATAATAATGAACGTAAAGAGTGTTACCTTCCGCAAGAAGATTGGTATGAGATAGGGATTCTAGGGCGCCGTGTGGTGGCCATAATATTATGATCCGGTTAAGGAGTGGACAACGCCTGGGAAGAAGATAGAGAATTTCAGAGCATCCGGCTCTCTAGTGGGACGCTGGTTAGAACGCTTTATCATGAAAATTTACAAGTGTTGTTTTCTCAATATGTGTTTGATCGTGATTTAGACAAATGACAAAAACTCTCATCATAAAAATATATTTTGACTTGGTCTGTATTTTTGAAAAATGGAGAGAATTTTGTAATTTAATATTATTTATTTACCGGTAAAATTGACAATGATTTTTTTTACCAGAAAAATAGAATTAGTGAGTATTTATTAGAAATGGAATGTGTTGAATGTTAATTCTTGATGGGCTTAAAGAAAAATAAGAAAACATAGTACTATAATAGCTACCACATAACTTGTAAGTATATATATTATCATATACCAATAATAGATATCGGTATATTGAAAGGTGGACGAAACCGGTGCTGGACTTACTTTAAATATATTTTGGTACAGCCTCAGAAACATACATAAGTATCAGATTGAATGCCCAGAAATATAACGAATGCGACTTGAACCTACACCCATTTAATAAAAGTCTATTATATAGTACAATCTTTGGCAAAAATGCCCATATGGTAAATTTTTTTAAAAACTAAGTGACTACATAACCCGATTAATTACTGATACAAACAAATAAATGCCGATATATTCATTGTTATGATCTTCATATTTATTATATTTGCCAAACAAGGCACCAGCGGAAGTGACCTATAGGGAGACCAAGAATGTGGTAAATTGACTGGGTACAGAAGGACTGGAGCAGGATGGAATAGCTTGGAAATGGAAAGAACTGGCGAAGGTTAGAAGTTAGTGGAGGGCATTTGTGGAGAAGGCGAAATTTCACCTTGGGATGAAACGCCGAGTAAGAAGATACATGTAATGTAATAAAGAGATACTCGTCTAATAAAATGGAAATACTGTTCTACTTTGAAAATATAACAATAACATGAGTAAATGAAACTAACATTTAAAGCTTGAAACACAAAAACTTACCACAAATATTATATTGTGGACTTATCGGGATTTGTAAATGGACAACATAACATTCAAACAACATAGGTATTATAATTCCTTAAAAATTACAACAGCTAGACATAACTATAAATAATTAATTATTAAACTTATAAATTATTAAATTTAAATTTAAAAGTCTAAAAATTAATAAAAGTCAGTATTATAATAATAACACATTGATTTAAAATACATTGAAAAAGGCAGAACGGAATTTATATAATTAAATTTAGCTTAAATACCAATGTTATTATTGTTTCAGTACCTGTACAGTGATATAACTGAATCGGTCATGCCCACTGTCCCGATTGCAGTATTGAGTATAGTATGCGTGATCAAGTCCCATTTGGTTAAATTTTTTCTAAGGTTGTTTTAACCCTTAGAATGCTACGCAACGATATATCGTTGTTTTTGATAATGACCAGAAATGCTAACAACGATCGTCGTTTTGCATTTGATGCTTGAAATGTCAAGTTAATTTTGGAACATACTACTGCTCCAGCGGTATGAAACATTTTTGATATATTTAGTTTTATTGTTGTGTAATATAACTTGATTTATACATGTTTTGTGACTGGGTAGAGTTAGAACTTATAACTATTGTATTTTTTTTCATTGCATCAGCATTTTTATAATAAAAGCATTAATTCCAATTACAAATTTCAGTTTACAATATAAACGAATTTCGTTTTTTATTTGTTTACAGTCAAATTCTGGGTAGAATGACAATTTTTTATTTAATTTTATACATTTGAAACAGTGGGAAAAGTATTTTAGAGCAGTGTTTCCCTAAAAATACTAAAATATTATACTAAATCAGAGTCATATAAAGAGTTGTCACTATCACCCATGAGTTGATTATTATCCACAAATTCACTATCAGAATCGGTAGAGCTGCTAATTCTTCGAGTTCCTCGAAAAGCTGCCATTATTTCGCTATCACTTTCGCTGTCCGTAATCATTTTGCAGGAATTAAAATTATAATCCAAATGAGGAATTATTTTCTCAATAAGATGTTATGGGGAGTACGTGTTGTTAGCTAACGCAATCGAATGGAATTAAAATAATATTTTGAAGTAACCGATTGTTTCCAATAGCTGTTAAAAATCAAAACTCGATAGTTCGTTTCGCTTGCACACGTGATCGTCAGTATGATAGAGCGAGAAAGAGAAGTTCAATTAATTTTAACGGTACATGAAGCGGGGGATATCTAATTGCCTAATTATCTATTCAAAACGATAAATTATTTACGAAACGTGTTTTCATAATATTCCGATTTCGCAGAATCAATTAGAGTGGTAAGGCGTCTAAAAATAATACAATACTTTAATTTATCGACAATTATTGGTAGCAATCCTCGACCGGATTTTGCACAACATCGTAGCAGCCAAAGGGTTAAATATTATTATGTAGATACACTTAACATAGAATGTTCATATACAGTGTAATAACACGATAATATAAATCCATCATTGACTACCATGTAGGTGGGTATATATTTTGTTTTATTCAAGATTATGTTTACAGCTAGCAATAACGTGCGGTGACTAATTCTGCTTTTGGCATTTCGTTGGGAAAATACATACCTACCGATTATTTGATACATGTTGTATACTTAGGATTTAAAAAAAAAACTAATTCAATCGTGATGAGTAGCTGATGAATATTGTAGAGTGGTAGTTCTGTGAAATTCTAAGCACAATAATTTACATAATGTAAGAATAGAACGTGAATAATAGCTAACCGTGAAAGTCTTGGTTACATGTAAGTTGTACGTATGCAGTTCATCGTGGGACACTTATTCGTGCGCCGCAGTACGTGAAACATGAGTTCGTATAACATTTTATTAAATGACGAGTTCTTCGTTGAACATTTCACCGTGGAATACATTTGTACGTATCTTACAAAATGCGGCGATAGTTTGCTAATAGTACTGTTCCAATTAGATTAACCCTAACCTAACCTAACCTAACTTAACCTAGTAAAGACATCTCCACATGTTGTAGTATACGCACAAATATACTCCACGGTGAAATGTTCAATGAAGAACTCGCCATTTGATTAAATGTTACACGAACTCATGTTTCACGTACTGCGGCGCACGAATAAACGTCCTGCGGTGAACTGTTTATGTACAAATTTCCGGATACGGAAAGTCTTACGATAATGTTTACAAAATTTAAGTAAAATTTACCCATCAATTGCGCAACCTACTTAATACTATTTAAAAGTGATTTATTTTTGGGGATGGTCCGCATCAACAGTATCTATGAACCGCACGCCACTGATAGCTAGATACATATTATTTTTAGAGTGAACATATTATGTTTATGAATACAGTTTTATATGTGAACAATGAGAAATCCCATAAAATAAATACCTTTGTGTCCAATTTTGGCGGGTGCTACAAAAAATAGCTGATGATAATACTGTTGAGTCAAAGTAATCTTTCTCAAAATGATTTGATTTTCCCAACATTCCCATCCCTTGATATCGCAGAAAGAAAATAGCCGCATATACGATTACATATTTTTTGGGTGGTCAGTTCCTTTTAGTAGGTATTTATAAGTTAATTTGGATTCTATCTTATCCACTCTCTAAATTGTCATCTTTCTTCCAACCTCTTTGGGTCGTATAGTACTGATATAAAATTCATGTTTAAATAAAACACGGTTCTTGTTAGTTTACACTTTACAGGAAGCCAGCAGCAAACAAATTTTGAAATACTGGAGTATTTGTTAGGCTATGTTAGGTTAGGTTTTCATTCTTCAATAATTCATGAATTTTGCCAAAATCAGCTATGAAAATTGAATTAAGTTCATTTTGAATCTAATAAAATTGGAAACCGTATAGTTTACGGTCATTTCTTTCCGATAAGAAAGCTCATGGTGAACTATGCCACGGTGAAATGTTTAACGTACAATTTACATGTAACCGTTGTGGATTTGATACGACTGGGATAGGGAGGTGTCGGTAACACCAAACCTACCCGACCCTATGCAGATTCCATACATAAATGTCTTAATTCACTATCAAAAATCTAAATAATATCGAAATATATATTGCGAATGAAAACGTACATCACCCAGCACACTATCAGGAACCTCACTATATCCTTAGCTTTATTAGATCTAGAAAAAAAATGTTCGACTTCATAATGCGCTCAAAGTCGCATAAAGTCGCATAATGGTCAACAATTTCAAAATTGTCGTTAAATCGCCATGTAACAGGAACAAAAGAAATTAATTTTAAATATTTTTCAGTTGAAAACGTACCCCGAAGAGGGAAGTACGGCTTGAAATTGCGCGGATTCCCTCCAAATAATTACTCAAAATCATACTACTATAGTGACATCAATTGGCGAAAATAATAAATGAAAGCTCGAGCGGTAATGCAGTTTACTGCATTTTCATTTGTTTAAAAAAACAAATGAGTCATGTTTTCACTTGTTCCAAACAAGTGTCACTTTTTCACATGTTCCTTTTGATTGCATATGGATTGCATTATTAAACATCGTTAATATAAAAAAGTTCTGCTTTTCTCTACAATTTTCAACACTACTTAATTAGCGACGTACGCTTAATAATAATCTAAACAATTATTAATACGTCTAATAACAAGTGTAATATTGTGTCCTATCGATTATCAATGATCCGAAGTGCCTGTCAGTGAGATAATCAAACCGTCTCTACCTAGACAATGTGTAGCCCTTAGTAATGATTTATCAAATGTTTTAGATAATAAATTATTCGTCCTTTACAACTGAACTAACTATTTTAATTGTGCCACTAATAATAAATCCAATTTTGCGCTGAGGTATCAAATTACAAGTTCCGTTTCCTGTTTTCTTTGCTTTTACTGAAATATAACTGTGTTCCAAGTCTCTGCAAACGCGAAGATGAAGGCCTGCGAGCACATCCACGCATCATCCAGCCGGACGTTATCAGTACCCACCGTAAATTAGTTACCAACCTTCGATAGAAAACAACGCCAAAGGAAGAAGAAGATTTTTACCTCAAGATCAGCTAGCATTTTATATGAAAGTTTTTTTACTCATGAATCAAAAAATATATAGTTTTTGTCACAGCTTGTCTATTAATCTGGCAACGTATAGCCCATTGTTTGTTTGAAGACGAGCCAGAAATAAATTGATAGGTGTTGTCACACAAGTACAGCAATTTGATCATCTCGAAAGAGCTCAGCGAATTCTTATCGAAATACCAGAAAAAAGTATTTTACACGGATACCTATTTATAGACAGGGTCGAACTAACACCAATATTATTAATTTCTGACAAATATAAAATTAAAAGAAAATGTGTGTCTTCTATAATTGATGATAAAAGTCAATAAAGCAATTATAATATTAAAAGCATCTATAATATTATAATATTTAGATATTTTGCGCTAGATTAAGCTCACTTCCAACGTAATAGGGTTGAGGGTTTTTATCGTGTAATTGGATCAAATACCTACATATATCTAAATATTGAGAAAATTGTTAATAATAGGTAATTCCTCGTAAAAATTGTTCTCTTCAAACGTCTATTATGGTCTTATTTCAAGTAAAAATTGTACATTACCTTCAAAAGGATTTTCCATTTTATAATAGGGGAAATCTTTTCTCTCTCATCATTCATGGCTGTATAATTCTTGGCGGGTCATAGCGTACTTTAGAAATGTTCACCGTGTCGGACGATCAAACGTCGCTGCCTTTTTCCTAAGTAGGCATTATTTAAAAAAAAAATGTAATACTAGTTTAGCTGTCAACGTGTTATGTATTTTGTTATTTTATTTACTACTTGCCTATTTTTAGTGGAGGTTGGCGGTCATAGAATAAAGGAAATACTGTTTATACTAAGTAGTTTATTGGGCTAATTTTTATTGGTCTAGAAACGTTCTTTGTCCACAATTTTTTGCGGATATATTGAAGAAAATATTTTGATTTGCGATGGCATTTATATAGATTATATTACATTTGTCCAATATGTTAAAATTTAAAAAATCATAATTAATATGTTTATGTAGAATAGCGTGTTTTGCATTATTTTGATTCTGTTTCCCTGTGTAACTGTGGATTCGGCCAAAATTTGCTTCTGATGATCTTATAATAATTAGTTACAACGCAGAGAAATATTAAGATTAAATTGTATTAAAAAACGTATTGTAAAAGTCTACAAACATCTATAAGGTGTTGTAACAAACATTTTACCTGGTCCCATATTCTGAGAAGTCAATAATCATGTAATGACGTGCACTGGGAATAGAAAAAATGAAGGCTCTCAGATCTTGTCTTTTACCGGCGTGAGTTTTTAATTTTAATTTTAGAAAAATAACATTTAGGTTAATTTATGGAAACAATATTGTGGACTATACGCTGTATTTCTTGGTGCTTAAAGTATAAAGTTCTTCACTCAAGTTCTTGTTGTTGGACTCGACACCCCCTAGTCTTAACTATATAATTCTACAATGTAAGCGGGAAAGAATTTTCCAGTCGAAGAATTATGGAATATATGAATTATTGTGGTTCAATAATTTTAGGCGAAGAATATTCCGGATACCGATTTTAAGAAGGTACGAGTAGTCTAAAAATTTTTCTATGATCTGTGACTATGATCCTATTTGTGGATATAATTTAAAAGGTCTTCATGATAAATTGTTAGAAAACCATAGATGTAAACAAAGCATATAAATCTAAATTTAAACGCATTGATTGTTATTTTTAAAAAGATTTGAAAGGAGTTGCTTTGACATTTAACTGTATCCGTATATTAACTTAACAACGCAACGTTTCTCAATAATTAATACCTAAATTCGCACCTGCTCGCAAATTTACAGAGTCGCAGTTTCGTGAGGTATGTGGTCATAGTCAGAATCGGTCGCAATTGCTAAACAAATAACCGAAAAGAGGAATCGAAAAAAATAACAAAAAAGCTTGACCCATCACTTTTCTTTTGTTTTTCTTTTTGTGTTATAGTTTTCCGGATTCATCAAGATAAATTGGCGAAAGAAAAACAAATAGCCGAACAGAAAAAATAGACGATCTTCGAAAATTGACGAAAATCGAATAAGTAATAAGGAAAGGAACGCAGATAAGAACTATTTATAGCTGGAAGCACCTAATTCTGGACAATGGAATTGATGGTACCAATGAAAAAATGTTTAAGAATTTCTTCTGCCAAATGGATCTCGCTATGGTATGTTTAACGATATAATTGAAACATGTTCTTGTTTGTCATAAATACCATTTTTATATGCAAGATCAACGAACTCTGTTTTCATGGTTTGTATGAAAATTTATGGACCAGGCATTTTTTTAACTTCTTTTTCATAATAATATGTTGTTTGGGATTTATCTGTATAGATTTAATGGTTTACTTCAACATTTTGATTTTATAGTTATAGTTAAATTTAGATTTGTTACAGAATGCGTTGTAGATGATTCCTGTTTGATTTATATTGCAGAAAATTCCAAACGCTGAGCAATATAGATCTGACTTGAACTGCTTTCTGATTACTTGGGTTATTTTATTGACAACGTATTGTTACAATGATGATGATGTAACTAAAGGTAGGTAATGAGTTTTACTGGTAATGTGTCACTGTTATAATCGTGTTACAGTGTTCAATGAATGGAGCAACATACACCATCAGACGAACCCGACCCGCACCACGCTCGGTCTTAATCGAACGTATCACAAGGGCTTACGTTTGATGTGAAGCATCAGGATTATGTACGCCTGGGAATGTCCCAAAAGCAGTTATTCGAGGCTGAGGTCACCACGCACTCAAGTATGGTTTGACTGAGTTTAAATTTAGTTTTTTCTTTTAATAAAATGCGCTCATGGAAAAGAGGAGCATGGAGACAACATAAATAAATAGTATAAGGAAGTAATACAAAACAAAGTAAATTCAATTCTATGTGAAGAGATTTTTACACCCGCATTAAAATGCCATACATTTTACCTTTGTGGCGATCAGGTCACTGTCAGACGGTTCAATAGGACAAACAGCTGGTTAGACTACCTGATCATCTCCTTCTTTTCCGTACACATTTCAGGATATTCCCAGAGGATATGGTTTCAATCATGTATTTTTTCCACCTCATGGACATATTGCTCGGGTAACAAGTCCAAACTCATACGATTGGCAGTAAGTTCACCGTTTTTTACTGCTGTGGTGATCAAGAGTCAATACAGTTATCTGCATTCTAGTAATTGATCGCTTAAGGCGTGGAACAGAGACTTTTAACGTTTAAGAAGAAATTATGACACAAGATCATTTTATTTTGTCACGTTTATAACGTCATGAAAGGCGGCCATACACAAATCGTGATATTATACCAACATGACGTTTCCCCTAGAGGTGTAATCGAACCCATGGCTTCAGAGACGGGTGCTCTACACTAGGCTACCGTACATTATAATCAACAATAATTTTTACCGGCGATGTCTCTATAATGTAATATGTAGTTTTTAGTACGACGTCATTGAGTTCAGTGCATTTGACATTTACAACTTGTGGCTAAGTCCATTTTAATAAAATACTATTTTGTGAAGCTTTCAATATACTATTAAGTATATTATGTAGGCATATATTATATAGATAGGTACGTTTATATTATTATCTGATTTTGATTGTTGACACAAATTATCTTATACTATTCGATTTCCAATCATTATTATCCTCGTAGAAATTGCACAGTGGCGTGCTTTGTTACACGTTAAAGAAATTGTTGATAAATGTTAAAAAAGCATTATCAATTATGTAAAATTTTCGCAATTATTTTATTTCATACAATCCCGTTTTATTCGCAATATACATACCTACCCATTATTTATCGGTTATATATATGCGTATTTAATATTTGACTATACTAAGTATATTGCATGAATCGTGTAAGTATTTTTCATATACGGTACAACAAAAAAAATCCAAAATCAGATCTGATTACAAAATATATTGTTATTCGTTGGTAGAATTACATAATTCGGTCTATAGTACCTACAGAAATTAAGTACAATATTATTTTATATGTCAAAGTGGAGTGAATTGATTTTCACATAGTGAAGAATTAAGAAGAAATACGTGTTAGCCATTCGTTCAAACCAATGGGTTCAAGCCCTAGATCCAAAAACATAATATCTGGGCGGATGCATAGTACCTACAGTAGCATCTATTCCGACGTATATAATCCATACTTCTTCTTGTTATGCTCCAGTATCGGAACTATGGCAAGCACAAGGTCGTGCCACTTCGTTCAGTTCATTGATTTGTCTTGCGCCTCCCGCCGTGGGAGACCTGAAGCACGTATATTGGTTTTGTAGCACCGCTGCACGGTAAGGGAGGGTCGGACTCTGCAAAAGAATCCATAATACTGTAGGTACTACAAGGGTATGGAGTCGCATTACTTATATTATTTTGTGTACGCCGTACGGCATCTTATAAATCTGGAGCTTGTTCTTCGTAAGTGATGGACTAACATGTCATTGGTAATACCAATTGAGAGTTCAGTAATTTTTGTTCAATCAAATAGCTTTGGATATTGTTGATATATTCCACTTACGTGGACGTTTTTAAGATATTGTCTACTTAGTTCAACCGGTGTGCTTTCACCTATATATCTACTTATTTTAATTTTTTTATTCTTTTTATCCCGAATTGCTATTTAAATATTTTTATTTTTTGTCATATTAAATTAAAAATAAATCAATTTGAATTAGACTGTTTTTACTGGTGACGGTGTTTCTCTCTCGATTCCATCCTACCGCCATTCATGTGAATGAATGACCCAGGCAGTTTGTATATTTTTATTATTGGCGGTTTGCTTTTATTCATATTGTTCCACGTACGCCAATGGCTTTAGACGTATCTACCGCGTGTGGTTTATACAATCGTAAATTAGCGAGTGATGCATCACATCACGGACTACGGCTGACAACGCTTCGGCGATTGCGTCGTAAACCGCACGCTACAAATCATATTCCCATAGTCGCGTTTGACGTCCGCTTGATTAGGTCTTTACTGCAGACTATGGCAAGGAGACAATAGTATTGGATCGTTGTGCCATGCTTCTTATGACACATGAAGACATTTAGTTTGAGACTCGAAGATGTACATTGTACATATACAGTTTCTTAGGCACTACAAAGTATAATGCTATGTGATATAACATCTCAGTCTTTTACGATAATAACAATTTAGTAAAGCTTTTTCGAGTACCTACTAGTAATGGCATTAATCTCTGGGTAATAGTGACTCACCACAATTTACTTGGTCATGATTGCAATTGTGTATATATCGGGAAAACCGCTAGAAGCTTCTATATTAGTTTTACTTAATATAATTGAAGTTTAATATGTAAAATCTGACAAATTTAGGCTAGCCCAGATTGTCAAGTTTGCAAGTAACCCAAATTCAATTTTGAGCAGAATACAGAAGCTTGCTAATGACAGTTGAAAATAAGGTAGATTTATAGGTTATGTACCTAGAGTATGTGTGTGTGAGTGACTAAAGAAACCTGGAAAGATACGTGTTAGGCATAACGCGACAACATCATAAATTAAATCAATGCATACTGACAAAAGTACGCGATATGATAGAAGTCACCAAGCTGATGAAATAAAACTGGGTCAGCCAAACAGGTGAATAGGTAGGTACATTAAACGTCTTCAGCGTCACATTAAAACCCACTAAAATCACTAAGTTCAGCGGCAGTAGGTACACAGTGAAGATCTGAGGAGCGATAATTATGGAAAAGGCAAAAGGAAGCCTTTATATAGCGGTGAACCGACCTCGGCTGGTGATGATGATGACGAGTCTACTTCTGTAATCAGTATTAGTCAGAAGCATCTCTGTAAAATATGATATTAAGAACCTTACCAATTTTGACGGTAATTTCATAGACCAACAATGTATTCAGGGTCGCCCTATCACAATAATAATGCGGATAAAAAGCAGTTAATATTTAACTAGATTCAACACGCTCCCGGCGTAATTTTTCCGGTTCAAATCCCTATGATTACCACATTTTATCACCTATTTATTGGCATCGTCTCTCCACTCCACTCTGCCGCTTGGCGAGTACAAGAATGTAAAAAAAATCATTTGAAATAAGCTCAGAATGTTGAACTTGTGAACGATTCGTCATCAGAGATATAATAATATTTTGTCGTTAAATCGCCAAAATAAAAAAATTAATTGAACGTGAGGGATTAATAATAATATAAAACATTGTTTATTTTACAATGGTTACACTGGAGATTGCTTTGTTACCAGCCTTCTGCTTTTGAACCTGATATTAAAGCAGACCAGCATACTTCGATTTTCGTCATGCATCTAGCTACTGCTGCAGGAGATGTTTTCTTTGGGTTAGTCTTTCATCTTGGGATACTAAGTATCTTTCAGATATCAAAAGGTATGCTTTATCAGAGCACCTCATTAGAGAAACATTCAAATGTATTTATTTTATTTCAAATTATAAGTTCAAGAATTATACTACATGACGTGAAAAATTAAAAAAAAAATGAGTAGAAACATAAATTATATATTATATAATATATAAGGAAGCACTTACCTACATCAAGTGAGCTAAACATACACTAATTTAATAAGTAACTGATATCTTGTCTTAACCAACGTTTTCTCTTATTTTTATATTATGTGCGAGAATAATAATTTATAATAGATTTTAGTAGTAAATTTTGCATAAACAAAAACATGTGCGCAAATATTCACCATTTGTTTTACGTAGATAAATGTACCCGTCAAATTATTATACCTTGTGAAGTGTGCGCGCGTACATGCGCACATATTACGAGGGAACATCGATCAGATAATTTCGTAAAACATCCTTCACCTTAACTCTCTTCACGCAAATACAATTTGAATATACATAATTTTGAAAACACTCATGAGAAAATATAGCCAATAGAAAAAATCTTTTTTGAAAAAAATGTATGTTCAATAATGAGAATGGTACATTCTTAAAATCTTGTGAATTATTCGTTGAATAAAAAGAAATAGGTAATTCAAATAAAATTTGTTGATATTTTTGTAGCAATTTGGTTTATCACATTGTAACCAATGAACTTTTAGTTTTACCTACACCATGAGAAAACGAACAGTTGATAGTATCATCTCGTCCATTTCGCAACAAACTGAAAACTACATTAATCTTTTTCACATATCGTTGATTATTTATTGATCAACAATTCCTTAATTTTTGCACACGAATTGTTTGTCGAACGTTTTACTTTATACATAAAGGGGGTTTGTTGTCACCCCTAGCCCAACAACGTAATTAAAGTCACCCTAGACTGTAAGTCACCCCCAGTGATTTCGGCATCATACCCTAAGCGAGAACACACCAAGTACCAACCCGAAAATATACTTTAAATCACATCTTCTGGTCCTCTTTATCCTGTTAGACTGACGCTGCATGCAATGGATTAATTTAACCATAA
Source organism: Rhyacophila brunnea (assembly GCF_057557595.1). NCBI lineage: Eukaryota > Metazoa > Arthropoda > Insecta > Trichoptera > Rhyacophilidae > Rhyacophila > Rhyacophila brunnea. The sequence goes on along the minus strand of NW_028232882.1, from coordinate 687,661 downwards.
GAATAGGGATCATGTCAAATTATGGGAATCAAATTAGGTGATTATTTATATATTATCTTATTTGAAATACTGTGGGTACTAAATGTGGAATGAACTAAATCCAAAAAAGTTTCAAAAACTAATGGTAATTTAGCAAGGTAGGTATGAAAAAAGTTATGCGTGTTGGGTATAATGCACTGGAACCGTCAAAGAAACAACAAGTGGTGAAGTATTATGCGTTGAAATCGCGTCGATGGATAGATCATCGAAACGATGATAAAATCCTAGCTCCTTGGTACCCAGTGGTATCCAAGACAGGCGCGCACACGAGGGTTGGTTCAAGTCTGGATCCTATCCCCCAAGAACGATTAAAATACGAATTATGTAGTTCAGGCATGATGCATGTCCAACTTTAAATAGGCTGTGATCTATTATACTCTTGCACTGACATTCTTCAACTTCGATAAATGCATTACATCTTAGACTATGGATACATCCATTACATATATTTATCTGAGAACACTGAGGCGTTACAAATTAATACACAAAGACATACTCAATTTCCCATTCGTTGTGAAAATGATAAGTTTTGGTCTTCTTTTGAGCACTCATTGTACTCATCATCAAACTATTGTTTTACTGTACCTACCGGGAGCCTACTACACGGCGGTAAGAGGAAACTACGCCTCAGTGTAATGTACAGGAATTTACATCTTTTCTTTCTCTCATTCTTGCGGCAGGCCGTGAGTGATACAATACGAATCAAGTGATACGACGAGATCATGCGAGCGTCTTCATGGTTTTTTGAAAATGATTTTCCCAGAAGCTCTATAAGGAAATAAAAATAGGAATGGTGAAAGATTCCCCTTAAAATCATTGAAATCATATTAATCATAAATCAAATTCACGCGATTTATAGATTTTTAAAACTCAATTCTTATGGGCCGGGCTTATGACGCGTTGACCAAAATCCAAAATCCTCCCGATCGACGCATCGAACATGTCTGACGTAAATGAATGGAATATTACTTATTCTTTTTTATCAACACCTCATGCGTGAGGATCGTGACGCAGATTATATAGCTGTCAAACAGCTTTCTCAATTGGCTGGCCCCACTTCTCTCGGCATTATACGACATGCACGTATGTGTTAGTGTTATACCCATGAATCTTCTCAGGAATCAAACGTTTGATTTAATATTCTTACGGCATGAGACAAGACAGCACGGACGACACAAACGGACTCTAATGGACTCTAATGATGAATCTTAATAATTATGATTGTCAGGCTACGCGCATTTGATGACCTCTTGTAAATAACTCATAAACCGGTAGTTGTATATACAGGCCGGATATTCATCGCTAAACTCGATACCCACGGTGGCCGCGCGACTTAGGCGTTGGAGTATCACGCCGTGGGTCCCAGGTTCGACTCCTGAGTCTGGCAAGTACACATATTGTTTTTCAATTTGTGTGTGAGTCAGGGTATGGACCTAATAGGTTGAGCAAGTGGCTGACATCCATTTCTCGTAAAAAATAAAATCTGTTAATACAAACCTCTACTCTGTGGAGGCCCATATTATGATCCTATTAGGATCGGATATGGTCGAAACTCGATATGCAGAGTGTCTGGGTATGAGGAATGCACCTGGAAAGTGCAAAATTCCACGGTTGAAACGACGGAAAGCTATAAGTCGTAAGTGGGGTAAATGCGAAATTCATTGTTATTCTTTATAAGTACCTAATATCGTGATAAAATAATATGTACATATATTTCGAATAGCTTATTGATTGTGACTGATTAAACATAATTTTAGATTATAGTCATAAGTATAATAAGAATAAATATTTACCTACCTATAAAATGGGTTTACACTAAACCCTGAACAGTCGATTGTGCTTCATCAAATAAGACACTTGTTCAAAACGCCGCAATCATTGCCGCTCGATGGGGCAGTAAAAAACCGCCTCGTCAACTAAGAAAGCGCTCCGCAAAAAATCGGTTAAGTCAACTCACGGGAAAGGGGAGAGCGAGAGAAGGAAATGCGGAATGGCAAAGCGCTTTTTATGGAGGCTGTAGTACCGTGAAAACCATCTCTACGACGCCACCGGAATATATAATGAGGCCTAAGAGCTGAGGTATGGAGTTTCCACGGTGATTTCACACACAGTGTTGGATCTGTCTGCATACTGACTTGTACGTTTCTTGCCTATTTACATATTCGGTTTAAAGTGATGCCGAAATAAAACTGTACAAACTTTTCTTATAACCTATAGTATTTTTTTTTAAATTTATTTATTCAGTACTAGTGGCAAATACTCTATAGTAAACGAATATTTAATGTTTACGTTGACACAAAAATAACTTATTTAATCACAAGCATTTACTACAACGTGTGTTTATTTATAAATGACATGTGAACGTTAGAGTAATAATTTATATCATCATCACCATCAGTCGGTATCAATCCACTGCTGGATGATAGTCTCCTCTCGCTGCTTCCACTCTTGTCGACACCCAGTTCTTTGATGCCACGTACATCCACTGCATTTTATGCTAGACAGGTATTTTAGGGTGTCCCTTTGATCGTTTAGTGCCCCTTTTGCACCGCTGTATGATGAAATTTATCAATAATCGTTTATCCATTCGCCAAGCGACATGTCCAACCCATTGCCATTTCATCTGCTTAGCGACTTCTATCAACTTGAAGCCCAAGAATACCTACTCAACTAGGTTTTTTTTGACCATGTCTGATCCTAATATTAATTCCTTAAGTAGCGATTTATACAGTAGGTCCCTACTGTAATTTTATTCTCTGATACTCTTTTGAGGCTTGTCCCATTCCCCATTATTGACCCATGTTCCTAAACATTTATAATAAGTCACACATCCAATTGGTTTGCTGTTAATAACAAAAGTTTTATTTTGTTGTCGCTATTTTGAATACTGTCCAACAGTTATTTATATAATATAATGTACTAAGGTATCGGTATAGTAACTCAAAATAAATGACGCCTAATAAAATCAGTAGATATGTCAGCAAATAAAAAAATAATTCTCATTATAATGGCACGTATGCTTTTAGTTTTCAGCCACTGTTCAAATGTATGGATTCATCTTTGAGTGTTTACAAGTACATCATAGAAAAGCTGACTTGCAGCCACAAAGAAAAATGGTCGACGCTATGCGAGGAAAAGCGACGCCGATGCCTCAGTGAAAAGTTTAAACATGGAACGACGCGGATGTCTCGATGCATACGTGACTTCAGTTGTGAGGTGGTGAACAAACTACGAACGGGTGTTGGTATACATAGTTCATCATTTTGTAGAGGAGACTTATGGAACTATGAGGGAATTGTTATTAATTTTAGTGTTTAGTTATCGCTATATCCTATCTATATGATAGTTTATATGCGAGACTATAAATTAATTAATGATCAATGGTATTGATATACAACATTTATATAATATATCTATGAGGATGTAGGTATGTATACGTGTGTATAGAAATATATACTTATATTAGGTGGCTATACTTGTGGATTTGTTAGATTAAAAAACATAATATTATAAAAAGTACGTATCATGTAAGAATATTATTGAATATTAACTGTTTAACTAATAACTTTTGACTGATATCAGATATATATATCTCATTCATTAGTTGACACCATTGTTCCTAGAATGGATGATTTTACACCTCATGAGTGTAGTATTTTTACCACATTTTTTTTAGCTCGTATTCTTGTTTGCCCGGTGATTGTTTATACAGTACAAATCTTGCAATCGATTTTAACTAACTTCCCGACTAGCTAGACATTCGAAACTATTAGAATAAATCAGAACACGATGCCAATGCATATTTTTTTACTTTTAGCCATCTTTAATTAGAATTGAATTAATTTTCAGTTAATTCTGTTTTGTATGAAAAGTTATTTCGGAAGAAATCCGTAATCCAATCCACTATTATTGGTTGCTAAAGAGGTGGTCCTAGCAACTAAATTATTAATATATACGTGCGTTACTATGGAAATCAAAATGACATTTCAGTATTCTATATTTGTTTGTTTGGTGCAAAATAGCAAAAAAAATGATTTGTTGACAGTTGCCTTATTTGTCCTAAATTATGATTGCATAGAATTGTCTTTTGATCTATTTTGATCATTTAAGCTAGTCAAGTCAAGTTTATATGATTCAACAGAAAATTTAAAAACGTGGTATATAAAAAGTTCTTTTTATCTTGTAATTATTATTGTTTATAATAATTATTAATGATCTATTATTAGGTTTTGACTATTTATTATACGTTTATCGAGTGTATTATTATTAATATATGGGGTTTTTTTACAAACACTACTTATTCATAATTTGTATGTTACATTTTTTATTGTGACCCTTGACTTGATAGGTAGGTAATGGAGGTTTTACCTACTGTATTGTGTTGATTGGTTATATAAGTTAGTGTTAATAGTATTAGTTGTCAGTGTTTATTTGCCTTTCGGTGAGTGTACACAGTGCCTGAAGATGCCGAAAGGCGAAAGCCGGATTGCAAAAAATGACTCAAATAGAATAGTACAAAACTTAAATCCATTAGAATTTGTTTAGTTTTAGTCGTTACTGATCACCTATACCTTTGACATTGAGCAACTTACGGAGTTTACGTAGTTTAGATAATATCCTCTGCCTACGGATTCGCCAATTTTCTCTGCGAGGTGGGATAGATCATTTACTTCTCTTTGTAGATACTATAGAAGAAGTATCCAGCTTCTTCCACACTTATGTAGTATCAAGAAAAGCTTATCCATTTAAGATACCTACATATAATTTCGCTATTGCGTTTAATGCATAAGTGTTCACATAATATGCATAAAACCCTCGGTATAAAATTTGTATCATTTAAACAAAGGATAAAATAAGGCGTCAAGTAACAAAAACCGATACGTCCACATATGCTCATAATATAATAAAAAAACATTTTCTATGTGCTGATTACAATATGATGTAATGGTCTATAACTTCTAAAACGCCCCAAAACCACATGAGGAAATTCTTTGAAAACTTAACGATTTACAAAACCGATTAGGATTTCAAGTGATCATTGTTATGACTGATGATTCTTGTTCGATTTAAGTGTTCATGAATGTACTGCAAATAGCGGTTAAACAATACAATATAAGTATGCATACTGTTTCAGTTTGAAAAAAAAATATGATTAAAAATGTTGAAACCAAGTAGTTCCTGACGCAAGCAAACATTATTTCCCACTAATATAGAATTGTGGACTTATCTGTTTTTGTTAGTATACACCTCATATATAGGTGTGGTTGTGAAGCTGTTAGATAGTGCTGAGTGTGGTATCTATAAATCCTTTACCTATATTAATAATACTATTATATTGATATGAAATATTTTTCAGTTTCAGACAGATGTATTAAAAAAAAAAACAATTGGAAATACATATTATATAGGACGCATGATGTATATAGCCGGTAGGTATGTATATGTCACCATCATACAAATGTTTTCATTTCACAGGTATCATAAAGAAAATGCACATAGATATAGTCATACCTATTCTACTTTTGTTATTGTCTAGTTGAAGGTGCTAGTGAAAACAAAAAACAACCTTAACTTAATCACCATTGTCTTAATAATATAGAATGGATCTTTACTGCATGAAATAAATCTCTACACGTATATCTATTCTGCGCAACGAATACCCGATTTGGTGGAATTTTTGTTTATCTAATCAAGTCGTTTTCTTTGGGGTAATAATTATTATCAGTAATTAATACTGTAGCGTCGTCAACTCAAATAATCCGATGCGGGCCTCGGCACAGGCAACACGCACACTTACAAGATGTAACTCATACATTAATACATTAACAAAATATATCAAGCATCTACAAGTGTTTCACTGGTGATCAATCAACTCGATCCCACAATAATACGTTATAGACTGAAGGTAAGCACCTATATGATAACAATTATTGAACGATTGGATGCAAAGCCCATGGGTGGCAGTAAAACGGTGGCTCACAAGTCAATTTTACGAACGGTACGACCACTCGACAAAAATTCAATGATATTTTTAATACTGCATTGCCCAATAAGTGTGGCAGGGCGAGTCGACCAGTTTACACCATTAGAGGTTTGGTTTTTGGTCCTAAACCATGCATGATACTCACCTATTGTTTATTGGTCATAATGTTTGGGGATAACCAAATATAGTCCTAGTATGTTGCGCAAAGAAAGAAAGAAGAAGAATTTGTTATACATTTATTAAATGCTAAAACAAAATAAAAGTTTAGAATCAAATAGTATATAGGTGGTTTCATTTTTTTTGTGAAATAAATAAATAATAATGCCGGCCTCACACATCACAAAATCCTCCCGAATTATTGTATGAGTAGTGACTTTCTCTATGTGGGCGCTTATAGTAATATTATAAAGCACGTCTCACACCGTAGGGCCGCGCCATTTATATATATTTATTCCCAGACGGGCTATATTTCTTTATAAAACTCAATTTTTATTAGGCGGAAACAGCGTGTATACACGTTTTTACGCGAGGTGCTCGGTACTCGGGATAGATATGTACTTCGAAGGGCGGTTTGTAATGTACATATTTAATTTATTTTCTAAAAGAAATTTTTCACAATAAATGTATCAATTCTAGTTTATGTACTTAAGTTAGGTATATACTAGTCCTATTCCGTGTGAATCATTTTTGTCTTAAGCGTTTTAGCGAGCCGGGTTTTCCTTCCGGCATCTTCAGGTAGGTACTATGGTAAATATATGACTGACATAGAATATAGTTACTTACTGTAACGTTTATATACTAGATACACACATTAAAATAACACAAAATTACATTATCGTAACAAAGAATTGGCAAGACATTTAAGAATCTTAAGTGAATATAAAATGTAGATTCACTTAATATACTTATTATATTTTTAATTAAATATATACATTATTATTACTACTTTTTTCATCACGTGATTTATGCAATTGTTTGTTTGAAACTAAATCCTGCAATCTAGGCTCCAATTTTGTGGTGTGAATAATAGATGCGATATATGGTTGTCTGTTAAAGTTTAATTTATTCATCGTAGATTTTTCCCCAAAAATATGGGTAAGTATCTACTTCAAAATAAAGAAGCCATTTGATGAGTATGCTTAACTATATTTAGATATACCTCAAGTGAAAGTCTTCATTCTTGCCATAGGATATTTAATTTGAAATGTAATTTTTAATGTTCGATATGAAGAAATCAAAGTCACGCGGGACACACTTTGTGAACCCGTGATCTAAATGAAAGAAATTTTATATAAAAACTAAAATAATTTTATTTGAGGTGAAGACAAAATGATACTTACAATGCCTCTTCTCTTCTCGTCCATTTCTCATGACTGAAGATCATGATCCTTCTGAAATGCAGTCAACTTCTATGCGACCAAGACTCTCCACCTGTCACGGCGAAGGCTGACTATATTCAGGCCCTGACCGTGACACTGAATTGCGAATTACAGTGGCAGTAATAGTTATTGATTATCTTCGAATGCAATGCGGTAACCTGTTCGTAATAAATGAAGAGTTTTGATTATATTATAGTTCATTAAAATTATTACCATTTACATACTATGCAATAATTTTCTATTAACAGTTTACTATATTACATTCGAAGTATGAGCAATAACTAGCACTACCATCGAAATTTACAGTTTCGTGTTACTGTTTGACTATATCTACTAGTGGGCCTTCCTTACGGTGATCATTCTGCTTTTTTCAGCGCGGCAGAGTGAAGACTATCCCCAGTAAGTTACTTTAACTACACATATTGAAAGAAAGAGAAATTTCATATTATGTATTAAAATATATGAACTTCGTATATTTTTATATATATAGAATTTACATACATATGTATACATATATATTTATATATATATATGTATATATACCTACTTATGAGCTGACCGGTAGTCTGCAGCCGGAAAATTTTCTAATCAATCGGACCAAAATTAAATTAGAAATATAATATTTTTTTAAAACACGCTGACTATATGAAATTAATGAATTATATCGTTGAATGTTAAACCTATGACTCGTTAGGCAATGAAATTCAATAAATACAATACGATAAAGCACAATGATATGAATTATCACGTATTTTACAATTTTACCTGATATATTTGGAATTTATACCTACATGTATTTGGCTATTATCAATAAACATATTATTTAGTAAAAAAAAAATATCGGCCTACTGGGATTTCTCTCATTGTTATGGCGGGCGCTAAGCCAATCTGCCGATGTTTGTAGCAACATACAGTATTATGTAAATATTTGATGTTGATTGTGAAAGCTAAACATATTCAAATCAATATAATAATTAGGTATTTATTACTGTAGGTATTGGATGTACAGATTTAATAAAATGTGTTTTTTTTCTGTATGTCTTGAACATCCCACGTGGTGATAAATTTTCATCTGCTCGAAAGGCATGTTCACACAGTTTTTTGGTCACGCTTTGTGTATTTTTATATCGTTTTGATGCATTCTTCAGTGGCCGGGAATAAATAAAAGTGATATTCCGGATTTTCACAAATAAAAACCAGAATTTCAAAAATGCTTTATAGCCTCTCTTCACGCATTTCACGACACTAAAACATTTTTAAAGATTCCTTGATTTTAATTTATAAAATGCTCACTTCTTTTGATAAGAAAGACGTCATACCACAGTAGGTATGCAATTGTATACCTAAGCACAATTCATGACAATAATATTAACTATTACAACACTCAAAGACCTCTTGATTATATACAGTATAATACGAGTATTATATATCTTTTGTTCTACAATTCTTTTTTATATGGCCGCACAATGGGGTGGTTTTTACAAGTTCTGATTTTTTTAGATTAATCAACAGGATAAAAATAATAAGTAATTGACACAATAGCAGGGTGACACAGAAAACATAATTAAATCAAACAGTAAATACAGTTACTTATGAAAAATACATGGGAAAGAGTTATTGAAAATTATAAAATAATAAAAACACATTATTGCCATACTCTCTCGCATCGAAAATATTAACGCATTCGCTGCTGAATAGATAATGAGATTTTAATTGCCCCCTTTAAAATGCACGTTAATTACATCGATCGGCCGCCTGGTCATTACGCGCCGTGTGCGTCTTCCGCGTCCAAAGTATTAATATTAAATTGGACGTGTTAGCAAAATAGATTAAAAATACCAACACAAATTAGCAATAATCCTTCATATTTAAATATACACATTTTTTTATCAACTACGTCATACCTATGATATGCATTTATGGGTTTCCAACAAACCACTCTTATTGTATCTACATAGGTAGAGTTAATTTTATACTGTATTCGTTTGTATTTATATGTTTACAATATAATAACATGTGCAGTAGCAGACCTAGATGTTTATGAGCAGAGTCGCTTAGGAGATCTGATTTTATTTTTCAGATGCTCAATGGAAATATTTGCTCGACACAAAAGTTGGGAAAATACAATGAGATTGGGGGAAATTAGAAAAATACTTATTTTTTGTTATCCACTACTTTTGGAGTAGCTAGTATAACGTTCGCCTCATGGTAGAATGCGAAGTGTCTGAGTATAGGGAATATATATGGAAAAGTATGGTATTCCACGGTTGAAGCGACGAGAAGCTATAAGTAGTAGGCAGAGTAAATATGGAAGTGAGTGGCAAATGCTGGATTTTCTTAACTCTGCCCCTTCTGCCGCCATAAAAATCTATAAAAAATATATAATGGATATTTTTTCGAATTAGACCCCCCCCCCTTCCATCTCAACGATTTCTACGGCAACCAGTGTAAGACAAGAGGCGGAAAAGTCGAAAGAGCTAGGGGATGTTATCATCCAGCTAAAGATGATGATATAGCAAGCATCAGGTATAAGTAGACAGGGCCTAGTGATGATCACGAACTAAGTTCTTTATTTCACTGCGTCATAATTTATATCGAAATACCCCGGGCGACCGCTATATTTTTGCAATTTCTCTTTTTTAATTACCTAAATAACCAACAGTGGAAAGCGTCCCCAAAGAGAACAGCTTGTAAAGCAATCCGTCGTCCAATCAGGGCCCCCACAGTCTCCCTTTCCCCTTTTTGAATCCCCACCCCACGACGCCGTCAGCCGCCGCAAAGAGGTTAAATAAATTACAATTTATTTCATTTTTGCCGACGCGCATAACTCCGCGGGGAACAAAATATCGGCGGCCGCCTGCGCCTGGATTTGGGCCTGGCGGTGGTTTATTGGGCGCTAGCAGGTACGTATTTGGATATAAGGTTGCCTTCACTTAAATTCAATTATTTAATTTAACTTATAATAATAAAAAATATATTCGACATTTAAGTTTAATGTCTACCAACTTAATCTGTTCTGTACCATTCAAAACTATTTTCTACCGATTAGTGACGAAGGGTGGAGGTAGGCTGTTATGATCCGACATAAATAGTCCGCAATAAACTTTGTCAGTTATACGTATTTGTTTACACAGAAGACTACAATTGACAGATGGTGTTGGTTAGTTTTTAAAGTTCAATTAAACTCTGACTGAACCAAACCGTAATAGATAATAGTAAAAAAATCGTCTATCTATAGAATATCAACAATTATGCCAATTTTCGATATTTTATAGCTGATAGAATACTATTTTTTATCAACTGTGATTTGGTTTAGGCTGGCCTTAATGAATTAAAAAAAACTAACTACCTAATAACATGCGTAATATGTACCTATTCTTAATTCAACGAAAACAAATAAATATGAATGAAGAAGTTTGCGCAATGTTATCGTATCGCCCAAAAAACTGTTATGATTTTGTTTAGGCAAGGTTTAATTAATCCTTAAAAACTTGCTAAGTAACACCATTTGTAAATTGTATCAATAAAAACCACTACGAATGACTGTCAGAGTTTAATGTGCACTTTTTATGTCGGATCATCACAGTCTACCTCCACCCTTCGCAACTGCTATCGGTATAGTCTAAGCTGGAGCATAGTTGTATCAAGTAGACTCCTTTCTGCTTTACACGTTTTCTCCAGACTTCTAGTACACTCACAAGTCTTTCAGTAGACTATCGCTCTACAAAAACCGTTCGATATCTTTCCCATTTCGTGTAGGTAATTTTGAAAGAACGAAAATAAAACATATATCTACCCGTTATCCAGAGATTATGTACGACAGGAAGACTGCATTTTTGGGCTAAAAAAATCCATGATTAGAACAAGGACGCCTATACCGAAGTGTTCTGGACAGCAGACAATTATATTAGTCAAGATGGTCCTAACGGAGGTCAGCTTTCGATAGGGTATGGCACAATGATTAGAAAAACACTACAACACCTGTATTTAAATATAAAATATTATTTCCTTATACATTATTAAAAATTTCATTTCTAATTGAACAATAGGTATTTACCGAAACGATTTAAAATGTTATGTGTCAATTTACTGACAGATGCGATTTAGGGTTGCAATAATAAAAATTATTCCAAATGCACACATCTCTTGTTTCTAATTATGTCAAAAAGATCTTGCCATAGATAATTATTGCCCGCGTCACAACATCTCATTGTCACTTCATGTGGACGTTTACACAATATGATTAAAATAATCTGATAGATTGTGTCTAACCAGATTGCCACATGTGGATGAGGTTTAATATTGTCGATTGGGTATGTAGGTACCTACCTGACAATGTTTATTTTTAACGAATAAAAATTACAGTTGTTACATTTACAGTTACGCAATATTATCATAGATATTGTCTAAAAAACTATTCAGCAGTTTCGAGGCGTGGAGGTAGTTAAGGGGGTAGGGCGTTAAGTTTCGACATAAATAGTGCACGCTTAACGTTGTTCCGTCATACTTATTTGTTTTCATTGAACTAAGAATATACTTTGCAGGTGGTTCAATTAAATTTTAATTAAACTCTGCCTAAGCCAAAACATCGTAGTTTAAGTATGATATGGGCGATTCGACAAAATAGTGCATACTTTTTTCAGTCATAGGTGCTTATTTATTTTTGTTGAATTAAGTATAGGTACATATTTTACTCATGGTGTTGGTTAGTTTTTTTCCAAATTCTATCTATAAAATATCCAAAATGCTGTATGGTGTAATGTCATAATTTTAGATATTTTATAGATAAACGAATATTTTTTGACTATTATCTACTATGGATAAAGAAGGGTTTATTTGAATTTTAAAAACTAACAAAGACTATCTATACGTTGTAGTCTTAGTGCAATGAAAACAAATACGTTTGACTGACAAAGTTAAGTGTGCACTATTTATGTCGAATCTTAACAGCCTACCGCCACCCTTCGCCATTGCAATTCAGTGTAATCATTACACTGGTATACTGAAAATAAAGTAAAATGCCAACTGAAATAAATACCTACATCACAATTGATTGAAAGGATATTAACTGCATATTTCCTAATAAAAGAAGGCTGTTAATTAATACGTGGTCATTAAAATTGCATTAAAACAAAGATTTTTGTTAATTCTACGATATTAATCTTGACAACTGTTTCAGGCTGTAAACCTAAACTAATCGTAAATAGTCGTTTTGAAAATGGAATATCTCAACATCTTCCGAAGTTACATGTTAAAACTTCTTGGAGGTAACGCATTTGTAACAATATTCTTGACGAGTCGTTATATTGGTCAGAAAAAAATATTTAACAGAATATCAGACAATCAATTTATTAAAAAACACTTTTTTAAGTACCTATTCATAAACTTCATGCAATAAAAGAGCGGTGAACCATGCAAGAAGACTGGCGAGCGACAGGGACTCTTCGAGGCGCCTCGTAGCGTCAATATCTTACAACTATGGGGCGGATATGGCCGAAGATGAAGAAGATAGCAGAGGTATATTGAAACGAGGCGAAGGTGAAGGGGTGCGCGCCTATATACAACTGTTGTCGATTGAGCGTGCTCACTCGAGCTCTCGTTTGACTAGATTATTATAGACATGGAACGGCTGAACCTTAACGGTAAATTAATTTTACGTTGCATTATGATTATAACAATCGCATAATTATAATGTAATAGTTGTGACGTCACAATACCTATATTTACTTACTTAGAGAATGATGCACGGCGTTGTTTATTTTTACCACCAATATTCGTGCATTCAAATGTTGTACTAATAATTATATTAAAAATTAGACCATTTGACAAAAATATTATACGCAATTAATTGATTCAAGTATTGAAGAATTAATTGATTCAAGTACAAGATTGATGTAATGTTTTGAAATATTTTTGTTTTCCTACTTCTATTTTGTTTGTCTTATTACATAAATAAAAAAAACATATTTTTTTGGAATTTGTATGTTTTTACACAGATTTTAGGATTTTCACAGGTTTTTTTTTTTAATTTTCTCGAAATCTCGAGAATTCAAAATTTCATCATTTCGGGAAATCCCGAATCTCGAGATTGAGATTTTCTCGGGAAATACCCAACTCTTCGTATAGGTATGCTTCAACTCCGGTGCTAGTATGAAAATGATGTAATATATTCTAAAAATATATATGTTTTACATATATATTCTATTTATATATATATTTATTTATTTATTACTAGATATTATATTAATACAATTGAATATCATTAAATTTGATCTAATTTTATGCGAGTTAATCAAACAAAGAGACGTATCAGTGTAGTAAAAAGTGTAAAGTTATAAAACGTACTACTACTTTAATATTATATTATTATCAATACTAGCTTTTTATGACGCGTACTTATGACTAACAAGTGCATACGAATGCACTACCTACCATAGCCTTCGCCCTATCTCCTTCCAAAAGTTACTCTTCGCCTAGCGAATATTGGATTGTATTACGACATGTCATTTGCAAAAATAATGTAACACAATGTTATTATTATTTGATAGAGTTTTATAATTGAAACTGCCCCCCTTTTAAATGCGGTTCATCGGAGACGAAGGAATAAATAATTCAACGCAAAATAGGGTGACAACATTTTGCTATTTGCAAAAGACGATTTTTTTATCTAGATTATTTTTATTCAATGAATTATTCACAAGATTTGATAATGTAACATTCTTATATTGAACTTACATAATTTAAAATTGGTACGAATATTCAAAAGAGTTTTAGTTAGTTAGTGTCTGGCTGCGCTTTTGTGAACTATATAAAGGGGGGTTCAGCATTTGGATGTTGGTGAAGGACAGCAGAAAGGTTACATGTAAATTGTACGTAAAATAATTCACCTTGGCACAGTTCGCCGTGAGCTTTCTTATCGGAAAGAGATGACCCTATACTATACGGTCTCCAATTTTATTAGATTCTATATGAACATTAATTCAATTTTCATAGCTGATTTTGGCAAAATTCATGAATAATTAAAGGATTAAAACCTAACCTAACATAACAAATAATCCAGTATATCGGCAATTTACAAAATTTGTTTACTGCTGGCTTCCTGTAAACCGTAAACCAACAAAAACCCTGTTTTATTTGGACATGAATTTTATGTTAGTACAATACGACTCAAAGAGGTTGCACGGTCTTTAATATACGACCATATATTTCCTATACAGTATTTCATGGTGAAGTGTGCTACGGCGAACTGCATACGTACAAATTTCCGGACACGGTCTGGCTCCGCTTTTGTGGGCTATATAAACTATAAAGGGGGGTTGAGGATTTGGATGTTGGTGAGGGACAGCAGAAGCAGGGGGTGTCCAGGCACTGACATTTGATGTTAAGCTGGTCCAGACTGCTGACTCTTAGGGCACTCTTCTGACTCCCAGATCCTGCACGCATACACTCGTTGCTGATTGTTATGAATAGCACTCTTGCTTTCATATAAATCAACCGGAACTTTCTTTATATGGATGTTGACAGCAGAGGTGAAGGTAGGCTGTTAAGATCCACCATAGATAGTACAGACTAAACTTTGTCAGTCAAACATATTTGTTTTCATCGAACTAAGACTACAATTTACAGAGGGCATTGGTTAGTTTTTAAAATTCAATTAAACCCTGCGAAACCAAGCCATAATAGATAATAGTAAAAAAATATTATTATGTTATATATATTATGACATTAAATCATACATAATTTTGGATATTTAACATATAGAAAATTATTTTTTAACTAAGTACTATAGTTTGGTTTAGTCAGGATTTAATGAATTATAAAAAAAACTAACCATCAACATGACGTGTAATACTATTATGTATTCTTAATTCAACGAAAACAAATACAAATGTCTGACAAAGTTGAATGTGCACTGTTTATGTCGGATCTTAACAGCCTACCTCCACCCTTCGCCACTGGTTGACACTTAGTAGGAAATCAATTTATGAATCGGTGAATTACGGTGATTGACGCTAATAATGACTCCGTAATCGAATTGATTGCCTGTAAGGCGACAATAATATAGATTAGAGATAGGATGGAAATAGTGATATAAGGGCGACCATAATTGGTTCCACCAGCGTCTTTCTCCCGTTTCTTATGTTGGCGTCTTGTGTCACAGAGTGTAAATGCGATGTCATAGCTGTCATATAATATGTATGTATAATATGTCGGAATGGCATATATGTGATCATATACACTAAAACGCTCTTACTAGTGCTCTTATATGTGCCAGATCGTCATTGTGTGTAATTTCACCATAAGTATGAACAATCTTTTTAGAATGTTTTAAAAAACTTTTTTTAAAGTTCCCAAAAAAAGTTGCGTCTGATGTAGAGGTGAGTTGGAAATACTGTCACCAGTTTGTGTACTCAAGTATCGGATGAAACTACCCATACTCAGTACATGTGGCCCAATAAACTTGTTCCAAAAAACTTGATATCATCGCGAGTCGCTGGCTAGTTGGTAGACTTTCAATACTATTTATATTAAATGCGCGCGAGCGAGGTAGCACTTGAATACACTTATATTTTAATTTATTAGTATATGCATGCGAATGACATAATCTTATGGATTAACAAATAGGTCATAAATTTTCTGTAGCAGCATATTATTCCCTTGGAAATGTAGTGAGGTGACGCAGTTTACAATAAAAAAATCATTGTTATTCATTTTACGTTAACAAGAATATGATAACATAACATAAAAACAACTCATAAATTTAAAATGTGTTTAAATTTTTATAATAAATGGGGCATTTCGAGAAGCCCAGCTCAGTGTATTTTTAGGGATTCTATTGACACCGATATTTGAAATACTAATATGGAGTTAAGTTTTAATTCCAGTTTAGTATGAGACTTATGTCGCATACGCCCGCCAACCGCTCTATATAGTATTCCAAATATTAGTAAGTATTTTGGAACAAGTTTTGATACCAAGTATTTTTTTGCTACTGGTAGTAAGTATACTTAGTCTTCAAAATCGACCAGTTTTCCCACCTACACTAATAGTCTGATGCTTTTAAGATGAGTGCCTTACACATTACTATCATCACTGTCGTTACAAGAGATACCCACTACCTAAAGAAGCATTGCTTTTATAATTGTGAAAATAAATCAAAATAACTATTTTAGAATTTATTCAATAAAAAGGTTGTCACCCTAATTGCGAACACGACAGTCCATTGGTCGTTTATCAGAGATCATCCCTCATAACAAAACCAACAATGCGATTGTATATATTATACTTTCGTGTACTCCGTTAGACACATGTCACCATGTTATATTCTGATCTGATATTCTTCGCTGCCTCTTCACAATTGCGATTTGGAGACATCTGGGTCGCATTATAGCCACACAATGAATTATATTACTTGCAATGGGGATCAAAATGATTTTATACGCAACCTGTTGTGTCGTGGACATTGTGGTATTGGACATTTTTCATTATTGTTTATTTTCAAGCATTAACATATTTCAACATACTTACCTGATATACCTAAGAAACATATCATTAAGAAAAAATATTGCTGGGTACCAAGACAAATATGCATCCGTAGAGTTCTAGCTAATGCGATTTATTAACAGTAGTGAACTGTACCATACCTGATCATAATGATATTAATTAACAACTGTGTGTTTGCACTTGCACTTGTTAAATTTTGTTGTTATTGGCGACTATCTTTTGATATTTTCAATCAATATACCTATTTTTAACGATATATATCGCACCCCCAGTAAGATACTGTCGTAAGTCTGAAATCGGCGTTTTCGAGTTATGGATGTGGTTGGATTCGTATATTTTTTTGCTATTTTAATAAAATATTGTCATATCTCAAACTCAAATATTGTCAGAGAGAAAGCATTTAATACAGTACATTACTTTCCGAAAACTGTTAAATCGATAATAAAATAGTGTTGTAACTAAGTTACGACAGTATTTTACAAGAAGCTTTCTAAAAAACTAAAACAATATTTTTCAAAAAAATACTGTTGTAACTCTGTTAGTACAGTAAGATCTTGAGATACATCGTAATTTTCTCACTAGTTGCATGGATATTATTGTTCCAAAGTATTCAAACAAAAAAACTGGAAGCAGCAGAGGCAGCAATGTTTGTTATCAACTTCAATTAAATGGAAGTAAAATACAAGAAGTATGCAAAAAATACTTTATCAACACATTTGGGGTGAGTGAAAGGTACTGCTGCACTGTGTGGAAAACAAGGGATCTTCTTTTCGGAACGCCAATTCCAGAACAAAGAGGTCACCATGGCAATCACAAAAAAATTGAAGATGATTTAAAAAATGATATAAGAACTCACATTAAGTCTTTCCAGTGATCGAGTAACATTATTTGCGTGCACAGACATCTAGATTGTATTTAGATGGTAAATTAACAAATTGCTGAAATGTATCGGTTATACAAAAAACAACAAGCTGACAGCAATATGCCATTTGGAAAAGAACACTATTATACACATCCATATTTAATGACAAATTTAATATTGGCTTCTTTAAGCCTAAAAAAGATTTGTGGGTTGAATGCGACCCATACAATAATTGTTCACCAGAAGAAAAAGAACAACTTCAAGAAAAGTATGAGACACATCAACCTGGAAAAAAAGAGGCAAGGGATGAAAAGACCAAAGACGTAGCAGAGTCCCGAACTAATGGCCAAAACAGCGTCATTAATGTAGCTGTATATGATTTGCAGGCTGTTTTACCGCTTCCTTGCGGAAATGTGTCAACTTTCTATTATAAACGAAGTCGGCAATGTACAATCTTACAGTCTATAATATCACTGAAAATATTGCAAACTGATACATGTGGGATGAGAGTCAAGCTGCATGAAGATCAAATAAAATTGGTAGCTGTGTACTCGATTACATTGCATGTGAAAAATATCATCACATTGAGCATTTTATTTTTTACAGAGACAATTGTGCCGGGTAGAATAAAAATAAATACATTGCTGCAATGTATTTATATGCCATCAGGAATTCACAAAAAAATAAAACGATCTCTCATAAGTTTTTGGTCATCGGGCATACCCAAAATGAAGGCGATATTGTCCATTCTACAATTGAGCAGCAGAAGACTAGGGCTCTAAAAAGTGGACCAATATTTGTGCCCGGCCAAATGATTACCATTGTACAAACAAGTTATAAAACAGGACAACCATACATTGTTAAACCCATGACAACAAATAATTTTCACAACAAGAAAAAACTAGCAGATGAAATCGGTAAAAATTACAACACGGATGAAAATGGAGAAAAATTTTTGTGGCAGAAGATTAAAGTTATAAAAGTAGACAGAGACTATCCATACATTATTTTTTTAAAACAAGTTATCATGAAGAATGTAGTAAATTGAATGTTCGTCAATGGAAAATAGGTAAACCGTTACCGATGGATGGTCTCGATTCATCCAAAGCATATCAAGAGCGGCCAAAAATAACGACAATTAAAAAGAAGGATTTGTTTTCTCTCTGAAATGCTAAACATCGTGAATTTTATCATGATTTTGTTGCTTCTCTTCCAAGTGATGTTTAAAAATTAAAAATCGTATCTAGAAATTTTATTTGCCCATTAAATAAAATAATTAAGTATTTTTTTGTTGTTTTGAACTAATAATTGTATTTTTCTTGTTTTTTTTCAATAAATCTTTAAAGATTGTACCATAACTTAATATTTTGAAAACCTTCCTTTACAGTGCCCAACAAATTAGTTGAAATTATTAGAGTGATGGTAGGGAAATTTACATAGAAAATATTGAGTTGATTCAAATTTTACCATGAAATTTTCAAATATCTTTATTTGTATATGTTTTAGAGAAAAATGATGGATACAGTTGAAAATAGATCATGTTTTTCCATAAAAATGAGGAATAATTTTTACATTCAGACTTTTCCTGTATTTACAAAGAATATTTGAAACTTCAAATGGCTCTCCTGCAAAATGCCATTTTCTGGATTACTACAGTATTTTACTGGGGGTGCGATATATTCTTTGAATTCAATGTAAACCTCATTCAAGCAATTGTGAAAGCAGGCAGAAGTTTAAACAAAAACAAGCAATGCTTGTCGATAGGAAAACGTCAAATCACAGCACTAAAAGCAAAAGATGGTTCTATCGTCAGAAATTGGGAACACTTGTTAAGCCGAGTTGAAGAGTTCTACAGCGATCTCTACAGTGATGACACTGACAATACGACTATAGACTTAGATCTTCAGAGAAATGGAAATTCGGAAGACTATACTCCCGAAATTACATCCTGGGAAGTAACCCATGCTTTAAATTACATGAAAAGTGGGAAAGCCCCCGGGGAAGACGGTTTAACGATAGATATCCTCAAAAAAGCAGGAAAGGATGCAAATGAAGTACTTGCACAATTGTTCACAGCCTGCATATGCAAAGAGGATGTCCCAGAGGTATGGAAAAATGCCAGCATTGTCATTCTTCACAAAAAAGGTGACAGAGAAGACCTAGCAAATTATCGTCCAATAAGTCTACTCCCTATTCTCTACAAGACGTTCACAAAAATTCTCTCAAACCGTCTGCAAAATGTACTAGACGAGAACCAACCGAGAGAACAAGCCGGATTTAAAGGAGGATACAGCACTATGGACCATATCCAAGTCGTCAGAGAAATCATAGAGCGGTACCAGGAATACAAACTGCCACTATGCATGGGTTTTATAGACTATGAGAAGGCGTTTGATTCGATAAAGAAATGTTCAATACTCGACGCACTCAGAAAACAAGGAATCCCTGGACGCTATATAAATATTTTCAATAATATATACAGTAGCGCAACAGCATCTGTAAATCTCCATAAACCATCGCGCAGATTTCCTATCAGCAAAGGAGTCCGACAAGGTGATACAATCTCACCTAAACTATTTACAGCTACCCTTGAAGACTTATTCAGGCAACTTGACTGGAATGACAAAGGGATCCCCATAAATGGAGAATACCTGAGTCATCTGCGCTTTGCCGATGACATAGTAATTTTCTCGCAAGACTCAGAAGACCTCCAAAGCAGAATGCAGGAACTCGCTGAAGTAAGCAACAAAGTAGGTTTGAAAATAAATGTAACAAAGACGAAAGTCATGTTCAACTGCTTTGCAGGCCAAAAAGAGATCCTCAACAATGGCACTCAGCTCGAACAGGTGAAAAGCTACATCTATCTGGGACAACAAGTATCTATAGATAGATGTATATTTGATGAAATTGTTCGCAGAGTAAAGCTAGGCTGGAGTGCTTTTGGCCGCCTGAATAATGTCTTCAAAAGTGACCTTCCACTGTGCCTAAAGCGCAAAGTGTTCAACCAGTGTGTGCTTCCCGTGATGACATATGCGTGTAAAACATGGACCCTAAGTAAAAGAGAGATCCAGAAACTTAGAGTAGCACAACGTGGTATGGAGAGGTGCATGCTGGGCATAACGCGAAAGGACAAAAAGAGGAATGAGTGGATAAGGAAGCAGACAAGGGTTTGCGATGTAATAGAGTTTATTAAAAGCCTTAA
Source organism: Rhyacophila brunnea (assembly GCF_057557595.1). Lineage (NCBI taxonomy): Eukaryota > Metazoa > Arthropoda > Insecta > Trichoptera > Rhyacophilidae > Rhyacophila > Rhyacophila brunnea. The sequence goes on along the minus strand of NW_028232882.1, from coordinate 666,692 downwards.
ATGGAGATGGGCTGGACACATAGCTCGAAGAAGAGACAATCGTTGGACAAATCTAGTCATCCAGTGGTATCCAAGAAGTACAAAACGTCCACAAGGTAGACCTAGAGGCCGCTGGATCGATGAAATGATAAAGTTCTGCGGAAGTACGTGGCAACGCAATGCACAGGACCGAGAGAAGTGGAAGCAACTTGAAGAGGCCTTCATCCAGCAGTGGATAGATTCAGGCTGATAATGATGATGATATATTCTTTGATTATTAGACGGTGTCAGGATCTATCTAAGTTTTAGTTTTAACATAACTACTGTAAACTATAGACATTAGTTCAAATTGGGTCAACTTGACCCGGGTTTCACCTTTCGGCATCTTCAGGCATTATGCTGCGCACTCACCAATGGTAACGATAGACTGACACATAAAACAGTTAATTCTTGTTTATATAACAAATTAGTACCTACAATTATGAACGTAAAAACCATGTTAGTGGGTAAGCAAAGGTTAAAGTATAAAAACTAATGTTAGAAATTTTAAATGTTTAGAAAACACTCATGTAGATTAGATCAATATTATAAAACATTATTTTGTGGTAAAACAAAGTTGTCGGTACACAATAATAATTGTTTAGAAAGTTTGTTTGTTTAGTTGTTATTAATTTTCTTCAATGTAGGAATTATTTTTTTTTGAATGAACTTGCGAATCAGTACCATTATTAGATACCCACGTGATATTTGTCTGAAATTACCTGCAGCGGTAAATTGTCAAGGTACAACTGAATATTTATTTTGACACTATATTACAGCATGTCCGGCGCGTTAATCGCGGAATGGATTTTGGTCGATTGCACCATATACCGATATGTATTGAGTTGTCAAAATTTAAAATAACCACATGAAAACCGACGTGACAACATATTACTTTATTCGTATTGCGTCACTCGCGGCCTTCCGCATGAGTGAGAGAAATATAAGATATGAATCTCCGCGCTTAAAACTGAGACATAGTTTCCCCTTACCGTGACCGTTATCAGCCGAATGCACTACCATTACGCCACAGTATGATACTCTAATCATGACGATTATACAGTATAATATTAAAGTTTAGAATTGTTTCGTTGCCTAGCAGCGAATTTATTATTCTCGGCCATTTTCAATTCCTTACGTAAACAAACTATTAAACGTCATAGTGGCAGTTGTTACTTTAAAAATAAAAACAACGATAAATAATTATATAATTTAGTAATGTAAGTTAAAGTGTATAAAAATAAACCAACGGCGTTCCAATAAGTGGTCCTTTTTCTTGAGTGTGTAATTTAACAAGATAATTAGGAGCTAGTCGAAGAATCTAGGTTATCACAAGTTTTGTTTTTGTTTTCTTACGCCAAAGAAATATAACTTCTAACGCGCGTACATAAGTACACACACCGATTTTATTTTTATTTTTTGAGTTACCTAAGTGATTTTAAAGGCATTAATCTATATAAAGAAAAATAGCTTGGAATCAGAAGTCACTTTAAACTATGTGAAAATCGTTGACAAAGTTGACTATTGTTGGTGTCAAAACTAACATTTTTCAATGAATTTCTGTCACCAAGACGTTTTTAACCAATCTGGGAGCTCTATTTTTTCATAGTGTGCTGAGTGTTTGCAGCCTTAGGAGTATTATTATATTATATTCAAAAAAATTAAATGGACTCACTCACTTATTAATATTCAAGAGAGTTCAATACTTTTCTTCTAATTACAAAAAACAGTGTTCTGGTGTTTTTTTGCGATTTTTTCAAAACTCGATTTTTTTAATATGTGCGTTATGACTCTAGGCAGCTAAAATATTGTTGTTTAATTTGTGACAACTTATTCTCGTCAGTTATATATTATAATATCTTAGCTTAAAATGTGGTAGATAACTGTCAGTTTTGATATTGGATGGTATACTATAGATCACAGTCTATTCTACTTGATGTTGGACATGCCTGAGTATATTGGGAAAACCGAGGCTTTAAAATAATCAAATACGGTTTCTGTTGCCTTTTATAAAAAGTGTCTTATGTTTGTATCTGGGGCCAATGAATTCTATTTTATGGCCACTTGATGCGTCAACAATAACACGGGATTACCTTCTAAAATCTCATTTCGCCTTGAAGAGGGGCGGAGAGAGGGATAGCGCTCCGAAACGTCGGGCCAAATAAAAACACATTGCCCCGCTGGGGATTGATCCCGAGCTGCGAACGAGGAAATTGAGTTTGATCATTTCCAATAAACGGTTTTTGGATCTTCTCATAATTCCATAAATCCTTACCTTGGTTGAGAGGCTTGTTTTATTTTTATAGACTAACCATTCTACTTTTCCACCATGGCTAAAAGTGATTGTTAGATATTGTGGCAGTTATTTAAATAATAATCAAAGGAATATAACGATAAGTACATACCTTCATAATCTCGTAAATTGTTTGTCACGCGAGTTTAATAATTCTAGAGGCATGCCAGCAGAGAACCTAGCGGGAAAATACGAAGCTTGCAATTTTTTTTTTGATAATTTACAATTTCGACTGTATTAATTAATAAATATGTATCTGAAAACATTAAAAATATTTGTATTTATTTTTTTAATTCAAAGATAAACTTACAATTGTAAAAAAATGTGAATTTGTTGCAGGGTCAGATCTTATTATTACATTATATTTTATGGTCATATTTATTATTGAAATTTAGTTTATTAAGTTTTCAATTTTTCGTCGTGTAGATTTTTGACTAATTAATCGTTAATATTTTTTATATTTATTTTGAAAAACATCGATTTTTATAAAAATATAAATGTGTATAAGTTGAAATCCTTTTTATTAGATTGTTTTACAATTGTAAGTTTATCTTTGAATTAAAAAAAATATATATTTTTAATGTTTTCAGATACATATGTATTAATTAATATAGTTGAAATTGTAAATTATCAAAAAAAAATCTCAAATTACAAGCTTCGTATTTTTCCGCTAGGTTATCTGCTGGCATGCCTCTCCCCCTTAAATGGCGCTTGGGTTGATAGCTTGATAATTATTACTTTAAGCTAATTGCATTTTATGCGCATCTATTCTGTACACAAGGCTTCTATCAGCCGCTATCGGCAGTTATCGAAGGTAGTTTGTCACACTATTTATGTATAATTGAGGTATTATAATTGTTACAATAAGTTAGCCATCAAAACTGTCTATCTCGCTCTAAAGGTTAACACGACCAAGAGAGGTGCTGTTAGAATATAGCAATTATTGTACAATGATAATACCTAAATACATAAATATGATAAAATACCTTCGATAGCCACCGATAACAGCCTTGTGTATAGAATAGATGTGCAGGTGTCTTGCAAGGCCCTTGTGTCGATGGTTTGATTGTTGCATTGAAATAATCGCCTTTATTGTATCTTGCATGGCAGTTGGGTCTATAGTTTGTTAGTTGCCTTGAGATAACTGTGTTTATTATGGCTTAAAAGGCATCAAGGTCTATAGTTTGATAGTTACATTGAAACTATAATTGTCTTTATTGTGTCTTGCAAGGCACTTGGTCGATATCTTGATTGATACATTGAAATAATTACGTTTATTGTATCTTGCATGGCAGTTGGGTCGATAGGTTTGATACTTGCCTTGAGATAATTGCCTTTTTTTGTATCTTAAAAGGCACTTGGGTCGAAAAAAAATTGAATATCTGTGTTTGAATATCACTCTGTCAAATATATTATTTTCTAGGCTTCTTATTTTATATTTTTGCAATAAATAATACCACAATCGTGACAATCCTATACTAAATTACATTTAACTAAAATCATAAAATAACTATAAATCATTAGATATAGAAGCATCAAAAATGACAATTGAAGTAATACCTACTTGCGTTATTTATAAATCAAATTAAGTAATATTAAGTACATATAATATGTTTTTATAGAAATATCGGTACCTAGGAATCTATTATAATATAGATAATAAATATTGTCAAAATCCGTAAGGAAAACACTTGGGTCAATAGGTCATTCATAAGGTTTTCATTTGGTATTGCAATCCCTAGTCATGGCTATTAAGTAACTGTCTAGTCGAGTATGAAAGTCTGTGGTGTTTTACCAGGATGATCAATTATAATTATCTAAATTGAAACGTTCAATACTTGCCGTTGTATAAAACGAATTTCGCGTCTCCATATCAGAAATAACTCAACGATTAAGTTAAAAGTTAACATCTCATAATGCGCGCAGCCGGCTGAGGGTTTAAGATTCATGAATACAAATATGCCCCCCTCGCCCGGCTCTTTGTACTGTACTGGCACGCCACTGCTGCGCTTTAGTTAGAGCTAACGACTCAGTCAGCCTGGGGTTAAGCGCTCGCCTACTTATGCTGATGCTCGCTTTAAGGGCTCCTTGTATTTAAATATTAAAATGAGTTCTGACCAGTGACGGCGTAAGTTATCTAATTACATCATAGATACTTCTGTATTTTTTTCATTAGCTAAACAAATCGCCGGCTCCGAGACTTTTGTAACGATACATTTTAGTTTACGTATCGCGCATATTAATAAGTATCATTTTAAATGTCATAATTATATCTATCCAGCGATCACAGCATTCCGTTATCCATATCATAATCATCGGGAGTTGATCCACTGCTGGATCCTAGCTCCTGCTGCTTTCCTCAGTACCTAGTTCTTCGCTGCCATGTAAATCTACCGAACTTTATAAATTCTTCTATCCAGTGGGTTTTAAGGTGTCCCCGTGGTCGTTTAGTCTCTTTGTATACCATTGTATGATGGCATTCGTCCATTCGCCGAGTAACATTTCAGCCCATTTCCATTTCATCTGCTTAACGACCTTTATTACATCCCGTACACTTGTCTGCTTCCTTATCCATTGATTTATTTTGTGGTCGTTCTGCGTTATGCTTAACGCACACCTTTTGATGCCACGTTGCCTTACTAATAATCTTTGTATTTCTATTACATTAAGGGTCTACGCGGACACTGGGAAATAACTTTTGAAGTTATTATTCAGACAACCAAATGCGCTCTCTATTTACATTTTATAGTTTGAGATATATGTAGTGGTTGACCTTTTGGGTTCAAATATGTACAGCTATATTTTTGGTATTGATTTCGCTTACAAAAAATTTGTATAGTATATAGTATTATTCATATGTACCTATTACATCACCATGTTCGATCCTAAGAGGATCATAAAAATGGGGGTCCACATATTGGAGGTTGTAGGTTATATTAACAGATTTTTGATTTTACAAGAAATGAATTGTAGCCATTTGCTCAATCTATTAGGTCCATACTCTGGTTTTAATCATACATTGAAAAACAATATTTGAATTTGTCAAACCCAGGATTCGAACACGAGATGCACAACATTAACCGACACGTTACCGCTCGACCATCACGGGCGTCCTATCATTGGTATTATTATATGTATTTGTTCATTATTGTAATATGTCGTTTATACGCGTACATTTTATATTAAATATAAAACGTGACTCTTAAATAGCAATACCACGGTAAATTTATCCTATTTGAAACCGAATAATTCAATAATGTTGCTATTTTTTTGGTGGCCGCTGTCAAATACCTATAACACGCCGCCGTTTTCTGAACAAAACTTTCGCAAAGTTCATTGTTATATGTACGTCAGTAAATACCATAAATAAAATTATACAAAATTACAAAAAAAACTAACATTGCCAAACGCCACTGTTTTTCAGTAACATTTCCGGGCGTATTATTATTATTTGAACAAAGGTGAGCGCCATCAGCGTGAAGAAAGCACACCACAATATTCATCATTACCAAAGGAAAATGCTACAATTTCACCAAGACTTTGTCGTTGCTGAATCTAGCCCCCTCCTCTCAATCTTCCTCCAAACCTCTATCTCAAATAGGCGACTCACAGAAAAAATTATAATACGATTATATTATGAAACAATTGTAAATTGCCAACCGTTGACATTTTATTAATTATTTGATAAAGTATCGATCTTATTAGAATAATTCTGACAAATATTTTTTAATTGAAAGTTAAAGCGAATAGCCAATCTCAAAATGTACCTAATATAATAATATAGTTCTCTTAATTTTTCATTGGATTAAAAATCCAGTGTAGATCTTGGTCGCCTCCCGAATATGCCGTCGTATCTTGTAAATCTAAAAATGAAGAATTTGATGACGATACTCAGAGAATATAGATTGAGTGAATTGTTTTCGAAAAATTATGGTAATAAAATGGCTATATTATATCCACACATCGATGACAACTATAATGATGTGTTTGTGGTCTATAAATTACATGATCTATATATCAGGCATGTCCATCTACAAAAGTTGGCTGTGATCTATTTTCCAGGAGGATATTAAGGCGTTACAAATAGTATAACACAAATAGATACTCGATTTCCCATTTTTTTGCACTTATCTTAAAACTATACCCTACTATGCAAAGAGCCTATTGCTCGACGGTTAAGGAAGACTATGCTTCAATTTAAGACACTGCTATTTATATCTTTTCTTTTTTTCACTTCTGCCGCAGGCCGTGTCTAATGCAATACGAATCAAGTGATACGACGAGGCCACACAGGATTCCTTATGGTTAACGTCAAAATGACACTCACGTTAGCTGGTTAAGGAAACAAAAATAAGAATGGCTAATGCGTCCCCTTAAAAATTAAATCGTATTATATTACAAGTAAATTAGATTTTAATTTTAGATTTTCAAGACTCAATGGATCTTTGATGCGTTGACCAAGATCCATCTAGTGATCCATCTAGTTGGACATTCTTGATCAATTAATATTTTATACGGATAGTGGGTTATTTAAAAAAAAATATATTATTTTTATTCAGGTCAACCAATAGGGTTAATCACAGACGAATAAGTACAATACGTGACCGGAATTTTGTACGTATGCAGTTTACCATATCACACTTCATTTTGAAATGTTGTATCGGAAATATATGGTCATACATTAAAGACACCTCTTTGGGTCGTATAGTATATCATATACATAGTAGTAGTAGGTAGATAAAATTCGTGTCTAAATAAAACACGCTTCTTGTCGGTTTACAAGAAGCCAGCGGCAAACAAATTTTGAAAATAGCCGATAAACTGGATTATTATTTAGGTTAGGTTAGGTTAGGTTAGGTTAAGTCAGGTACATTATTGTCTTCAATACCCCACGAACAATCCGTAATTTTTTCATCTCTCGGTTCATATGGTCATCTCTTTCCGATAAGAAAGCTCACGGCGAAATATAATACGTACAATTTACATGTAACCAATTAAAACAATTAAATAAATATAGTTATGTAATAAATTATTGTTATAAATGGAAAATTAAAGCCGGATCTTTTGTAGCATATTCAGTAGTCTTTCAGTCAACATAACCGACTATAGTTTAAAATGGAATCAGTTTTACGAAAAAGTAATATTGTCTGATTGATTTCAAAAGACTTTCATAATAAATGATCGAAAAATTGAAAATAATTTTACTTTTTCCGGTCAGAATAGGCGCACGAGCTACAAGACTTACTTGGAGTAAAGTTTTACTTTAAAATTAAGGCCGCTTCAGTTATTCTGAAGCTTAGGTACTTGGGCTATCATGCCAGCTACCCAACAATATGTGACGCGTTATGGATTAAGTAGGCAGGCAAGTGCCTGTTTTGGCAAAATTTTGGATCTCTCTTTTGTCGGGTTCTAACATTTAAATGATGCTTAACTTTTACTACTAATTTAAACAGTTTATGTATTATAAGCCACTACACTTATATTTAGTATTATCTCTACTACATTCTCATAATAAATTACTGAAGTACAATTAAATTATCAAACTTTAAATATATCGTTCGTAAAGGAAATAATCCTATGGAGATACTTTGCGGTGATTTACCTCTCGGACAATTTTCCACTAAATGAAGTATTAATAATTCAGCACTTAAGAGGTAAATTGGTGTTTAATGAAATGTATTTCTTTCATTTAAAAAATGAAATTATTTTATTATTTTTATCCACAATTAGTTTATTTCACAATCAATGTAGGTACATTACGTAATTTCTGTACAAATCGGGAATAAGTAGATAAGTCTTGTTCTCAGTTTATCGTAAGTCATATCTTTTAAATTAAATATGTTTTTAGTTATTTAACAAAATATGTAAAATACGACAAAATTATAAAACTATATTGTTATAGTTTGTTTATATAATTAAAGAAAGAGATTATTGTATAATTAAATATAAAATAACATGGCTTAAACCGTTCCCCTGAAAAGTTGCTTCTCGTGTGTAGTTACCTATTTCTTCCCGGTTGGTATACATTTGTTTCGACTATCTTAGAAACATTAAATGGAAATACGGCATGTGCAGAAAAGACGACACTCGCATTAACTTGGTATTTAGATAAAGGGATAAGTGAATTTCTCCGTGGAAACTGTGATAAAATCCGTAAGCTTGAGTAAAGGCGTTTTTTAAAGCTGTCGCTTCATCCGCTAATTAAGTCTGCAGAATCGATATTAAGATGTAGGTATGCCATTCCGGAAGCTGAACAAATAATAGACTTCCTGCGAGAAAAATTTGATTTGTGGGTATTGGGTGTATTTATAGGTAGTAGGTTTATCTTGTTTTGGTTTTATTATCCCAATTGCGTCGATTTAAAAATTAAAATTTGATTTAATAATCATTTCTTCCTTTCTTCCATGTTAGCTCATAACCATGAAAGTAGTAACCAAGTATATCTCACGGGGTTAGAATTACCAAGTCAATTTTCCTCACGATCAATCATACTTATAATGTAGAATACGTTTATTGGGAGGACCAACCTAGAAAAATCATGATACGAAAATGGCATGTGTCCAAGTATTTTTTTCTAGCCCGTTCACAAACCAAAATAATTGTATTTATATAACTAAACGCGTATTCTACGCATGATGTATTATAATATTATATTCTTACCTCCATATCAAACTAGAATCTAATTCTAATGTAGGTACCATAAAATAATCTAAAACATTGGTGTGTTCTTCAAGAGCCTTTCCCATAGGTATCAATGGTGTGCGGTGTTTTTTGAGATTGGACATGCTCTTGAAAAGTATATTCTTATAAAGGGGTGGTCCATATTGAAATACATTATTTCTACTAAATACCCGATGACAGATTTTCAAAACAAATGAATGTGGCATGACATTAATTAAATTATACGTTCAACAATTGAAAAGATGGCAAAGCCTCGCACGAAATGCAAAATTCAATAGTATGTAATAAGTCACAGATATTGTCAACTCATTAATATAGGAATGTCTTTTCAATCGTCAAAAATTGACTGTTAACAACTTCAAAATGATTATAATACCTATTGTTATTAGAAGTGGCGACTTTAGGTAGGTGGGGAGCGTGAGGTACTGAGAGGTTTGCAGATCACTAAGAAAAATAATATAAACATCCACCGATTATCAGGATATATTAACGATTAGTTTTTTTTTATATTCCCTGAGATTTTTGTGGTTCATTCTTGTCTTATATTACGGTGGTTGGGTAATGTGTATCTATTATACCTATCTTAATATCTCGATATTTAGGATTCTTAGATCATCTTGAGTAGGTGTGTATGGTCTCTGAAATGGTCCTGAAACCTATAGAAATAAAACAAGTTATATGATACTTACCTTAGTGGTGAGGAGTGGAGGTAGGTTGTTAATATCCGCCATAAATAGTGCACATTAAACTTTGTTAGTCAGACGTATTAATTTTTTTTTATTGAACTAAGACTACAATCTACCGACGGTGTTGGTTAGTTTTTAAAAATCAATTGACTGGCAAAGTTTATTGTGCACTATTTATGGCGGATCTTAACAGCCTAACTCAACCCTTCGCCACTGCTATACCTATACAGTATACATCATGATGGGTTATGTAAGCAAATCAAATAACAAATTAAAATATATACCGATTTAAGTATCAGTAGAGAGCGAAGGAAGAACTGTCAGTCAATTTGAATTTTACGAATTTGCAATTTTGCGATTGAATTCCAATTGCACGTGTATATTTTATTATGTACATAATATTTACTACATATATACAATTAGACGAGTTTGTATTTATTACCTGTTCAATTAACAACACTATGTGGCTCTTGACCTTCTCCAGCATTTGCCTCTATCCGAGGTCTTTAAATCCTATACGACACTATCTCTCCATCTTGTGTGAGGTCGATCAGATCTTCGCGTGCCTTCCGGTTTCGGAATGTAAATTTTTGTGTTCAAGACCCAATTATATAAGGCGCCCAATTGTATAGACTGTAGGTACGATGTGTGACCCCCGTACTTGTATCTTTTTCTCAATGCCGTTTATTTGTTTTTGATGGGTCCGAAGATACCACGTAGCATGCATCGCTCAAATGAGCTCAACACTCTTTCCATGTTTTTGTTCATGCATCATGTCTCCGAGCCATACATGGCAACTGGTCTTTTAAGTGTTTTATACAAGATACATTTCAAATGTCGGTTCAATGATTTTGAACGTGGCACCTTCATTACATAGAAGTGAGACAGATCAGAGTATCAGTGAGCCCTAGTATGATTTATTAACGTGTATAAAAATGGCGTATCTCGATATTGAAAATAATTATGGACAAATGCCAAAATAAATTATTCAAACACTGACCAGACAGTCATATCAAGATAAATTCGCAGCCCTAAGATAGGCTTCTAATTACTGAACTCAACTCTGGTGTGGGGGGGTACTGAAACACCCCCACGAGGGAGGAGGAAACATTCGAGATTTTCAAAGGGGTGGGTGTCCTTGCACCCCGTATATTCCTCTGTCTGTACAGTGTACACAAGTTGGAGGACTTCCATGGAGCGGTGGGGGTCCTAGGAGGGGTGGTGTGCGCAGGAATTACTTGGCAACTTCAAAATGGGTTAAAATTAATGCCCCAGGACAAACCGGCAAACTTTCCGACGAAAGTGGGGATTCTTATTTTCCTATTATCACGGAAGAGGGACGTATCCGGTTAAAAGAGATCGCTTTTCGTATCATAAACATTTAGGGTTTTTTCGTTCTCCGAAGGGCATTTGCATAATCTGTCTGAGTTTTTTTAAGTGTGCGGATATTTTGAGGTGTCGTCTTGGAAGTATTATCGAAGTTTATTAAATTTATTTTGAATTTAGGAGAATTTTCTCATTGCAAATTATAATGAAAAATAATGTAGATTTTTCGTTGCATGTCATTGATACGAAAGGTAGTTGGCCGAAACCGTTAGAGTGATTCACAAATGGTAAAAGAGCATTCAAACCGAAGCGTTACCTGTTATAATGTAGAACAATTTAAAAATAAGTAGGTACCTACCTAGCTAGCTACATAGTATTTATTTTAATACAATTATGTTCCGATTTAAATTTATTCACAATGATTAAAACATAACCAGAGTTACCATTGTAATTATTTGATATCAAATATTTATTTTTAGTAAAATGTTCATTGTATTTAATTTATTTAAAATTAATATTTTATAGTGCCCGTACACGATCATTGATTTACAGGCAACAATAGCGACAATAGCGACAATAGCGACAATAGCGACAATAGCTATTTACATGCAAAAGTGCTGACTGTCTCTCCAATCTCATTCTTGAAGCGTAGCAAGCATTATTTGTTGTCGTGTGGAGCTATTTGATAAATTCGACAGGCGTATAGGTATAGGTCAAAATGCTCTGCGGGGTGTAGTTCGTACTTTTTCCGTGATATTCGCTACTATTGTTCTACTGCTCATGTACAAATATCGTGCAAGTTGCAACTACAGCGTGAAAATTCAGAAGCCGCTAAACTTTTTTGATCCATGCAAGCAGTCTTGCAACTTTACTTGCAACGTGTTTACACTTGCATTTTATTATTGTGGCTGCTATAATACGTACTGCCAGCAGTAAATCCATGCAAGTGTAAACGGGAACCGTTAAAACTTCTATGTTGTGTTGGATTTGACGCAGTTTGAAAATGAATGTACAATTTAATTATAAAAGTTAAGTCAAAAATTAATTATAGGACGTAGGTTACCTATACTTATCCTATGTTTATTTTGAAACTTAATTGAAGCGTTGGTAAAATGAAAAATATATATATAATAATAATACCTAAGTGTAAAGTGTAAATCTATAAATAAATGCTATAAGTGCTAGGTACTTTTTTTATAACTTGTGCAATTTAATACTTTGGCAAATTCCATTAAACCTGAATGACGTTCTGCCATATCTGAATCGGTTTTATGGTTTCGGGATTTTTTTTTCGTATAAATTACCGGACACGGTAGCTTTTGGGGGTTATAATTATAGCAATTTTGGTGTCTATGTTGATTCTTATATAATTCTGTCTTGACTTATTATATACTAGTATACAATTTAGTGGATCTTGGTCAAAATCTTGAAGGAAAATATGAGGATCAATTGATAACTATTCGTTCAACTCTTGTTAAATTCGAATTCAAATTCAATGAAGAAAACACTTCATATAACCGAAACAATGTACATAACACAGTGGCAGTGTGTTCACATGGGTCTGTAAAAAGTTTCATTATGTTATTATTTTATAAAGTAGGAAATGTTAAAAAATTTATAAAGAAAACTATGCAAAATCTGATGTGACACAAGGATATAGGTAAAAGTAATTTTGTATTTTAGCATGCGAAAATAGTTGGCGGATCCATTTAAATTTATAATGTGTAATTTACACTGTCCAATGTACATATAGATTGGCAGAATATTTATAAATAAGACCCCTCCGCAGAGTCCGCCCCTGCCCTCTGTGATTGAGGGCCGTAGCAGAGGGGCTGGTAATTCACTAGGATTTAATTTAAATTAGTTTCAGGTCGGCTTAATGGCGGCACTGATACTCGCGCCGACGCTCCTCTCCGCCTCTCTCTCTCTCCCTCTCCGCACTTCCTCCCGTCTCTCCGTGACGTCACGGCGTCGTAACCATGGCGACGCCTCCGCCAGGGGTGGAGTCGGGACAGGTGCGCTGTGTAATTTGCGAGATGCTATCTCTTCGCGAACACTTCCCCGGATGAAATATCATTGCGAGATGTTTTTGTTAAATCGTAATGTAATTAAATTGCGATAATGGCTTTCTATTTACGGATGATTTATTCATAATGTGATACCATTTTTAAATTATATTCCGGATGTTTACCCACTGTTATAAGAGTTGACTAGTTGGATAACGTAACACAATTGGTATAATACTATAAGAATTTGAAGGTTTGTTTTTGTTTCCAATCACATGATATCTACATGTTGCTGCCAAAAGTTGGTAAGTCGATAATGTAGGTATTTAGAGTTTACAACGGATCATGTGTCTGTATATAAATATGTATGCTAGAAAAAAAATAATGCCATCCGATATATAGAACATGCATATAAAGCACACATATATTATATTAGAATTATTATGTCTGATGTTATAGATAGGGCATGTCAAACTTTCAAATTGCAATTAGATACTAACGTGATTTCGAGACGTTTTTTTTTCAACTTAATTATTATATTATCTTCTTTTATAAGTCCATTTTCCGTTGATCCTAAGTAGAGTAGGTATATTATTATTATGAACACCACACGACGCTTTCAACAATCTCTGACTTTCCCAGTTTTATTGTATCTTTCCAAAATAATGATAGGTACCTACCAACATTCAATAGATCCACCGGAGTCGTAGACAAAAAAGAATAATTCCTATTTTTTGCTCACGATTCAATCAAAGATCAGTGATAGTTGAGTTAATAATTACATTCATGGTAATCATCGAGTATCGACCCAACTGTCATTGATCGTCAATTGAGTTATACGCGACAAATATAAATTATTATACTTTAGTCATGGCATGTTTCGGCTTGAGAGTATGTTGGTGTAATTTGAGCTTTATATACCAGAATCTGGTAAGCTTGAAGGAGATCTCTAAAATGTGCCTCACTCAAACTAGGATTAGAACTTGAAGTCAATTCACACTAAATAAAATTAGAACTGAGGTGATAAATGTCTAATATAATAACACCAGGTTATGATTATTACATATCTTCGATTTAGTTAACCCTCAGTCATGCAGTAGTGTGGTATGAATTTATTATAATAATATTTAATGAAGGTTTAGAGGTGAGTATAGTATTTCTACTCAAAATAAATACCAGGCGACAGTGCCACCTATTAACATTTTCAGTCATCTGTCAAACTATTATGAGAGTATTATATCATTTGTTTTCTTTGACGACCCAATTAAATTGATTATTTTACTTGTGTCAGCTCATTTTTTAAAATTTGGAATTTGCGTTTACGTGTCTCTCATCTTACCTCTTTTAATACGTCATATCTCTTGTCTTGCTCACTTTTCATACATTTACATATTATTATATTTTCTCTCATGCATTACAGATACATTTTAATCAAAACAAATATATTATGCCTACTTATTGCAAGTATAAAGCAGCTATTGAGTTCCTGTTACAGATGATTGATCAAAGTTAATGCTTTGTAAAAAGCTATTAAAATACTTTTAGACTTGATGTTTGTTTATATTATTATATGCTCTAAGCAATTTATGAAAATACAGAATTTTTCTTTATTTACTTCTGTCAATGTCTTGTTAAAAGGTTTATCTAACGGATGACGTAAGACGTAAAATTGGTTCTATCACTGTCTATGGTAAATGTAATGCCTAAATAATGGTAAATGATTTGCTGGATGTCTTCGCATAAACCCTGGCACGGTCCCATAGTATTTAGGGGTGGCTGTCTCGCTCCATGATGCCAAGACTGGGATGAGAAGGGGTGCGTCGGGTGCTAGGTGGAATTAAGTAAACGCTCGCAAGCTAACGATCCTCTGTGTTGTGCCAAAGCAACGAAATAGTCAGAATACTTCTTCACGCGTCGCCAACAGTGCCAAGGAAATGTAATTATTTATTGTACATGCTTAAACATATTGCCAAACTGTGGACAAAAGTCGATAGTACTATAAGTTACAATCCAGTTAGACCTAAGTAATATGCTAGCCAGCGCTTGAAATGAAAAAAATCACGAACCCGAGTGCTCGATAATTTACGGAATATTATATTTTTTTGTATAACACAAATAACTTTTGTTTTTTTTATCTAGCTCAGATGGTCAAATGGAATAACAGCTTTTATAGCCACCATAGAAACCCAAGCCTATAGTTTACGTCACTCATTATAATATTGGCAAATATTATTTTTAGCCACGAGTCCGACAAGTTTGTATTAAACTATAAAAAATGGTTGGACGAATTGTGGTCACTCTCATCCCAATATTTCTCTTCTGCCTACAATCCAAATTATTGTCGCAAGTCCAGGCGCACCGTTACGGCCACCAGTCGACCGTGATTGATAAACAGTTACATCAATAGCACGATTGCGCCAAGAGTCTTCTTTACGAACTCCATACAGGGTGACTTACAAGTGACGGTTCAATTGTGTTGCATAAAGACCGCCATGCGTCATCATGAATTCATTATCCACCATCGTGTCATCATCTATATAAAGAAAGTTGATTGATGTAAAAGTGAGAGTGCTATACATAACAATTTGAAATAAGTGTGTGCGTGCAGGATCCGGGAGTCGGAAGAGCGCAACAAGAGCCAGCAGTTTGGACCAGCTTAACATCCTCAACCCACCTTTCATACAGTCCACAAAAGCGCAACTAAATATATATATAAAGTAAGTGATCTTCATTACATTTTAATACAAGTACTTCACGAACTGGAACGCAATATTTAATTAATCCACGAGACAGAGCGATACTGGGATTTTACTAACCGGAGCCGGTCCATTTCGAACCCTGACTACCATAATAATAATATGTAAGTAGTGTACCTAATCATAATGATGACATTTTGTCTTAAACCCAACAAGAATCAACACAGGTGAAAAGCGATACATTGGAAGGTAGATTGTAGACATAATTTAATAAGCTAGGACATCGGTAGTAAATTTATGGCATGCATCGGTCTTCTTCTTCTTCCACGGCGCTACATCCCGGGGTAGGATTTGGCCTCCTCCACAACCGCTCTCCACTCACTCCGGTCTCTCGCCACACTTCTCCAGTTACCGGGTCTTCCTATATGACATGCATCGGTCTAGGCAACACAAAAATAACGGAAATTGAAATGACGTCTGGGTCAGGCTGTAACAAACATAAAATCTTTAGTGTGGATAAATATGGGATAAACTTAAACACGTGTTAAAGAAGATGTTATTTGCACTAGTTAGGTGCTAGAAGTTTAAAGTGATTTGCCTCCGTGAAACGTATACCCAATCCTAATCCAGACCATCGGTTTGATGAGTAATTGTTCGAAAGTTGTATCATAACATTTATATGTCTGCCTAAATTTATGAACATACTATAATATATTATGTTATGATAATATACAGTGACGTCCCGTAGGGGTAGGCAGATTAAGCGTCGCTTGGGAGCGGCAGTTACTCAAAGGGCGGCAAATCGAGGAAAATCATATGGTATATACTTACGTATAGAAATAGCTTAACTCAGTATCTAATAATGAAAATATCTTTCCATAAAAAATCAGCTCACTGGTTGGAAATAAAATATATTAATTAACATAAAAGGTTTAACAGGACTGTATTTTTTTGTCGGGTTCGCGATGGCTAGTTTACTTTCGTTGCCCTTCGACGTCCATGGTGACCAGAAATAACACGAAAAATGGGGCGTTATTATGGCGTTGCCCAGGGGCGGCATTTTGTCTAAAGACGTCACTGATAATATAAGTATCCTTTTGGTTTCCGACGTACTTCTTAGTAGGTATATCTTCGAGGTTTAGACTATGCTTTACTTACACTATTATGTAACTACGTAGGTACATATTTTTTCGTTACACCAGACAAGTGGTCATTGGATGTTATCCACGATATGGACGCTTTATGAAAGCCAATAATATAATTAGATTTCTGTATAATTGCTATGATATTATACTAATGTTTAGTTTGTTTTCTAATAGTCTCTTCATTTTCATAATATTACAATAATACTTCCTTTAAAACGCCGCGCCGAGCGAGTGAGCACAACGGAAAACTTCGTAACTGTCGGCCATTACTGTAACGACTCACCGGTCCTTTCCCGCGCAAAACACCTCCCGGCCGCCATATTGTTTTCAGTTTGTTCCTAATTTCATTATGTCCTTTTTAACTCTGACATTATTTTAAAGCACGTAGCGCAGATTGGTCCAAAGCGGCTGCCCTCTGAGGGCTGTTGGCTTAAGTTTCCGGGTCCGTGACGCGCGGGTTGATGCCCGGCCGGGTCATTCGTGTGTATGGCTGTTAATTTAGATGCTCAGGGTGGCAATCGTGTTTAATTATTATTCCGCATAATTCTGAGCAACCTCTGTTGTTTGAAGTTTAAAATACTGTCACGTATGGTAACACTCACATTATCTTAAAAATATTCAACAACATTACGGTAACACAAGAAGGCATGTAGGGGAATTATCATTAATCTTAATTGTTTCTGACTTTTTTGGCATCAAATATCTATGTGGAATGTTTATAATCTATATTTTTTAATATAAAGTGTATTATACTTTTTTCTTCTTTTTCGTCTTTCATTCTGTCACGACCCAGCATTGTGACATAAGGCAATCACAAATTCGCGCCAACACTCTTGCGCAAAACTCTCGCGCCTCCCGCCATGCTAGACGTGCAGCGCGTAGATCGCTTTTGTAGCATCGCTGCAGGGTGAGGGAGAGCCAGCCACGGCGACGGAGACCTTGAGGCTATGCCACAAGGGTACGAAGTGTCGTACACTCTGGCGGCATATTATAATTTACAAATTATAAATTTAAGACGTTCACAACATGACATTAAAAATAAAAATAAAGAAAAAGTATAAATAGTATAAAGAGTAAATAGGTACCTAACACAGATTATAAAGTAGATTCATGGAAGTACCCTATTTTAAGAATTTAAATTTAAATTTTAAGAAAGAACACCCACTTATAGGCAATGTTCCCTGTACCAGAATGTGTCCGCACACATGTTTTCATCCCCCGCACAGTCCTCACACAAAAATATTAAAAGAAAGTTTCCTTTGTCAGATTTTGATTTTGCTAGTGTTTTTGCTTTGCCTAAGGCGTTGAATTGCCTAGGGCCGGTCCTGAGTATATATTGTATAAAAAACTAGGTACAATAGAAATGCGACAAAATTCGAAGAAAGAATTTTTTTACGTACTTAAAATTATTAAGAAAAATATTTGTCGCATCACCAAAGAAACACATTTTTTATAAATGTTTATTTTGCACAAAAGTGAACAAAAACAACCCATCATACAAATATATAGATTTACTTAATATAAATATTTAAAAAACGTTCTGCTAGTTTAGTATTTAATATATTTTATCAACGAATACGTTTTTTTTATTTCCTTTTTTTTTATTTACGTCAAAATTCAAAAATATTGTCACTGAAATTAATAAATACCTTAAAAATATAAGTTATAAATAAAAATTGTATGTGTGTGTTTGTGGGGAGGGGGTGTAAATTTACCGCCGCACCGCGTGACGGCCCGTCACTGACTGGTGACACCAACCCCATTTACGCCACTGCTCAGATGCGTCGATGATCCGCACACACAATAGAAAAATTAGAGGGAACGTTGCCTATAGGCTTATCCTCACGTAGGTGGAATATATCAATTAAGTATCAATAATCAGATTCTTGTAGTATGCCTAACTAACAATAGGTGGCGGCTAAATTTTGCATGGCGACCTACAAACCTGTCATAAAATATATGAAAAATAATTACCCAAAATGTATAATTTCTATCGTCGGAGGGTCGAAATCGGCCAGTGCCTCCATCCAGGGGCTTCCATATACCTACCTTAAATTGTCAATGTAGAAAAGCCCAATTTATAAATTAATAATGAGTTAGAGTGATTTTAAAACCGACTTAAATGACTGATAATCTTTTGTATTATATTTTATTTTTATTTAAACGTTCTTTACAATCAGAAAACGGGGTGTACCTAGTTGATTTTTCACACCATCAATATTAAAACATCATCCATAATGCATAATTATCACCCAAAATAATAAAAAAACATAATCACAGTGGGGGGGGGGACAAATGGTAAAATAATAAACAGGTCGCTTGAAAAAATCGGCTGCCGGTGGGAACTTTTGAATATTTTTGACGGAGTCAAGTCGACGCCGACAGACTGCCACGTGGCGTGCATTCGTGGAGGGGCTCATAAAACATTAAAATAATTAGTATTTAACTATTTTTTTCTATTCTTATAGTAAGTCCTTCTTTAGATAGTTTCTCTATTATGTAAGTTAAGAGAAATGCAAAGTAATTGTAATCTTTCTTCTTTAGTTTCCTGGCCTTCTGTGGGTCTCTTCAAGATTCTACGTCCAAGGATCTCTATCTTGGCTATCATCCATCTAGATCGGTCTCCCAGTATTCCGAAGTCACGCTGAACATTATCCACCCATATTGTATTTACGCAGCGGTGATGATCTTTGACGCAGAATACGATGCAATGCATTAGTCAGAATTTTTAAAATGTGTTTTGTATGAAATATTAACCAAAGCATAAGTAATATTTAATAGCACGTGCCATTACTGATCTCCAAAGGCGTTGAAGGGCAATGGAAGTAAACCAGACATCGCGTAACCCGACAAAAAAATTTAAGCCATGTTAAACCTTTTAAGGTAATTAAAACATTGTGTTTCCACTATCAATACCGAATATAGGTATCGGTATTATCTGATTTTTAAAACCGGTATTTCGATATGGGAAAAAACTGGGGTACCGGTTTTAAAATATCGATATTGCAATCCCTCATCCAGATGCATGTCACGTTCAATCAATTGTTAATCAAATATAACCCCAAATTTCAGCTTTTTGAATAGGTATATACAATAATGAAGATTAACTAATGGGTAAGTACATTGATGATATCTTTACCTCTATATTCTCGATATATTATATATGCTTACTTCCATTTTAATCATAATATTGTGAATGATTTAACGATTTAATGGCCCACTTGAATTTATTATCAAATTAAAATAATAGTTCGTTGGTATCTTCAGAACCTGGCAATGTAATAATATGTACTTACAATTTCAATTGAATTGCAATTCTTTTCTATGGCTTAGGTAGATAGGTGCCAAGGCCGAGCTTGCTAGGGGAACGCCACTGGGAACCTCATGGCCCGTAACTCAAGTGATTGATTGAAGTCGCGTGCAAGGAATATCAAACCCCACCCTTTTTATTTTTATTTGATTTTATTTTGTTGACAGCCCAAAATATTGTGTCGTTTAAAATTTCAAAAAAGAATTTTCTTTATAATAAAAAACTTGACGTAACAACTGAATAATTTACCCTGCGCGACTATTATTAATTTATTATTTTAATATTAAATACTTTACAATGTTGTAAGTAATTTTATTTTAAAGGTAGGTACCTACTAGGTAGGTAGGTACTAACTAAATTTAAAATAACTAGGTATACATTTTACAGAAATGATATAGTGATCAACTCAAAACTATAGTGAAATGTAGTTCCCCGATGACTAATTGCAGCTAAATACAAACCATGTAACACACATTGTCAATTAAAATAATTGTTTTGTGCCATCCTTGAAAAGTTTGAAAAAATTATGTTTTTCCTTTGGTAACTTCTACAGTATTAGTCTGTAGCCATTGGCGATGAAAACAACTATGACTTGTGGTGAAAACCTCGGTCATTCGGGTATTATTTTTGCAATTATTTTCGCTCTGCGAATCAAATGTACGCGGGGGAGGGGTTTTCTTCACGGATTTTTTACAAGGATTAGATGAAAATCATTCGCCTGATTCATATGTATGTATGCTTTATCAATTGAGCTATTTATAGAGGGGTGAAGAATTTTACAGAAAACCTTAGAGCATCTGCTAAAAGTAGGGCCGTTTTAAGAGTTCGCATGTCCTAATCACTTTTATTTTTAGAGCCCTCAATCTGATTTTTTACTTTTTTTAATGCATGTTTTGTCGCTTAAACGTAACTGCGTATTAAAATATTTTATATTGCTTATTTTGAATTTAAATTCAAATGGATTTAAGTTTTGTACTATTCCCTTTGAGTCGTTTATGCTAGAAGAAGGTATTGCAAGAGATATTGTTGCAATTAATAAATCATAACAGACCTTACTGAATACTGATCATTATGTAAAATCTCTGTGCTACATCAGATGCGAACTGAATCCGCCATGACAGCCGTTGGTGATGCTGATGACTCCCTGAATTGCTTATGATTTAAAATATGCAATATGCATTCAAGCTCTCTCAATAATATGACTATTCTAGGACTTTCATTCAGTTACCAACCATTAATAGCCTACACACCTTCAACAGGAGCCCTTCGCCACTGGTACCTACCCACAGTGACGTCCCTAGACAAAATGCCGCCCCTGGGCAGCGCCATAATGCCGCCTCATTTTTATATGCCTACAATATTTTGTATTATCCGTGTTCGTGCCGTTTCTGGTCACCTAGCATGTCGAAGGGCAACGGAAGTAAAGAAAACATCGCGAATCCGACAAAAAAAATACAGCCCTGTTAAACCTTTTATGTTAATTAATACATTTTTTTCCAATCAGTGAGCTGATTTTTTTAAAGGAAAGATATTTTCGTTGTTAAATAATCAGTTTAGGTAGCTATTTCTATATATATACCAAATGATTCTCCTCGATTTGCCACCCTTCCAGTAACCGCCACCCTCAAGCGACGCTCAATCTGCCTACCCCCACGGGACGTCACTGGCTAATCACCTACTTTTTATACGGCGATCAGAACTGAATAATTTTTCATTGACCTGATAATATTTATAAATATACTTATGTATATATATTATAATACTGGGTGGTTTGTTCTGTAAAACTTTTATCAAAAAGTAAAAGCAGCTACAATGATTATTTGACCCCCAGAACACATGCGTGGTAAAAGTATCTGCCTTGTTTTGTTTTTTTCCAATTTATTATTATCTAATGCATATATCATAATCATTAAAAAAATAATAATTTGAAAGCTGTGTAGGTAGATTATAATATTTTTTCTTCTGAATTATAACCGCATAGTTAGGCACAATACCCACTTACGCAACACAATGGTGCCGGTTCAATTTTACAGAAAAAGTACATACCTACCCATGACACAAAACTGCGTTTGAAAAATGACTGTCCGACGTTTATTTCGGAACTGGATCTATTTAATTTGGATTGTTCTTTTTTTCGTTATAATTTATTACTAGGTGTGACATGTGGGCGGGGCCAGCGATTGGCGGGAATCGCTATTCCAAATTTGATTGATGACGCAGCCTGTTAGTTAATGTTTTTTTTAATATATACGGCTACACAGTGTACAGATAGGAAAGTGTTTTAGGGGTCAATCGCGTCAGATATTACAAAATAAAAAAATTCGCTTTAAATAAAAATCTCTTTTATAGTTTGTAATAGATGACATTAACGTAAATAAGTAGATTGCCATGTTTGTTCCTAAACGTTGTAACAGATTTTTTACGGGGGATAGTTATTAGCCATTTTCCCAACCCATTAAGTTCTTGCACTGAATCACATAGGTACACATAGAAATGTAGATATTTCTGACCAGCCGTAGGCTCGAACTTGTGTTCTACGGCTTCATAATTATACAAGGGTGACCAAGAAGTCGTTAACACAAAGATGTTGCTCATCCAGGATCAGACTTTTATAATTAAACAAACGATTGTCAATATGTCTAGATAAAATCGTCTAAAGAAACTCTCATAACATTATGAACCGACCTGCATTTACCTTAGGTCCTAAAGGGGCTGTAGGTCAGGACTCCCAAATCAATGCTGGGGCCTGAAAAATGAATTAATTGTTGAGATGAAATATCTTTCAATTAGAAATAACACGAATTTATAACCATTTACGGAATTACCATTTTTAGTTCAAATGAGTGTTAAAAAATAATGCTTAGGTATAAGAATTATTCGTACCAGAATCCAGGACGAGTAAGTATAAAAAAAATCTTAAATAAAATTTGGTATCCTAGCTAGGTTTAAATAATAACATGGACTCGCGGTTTGTCCATGGGTCCTTCAATGATGAATCCAGTTTCGATTATGAATCTAAAATGAAAGTATTTCCAGTTCGGTTTGGTGTGGGCAGGGGTAAGGTACATCAACTATAACAATTTAATCTTTGATAGAAAAAGAAAAAAAATCAGAGGTTTGGAGCGCACCCTATTTGGGTTGCTCCGCTCCGGGACCTAATATTTGCTCCAGATTCACTCCAGGGTCTTCTCCGCTCTTGGTGAAAAGTTTTAATTGATATGTAAGTATTATAATGTTATACAAATGTTAAAAAAAATAAAAAATAAGTACAAGTTTTGAAATAAGGTTTATTATTCGTCAGTTTAATTATTAATTCTATTAAGTAAACAAAATAATCTGGCAGCAAATCATCTTTCATTATCTGCTTTTTCAGACAAAAAAGTGAGGTTATTTATTACTCAGCAGTGTTGCCGTAGGTACCTATTTCAAATAATTCCAGTGTTGCAAAGTGCCAAATATATTTTCATTGGATTTAAGGACAAAAATATAATACTTAATAAAAAAAAAACATCCGGAGCAGTGGAGCACTATAAATTTTCGGTGCTCCGGGTGAAACTCCATTGCTCCACTGCTCTGTGCTTCTCCGTGCTCCGCTCTAACGCTATAGAGAAAATATTTTATATTTTATAAAAAAAACATTTTCATGCAGTTGGAGAATGCATTATTTGATACGTTACTATCTAACAAGGTAGTCGAAATATACCTACCGAAGTTTACTTTTAATCTTCATTATTATTTATTAACGGCTAAGATAATTGCTGCCTTAAGTAGATAGGTAGGTAGGTATTTCACATGCAATCATTAGTGAATATTTTTTTCGTTGAAAATAATTATTTCGATGTCTTAATACTCTTAATACGAAATTAATTATCATCCAGTCCAGTAACTTGCGTCAAGTTAGGTGCTTTACAAATATATTTCAAAAAAAGTGTAAAGTACCTAACTAAGTTATTTTTTTGTTAATTGTTTTCTTTTACAATACCAACCACAATACGTTTTAGCCAAAAGCATAAGGGCCGTATATATGAGATTCCCAAATTCTTTATAAGCTATTTAACCGATTTTCTACCATATAGCGTATAATAGCACTGTTTGTGACGTAAGCAATCTGACGTCACACGTCATTCTAAATGGCTGCTTCATCTGTCACTTTCAAATGTCATTTTAATAATGCATTCATTACAACAAACGTTTGCTTCAGGCCCTCGTTCATTTTGTAGACTCTGTAAAACATTTGCGAACTTTAAAAACAGTTCCTAGTCGTGCTGTTTACAAAATACGTATAATTTTGATCCATAGTCTATAATCTAGATAGTAGGATGGTAGATAGATAGTAGGATAAGATGGGTTTACGTAAGATTACGATAAAATACCTCCGCTAAACGACAGCAAAGATAGGTACCTACTGCTGTATCTGTATAATATTATACAGAGATCATTTTATTACATTTTAAACTAAATTCATTTTCATTTCTGTCATTTCTTATTCCATTTCGACATCTCATAATATAAGTAATTGAAGTGAAGTTAATCATAATATAACTATGTATTGCCATAAAATGGAAATTTTAACTGGGAATACTTTATCCTTTCGTACAGTAGAATTATAAAATAAATGTTATAAAATAACTGATAAATTATTTAAAGTTCATAATAATTATTCATTTATGATTATTAAATTTATATGGTACCGTTCGCACACTTTCAGACACATTTACAATTTCAAAATTTTAAATCAATGATCGGGGAATGAAATTTTATAAGTTTGCCATTATCATGATACATTATAACGTCACATCGATCACACCAACAGATTACATTTGCACTCATGAATACAAATGAGCAGTATTTAGCCTATAAAGTATTTGGGAATCTCATGCATACGACCCTAAGTGAATTTTGAAATGCATGGGTAGGTAGTAGATAATATAGGTACAGTTACAGTGGTAGTTTAAGCCGTTTGTAGTTGGTCGGAGCGCGCTGGGTCGGCTAGGTACCCGGGATTTCTAAGATAGAGCGCACACTGGCACTTCTTCAGATAGTTCGTATCAATATCTTACTTCACCCTATCATGCCCCAGTGTTGGAGCATAGGGCAAGTATAAAGTCGCGCTACTTCCATTGGTCCATCGCCACGTCATTCACTGCAAAGATTGATTTTGTAGCACCAATGCAGGGTGAGAGAGGGTTGGCCATGGCAATGGAACCGTCTGGCGAAATTCGGAACATATGTCCCATCCACGTATAGCGTCTCTTCATGATTACTTTACCCAGTGAGAGCTGCCGTGCCCACTTACAAAGTCGAGTGTATGTAACACTGTCGTATAAATGTACCCCAAAGATTGAGTGGAGAAATCGATTCTCAAAGCTCAAAAGTCGAGTCTTTTGAAGCTTGGTAATATACCATATACCATATCTCACAGCCATACAAGAGCATAGGTAGCACGCACGCGTTGAACAAACGATATTTGATCCCCACAAAACATAACCTCGACCTCCATGCAAATCGAAATTAGCTGAATGTAAACCTGGTCACCAGCTCAACGGACAGAAACCTGCAGAGGAGTGTTGGTGTCAATGCGTGCAACACCGCACATGGATTTGGTCTTCGTCGCATTCATATGAGGACATGCAGCTACACGGTTCGAGTTCGCGGCGAGTCTGTTCACGGTTGTCTCCAACCGTTCGATCAGCGAGTCAAAACATAGCTGCATGATCTGCGTACTTTAAAACTTAGTCTTTCTTCGCATACTTCAGTTGTATCATCATGATGTCATAATCAATATTATGTTACTAAAAATAATTTTGAAACACACTTATAGAATTTATCTTCTTCTTATTGTGCCATCCCCTTGCGGAGGCCGGCCACCATCAAGGTAATCTTAGATTTGTCGTCTGCTACCCGGAACAGTTCAGTGGAGCTGCACTCGTACCAATCACGGAGGTTCTTAAGCCACGAAATGCGGTACCGTCAACTGCTACGCTTACCATTGACCTTTCCTTGAATGACAATTTGGGGAATGCTGTACTTTTGTCCTCTCATAATGTGGCCGAGGTACTACTGTAGTTTCCTGGTTTTGATACTACGTAGAACTTCTCGGTCCTTCCCCATTCGATTGAGAACTTCAACATTTATCATCCGGTCAGTCCATGGAATTTTGAGGATGCGTCTATACAGCCACATCTTGAAAGCTTCTTATGAGAACCAGCAAATGAAATAAATGTCAGTGAACCGATTACTTAGTTCAATTCTGTAGTGATTATGGGTAAATGTACATATTTCCCCGACCATGTAGGTACGATCCAAATAAGATCATTTATTATGAGCCTCTACAACTACATAGTGGAGTTTGTATTAAGAGATTTTGTTTTTACGAGAAATGGCTGTCAGCCACTTGCGCTATTATGTTCATACTCTGACTCATACACAAATTGAAAAACAATATGTGTACTTGCCAAACCCAGGATTTGAACCTGGGATCCACGACGCTATAAGCCGCGCGGCTATCGTGGCTGTTACATATTTAGTATGGTGAAATTCGACCTTTAGCATCCTGTCGTTGGCGGGAGAGGGAGGAAGGAATGAGAATTAAAAAAATAAAACAGCGATTCGGCACTATTTTATTTAGTACTACACGACTGCCAGGCACACACTGATATCATATATTTATGATGAATAAATCACTCACTGATTTATTTTAATGTGGGTATTATTTTTAATATTTCATAAAGTTCGGAGGTCCCATCGCCTCTTTAAACCTAGATAGAAGGAATATTATAATGCAGCAATGGAATTGTGTTGTAAAGATTTTTTATTTTCAAAATCGCCAGATTGTAAGCACGACATCGAGAAACAAAAAAGGACATCATCTATAACTGGTAAAAAAGGTAAACAGATTATGTCAAATGTCTCATAAAAGATAGGGATGGGTCATTATGATAAAATTAAAAAGCACGTTAAAAAAATTTACAAAACATCACTCATTAATCTGGGTAAAACTCAAATTGTTCAGTTGCGGTAAACTGATGTCTTCATGCTGATGTCGGATAATACCACGAAAGTTTGATTACATTTAACACAACGTTCATTATAACCATATTTATTTATGGGTACATAACTTTACGTGTTTTAATTGTCCCCGGTTCAAATAATATTTTCTTACGCGTGTGATTGATTACACTTTAAATTTAAAGTGAGATTATTTAATTTTGATGTCTGTGTGCAATCATTTTAATATCTGTTATTACTGTTATTGTGAATATGTTATTTTGGTAAAATTGTACGTGCATTAAAATACAACTCATTAAAAAATAATTACAAGATAGAAAGAACTTTTTATATACAACGTTTTTAAATTTTCTGTTAAATCATATAAACTTGTTAAATCATATTGACTTGACTAGCTAAAACGATCAAAAAAAATTGTACTTGATAGAAATACTGAATAAATATAGAATACTGAAATGTCATGTTGACATTTCATATTGATTTCCATAGTAACGCACGTATAATATATTAATAATTTAGTTGCTAGGCCAGCAACCAATAATCGTGTTTTACTTTTTACGGATTTCTTCCGAAATAACTTTTCATACAAAACAGAATTAACTGAAAATGAATTCAATTCTATTTAAAGATGGCTAAAAGTATTAAAATAATACATTGGCATCGTGTTCTGATATATTCTAAATGTTTAAAATGTCTAGCTAATCGGAAAGTTAGTTAACAATCGATTGCAAGATTTGTA
This sequence comes from Rhyacophila brunnea, assembly GCF_057557595.1. Taxonomy (NCBI): domain Eukaryota; kingdom Metazoa; phylum Arthropoda; class Insecta; order Trichoptera; family Rhyacophilidae; genus Rhyacophila; species Rhyacophila brunnea. The sequence goes on along the minus strand of NW_028232882.1, from coordinate 638,784 downwards.
CTGGATAAACAACCACCGGACAAACAAGAATACGACCTAATAAAAACGTTGTAAAATATATCTTCATGCGAATGCAGAACTTTTATAAGAAATTGAAGCAGTCAAATTCAAGTAAATACTTATTTATTTTTTCAATGCATCAAATTTGCCATCAATAATTGCGTTGAACAAATTTTTTGTATATTTGTCTATAAAAAACGAATTTGATTATTCCAAAGACCAAAGAACTTTCGTGTAAAATAGTTTATGTGATTTGGGATAGTTCTGCATTTTTGACCAATGTTATGTAAAAGTATTTTTTTAACTTTAGTCAGAATGTTCTTTGAAAGTGTTGAAAGATGTGTATGTTCGACACTCATGTCTGTATTATTAAACATTACTTATGTGTGATTCCACTAAATCCACCAAATTGACTCGCTTTTAGAGATTAAGCCAGATCCAGCCTATGTCAGTCTCAACTAGAAGTAAGCTGCAATTTAGTGTAAAATTATTAAGGACGCCAGCAGCAAACAAATTTTGAAAATAGCCGATATACTGGATTATTTGTTATGTTAGATTAGGTTAGGTTTGCATTCTTGAGTTCATGAATTTTTCCAAAATCAGCTATGAATATTGAATTAATGTTCATATTGAATTAATGTTCATATTGAATCTAATGAAATTAGAGACCGTATAGAATACGGTCATCTCTTTCCGATAGAAAACTCACGGCGAACTGTAACACGGTGAAATGTTTTACGTACAATTTACATGTAACTATTTTTTCCGAGTACCTACTACGTTATGACGTCACTGCTCACGTAAACTATGCAGATGGTATATTGTAATAAAATAACAAGCAAAATATAAATAAAAATAAAGTTAGATACCATTTTCGTCAATCAGCTGATCAACTATCCGGCAATCATAAAATCACCAGTAAATATGGAATATTTTGGTGCAGAATCTTTTCTTATAAGAGAACAGTGTTCCGTAGTAAGACTAGTTAGTAGACATGTAGGTGCTTTGGAGGGGTTTCGGTGCAAGTTTTGTTCACAACTTCACGGCGACTTATACTCTTTGGAGGAGGCGTAATGAGGAGTAACTGGCGACACGTGATTCGATTCCCAAAAAGTTTACTGTCGCCAAACTTTCCGGGCGCTCGGGAACGAGTTTAATTAAATTTCGTGATGATATATAAATTAAATTAAACAATGCTTTAATTTTCGGTAGGTAGCAGTTAAATATAATATGAGTAGGTACCTATCCAACAACGAATTTCGATTAGAACTGGAACGAATTTTAAGCCGTGTATAGACAGAATACAAGTTGACAACATTTAAAAATATTTTAATCATTTTTTATCATACATTATGTTAAGGGGTCGACCATATATGACAACACGCCATAAAAGAGAAGGCATCTGATATAATAGGGTGATTTTTAACAAAGGGAATAGGGGAGGGGGTTAAAAATATGACATCATAAAACCATCAAAAACTGAGGCGCGTATCCGTTTTTACATGCTGTCAACTTATGTGCAGTGCTTTAATTTACAGTAGGTAGCAGTTAAATACAAAATGAGTAGATAGATATCTATCCAACAACGAGTTTCGATTATAACTAGAATGAGTTTTAAGTCGTGTACACACAGGGAACAAGTTGACAACATCTTAAAATATTTTAATCATTTTTTATTATACATTATGTTAAGGGGTTCATCCATACATGACATTACGCTATAAGAGAGTAAGGATCTGCTATAATAAGAGTAATTTGTAACAATGGAAATAAGGTGGGGCGGGGGTTGAAAATAGGACATCAAAAAACCATCAAAAACTGAGGCGCGTATCCGTTTTTACATGCTGTCAACTTATGTGCAGTGCTTTAATTTACAGTAGGTAGCAGTTAAATACAAAATGAGTAGATAGATATCTATCCAACAACGAGTTTCGATTATAACTAGAATGAGTTTTAAGTCGTGTACACACAGGGAACAAGTTGACAACATCCTAAAATATTTTAATCATTTTTTATTATACATTATGTTAAGGGGTTCATCCATACATGACATTACGCTATAAGAGAGTAAGGATCTGCTATAATAAGAGTAATTTGTAACAATGGAAATAAGGTGGGGCGGGGGTTGAAAATAGGACATCAAAAAACCGTCACAAGCTGAGTCGAGTGTCCGTTTTTACAATGCTATCAACTTTACTTATGTGTATACCTATATATTGTGTTTGATCTATTTACTTTAAGAAGACGCATTCGTACTCTGCTAAGTATGACGATGCACAGTAGCAAAATTCTGTAAATAAATAATGTATAATTGCTCTGTGTATGCGGTCGGCAGGGTGAGGGACGCACCTCCGCGAGGTATGATATAAAAAATACTAATATTTTGTATTAAAACACTTCATGGCGATTTTTTAACGATTTAGTGTAGCTGAATTATTTGAAGTCATAGAAAATTAACATGTTGTGCATTGGTGTATTGAATGATAGCGGCTATAACGCGTCGACTATTGGACAAAAACATCTTCCTGGCTACGTGAATGAAGGCGCTGTTGTCGACTAAATGGGAGGAGCTTGTTAGTTCACAGTTTTAACACGTAGCCAAGAAGATGTTGTCATAGAGTAGTTTAGCGTTTTGTTATTACCTGTGTAGATGGGTAGGTAGGTACTAGGTCCGTATGATATCTGCGATATTTGTGATTACTCATCTAAATATTGTAAATTATGATGGTTACATTTATTTATCTGCCTATTTACACATAAATACAAAATACAGGAAAACGGAAGTTTACAAAGTAAACTTTAATTTGTTAGTTGATACAACTGGTTAATATTGAATAATTTATTATCACTAATTGATGGCGGTCACAGTGCCTGAATATTAAAGTGAATGTGGGTTTCAGGTTCAAATCACGGGTCTGGCAATTTGTCATATCAATTTCTCATCAAAAATGTTTAAAACCCTTTCATGAGGCGGCCAAGAACCACATCGGAGTGTAGAGACAATTAAAAAAACAGGTATGGTCATATTAATTAGTCAGCTGTTTAGAATTTAGACACTATGGGTATTAAACTGTTTAAACGTTGGTTCTACGGCAAAATTTTATCTACGGCGTAGAGAGTAGAAGTAGTAGAGGTGTAGAGACGTAGAAGTTCATGCTCAGCTAAAACAATATGTTGTGAATAATTTATTGTATAAACTTTATGTACAATTAGCACCTACAATATTAAAATAGATTTATATTTTTGTATATACTACCTAATTTGGAACTAATAAATTTGCTACTAGTTTATTGAGACCAAAAATAAACCAAGATCCCATCGTTTTTAATTCCATCGCTTAACGGCCCACATGCTCAGCATAGGTCAAAATGGAGCTTTTATGGTATTTTCAAAGCATTATCCTGGACATTCCTTAAACGTTGTACATAATCTATTTAAATAATTTTGAAGCCTTATTATCCTTTATATTTATTTTAAACATTTGACGACTGCATAAAGTATTTTTATTACATAAAATAGAATTCTTTTAAACCTCTCGATCTAATGTTTTAGAATATAGTCATATTTCAGTAGGTAGGTTAATACATTACAGTACATACAGTGGATTAATACATTTGTTTCCAACTAGTAGCTGATTTTTGTAATGGAAAGATATTTCCTGTATTACTAAGTTTAGGTAGCTATTTCTATACTTATATACCTATCGATTCTCCTCGATTTGCCGCCTTTTGGGTAACTGCCGCCCCCAAGCGATGCTCAATCAGACTACCCCTACGGGACGTCACGGGCATCGCACATTACGGATCTGTTTGCTACGGTTCAAATGAGGTGGATTACGATTAACACAATTTTTGTTGAGTTAAATTTAATAACAATAATCGATGAAATATCTATGTATCATATTATTTAAGTTATCATAATACGACAATTACGTTAAAATTTTTAGCAAATGGATACTTAGGTACCTGCTTCCTAATAGAATTTAATTTTTAAATATTCTGTATAAGTAATATGTATCTAATATATAGTTGTTACACTCTCCCATTTATTTTTGTTATATGTACCATCAACAAGGCCATGTAGCAAGAATGGACAGTACTCAATCGTTGAGGGAAATCCTGGACCGGACGATCAGAGGCTGACTGGCAAGCCCAAACTCCGAAGGTTGGATCAACGTATAAACCGAGAGCAGCTGTCAGTATTTGACGCATGGCATATCCTTGACACGTGTTTAAGTTTATCCCAGATTATTCCTTACTGAAGATTGGTTACCTGCTACTCCTTACCCGTTAGGTATTTCTGAGTTCCCTGCTAGGTATATTGCAACAATTGAATTACCAATGGCTAAAGCACGTAGGTACTGAGATATCCCGGGTCCTGTGGCTAGCTCGGGATGTTGGTAGGACCCAAGATTCACAAAAATTAAATAATAATTGAAATTGGTAGCAGTAAAATGAAAAAGTCTTGATTTTGTTTCGTTCAGAGAACGTGGTTTTTATATTTTGGCTATAACGACACACCATCAATTCACAATATTATTCTTACACATTCCGTCACTAAATATTACTGCTTAATTTCTAATTCGCTTTAACTTTAAACTTAATTCTCTATATCCGTTTCTCTAACTATTTTTTCACGTCCATGCGTGGTTATGTCGTTTCTTTTTTTTTCTCTCTGAGTCGTGGGGCCGATGTTGCTTCTTTCAATGGCGACCCTCTACTGACTTTTTTCTATCGAACAGTGTTACTTGCATACTCTTTATTATTAAATTCCTTTGACTTTCGTCTCTTTTATTCGGCAATTCACATTCTTCTCTGACATTCTATTATTATAATCAGATATAATTCTTACGTGTTAAGTACATGTTGAATATTTTGACAGTTAATCAAGGAATTTTGGACGTACGTACGTCCATTGTTGACTAGGAGGTCAGGTGGCATGGTTATACCTAATAATTAATTTAATCTATCGGGAGAGGCCCAATAATCATGGGTCTGACATTACCTACACAACAAATTTAAAAAAATGTATGATCGGATTCGTACGCTTTCTAGACACAATCCACACAACAGTGTTTTCACGTTTTTGTAAAGTATTGGAAATTTCGACATCAGTATTTGTAGGCACTCAAGTGCCTAAGTTATTTAAAAAAATCGTTCTGTGGAAAGTCACTTACAACATGCGCACCCCATTTTCCTTGAAGAAGCGAGACGAATGTATTTTTAAGGGTAGGTAGGTAGGTGGACGGAAAAAAGAGGAGGATGCTGCGATAGAAATAAAAGAGCAGCACGGAGAGGGCGGAGGGAGAGGGAGGGAAAAAAGGAAGAGAGTGAACACTGCCTCTGAATACCAACAGGAAATAATGAATTAGACAAAGAGCTGCCGGAATAATAAAGTCTTGTTGGTGCGATGTCGCAGATATAGTGTCCATGTTAACAATATCACTAGAGTGATGGTTTGCTGTCCATTAGCGTTTGCATTTACCCATACAAACGTGTTGCGATTTGAGAAAAAATTATACCTATAGTAATAGATACTAAGAGTAACGATTTGTTACGATAATTTGCCAGTAGATGTCACTATGTTATCTCATATACAAAAAAAAATATTTAATTACGAAAAAATTATTACAACCTTTAAACGCATGGTGAAAAACGTGGTAAATAAGTAAGTATACGACGCAGCGTATCTGTAGGTAGATATTTTGCGACCACTATCGATAAGCGCGCATATGGAAAAGTGGTTTGGGAGGGGGGAGTCGATTTTGCAAAAAAGTATTCATAAGTAATATTTTTAACTGCCACTGACTTCCATATTTACTCTGCTTATTTGGAATCTACTTCTCGTTGCTTCAATAGAGAAATACCACACTTTTCCAAGTGTATTCCCTATACCCAGATACTCCACACTTTTAGTCTTGCGCTAAAATCTAGGCCTGTAGGTAGGTTTAACTAAATATGTTCACATACCTACCAGTTATTGCAAGCTGTCGCATCTAGGTACAAGTGGTTATTGAATGCCTGCGGCTTAACTTTGTCGTGAGGGCCCTTTAAATCAGTCAGTGTTTCGGGCCCCCATGTCCCTAAACCTATCACTATGTAGGTCTCTGTGTGAATGCTGTGAAGGCCAAATCTATATTGTGCAGTGCTGCATGTTGCTAGAAAGAATATAAAAAATAGTGTCAAAATTGTATGTAACGTAATTTATGTACCAACCTATCTGCCAACATTTGTTATTTCTAAGGAGATAAGTATCTACACACGGAAAAGAAAAAATAATGTTCTAAATTTAAAAACTAGTAGGTAGGTAGGTACTCAAATTTCAATATTAATATTTTGAAAATCGAATGCAAGATTGCAACCAACTAGGTAAGTTATATTATGAAAACGATAAAAATGCGATCGTCCCAAAATTAGCTGATCATATTAACAAGAGATGCTTAGCAATAGCGGTTACGGCTTTGAAGCCATCCGTGATAATTTTATCGGTCTGAAATTTTATGCTCGCATTTGATTCGAATGCCAAAGTGAATTGCGCAGAGAATTAACGACCACTTTCAAAAGCGTTCCAAATTTGATTTGGATTAATACGTTTTTTTTATATTTTCCAGACGTGCCCATATTTATATTATTTTCAATGAAATCTGCAATTTTCAATCATGATTAATTTCATTTCAAATCAAGAATAAATAACAGATAGGTATGTAGTTGGTACTGTTGGTAGGTATTTCTGAATTAACTCTATATACCTACATACCTACTCTTTCTATAATGTTTTTTTTAAGTTTTTTCATGGCATATTGTGAACGTCTTGAATTTGTAATTTGTAAAGTACATTATTATGTATAAATAAATTTTAGTTTTAAATGTTCAAGTTATTTAGTTGGTTATATGTAAATTGTATCTACGTATTATTAAATTTTGCCGAGCGACATTGTTCACTGTGAGCTGCCTTGCAGAAAAGAGCGTATTTTTTATCTCAATACTATACGACCATATATTTCTGATACAATATCTCACGATGAACAGTGATACGTCCAACTACGTATGTAAAAAAATCTGGACACGGAGTTAGTTAGGTCATGTTCAAAATATGAATGACTCTTACGTATTAATTCAGTAGCGTCTATGAAAAACAGAAGGTACCTAAAATATTTTGGCTAAATTAAAAAATTGGATAGGTACTAACTTCCGCGTGCTACTTAGTTGAAAAGCGGCCTTTTTGGATAGAGACAGATGGAGAGAATTTTTGGAGGAAACCTTGGGTTGTGGGGCTCTTGATGATGATTATGGTTGTGGCGACATAGCTGTGCTTATGTATTTGGGTTTAGAGAAAATGGTTGCGAATGAGGTTTATCATATCAATAATTTGATACATTAAAAATAGATATTTGATCAATAATATACTGACAGCTACAAATGTATACCTACTGAGAGAGAAGAGTTCTAAGTTGGTTCAACTAACTTTTAGCCGGTCCGATCTGGTCGCCACAAAGACAATTTTTTTGCAGTTAGAATATTTTCGGCTCCATATCGCAAAAGTAAAAATCTCATCACTTTAATTGTTTGGTATTTCTTCAAAAATTTTTTTTAAGTGATGAAAAATCGGTCAAAGCACATTTGAGTGCATGGCGATTTCAGTCTGGGGTTCCTATACTAATTAAATACGTTATAACTGAGATATTACCAGTTATAAAGTCAAATGGCCCTCGTAGTGTAGCGCGTAAGGCGCTTGCTTTTCATCCGGGAGCTATGGTTCGATTCTCAGTGAGGTCACAATATATTTATGTGATTTTCTCAGCCTGGGGTGATTTAGAATGGTTTTACTCTATTACCAATTACGTAATTACACTACCTGCAATTGAGCATCATGACCTGTTGTCGTGTAGGTACAAATAATACATATGAAGGTAGATATATCTAAAAGTACTTATAATATATTTTTCGAACACTAATAAAAAATACTGATCTTACATCCAAACGAACGTACCCGTGATAGCCCGATTACAAACCGGGTGTGGTGCGAGGCAGTGTAGTTGACGGAGCCATTAAATTCAATGGTTATAAAAATACAACAATGGGTTTATTTCCAGAATTTTAAAACGTCGATTGATCTTTCACACTCAGACTGTCAAAAATCATTTTTTAGGAGTTTGCAAATCGCCTCTGGTAAGATAATCTATCAAACTATTTTTATTGATTTAAAATTCAAAAGCTGATTGACAAACATGAAATTGAGAAAGCGCTTCTGAAAGTATACTGTAAAAACACTAGTTATCTTCGTCGCAATTATAAAGGATACGTATACCTAGCTAGTGGTCAGTTCCATGGGCCCTACATCCTGAATCGGCCCCCCACGCCAGTATCTTTGGTAGGCCCCTATAATACCTACCTGTACCTATCACTACGATTAAAGGCAGTATGGATGGTGCTTTACAGTAACGTTTTCTAAATGGTGTTTGAGGTAAAATTAAGAGTATTAATTTAGTATATTTTTTTTAGCGATTTTCAGTATTTTTTAATATATTCAATTGGATTATTGAATTGTCGAGTATAGACATACTATTAGGTACATAAAAAATTGCATCGCATAACTACATATTTTAAAACCATAATCAACATTAGCATTTGACGTAAATTAGCGCCGCAAATGACTTTTTTACTCTTAGCGTCAGTTTGTGATGTGTGTTTATCTCATTTATCTGGTTGACCTACCACACCGGACCCCTCCTGACCCGGGCGCCCAGGCTAGAGCACTGTCAGCCCCCCTTGTGAGGGCCATGGTCAGTGAACATGGGCGCATAACTCAAAGGCGCAGGTTTGAATTCTGCTTAGTGTCTAATTTTTTTTCAAAAACATTTATTTCTTGTCGTTATTTTTATTTCTTAGGAGTGTTTTCAAATTATGTATGATATATATACGGATAATCAATTATAGTTTTACATCTACCTTCATCTGGTACCTTGTTGACCTCACAAGTAGGAAAACTGAAATGGAAACGGAAGAAAAGAAAATTGGAAAAACTGTTTAAGTTGGAAAAGAGATAAAAGGACGCTACTTAAAGTGGTAAAAGTGTACCTAATGGTAGTCCCAAACTTTCTATTTGGCGGGAAATTACCGAGCGGGGTACTTTATTTTTTTTATTTTCCATTTATGCATTAGCGCCTGCCGGCTGATTTGGGCCGGCAGGGTGGGGGACCGTTTCGGGAAACGGTTTAACGGTTTTGGCCGCGAATTAAGAAGGGTTTATTTTGCGAATAGGTTCGCATGCCCACATCCCAATTGGGGTGGTCGCCAAACTTTCGCAATGGCCTCTTTCAATATTGGTCTCTACCAGTAGGCTAAGTATAATAATATGTATCCTATGTAAATATGTGCGTGTTTAGGTTAGAATGTACAGTATTAAAAATATCATCACCATAATCAGCCGAAGTCGTTCTACTGCTGGATGAAGGCCTGAAAAATGTGTTGGACAATAAAATCACCAAGGTCATAAAACTAAACAAATTATGTATTGATATTATGATACCTAAGTACCTACCTATATTTACGAGTAATTAAAATTTATAGACTATGTACCTCATGGCCCCCACAAGGAGGAGGCTGACAGGGCTCTAGCCTAGGGGCCCGGTCTCAGGGGACGTCCGACGTGGCGGGTCAGTCACATATTTAAGATAAATATACATCACAAATTTGCTCTAATAGCACGTAAAAAAGTCACCTGCGGCGCTATTTCACGAGAGAGAATTTTACATTTAAAAAATTAGGTCGTTAGATGCATTTTTATTGTTTTGTGTTGATACCTACTTGTCAACTACATAATTCAAGTAGATGTATTAAAACTACAAAAATCCCTAAAAATAAACCGAAGGCCCTTACTTTTACCTCTAACACAATTTTGAAAACGCTTCTGTTGTGCATCACACATTAAACTTAGCGATAGGTAGGGGGGCCTGCCAAAGATTCTGGCTGGGGGGGCCGTTTTAGGATGTGTGGGCCATGATGTACCTTCATACCTATTACTTAAGCGACATTTCAAAATATAAAAAAGAAATCATTATTTAATCAATAAAACTAGGTAGGTAGGTACCTACTTACCTATTATGTTTTTAAAATTTGTAGGCAGCTAACTGTTTTATGAAAATGAGACTTCTTTGAATCAATTTTAATGCGATAGGTACTTATACTTACTTATGTACCTATACCTATTTTATCTAGTATTTTTGGGTGTTCTGCATCCACAGCATTTATTTCCTATGAACTACACAACTTCCACTTTGTATTTCGGATCCAAACATAATTTCCCATATTTAAAAAAGAAAAATAACTTGGATACCTAAGTAGGTAGAGTAACCTTGACATTTGTAATAGATTTTTTTAAATTAAAACGTGAGTAAACCAATCAAGTGCTTCGAATTTACTAATACAATTATACGGCGTACGTGAGTAAACCAATCAAGTGCCTGGCTTTTACTAATCAATTATACGGTTACGTATACACACAAATCCTTGTCACTATGTGCAATGGCAAGGTTATCTGGAGAATACTCTACAACCTTTCCTCTCAATACCTACTATTTGTTTTGTCATAACAGAAATAATTCCCATGACATTTTTATTATAAAGCGAATGAAACATATTTAGATATTTAGGTAGTTGGTTTTTGAGTAGGTAATACCTACCTTTGCGATTTTTACCTACCTAGGGGAAGGTTGCGATCATTGGACCAGTGCTTTCATTGGACCACGTAGGTATATCAGAAATAAAAGACGTTAGAAACCATCAGTGACCCCACAAAGCAAGCTTTCCATGCCTCTTCCGCGCCTCTCTTGTTTCAGTCTCGTCTTGGATGTGGTAAATGAGTCACGTTCGTTGGTGTATTCATCGTGCATAAAATATAACAATCAAGTAAAACTAAAACAAATGTAAGTATGATTCTATTAACTATATTTGGTTGTACTTACATCAATTATGTTAGGTAATTAATTTCTATTTGCAACTATGATAATAGTTGTTACGCTAATACTTTGGTTTTTTTGTGAAACTTGTTTTTGTGACAGCACCCGTAGTTGCTATCATTGGACCATGGTTAAACTCTACCATTGGACCGGTCCAATCATGGGAACGATTTTATAACATTTTTCATATTATATTCTTTTTGCATTCCATAATGGCGAAGAGAGGTAATAATATACCTGGAATGAGCCCAGCATGTCATTGGCATTACAGCCATTAAAGAAAAAAGAAGTAGGTTTGAACAAGGCAAGTCGAATGTTTGGAGTTCCAAAAGCGACACTGAAACGAAGACTAGATGGAAGCAATCAAAAACTAAAGAAGAAATTCAGATAGTTGGTTCCGAAGGTGATCTACCATTAGAATTATTAGAGACAGAGCTTTGCGAACACATTCTCGAGCTTGAAGGTTGTTTGTATGGTATCACTCCAGTAGATGTCAGGTGATTGGCATTTCAATTTGCTGAGCAAAATAATATAAAGAATAGATTTAATAAAGAAAAGCGAATTGCAGGAAAGATATGGTATTACGGGTTTATGAAGCGGCGTCCAAACTTGAGCCTACGATAACCGAGAGCTACTTCATTCAACAGAGCTACCAGATTTAATCAAGCTACAATTAAATATTGTTTTGATAAACTTCAGACATCTATGGATATGCATGACATTAACGATGCTCGGCGTGTATTCAAGATTGATGAAACGGGTCTCTCCAACTTGCAGAGAAAACCTAGAACAATTTTGGCATTGAAAGGTAAGCACCAAGTTGGAGCAATCACTAGTGGAGAACGTGGCACAACGACCACAGCTGTATGTTGTGCCAATGCTGCTGGCCTATTCGTTCCCCCGCTTATCATATTTAAACGGAAGAGAGCAAAAGATGAATTGAAAGATGGAGCACCACCTGGTTCAATATTTGCTTTCAACCCCCAGACAGTGGCTATATTAATAAAGAAATATTTTTTCTATGGATGCAACATTTTGTGGAGAATGTAAATCCATCTCCAGAAAAAAAGGTTTGCTTATACTGGACGGTCACACAAGCCACACCAAAAACTTGGATGCAATAGATATGCAAAAAAACATGGTGTAGTAATGCTTTCACTTCCAGCACATACATTCCACAAACTGATGTGTCATTTTTTAAGCCGCTGAGTAGTTATTACATAGATGAAACCAAAAAATGGCTTCGTCAAAACCCTGTGAGATGTGTGACAACATTTCAAGTATCTATGCTCTTTGGATAAGCCTATTCTAGAGCTGTTTCTGTTGGTACGGCTGCAAATGGCTTTCTGAAGACAGGCATTTATCTTCTGAATAAAGATGTATTTGCTGACTATGAATTTGTGATAGCCCATGAAGAATCGGAGAATGCCTTTGTTTCATTTTTATAAAATATTATTATAAAGCACCTTGATTGGACCACGTGTGTAAATTATTATTATTTTTTCAAAGTCCAATGATGGAAACTTAGTGGTCCAATCAAGGAGCATGTGGTCCAAAGACGGAAACAAACAAAAATTTGGTTTTCCTGTTAAATCTCGAAAATGGTTCATTTTATTGGACTGATGCTAAAATGTATACATAATAAAGTAAATAATACATTGAAATGAACAATTTGTTTTATTTTATCAATAATATTTGATGAGTTACACCATCACAATGTTAAGTGGTCCAATCATAGCAACCTTACCCTACCTTACAATTTCAAGTGACACTATTATTCCGAAGAATACTGATTAACAACCACTGCTCTAGTACCTACCTACCTACATAATTAATTAAATAAGTAGGTAGATACTACCTACATACTGCTCAACAGTTCTGTTTTAGATTAACACTATTAGATAGGTACTGATACAATTCTGATACGTATTACTCACCCAAAATATGTAGGTCTATAGTTCCTATAGGTACCTACCTACTTTACAGTGATTATTTATTATTTCCTGTGAAAAACATCGGCTGCTTCATCAAAAAGTAGGTATACTTAAAATATACCTACTAGGTATATAATATAGGTAAGTAGGTAGGTACTTATATTTCGCAATTAACTCCACCATTGCATTCATAATAAATTGGTAGGTACTGATGTACCTAGGTACGATTATTATAGCTTCGTAAAGGTTCGAATCGAACCGTTCGATTGTAGGTGGATAGGTAGGATATGCCCAGGTAGGTAGATACTTAACAGTGGCGAACGATGGAGGTAGGCTGTGGAGATCCGGAATAAATATTGCACACCTTGTCAGTCAAACATATTTTTGTTTTTAACATACCTACTAAGAATACCTACATATTGAAGATGGTTTTTAAATTTCGATTAGGTAAACCCTGCTAAAAATATTCATCTACCTATCTATAAAACATCTAGTTAAATTTTTTTTTGCACCATGTCCGATCCTAATAAGATCATAATGGGCCTCCACAGAGTGGAGGTTTGTATTGACAGATGTTTGTTTTTATGAGAAACGGATGTTAGCCACTTGCTCAACCTTGAAACACAAATTGAAAAACAATACTTAAGTATGTTTATTTATTTGCCAGAACCAAGATTCGAAAATGGAACCAACGACATTAGGTATAAGCCGCTCGACCGTCGTGTTTTATAAAAATGTAAAAAGGTAAGCTTGGTGACTGAGTAACATGTGATAGGTAATAATTGATGCCTCAATAAACGTGTAATTTTTTTAATCTAATATGTAGGTACCTACCTATTATGCACTAAGTTTGTATTCTTAGTTCAATTTAAACAAATAAATATTACTGACAATGTTTAAGGTGCATTATTTATGCTGGATCTCCACAGCGTACCTACCTCCACCTTTCGCCACTGTACCTAAGTTGGTATCTATATATTTTTGATGGGTCAAACTTGGATTTAGTTTACAGTAAGGTCAAACGTTTACATAATTTAGCACATACTACCAAAAATACAAACTCATATCTACTTATTTAAGTACCTACTTACCTATAAGTAATGACATGAAACCCATAAACATTTTTATTATGAGGCTAAAAATCACTTTGCGCTTGGGGCCATTAAGTGTCTTAATCCGCCTCTGGGTAATTAAAATTAATATGATCAATCATACCTACCTAATTACCTGAAAATTATTCAATAAAATTACCCAACGCAATATCAATCAATTAGGTATCCGGTGTATTATTATAGTTATTATGGTTTTGCTATAGGGCGACGTGCGAAATTCAAAAAAATTCCCGCCACCTCTCATTAGAAAACAATGTCATCCTGTCACACCGAACTCTCTTGTTTTTCCTCATCGCTAAGATTTCCTTCCAGCCCCCACTTCGGAAAACGCACGTAGGCTGGTTTGGTCATCTGGCCAATTGCGTGACAGTGAGGGTCGGCCCGCCATGATGGTGGGCGGGACCGGACGGAGCACTCGGCCACGCCCAGCCGGAGACCGTCTCGTAGATTTTTTGATAGAGCTGTCATTTTCACACCGAGCGGCGTGGCATGTGTCAAACGGTCTTCAACAAAAACACACTAACGCAACGATATAACAAAAGTTCGAAATTGAAAATATTATTTCAATGTATTTTTGCTTTTTTACTATTATATGTAGGTACTTATACTCGTATAAGGATAATATGATACCATTAAGATCTTACGACTATGTGTCTGCGGTGGAGTAGTGGCAGAGAGACGGCCTATTCGTGGGTTGTTGGTTTGAATCCAACATTTGGTAAAATTCACACGTTTCCAAAGAAAACACACAATGCGTAGATAACTTCTACTTTTGATCGAAATGGCAGAAAATTGTATGATTTTTAGTTGAGGAAGAGTGTGCATAGATGAGAGGTGCCAGGACATAGAAAAGTACCTACATTCTTCTTCTTACCTATGACTGAAGGTTGCTGACTAATTTACAATAGGTACCTACATCTCATTATATTCTGTCAGTTGCATCGATTTTCCAACACCTGTAATATTGTATCAATATATGTTATTATTTATCTAAATATTTCTCCTTCTATACCTCTGCTGCTGCCTTCTAACTTTCTCTGCATCAGTCATCCTTATCAATGTATAAAAAGTATAGAAAGAATTCAGTCTTTGGAAAAATTCATATGACTTATTTGCTAAACCCATCAACTTTTCATAGATGATGAGATCAGTGCAGATATTCTTATGTCATATTTTTGTTTGCTGGACTAAAACTAATTACTTAACACATTCTTAGTGAAAAACTAAACTATATAGTCATATAACAGGTACCTAATTAAAGTATAGTAAGTATTTTTAACCCATGGTTACAATCATTATTGTTACGAATAATAAAAAGATGTGATACTTTTACAAACGATAAATTTAATTAATTAAATAATGGTTGGATATATTTTTGTAAACACCGTTGAAACGTCAGCGAAAATCCCTGTTTACACCCTCAGTATACGTTGAACCTATAGCAGGGTGGGGATGCGTGAAAGAGAAAGAAAATGTAAAGCTCACCAAGCTTCTATACCAAATCTTGTGTGCTAGAAAGAGATCAAGTATCCTCACGTTGTATGTAAACCACTTTTTGAATCAAAGCCGGCTCACTGAATGAACGAGAGCGTGCTGTGTGCGAGAGAGACATCGCTATATAACGTTCCAGAGCTTTTTGAATTTGAATGTGGAAGTCAGTACTTGGAGGCGGTTGCGCGGGAAATGTTCCGCACGTTCCAAATATGAAATGTAAAATTGACATCCGGTAAAATCGCGGCGCGGCTATCGCTGACAGTTACGTTAGTTCGTATTTTGAATTCGGAACTGTTTTTTTCGGACGGATCATAAATTGAGTTCGGAACTATTTTCTCAAGTGGTGTTTGTTTATGGTTTTGAAACTTTGTAAAAGGTTCGTTTGTATCTACTTATAAAATTCAATTTTCGAACAACATTAAAACTTCAAGTTTGCAAATATTGTTTTTAAAAAATACTTATAATAAAAATTCGTGCCAGACATTAATTAAATTTAAAAAAATATAATCGAAATTGGAGTCCAGCTACACCGACATAAGATTTGTTTGTAATTAAAATAATTCAAATATATAGTTACTTAAAGGTACGTAGGTAGGCACCAACCTACATAATTAGGTACCTACCTATATTGTCGGTGTATGGAAGTGTTACTAAAGTTATTCTGATTGCTTATGTGAGTTTCTTGAAATGAAGTGATTTATGATTATGTAGATAGGTAGGGACATACCTACTGTGTACCTATTTTGTAATTAATAGCTGTCAGTCACATACCTGGGTAGGTAATATCTTCTCTGTGATCTAAAAATTTAGCCAATATAGGTAATATAATCATCTGTTAAAACATATCCTACCCACTTGGGTAGATATATCTACTTAGTACATACTATTCTGTGAAGTTCGCATCCTAAAAAAATAAATAGGTACGTAGTAACTCAGTAAGATTTAATGTTTTATAAAAGGAAGTTGTATAAAACCTAATATGTAGGTACCTAAGTATATGGCTAATGTCATTTTTTTTTACCCAGTGATGTTATGTACCTACCTACCTATCTAGGTACATGATAAAGTGAGAAAAAAATATGTTATGTAAATCATACAAGATTAATTTGTAAGGTTGTATGTAGTGACAGTCTTCTTTACAATAGATACGGTGGTAGATTCGTCACAAAGTATGAATATACTTAATTTTTTAAATGTGCAGATATTTTTCATACCTATAAGTGGCTAAATAACATCTAGCTTATACCTATCTATCTACTGTTAATAAATATCCACAGGGCCGCCGTTAGGAGTACAGCCGCCTGTATGTACCTAGATAAGCGTAGGTAGGCTATATTGCCTTTTTATTTATATTATTAAAATTTAGGTAGATTTCTTTGTATTATACCTATGTCTTTAGGTATCTAAGTAAAAATTTCATTCACTATGTGATAGATAGGTATCTATACTTAAGTGTAAAAATAAAAAAAATCGTGTCAGAATAATATGACTAATATGTATTTTTAACAGTCAATGGTGGTTTATCAATGATTGATTAGGCATTTTTTCTCAAGCATAGGTATTTATGTCCTATCAATAGTTACGATAAAAAATAAATGCATTATTGGCATTGTCTATTAATTATACCTACGGTTGTCAGACGTCCCGATTTTTGTGGAACGTCCCGATTTTTAATCAAAAATAGATTGACTCGTGCAGGACAGCTAAAATCAAGATTATTCAACAAATACAAATAATATCTACCTACATTTAAGTTACTTGTTCAATTTCAATTTAGGCGAGTGTCCGGAAAAATATTGTTTAATATTAATATTTTGATTAAAATTTTTGTAGTTTGAGTTCTGTCATTTATGATTATTATAGAAATAAAAATTGAGTATAAATATTGAACTATGCGTTTTTTAGGTTGCTTTTTTCTCCTAAATCCCGTTTTTTTATTTCACATGATAAAAATTCCGATTTGCTAAAATAATTAAATGGCATTTGCGACTTACACTCGGTCTAGTCTATTATTTACTGATTTTTTTTTCACGGCATTACAAATTATTGAAATTTGTAGGTAGCTAGGTACTTATTATCAGACAAAGTACCTAGGTAGAAGATAATATAAAGAATATTAGGATCAGGGAACAAACAAATAATTAATCTGTCCTATGATTTGGATATAGTTTAATTTAATACAATGTTTAGTCAAAATTCTGTTATGCATAAGGTGTAGGTACATGACTTATCTATCAATATGCCAATATATATATAAGTATATAGGTATATGGGAGGTATATTAAAATAATATGTAAATATCTACAACTGCCTATTTAGAGAAAAATGCATTTTACAGGTAAATAGCATTTTTATAAAGAAAACATCCAGCCCAGAAAAAAATATTATTACTTACTTTATACCTACCTATCAATTTAAGTCCCTACAAACTAGGTACCTATTAAGTATTACAGATACCTAATAAGTAAATTTTAAAATTGCATGACGAGTTTTTAAACAGTGGTATAATACCTATCTATCTACTGTCAATAAATATCCACAGGGCCGCCGTTAGGAGTACAACCGCCTGTATGTAGATAAGCGTAGGTAGGCTATATTCCCTACGATATATTTTAAATATTTTAGTAGGTTTCTTAGATAAGTAGGTACCTATCCAATATTAATATATGGCGGTAATTGGTCGCAAGAAAACGATAGATAAATGGCCTGTGATCACCCTTGACCTTACCGCCTAAGTAGGTATTGACACCTACTAATACATACCTACGAGGAGGTAAGTAGGTACCTATCTGATTAATTATCTATAA
Source organism: Rhyacophila brunnea (assembly GCF_057557595.1). Taxonomy (NCBI): domain Eukaryota; kingdom Metazoa; phylum Arthropoda; class Insecta; order Trichoptera; family Rhyacophilidae; genus Rhyacophila; species Rhyacophila brunnea. The sequence continues at coordinate 620,480 of NW_028232882.1, read as the reverse complement.
TTCATTAATATAATTAATTTACCTACCAACAATATACACATAATTATGTTTATTGAGTAGGTATCTAGGTACCTACCTACTTATTGTAAACAAAAATCAAAAGATAAAACAATAGGTATCTTGTTCCTGCTATGTAGATAGGTACCTATTATATTAGAATGATTGGTAGGTTCCCACCTAATTCGTTTATGCCTACCTAAATATTTGTAAAATTGATACCTTATTATTATCTATTGTTAGGTATTAGGAATACACTATGGAACCTATAGGTATTACTCATTTTGGTACTGTTCGGAAATACGGAATACAGCGGAAAACACATTTTGAAAATAGCCGATAAACTGGATTATTTGTTAGGTTAACCTAATCTAACCTAACCTAACCCAAACTAACAAATAATCCAGTATATCGGGTATTTTCAAAATGCGTTTTCTGCTGTATTCCGTATAACCGAGCAGTACCTACCCTTATTTTAATTACCTTCTAAACGAATCAATACACCTACCTACCACGTTACGTTATTATTGATTTCATTTAATAAAACACATTTTTTTTAGTATTCCAGAATTTATATCGTGTTTCATTTAGAATTAGATAATAGCTAGTAGTAGTAATTATTATGTGTACCTAGTTCTAGTACCGAATTTAAAAAAAAATGCAGTGCCGCGACAATATCAAACGGCACAAGGTTAAGATTAAAATTTCCTAAAAATAGTCAACTAAAATAGTAAACAGAAACTCACATAACCAATACGAATCATCTGACAAAATAAAATTAGTAGGTTAGCACGTATCTATCTACGTAGGTATTAATTAATTTCCATTTGTTTTTATTCTTCGTCGTGTGTTGAACGTAGTTAGGCTATAATTTTTTAACTTTTTCATACGGGGTTTTTATTTTCAGTGTAACAAATGATCTGCTTTGAACATTTACTACAAAATGATACTTAGGGGTAGGTATCTGTTTAATAAATCATGTGTAGAACTTTTATAAAACAACTTCAATAATCTACCAATAAACAATTATATATATTTAATAATTTACCTATAATAATACATAGCAATAATATATTAGACATCTATGTCTCAACAAAAAAAGAATAAATGGATTATAAATTACTGTGATTTGTGAAAAACAATAAAATAATCATTTTACTTAGTTAACTAATCAATGTGGAAAAGACAATAAAACCGACAATTATTAATTTAAGATAAAATCGATAAAACTTTGAATCAGTGTGCTGTGAAAAACCACCGCGGGCTTCATCATCCCAAGCCCGTGATGCTGCGTCAGGTCTAGAAGCCATAGATCCTCGCCGAAATCACGACGTTAGGCGCACTGGATCTAGGCGGAGTGTGGGCGGGGGGCGGGGGGCTCCGGCTGTGGGGAGGGGGCGGAAGGGCGCCTTGCTGGCCCCCCCTGCTGCCGTTTCTGCCAGTGCCGCCCTTTGTAGCGAGACCCCCTCCGCCCAGAAGACCGCCCTCCACTGACTCCAACGACGATCAAGGTAAAGGTAAGATTATTATATTACCCGAAATGAAAGTAGGCGCGCGGTATTGATTCGGTTATCCTGCTGTAGTATTATCCTGTCTCAATAAATATCAGACTATCCGTGAATCTGGAATGATATACCTACCTAAGTAGATAACCAGACTTAGGTACTCCAGATCATTATGATTCCCAGCTCTTAGCTGGTCGCCCTTGTTTTGCCGCCAAGGTCTGTAAATCGTCAAACTTATGTCTTATAATACCTACGCGTAAAAATTGTAGAACTTGAAAAAGCACCCATGACTCGCCTTGTAGGGTTTCCAACTATCCCGGTTTCACCGAAATTGTCCCGGAAGAGAAGACTGTGTCCCGGAAACGAGGGAATTTATGTGTCGGGAAGGAAAACCATACGGCCTGACCTGAATTTTAGATGGCATTTTAAAAAGGTGATAAGTACCTACGACTGGAGATTCTTACTTAGGGAGGTACTTGGATAATATACTTAATAAAAAACATTCTAAAAATCAGAATTAGGTAGATAGGTACCTATTAATTTTGTCAAAATAGAAAATATAGTAGGTAATACTGAAAAAAAATATTTAAGCCGCTTAACTCTTACAGTTCGGTTCGGTTTAAAAATAAATAATGCGCGGAGAAAACAATGACCATGACATTAAAAACAATGGTTATCGAGCCGCCACTGTATTCATGATCACTTTCTTTCATCACAAAATTTGGTTAGCGCCAAAAGGGAGTTGTTGAAAGTACGCTGCACCCGGGCTGTGCAATTCAGAGGGCGGCAAAATATGTACCTGATAAAACATTTTCTAATATTAAAAAAATAATATAATAAGTAAGTTATAAACATGTGGAAGGTATGTTGGTAGGAGTTGTACGGAGCGAGAAAAATTGATGTGAATTAAGTCGAAGAATATAACTGTAACAATAATCAAATTCGTCTTGTGTAATTTCTTTTATTTTGTTAACTGTCAATTCATGGTGGAACTGCATTGTATTGTTGTTTTTATTTAATAAAACGCAATTTTTTATAGTACTTATTCCACTTTAATTAATATATTAGGACCGGTTTCGTTCGCCTCAGTGGGATATTTTCAACTGAATACATTTTTTTAAAACAATATTTATCAAACAAAATTCAAAGCGATAGAAATAATATAACAATAGGTACTCGTACATAATAATTATCCGTCCAATAATACCTTCCCAATATCAGACTAATTTGTAACTAATGAGGTTGGACATTAATATTTCATACTACGTCAGGGGCATTAAACAAATTATTTAAAATATTAACAAACCACAAAATATTAACAATCTACACTTACAATAACATTAATCTATGATCTATGCATCAATCACAGATTTTATGTCTTTTGTCAACAATGGATTAAGATTCTTCATGTCTATAAAGTCCAAGATTGCTGATTTCAAATCCATTATTGGGACACTAGTAAACAAACTCACAACATCAAAAGACACGAGTTTTGCATTCACAGGTACCACAACATTTTTGATTTTATCAACTAAATCTAAAGAATTCTTTATTGTAAATTTTGGTATAAAATCTAATTTATATTTGAACAAGTTATTACCTAATTTAGCTAATTTGTATGAAGGCGCAGAATTAAAAGAAACGACTGGTCTTCTAACGAAGAGTATCTGAGAATATTTCAAGAAAAATAGATAAAAAAAATTCAATGTAACATTTTACAACACACAAAATTTAAATTCAATACTGGTGAATACTAAAGATAGAATAGATAAACTAAACCAAAGTGGAATTTATCTATTAAGTTGTGACTCTTGTGATGCCAAATATGTTGGACAAACGGGACGTTCTTTTAATACTAGGATCAAAGAACATTTAGCCTGTGCCAAAAATGGTAATGAATCTTTAGCTTTTGGAAATCATTTAAGTTTAAATAATCACTCTTTTAATATCAGTAAAAATTTTAAAATCCTGCATTTGAATAAGAAATCTATAAAATTGGATAAACAGGAAATCCTAGAAATTAATAGGTATAAATTGTTGCCCAATTCTAATTTGTTAAATGATCAATTATATTTTGTGTCTTCTCCATTATTATACCCTATTTAATATTTGGGATTGTCATAACATAACTTTATATATTGTACATTATTTATTATTTTAATTTTTATTTAATTTTGACTCATATTTTGGCTGTATTTGTTTTTTATTCGATCTCACTTCAATTGATAATATTGTTTTATTTTATTTTTTATTTTATTTTTATTGTAAATTTTGACTAATCATAATTATTTGTTGATATTAATGTTATTGTAAGTGTAGATTGTTAATATTTTGTGGTTTGTTAATATTTTAAATAATTTGTTTAATGCCCCTGACGTAGTACGAAATATTAATGTCCAACCTCATTAGTTACAAATTAGTCTGATATTGGGAAGGTATTATTGGACGGATAATTATTATGTACGAGTACCTATTGTTATATTATTTCTATCGCTTTGAATTTTGTTTGATAAATATTGTTTTAAAAAAATGTATTCAGTTGAAAATGTCCCACTGAGGCGGACGAAACCGGTCCTAATATATTAATTATAGTGGAATAAGTACTATAAAAAAATTTCGTTTTATTAAATAAAAACAACAATCGTCTTGTGTAATTCGTGCGCACTGGAAAAAAGCATCTGAGCATGTTCATGGATAAATTGGTCCACTATAAACTGACTCTTATGTTGAAATATACGAAACACGTATGTTGTAGGTACAATATATAAGATCAAAGGGCGGGTAATTAAAGAAAGAGCGAAAAATAAAGTAAGTATAAGTATAATAATAGCTAGGAAGGTACCTACATAATAAAATTTTACTTATTTAGGAGTTTAAAATCTCCGATCTACTAAATGAATCACAGTTCTATACAAAAAAACTAAAAAGTATTCTCTGAAAGTCTCAATAGAATTCGTCAGTCCTAGCATAGGAGACGTATAAAACGTTTTTGTACCGAAAATGTAAAACAGTAAAGGGCACTAGCAACTAGAGAAATTATAAAGTGAAAAAAAATATTAATGCAATTTTCTATGTAGGCATTACGACGATCACTTATCTCCTTCAATATTATGTTTTCATGCCCATGATATTTTTAGTAGGCAATATTTCAGTTGGCGGCTTTATCTGCTGGAATTAATAGCTATTTTTTCTGGATATTATTTTATTTTTAACCTAATTATAGGTGCAGCCCAGTTACTTGATTATTCGACAAATAAAATGTTGGTAGGTAGAACGATATGTATCTGTTTATAACGCCATGATCATTTTTATTGCGCGCAACACAAAGTCACTCGGTGTACCTATATAAAAATCAATTGTCTCGTAAATATTTATGGAACTTTTGTATTATTATAATTGCAATTGAAATAGATAGACCTAATAAATTTATCAATAGACATAATTTACCATTATTTTCCTGACAGATACGGTGTTGAATAATTATTGTTTGCTTTGACACTATTTCTATTTGCGTTTTTTTAATAGATAATAAGCCCTGCAACACACTGGTGGATTTATTCTGACTTGTCGTTTTCGATAGCTGATAATGATTATATTATTATGAAATTATATTACGTCATTTTATTTATAGCCAGAACCTAAGAAGTCGCCAGATCGACTCATCTATCGTTGATAAATAGCTATCAATCATGGCCCCCAGATCCTAAAGCGGGCCCCCCAGCCAGGATCTTTGGCGGGCCCCCCTACCTATCGCTAAGTTTGATGGCATGTGTGACGCGCAACAGAAGCATTTTCAAAATTGTGTCAGAGGTAGAAGTAAGGGTTTTCAATTTATGTTTAGCTATTTTTGTAGTTTTAATACATCTACTTGATTTGTGGGTTTTTTTTATGGGACATACGTTAAAGTTCCCACCACCACCCGTCATATATGCACAGCCGTGGATATGCACGGCCGCTTTCTATGACGCTTTAAACGTGTCTGAAAGAAGTGATTTTAAGTGCTCATTCCGTCCCGAGACGGAGCCGCACGGAACTGATGCTGCAACCATGCACCGTAGTGCTTAAAGAAGAAAGTTAAGAAATAAATTTTTTGTCGAGTATCAACACAATACAATAAAAAATTGCATCTTACAAACTTATATTTTAGACATTAATAACCCCTTCGTGAAGTAGCGCCGCAGGCGACTTTTTTACTTGTGACGTGTGTTTATCTCACATATCTGATAGATCCGCCACGCCGAGCCCCCTGAGCCTGGGCCCCTAGGCTAGAGCCCCATCAGCCCCTCTTGTGGAAGCCATGCTAGCAATACTTCAGAGTGGCTTGCATAATGACGTTTAATCAATACAATATATTGAAGGCCATCTATTTCAGAATGAAATGATAATGGATAACAATGTGGTATAAACAAACAATCTTACTAATACCAGCAGGCAATTGCGTGTATGAACCCTTATCACTCTTTTCGAAATTAAATAAAATAATGTTTTTAGAAAACTTCTTTTTATGAGGACTAAGTTTATCAAATCTACAGGTATGCTTACGATTTTAATATGAAATAAAGTGGCTTTTATATTTAATTCGAAATTCATCAATCAAATCTTATATGAGTATCACTTTTCTTCTGAATTTAGCGTTGTCAACTTAGCGTTTTTCTTACCAGATCTTGAATGGTTACATGTAAATTGTACGTAGAACATTTCACAGTGGCACAGTTCGCCGTGAGCTTTTTATCAGAAAGAGATGACCGTATATTTACTATACGGTCTCCAATTTTATTAGATACAAAATGGACATTAATTCAATTTTCATATTTGATTTTGGCAAAATTCATGAATTCAGGAATGAAAACCTAACAAATAATCCAGTATATCGGCTGTTTTCAAAATTTGTTTGATTTTTGTAAAGTGTAAACCGATAGCATTTTACTTAGACATGTATTTTATGTCAGTATCTAGGTACTATACGACCCAAAGAGGTTGGACGTTCTTTAATATACGGCCATATATTATCGGTACAACATTTCACTGTGAATTGTAATACGGCGAACTGCATACGTACAAGTTTCCTGACACGTTTTTAAATAGGCATCTGGTTTGTGAAATGTGCATATGGCATAATATGGCGATACATCTAGGGTCATCGCAAATAGCTTAAAACTTCTCATAAATAAGTTAGAATAGGTATTACACCAGACTTGCATGAAAATTAACATGATCGCCTTTTGTAGCTTATATCTTACCAATAAAATAAATGTAGGTACCTAGGTACCAGCATTACCAGTTACCAGATAATTATTTTACCAAGTGGATATTTAAACCATGTGTAATAAAGAAATCGGGATTTAGGAGCAAACCTACAAATCGCATATTTCAATATTTTTAATGTTTATTTCTATTATATCAATCACAATTAACGACACAACACAACACAACACAAACTACAGAACTTTATAACTATCAAAATAATAATATTAAACAATATTTTTTCCCGACCCAGTATATTTAATGACCATTTTTTCGACAGATCTACGGCGTAGAGGCGTAGACCAGTGTCATAATGTAGTATCTCATCGCACATAATCTCCTACTTATGCTTATGCCTCGAATGTAGGTACATATTTTTTTCAGGGTATCATTTCAAGACATCAGTGGTGAATGGTGGAGGTAGGCTGTTAAGATTCGATATAAATTGTGCAAACTAAGCTTGTCGGTTGTAGGTACGTATTAATTGTTTTCGTTGAACTGAGACTACAATTTACAGATGGTGTTGGTTAGCTTATAAAATTCATTAAAAACCAAGCCATTATAGATAATAGTAAAAAAATACTCATCTATCTATAATTATTACATTAAATCACTCATAATTATGGATATTTTATAGATAGAATAATATTTTTATATATTATGGCATGGTTTAAGCATGGCTTTAATGAAATTTAAAAAAACTGACCAATAACATGTGTACTATGTACTTATTCTTAATTCAAAAACAAATAAGTACTTATAAATTAAAAAGTGTGCAAAATTTTCTCGGATCGCCTAAAGCCCTAAAGCATACCAAAACTATTATGGTTTGGTTTAGGCAGGTTTTTTTTTTTAATTTAACAACTCCATCTGTAAATAGTTGTAGTGTTGGCTAAATAAAAACAAATACGTATGACTGACAAAGTTTAATATACCTACACTATATTTAAGTCGGATCAACAGCCTACCTGCACTCTGAATGAACCCCTCACCCTAGTATCTTTTATTTATCTGAGGTATGGAGGAAATATTACTGACGGAAATTGACTAGAAATATAATCAGCGCTCGAAATGGAAAAATTTACGAACTGGAGCGCTCGATAATTTTACGAAAATATTAACATTGTTATCTAATTGTATAATATTTATTTAAAAAAAATAAGTGTCTTAGTTTTTTTATTAAGTAGCTAGATAAGTATATGACATATTTCGCCCAGACGATCAAATAAATATTTCCACGAGAAGGAGCTATAATTTTGGGGGCGTTTCGGTCCATTTGGAGCCCTGAATATACATAATACATATTATTATGTTGATATATTTATCGGGGCATTAATAAAAGAGATATGGCTAGATATAAACAGCCTACCTTTACCCTTCGCCACTGCAAGAACTGCAGTAACTGAGATATTTTACGTAGACCATCTGTACAGGTGTGCTTTCAATTTACAAGCGGACAATATTCAAATTACTACTGTATTATTGGATACAAAATATTATACTTATAGAATAATAATAACTCACTGTTACCAATAATAAGTTACTGAAAAAACAGAAATTTAGTTTAAATCAATTTAAAATTGCACATTTCGTGCACGGTATAAGTAATTAGTATTATTTTAATATAAAAAAATTTAAATTTACTGCAATTTTCAATGCTAATTCATACATTTATCTTTCAACTAACAAGCTGTTTAGATTAAAAAATTCTCATGCCGAAATTGTAATTATTTTTGTTGTTTATGTGAGTTCGCTCATACGATACCTAACTAATTAATTCCGAAACAAGCCATTATTTTAACGAATTATAATTATAGTGAATTATTAATTTAACTGGATTATTTTAAAGTATTCAAGCCGCGTGCAGGTATTGGTGTTAACACTACAAAATACTATTTTATGCATACAGATAAACAATATAGGTAGCCAGTACCAATATATCTACTTATTTACAACATACAAAATATATTATCATATTTGCCTACTTATATTAGCACGTAAGGTACGTATGTCTTGTTTTTAGTTAAAAAAACGATTGATACATATATATCTGATGAAATATTTATATTATTTTCTATATTGTATGATTGGTGGAACGGAGAAATATTAATTAATATCGAAATTATCGGCGGTAATAAGATTTAAATTTTGTATGAACATGTAAGTATGTTAAATCAGTAATTCATATTTCACTTTCAATGGACATTCTAGTACGAGAACATGATATATAAATTTTCATAATAATATGTAAGTTAATATTAAAAAAAAAGTACGTCCTTCTGTGCATATAACTGAATGCAGTGGCGAAGTGTGGAGGTAAGCTGTTAAGATCCAACGTAAATAGCGCATATTAAACTTTATTAGTCAAACGTATTTGTTATCATTGAACTAAGAATATAATGTGTAAATAGTGTTTGTTAGTATTTTTAAAATTAAATTAAACCCTCCCTAATCCAAGCGATAGTAGATACCTAATAGTAAAAAAATATTCGTTTATCTTAGAAACATCTAAAATTTATTTTATCGATTGTGGTTTGGTATAATTTTGGCATTTGGAATTTAAAAAAAAAAACTAACCTAACTAACTAATGCGCACTATTTTGTCGGATCAACCATAGCACACCTAAACTATTATGGTTTGGTTAGGCAGGATTTAATTGAATTTTGAAAACCAAATTGCACCATCTGAAAATTGCGTCCAATAAAAACAAATAAGTGTGACTGGCAAAGTTTAGTGTGCACTATTTATATCGAATCAACAGCCTACCTGCACTCTAAATGAGCAATACCACCCTGGAAAATTTCTCTGAGGTATGGAGGAAATATTACTGATGGAAATTGCCTGGAAATAATTCAGCGCTCGAAATGGAAAATTTCACCAACCGGAGTGCTCGATAATTGTTATCTAATAATTGTATATGTATTTAAAAAAATAAGTGTTAGATTTTTTATATTATCCCTTAAACATCTCCCTCTGACGGTCAAATTAATATTTCTACGAGACGGAGCGATAATTTTGGAGGCGTTCCGGTCCATTTCGAGCCCTGAATATAATACTTATCATTATGTTGATATACATATCGGGGCATTAATAAAAGAGATGTAGCTGGATATACCTACTTATCTTATACCCCTACTGAGTTATCCAGATATAACTTTATAGAATTACTTTGGTATTATTATAAAGCCGGCATTTTTTACTCCTAACCATGTTGAATGTGTTTATCACGACTTTATCATGACAAAACATACGAGGCGTTAAAGTGAATTTACACGCTAGTTAGATCCTAACCAGATTAGGGATACAAGTATATAGCTACTCATACCTACCTATACAATAAAATAGAGAGATGACTACTGACAAAATCATTTATAGGGTGGGGGATTCTGTCGTAGTTATGATTAAACAGCGGAGTAGTAATACTTATCCTCTTGGTATAGTATATAGGTAAGAAGGTACGTACGCAGGGACGCGCCAAACGTGTGCAGCATTCAGGCGGTAAGTTTCGGGGGGCGGCAAAATCTTACATAAAAATATAATATTCTGAATCTTATGTTGAAATATACATCTCGCTACCTGCAAGCAACAGCGGGATAGGTCAAAAGTACTAGTTTAGAGATAATTGAACTTTAATATTATTTTTGTCATAGAAACGAAATGGTTAATACCTATATTTTTCGGTTACATGTAAATTGTACGTATTACATTTCGCCGTAGCTCAGTTTACCGTAAACTGTCTCACTGGAAAGAGATTCCTGTACCTATGTATTGCATTGAGATAATAAAAATAAGCGTTTTTCGTGGAGCATTGCAGAGAGTAGGTGGGAACTGTTACAATTTTATTTGATTCAATAATTAAAGAACAATAATTTGATATTAAATTTACTGGTATCAAATGTTTGATTATAACGCCGTCATTATAATCATAAATAAGCATTTGATTTTTGTACTACTTGATTTGAGAACCTATCAGAATTTTACATAGATTATACTGTATGATTGTATTTCTAATTTACTTACCTACCTATTTTCTTCTGTCTTTCCCTTATATTCAGGCGCATTTTATTACGTATTTTTAAATGGTTTATTTAGGCTAGGAATTGATTTAAATAATATACCTACATCCATGTATTAATTTCCGATACAACATCTCACGATTAACACTGTATTACGGCCAACTGCATACGTACAAATTTCCGGACGCGATGTTTTCTGCGGTTTATAATATGTAGTTATATGATAATCGTAAGTTTTTTTGTTGTATAACATTATTAACAGCGAGTTCTCCCAGTTATTTAAGTGATTTTTTTTAAATTTTAAATATATAGGTTATATTTTTAAAAAATCCGAGTAATTCATTATGTAGATATAGCTTTCAACAATCAATTGGCATACCGACTTATTTCAAAATCAAATTTTTCACGTCTTTATTTCACTGTTGCATATCTACTAATAACGTTAGGTACTGCAAAAATGTAATTATTTTTACGGGAAATGGCACCAGGATACGAACGAGTCGTAAAGTTATATAATTTGAAGTGACAATTTTTCTCACGAATTTGTTTTTTTGGATAATAATAAAAGTCATTTCTGTTCGTGCTATTCTACATTATTTATAGGTATGAGATAATGTTAAACTTAATACCTAAGTAATTTGTATAATATATGAAAATAAAATATTGATAGATATTTAAACTTTATTTTTCACTTCCTTTTGTTAGGTATTTATAATTATGGGGGAGCGGCAATGTTGCGTTGGAACCCGGGCGGCAACCACCCTTAACGCGGCCCTGTAGGTCCTTGACAAGTAGTTAGAGAAGTTTATTTTTCGTAGAAATGACATGATAGAAGTCATTTTATTTAGCAGGTACTATAAAAACTGTGTTAACAACCTGTTCTAAAACTGACGCATAATTCAACAACCGGCTTTCGCGCACCGGTCAAAAATGACACGACTGAATATGACGGAGAATGAAAGATAGGATAGGTGGATACCTGGACTGCGTTATATTATGCATGCATTTAAATACCTTTAGATCAATCGATGTTCTCAAGAATCCGAGATAATTAACTTTAATGTAATGTATTTTAATAAATAATAGGTACGTGTGCGATTGGTTGTACATAAAGTATTTATTTCAAACCTCTTTCAGAAGAACATTGATCTTTATCAGGGATCGTTAACCTGTTCACACTAAGGTATATTACCTAATTCAAATTTTAGTTATAGCTAATAAGTAAGTTCAGTAAGTTTTTTTATTATTTTTTTTTTATAAATACAGAAATACTTAACGTAAGTACCAAACACGATTTATAAAAACAAAGCTGGATGAAAAATATTATTGAGTAAAAAAATGATAGATTATTAACCAATCCCAATTTAAGCGCTAAGTAGGAATTAGGTACTTATGTGTCTGCTTAATGTAACTTGTGTGTATATTTTCCTTTAGCCAAATAATACTTATCAATGTCCACTAATAAGAATTGTAGAATGTACCTAGATGTTTACCAGTCAGTGGACTATTTTATGTAAAATTCATGCGAGAAAATCCTTACTTTATCACTTTCCTTACCTTATCACTTAGAACATTTAGAAAGGAAAACTCGCAAAAATACAATAATTATAATGGGGAAAGAAAATACATAGTTATATTTTTATTAAGAGAAATTGGGAGCCGCACTTAACCCAACAAAGAGCCTCGTGCGGCTCTTGGCGCAGCATTTGCCCACATCTGTACTAGACTAATGATTTGTGTATCTAGCCTGGATACCGTTAACTCAGTTTTCACTTATTATAATATCTGCGATTAATAAGTTTTTAGTGAATCTACTTTCAATGTCCAATTAAATTATACGGAATTCAAAGCACACAATCGACAGGAAAATCACTTCATATTAGCATATCTACTTTCTGCTTAAAATCTTAACAAACCTTTATTTTTTCTGGCATTTCATTAATTTGTGCGGCGCCCAGATGTCCATCGTTCAGTTGTATTGGTGTTTAGTTGGCTAATCGTCAAATTTTATGAAGGGTACAAAATTACACACGTCATTCGTGATAGGCAATGGTAATAATTGTTTGATAAAATTGGAAACTGTTGTGATGGCATTTGTATTCATTATAAAGATTATGTATGACTTCAAATCTTCAGCGAATCCTTTCATTCAAACTCAGTTTTGCTAATACATTTCCATAACTAAATATTAAACCTTGCAAGTAGTCTGTGAGTGGTTACATTTGGATCACATTCTTAACATACTATCACGTACAAATCCAACTAACTAGATCGATTGTCGGCGTTAGCATAATGGTCAATGACGCGGCTGCTTCAAAGGAGGCGCCTTTTGGACCTCTCTTCTCTAACACGTCGTTATTGGTTCGATGGCCAACAACGCACCGCGAAGAAACAGAATGATGCTTGCTAAAAAGTGTAAAGATTCATTCATTTACTTCAGATCAGGAGTAGTTCACTCAACTAGTATTCGAATAACTTACGTATTGGTCATACTGTGAGATCAAATAAAATAAGCTTTATGCATTATATAAACGTAATATAAATAAAACAATAATTTCAAGACCTATAAGGAGTGTTAGATAATATATCAAATTCCTATATTTAAACAGATAAATTTAATGTTTTTTTTGCAGTTTTGACTTACACTTGCACATAACTTAAGTACCTACATAATTAATTTAATTTAATAAAACTCTAAATTTTTTTAGTACTTAAACCACTTTTAATAAATAAATCTGGATCGGTTTCGTCCGCCTCAGAGGGACATTTTTAACTAAATAATCTTTATAAAACAGGCATTTTATCAAAACAAATTCAAAAGGTGACTCAAATATTCTACCAATACATTAAATTATCCGTCCAATAATACTTTGTCAATAACATTTAAATTAATGAAATTGGGTATTAATATTTCATACTAGATAGGTACATGATTAAGGACACTAACCCAAATATTCTAAATTATTTAACATAAAACAAAATATGAAGCAATAAGCACTTACAATAACACATTTCAATATATCACCAAAGTTAAAAAATAAATAGTACATATAAAAAAATGGATTCCTGTTTTCATATAATATTTACTACTTATCAGGGATTTAGATACCTACATATTGGTATTGGAATAATATAATAAGTATAGGTTGGTACATTTGATATTAATGCAATCTTTGTCCACCATAAGAGTGATTGCTTTTTTAATGCATTTTTTTTACTTCTTCGTGGGTTCATTTAAAATCCGTCTTAAGCGTCAATTACATTGAGCTTCTTTACGAGCTGTTTGTTGGCGAATTTAAAAGCGGGCGATTCAGCTACTGCGATTTAATGATTACACACAAAACTTTCCACTCGCTGAGAAGCCACAAGCCAGCGACTATTTTGACAGAACGTAGTTCGTTTTTTTACCGGGAGGTTGCTACTGCGCTCTACTGCGCAGACGCAGTAGACCCACACGCTGACGTGTAGCGTGTAAAGTTGACCGGCTTTCAACTTTTCTCGGTAGAGTGTGTACAACCTGCTTGTTAGCTTGTTAGATGATTACACTGGGCGACTTTACAGGCAGATTATAAATTCGCCAACAAACAGCTCGTAAAGAAGCTCAATGTAATTGACGCTTTATACTGGCAAATATTAATTTTCATGTTCCCACCAATATCACCCGTGACTCTGCGGTCTTCATGATACCCCGTCGCAGGACAGATGTGATGTTTCATGATGCTGTGTACCGTGCGATTATTCTATTTGTGGACGTTTAGTGGACGTTTTAAATAAGTAAAATTGTTTTTAATAATTTTTATTTTAATATTTACATAACTTACTATGTCTTCTTCTTTCGTGTTGTATATTGATCAGTGTTGCCATCTTTTTCTAGGTTGATTATAGTACAAAGGCGTAAAAACTATGGTATTTCTGAAAAATATATAGTACAGGAACATTTTTCATCTTCAATCCCATAAAATTATAGTATTTTACATTTTTAGCGGAATTAAAATTATAGTATTGTAGATACTATAATTATAGTACGGTTGGCATCACTGATATTGGTTGTAATAGTAATTATACGTCTATTTTAATTTCATCCCTAATTATAATTTCATATTGTTTATAATTTTATATTATTTTATGGCGCAATAATGACAAATAACTACTAATAATAAATAAAATAATATTGCATGTATTAATTATTGACGTGATATAAAAAAGTGATCTTTTTATTTTACTATAACTCTTCTCTAATTATTAAACTAGATTTAACAAAAATAATTTCTTACTTTTACCGTAACTGTACCGACTTTAGCACTTATTCACTTATTACAATATGTTATCATTTTGATACTACTTGTGGTAAACTAGATTTCAAGCTGTGACTTATGTTAAATGATAATATATCTATAATATGTTACATAATAATGAATATGGGGAAAGAGTAATGGATAATTACAATTATTGATAATACGAGTATCATTCACGAGTGGATATACCCATGAACATAATATATCTACATAGGTACCTATATAATATGTACATTATTATTATTATGATATATATATATATATATATATATAATCTATAATAAGTATGCGATTAAATTATTGATACTCTGTTGAAGAGGAAAACATGGTTTATCACTCATCACAGAGTGAGTGACAGTTGGACCTTATCAAATCATTAGTAATAATCAGTGTATTGAATTATCTTATCACTATTAACAAACCCTCAAAACACTTATATTGTTATTTAAATAATGTTAAAGTAATGAACGACTGATATAAGCTGTGCGATGGTAGCAATTTGGGGTTAAAAGCGTATTGTAGATAAGTCCACTTTATTTTTAATATCTACATTATATTACATTACATTGTAGCTATACAATCTTAACTAGGTATATTTGATTTTTTATTTTCAATATAGCCACCGAAATTTTTGTCTATAATAAATAAGCCAATATGTTCAATTGTACAAAAAAAGAAGTAGAAACAACACACTTAGGTATATCCTAAAGAATGAACTAATATAGATTTTTCATCTTATCGTTTGTAAATAAATTAATAATTAGTTAATATTGTTGGCATAATAAAACACACATCCTCCTCTATGAGGATGGCGTATTTAAGAGATATCTACCCATTTATCGTTGTTTTGCGTTTAGAATAGAGCTTAATCTAGGTTTCTTATTTTGAGATTGTGCCTATCCAACGAATAGGTAATGATATCGCTTAGCTAAGAAACTTTTAATAGATAATAAATATCAGTGTAGGTATCTCCTTAACGGAGTCACATCCTTTAGGTACATAACAAAAAAAAATTATCATTACAATTGACAACGATGGCATAATAATTTACTTAGTGGTTCGTTTTTTGTGTAAACATAAATACGTATCTGTTTGAGTGATTATTTTATAGACCCCTTTGATATTAGTTGCAGGAATTTTGTTATGTATACTTTGGGTAATATTTTATATTCAATTTGTGTGAAATAATCATCTTTTGAAGATTGTGGAATGTGAACTGTTTCAAGGGCCCCTTTTGAATCTCATGGCAAATCGATTGCCAATTGAAATTTTTTTGCTGTGGCTAAAGTTAATTTTGTGAAATAATAAATAAAATAAAATAAAATAATAAGATGGGACCCTGCAACGAATTCAAATTTTATTACATTTTTTTTACAATTGTAAGTTTATCTTTAAATTAAAAAAAATATCTTTTTAATGTTTTCAGATATATTTTTATTAATTAATACAGTTGAAATTGTTAATTATCAAAAAAAATCTCAAATTGCAAGCTTGGCATGCCTCTCCTCCTTAAAAACACACATTAACAGTTATTTAGCAGGTATTTAATTTATTTTAAATAAATACCTTTAATCTTTAAATTTAAAAAAAATAAAAAATCTTTTTAATGATTTCAGATGCATATTAATTAATTAATACAGTTGAAATTGTAAATTATGAAAAAAATTCTCAAATTGCAAGCTTCGAATTTTTCCGCTAGGTTCTCTGCTGGCGTGTCTCTCGCCCTTGATGAAACCTAACTAACATTTTTTTATTAATTAGGTAGGTACTTCAATTTCTTGTTGGTGTTGACATGAATAGTTGTTAAGACGTGAAGGAAAAGGCTTGTCATATAATAACTGAGGCTCTGGTGGAATCTACCGTTTGGACAGGTAAAGTTGGATAGAGTTATTGGAGGAAGTCAAGCCGCAAATCAATTTGAAATGTTGGAGTTAAATACCTACATGCAGGATCTACCTCCAATTAAAAGAGTAGGTACCAATACAACAAAAAACTATTTACCTAATTGAAATTTAAACAACGATATTGATAAAAAACCTCATATCTTGACGCTTGTTACATTTCAATTTCTGACACATTTCAATTATTGTGAGGTCATCTTTAAAAAAATAATGTATCACATCATTTTTCACTGATTCCCCAATTTAATTTAATAATAATTTTCGCTATCTATGAAAAAACACTGTATTATCTTCTTCGGACATGTTTACATGAAAACTATTTGTTTTTAATTATTTTAAAAGTGATGAATATAATAATATTACATTGTAATAAATATTAATTGCCTTGCCGGGAATCAGGACCATCCCTAGTTTATTTGGCGCCCGGCTGAATATATTTGTAAAAGTTATTTTATTTTTATGTGATGCCAGCCATTCGATTATAATCAAATTTTCCATATAACAGTATTTGATTTATTGATTTTTATAATAATTATTAAGTGAAATATCAAAAATATAATATCTAAGAAATAGATTTAAGAAATAAGTAAAGATCTTCAATAAAAATTACCCCCAAACGGATAATAATATGTTATAATTATATAGTTTTAAAATCATACTTTCTTTGTTTAATATACCCATGGTTGCTATCAAGGCCTGAACAAAAACGAACCTAAAGTGCGAGTGAGGAAGTATTCGGCACGCTTATGGTTCCGCAATATGCGTTAGCAATAGAGTAAGATAGAATTTCTACGGCTGAATTAAATATTAGTTATTAGATATCAGTTTTTTTAAGAAGTTTGTGAATCTATTACAAGTTATATTATTGTCCGGATACGCCCCTTAAAATTTTGTTATATATATTATATATGAAAATCTATTTATTTATTTAATAAAATCGTAGGTATTTACCAATATGCAGGTGCCTGTGCAAAATCTCTTACAATATGTGACAATTTTGTTGCATCATGTCGTTTGTGTGCGATCTGGTGAATATTGTTTTCACTATTGATGCATTGTTAAATGGACAAAATGAAAACTATAATGGCCACAAAATAATATTACCTTAAGTTTAGTCTGCCAGAATCATTAATCATCACAATAAACAGGCAAAAATACCTATACCTGCATTTTTTTTAGAATTATTAATAACGATGTCCTTGCTTTTTCGTGCAAGGTGGTTGTTAGTCATTTTAAACAATCACAAACGCACAGGCTTTGAGAAAATCAGTTAAATATTGTGTCCTCACCGGGATCGAATCCAGAACTCTCGGGTGGAAGGCCAGCGCCTTACGCACTGCGCCACGAGATCCGCCTTATACCTGTATTGTAATAAGGGTGAATTTATAAACTGTGTAAATTTGTATAAGTACATAAATTTAAAATATAACAATTGAGTAAGTATACATAAATATTGTACTTAACGCATTCGCTGCCAACTATATAATGAGATTTTAATTGCCCCCTTTAAAATGCACGTTAATTACATCGATCGGCCGCCTGGCCATTACGCGCATGCGCGTCTTCAGCGTCCAAAGTATTAATTACATTGGTTCTTAGCGACAAAGTACACTGCGAGTGGCCGTGCAACGCGCGCGTGGCGCAAGAGGTGTAAAAAATACTTACTTTACACACAGCATAGTGCGCACATTGTACGGTGTCTTGAAGTATGCTTTTTTCATATGTCTAGAACAATTTCTGAAAAATGTACACAATTTTTTATTCAGATACTTACTGTATAATATAATGGTGAATCCTGAAGGTTCCAATGGTTTTAACATACAAAAATACAGTTAGCAAAATAAAAGAAATTACATAAATACTGTTTGGTATATACTGGTTTGGCCCCCGGGCTGAAATCAAGTTAATAATTATTGCCCATCCTAGTGATGCCCTGTGAAGCGTCTCATTGATAAATGTTATCGCAGTACAAGAAATAGATAGGACCGGAACCACTTAAAGATATAATATGTGTCTTAAAGCCGACAATAAAAGGTCAACTTCGAAGTTCAGACTCTTAATTTAACATTGATTGTAATTAATTTAATAAACCTAATTAGCAATATTACGTCATTTAAGAAAGTGTCGCAAGCTATCTTGAGAAATTATACATAATGCATTTTATTTAACCTTAGTTAAGACACGGAGATAAATCTGAGCTCAGACACGACTAAGACAACAATTGAATATTAATAATTAATGATAATGCAGCTAATCATTTGTTGTCTTTCAATCAGACAAGTGATAAAACGTAACGTCCTACAACTTAAAAACATTAGAAAAAGTATTTAATTTCTCTATAGCTGAGGTCTTTAGATTTTTAGGTTGTTGTCAGTAAAGGTATGGCGAATGACACATAAATGTTTGCACTTACTTATTTAAGAAATTGAGTGGACCCAGGATGTTTCAATTTAAATTGCAAAAATGATTATAAAAATCGGTAATTTTGTATCCTCGGTTTTCAGGAAGTCAGGCGGGAACCGCGCTAATTTTCATAGCCGATTTTGGCAAAATTCATAAATATTATATATCTCTATAAATATATAAAAATCTCGTGTCACGATGTTTGTGGTCGAACTCCTCCGAAATGGCTCGACCGATTTTTATGAATTGTTTTATGTATATTTGTTAGGTATGAGAATAGGTCAACAAGTATATTTCATACCGCTAGGTGATTAGGGTATCTCTATCCAGAAAAATTTTCTTTTATTTTTTTGACATTTTTTTTGTATTTTTTTTATTATTTGGCATAAAAAAATACCCATAACCTCAAATTTTCACCTTCCTACCCCTACCCTCCCATTTTTAATCGCGATTTTATTATTTTTCTATGAACAAATTTAACCGTCGTTCGTATTTCAAACAGAACGAAATTATTCATGTTGTTGAATGACAGATGGCGCTACGTCCGAGAAGAATTCAAGAGAAGCGTCGCATCATTTTGAAATTTAATTCGGCATTTCACAACGCAGTGCCTGCAAAATTTTGTACGATTTATTTTAATTTATCTATTTTTATGTGCGTGTATTACAGTGCACAATGCCAGCAAGACGCAAGGGGGGCCATTTGGGCCGTCGAACAAATAAAGCAACAAACATGCGAAATAGTAGAGCAGAAAGAACAGACGAACAAATCCAACAAAATAACAAAAACGTGCGTGTAAGCATGTCGCAATTGCGTGCATCTCAATTACAAGAGGCACGAGCTGAACGAAATCAACAACGACAATTGGAACGGAGCCAAGCGCGCCGGTTCGTGGTTAACACACGCAGAGCAAATAACTGACAACGCCAACAGGTACATAGAACATTTACATCCGCTTCATTCCTTCGTCTCGCATTCGAGTACGAGCCAGATATTGAATATTCCGCTCATCCGAAAGTGCTGATTGGTGCTATGGACAAAGAATGTCCCCATTGCAATGCGCTCAAATTCAAACATGAGTCAGCCGGGATGTGTTGCGCATCAGGAAAAGTGCAACTACCAGAAATTGAGACACCACCAGAACCATTGAACGGCTTGCTCATCTGCACGGTTCCAGATTCAAACCTGTTCCTGAAGTCCATTCACACATTCAATTCATGCTTCCAAATAACTTCGTTCGGAGAAACAGAAATAGTTCACAATACTGCAGCAATGGTCAACAATTCCATTCAACGTTCAAAATCAAAGGCCAAGTGTACCACAAAGTAGGCTCATTGCTGCCAATACCAAACGACCCACATCATTTTTTACAAATCTACTTCATGGGCGGTGAGGACATCAATCGTGTGGATGCATGTTGCGGCTACAATAACCTCAATTCGCCTAATGCCAGGCGCATCGTCGGCAAACTGGACGCCCTGTTGAATGAGCACAATGAATTATTAAAATTCTTCAAAGCACACATACACGAATTGCAAAGTGACAATCACGCTATTGTCATCAATCCTGATAAAACACCAGCTGGAGAGCACGTACGTCGATTCAATGTAACTGTTGTTGACGACATTGCTGGAATCATGGTTGGCGACCGCACATCGACGCGAGAAATCGTGATTCGAAGAAGAAACAATAATCTGGAGTTCATCGCTGACACACACCGTTCATACGACGCTCTCCAATATCCGCTAATTTTCTGGAAGGGACAAGACGGATATTGCATAAACAATAAACAACGAGATCCTGTCACAGGTAATTCATTCATTATGAACATCATTACTCATTTTGAATTGAGAAAATGAATGGTTGATGTTTTTTGTTTTTATCGGCGGTCATCGTCTACAGCGCTCTATTCCTCTTTCTGTCATAGATCTCATCCCCACACACTTACGATAGATTCGTTATTTTTTATTTAACAACCAAAATATTCACTAGAAATAATTTATATGGCAGAACAACGTTTGCTGGGTCAGCTAGTAATACATAAAAGATTCATATTCATGAAAACCAAACCTAACCTAACCTAAACTTAACCTAACCGAACCTAAAAAATAATCCACTATATCTGCTATTTTCAAAATTTGTTTGCCACTGGCTTCCCTTAACTTAAACTTAAACTGACAAGAACCTCTTAGAGCATACTCTTCATACCTTTGCACTCCGGCTCTAGGATGAAAATGTTGTAATATTATATTTTTTTAAAATATTATATTACCTATCTATTTATTTATTTATTACTACATACCTATATTAATTTAATTTAATTGAATATCATTTGATCTAATTTTATGCGAGGTAATCAGACAAAGAGGCGTATCAGTGTAGTAAAAAGGTTAAAAATATAGGTACTCTACCTGTTTAACAGTACGTGTAATATATTGAGTAAAGTATTGACAGGGGCGCGCTATGTGAGGGTGTCAGGGGTGCGAATAAACCGGGCAGCAGGATTCAGAGGGTGGAAAAAATATTTCTTATGATTTTATTAAAAAATATACGAAATTATTCTTATAATAAAAACTCGCCTGAGGCACAATTTTCTTCAACAATTTAAGATCCGACATAAAAAAGTACACACCAAACATTGTCAGTCATACCTAATTGTTTTCATTGAACTAAGACCACAAGATAGTGTTGGTTTGTTTTTAAAATTCAATTAAACAGTGCGTCAACCAAGCCAGATATAATAATATTTTTTATATACCTATTATGATATGCTATAGGCATAGCTTAATGAATTTAAAAAACTAACTAACACATTTAATAAAAATAAATATTATGTAGGTACTTATTCTTAATTCAGCGAAAGCAAATGAGTATGATTAAAAAATTTGCACTACTTTTGTCAGAATATCCATAGCGTACCTAAACTACTATGGTTTGGTTAGGCAGGGTTCAATAATTTATTGTATTTTAGAAACTAACCGGCATCATCTAAAAGTTGTACCTATTTTTAGTACAATGAAAACAAATAAGTATGACTGACAAAGTTTAGTGCGCACTATTTTTAACGGATTTTAACAGCCTACCTCCACCCTTCGCCACTGCTATAAAGTCTATAATACCTAATTAAATTTATATGATTATATAACACTTCCGGTTTCTTTAGGAAAATCAGAAGTATCTATTGTTGCTTTTTAGAATGATTTAATACAATACCATCACCAACTTTACTATTGTCGATTCAGCACTGGATGAAGTCGTCCATTAGTTCAATCCACTATTATGTGCCCTTAGTGCTTCGCATCTACCGAACTTGATTAGATCATATTATATCCGACGGGTTTGTAGGCTTTCATTTTTTTAGTTCAAAATATCGTCCCACAGTTTGCAGCGCCATAAATTTAATAATTAACCAACCCCAAAAATTATTTATAATTAGTGTGAAATTACTTTTTTATTTGTGAATTAGCCACAGCGACAGGGGAGTTTTGTTTTTGTGATGATTATTTTTTACCGACAAATCTAAATCGACGACAATTTGGTTCACTTTTTTGCTGTTCAAAAAAGGGTAGCTATCACTAACCCCTTTGAAACATTTTTTCTACCGTTGGATACATATCAACATATATTACCAAACTTAAAAAACAACCGATAAAATTTATCTATATCCTAATATATTTTTAAAACATAGATCTACGTATTTTTATTCGGCAAGATTTGTAGCCATCTGCTCGGTAATGATGTATAAAAGTTTTGGAAAAATAAACATAGTGAATTAAAAAAATATCAATGTGTAGAAAAACGTTGGACGGCGAATATTAAATTAGAACCGGTCGGACACTCAGTCGACAAGGCGGGTGGAGAAAACAGGGTTCGATAACTGCGTTCCGGTGCCATTTTATACCTACACATAATTCCGTGAGATCTCAATCAATTCGAATATATTAATTATACTATAATATATACTTGGTAATACATTCATAAATTCATTAGTTCAATAAATAAAATTGATTCAAAAAACATTTCTGAAATAAAATAAAAAATATATAATAAGTTACGAACAGCTATTAATGTCACATTGCATCTAACCAGGATATTTAAAATTTGCTTACCTGTTTAAATAATGATTTATTTTAAAGTTATAGAGTTGATATTTTTAATATTTTCGAGGTTATACCTACCACAAATCCACAGATGATAATATAGTGTCATCGTTGTATAAGTAAGTACTTATATTATTTATAAATAAAAAAGACTAAATCTACATTAAACATCATGATGTCTTTTAATATTATCAATAAAAAAAAATGTCACAGTAAATTCACTCCCCCAAATGTTTAATACTGTGCAGAAAAAAAATAGTAGAAAGGGTTGAAAAGAAAGTTGTAAAATGTCATGTGACTCCCGTGCGAGATTTTTTCTCACGATGTTTTTTTCTGTGTAGATAATTTGGTAAATTTATTTTAAAAGCATGCGTGTTGCGAAAAGTCGCTGCATATAAATTGACAGTATGATTGATCACTCAATCACTGTTAATTTGCTATAAAATTTCCACACATACAGAGTTAATCTCAAATACTACTACTTGGGTACAGTCCGGTGGCTCGACTCTCCAGACGTATGAATAATCATATTGATGATCGAATGCATTTTTTGTACGGCAATAAATGAACGTAGTTTGACGGTTACATGTAAGTTGTACGTATGCAGTTCATCGTGGGACATTTATTCGTGCGCCGCAGTACGTGAAACATGAGTTCGTATAACATTTTATCAAATGACGAGTTCTTCGTTGAACATTTCACCATGGAATACATTTGCACGTATCTTACAAAATGCGGCGATAGTTTGCAAATAGTACTGTTCCAATTAGATTAACTCTAACCTAACCTAGTAAAGACATCTCATAAAATTCACCACATGTTGTAGCATACCTACAAATATACTCCACGGTGAAATGTTCAACGAAGAACTCGTCATTTGATTACACGAACTCATGTTTCACGTACTGCGGCGCACGAATAAGTGTCCTGCGGTGAACTGTTTAGGTACAAAATTCCGGATACGTCGTTTGACCCGGTTTGTATGATGTGCATAATATGAACATAATCAATATTTAAATGGCGTAGTATATTAAATTTAACAAAAATTATGTGAGTTAACTAAAGTAAAAAGTTAACTAAATAAATGATTACTTAGCGATAAGTTACTCTCTAATAGAAAAAAAATATAGCATTTTATAACCGCATCATGTGTAGAAAATAATTTGTAAAGAATTAAATGATAAATTACTAGTTTGCACGATATAAATAAAAATAATATCAAGTCATAGACATTTTTATTTAAAAGAAATAAGTATACTAAATTTTGATAAAAACATGACCATGAAATAATATGTACTCATAAGATGGGATCCTTTAACGAATTTATATTTTATAACGATTTTTTAAATTGCCTAAGTTTATTGTTGGCTTTAAATATAAATATTTTTCTCTTTATCGTTTTAAGAACCGTATGTATTAATTAATATACTTAGTTACTTTACAATGAAAATTATCAAAAAATTGTCTCAAGCTGCAAGCTTTGTATTGTTCTGCTAAGTGAATCTGGTAGGCGGAGTATTCACCTTAAAGATGTACTTAGGTAAATATGTATTTCGTTTTTTATTCATCTATACATAAATAGCTGAGAGAGCATTATTGCAATTTAACAGGATTATTTTTCATTTTGTTAGGAATAATAACTTCTACTTAGAAGACATAGATAATTTTACAAATGATCTTATTTCACAGATATATCTGTATTCATGGTCAGTTTATGATCTTTTTTTTTGTTTTATCAAAAATAATAAACGTGAAATAACATCATTGATAGTCTCTATGCTTACACTAAAAAAAGAAAGCAACCAATCAATAGTTGTCCCAAAAAATAACATAAGAAACTACGACTAGTTCGAATTTAGTATAAGTACCAATATTTATTTGACCCATTACATTCAAGAAAGGCCATGTACTTCAGCTGATAACCTCAAAAGAAAGGGATCGATTAAAATGTGTTAATATTTTTACTATAAGAAAAAAATCATCGTGCACATTTTAAAATGCTGTATAATTAATTGAGATAAATTGACTCAATAAATTTTCAATAAAGTACGTTGATATCTGTCTAAGTGAGATTTGCCTCCTATTAAATCTTGGTTAAATTTTATTCGTTTGACGCCAATCAAGAGTTCTAGATTTTAATGAATAATAAACGAAACAAAACAAACAGTAAGCTGAAGTCAGACTAGCCATTTTAAAGATGTGGAGGGGGTTGTTATAACATTGTAAGGGTGGCAGGGAATGAGCCTTGAAATGGCCTTGTTTTGGGGTTGATTCTGATTATAGCGGTGTGCTTTAACAGATGCAATGCACCCCTCACTGGGTTGGACTATTATAACAGAAAGTGACTTCGTTTGCATTTTATATTTAAAAATGCATTTAAATTATTTATTTATTAGATTATTTAAGTAATATATACATATCCAATGGCCGTCTCTATTTTTCTTCTTGAATGAGGTGAATTGAACGTAAGTATATCAACTAAGTCTTGTCAAACTCCATTAAGGGTTACTCACCGTAATGTTTTATTGATAATTTTCATTATACTATAATACGTACATACTTATCTAAAAATAATAAGTAGGTACAAGATTAAAAGTTAAAATGAATAAAAACCAATGTAAAATAGGCATTTATTGGAAGTTAGATTTATATTATTATTAACATCGTATATTATGAATATTTTTATTATTAAAATGTAATCTGATTAATACTTTAGTCGGAATATCAAATAATGATCATAATTCGATACCTTCCTAATTTATATGGAGTATAGGGAAACAATTCAAAATTTCAAGGTTTTGAGTTAATAATACCATTCGATATACAAAAAAGTACTAATGCAAAGGAGCGGAGGGGGGGGGGCTTTACAATATTGCTTTCTTTGTTTTTTGTTTTTCAGACTTTTACGATGTATTACCTACTATTATAGTGTATATGCTTTAAATGGTCAATAGAATCGGTTCAAAACAAATTAAACTCAACTCAAAAACATCTTGGCAATAGATAAGTTTGTTTGAATCAAAGCTATGATAAAGTGCTTGCGACTTTAGACAAATATTTGATCAGTAGTCATTAAAATATTATTATAAATATGAGAATAGACTATTTTCAGTCCAGTCAACTCACAATTTTATTTTGATTCGTTTTATTTATATAGTAACAGTACCGACAATCTTTCATCCCCCAAGTGTTCATGGAGGGTGCAACTCTATTAACGAAATAAACGACTCGCGTCATTTTTGTAGTTAACTCCGAGCAGTAATAAGGATAAGGGAGGGGGTTAAAACAACAGAAGTTGGTTCGACCAGTCTCCCTTACTTTATTTGACGGCTTGAAAAGGTAACAATAATATGATACTTATTTTAAACTTTAATATTATGTTAACAATCGTTAGTTAGTATCTATTGACTAGTAAGATATAGTTCTATCTAAAGATGTTGCAGATGTTACTTATATAACTAGTTAGAAAACCCATCCAAGGATGTAGGTACCTATCAAATAATATTTAAATTCTTGTTAGTTATTAGGAAATTTATGCCGGTATCTATTACTATATTTTAGGAACGTGCCAACAGAAAAAGATTGTCTAAAGTCCCCTTATAAAATTAAAAAGTTTATAATTTCATCATTATATTTTACTACTGCCAAGAAAAATGACCTACGTATGTAAAATATGGCCAAAATGTTTTCACAAAATAATTGGAAAATGTAAAATTAACAAGTACGTATGACTGACAAAGTTTAATAGTAGTGCACTATTAATTCATGACGAATCTTAACAGCCTACCTCCACCCATCGCCACTGCTACATATGAATCAAAACAATAATATGTCAACACAAGTTGTCATTGAATATTTTATTTATAAACAGTACATGTAACTCTGCCTACTTTTTTTAAATACATAAGTACAATCTGCTTTATATCTTTCCTCTACTGGACCCTAGATGTTTCAGGTAACGAGTGACGTTCTTTATATGTAATATACCTATAAAATATAATACAATGTACATACCTATCTGAAGAATGGGATGTGGGAGCCACTGTCGAAAAGTAGCCAATCAAGACTCGTAACTGGACAAAATCTGATATTCGAATGACATTTTCAAAATGGCGTCCTATGGTAGTTCGTAGTTCCATTTTTGGCCATTCTTAGATAAGTTTGTAGGTCTGTATGTTTCTTCATTCTTCCAATTTTTAATTTTTACCATAGACTAAGAAAATAATTTGCATATTTTTGATTCGATTTTAATTTGTTTTCTTTTGTTTGACTTTTATAGATTATATATAGATTTTATAGATTTTTTTAAATTTGTACTTGTCTAATATGCCTAGATACGTACAGTTATTTTGATATTTAAAAATGAATAATTATTGTTTGGTTAAGTAAGATAAGTACAGTATTTAAACAAACGACATTCTATCCACATATATTTTTACAAAAATTTGCTTCGAAAATATAATATTAAAATAATCAATATTTCGTCGATTTAAAATTGTTTTTTTCTATTATTTATTGCTTCCTGATAAAATATCTTCATTAATTTTGACATTTCAATCAAGGAACAAGGGTTTGAGTGTGAGTTGTGCTTTTGTTGTGCTGACTATACGACGTGTGAAAAGTAAAATGTTTCGAGGATAATGGTGAACCAAATTAGCTAAGAATGACTTAGTATCGACTTAATAATAGCAAGTCATCTTTTGATGGCTGGCAACATTTCATTGGACAACATACAAACACCCTTTATGTCAGGGAAGGTGAAAGAGTTCACTACGAAATTTGAAAGGAACTCTCGACAAATTCCCTAAATTTTATGGTTTTTTGATGACGGTCCATAAGCCGTTGAATATTTATTATAATAAGAAATATCGTAATAGTGGGGATCATCAGTCTTGATTCCTTCACCGGAGCTGTTACTGTCCCTTTGCGATGCATGAAAATCAATAACACACACTAATACGATACTTAAGTCTCATTATCTAGAAAACTAAATCGACTATAGGTACTTACATTTTTTTACATTTCTTTCTGGAAATCATCCACGAGTAATCAACTACTGTAGGTTTTTAGATCGATAGCTTCATTAACAAAAGAGTTAGTTTTATGAATACCATATATTAAAGGTATCAGACCGCTCCTAAATTATAATGTAATATATTGTTTCCGTAGTATTACCTGTATACCGAATTTAGAGTCTCTGAGTAGTAGAAATATGCGAAAATTGGGCGTGACATAAAATCATTGCATATTTTAGATTATCTCTTCATATTATGGAGAAGATATAATGTATATTGATTACGAAATTGGCTCTAGAGCCAGCAACATGATAATAAGGGTGATTATTGCAAATTCGCTGTCTCTGACCTATTATGCTAACATGCCCAATTAAGTATCGCCACCTTCTAGACTAGGGCGTATGCCTGGAGGGTTAATTTCTAAATTACAATAGAGATGTATCTATAGTCTATGCAATAGAGTATAAAATAATTACAAAATTATTTATTCCAACCTTGAATATTGTTATCATTGATTAATGGGATACTCTTTCACATACAAAATGATATAATGGACACTTTGTGGCAGAATAGGACAAACACATGAACGTAAATATGCAATAATCACCCTTATTGCAATGTACGTAGAGTTAGTTTTTGAACTATGTACATACAATACGCGGATACCTGCAGATACGTTGTCAAAATATAACAAGCATACGTAGGTACTGCAAAGAGATGTACGCAGATTTGCAATAATGACGCCAATTTCTATGCAGGCAGAGTAGCATAGTAGAGTAGAAGAGTAGTTCAAGCAATTTCATCATTTTATGAAATAATAAAATTTGTTTGGACAAACGCATGTGTATAATATGAAAAAAATCGTTTACGAGGGCCTTTTTTTTCATTCTATGGCTAAAAATAAGTCAATGATAGTTACACAATAAAATCATGTGACTTGACAATCGATGTTTCAAGACCCCTGTCCAGTGACGTTCCCGTTTATGGTTTAATAGGGGATGATCGCCCTCAGTTTGATCGGCTAATTAACATTATTTATTTTTGAATTAACAAAATGATACGCAACACACTACGCGTGCCACGCGCTACCACCATGCCCCCCTTATCGTTTTTTAAACTATTTGTTAGAACCAAAACGAAAGGCCAATGTGGGTTTTAATTTTTTGGATACAAAAGAGAGGTGATCGATAGGGACACTAAACATTTTACAACATTATTTTTTTAATAGTATTATAAATCATTTATCTCTTTATTAAGGTAGTTTCACATAATTTAATATACGACACCGCTTTAACGAAACCACGTAACTACATGTACATATTTTTAATATTAAATAATGTAGAATACTACGTACCTACTTACTACATATTATGTGTCTACTTACTACATATTATGTGTTTTTTTTTTAAATTATTACAACTTCCTGCAGTTAACACCGTTCAAGAAATTATTTATGTATTGCCAAATTTAATAATGCCTTCAATTCAGATTATTGCAGTATTGAAGATTTTGCTACATGAAAAAACATAAATAATGTCAATGTAATTAAATCAAATCAAGTCGGGCTATTAATTATCAAGAGCTTAAATTTGACGGTCCTGTGCATAATATATTTTTGATTAAACAAGCAGATATGATAAGTTGGACTGTATTAAACTTTATACGAAATTAGTGATGAATACATAATTTGTAGAATGAAAGGTCTCTCAAAACGACCCTGCTCATATAGACATAGGTGTCTGTTCACACACGTTTTTGTACATGTACGTAATATTATCATTGTTAATTAACTCTATTTATATTGCAGTAAAGGCGACTGCAATATAATTTGAGAGTAAGTGGACTGGCCGAGTGACAAAAACTGTTTGACCAAAGTTCTGCGTAGTATCAAAACCAGAAAGCTATAGTACCTTTGCCACATAATGAGAGGACACAAGCCTTGTGTCCTCTCATTATGTGTGCCTTATAATTCTACTTGATAGATAGGCGTTCTTCTTTTTTTGCACTTTTCAATTAGAAATTCAATGTACCTACACCACAGAGCAGTTTTTCTTGGTGCTTTAAAAATAGAATTCAAGAATTTTCAACGTGTTAATAATATTATTGAAATACTGAGTAGATACTGAGAATATTTTTTTCTCAATTCTTATCTTAAATTATTTTTTTTATAATACAGAAGATGGATTTGTTTATTTTTAATACCTACTCGTCATATTTATTTAAAAACTTATAACGTAATATCTAGTCCTGGGTCGATAACATCAGTGAAAAGTGGCAAATACCTCAGTAAAATGATAAGTAGTTATTTTTAAGCTATCTTATTTCTGTATTATATCCGTTATCGTCGTCGGCAATGATTTCGGCTATTTCACCATGTCTGTCGCTGTTGTAAAAGGATGGAGTGCTGAGCTCAAACTAGTTTCTGAGGTTCTTGTGCCATGAGGTTCATCTTCTTGCAGGGCCTATTCCCTTGAAGCATGTGCATGTACCTAAAAAAATATAGTTATAAATAAAATTGCAGTAAAATCCAAATCCCTACAAGCCAAAATACAAATATGTATACATTTACATAATAAAATATCTATGAGTCGAATGCCATGAGTTTGCGATGACTTTTATTTATAAATACTATTCTAACGTGTGGGACTTTTTATAGGTAGGTGGTGTTTTTTCATCAACAGAAAAGATCGAAAGTTTTTAATTAAGCTTGGTATCTGATTACTTATTTAGGAATATTTAGAAGTGGCAAAATTTAAAGAGAAAGTGTTTAAATGATTAATTTTCAATATTACAATCAGCAATATCAATCAATACGTACATATTAGTAAAATCATTCAATAAATAGGTACGTGGTATTTTTTTTTAAAAACAGTGAAATTTCAGATTGTGGGTATATTAGATAGTAAGTATTATTTATAATTCAAAAAATAATATTTATATACATCTAATTACATGATTTAACTGTATAAAATTGTGTGTCTTTTGTTTTCAAAATTTTATTTTCCTGTATTAAATTATTGTACTTAATAAGTATGTTTTGATTTAATTTTTTTCTGTTATTATTATTATTATTATAAATATTCTATATTCTCTTCTTCTCTCTTGTGAGGGTAATATTTGTTATAATGTAAATCTCATGTTGTGTACGTCTTGAATTTAGATTTGTTATGTCCACAATATTTTGTATACTTAAATAAATAAATAAAAATAAATCTAAGATTCTAAGGTATATGTACTTGCACAGTTTTCTATTAACCATTTGCGTACCTCATGAGCAGTGGCGGTTTTAGACGTTCAAAGTTTGGAGGCCACTCTACCAAAATGTTATGTATGCAATAAACCACCATTGGGTGCTTAAAATATAGCGATGATAGTTAGTGCATCTACTATACGGATACCGACACTATCCATAGGATCCATGCTCTGGATGCAAACACATTGGTAAGTATATAATAATTCTGCTTTAATATAGACAAATGTTCTTAACTTGTTGACCGCAGAGCATTTAATTACTATTTAAATAACATGCTAATTATATCGAATGGCCAATTAACGAGGGAAAAACAGGTGTGTCGTCCCCATAGAAAGGATTAAACTGACAATAATATTAAAGGAATAACTAGGCTGTAGGTACGCATTACATTTCGCCATACCTCAGTTCACCGTGAACTGTCGTATCGGATATTGATGGCCTTATAGCATTGATATAAAACTAATGTCACATTTTTTTGTAGGGCATTACAGATGGCAATGCTCCAATTTTATTAGATTCAATAAGAACATTAATTTGATATTGATTGGTATCAAATGTCTGATAATAACGCTGTCATTATTATCAGATATTTGATAGGTTCGTCTTTACACTTACAGTCACCTATTTGATTTGGAATCATTCAGAATTTCATATAAATATATACAACTTATATGATTGTATTTATAATTTACATACCAATTTTATTTCCGTCTTTCCTCTGTTGTAACCGGTAGTTATTATTACGTATTTTACAACGTTTTTATTAGCTCGTATTCTTGTTTGTCCGGTGGTTTTTTGTCCAGTATAAATCTTGCAAAACTAACTTCCCGACTAGCTAGACATTTGAAACTTTAAGAATATTATATTAGAACACGATGCCAATGCATTCTTTGAATACTTTTAGCCATTAAGCAGAATTGAATTCATTTTCAGTTAATTCTGTTTTGTATGGAATGTTATTTCAGAAAAATCCGTAAATAGTAAAAGAATATTATTGGTGGCTAAGAGGGTGGTTCTAGTAACTAAATTATTAATATATACGTGCGTTACTATGGCACTCAAAATGAAATGTCAAAATGACATTTCAGTATTCTATATTTGTTTGTTTTTTATTTACATCATATCAAGTACAAGTTTGAGCATCTTGAGCACAATAATTCAACAGAAAATTTAAAAACGTTGTATATAAAAAGTTATTTTTATCTTGTAATTATTTATGTTTTATTTATACATGAATTTGATCTTAATCATTTTCTATACAACAGCTCACGGGGAATGTGATAAGGCCAACTGTATACGTACAAATTCCTGAACATGGAACAACTAAACTGTAAGTTTAATAAATATCCAGGTAGTATAAATATTAAAATTATATAATATTGACTGTATAGATAGTATGAACACTGTAATATCATGTCATACACTCATACAGTATACTTATTGCAATAATAATAAATATAAGAATAATGTTACCTATATTTTTCTATTTTATTGCCGAGGATTGGGTGTAGGTTTTTTTTCTATACGAATGTGAATCAAAAAGGTCACTTTGAGTCGTTTAACATGGCGTCAAATTGGGTTTGCGCAAACCGTTACACGCCGGCGAACCCGAGGGGCTGCCTGTCTTTTATTTATTGCCCAACAAACCCGCGCAAGGGTTCAACCTGTGGGGTGAACCCGCACTCCGCACTGTGTGAATGGGCCTTTTTATTTTAAGATTCTCACAACGGGAAATAATGTAGATAAAAATGTATTAGATTAGAGAATGAACTTTATTTACACTATCCACGATTCCTCCCCCCCAGATTATTTAAAAAAAAATATTTAAATTGAATATTACCTAGTTCTTGACTAAGGGTCACGGCCTGAATGGACAGTCTTTGAAACGGGTTGGCTCTATTATTCTCGGCATTCTACGACATGCAGGGTCTGTAGTAACTGGAAGACCTGTAGCACTCTTAATAAATTTGTGCGACTATTTGGAGTATCTAATAAAATTTTAGCTTTAAAATTCTGATGTTACTAAAGTTCCTAATAATAATGAGCGTTAAGCGACGCGCATTCAAAAACCAATCTTATTGTAGATGCGACAGCTCGTAATAATACCTGCAAGTCAGATGTATAATTCTAGAGTCAAAGTGCGTAGTGCATGGGGATGAAGAATGTACCTGGAAAAGTGCGGTATTCTGCTATTCCAAGTCAGTGACACCTTCTAAATTTTGTTAACCCTGCCCCTTCCCGTCAGTTTTAAAATCGATGAAAAAAATATAATAAATGGACCCCTCCCAAATTACTTTTATCTGTGCGCGCTTGTTCTGTCTACATTTTTTTTTATAAATATACCACTTAAGCATTCGGAAATTATATTGATAACAATAATTATATTTACGCCATGTAATTCGTGCGCAGTAGAGGAAATCGCAATCTGCGCAATTTCAAAGTTCAGTTGTTCCAGTATTGAGTATAACAAGCATTCTTCGCCACTAATACATAATATGTACGTACCAGTTGCGTACAGCGACTATTGCTTGTATGAATGCTACAAGGAAAAAAAACATAATCTAGATTATAATTAACACTATGTTCTTCGGGTTTTATTACTAATTAAATATCGGCGGACGAAAACCTAGTATGGCGCATGGTATTGCAATCTTAGTAGCACTGATAAAATATGATAGTCTTGTATTTAATTGGTTATTTCTAGAGATCTTTTTCATTTACAGCATATATGAACCGCACGCCACTGACACATACTTTACTATAATTTTCACACAATTTCAATTGATATTATGTATATAATTAATGTAAAGACCTGATATTTAACGAAACAAATGATTTTTATCGTGAGAAGACAACTTTTAGATCAAGCTCATAAAACTGAAATTTAAGACGTTAATAAATTGTTGCAGATTAAATCAAAACTGTTAATTTGTTGAGGCCAACTTAATTTTGAATGTAATTCCAACTGTTGATTGGTCAATACATCGTTAAATAGATGTATTTAATTTATTAATAGTAAAGTTACAAAAGAGTATAATTGACAAATTGTAGAATGTATGATTAAATCAGTGAATAATATTGTTAATGGTATTTGAATTTATTTATTAAAATATATTTGAATTGGAATGTAATCATCATAATATGATAGAACATTTTTTTATGTATCCACTACAGAGTAGAAAAACTATAAATAGTTATATTCACAGTAAAATATAGAAAATGTTATAATATAACGTAGATACATACAGTTTTTCAAGAGAAAAATTACCGAATAAAAAATGTTTTATATACTTAAATAAAAATATGTTGAGATTATGTCATTTTTTTTGTCGTAATATTATTAATAATGCAGTCTTTATATAAATCGAAAAGTGAAAAGTGAAGTAGGTAGTTTATTTGATAAGCCAGACGAACCCGGTAATGACAAGTAGTGACTGTCTTCCGAGGTATAAAGGCAGGTATGCACGGCTGCATATTCTGACAAACGACAGATTAAGGAACAAAACAATGACACGATAATGTAAATTTGACTAAGAACCAACAGCACCTACAGAAAATTAATAATTCTGTATATTATAATAATGATGGAACAATCATATACCTACATATTATATTTAAATATACTTATCATAATATAGTAATTAGGTACCGAAACCTCTGCTTCTTCTTGTATACACTTTAGTACACACCTAAGTTTTTTGACGACTAATAAAATAACTAGTCATTGAATTACGTACCAATGATTTCTTAGAAAACTGAGACATGAAATGATGAATTTGATTGAGAATTCTGAGAAAAATTTATGTTGTAGGTATTTTTAATATTCCACAGTATATTTTCTGATTAGAACCTTTTACCTCGTTTATATTTAATCAGGTGCGCCGCATCCTTATGTGCAATGTGTGCAGAGTATACTAGCGGCTGCAGAATGGGGCGACCACAGGGTGCTTCTTAACTTTCTCTCTACATCGACCAACCCGTGATCACTCAGACAATAGTGAATTTCCACTATGTATAAGCATATCATTATAATCACCCTTTATATTTTAATCTATTGTATTTATACATAGAGAAACATGATATCAGTCTGATTATAAACAATGTTTGAATTATTGAAGTATGCCAACTTAAGGCTATATCTCAGCTGAGGCATGGTCTAAAGAGATCGTGACTAGGCGATGCGCGGATTGCGGGTCGCGGGTGAAAATGACGCATGCCAACCGAAATATAATTTGTCATATTAATCCAATATGCGTCCATTTAATGTTCTGTTTATTGTTATATTAGTAACAGTATTAGTAACAGTTCATTGACATGTTTTCTTTTTAAAGTAAATGGGTAACGTTTTTAGTCATCTTTACACGATTTAAGAATTAATACCCCCGTCGCCATCATGAAACAAATTTACGTATTGACACTTCGACGTTCGTTCTCAGACTGCCAGCGAGTCCAAAATTTCGTCGCGCCTATAGCTGAAAATTATTTGCCGTTTCACTGAAGTATCGCCTTAATGATTTGTGTTTGTTACTTATATTTGTCGACTTAATGACTAATGGTAAACGATTTTTTTTGTTATTAGATTGTTTCAAATTTGAAGCAACATTATTTTCACGCACAGGCGGCTGTATCTCTTGTGGTGGTTAGTGAATAAACCACGTCACAGATTCGCAATAGTAGTTATTAAAACACGTTGAAAAACTGCGTAGGATGTTTTTTTTAATGTAATTATAATTGCTTATGTTTTATTTCAATGTAACAAGATTTTGATACGATAAAATCGAACACGTCTCCAAGGCATTTATCATGTTATATTAATGATTGTATTTTTCATTTTTATTATTTTTTGCTTTATTCGAGTCTTGACGCCGGCGTATTGATAAACAAGCAAGCGCTTGATTAATAATTAAAATCTCTCACTTGGTATTCAAAACAGTGTCATTGGAAACGTATAAAAGAGTTATAAATAAAATGTTTAATGTGAACGCGCCTTGGGCTTAAGTGAGATTTTAATAAAATTAAGTGGCCATGGGTGTGCCGCGAGAGAATTTGTCAAATATATTTTTAAATTTATCTGTGGCCGTTTTAAATAATGTTAAAATGGCGGTCCATTAACAGACCTGTGATTTATTACAGGGATCAAAACATACCTAGGTACATAAGATAAGTATTCTTGCAATATGTATTATGTAGTGGCGTACCTATTACACAAACTATGCAGGGCTCGAAATGGACCAGAGCGCACCGGAGGGCCGTTCCGCTCCGTAAAATTTTCTAAATTTATAGCTCCGTCTCGTGGAAAAAATAATTTGACCATATAACCTAAATAAGTCATAAAACAAAAAAAAACTAACACACTTATTGTTATAAAATACACATAAAATTTGATAAATTTACAATGTAAATATCTTCAGAAAATTGTCGAGCGTTCCGGTTCGTAAAATTTTCCATTTCGAGAGCTGGAACTATGTTTGGGGTATAAAAAGATTGTAAAAATTCTTATGCGCGATAGGGTGAATCCCGCTGTAGTGGAATGGAAAAAATATTACGAAAAAATCAAACGACAATTGACAATTCCTTAATAATGTCAGAATTATCCGATAAGACACATGGCACATCCATTCTCAATAAAACTTACTATATTACGTCAATATGCTAAAAATGTGTATAAATTGGCCATACAACCATCAAAAGAGAATCGCAAACTTTATGCTGATATCTATAATACAGAAGGTAATTTTCAAAAGTGGTAAACTCCAAAAAATATATTTTTAATGCTAGCTTACTCTTTCGGGAGAGCTTGAAGGAATTCGCCAAATTGAACATCAATTCGTTCAAAATCCTACTTCTTTAATATGGAACTAAATACTTTTCAAACAGTATCAAATCCATTTCAACCGATCACGTCATTGCAAAGCCAGATGCCATCTTGCTGAATGCCATACGTTAAGGAAGAAACACAAACGTTTAAGGAAGAAGAAATGAAAACATTTTTAGCACTTCATCAAAAAGTGGGTTTGACCAAATTTTAAAACTACCTCCAAAGTTCAGGAACGTGTAAATAAGCCGCCCTAAAATGTAGGGCGGCTCCCGTGGTGCAGTGTATAAGGCGCTGGCCTTCTACCCGAGAGTTCTGGGTTCGATTCAATATTTTTTTTTCTCAATTTTGATTTGAAAGATTGTTCAAAATTACTAACAACCACCTTGTACGAAAAAGCAAGGATATGGTTATTTAATTTTAAAGAAACGTGGAAATGTAAAGAATATTATAAAATTGGTACCTGATCCCATTATATTACCACTGTCGATGTAACTGTCTTGCGTATGTAAAAGAAGGTATTATTAATTCCTCAAAAATACAATTCAATGAAATTACCCAAATTGCCAGTTAAGGGTGTTTTCTATAATCTTCCATTAAATCTCTTTTGTGCTTTGCAAAATCTTCCACAATATTTAAAAAAACAACCACAATAAATAATATGCACGTATTTTTTAAAGTAATTAACTATTTTTCAGTACCTAATGTGAATGACAGCTATGCTCTTTTGTTTTTTTTTTTTTTGTTTTGCTCTCGACTTACAAATTATTTTTAAAATTAGAACTGGGCAAAAGACCCGTGCGTATTTCTGGTTAAATGTTTTGGAAAATGTAAAATAATTCCTTTTTCATTTAAAATTTCGACCACAGAACAGAATATATTATTATAATATTACATAACTTGATTATTTTATTATATTCTAAGTTACTAATGATGATAATATTATTAATAAAGTAAATACATAAAAATACTCAAAATTAGTGATATTTGTCTGACTTCTCACAGACTATTAGCATTTGAATACAGATCTACAGAATGATTACAAATCTCGCCGTGTTGCTGGAAGTAATTATCGAAAAACTTGTTATCGTCTGTAATTCGTTGTCAGTATCAACATCGACTAACTCTCGTTTCATTATCTACCCCTAATTTGGGGTTGGCCGAACAGAGCAAACAACTGCTGCTTCAAAAATAACAGACTCCGCCGCGTCCCCTGAAGACTTCCTCATGCGGCCACTTGAATTATCAGACCCTAGGGAGATATTACTCACTCGCCCCACTAGCTCGGCGCCCTTACTCTTAGGACGCTGCATTGTATTAGGGCTGGCAAAGTGGGATTTTGCCCAACTATGATCATTTCATTTTCTAAACTCCACAGAAAGGTTACATATTATAAATAAGGAATGTTATATTTTTCAATCAAAGCGGTAATAATAAAGAGATATCTTCAGGCTATTTGAAGCCGTTTTCTTTGTGTATGACTCACAGTAGAGCCTTAATTTTATTATTATTAACTTATATTTTAAAAAACAATATACCATTATAATATTGCTTCTCAATACGGCTACCAAATTTAAACACAACACGGTTTACTATATTTTCTACGAAATTAACGAAAACATTTTTTTAGAATTATTAATAACCATGTCCTTGCTTTTTCGTAAAAGGTGGTTAACACATAAAAACACATTAAATATTGTGTCCTCACCAGGAATCGAACCCAGAACTCTAGGGTGGAAGGCCAGCGCCTTACGTACTGCGCCACGAGAGCCGACTAACTAAAACATTGACCAGTAACATTATATTTTACATACAAAACTATATATTTTACCAAAATGTTTAAAATACCTACTTTTTGTTAAATACCAGTTTTGTTGCATAAATCGAATCAATATTTAACGATCTCACTT
Organism: Rhyacophila brunnea; assembly: GCF_057557595.1. NCBI lineage: Eukaryota > Metazoa > Arthropoda > Insecta > Trichoptera > Rhyacophilidae > Rhyacophila > Rhyacophila brunnea. The sequence continues at coordinate 581,025 of NW_028232882.1, read as the reverse complement.
TTGGCTTTTCATATATTATCTTCTATCTTACTCTAATACATTTTGCAGAGACTATACGCGTGTCGATTACTTTATCACTTGCATCATTGATTTTCTTTTTATTAATGCCATAATTTTGCTGTAGGTACTATGGCCGCCATCTTGGAAAATGGTGAACTATTTTCAGTTTTACAATGATATCTCTATATCTAAAAATACAAAACAGCAACTTTTTAGCAAATAAATAAGCAAAGCTGTAGGATATAGTTAAAGTTTCAGTGTGAAAATTTGCGACGCACTTGACGGGTTGATTATCAGAGAACTGACATTAAATTCCACGATATCGTTTCAAATACAACCTACTATAATTAGTTTTCTATTACATGCTATGTACTCGATACTGGCTACATAATAATATTATTACATAGTGCATAGTTTTAGATATTTTGTTTTGACGATTTGGTCTGTTTATTGGTATTAGGCGGAAAATGGAATGTGGGCTTTTTCGCGTACAGTGCAGCACCAACATTTAAATTTAGAACCTCCTTGGTATGAATAGTTAGGTTAGGCGATAGGTACACATATATTTTTTACGTAGGTACATGAAATAAATCATTGCCGCCAAAATGAGCGACTATTGACTGGGCAAAACCATTCAGTTGTCGATACGGTCAATTAGTCTTCACAAGTCATTCGGCAACTGTCAAACGAATGCGGTAATGAATTTTCTAGACAATTTTCAATAAATACCTACCCATACTACTTAGCGAATGAAATAATTTTATTTTCAGAATTTGTCAGTCACTAAACAGCTGGGGTCTGGCTTAATTGGTCATTGAAATTTAATAGAGTACGATTCATGCAATGCTTCATGTAGTTATAGTAGAAATACATTTTAATAAAATAAAAATTAAAAAAATATCAAAAAATATACTATTGATTAAGGATACTTGATAAAAATAAAGTTGATTTTGGAACTGATGGGAGTTTTATAATATTCTAAAGTTATATAATACAAGGTGTGAACCAAGGCCTGAACAAAAACGTATCATAAGTGCATTCGGCACGCTTATATCTTCACCATATGCGTTAGAGTAAGGTAGAATTTCTACGACTGAAATAAATATATATTATACACGTCGCCGGTAAATATTGATTTGGATGACTACAGTCATTATTAAAAACTGCGAGCACGTGTTGCTGAAATTAATTGTTTTTGTATTAAATATAAAGATAGTAGTATCTAATTATTTTTAGTTATTTAGTAGAAAATATAGTTAACTATGTTATGTTTAAATTTGGTAGCCATACTGAAAAACAACTTGATGGTATAACGTTTCATAGTTAAGTTAATAATAATAAAATTGAGCTTCTACTGTGCTTTATACGCAAGAAACACGGCTTCATTTTGTTGAACAATACCCGATTTCTTTATATTATTACTCTGAAGTGTGAACCTAAATACGTAACCCAAACCATAAAGTTTTTCAAAGCAGCACCTATCGAAAAGAAAATAAATATATACCAACGGATAGTCAATAAATGCTCCTCATGGTTAGGTTAATATAATATCACATTAGCGTACAGTTCTATAGTTTTGACAGAACATTAGTCATAATATTCGGAACGGCGCCGAGGAAAAGAAAGCGATGCAATTGGCTGGATGGAAGTGAAGTCTAAAATAGAAATATATAATATTAATTGAATTGTTTCTGTGTAATTCGTGTGCACTAGAAGAAATCGCATCTGTGCATGTTGTTAATAATTATAGGACACTGTGCACGCAGCCTGTTACATAGTACACTTCGAAGACCCAAGATACTGATGTCTGAATTAACTAAACTATATAAATAAAGTAGAAGGATTTATATTACATTCATTCCAGGAAAAAACTTTTAACAAACAGAATTTTAGAGTAATATATTAAAAAAAAAACAATTTATATATAATTTAATTTTTCAAGTGATTGAGAAGAATTTCACCCCAAAATTATTGATATAAATTACTGTCATGTAGGTTATTGTCAGTCACTGGAATGTAGCATTCATTAGTAGAACATCCTCTACGTAATTAATAGATCGTTCATGGTTCATGGAATAGACGAAAAATGATTGTCACAGATTTTATACTATATCTAATTTTAAATTGATCAGATTTAAAACAGTCGGCAAGAATTGTTTTATGGAAAAAAAATAATAATCCACAATGATTTTTTAAATAATATCTAATATATTAATAAAACTATGTATTATTTAAGTAAATATAATTAATAATATGTAAATGAAAATTTTATTTGTGTTTAATTATTATGACTAAAACGAATTATTATCAAGGCGTGGAGGGGAGGTTTGATCTGTGGGTCTATTCTATACTTATCGAACACTAAATTGATAAATAGTATCAAACTTAGGGTAGGTTTATATCAAAATATTAGCACTTATTGTAACAATTACACGAAGCCGGTTTTTATTGTTGCAATAAGTGCGATATTTTAACAGCAGCAAGATAGGTGCTGTTAAAATATAGCACTTATTGCAACAATAAAAACCGGCTTCGTGTAATTGTTACAATAAGTGCTAATATTTTGATACAAACCTACCCTAAGTTTGATAATATTTTTCACTTTATCACTTTAGCGGTCGATAAGCATAGAATAGACCCACTGGTATAATTAATATATAAAATTTGAAAAAAGGATCATTTTTATTATACGAAGTCAGTTTGTACAAAAACAATCTGTACAATATAATAATAAATATTCAACGACAATTTATTGATTAAAATATTCATTAAAAATAGTATTAATACTAAAACTTAAATTATTAATGAATACGGACTCAAGTTTTTTTTTTTAAATAATAATAAAAAATTCTGATTATTTTTATATACATGGGTACTGAATGAATAAAATACTTTTAAATGTAATTTTTCTGCATGTTTGGTAATTCTGTCAGAGGATGTCTCTCGTGCCATTGCACAAACCCTTACATTGGAGGTTTTACTATCAGATAGTGTTGGTAGCCGTGTCCGGAAATTTGTACGTATGCAGTTCGCCGTATCACACTTCACCGTAAAATGTTGTATCGGAAATATATGGTTGTATAATAAAGACCGTACAATCCCTTTGAGTCGTATTAATAGTGCTGAGATAAAATGTCTAAATAAAACACGTGTTTTGTCGGTTTACAGGAAGCCAGCGGCAAACAAATTTTGAAAATAGCCTACATACTGGATTATTTGTTAGGTTAGGATCTAATAAAATTAGAACATTATTCTCCACGAACAACGCGTAATTTTTTCATCTCGATGATATATTATAGAGATGAACGTATAGTATACGGTCATCTCTTTATATAAGAAAGCTCACGGCGAGCTGTGCTACGGTGAAATGTAATACGTACAATTTACATGTAACCGTTAGTAGCTTTTGGAAATATTACTGAATTTACCAACGCATTGCGTGGTCTAATTATAATGATAGAAAACCTGCTAATAAAAAGGACAAAATGGCCGTGGGAAAATGACTCTATTTTGTTACTGCTATTTCCTTCAGTAATTGATTATTTTCATCGAAATGGATTTAAATAGATAGCAACCCAGAGTCTTGGAGAATTTCACGCTTTTTATTAACGAATACGAAATATCACTGAATACCTGAACCGAATCTTGCAACATACCAATAAATCTAAAACAAGCTACTCAGTGAACCAAAATAAATCTAAATTTGTCAGTAAAAAATGTCGGCGTTGATTATAAAACAGATAACAAGGCTAAGTATAGGTATATTTATTGCCATCTAAAGCCTTTTTTATTGTGTTGTTATATTATATACATAATATATATATCTAAACTGAAGAATAATAACATTATTATTCATATTATTTAGTACTATGTGATTGCCTCGTTTTTCATCACATTTGTCAATAATTGGTAACGTGTAGATCTGTTTTTACCATGGGCAGCACAGGGACTAAAAATATTTTAATAATAACATAATAAATGATGAATGGTAGTCTTTATCAGATTTCCAATAGTTTGAATTGTGATTTTGATTAAATAATGTACGATTACAACAGCGCTCTAAAATGAAAAATTTTACGAACCGGAGCGCTTGATAATTTTACGAAAATATCAACATAGTTATTTAATTATTTTATGTGTTCAATTTTTTCGGAGCGATAATTTTGTTGATTTTTTGAAACGGAACTACACTCAGGTGCGCTCCGATCCATTTCGAGCCCTGTCTAGGTAGGTAGGTTATATGTTTTAATTTATATTTCGAAGCCTACGATATGTATTATCTAAGGGTGATGTCGAATGTAAATCTTAAATCTAATGGTTAATATTAAAGAAAAAAAATCGGTTTGATCTTGACGCCAATTGAGCGTAGTTATGCAGAATGTAGCCAGTCCACAATAATGTCGAGCTGAGATAATGGCACTTTAGCAACAACATGATTATTAAAAATGTAAAATTGTAAATAGTATTTTATTTCAAGAATATTTTTTTTGCGGCTTGGCTATTTTCAGCCGAACGTAGAGAAAACCTTCTCGCATCTGATCTATATCATATCTCATTTTTTTATTTTTTTGTGGACTGGCTACTTTCTGCATAACTATGTCCAATTATAAATATTGTTAGTAATAAGTACATTGATTTAAATGAAAAAGTTGATAGGTATTTAATTATTGGCGTAATTTGATACGTTTCCTATATTGTAGTTAGATATTAGCGATTATTCATAAGAAATAGGTACTCATACATACAAGTTAAATAGTCGTTAAATGATGAAAGTTTTTATTATAAGTGTGTACTATGATAAAAAGGCACTTCTATAATACCTATAGTTAGTATTGAATAAAAAATATGATTCGATTAGGTACTTGATTTGTATTGAGAACTTACATTAATGTTACTACACCACGATGACCGAGTGGTTACGCGTCAGGATTATAATGCCGTGGGTCCCAAGTTCAAATCTTGTCTCTGACAAATCTCACATGTCGTTCCCTAATAGGTTGAGCAGGTGGCTAACATCCACTTTGATCGAAAACAAAAATCTCTTAATACAACATCTACACTGTAGAGGCGCATATTATGGTATCCTTAGGATCGAACATGGTAGAAAAAAATATTGTCAACAAAAGTGGTCCGCTGTTGGAATTCGGAACTAAGCAGCTTATCATAGTACAAATAATACTGACTGCTAAGCAAAATGTTGTGCCCTCACTTGGCAGATGAAGTATACTGCCTTGCTAAGTATAAATACAGTGTTTTTGATTTTAGTGAAATGAGAACCCAAGTTTTAAACTACCGTTTCTCTTATGTTATGTAAAATACCTAATTATTGGATTGTTTTGTCATAATCTCTAAATGTGTATATTTAGAGATTAGGTTTGTCAAAACAATGCAATAATTTTAAATAATATAAGAGAAAAGGTAGTTTAAAAATAGGGTTCTCTTTCACCAAACCCAAAAACACTGTATTTTTCCGTAGCAGGGCAGTATATTGGTAGATATGTATATGATATTAAAGACCTAATATTTCGTAACACAATATAGTAGCATTCAGAAAAAAAAATGTTGTTAATAGTGTGTACACATACCTACCTACTAACCTAACCGGTATGTCAAGTTAAAAATAATTAACTGGGTGTTCAGAATATAATATCGTCACCTTTTGCAAATTGGTTTCGGTGAGCTTTTAATAAAAAAATCACCAAAAACAATCAACTTTTACTAGAGATTATAAATTCTTAACGTACCGCATGCCCGGCAGTGCTGTGAACTGCCTCGTGTAATAAAAATATTTTTAAACAATTTCTGTGAAAATAAAATTTACAAAAAATGGATAATATCCAAAATTGGGTTGCCCTCCACTAATAATGGGGTAGTGTGGCCTAGAGCCATGCACGGAACCGTAAAATTTTATCCCGAATTATTAAACTCTAATAGTAATACAGTTTCAACTATGTTTGGTTGCATCTAGCAGTAGCGATACGATTGGTCCGGGTTTGGAAAGCGAATATTTTTAATGTCACTTCATTCACGGTTATCACCGCAGATGCTTGTAAACTAAGTAAAGGCTTTTGTGGTTGACACCATGGCCTCCGCAAGGAGGAGGGCTGACAGAGTTACAGCTTGGGGCCCCGGGCTTATGGTGGCCCCCAGGCAGTTAAGTGAGATAAACACACGATAAATTTATTTTAATACGAATATTAACATTTAAAAATATATGGCTGGCTATGCGATACAATTTGATGTGGTATAATATTATGATGATTAATATAATTAAATGATTATATTCACGAGTAAAATTTTATTTTTAGTATGTTTCTTGAGAAATAAAAATGGCTATTTATCCTATATGGCGAAGGGTTGCATGTCACTTGGGTATCACAAAAGGGGCTCACGATCAGTACTTCATAATGTGATGACGAGTGCCGAAAACTCAATAATTTATGCGGATTTACTTAAAATGTATTTACTTTAAATGACTTGCATTAGTATTGCGAGCCTAAAGAGGGTTTCTTTATGCAGAACGATAAATATTGAGAAGATCAATAACGTAAAATATCAGAAGAACGGTAGATAATTATGTAAATACAAAATAGGTAACTAAATCAACATGGTATACCGTATACCCATAAGCCAATATGTTATTTTTATATTTACAGACAATGCAACCAACGTAGAGATGTACATTTTTGTAGAGCTGGTAATTTCTCGACATTTTTCGACTCTCAAGAACCCGAGATTGGTTTATTGATTTCTGGAAATTTTGTGAATTACCTCCGGAAAAAAATCCGTCGAGATTCGTGTTGTTTTCCCGGTATTTTTTCTACTCTTCCGGAAAAGAAACAATTTCCGTCCAATCGGTTGATTTTTTTCCTTTTTGTTGGCAGCGCTTCTTTCACACGTCATTTTTGAACAAACTACTGATAGACAAATATTCAAGATTCTTATTCATGTATTTCTCGAGACATGAGAATCAAATGTTTTCGTTATTTCTCCAGATATCTCGATGACAACCGTACAAAAGCAATTATTTTTAAATAAAATATAATGGACATTATTTTTATTTTGATTGACTTTTTATTTTCAGTTTTAAATATCTGCTGTGTTGGTCCGGTTCCGCGCAAACTCGCGTCGCGGGTAAAACAAGTTAATCGGTAGCGCCCTGGAGCGTGGAGAACATATTGCGTCCGAAACGCTCCGAAAAATAATCATATTATTAATAACTGGGCTGATATCATCGATTTATAAAGTCGGTTAATTTACTGATAATGTCTCTATACTGATTCGTGTGGAGTCATTTTTTCATAACGACGTGGCAAAGGCCGCACTGACATTACGAGGTAGCCACTTAATTATTACATACGGCGATTTTATTTGACGCAAATGACGCTATCGATTCGTCAGATGACTTTAAAAGGGGGCCTCGAAATACTTCAAGCTAGTATAGCTAGTATATCAAAATCTTAAATTTCTTGCAAATTAACCTGCAACTGACATTTTTTTTCCGACCATGTCCGATCCGAATAGGATCATATGGGCCTCCACAGAGTAGAGGTTTGTATTAACAGATTTTTTTTTACGGGAAATGGATGTCAGCCACTTGCTCAACCTATTAGGTACATACCTTGACTCACACACATATTGAAAAACAATATGTGTACTTGCCAGACCCAGGATTCGAACCTGGGACCCACGGCATGATAGTCCAACGCTTATGCCGCGCGGCCACCGTGGGCATTAAAGGGGCCATAATATAACTATTCAAGTATATATGTACATACCTACTTGTTTACAAAATTGTGATTAATAATGATTATTATCAATTAATTCATTGATTTCAAAGGTAAGTTGATATTTTTGCTGTGTTCGTATGAAACGGGTTTGTACTTCGTTTTATTGAACGTGTTAAGGTAAGTCATATAAAAATAATTACAAGATAAAAAAAACTTTTTATATACCACGTTTTTAAATTTTTTGTTGAATCATATAAACTTGACAATTCTATGTAGATATTAATAAATACTTTTTGTACTTGATAAAAATACTGAATAAATAATTAAGTTTCAAATGTCTAGCTAGTCGGGAAGTTAGTTAAAAATCTTCAATCGTCCAATACAAATCTTGGACAAACAAGAAAAAAATTGTACTGGACAAACAAGAATACGAGCTAATAAAAACGTGGTAAAATAGTTGGAATTTATGGTTTTAATTTAATTGTTTATCGTGGGACCCTCAAATTCAGTCAGTGCGTTGGCTCTCCACGTGTGTTAAGCCCACTACTTACTAGATGGAAAGCCCATCCCAGGGCGTACGAAAACAATCCATAGACTACTTCGTCTACTAAAATAACATTGGGCTGTCCGTCTGTTTATTTATTCAGTTATAACTCAAAAACTATGTGAACTGAACATAATTTAAAAGATTTTTTTAGAAAATAATGCAATTGTAAAAATATGAGGTGAGGCGCGGTTAAAAATTAATAATTCGAAACACTAGATATATTTCCTCATTTTGTGTTTTTGTATTTTTTCTATACACGTAGGTATGTCTCATGGACAAAGTCGTGGACAATCGCTACCAACTAAATACTTATTATTAATAAGTAAATTATTAAGCAGTTATAAATCGTTCTGATTTTGTTGCGTGATTATTACAATATTAAATAATCCAATCATGATCCAGCGTCTTTGGATTTTATGGACTTCCAATTGTAATTAATTGATTAACTCGTATTCAGTATCATAAAGGACGTCTTAATTGAAAATCAATCATATCGGACAATAATAATAAGAAAAATGAAAATTAGTCGCCAGCTTGGTTTAACTTAAAATTTCGGTATAGTCAAAATATTGAAGCTCGATGTTTTTTAAAATAACTGTAAAATATATAAAGTACAAATATTTAAAATCTAGGGGTCTGTTGTGATATTATATTATTAATTATGTTGTTTTATTTTATAATTTTTTTCTCCTACCACAATATACGGAAGTTTGAAAACCAACGTAAATCTCACCAAATGCACATTGAAGACATTGTAAGTGTATGCTACACTTTAGAAAGAAATTATCGTTCAAAACGTATTAAAGTAATTTTTGACGCGTTTTCGAGTTGTTATTAAAAGCGATCTCAATCATATTATTAGTATTGCATTCCGCTTAAGAGAAAAGAGAAGATGAATTGTTCCAGCCTTGGAGGCATGTTCTTGTACAATTTATCTTGTGTTCCTTTGACTAATATGTTTGAGATCTTTATATCGAATGAGTTTATATTAACAATGCTACTCAAACATTCATGTATTATGCCGAATCGTAAATTTTTGAATTAAAGCATGTAGAGTCTGTACTTGATGGACCATTTCACAATAAATAGCATCATAATCTTTGATCATCCAATGGTGAACGAACAAATCTCAAAGCTGATTTCAGCTCTCTCGCAGAAATTAACGATTTCATTGACCAAGTCGCCTCTATGTCGACCTTTCAGACGTTTTCTACCTTTTGGGTACTAGACTGCCTAAATTTGTCCAGTGATAGTTTTACAAAAGGTTCCGACTCGTTTTTTGGAAGAAAAATTCTTTCAGTCTTCTTTCTTTTTAGTATTTGCCAAAATAGAAGGCTTCATGGATAATTAATTCGTACGATACATATCGTTACGATATTTAGGTTATATGTATCTAAAAACTGTAGAAACGAAAAAGAACGTAACCATCAGTTTCTTTCAAAATAGGTTTTATTGTATAAATATACGTTGTGTCCAAAGGATTTAGCTGTCAATTAAAAAAAGAAGGAAGTATAGTGAGAAAAACGACTTAACCATAATTTTTGTTGGTTTTTCTTTATTAACTCAATAGGTAATACCTACCAGATTATGAATATAAAAACCAAATTAATAATTTTAAGTATGTACTTTGTGGATATAATAATTATCTATTTTATATTTTAACTTTGACCGAAAACCAAAACAAAAATGTTTTGTGCCTCCTGTAAAATTTGATTTGTGTGGATTACGGATATATCTATAGTCTAAAGCGTCAATTACATTGAGCTTCTTTACGAGCTGTTTGTTGGCGAATTTACAATCTGCCTGTAAAGTCGCCCAGTGTAATCATCGAATAAGCTAACAAGCAGGTTGTAAACACTCTAACGAGAAAAGTTGAAAGCCGGTCAACTTTACACGCTACACGCCGGCGTATGGGCCTTCTGCGTCTGCGCAGTAGAGCGCAGTAGCAATCTCCCGGTAAAAAAACGAACTACGTTCTGTCTAAATAGTCGCTGGCTTGTGGCTTATCAGCGAATGGAAAGTTTTGTGTGTAATCATCAGATCACAGTAGCTGAATTTCCCGCTTTTAAATTCGCAAACAAACAGCTCGTAAAGAAGCTCAATGTAATTGACGCTTAAGGGATTACGTCATTTTTCCTTTCTACGGTGTTTATGTTTTTTCTAATATAATATTATCAAAATAAATACTTTTCATAAGACTGAATGTATATAAGTTAATATTTGATATTATTCACATCATGGTACCATTAGTGTTAGAAGTTTGTTATCAGAAAATTAGTTTGATAATAACTCAAATTATTATGACTCATTCGCTCTGTATAATACTAAGGCTTTATTTTTTAGCAACATTCAATTCATTATTATATTATCAGTAGCAAAGTCTTACAAATTAAATTATTGTTAATTTATAAGCGTAATTAATATAAATAACAGTTTATTACACTATAAGTGTGGTTTGATCGAATATGAATGCCATAATGAAGTTGTTGGTGGTTGATAAAATCGAATCTCAGGAGAAATTCATTGCCACAATAGACAATACAATGCAGTGATAGCTTACTGACGGCAATATCACACATTGCCAGCATAATATTAATTAATAATCTATGCTGATCAGAATAACTGAGCTAAGAGGTTGATAAATAATAACGCCTTTATTTAAAACTCTGAAATCTTCTATAATTAGGTCTAATAACATGTAAAATAACATTTAAGTTGCATATTTTTTGTTTTGTTGCAATTTTCTAGTACTTATAAAAATATATATACTAAAGCCTAAAGCGCAAAGTGTTCAACCAGTGTGTGCTTCCGTGATCACATATGCGTGTGAAACATAGACCCTAAGTAAAAGAGAGATCCAGAAACTTAGAGTAGCACAACGTGGTATGGAGAGGTGCATGCTGGGCATAACGCGAAAGGACAAAAAAGGAATGAGTGGATAAGGAAGCAGACAAGGGTTTGCAATGTAATAGAGTTTATTAAAAGCCTTAAATGGAGATGGGCTGGACACATAGCTCGAAGAACAGACAATCGTTAGTACAAAACGTCCGCAAGGTAGACCTAAATACCGCTGGATCGATGAAATGATAAAGTTCTGCGGAAATACGTGGCAATGCAATGCACAGGACCGAGAGAAGTGGAAGCAGCTTGAAGAAGCCTTCATCCAGCTTCAGGCTGATGATGATGATGATACATGACTTGGCGGGCTCCTCCCGGTTGTGTTATGATGTACCACTCCATTCAAAAGCAATTTAAGTCATAAAAATTAAATATAACTAAGTAAGTATGTTTGCTCAATTATTTGCCGCAGTAAAATCAATTAGTGATAAATATTTTTTAATTCTTTCTAAATTAAGTCACGCTTAAGTAACGCCAGTCGATGGTTGTAATCTACTTTAATATAAAGCAATATTTATGGGCAACACGATCTATACAAGCGTTTGATCAGTTAAGCGGGAGTTATGTCAAATTCCCGCCAAATTGTATCTCAACGACAGTAATTATTATTATTCGCGTTCACTATACCATAATATTGTATATTCATTTGAATAGTTTACAAGTACCTAAAGATGTAAACAGTATAGGTTTAATTTAATATTCATATTAATTCACATGAAACAAACATTGTTGGTATTAACAATCTACTTAATCCAGATGACATTTAAAATAAATCTAATATTTATTTAGTAGGTTTTTCTTACTCGTGTTATAAATGCCGGACAGAATTTTCAATCCTGAAGCCTTAAGACGATACATCAGTGAAACGGCAAATAATTTTCAACTATAGGCGCGACGAAATTTTGAACTCGCTGGCATTCGGAGAGCGAACGTCGAGGTGTCAATACGTCAATTTGTTTCGTGATGGCGACGGGGGTATTAATTCATAAATCGTGTAAAGATGACTAAAAACGTTACCCATTTACATGAAAAAGAAAACATGTCAATGAATATATTATCATAGAACAATAAACAGAACATTAAATGGACGCATGTTGGATTTATATGATAAATTATATTTCGTTCGGCATGCGTCATTTGCACCCGCGACCCGCAATCCGCGCATCGCCTAGCCATGATCTTTTTAGACCATGCCTCAACTGAGGTATAGCCTTAAGGGCAGGTCCAGAAGGCGCATTCCAGGTTATATGACCTCATTGAGCCGTGCACATGCACTCGTGGCGTGACGCCTGTCGCGCGACAAGCGGCGATCGCTTACTCTCGACAACACGGCGTTTTTTATGCCCATTCCAAAATGAATTACGACCGCTTCGAGCTCGAAATGACCGTTTTATAGCCATATAAAGATAAATTACGTCACCTTGGTTGTACAATGGCAAGAATACATCTTATTATCGCGGCATATAAAATCTCAAAGGAACAGTATGTCATGATTAAGTTGTTGGCCTTGCTTATTGTTTTATGCCGATTTAAAAATGAATAACGTCACCTAGCTTGTCACTGCGAAATGAAGCGCGCTATATGGGCGCATCACATTTTTGGAACTCGAGCGTAAAGCGCGATGGGACACGCGCCATCAGACAAAGTATAAAGAATTAGTATTTGTATAGGCAAACACAATTATAATATAAGTATATTGTATTAGTGATCATAGTGGACTCCTTAGTGGTTTGTAAGAATAATGTCTTCCAATATTGACAGTTAACTAAAATGATTATTCATGAAAGTCACGATAAGTACCTATAGCTAACTATTAATCTAAGAGTTACTATAATGTAAGTATGCGAACAAAACAAACACCAAATCAGAAAAAAAATAGTTTTGAATATAAACTTTTAGGCTTCGGCCACATAAGCAGGTGCTTCGCTAGTCCTGAGCTAGATGCTATGCTTGTTTACTAAAAACACTACTGCCCAGGGAACTCTCTCTGTTCTGTGCTACTGCCACATTGCACGCTACGTGCTTAGGTATAAATTCATTTGACATTTGGGAGCGCTCAAGTCAACAACAATGTCACTCTCAAAACTAACCAGAAAGCTACTTCTCACAGAGAATTTAAGAATTTTAATTCGAAGTTGTTGGGTGCATAATGTCAATGCATCTCGAAGTACTCTTGGAGAGTTTCAACTACTCTACAAATAATTTCGGCAATACGATGAAAAGTTTTCTGGTTATTTGAGGATGAACCAGAAAACATTTGATTTATAGTTGAGCAAATTAAAAGAGACGTTACAAAAGGTAGATACGTATTTCAGATGCTCTATAACACCCGAAGAATAACTTGTTGTAACATTAAGGTGGGTACCTCCTTTTGCACCTCTCTGCCTCGCAATATTTTGTCGTCTATGGGCATACTACGGCCCATTCATAATTTCAAAATATACGGTGTTTGACGTTTTGTCTGAAGAAACAACAGTTTGTCAGGATATATAATATGGTCTTATGAATCGTTCGCAAAGATCGCAAAGAAAGATTGATATAAATATATTGTTATAATGTAATATCTATATATTCTTAAGAATGCCGCCTTTAAATAATCGCCCAGTATGGAGTCTTCGCCACTGCCACCTGGGTTAGTGTATTGGTTAGCTACTTCTCTTCGTATTCCAAGTGAGTCTATGTATGTATGTTAAATGATTTACGAACACATTGAGTGTAGAGAGTTCATTGAATTACCTCATTTTATCTTTTCCGCTCATCTCAATTGAGTCTCAAATTATTACCAAAAAAATCTCAAAGTACAGCTGTTTATTATACAAAAATTTAACGGGAAATAGTTATTATGAGAGTGTCGCAGGCGGAGAGAAAAGTGTTGATTTTTCTCAGTAAGAGGTTACGCGACATTCACGAAACATGTGAAGAGGCCATTATGAAGACATTCGACTTATCGAGCTATTATAGGATGGTTAGTTACCGACAGTGTTTTTCCCGAACACGTTTATGACGGCAAAAAATGATTTAACACTCGCGGATTCGCGACTTTTAAACACATATTTTTGAGGCAAATCTATTTAGTTATGAAGATAATACAATCAATATGTACATATATATTTATACTCACATACTTTTTTGAATTCAATGTCAAATCAATTTAATTTGAATTTCAATCCAATTTCAATTTAATTGCAATTCATTTTCAGTTCAATTTCAATTCAATTCCAATTCATTTTCAATTCAATTTCAATTAATGGTGAAATTACTACATTTGAACATTTCACTTCATCAGCGTATATCCTTTGACCTTTTAGCTAGCCAAAACAATCGAGGTAATAATGCCTTGTGCAGTTCCGGATATGCTTCAAATTTCCATTATCAGCTCACACAGATGACAGTCTTTCACTGATCCGCAGCTCATGAAGTATCGATGCATTGGTTCTATGTTCCGTCCAATACACCCTCAGCAGTTGTCGCCAGCACTATATCTCAATTACGTCGACCAATTTATTCTTTTGGCATTTTTTTAATGTCCAGGATTCCACTCCGTACATGATACTGGAAAACACCTAGATCTGCACCAGCCATATGGATGTACGTAGATATATAGGCATAGAGTTCATTTTATTTATAAGACGTATGTATTTTTAAAATAAATATCTAGTCATATTGGTATAGTTGTAGACACGTGAACAAAATAGATAATATAAGTAAACGCAGATGTGCAAAATATAACGAATATTATAATGTTGTCAGAGTTAATTTTTCAACATTTTTCATCTCTATTTGATAGGCGGCAGGTTATATGAAAGTATGGTAAAGCGGGCAGGTTATATAAAAAAAGTATGGTGAGACAGGCTGGTAATCAATTTGCGGCAAAATTAACGTTAATATTATTAATTATATGGTTACGTTATAATGAACAAAGTAAATCCTCCGTGATGCCCTGCATTTTTTTTATCGTGTCGCTATTTCTCGTAATTTGTCAGCTATTGTTAGCCTGATTCATTCAGTTGTATGAGAAAGCCGATTCCTTGCCCCTCTTTTTATTTATTACCTCTATGGTATTTATCTATTTAGGAAAGAATAAAATCAACAAACTTCGGTATTTTAAGAATTGTATTACCACTATCACTAGTTTTGTACAATTCGTCCTTTATAAATAGGTACCTACATATCTCGTTTAAATGTCTCTTACTTTGACTTAGTAATCTCGACACCATAATAGTAAACCTATGTATAATTCTCCTCTATTGATTATGATTACATTCGTGACATGGTTTTCACCTGGGCAGGCTATACTTTGTTATTAAAATGTAATCTTATCGGTTAAATAACTACCAAGATCCAAATTGATAATCCTGAAAGTGTTAGGAGTATTAATAACAACAGTTGAGACGATGCGTCTTGTATGTAGAACCCTTCCCACTACAGTGATGCGTGACATTTGGGACATGATCAGGACAAAAGCCTGACAAATTATATTAGTGTGCGTAAAAAAATATTGTAGTTTCAACATGAGATATCTGCCTTTGTTATTCTCTTTATAATGTCGCAGTCTCATCCACCTTTACTAAATATGATAGACCCGACATAAACAAACATGTATTATTAATCTACATAATTAAATAAAATGACCAGGTTTTCTGAATTACTTGGGTCATGTCAATTGATAACGTATTTTTTTTAATAAACTTGTATTATGCGTAATACATTTATTATTAGGTTACATTAAGGTCAATGCAATAAGTAGAGAAACAATATTCATCTCTAATAATAACGTAGTTACGTTTGGTTAATCGTTGGCTACATTAAAAATGTATCTTATTCTTGAGTTACTACCTTATTCTGAGATATTAATCATATCTTTTGATTCAGTTAATAAAGACGTATCTTTTAACATCTGGATTTATCAATCAACAATTTTAGAGTGAATTTGAGCGCAAAAGGGAGTAAATTTGTTTTACCTGTCTCACAAAAATTGTTATGATTTCATTACAAACACTAATGGAACAATATTGATGAAAATATTGTAGCCTATATCGTGAGATTACTGCCAAATGTTGTTAAGTGTCGAAATCGTGTTATGGACTAATCTTGTATTGCAATAATTAGAAGTTTGACATGCCCTTTAAAATCATGCATAATGGTAATTGCTTTGTGCTTTATATGCATGCTCTATAATATTGTATGACCTTTCATTTTTTCTAGCATAGATATTTATATATAGGTATACACATAATCCGTTGTGAACTCTAAATACCTAAATTATCGACATACCAACTTTTGACAGTTACCCACGATATACTACATTGCGATATATTCAATTAGGTTATCTAGCGATTGAGTTATACATAACAGTATGCATCATACCTTTTGCTGTAAAAATGGTTACATGTAAATTGTACGTAAAACATTCACCGTGGCACAGTTCGCCGCGAGCTTTCTATCGGAAAGAGATGACCATATACTATATGGTCTCCATTGTATTAGATTTAATATGAACATTAATTTAATTTTCATAGCTGATTTTGGCGAAATTCATAAATTCAAGAATGAAAACCTAACCTAACCTAACAAATAATCCAATATATCGGCTATTTTCAAATTTCGTTTGCTGTTGGCTTCCTGTAAAGTGTAAACCGACAACCGAACCGTGTTTTATTTAGAGATGAATTTTATGTCAGTACTATACGACTCAAAGATGTTGGACTGTCCATTTTATATTATATGATATACGGCCATTTTACCGATACAACATTTTACGGTAAAGTATAAATACGGCGAACTGCATACGTACAAGTTTCCGAACACAAGTAAAAATAGGGTATTTTAGAAAATTTTCGATTTTATATTAATTTGAATATTTTAAAACCAATTTTCATAATACACAGAACTGAACACATACTTGTACTTAATCTATCGATTATTAGTACCAATTTAGAAGAGTGTTATCTTCGTGTTTCTTTATAAATGTATCTAAAGTTTATGGTTGAGAATTACTATCGTACAACGTGAGGCCATTATGAGCATCGTAATGTCTGTATTTTATCAACCTCGGAAATTGATTGAGTTATAACAGAAAATTAGCCCATAGTTTGTGAGCGAGCGGTGCCCGAGCCCACTTGAGGTAATATTACTATACTGCTAACCCACAGGTAAGTACGGCCGGCTAACATCTCGTTTACTCAGGTAGGAGACGAGGTGGTTTGGTTTATGTGACCGCTTCGGCGACGATGGTTAAGCACTGCCATAGAATGGGAAAAATCGTTTAATTTCATATTATCAATATATCGTTACGACTTACGACGGGAAGGTTTACTTTGTAAGTTGTAATACCAACTAAGTTAATAATCAAAATAATTACAAGATAAAAAGAACGTTTTATATTCAACGTTTTTAAATTTTCTGTTGAATCATATAAACTTGACTTGACTAGCTTAAACGATCAAAAAAATTTGTACTTGATATAAATACTGAATAATGAAATGTCATTTCATATTGATTTCCATAGTAACGCACGTATATATTAATAATTTATTTGCTAGGACCCCCTTAGCAACCAATAATGGTATCGAAATAACTTTTCATACAAAACAGAATTAAATTCTACTTAAAGATGACTAAAAGTATTAAAAAATGCATTGGCATTGTGTTCTGATATATTATAAAAGTTTCAAATGTCTAGCTAGTCGGGAAGTTAATTAAAATCGATTGCAAGATTTGTACCGGACAAATAACCACCGGACAAATAAGAATACGACCTAAGAAAAACGTTGTAATAATATTATCAATACAATGTATTGTGGATATTATAAGTACGATTTATGATGTTCTATGGCAATAATTTTCAACCAATGCTTCGGTTTGATGGAAAGAAATTTTTCGATGCATTGCTATTTCAAAAACTATTACAAGATATCACTAAATTCATACATATTATATTTCAGTGACGAAGTGTGGAGATAGGCTGTTAAGACCTGACATAAATAGTGCACACTTTACCTTTGTCAGTCAAACGCATTCAATTTCATTGAACTAAGACTAAAGTGTGTAGATAGTATGTGTCTGTTAGTTTTTTTTTTAAATTAAATTAAACCCAGCCTAATCGAAGCGTTATTCATTATCTATAATTCGTTTATCTATAAAATATCTAAAATTATGCCATTAAACCATACATAAATTTAGATATTTTATCGATAGAAGAATAATGTTTAATGATTATGGTTTAGTTTAGGCAGGGCTAATGAATTAAAAAAAACTAACCAAGACCATCTGTAATAATATGTACTTATTTTATATGTCTACGGAGTGCATTGATTGGTTTTACATATCTTGCTATATGTTTGATAAGCATGGGAAGAGAATACATTTTTTTTTATTCAGAAGAAGTTATGGCAGTGACCACGCGGCTAATTAGGATACCAGCACCTTAGACTCCTTGTCATATTAGTATTAAGCGCCATTTATGGTGCCAATGTTTGGCTTCAGATGGGTGAGCCGGATTCATCGTCGAATGAGGTCGAATAGTCTGCTTTTTAGTAGACAACTAGTAACAAGAATAAATGTGATTAATTTATAATAAAAACGCTATCAATATGATTTTACTAGTGAAAATCTCTGTAGAGAATAGGCCGCAGCTGTCGGGGTATTTGAAAATTGCTCAAAAAATAAAATAAGTGCCCGCGGACATACCTTTGTTTTGAGGAATAACTTAATTGAATATACATGGAACTAATAACAGGTACGGGCTGCCATCAAAATATCTTTCGGCCCCTGCCTAAAGAAGCACGATAAAGGCAATATTACAAGAGGCAACGCAATGCGTCGCAGTTTATAGCATATGGGATTGAAAGATTTACACTGATATTTTTCTTTGCTTTTTTATACAGTTTTTTGGGTTATTAAAATGAAATTGAGTAACATTTGTTGTCAAAAATCTATCGATCTCTCTAACGATTATTATTGTCCTGGCATATTACCTCACTTTGCCGTCATGATTTTCAGGATTTTCAGTGGAATACTGTTATTCTGTTTTTTTAAGGTTTACTAGCATAACTATAAAATAAATATACCTATATAGAGAGTAGATTTTTTTATTCTATGTTAAATCATCAAGATGGTGACTGAGATGAGACCATATAACTGTATTATTTTAAATTTAAACAATGGTCAATGTAGCTCAATATACTCTATTAATATAGTTATACTTAATACAATTATTAATAATGTAGGTACCCTCAACCCTCTCAAAACTGTGTAATATTTTTTGTATGCATGTCTCAGTGGAGAATTTATGGAGAGAAACCCTTTGCTTTAAACCTAGTCAAATGATTATCTTTCAGAATTCCTCAGTTAATTCCTATTTCCAGTCAGTCACTGTGACTAATTGAAAATAATTATTCATCTCCCTGTATTCTTCTTGAAATTATCGATCCAGCCACTTTTTGTAAACCAGTATAAGATAATAAAATGAAAGATTAAAAATTATATTCCCAATCGTATTTTAAGACATTCAACCATATTAATTTATCGGTAAATGATACAATGGAGAAAGACAAGAGATACAGATGAGCTTTCAAATGATACATTTAATTCATACTAAAAAAATAAGAACATGAAATTCTAGTGTAAGCTAGAATTTTATAGTAGAAACTTCGACATGGTAGAGTGCTAATTAAGTAGTTAAGTACGTTGCCAAATAAACCATGTGACAAATTGGTGGGTTTGTGCTGTTTTTTTTATGGAATGATTAAAATGTAGTATTGTTTATTTATCACAATTATGAACTACAATCTTTTATATGAACGATGCGTTGATACGTGTAATACTGTACTCTAACGATTTATTATTCTATTTATTATTAGGTATTCACTTAATACATCGTGGAAACGTCCAAGAAAGTGAATCTTTATGATTGGTTATGAGCCCGGGCTCTTTGATTGAGACGTACAATTTTGATTTTTATTACCCCTTGGCACACGATACAATTTAGTTTGTGAATAAATTAGTGCTTGCGATTATTGCGTGGCTGATTGAAATTGATTAAAAGATAACCTGGCATCAATTTAATCGTGGAAACTTTTCGCATAAAAAATGTTAACCACTGAATACAGAGTGATGAAAATCTTTATGTCATTTTGACAATAGTTCAAAGTTAATTACTTGTAATAAAATTTTCAATTATATTTTTACCAATACATTTTTGGTAAAATTGATGATTACCACCGCACCGTACTGCTGATGTTACGAGTTTATCGTTGCGAGAATCTTTCGTTTATAAACGAAATGCTTTTCTGCCAAGAGATATCGTTATTATAATTTATTTTTGTTTAAATAATTGGTTGTGTCATCTTACAAAAAGGGTTTGTTGCCGATTTTTTTATTCTGCACGAAAACAACAAAATGTGAATGTGAAACTCGGTATTTAAACTTAAGACCAATGACTCCATAATTAACGAATGAGTTACCACAAGTCTATCTCGGGTCTGTTAGGTGACTTCCATTTTGATAAATATTTATGTTCGTTCAATTAAAGGTAATAATTTTGACAGATTTAAGTAGTAAACCGCCATTATACACCAATTGGCTGGATGCTTGTTGATTGCTTTAGGCATCTGTTATTGGCTATAACGACACAATAGAAAAAACAAACAAAGCTACAAACACTTTTCAGTGCTTTTCTGTATTTTTTTCTAAGAGTGAATAATATTTACTTGTATCGGTGGTTTAATTGATAAATTACATATTATGCGATATAAGTGTGTTCAGTATTATTTTCAAGGTGTGTTTTTAAAGCTTTTCCAAGTGATGTATTATTGTTTCAGATGTATGATATTTGCTCTTTCCTCACCTTCGGTTTCAGCCGTTTTTGAAATGTTTAAGGTCTAAAGTAAGTGCGATTATATACGGTAATGTAACCAATTTTTTATTTGCGTTTACATATTTTCTTTTTTGAGGCACTACTTCTGGAAATGGGAGTTCCAGCACATCTTATCAGTCTCATCAAAAACCTGTATAAAAAAATTAATACTATTGACCGAGGGTACTTGATGGAATTTGAATACTAATTGATTTAAGTGGAGCAATCATAATACCACTCAACATTAAATCAGTGAAACACTTTAATATGTATGTTTTGTTCTCAAAACAAACCAATACAGCGATAATTATCATCAGCATTAATCATAACTAGATCAGTAGGGTCTGTTATTATTTGTTAATTGTGACAGCACATCTTGTAATATATGTAATGCATTTGTAGAAATTGGAAGGAAAATGCATGTATTCTCACTCACTCATCGAGTCCGTCATAAGACGAACTACTATTATCACAAGCTCTTCACTTGACATAGTCAACCTTCATTCCAATCGAATCAAGTCTCTCAGTCCATTATTGCAATCAATCTCTTAAGCACATCGATCTCACCAGGGTACATCATTACCTGCGATTATAATCTCACACTGTCATCTTTATCGAAGTATTACTGTATTCTTGAAATGACAAATAAATACTCTCTTCAAAACTCCAAACAACACGACTTCTCTCCTCCACCTCATCTACCGTCAAAGTGATGACCCCGACGTGATAACGACGTGAAACGGCGACAAACTCCCAAATAGGTAATATAAATAAGTATAAAATAAGATTTAAAAACCAGTAGGTACCTATAATAAAAGCCACACAAATGTCTGAGTAAATAACGTAAGTATTTTATAAAAGAATAAATAATTTTCATTATTTAACTTGTGTAAATATTAGTGTTCCCCATATTTTTTAATTGTACCGAACCATGGACCCAGAGGAAAAAAATCGGAAGACAATTGATGCTTTCAAAATGTGGTGTTCAAACGCTTCGTACTTCTTGGAAAGAGCACAAGACGAATCAGTCAATTATCCAGAGACTCCAGACTATATATCTGAGACGCATTCTGCAGTTTTTTGAATACATTATTTAGGACAGACCAGATACTGATGATTTTAAGTAGCCTTCAGGAAAGGCAAAGTATATGAAGAGCGTCGGTGCACTGGAGCGACCAAATAAAGGAGCTTACTGGGGGCAGCTTTTACTCTGCCATGAGAGAAGCAGTGGGCCACGAAGGGTGGAGAGTGTTAGTCGCTCAGAAAATGACGTATTTTCATGGTGGCCATGATCCACTGCCATAAAATAACGACAGAGAAGAATACGATTAGCAAATATTATATTCTACGCCAGCATGCCTACGCCGTAGAAGCGTAGAGGATAAATTTGAAAAATAAATATGTTACATAATCTACACATTTACAAAGATTTGAATTAATATTCAATAAAACGGTATTATAATTGACAGACTGTCAATGAAGATAAAATTTAAATCTGTATGTATTTACTTACCTACTACTAAACCAATCCATTTATTATCAGACATCGTTGACGAAATTTATAAACTCATGTTTTATGCCAGTCGTAAAAATATTATTTTGAACTCGTCGACTTAAAAGTTTAATGACTCTATCAGAGTCTTTCAAAAAATCAAAACGATCGATTGACGCCATATTATTATCCAATCTCAGCGAAATAATATAGCCTTCGATCAACAAAGCAGGACAGACTCATGCAAAGTTCACGAGATAAAAGAGGATCAACGGAGCGTTTTTGCTTCGGGAAATATATTACTTTGATCGTTAAAGATGACTATAAGAATGAAAATTTTATACATATTTATTTTTATCAATTTAAGTGAATATTTTTTATGATCGTTGTAATTTTTATATGGTACGTAAAAACATATTGACAATATTTTCATATAAGATATCGATTGATTAAATTTTGAGACGTATGACAGAATTTCATTTAAGTATAAATAAATAAAAAAATATTCGTTGGTAACGTTGTTTATTTGGATTATATCTATTTTTTTAATTGACTTTTATTTAGTTACTGTCACTGTAGTGTATACGATCATATTACGTAAGTTTCGAAATTAAAATTGGAATTAATTTTTACAGTGAAAAATAATTGATTATAAGATGACGGTAGATACACTAGAAGGGTAATGGGGTAGTTGTAAAACTCGAGGGTGGTGCAGGGACTCTTCCTACTCAAATGTAGAAAATAATACATATCGATAGGTTATACATAATTGTATGTACAAATGTTGTATTGTATTATTTATTAGTGGGTAGAGATTTCTACAACCTTCTACCACTTTAACCATTCATAATTTGTTTGTTATATTTTGTATAGTGATCCTTGACCTAATACATAGGTGATAAAGTTTTTACCTACTTTATTGTATTAATTTATATATAAGTTAGAATTAATTGTATTCGTTGTCAGTGTGCGCATAGTGCCTGAAGATGCCAAAAGCGGATTTCGACTTTTCGCAAAAAAAAGACTCAGATAGAATAGTACAAAACTTAAATCCATTAGAATTTAAATTCAAATTATATCAAGTACTGATGAATCTATAGGATGTATCTATAGTCTAAGTCAAGTACCCTCTGTCGATAGTATTAATATTATGTACATACGTTAAAGCTACGAGATGCGAGAGAGGCACATGTTGTAAATTAACACATATCGCATTTAAATGGTTTTCCATCAGTTTTTGTTCTTAAAATATTGAAATAAAAATGTGTTTATTTTAACATTATAGTGAACTATACAAATTATAAATTCAAGACGTTCACAACATGGACATAGGGGGGGGAACAAATTAATACTAACAGTATTAACACATAGTAGGTACCTTATTAAACATATCATAACAATGGATATGGAATGACACTGAATTAGCTTGTTTTGTGATAGTGATAGTGATTTGGTCGAACACAGTTATTGTCCTCCCAATTGGTATTTTGTAATTATAAATAACCATCTACTTGCTTTTTCGTACAAGGTGGTTGTTAGTCATTTTGAACAACCACAAACCCAGGCTTTGAGAAAATCGCATAAATATATTGTGTCCTCACCGAGATCGAACCCAGAACTCTCGGGTGGAAGGCCAGCGCCTTATGCATTGCACCACAAGAGCTGCCTACCAATGGCAGGTTAGTTCTGTACCCTTGAAGAACAAATAGCTAAGACTCCCGATAGCTAAGACATTTATCTATCAAGTCTCCTTTATGCCTCATTTAGCATCTGCCTCCAGTCATATCTGTTGAAAGTCGCTTCCTACCAGTTTTGATCACCGAAAGTTAAATTTCTAGAGCTGTGTAAAATAAATCAATAAATATGAAAAGTAAAAAAAAGCTAATTTATTAATTTAATCTAACCAGTGGATTACCTACTATAAACTACCATATTATTAAGTTAACATTCCAATATTTTTTGTGGGCACTAAAGTTGTGATTCTATTATGCTGCATGTTGCGTACTATCACGTGACGATACAGTAAGCTGCCGCTACGGGAAAAAGTGTGTTATGTCGTTTTTCTTGGTGTTTAAAATGTTATCAGACTGATACTCCCATCCCGTAGCACATTTTGAGCCGTTAAACGAACATTCTCAGTTAGCAATGAGGTCACCTCACGCTGTACCGCACTGCATCGACACCTACATGACTCAATGAACACTTTTTATCATTTTATACATGCCTATACATTTTCGACTCTTATCAAAATCGCGTATTTGTGGTTGGCACTTTATATTTTCTATAAGAATATTGGTTATTATCTATGGTATGCAGGTTGAATTCTGTTTAAAATGTTATCTATTTATGTAATATTGCAAGTTATTTTAACGTACGCACACATAGGAATTGTTAAAATTAATTGAAATTAGCATGAATAATGAATAATAATTCAAAATACTAATAGATTAGAGTTGGCACTTTTCATCATATAATTCACAGAGATGCTGAACGTTCAAAATATTCTGCAAAATTACAAAACCATACACTAGATTTGTCGTCGTGACAGCGTGACAGTACGCGACGTGCATCTCAATATAATCACAACTTAAGAGTGCTGTATGTATGTATTTAATTATCTGTGTGTAGGTAATTCAGAAATACAGTTTTTGTCTATTGTATTTTTGCTTAGGTACCCACCTAGTACATACTTTTTTGTTAGATGTATTGTCGTGAGATTTTTTGTGGTATTGCTAACTAGTTACATATCAATATAAAAAATCTAATAAAAATATATCAAGTATATAAAAACACATTCATTTTACAATACAAAAAAGTTACTTAACAATTTACGTTTGTAATAGTTATTTCATTTATATAATTTAAAATATCTAAAAACCTTTAAATGATTAAAAGATATGACAAAATTTTGTGTCATTGATTTTTTTTGTCAATAAAATTTTTTATCAACAGCATCAATAAATAAAAATATGCGTACATTGCGGTTTTATAATGAGTGTAATTCGACGTTTATTTCATATTTAACCAAAACAGTTTAACATGCAGTTCGTCTGAGTGGTGGTTTTATATACATGGACGCTCGATGCACTTACAGGTTTGGAGTTCCCTTGCAAACAAATGCATATGCGATTAGTTGCATATTTTTTTCATTGATTGATTTGACATAATATAGAGATTGAGATAAATATTGGAACGGAGTACTACTCAAGTCCGCATTCATTGAATTCCAACCGACGTACTCTGGCAAAATGTTTTTGAGGTTTTTCAAATGATGTAAATAATATATACATATATATATATACATAAATAAGACTCAATTGAGACTTCGTAGCTTAATAAAAAAAATATTTTTTATTTCTTGTGACTTTTTCATTGAATACAAAAAATGTTTCAATTACTTACATATTGATGGGTTAATGCAATATAGCGCCTGTATACGTGCATGGATTTGCTGGCAGCAATAGTGCGTATTTTAAACTATCGTGACAATAACGTGAAAGTGCCGACTGTCTCTCCAATCTCATTCTACAAGAATAAGCAAGACGCGATGTTGTCATTTTATGGTACTATTCAACTTAGTCTATGTTACTATTTGACAGGTAGTGAAAATCGGTTAACCTCAAAATGAGTATAATTCGTTATTTTGCCAGCAGGTTCGCCACTATCGTTCTACTACGCAGGCGCAGATGGAAAAAATCCCTGCTGTCACATGAAAATTCAGAAGCTTCCAAACTTTTTTGATTCGTGCATGCAATCCTGCCAACTGCAGGATAATACATGTTTACCCATACATTTTCTTATTATGGCCGTGATAATACTTTTACTGTCAACAGTAAATCCATGCACATGTAAACGGCGAATTACTCTAGTATGCTTAATTTTGTTTGTTAAAAAAACAATTATTAATCGTAAAGCGAAATAGTCAGGGCTCAAAATGGACCGGAGCGCACCGGAGCGCCGTTCCGGTTCGAGGAATCTGTAAAGTTATCGCTCCGTCTCGTGGTTAAAATATTTTGACCGTCTGAGCTAGATATGCCATATAACAAAAAATCTAGTACATTTATGTTTATAAAATACCCATAAAATTTGATAGCCATGTTAATATCCTCAGAAAATTTTCAAGCGCTCCGGTTCGTAAACTTTTCCATTTCGAGCGCTGGAAATAGTCCTAATATTATGAATTTGAATTCGACAAATTTTAAATTTATTTTTATTTAGTTATTGTGTAAAAGGAAGTTTTGTGCATAATTACTAAATAACGCTTATAAAACTGGACAAACAACATCACTGTGCATTAATCCATTTATGTATATATAAGTAGGTATATATATATTTAGTTACCTATAAGATGTGATTCTAGGAGATGGTTACATTGATATTTTTACTAATTGCGCTGGTGGTTGGAATTTATGATTTTTATTTTTTTTATCGTGAGAGGGCTTAAAATCATTCACTGCCTCTTCGTTCAAACTCCCACCTGTGAATAACCACGTAAAACTTAATAATTACAAGATAAAAAGAACCTTTTATATACAACGTTTTTAAATTTTCTGTTGAATCATATAAACTTGACTTGACTAGCTTAAACGATCAAAAAAATTTGTACTTGATAGAAATAATACTGAAATGTCATTTTGACATGTCATATTGATTTCCATAGTAACGCACGTAAATATTAATAATTTAGTTGCTGACCCCAGACTCATGGCAAACAAAAATGGTGTCGAAATAACTTTTCATACAAAACAGAATTAACTGAAAATGAATTCAATTCTACTTAAAGATGGGTAAAAGTATTTAAAAAAAATGCATAAGCACCGTGTTCTGATATATTCTAATAGTTTCAAATGTCTAGCTAGTCGGGAAGTTAGTTAAAAATCGATTGCAAGATTTGTACCGGACTAATAAGAATACGAGCTAAGAAAAACGTTGTAAAAATGCGTACGTTGATTAAGTAAACAAAGCAAGATACTTCAAATCAGAATGCAAACCACGAATAGAAGATGAAAAATAATGAAACTAACAGAAATACACGTAGGTACAATAGTTTCAACTCAAAAATCGAACTGACGTCAAATATCCGAATACTGAATGCGTATAAGACTCGTCCTATCTAGACTCTAGATAATTTATTTCCTCTTTTGATATCAAAAACAATTTCGTTCTCTTGGTATTATTATGATATGAGTATTCGTAGGAAAATATTGTATGTAGATGGGAGATATTCGAGCGAGGCTTTGAATAAATAAAAATAAAAATCAATTTCTTGACGTATGGCAGACGCAGTAAAAGTTAATAGAATAACCATCCATAACAAATCGTCCCTTATCTTCTACCGTCCCTCACCCCCCTTTGTGTGGGACTGGGTGGAGGTACTACGCTCGGGTACAGAAAGCATCGAAAGCTCATGCAAGCTTTTCAGAAACAATAAAATACACAATAAAAATCAGCGAGGAGTTATTATTTTTTTTATGAAAAATAAAAATTTAAAACACATTTTTACATTGGTTCTTAATGAAGCACATCTATTCATACAAGCAATATCACGTTATGATGAAATTTGTATCTATCACATTTAAAACAGTCATGTTTTTAGTAAATATAAATCAAGAATGATTTCTGTGAAAAGGTGAATGTTATAGAGTTAATATAATCGCTTAAAATAAGTAACATAATAAGAATGTTTGGCCGCCATCGTGGAATTTTATGAGACTTAAATATTGAAAAATGCTAAGTTAGAATTTAATAAAATGCACACATATTAGTTTTAACACTACAACAGGCCATGAATCCTAACGACAGTAGTTTGTAGCTAGTAATTGAAGTGAAACAATCAAAAACACCCAGGCTTTCAAAAAATCATATAAATATATTGTTACCTTACCGGAAATCGAGCCTGGAAAGGCCACTGTCTTAAGAACTGGACTACGAGGGCAGCCTCCTCATAAATACCAGTTTAACATCGAATTAGTAGTCAGCACCATAAAAATAAATATACATCAAATCATCACTGAAATCAATGAAATTAGACGGTAATTATGAACAATAAGATAGTTCTTATGTAGATAATTGAATTTTTATCTGCCATTTAGAATTTAGGGGTATATAATCCTCCTGGGTAATTTTTGAAATGGATCCTTAGACAATAGATACATCTAGACGTCACACATTGCATTGCTAAATGAAGCTGCGTGCCGTACGTTTGGTTTGTGGGCGAGCGAACGCATTCGTATACAAATGTTTGAGACCATATCATATACCATTTCGCTAGTACTCGTCCAAAGTGCTCGCACTAGATGCTCAGAATTAAAATATAATTTTCTATTTTTTTTACGTTATATATTATTTTTAAGCGGTCAAAATGCAACCATTTGGTAAAATTATCCATAATTTAAGTTATTTTAAAGAAAAACTAGGTCACTTCATATTAAAATATATAACAATACAAATAAATTATCACGAACATGTATCAACTTACCTATGATACGTAATACCATTTTCTTGCTTATCAGTACGGCTACCACATTTTAATACAACACACAGAACCATCTGTTCTATTTAATTAACTAAAAATATTTACCACTGACTTTATGTTTAACACAAAAAAAAAACAATTTTAGCAACACGCGCTCGCAGGTTATCGATGCTTAGTTAAGCAACAAGCTAAGATTTGGCGACACATCTGTAAACCTTTTATCTTACTCTAGCGCGTGTCGCAGAGATTATAAGGGTGCGGAATACTTTCTCACTCGCACTTATGCATCGTTTTTGTTCAGGCCTTAAGTGGATCATATTCTTAAAAAATCATTTAAAACATACCTGTTTATAATTTCAAAGTTCATTATTTTATATGAAAGTGCATATAGTATTTTTTAGCTACAGCGATTTACTAAGAGTATCATAAGATTTCAAGCTTTAAAACTACATACATATTTTTTTTATCTTTAATTGATAAATTTATTGCAAAATTTACATAATTTGAAAAAGATTTAATACTTTATACAGTCATATAACGTGGAATGATAAGACTGGTTTGATCACTTCATCAATGATATATTAAAAAAAAATCTTATTACTGCAATCAAATGCAGAAAAGTTGCATACTTCAGCCATATTTTCCGCAATGAGGAAAACATTTTACACCAAACCATAATAACGTGAAAACGATGGCAGGAGAGTTGTCAAAATGTGTGCAACATATTCTGTAAGTGGCTTAATTTCCAAGTCGTTGCTACTCTGATAAGACTGGAAAACCACATATAAGCCAATCTATGATACAAAACGATGCCTAGATGGCTTCGGCTCATCCGAATTTATTAAAGATAAACAATAATTACTCTACATTTTTATTAAACTAACAACGTGAATCATAGTATTCGATTAGACGTAGAACTAAGAAGTCCAATGATCTACAGAAAAGTACCTACCTAATCTCCGAGCGCCACTTATATTTAGAGAAAATGGTTTTTGTCAATTACCATTCTTATTTAAGCCCCAACTTACCTGACTAAAAAAGAATTGAACGAATACTTGATAATCAAACCTTACAAAAAAGACCGAATCTAATATCTGGCGGAAATGCATAAACGTACTTAGTTTTTGTCATTGTAACGTAGATAATTTATCACTACCGAGTGTTCAAATTAATCAGTAACTAAAATAGAGTCACAAAAACTATGTTAATTGTTTTGACTTCCTTGTAAAATAATTGAAACTTTTCTGCAATTCACTCAAATTTCCTGACGGTAACCATATTACCGATGCTTATTTACGTATTTAACTTTTTGTCATACTTAGTCATTGCAAGGTATGTAATTATATAAATAAACGTAATATATATTTTCATACAGTAGCGTCTCATGATAATAAGGATTAAAAATATACCCTATTAAAAATAAACTACTACGATTAATAAAAAGCTCACTAGTGAAGTGCGCCGCAGAGTTCATGGACGTAGATCAAAGTTGCTGAGAGAAACCGGCTCAAGCGAAATTGATAAATGTTGTGTAAAGTCCAACAATTTGATGGACTTATGTCCAATGGAACGCAGTCGTAAAGGATAGTGTTCCTCACTTTGAGGGTCCAACTGGTTTAAACCACATATTTACCATCAGGGAACTCTTGTCTACACACTTGTATATTATGTTTTGTTTTACTATAGGTATTATTTCTTCAATGATTATAATTTAAATTTGTTTTAAACATCATTACAGAGGGACTGGCGACGTATTTGTATGTAAAAATCTGAGTTTGGAGATAGAATCTTGTAACTTGCAGCAATTGCAAGAGTTTATAACTGAATAACCATTATCTAGACAAATAATAATGATGTATATACGGGTATATTAATCTTTTTCTCAGCTGTCGCCTAATAGTGATGCGTAGTCTTCATGAGCTGTGCACCCGATTCTCATCCAGTTGTTTCTGGTCTAAATGCCGATACCAATGAAGATCTTGTCGCATTCTTCATTTGATTAGTCCAGCTTCTGAGTGTTTTTCTCATTCCTCTTTCACCGTTCATGCTATCAATCATGATCAGTTATTTCCTACTGTTACTGTCTATCCAAGCCACATATCCAAAGTAGAAAAAGAGATACGGTTCAAAGTTTTTTATCATTAATTATTCGAAGATTAATTAATAGGTACGCCTCGTAGTTCAGGGGTTTCTAAGCATTCGCATCTAAGACAATATTTTCTCAACTACATCGATCCGTTTTCGTTCTGCTGATTTATTTTATTTGATGTTATATGCTTCCGTTGCATTAAGACATAATATGGAAAATCCCAATTCGATTTTCTACTTTAAACAATTTCGAGGACGTAACAGATGCCTTGAGTTTTAGTCAGTTTTGACCTGAGTTGGCCATTCTAGATGTCATGCAGAATTTAGCATCTGCACTTGTTACGTTTAGTTACCCGCGTCTGCAATAATAACTTACACTGTGCTTATTCTGTAATAATATAGTATTTGCGTTCACAATTAAAGCGGAATTTAGCACCTGCGCGTACATTGGTGTAGTGTATGGCCATTCTTTATAACCATGACAATGGGATGCGTGCGCAGATGGCAATTTAAGCTTTAAAGGTAGGTAGGTATATGGGTCTGTAAGAATAAGCCCGTATGAAAAATAATGATACTGTTTACAATGTTCCCATTTAGTTATTGATCTCCAGTTATTATCCTAAATTTATAAGGCATTAAAGCAATATTGAGATACATAAGTAATTAATAAAATACCTTTTTATCTTCCATACAATACAATAATTAAATATAAAAGCACACCTTTATTTTTAAATCCTTTTTTAAATACTTATAAAGTTGTTTTGTAATTTTATTTGCTTATTTTTAATAGAACGAGGATCGTTGATTAATTTATCTACTATAAAAAGCGTTTATTGAACTGTCAGGATATAGGCGTCATTCGTAATCCAATGCACAAGCTTATTATCTATGAGGCTCCAGGTTTGATTTCCAGTGAGGTCACAATGCATATGTGTGCTACTCAAAGCTTAAGTGTTCCAAAACTTTAAAGTTTTTACTGAGGATACTTCATGAAGCTTGAATTTATGATTATTGGAAATGACTGTTAATACCTATATTATATTTCAATTCATTTATATCAAAATTCTAATGGATTTAAATTTTGTACTATTCCATTTGAGTCGTTTTTTTGCGACCATGGTTTCGCCTTTCGGCATCTTCAGGCACTATGTACACTCACCAAAAAGCAAATGTGATCCTTGACTTAATAGGTAGGTGATAAAGTTTTTACCTACTTTATTATATTGATTTGTTATATAAGTTAGAGTTAATTGTATTCGTTGTCAGTGTATATTTGCCTTTTGGTGAGTTTGGGTTTATAGTGCCAGAAGATGCCGAAAGGCGAAGCCTGGGTCGCAAAAAACGACTCAAATGGAATATGTAGTAGAAAACTTAAATCCATTAGAATTAAAAATCAAATTCTGTAAAGTACCTTCGGTCGATAGTATTCATTTCTATTAATTTACTTAGGAATATAATTAAAATAAATCTGAATTGACTTGTCGAAAAAACTATTGTTTCCGTTTGCGCCAATGAAATTATACAATTATATATTTTCTCTTAGTTAAAATTATTTTAATACATTAAAAAATTAGAGCGCATAAAATCAGCCGACGACGTCGTAAATTTTCGACTTTATTTTATTATAAAAATAAAATATATCTTTAAAACTAGTTTTTTGCAAGCTTTAGTTAGAGATTAATTATAAAGCGGTCATGGCTAAGCTGCCAGTATTAGTTATTTATTTTTCTCTAAATATTCAAGTTTATTATTATCAGCACTATAAACCAATGTAGGTCTAGGCCTCCTTCAAAAAACGTCCTTATTCCCGTCTTCTTGGCGCAATCTTCTTCGACTGCCTTAACATAAGGAAAAACTTTTGGGGCGTATTTTTGAAGTAAGTATTAACAGACAATTTTGATTTTTTTTTTAATTTCAACTCTCAGACTTTTTACTCATTGGTAAGTATTTATTTTGAAGCGTCGGTATACAGACTCCAGTTTTAATATGGAGAATAAAATAATGTTTGAGCAAGTAATAATATTAAAAAATCGGTTGTAAAACTAAATAATCATTATTTAAATTACGTGTGTCAGTAGATAAAACATAATATATCCATTATTATTATGATATTTTTACAAGTAAACAAATTCATATGGGACGCAAAGCAATTCAGGGTTACCATCTCGTATGTGAAGGATATTAGTCTATGCTCGCATGCCAAATTTATGAGTATCCGATACAAATAACTATAAATGTGATTTACTTAATATGATTAGTAAATACTTTCTCATATATTATTTGAATACTTACCAATGAGCATTTTTTTCTTCCTGTTGGTATTAAATTATTCCCAACGTTTATTAAAATCCTTTTATTAAGATACTTCCTGTTTTTTCATATTTATACTGACCGAATAAGTAGGAGCCAATACTTTTTACACAGTTGAAAATAAATATTTACGATTGTTCCAGTTTTGTGTGGTTATCCATCCCAGTTGATTCAATCCATGCTATAGTTTAAAGTTAATAATCTGTAATACAATTTATTATATTAATATTATTATTTACTTCTTATTTTATGTAGAAGGGTGTACTTGGGAAGTAGTCTTGTAGTAGTGCTATTCGTGCAAAACGATACAAGACAAGTGTTTTCGAATATTATTTTTTGTTACCATTAATTTGATGAATGTCAGGGATCAACAAATTTAATACCTATAACATATTTCCCAATAGATGCATTAATATATTGTAATAATATTATAAATTATTATAATATTATATTCAACGCAAAATAACGTGTTGTTATTTCGTTATAAGTGAATCAAATGAGAAATGGGATGATTATAATATTTTGAAAAGTTATGATGAGTGATTTTATTATATTATTATATGTATTTGTATTTTTATTGCATTTACATTATTTAGTAAGCTAAGTATGCCCAAATTTTTTTATAATGGTTTGGAATGCATTATTAAACAATAAATTGGTATCTGTTGAAAATATATGTATGAAATAACAAAACCAATTATTTTTAGGTACTTTTATCAATTTTAATTCTATATAATAGCTACAATACTTATGATTAACTATTATTCTGATAACAATAAAATTGTAGGTAGTATTAAATATAGTATAATTTGTAATTTTAAGTGGGGGTTTTTTTTACTTATACTCTAGAACTTCTAGAATTGTAGGTACCTACTTGTATATTTCACTTTTAAGTAATAAAAATCTTATTAAAAATACTTACATGCAAATTTCGTCAAAACAAAAAATAACATTAAAATATATAGGTACATGTAATTATTATCTACAAACCTTTTAATATAAAATACCTATGATTTTCAAAGCTCGAAAGATTGAAGTGATTTTTAAAGTAAAACCATGTTATTTATAAAATAAAATCCAATATTGGGCCAGCGTTATCATATTATTATACAATATTATTATTCAAAATATTAAATATAGTTTGATTTTCTTCTTACGCATACGTCAACTGACATACAGTAAATATGAAGTTTCAATTTAAGTGGTAGGTTTTGTCTAAATTATTGGGGTACTGTATCAGCGATGCGTGTATTCATTTAAATAAAACGCCGATAAAGTCAGCGACGTCCCTAGGCAAAATGCCGCCCTTAGGCAGACTTAGAATGCTGTTCCTTTTCATTGGACCAGTCAATTCTTGACTGGCCATGGAAACTTTGCGGCCAAATTACAGGAGTTTGGCCTGGCAGGACATGGGTCGGGTTGCTCATGTGGACATGACCAGCAGGATGCAGAGCACGTACTGTGGGACTGTCCACTTAAGGGCCTCGAACGAGCGGAGTTGTTTGCCCGAGTCCGACCCCATTCGGGCCCAATAGGACACGCGGATATGGTGGCAACCGAGGCCAATTTTGAGGCCTTTACTAAATTCACCAGAACGTACGGAGAGCGGGACAACCCCGACTTCCCTTGCGACTCGTCAAACTAAAGACACTTTGATAGTTGCCGATAAATAAATAAAATACATTTACTTTTGCACTTCGGTGCAAGGTTGCATCACCAGTTCCGTGCGGCTCCGCTCGGGACAAAAATGAGGGCTTAAATTCTTTGAACTGGCACACTTAAGGGTTATGATATATGGTCGCGCATCGACGTGACTGCATATACATAACGGGAGCGGAGGCGGGAACCTTTTTCCAAAACATGTTCCTTTTCATTTTTAGTCTTAAATTGTATGCGATTTTTTTTCGATGCATTGACAAATGCAACAAAAATCTTGTAAAAAAATTATGTACAGACCATTTACTGAAGTATTTAATATTATAGTTTAAGGATTAGAGCATTTTTACGAAACCTTATCTCAAAAAAGCTATAGTTTTCTATAGTCTGAGGCACTGACAGGTTTGGACGCCCCATTCTGATTTCTTTAAACTAACATATCGGTACTTATTAACGAAGCGACCGCATCTTCCGCTTAATGGAAAACTACCACTGCTTTCAAAAGTTGTAATGATAATCCATTCTTTAGTTTGCTGGCCATAATCAACGCATGGCCAGCTAACCCCACGAGACGTCACTGGATAAAGTAATCATATAACTATCTCAAATTAACTATTAATGAATGGGCGGCTCTCGTGGTGCAGTGCGTAAGGCGGTGGCTTTCCATCCGGGAGCTCTGTGTTCGATTCCGGTGAGGACACAATATATTTATGTATGTGATTTTCTCAAAGCCTGGGTGTTTGTGATTGTTCAAAATTACTAACAATCACCTTGTATGAAAAACAAGGACATTATTAATAATTATAATAGTAGAAAAAAAACTATTAATGAATGATGGTAGATATTCAATATATAAGTATAATATGTGTTCATAATTTTGTCATTGTGTGTAAGTATATTAAAAAAAAATACGGAAAATCGGTATTTAAAAATTGGCAACGCTACCACCATATTTATTTTTTTGCCA
Organism: Rhyacophila brunnea; assembly: GCF_057557595.1. Taxonomy (NCBI): domain Eukaryota; kingdom Metazoa; phylum Arthropoda; class Insecta; order Trichoptera; family Rhyacophilidae; genus Rhyacophila; species Rhyacophila brunnea. The sequence continues at coordinate 545,006 of NW_028232882.1, read as the reverse complement.
AACTATCAACGATGCATAGGGTTCCTAATTAGTTAGTTTTATATAACGTCGAAATCTTCATATTTGGCCAATTAATTCATTGGATGTCACGGGGAAATTAATTACAATTGAGAATGAATTTGCGTTGGCCAAACCTGACAGTAGGTACTCCTGTGAAGGATTGGACGAACCAAAAAAGGTCGCACAACTCAATAGATAACAGTACTTCGCTGGAAAATATTTTTGGGGGAGTTTTGGCCATAATAACATTCAGAAACATAAAGTGGTGACATTTCATTTATCATTTTACAACGAGAATTTTGCGGTAGGTTCATACAATTATATCTTTTAGGTAAAGTATAATCGTTTATTATTTTTTGTATTAAATAATTACTCTCAGTTCTTTGAAGTTTTTAAAAATACGGTTCATATCAGATTAAAACTATAAGATTATGATGAATGAGAATATGCAATTTTTAACAACAAACCTAAAAAGTACTATAAAAAAGATGGACCGAGTGGGATGCGAACCTACTTTTTTACTATCAAGGTGAGTGTTCTTATCTTTTAAAATTTAAGCTACCGATCCATGATCACGAGATCACGAGAATAAATCGTAATAAGTACATAAATCGAGTGTTTTGAATTTCGCCACTGGAAGGGACTAGTTTTTGTGATCAATCAGGGTGAATTTTATTACTATAGACAGATCCACCAGTATATATTGTTGTTAAATGATGGCGCCACATGCTAACATTTTGACTGCTTAATCTACAAACTGGCTAACTCTATTAGGGAAAATTGTTCAAGAATGACAATTTAACTATCAAGTGGAATTTAACATTATTTTTACAAATAAGGTGCACTATGAATTAATATACTATTTTAGCTTCCCTTTTTATATATAAAGAATTTTTTTATATAAACAGCAGAGTTGTTTCATTTATGATATTCGAAATTTGGCACCTGCAGTTGGCTGTGTTGTGTGAAGAACGATAACGCATTTTTTTTTGTGATTTTACCGAGGCTTTGACTGCGACTCGCTGTCATATCGCCTCTTCTCTTCTAGAAGAGGATCCGTCGATCAGGTCCTCACTCCTATTCTGTCAAATAACTTTACAATTTTGCCTAGCTCTTCCGTCTTACCCACCGCCAGGACACCCTTCAATTCGTCGACATTCTCATAGATATCCGCAATTCGCAGCTGTACTCTGTGAACTTCATATTTAGGGCATTGTAGTGCTATATGTACAATGTCCTCTAAAACATGACATGATAACGCATTTATTTATAGGTTTAGGAGTTTGTTATTTTGTGTAAGCATAGAAAACATGCTTTATAACAAAATGTCATTAAAATGTCATTTTCGCTCAAAAGGCTGGTTTGCAGATTAAACAGTCGATTTGACATATCATTCAATACTTTTTTATACTACGGTGAGATTTGTTCTAAATTCGTACACCTGACGATTTATGATGGTAGGTACATCTATAATAACAAGATTATATACGGCGTCAGGTGTTATATCACCAAATAAATATATTAATTCTTACATTTTTGTAGATAATAGTTAGTTAAGTAAATAATTAGTTAGTTACTGAATATAGGTAAGTACACATGATGTTAAGAATGCTAGATTTTTATTAATACGTATATATACATAATATTAGAAGAAATTATAGAAAAAAATGTTAGGCCTAGTGGAATTCGAGCTCACATCTTTCACTTTAGGAGTGAGTACTCTTATATAGGTTATATATAATTTAAATAGGTATCTAGAGAATATATTGTAATATAATTTTAGCAATAACCAATACTCAAAAATAAAAAATGGGATAAAACGAGAGATATAATTCAACTTTTAGCAGTATGCTTTTCCACCTAATAGCCTGATACTAATTTCATGTCTATTTGATCTTAGATTCTTCCTTCATCATAAAGCCGTCTTCTCTGGTGGTCGCATTTTATTAACCTTCTAATATAAATTGTCAAATTAAATACCTACTCAAACGTTGATATATAAATATTCATGAATTAAAATTTTATAACTATACAAACATTTACATTCTCAATTTAATTAAAACAGTATTAATATAAAGATAAGAGTATACTTATGAATTAATAGCTTGGAGCAGTACCGGAATGCCTTTAAAATTTGTGGATATTTGACTCAAATCCTGCACACGGAAAAAGATTTAGATTCAGAAATGGATCTCCTCAATAAACCAACAGTTTTTTTATAAAAATATTTTGATAAGAAACATTCTTAAAACTTCAATTAAAATAAGAATTCATGTTTGTATCTATAATATTGATGATTTTCAGTCTGTCAAATAACCACATTAATAATTACAAGATAAAAAGAACTTTTTATATACCTACAACGTTTTTAAATTTTCTGTTGAATCATATAAACTTGACTTGACTAGCTTAAACCATCATAGAATACTGAAATGTCATATTGACATTTCATTTTGATTTCCATAGTAACGAACATTAATAATTTAGTTGCTAGGACAATCCGCTTAGCAACCAATAATGGTGTCGAAATAACTTTTCATACAAAACAGAATTAACTGAGAATGAATTCAATTCTACTTAAAGATGGCTAAAAGTATTAAAAAAATTCATTGGCATCGTGTTCTGGTATAAATTATAAAAGTTTCAAATGTCTAGCTAGTCGGGAAGTTAGTTAAAATTTGATTGCAATATTTGTACCGGACAAATAAGAATACGAGCTAAGAAATACGTTGTAAAAATAACTCCTTCTAGACTTTTTTTTAACGTCTTAAACAAATTACATGATTTAAAATTCAGATTGCTTTGTGAATTCATATTTTTTTTACTATGCTGTTATGATAACAATAGTGTCGTTATGTCATCCAACCGTCAAATGAATACATTTTATTTTATGACATTAAAATTACTTAAGTACCTATTATTTTCTGTTTTCAAATAAAATATTAAATATTTTTTTTAAACTTTAAGTAATAATGGTCAAATGTATTTTTTAACGCCACCTGCAGCCACTGGTTAGTCCACAGACGTCCGCTCCCGACGTATTTGGCGGGGTACTTTTCTCGTATAACAGAATTTTCATTTTATTGTTTATTTATCTCCGCTTTTATTGCTTTGAGATACGAATCTGATGATGCATTATATCTACCCCGAAAACAAACCTTTCCTTCTCATATAATATTATCATATTATACATCGCTGACTTTGCTTATAAAATAATAACACGAAGCTGACGACAAGTAAGACTATATTATTCTATTTTGATCCTCATGGGAAATTTGGTATTTGTCACAATATTTTCATGCATACGTTGTTTTTACACACTGTGCTTACTGAGAATATTATTTCAATATGCTTAAATGTTGGTCTTTTTAAGGTAGCTTATTTTCAACGGTAGGGTCTACGATCCAATATACCAGTGGCGAAAGGTGCTTTTTGGAGGTAAGTAAGCTTTGGTAGATAACTGAAAACAAGTCAAGAAACATTCATATTTACAGTAGGTACCTACTTGAATTAAAATTTTGTTTGTCTACAATATTTTACTGAACAAAACAATATTATATGACGTTACCTTTTTATAATATATATTACACGGATAGGCACTAAAATAGAATGATATTTTAAAAAAATATGTCCAACCGCCTCGATCGCAATTCGAGTTATTAATTATTGTATCACAAAAGTCCGACGCTCAATCCTCGGGACCACTGAACGAATCCAGCACGCCGAAATGAATGTTCATTTATACAATAAGTAGGTGCCTGTTAGGTTTCGTTATATTTTTTTGTTTAGTATTTATAACTCGATGCCATAAAAAAGAATTGAGGGGATACATAGGAGGAACAGTGAAGCATAATATAATATATTTAGGTTCTTAGCAAAGCCCACTTTATTCAGACCGCGACACTAAACACTATGAATTTAGGTAATGCTAGTTATTGCTTACACTTAAAATGCGATATGGTAAGCTGTTTGTAGAAAATGATGATTATCTCACATTGAAATAAATGGTAAATAAAAGCACGGACGCAGATTCTTCAGTCAATAAATGTGTACTCTTCTTGGTATTTTTTGCCGTTTGGTTTCCTGTGCAAGATCATCTAAACTCTAAAGCAAACAGTGGCGAATACTCCATACTAGGCGATTATTTAAAATTAAAGCCAACTTTCTTCAGGGAAATGTTTTTTGTGTTTTTGTGTTGACGTATAATAAAATTATAATCACTTATAGGTATTCTATAAAAATAATTTAATTTTCCAACGACATGTAGATATATGTAGGAAATCAGGAATGTATTATAAAGAAACACAGATTACAGCACATCTGTCTTTAAAATAATTGTCGAATTACTTTCAGGGAATTGTGATGTTGTTGTATGAACTTTATGTCACGTGACCTCAGCATGTCTATCCTAGTGTATGGAAAACGATATACTGCGTTAGCATAACTCTAACATATTTGGGTATAATATATTATTATTAAAGTAATTAAGTAGATAATATGTTTAGGAAAATACATAATTGAAACTCATCGCTCAATTTTATATCGTCAGTGAGTTATTGAAATGTCATCGAATTAGCGTGTCTCTATCATTAGTGTGTACCTATTCATGAGTAGTAATATCGTATTATCTTCTTATTCCCCGTAAGAGTATACCTAATAAGTGTGTTCTTTTTCTCTGATCTCACCCTTAGCCACTGAAAGCAGTATATTTTGTTAAGTATTTAGCATGAATAGTAAAAATGAAGATAGGTATAATCTCTTATTTCATAATACTAGTTGTTGAATTAATTATTTAATACAATAATTATTGTGTATTTGAAATGTTATTATAATGCATGAAAAATACGAAATGTTTGGAACATGTGCGTGTTATTACTTTTTGAAACAATTGAACGCGAGTTGTAAAGGAGCAAAATCGAAACGGCCATTTGAAAAGTCGCGTGTAATAGCAGCGATAAAGTGCAGTTTCCCGCCTTATCGACGCGACGCACTAACTCTGTCAAACCAGTGACAAATCACTTCGCTTCGGTCTCCGCAAATAACAATAATAATATATAGCTAAAATAAGCCCTAAAAGTATCCTACGCTAGAACAGTGGAGCACTCGACAATATAAGATGGCTCTGTTCCTATTAATCATTTTAGCATGGATACATGCTTTTGTCTTGACCTTCCGGGTGAATTCGTTACAAAAAATCGCACAGGCCTAACGAAAAATAAAGTCATAAAAGTAGCGCGGCCGCGAGAGACTCCAGTCGGCTGCGAACAGCGCTTCGGGAATGATGTGTAAACCCGCGCCCCGCAATTTATTTGATTTTCTTTAGAATTTGGACAACCAGCATTCAGAAAATCAGTAGGCAAAGCATGCGCCATGTTTAATAATTTTAGCCGCCAGGGTTTAAGTATTTTTCATTTCATTTAATATTTGCCACAAATAAAATAATTAATTATCAGATATCCGATGATACGCTAGAAGGGAAAGACTCAAGACGGTCGTTGGAAGACACAAGGGTGGTGCGGGGACCTAGTCGAAAGTAGAAAATAATCCAGATTGATACCTTATGCATAATTTTATGTACCTACATATTTCTGAAGTAATGAGATTCGGTCGGTACACGTAAAAGAACACATTTAAACAATTTTCCGTTTCAGTTAGTATTTGTGTTAGTTGTATTTTATTTTGACATGTAGTGAACTTTGAAATTACAAGTTCAATACGATCACAACGTTACAGTATTAACAATATATGGATATATAAATACAAAAGGCAGAATAATTAAAAAAGTTAATAAAAACACCGTAAAAAATTACGAGGTAGGTATACCAAATGAGCTAAGTAGACCCTATTTAAAAACTATATAAAATAGCGTCGACTTAAACGGGTCCACACGTATGTGGAATATGTCAGTATCCGAAATGATTTGGTTGAAGTTATTGGCTTCCCAGTTGGCATCACCAATGGCAGGAAGTACTGCACTTTTTCGGGTTCGTCTGGGCGAATAAACAACTGATGCTCCCGATTTCTAAGCTAATCGTCGCTATAGAATTGGTTTCCCGAATATCCTTTTTTGTCGAAATCGACGTCTTAATGCAGAATGTCTTTTTGTATCTAATTGGACGAGAACCATCCCTTTCTTTAAATTACTTTGTAATGGTAATGAATACATCATTCATATGCTGTAAAAATAACAATTTAAATATCTCCATTATTTAAATATAGGATTATGAAATTTGTTTTTTGTCTCCTGAACATTTGGTCTATTCGGGAAACCAATCCTACAGCGACGTAATGTTACACGGGTCAATGCAACCTAGAATTACAGAGTTCGTATTTACACTGCGTATAAGTGGTCAATCCTGGATTCGCTGCACACATGATAAATTTGCGCGGAAGTCTAAAGTCAGCGAGCTTGATGATGTGTAATTATGTTATGTATATTTAAGTAGCAATCATTATTCTTATACAAAAATAAACACAGCATTATAAATAGTTTTTTTATAAATTCAATTTCCAATGCATCATTTTTGACCGATGAAATAAGTGTGCACCCACTTATACAATTAAATAACACTACAGACGTACTTGTTATTTGAGTATATATTATTTTTTAAGACCATTTTATGATTCTATATTATTACAGTTTGCATTCTCACTCTATGCAAGCCACTGGCGAAACAGTAGAAGGAAACTGGTAGCTTTACAAATTAATTCACTGTGCTACAAATACAATGCTTCTGTTTTAGTTGTACCGATTACATTTATTAATTTTACCGTCCGATTGCGACGACTATTAAATTGTTTATTTTAATAAAAATATAATATTAATGACGAAATAATTTATTTTAACTGTTACACAATAAAGCAGTTTTTTAAATAAGATTATTTACGTATTTAACTGCTTACTTTATTACTACAATATTTACTTGTTTTTTATTGTTAGTATTGATACACAACCTTTATTATTTGGACGAACATTTTCCGTAGTTGTCATATTGTATACTGTCAAGTACCTATATGTTAGTTTTGTTAGTAAGTACATACAATATATTGTAACAACTTCATTAAATATGACGTAACGGTCGTAACGCATTGAAACTGTGTTTAATAGTTCCGAGTAACATCTAATGTCGGAATTAAGGGACATGTTAGCGGACTTAGGTATGTGGAAGCCAAACAAAATGACTAATTTAGAGCCCCTCCAAGATAAAAATAAAATAAATACCATAATTCACATTTTTAACAGAAAATAATGGTAACTGGACAAAAAAAAACATGATATAACAGAACATGAAGAAACAGCACGGTGACAAAACAGAACAGCCAGGGGGAAAATAAAACATTTATCTTTGTCGTATGTATTTATAAATTATTAAATACTTATAAGTTTATAAATGAAATATATATAAATATTTAATATAATATGTATATAATTACTGCATATTGGCCACTCGACGTAAAAACGTTAATTTATCTGCTTGATTTTGATAATCATACACAACGCCGCAGAATTATTAAACTCATTATTTCGTTGTAGGTACCTAGTTATGGAAGCATTTTGAACATATTAGATTGATTATGACAAGATGTACCTAGCTTGCCGGCAACACTGAGTTGAGTCCTGTATTGAGGCTTTCCAGCAATTAGGAATGCAGAAATTATATAATTATTTGATTTTTTTTTTTACGGCGTATTGAAAACCTGTGTTATTAAAAATCTATACAACATATTATATTATGTAGAAATACAATTTCAATAATAAATGTTATATTTTTCCTGAAACACTACAATAGGCAACGAGGCCCAATTAGAGTAGTGTAGTGAAATAGTAGTTCAGTAGTAGAAGCAGAACGATCACATAAATACACAGACTTTGAGAAATCCACACATTTTTATGACCTCTAAGATTCCAGTGCCTTACGCACTGTACCACGAGAGCCTTTGCGCTAGGTAATAATATTTTAAACTAGATTTGTGAGAAATACACATATTTTAGAATTGTGGTATTCTGGAACTGTTTAGACGCCTCCGTTTTAAAGCTTTTTTACAAATCGATTGCCACTAGGGACATGCAATAATATTAATACAATTTACTGAACAATTATTATATGAATTAAAAATATTTAAGTATTAGATATTAGTGTATTTTACATATCTAAACACGGTATGAAATAAATAATTAATAGTTTTTTACATAAATTATTATTACTTATAACAATTTACATTTGTTTTTAATAATAATTACATATTTATAGTTATAGGGATGGTTATACATAAAATATTAATGGACGGGTATATGGTGCTTCCAAATCAATATACTGATAGTAATCTGATAATTAATAATAAATTAAGTAGGAAGTAGGTATGTATTTTAATGTTTCAGTCAATTTATATAATTATTTAATAAATTATGTAATTCCGTCATTAAAATGTCACTAGTTACTATTGCAATTCACTCTAATAACTGTAGGTATAAGTTTTCGTAGGTAAGACAGTTTGAAAAGAGAAAACAAATCATTATTTACGAAAAATAGCCATAAAACAATTCATATACCGTCCCGCTAAAATGATAACGCTCTGGAAATGGGAAATTGGTATCACTGGAATCGGTTTTATAAGGCAATTTAAAATTCCAAATTGGCTGCAAATAGCGGCCACTTCGCGTTGCGTTATTGCCAACATTGAAAAATAAATATTCGTTTATGAATATACACACTTGGCGGGGGACTGCGGAAAGAAATTGAATCGGAATTGAAAATTGCACTTCCGGCGGATGCCGTGCCATCTATTCTAGACTCTAGTACTGACAACGTTGCAATGCTTTAAAGAAAACTTCGTCTCATTCTTAAGAGGAAGTTTTTAGCTATGTTTTGTTTTTACCAATTAAAAAGCTTCTCCTTATTTGAAAGTTTACTTAGTCGTGAGCTTTGAGCTTTCTAAAGTTTCGATGATTATGTTTTAAATTGAGTGGCGGTATTTTTGTGGACTTTATTTCGGTGGTTCGGATCATTACGATGGACTGGGGAAATCCAGTCACTAACCTTTATTTGATGATTGTGTGAAAACTTTATTCGTGGCTTTGGATCACTCGGTCACCATGTAGTTCGTGGTGTTTAATGGTTTTGTTGCATTTAATAAATGTCATAAAAAGTAAAAATTATGTTAATGGGATTCAAACACACATTAGGTATCTATAGCCAGTCGACTTTCCGACAACACACATTAATTTTTGATCAAACTATCACCGATCTTTGATTGAGTAGTGAGAAAAAATCATCAATTATTCTATTAATACTGTCGACCAAAGGTACTTGATGGGATTTTATTTTGAATTATAATGGATTTAAGTTTTGTACTATTATCCATTTGAGTATTTTTTGAGACTCGGGTTTTGCCTTTCAGCATCTTCAGGCACTATGTGCACTCACCAAAAGGTAAATACACACTTTTTACGTATTTACCTTTTGGCGGGTGCACATAGTGCCTGAAGATGTTGAAAGGCAAAACTTAGTTAGAAAAAACACGACTCAAATGGAATAATACAAATTTAAATCTATTAGAATGAATTATTCTATTTTATCTGAGACTCCAGTGAACGATACAAAGTAACATTTCATGATCCGGGGCAATCGGCATGAGTAATTTGGCCTTTATATGGATACGAAATATCGACATGAATACTTATTAAGTACCTGCATAATTATGTCGGTGGTCTAATTAGTCATTAGTAATTGGTTAAAGCACTCGCTTGCCTAACGACAGCTATGGGATAATATTCCACTCCATCCTGGATTTTTTCGAATAACGTTTGTTTCTGACTCTTTTCCAAGTTATATATTATTTTCTTGTTATCAGCTGAGAATATAGGTAAGTAATGAATAATAAAAAATCGGTGTGTGTACTTATTTACGCACGTTGGCGTAACAAAACAAAACTTGTGATAATCTAGATTCTTCGACTAGCTCTTTATTATCTTGTTAAATTACACACTCCAGAAAGAAAAGGGCCGCTTATTGGAGTGCCGTTGGTTTATTCCTATACACCTTAACTTATATTACTAAACTATATAATTATTTCTCGTTGTTTTTATTTTTAAAGTAATAACTGTCACTCTGACGCTTAATCGTTTGTTTACGTAAGGAATTGCAAATGGCCGACTTGCGTTTGTATACAGCTGACAGATTTGCAGCTGAACTTTCGAGCACTTTCGTAACGGTGTGCGCGCGCAGCTCTCAATTTCACTCTCTACCAAACGCCCCAAAAGAAGTATACCTTCAGTAAAACAACACAAGTAGGTAACAAACATTTTTAAATAGTTATATGAACTGAGATACCATTTGAAATTTGGATTGAAATCAAGGATTAATAGTAACAAAGTTACTTATAATTTACTTTGATAGGTAGACTGGTAGGCGTATATCTTCATTGTTTCATTGTCACGTTATTGTATTAAGATAGAATTTGTCGAAGACCTCCCCACCTCGGTATTGGTATATCATCAAAGTATCATCTACCTACATAGTTGGGTACCATTGTGTTGTTTTCTTCGAAGTTGTGCAAGCTTCCGGAGCGAGCGTGAAATCTGTCAAACGAAACAAAAGCCACCTTGAAATGGCCGGCAATAAAATCACCATTATAATTCGCGTGGAAATGTAACGAACATTTAAATAATTTATTTTATTTCATTTGGACGGTAGCGACACTTTCCTATCGAAGTCTCGCATTAGTTTCGCGCCAGTTTCAAACAACTGAAACGCGGGAATATACCTATATAGTCATCTATATTAAAAATATGTTATCTATGAAAGTATATAAAAGTCAAAATATGTTTGTTTAATTATCTTTTGGTCTTTAATTTTACTTGGCCTCAACTGACGTCTACATATAAAAATACAAAGTGTGTTGGTTCAAATCACCTTTCCTGCCAATTCTAAATTAAAATTTTTACGACGGACAAAGTTTGCATAATATTTTGGATTCAATTTTAATTTCTTTTGTTTGACGTGGCTATCAGCATTATTTTAATTTTAATATCTTGTATGTCTGTATACAGATAATTTAATATTTAAGAATGAAATTACATATTATTGTTTTGTTATGTGAGATAAATGTACCTACCTATATCGATCAATTGAGTAACCCCATGCGTCCAAGTTTGTTATATTCATTAAGCATACTTGACTGCATTGCAATGTAAGTCTTGGATGGTAACTACTGAGACATTGCCATATTTAAAAACTATAATAATTGCATTAAATCACTTTGTGATTTGGGATAGGTACGTTGTATTAACACTGAGTATGATTATGTAAAAAATAATATTTGAATTTAACAGTAGGTACTGAAGATATGTGGTGCTGGAATGGGATGTTAAGAGCCATACGGACGAACCAGTCCATCATCAGCGATCACCACATTTGATATAGACTCCTCAATTTACCTGCGCTGAACTTTCATTTTTTTGTCATATAGCCCACAGGGATGATTGTAACCTAGAGAAACTCGTGGTATTTTGTCATGTCAAAGGTCAGAGAGGACAAGAAAGAGATTTTTTCAGGCTAAATCTAAAGTACTTCGGGTTTTACACTGGCACAAGCTCTGCGTATCGCCGAATGCCAATAGAGGTGGAGTCAAAGCTTGTATAAAACCAACTCACCCGTGTCATGATTCTTAGTCATGAGATTTTAGTATTGACGATGATTGGCTTCTTTCTGTTATTTAACGTTATCACTGCCAGCCAATTTTTACTAGTTAGAGACTTGTAGGCCAGCTATTTTTGGAATAAAATAGATCCCTTAAAAATATGAAATAGGAACAGAAAGATACATATTTGTGAAAAATTACCAAATCAAGATGTTTTTCGAGTTTATCGTTAATATTTTCACACTAAAATGATAAATATTGTTTATAAAATATACATAAACAGTTTATACAAAGGTCATGACATTTACAAGAATGCACGAGTTAACTCGTCCATGGACTGACGTGACAATATGACGAGTACCAAAAATATGCGTAGACCCTAGCCATAAAATTTTTTGTACTGTTTTATTCTTCTTTTTATTTTAAAGATTGGTAATATGATTATGTATCCACAGTCTCGTAACACGACATAATAGCAACAGCGAGTATTAAAATCAGACGCCTCGTTCGACTGCTTGTTTTATAATAGGTAGCAAGACGTAATAACGACTACCGAGGAAACTCCCATTAAGCCATTGTTATATGAAGACTTATCGCCGGGTACTCCCGGGGATTCAAAACTTACGCGCTTTTCACAAGTTAAATGATAATTTTCAAAGTTTAATGAAACTCGGAAATGTTTCACTTAGCGAATACAATTTATGAACTTGTCGAGTCTTTTGTTCTCGTAGACGTCTTGGTTTGCTGAATTCCTTTCATAAACTGAAGCACCGCGATATCATTGTTTTGAAAATTTTCTACCTAATAATAACTGGTAATTTATTGTGGCAAATAATTTGATAGCAAACATTGTTTTTTTTGCATTAAGTTACAAAAGAATATTCTAATGATGTAAGTATAACAAAAGATTTAAAATATTTCAATAAACCATAGAAATATAATATTCTGTAAATTGGCGCATTGTAACATGGCCATCTTAAATGTTTTAGTTTCAGTACAAGTCGACCATGTTTAAAATGATGAAATTAAAAATTCAGGCATTTTCACTATTAATATTTAAAAAATTGATCGATTGAATGAGCCTAAAATTATGTTAAAATATTGACGATATTAGTGTGAAGGTTGCTATGAACGATGAATTTAATCATTTGGAGCAAAGTTCACAGTAAGCTAAGTGGCGTAGTGTGGATGTCGAGAAGGCTTTTACAATGCACAAGTTGAGCAAAAATTTTCGTTAAACCCTTCGCAACCTCCAAGCCACGTATCGTCGTTTCCAGTGGGCTTTTTAAGCTTTACATTAATATATTTAGATTCGGTCTTCTAGAGAATATTTTCTTGCATGATCTCGTAATTGATACTTTTTTTATATATATTTTGTCGAATTAATGAATCTGTTTTTTTAAATACTTGTATTTACTCATCTTGTTATTTTAACTGAGATCTTTTTTCGTATTACTTACCTATATAAATTATAAAATCTGTCTGAAAATGTACGGTTAAGAAAAAATACAGCCTGTATTTTCTTACGTCATATAATTTAACGTCCCATATCGCTCTGAGCTTTATAACAAGACTGTAAGGCATTATTACTGGCCAGTGCAGAAAGAGAATAACTTTGAGTCAGGATATTTGATGGAAATTGATTTTAAATTTTAATCGATTACAGTTTTGTACTATTCCATAGGCATCAGATTTAATGATATTCCGGCATAATATATTGTCATATTCTAAGTATACTATAGACTAATAATCTAAATAAAATCTGTGAATTAAATAATAAATTGGTTCACATAGGTTATGTTTTTAATTCTCTATATTTCGTAAAATATAAGGTATAAATATTAGTCTCTATAAAGTTTTCATATTATATTTTACAATTATATGTTATCTTAAATATTATGGTTTTGACTTGTCTGTCTAGTACCAGTGAAGACTTAAGTGTTTAACCTGACTCGTAAAAATAATTTAAATAAATAAAATACCAATTAAATAATATACTAACAATGCAATAACCACATACATTGCGAATTCATTAAATATTCCTTCTAATGACGTAAAACTAACGTGAAAAACGCTATCAATGCCTTTAACTACTATAAAATTATTGGACCTGTAATCGTAGGTAATATTATTTATGTAGCGGTCCATGACCTCGGGCGTTGTCAGCATTGTTTCGACAACGTAGTAATTAGCAAGTCATTTAACTATCACATATACGTCCCATCTACAGTCACCATATTTTACACCCGTGAAGTTCTTCGATGGGGTTCGACTACTTCGGACTTGGTCATCTAAACACTCCACACACAAGTTGCAATAATGCAGAGGCCAGTAGATTTCCCAATTGCAAACTGCATCAACAATGACTCTCGCAATTTACCGAATATTCATGTATTCATATAATGTATATAATAAAGCGAGTCATAATTGATTATTATTATTGTTATTCTTAGTATCAATCTTTGTGTCAGTCAGATCTCAGTTTCCGTATCGCTCCGCACAGCAGTTCTTGCACCGAGCCTCTAACCGCTAACGTAACTCTTGTACCAACTGTATTACTTATACTTTTTACGCTAGGCATGGGCAAAAACGACATTTTTGATCAGCGCGTGGTGAAATAGATACAATGTAAAGTATTACCTCTCGAAGAAATAATAAAAAAATATTGTTCTTACTCCAATGCATAAACATGGCATTTGTGTTAAAAAGAATGCAATATACATACTTGCCTAACTAGGGGTTTTAATAACACTGAAATAAAAATGTGTGATTTAGACATTTTTTTATAATTTATTGTTTGAAAATAGGGTGACCAACGATTAATTATTATACAGTTGATCAACTCATGTCATCAGTCATGCAGGTGACGATGCAGTGCAGTACAACGTGAGGTGACCTCATTTTTGTTCTGATGATTTCGGCAGATTTTGCTAACTGACAATGTTCGTTGAAAATGTGCTACGGGATGGGCACATCAGTCTGATAACAAATTAAACACCAAGAAAAACGAGATTACACACTTTTCCCCCATAGCGCCAGCTTACTGTGACGTCACATGATAGTACGCGACGTGCACCAAAATATAATTCGCGCTTTACAGTATAGTGAGACACTGTCGCTATCCTCGCGGAATATTATCCACACAGCCTCGCGTAAATTTCCATTGAAATTTGACGAGTGAGCCGTAAAGATTCAGTTTGCCCTTACGCCATACATACAGCCAGTTGCGCGATAACATCTTTCTCTTGTGCGTCTTAATCATTATTATTATTTTAATAACGAAATAACGAGGATGGCGCGCAAGCCCGAAATACACGAAAGCTCGCATCGTTGTTATTATGCTTCCGAAATATTAATTATTTTAAACGATTGCTATCTAAATGGTTATTTCTTGTCGAGAACAGTTACAGCCGCGCATAGTGTAATGTTAAATGCATACCGATGTCTTTAATTATTAATAATTTTCATATACCTACTTAAATAGAATGGGCTTTAAATTCATTCAAAAGGAAAACACGAACAAATAATTTTATTCAGAAATAAAGTTATTGCCAGCAAGACTTCTTTTCATGTTACTAGAGAAACTTTTTGCGTCTGGTAAAATTTACTAAAACACTTAGGTACCTCTATGAGGCTATATGAATACATTATGACTGAAAACATTTTTACACTTTACAAAAAATGGCAGAAGAGCATTCAGATGAAATGGTGTTTTCATCAATTAGCATTTTGCCAAACGCCAATTTATAAAATTAAAAAAAAAACATGTGCCACACACCTGAGATTCGAAGTTTGTTCAACAACTTTAAATATTCACAAGTATGAATTGTAAAATTCATCTCAATTACACTTTGAATAAATATTAGCATTGATGAAAATGCCATTCCTTCTGAATGCTCTTCTGCCAAATGTACGGTAATTTGAGATTTATTATATTATAAACACTACGACAACTCGAGAATATTTTTATCTATCTATCATTCTATCTAAATTTAATTTAACATTATTCTTACAGGGCTTAGATTATCTTCTGTCGTTGCTATTTCAAGCAAAATTGTTCAGTTAAACCTCGTAGGAGTGGGCAAGTTATTCGCTGCTTACGGGCGGCACATTCTACGGGACGCCAAATAAAGAAAGAAAGGATTTAAGTTTAAGAGCAGGTTTCGTTGATATTAGATAATTTTATATGTGGCATTGATACTATTTCTCTACTCTAAACGTACCTACCTAAATACTGAAATTTGTTTGTTTAAATTTAAAATATCCGACAATAATTAATAATTCAATACATCTGGTGCCTACGCTGCGCTACTGAATTGACATACAATTTGAGTCTAAACCGGTTCACACATCAAAACTCGTCTCGTTTGCAACGTGTCGAATACGTCGATACGACATCATCGATATTCACAAAACACACTTTGCCAAATGAAGCTCCGCACATTGGTGGAATACGACGTTTTAGTTTGAAAAAGACAACTAGTGCTGCTAGCAACAAATCGCACACATCTCGGGCTGCGACTCGAAGCCGCCAGAACTCATATATAACCTACGAATGGGTCATTCTTTTACCGGCTCGTCGGTACAGGAATAACCAATTTATACACGTTTAGAGATATTATGCGCGACTGTCACTAGGTGCCTATGTGCGTGGTCTTCATATGCAACATTGAAGCGACGTTTCTAGAAGGCTTGATTTATCGCTGTGCGGCAGACGAGGCGAGTTTAGATGTCAGAGGCAGCTAATGGGAAAAGGCGACATTATAATTATAATTAACGATAGCTTTTATTCGAGGAACGGCATTGGTAGCATGTGGGTTTTTATCAGCGGCAGTGAGTCGTTCCATTCCCGTTTCCCCAAAATTTGATTAGTGAGGAACGTAAATTAGTTTTATATTCTTGACATCTAAAGTTGCAACCCGTTAAATACGGCTGCGTGACGTCGAGGGCAGGGTGGTATCATTTTTAAAATTGGCATTATTCTAACAATCATCCTGTGCGTGTCTGACATCTTAGTTAGTAGGTACAAGACGTAGTATAGCAAGTATAGTGCGGCCACTCAAGAGTGTCTCTCTCCGCACGAAATGAAGTGAGTGAATTAAGCAATGCCCCGAAGTGCCGTGACGGGTGTCGTTTGTTTTAATTCAAACAATATCGCCGTCCCTGTCTGTCGTCAGAGGCGGCGGGATCGCGCCGTCGCGGTCCCCCCCAGGGGGGTGATTTTGATTTCGGCCGCCCTCCCCAACTCGCGCGGCCCGGGAAGACGCCAGCCCAAAGGGGAGTTCGTTTTAATTATAGGCAACTGGTTTATTGCGGCCAAGTTTATTGGGGACTCCGAACGGTATTATTTCAAAGTGAAATAAAAGGAATTGCCTCACTGAGTCGGTTTAATTGTATTCCGTTTTGTGATTCTGTATTATCCAATTAAACACCATAAATATAACTAATTTAATTAAGATGTTTTGATTCTAATCAAATTGAAATGTGATCTGTTTTTCGCAATCTGGCATCTTGATTTTATAATACGATACAAATGAGAGGTACCTTCCTACTATTTATTGTTTATTGTTTAATGTTTATTTATTTTAAATAAACTTTGTTTTTATTCAATATTTTATTCAAATTGTTTGCATTTTTTTCCATATTTATAATAATGATACATAATATTGTAATTTTGAGTTTTTAATTAATTGATTAATCGGTACAGTTCGGTTATGAGGAATACAGCGGAAAACACATTTTGAAAATAGCCGATAAACTGGATTATTTGTTAGGTTAACCTTACCAAACCTAACCTAAATTAACCTAACCCAACCTAACCTAACCCAACCTAACCTAACCTAACCTAACCTAAACTAACCCAAACTAACAAATAATCCAGTATATCGGGTATTTTCAAAATATGTTTTCCGCTGTATTCCTCATAACCGGACTGTACCGATTAATCATACCTGCAAACTTTTGCTTGCTTTTTCTAATAATGCTTGAGTACCTACCTATAAGTAGATATATATTTTTAATAATTCGATTCAAATGTTCAGTCAATTCAAATTGAAATGTAGGTAAATGAATTTATTAACATTCCCTACTATTTATCTTGATTTTTTTAAAATAATAATTTTAAGAACTCCCTTTTAATATAAACATAATATGTAGCTGTAATTACCCCCTCCGCTTTATCCTAATCTACGTTTTAACTTTTCAGCGCAACTATTCTATACACAAGACTGCTATTGGCCGCTATCAGCGGCTATCGAAGGTAGTTTTTCAATTTGTTGTATTTAAGTATTATAATTTTTACAATAAGATAGTTATAACTGTAACAATAAGTGCTATGTTTTAACAGCACCTCTCTTAGCTGTGCTAACTTTTAGAGTGAGATAGACAATTTTTGACTGTTTTTACAAATTGTAGATAACAATTATAATACCTCAACACAAAAATATTATAAACTACCCGCGATAACTGCCGATAGCGGCCGATAGCAGTCTTGTGTATAGAATAGATGCGCAGCAATGAATACCTAATCTACTGAAAATTTTACAAAGACAGTCGAAATAATTACAAGATAAAAAGAACTTTTTGTATACAACGTTGTAACAAACTTAACTTGACTAGCTTAAATGATCAAAAAAAATTGTACTTGATAGAAATACTGAATAAATATAGAATACTGCAATGTCATTTTGACATTTCATATTGATTTCCGTATTAACGCACGTATATATTAATAATTTAGTTGCTAGGATCCCAGGACCCCCTAGCAACTAATAATAGTGTTTTACTTTTTACGGATTTCTTCCGAAATAACTTTTCATACAAAACAGAATTAACTGAAAATGAATTCAATTCTACTTAAAGATGGCTAAAAGTATTAAAAGAATGCATTCGCATCGTGTTCTGGTATATTCTAAAAGTTTCAAATGTCTAGCTAGTCGGGAAGTTAGTTAAAAATCGATCGCAATATTTGTACTGGATAAATAACCACCGGACAAACAAGAATACGACCTAATCAAAACGTTGTAAAATATGAAATAGTTACCTGCCTACGCAATTATTAAAAGATATGTAGGTATTAGTAATATTATGTAAGTGGGGTACTACCTACTACCTGCATTTAAAAAAATTCAATCAGTCAGTCAGAAGTTAGCAATGTTATCAGTATATCGACGTACCTAATAGGGGCGTGAATGGAGCACTATTGGTTGGCCTATAATTGTCCAATAATCACTTCAGAATTGAATTGTCAAATCAAGTATCTCTCATTGTTACACAAAGCTTAAGGGCCCGCTGAAGAGCCCGCCGTTCAAATATAATTTAGTATAAAAAGGACCTCGGCGTCGTAACTACGTCAATTTAAATCGATCTTTTCGCAAAAATCACTAATCATCGGAGATTTTATTTCAAGAAATATTATTATTATTACTGATAATTTCTGCTGCGCGGAGAATTATTATTATTTTATGAACACCTGCGACATGAAGCCGATCAGAAAACAGGGCTGTCAAAATAATATTAAGCATTCATATTTTTTAAATGTTAATTTCATCATGGTTTTTAATCAAACCTGTGCAAGTACGTACTGATAACTTGGGTGGATTTTGCCATACATACTATTGATATATATACGGGTATATTATTATTATAACCCAATTCAAATTGAACATAGGTTGATACTCAAATACTATTATAGTGTGTTTATGATTTCGAGAAAATAATACGATGGTATAATTAATCCATATCAATTATTTGAAAACATTACATTCGCACTTTGCACAAAATTACAAACACATTCGAAGTTTGCCGCACACGTACAGACCACGTGATATTTGTTTACGCAAAATCGTCGCTTTTCAAAATGGCGAATTTGATTACCAGATTTTACTGCGATGAATCAGTATGTTCCTTTTTGTCTTTTTTTATTCGTAGGTTTGTTTACTATGTACACCTCTTAAGAGGACGTTCTACAGAAATGGCCTTGAGAATTGAAAATATGATTTTTTAACATGTGGTCCATAATATCTGGTCTACTAGTTAATATAAAAAGGTCGTGTCAAAGTTGTTTGTGTTAATAAATTTGCTCTGTGACTGATCCGACTCATATTTCACATTTATTTCATCAGGGCTGTCGAAGACATAAATCATAATATATATTTATAATTTTAAATTTTTATTTATAATATATATTATTTAAGTTTTGTGCATCTAATGCCGGGTCCACACTGGCAACAAGTTAATTTGCTGGCAACCTCGTTAGATTTTACGATAATTATTGTAAAATTTCTTAAGCAATTATGGTAAGTATCGTAAAATTTAATGAGGTTGCCAGCAACTTGTTGCCAGTGTGGAAATGGCTTAATATCCACTGTGGTTCACGTAGTGGCATGGACCTGGGGTTAGCTAATTCAGGAAGTCAACACCCATGATAGAATTTTTTCCAGTTTTGGTTGCATTATATTCCAAAACTCTTCTGTAAAAATCGTTTCCGAGTTTATAAATGGAAATTTCTCGGTGTACATAGTAAACAAACCTACGAATAAAAAAAGACAAAAAGGAACATACTGATTCATCGCAGTAAAATCTGGTAATCAAATTCGCCATTTTGAAAAGCGACGATTTTGCGTAAACAAATATCACGTCGTCTGTACGTGTGCGGCAAACTTCGAATGTGTTTGTAATTTTGTGCAAAGTGCGAATGTAATGTTTTCAAATAATTGATATGGATTAATTATACCATCGTATTATTTTCTCGAAATCATAAACATACTATTATAGTATTTGAGTATCAACCTATGTTCAATTTGAATTGGGTTATAATAATAATATACCCGTATATATATCAATAGTATGTTTGCTACAAAATCCACCCAAGTTATCAGTACGTACTTGCACAGGTTTGATTAAAAACCATGATGAAATTAACATTTAAAAAATATGAATGCTTAATATTATTTTGACAGCCCTGTTTTCTGATCGGCTTCATGTCGCAGGTGTTCATAAAATAATAATAATTCTCCGCGCGGCAGAAATTATCAGTAATAATAATAATATTTCTTGAAATAAAATCTCCGATGATTAGTGATTTTTGCGAAAAGATCGATTTAAATTGACGTAGTTACGACGCCGAGGTCCTTTTTATACTAAATTATATTTGAACGGCGGGCTCTTCAGCGGGCCCTTAATGCATATGTATAAAATAATAACAACGATATAATTTGCCATTTTCGAGTTACTCAAAATTATTGTGTGAGTACACAAAAGTCCCAGGTTAGAGTATACGTTTTATAACTTTCCACTTTTTGCTACACTGATATGCCTCTTTGCCTGATTACCTTGCATAAAATTAGACAAATGATATTCTCTTGCATTATTTACTTAGTAATAAATAAATAGGTAATATATATAAAAAAAATATTTTTAGAATGTACTATGTAGGTACCTATATCATTTTCATCCTAGAGCCGGGGTGCAAAGTTGTGAAGCATATCTATATTCTACCACTCGGTGCGCTCCGGCACCACTACACTAAACATTACAATCCAATCCAAACGTTTAATTGAAATGTGATATTGCAAAATGTTGGCTATCGATAAATTGAGGCATTATTGTACCGAAACATTTAAAAGCGCTAAGGTTTTCTACGGGTTAGGTACAATCTTAAATCTTGTGAATTATTCGTAGAATAAAAACAAATATATTTTATTGGTCATCCGGGGTCAATTCACCGCTAGATAAAAGTCTTCCCTAACTCATTGCACTCTCCTCGAACGTGAGCTTTTCATTGCCACGTATTTCTGCTGAGCTTTTGTTTGAACTGTTTTTTTCTGTGCTATTTTCCCTCTTGGTGTCTCTTGACTACCACTGTATGACGATATTAATTGACCAAAGCTCATCAAATCACCAAGCAACGTATCCAACCAATATCCAACATAACTTGGCAACATTTATCATATTTTTTCTGCAATAGTCTTTCCGTATTTAAGCCCAACGTATATATCAATACTACGTCAACTTTATTGCTGCCTTACATATTTTAGGGTTCTTATTTCACACATTTTTTTTATTTACATGAAATATTAATCTTCTGTCACATTCGTTAGTTGTATTATAGTAGAAGGTCCATTATCTGGATACAGATTATAGTCCTTTCTTAAAAATACTTTACGTAATGTATCTTCTTCCAAAGGCTGTACAATCTGACATTGATCTTACCTGCCTCCCGAAAAAGGTTTCTTAAGAGAAAATTACATAATGTACGTTTATTTTTTTTAATAAAGTATATGTACCTACACATTTCCACCAAAAAATACTTTATTTCTAACCGGCATTTTTAGCAATAACCCAATTCTTAAATTATTACATACATTAAATTTAATATTAAATAAATCCAAGGTACAGCAGCGAAAGTATGTTAAAAATTTCCCATTTAAGGGAGCGCGTTGCAGAGACAGCGGATATAATAATTTCTAAGTTAGATTTATATTTTTACAAGCGCCACGGGAGGGGAGCGAAATATTCCGTTCAATTTTCACTTAGCAATTTGCGTTGTAAAAACGGCAGTAAATTTTGAGAAACTATCCCACTTTCCTTTAATAAAAAGCCCACAAAGGGATGATTTCAAAGTTTTTTTATTGTTATATGCGTGGATTTTAATGTCCGTATTTATCAGGAAATACACAAATTAATCTGTTTTGTCGTATTTCTAATATTGACAGATTTTATAGCAAGTAACGGTTTGGTTAAGTACCTAAATATATTTTGTTTATTTACTATTAGCGTTTATTTGAAAACAACCATATTATATTGATAGCACCTTAATGAATCATTTGTTTTGTATCTTTTCTAGCAATTCATAATGTTAAATTATTACTGAAATCGAGTATTATGCAGTTTGTATACATACATAATAATTAATGCAACATCGACTAAATAATGTTTGCAGTTAAATCGTTTACCTCCAAGCGATAGCCAACTCGCACACGGTCCTAATATTTTATCTGAAATACGACTATTTTATTCAAAATTTTAGCATGTAATTTGACACAGTTTTAGATAAAAGTTCGCCTTACAGCAAACCCCATCTGTTATAACAGCTCTACTCACTGATATGGAATAGTACAATAATCTCGTCAATCAGACTATGAATTCAATTTACAAGAAGTAAAGGGTATGTACTTGATAAAGATTGAATTTAAATTATCGATAGTAGGTACATAGCAGGGGTGGCTGTACCTTAAAGGTTCGCAGGGACCATCCCCACATCGCTATAATGACGAAAATACACGTCCGTTTATGATTGTCATAATATACCTACTTAATTACTTGATTAAAATGATTTATTTAATTTATTTTATCCGTCTAAATCCGTCGCAATTTTATAGAGATATTTATTATTATTATGCAAGTAAATAAAGCAATGATTGTTAATTATGTAATAACATAATGATGATTGCGTGGTATTAAAATAATTAATTTAATAAAATACGTCCGATTATAAAGTGACACCTATGTACAAATTTAATTAAGAAAGATATAGCGTCTATTTTCCCGTTATTATTATCCCATCGCCGTAGTGAAAATCTCGTTCTACAAAGTATGATAATGCATTAGCGATAGTATACGCATACTGGGGAGCGAATCAAATAACCAATAAGTGAGTAAATACGCTCGCTGTATGTCGTTGTTCAACACTGATAATTATTTTAAATCAATAATACCTAACAATAATAATTATTAATTACGTTTATATTTTTAAGCATGCTCTTTAGATGTGCTTAAGTAACGACTCAGATAATCATATTATTTATTCTGAAAAAATATTCATTTCCTTATTAGTAGCTTGGTACATAATGTAGGTATAATATGATAAAGTAGGTAGGTATGTATATTTAATAATTAATGGCTAAACCCCACCACCTAGAAAGTCAGCGAGCCGCCACTGGTACATAAGAATTGATATTTAATTCTTTTGGAGAATATGAAATATTATAATTAACAAGTATAAAGATTTCAACTAAGTTCCGAATAATTTGCGATTGCGTTGAGTTTGTATGTGCGAGTCAGTCATGAGTCAGTGTTTGACAAAATGTTTCATAATTAGGTATATAATGTTAATCTATCATGTAAATTCGTCCCTTTTTGCATTGGCATATGTTCAATAATTGGGGATGGAAACTTAAAACGTATCTATCTATTCGTTATTAATTTTGTTATAAAATACGTTTTCCGCTTTTTCCAGGGAACCAAGACTGCGACGATGCGGACGGTGGAAAGCGGCGAAGGTCGCGGACCAACTTCAACTCATGGCAGCTTGAGGAGTTGGAGAGGGCATTTCTCGCGTCGCACTACCCCGACGTCTTCATGAGGGAGGCCTTGGCCATGAGACTGGACCTCAAGGAGAGCAGAGTTGCGGTAAGGGTAACTTAAATATTTTAACAATTTATTAAAGTTTTATTTTATTATTTGGGGATGAAACATTTAGGACTTTTGGACTTGGTAAAATTTGTAATGGACTTATCTTAGTTTGGTAATAATATTACTAAACTGGTCAAATAATATACTATTTTATAACATTTAATGTAGGTACATATCTACGTATGTAATTAGTAGAATAAAAATGGTTCAGAAAAAAGTCCGTATATTTCAAATGAGAGAATTGTCTATGTGCATTTTTTTTATCTTGATCCTCAAATAAGATAGATTATAAAACTTGTAAGGACTTAGATTAGATAGGTACCTACTTAAAAAACAGTCTTAAACTAAATATTATGGCCGATGGCCAAGCAACTAACTCATCGGCTTATAATAACATGGGTCCTAGGTTCAAATCCTGGGTCTGGCAAGTACACATATTATTGTTTTTTTAATGTGTGTTTGAAGTCAGAGTATGGACTTACTAGGTTGAGTAAGTGGCTAACATCCATTTCTTTTAAAAACAAATGTCTGTTAGGTAATGCAAACCTCCACTCTGTGAAGGCCCATATTATGATCTTCTTAGGATCAGACATGATCAAAAAAAAAATATTAATGTAGTATAGGTACAGTAAAAAAATAAATAAAAAAAAAACCGTAAATGTTTAGAACCAGAAGCAACACATTCCAAAACTGTCGTGGGAAGACTCTATTAACGTCAAATTTATTATATCGAAATTACACTGCGAGTTATTAAAAACGATTGAGTAATATAGATGAATAAATTAGCGGTGAGTTATAACCAGAAATTATTAAGTAGGCATTATTGAAATTACGAACAGTGAACAATCTTGGCGAAAGACATTTATTTACCTACTGGTATCATAGAAAAAATGAAGAAAAAATACTATGATATTGCATACTTTTCTCTATTAGAAAACCTGCATTCATTTTATGCACTGGTAGACAATATTTGTTGATCATTGAATTGTACTTACTACAACTTACTCTAGTAGGTTTAAATTCCCTTTCATTTTTGTTTCAAAATGTATGACAATTCATTAGATCGGGGAACGCAAATATACTGGGAAGTGGTTTGCTTTTTGGGTGAAGCTGTTATGGCCAATTAATAAATACAACAATGCAGACGATGTCTTAATTGATTAAGATTGTATTCAATCGCAATAAATGTATATAGTAATTGGAATGGCCTTGCTTGATTTCAATTGAATACATTTGGAATCAAGTAAGACCTTCGTTGACGCAATGCTGCCTGCGTTACCATGTGTTTTGGTTCTAAGAAGGTCGCATTAAAGTTTGTCACGCAAACGATACGCGCATTCAATATTCGTAATTCTTCTTTCACGCTGTCACGCCCCAGCATTATTAAGCACAAGTTCGCGCCACTTCCCTCGGTCCATCGCCAACTCTCGCACCTCCCGCCATGCCAGACCTGCAGCGCGTATATCACTTTTTTGCCACCACTGCAGGGTGAGAGAGGACCGGCCGCGGCGACGAAACCCTTGAGACTATGCCACAAAGGTACGAAGTGTCGCACTCTCTGGCGGCAACCGGAACACATGTCCCAACCACGTAAAGCTTCTCTTCGCGATTACCTCAATCACCGAAGGCTGCTGTATCCGCTCATGAACTTGAGTGTTTGTAACGCGGTCGTACTGATGTACTCCTAAGATTCGACGGAGACATCGATTCTTAAAGCTCAAAAGCTGAGGCCAATATTAGTAATATTTTATAAAAGTCAGGTGGAAATTGTACTTCTTGCGTTTTATGGCCTGACCATCTTCTGGCGTTATGGCCTGACCATCATCTAAGTCGACGCTTAGGTATGGTGATGGTATGGTGACTAATTTTGTATTTATATTTTATTAATCTTTTATGTGGCAATATCCAAGGTTCGAGACCATCAAAATACACCAGGTTTGGGTCCCGGGTGTGAAAAATTACATGATATTTTTCATTGGACCCAGGCATGGCCCCCACAAGGGGGGGCTGGCAGGGCTCTAGCCTAGGGGCTCGGCGTGACGACTCGACCGATAAGTGAGATACTTATTGATCGATGATAGAGTACAGACCACAAAATTGCTCTAATAGTAAAAAAAGTCTATTTTGGTTCAATAATTATTAATAATTAAAATATTTGATTGTACAATGCAATTTTTAACTGTGTACCTAACTCGACAACTCCATAATTCAAATGGATGTACATATTAAAAATACAAAAAATCTCTAAAAATAGACCTTAATTTTACCGCGTACACCATGGAAAACGCTACTGTATCGCGTTATACTGACTTTACTCTTAGCGATAGGTAGGGGGCCTGCCAAACAATATTGCCTGGGGGCCCGCTTCAGGATATGGGGGCCATGGACCCAGGTATATACCTAATAGTTTGTGTTCAGTGGTAAACATCCATTTCTCGTAATAATCAAAATATGGAGGCCAGTCTTATTATTGGGACCGAAAATAATGATGCAAATATGCGTCTTCCGAAAGTGGTCGTGTTTTTCTAGTCGGTCCTGTACCTATCCACGGAAATGTTCAGAATCATCTGTTATGATATAAGCTGTAGGTATAAATGCGTAATAAGTTCGTGTCGCGCTGCCGGCGCAGCGGGTGTTAAATCGTTTGCAACGTGTTATTAAACGCCATTACTGAAAACAAATAAATCTTTGGAAAATTGTGACTGATAGCATAATAATTATTTTCGCAGCAACCGATCGCGGCTCGTAGATCGATATCATCTGAATACGTACCTGTACGATGTATCTATAGTCTATGACCTGTACCTATCTCCTTCGGATTAGGTTAGATATATTTAGACTTTTAGATTGGATAAGTGGTTAAAAGAAAAATAAAAGATTATAGAATTAATTGTTAATTAGATATTCTTATTTTACCACGTTTTTCTTAGCTCGTATTCTTGTTTGTCCGATGATTGTTTATCCAGTACAAATCTTGCAATCGATTTTTAACTAACTTCCCGACTAGCTAGACATTTTAAACTTTTAGAATATATCAGAATACGATGCCAATGCATTCTTTTGATACTTTTAGCCATCTTTAAGCAGAATTAAATTCATTTTCAGTTCATTCTGATTTGTATAAAAAGTTATTTCGGAAGAAATCCGTAATCCAATCCACTATTATTGGTTGCTAAGGGGGTGGTCATAGCAACTAAATTATTAATATATACGTGCGTAACAATGGAAAACAAAATGACATTTCAGTAGGTATTCTATATTTGTTTGTTGCAAAATAGCAAAAAAATGATTTGTTGACAATTGCCTTATTTGTCCTAAATTATTGATACATAGAATTGACAAGTTTTCGAATTGAAAATTTAAAAACGTGATAAAAAAAAATGTAATTATTTAGTATTTTTTCGCATTTATATAATACCAACACTAATTCACCCCCAATTCACCACTAATTCGAAGGAAAATATAATTTACTGTTTTTTATTTATCGGCAAGTAGGTACATATATGATTGTTATATTCCTCCCTAATTCCTTGAATTATTGTTCAGTTTTATGAGGTATTATAAGTACAAATGCGCAGAGGTGAAAGTTTTGTATTGCGTATGGGGCGCATTTTTTATTAATGACCCGGGTGCTAAAACACCTCGCTATACCCCTATTTATTGACTTGTTAACGTTACATCATTTTGACATAGTAATCATCAATGGGGTAGTGTTAGGAAAAATAGTGCCGCAGGATATTTTAAATCATAATAACCACCCCGCCGCAATCCAAAAGCATTTGATGTATCTACCAATAATTCTTTATAAATTGACCACTTTCGGTTAAAAAGATGCCTTATACATTTTTTCATAATTACATCGGAATTGGACTGACTAATCGCTTCTCTCGCATTTTTACCTTCAGTTTACTGGATATTAATAAATCTATACAGGTAAACCCTGCCTAAACCAAACCACAATAGTTTAGGTATGCTATGTGCTATCCGATAAAAATAGTGCACACTTTTTTAGTCATACTAATTTGTTTTCGTTGAATACCTATAATAGGTATTACAGTTGTTGGTGGTTTCCCCAAACCATAAGAGATAAAAAAAATAATATTCTTCTATTTATAAAATATCTTAAACTATGTATGATTTGAAGGCATTATTGTAGATATTTTATAGACTACTATTTTTGACTATTTATTGTCTATTAATTATAGTTTGATATACGCAGGGCTTGATTAATTTTCAAAAACTAACTAACAATATATGCACATTGTAGTCTTAGTTGAATAAAAAAAAATATGGTATGTCTATTAAAGTTTAGTGTACCTACGCTATTTGTGTCGGGTCTTAAAAGCTTACTTCCACCCATCGCCAGTGGTATCTACCTGATATTTGAAATTCTCGTTTTTTTTAAGTTTAAAATAACTATAACTTATACCTGCCATATTATTATCAAAATCTACGTGGTTTCATAATATTGTGTGTAACATACGAGGGTGGGTCAATAAGTCCTTAGAAAAGCCGACAGGTGGCGCGACTAGTACTGTAAGCGGTTTGTTTTCATGCAGCGGCACTACCGATTCAGTATGCTGCGAAATTTCAATCAGATTGGTCGGGTTGTTGTGTGTTTCTCGTACATTTAAAAAAAAATTTGCTTGTGGAAAATGGAAAAATGGAAAATGGAGAAAATTGAGTTTAGAGCTGTTATTAAACATTTTAATATAAAAGGGTTAACAGCAAAGGAAATAAAAAATGAGTTGGATTTAGTTCACGGCATATCTGCTCCTTCACTTGCAACTATTTATAACTGGTTAAATGAATTTAAACGTGGTCGTACATCAACAAAGGATGAACCACGCTCAGGACGTGCTGTAGAGGTGACTACACCAGAAATGATCAATAAAATCCACGATATGGTGTTAAGTGACCGAAGATTAAAGTTGAGTGAGATAATTGAGGTTACAGGGATCTCAAAAGGTAGCGTCATTTCTATTTTACATGACAAATTGGGCATGAAAAAAATTTCTGCAAGACGGGTGCCGCGTTTGCTCACAGTCGACAATAAACGCAATAGGGTGGTGGCCTCTAAAGCCCTGTTGTCGCTCATGCAACGCAATCCGGATGAATTTTTTCGTCGCTTTGTGACTGTAGATGAAACATGGATACACCACTATACTCCCGAGACGAAAGAACAGTCAAAGCAGTGGATTGCGAAAGGCGAACCATGTCCAAAGAAGGCGAAAACCGTAAAATCAGCTGGTAAGGTTATGGCTACTGTATTTTGGGATGCACGTGGAATTATTTTCGTTGACTATTTGGAAAAAGGAAAAACAATAACAGGGGATTATTATGCATCTTTATTGGACCAGCTAAAAAACAAAATTGAAGAAAAACGGCCTCATTTAAACAGGAAAAAAATCCTCTTTCATCAGGACAATGCCCGTGTTCACACATGTTTACGATCAATGGCTAAAATTGAAGAATTGAAGTTCGAATTGGTCGACCACCCACCGTATTCGCCAGATTTAGCCCCCAGTGACTTTTTCCTTTTCCCAAACTTAAAAAAATGGCTAAGTGGACAACGTTTTTTTTCAAATGAAGAAGTCATCGATCGGACAAATGCTTATTTTGAGGACCTTCCGAAAACTTATTTTTCTGACGGTTTAAAAAAAATTGAGAAACGTCTAACCAAGTGTATTGAGCTCCAAGGAGATTATGTTGAGAAATAAAAAAAAAAATACAAAAATAAAAACTGTTTTAATGCTTTTTTCTAAGGAATTATTGACCCACCCTCGTACCTAATATTGATGAGGGTTACATTATTGAACACAAATATACTACATATATCTACATCAATGATAATCATGAATATAAATTGACTATCGGGGTAAACCCTGTATTTTGTGGGTTTGTATATTTGTGTTCAATAGTGTAATCCATAAATTTTAGTCAATGATTGATAGGTATCGGTATTAGTTTGTATAAAAAGTCTTGCCCATATAACATTATATTGTAACTAGTTTACGCGTACAGTTTAATAAATCATGTTGATATGGTGATATATCGCCATAAAACACGGCAATTAACACGCTTGTATGACATTGATGACAAGATAATGTGACCGTTACATACGAAAAGTACCTACCACACAAGTCATAAAGCTGTCGTTAAACAAGTCATAAAGTTTGTAATGTTTTTGTAAAAAATAGAACAACTATCACACTAGATTTGTAAAGGTAGTGCTGTATGTAATATGTATGTTCGTAAACGCACGAGTTTATACTCGTTTGCTTATTATTTTTTTTTTAATTTGAATTATCTAATCACTTTAATCCTAATGGAATTATGATGAGCATACTAAATAAGTTATAAAGGTGTAATTTATATGTCAAAAATAGTCAACCTGTATAGGTATTATTATTAAATAAATGTTTTGTATGTAGGTAGGTATATTGTGGATTTGAAATTTGTATCATATAATATTTCAATAAGGTAATAAATCTTATCTCCGAGCCAAGGCCCACCGTAAAAGTCAGGCCGTGGCATGAAACTGTAAATTTCTGTCACAGTGATAGCTATTTCTCATATTTCGAGTACAATAATATGATAAACTGTTCTGTTTGTAGAAAATGATGAAAGTTTCATATACAAATTAATAATTAATTTGAACAAAAAATCTTCATTTACTGCGAATAGCTTAGTGCATTCTATTAGAAAATAATCAATATCTAGCATTATTATCGTTACCCGGTCTGTCTATAGTCGGCCTTTACTCAAAACCAGTGTTTCGTATGTGCTATTTTGCAGAAAATGATTTAAGTATGCATCTACCTACAAATTTAGTACCTAACTAAAGTAACCATTCTTTCTGAGGCAGTTTACCTTTTCTCTTTAGATACCATTTAGAAGTCGAAAGTTCATAAAAATACGTTTTCCCGAAAGTGTTATTTTTGACATAGGACACATTTCCTCTGAGGTATAGAAATAATTTTGACAACGAATTTGTTTCAATGAAAACAAATAAGTACAAAGTTTAGTGTGCACTAGTTATGTCGAAATTAAAACAGCCTAAACACCCTTCACCATTACTATAACGCATGTGGAGACATGACGGATAGTGGAGAGAAAACCAGGTAGCAACACAAGGTAATATCGTAATTACCCAACAATACAATACCTATCATCTCACTTACAAAGCAGTCAAGACATATTTATTTATACCTACCTAGACGGGTCATAAATAATATAATGATTCATTCATAATTTTATTATCGTTGTGATTTCTGAGTTAACCCGTTCACCGCCGGAGGAGGTCAAGCGATTCCGATTGCCTTTTCAGTATTGAAATTATCATAATAAAGGTGGACAAGTAATTGAGTTGCGGCGCGTTAAATACGCCATAAAAGCTCGCATCGACCCTTCACGACACCTTCTCTCTCACTCTAGCGCTCTCAATATAAGTGGCGCCCAATCGTGGGACGCGTGGACCAATTGAGGAGTTCATAATTAAAAGTCTATAGTTAACCAACTTGACTAAATCGACTTAAAAGTTCAATATACAGCTAATTCAATATATTTGTTAGTATTTTAGCTTTTAATAGGGTGTCATTCGAAATTGAATTCGAAACGAACCGGAGCACTCGATAATGTTTGTAATATAATATTTAAAAATATTATAAAATGAAAGTTTGTTTGACTTTTGTTTTATTTGTGTTGGACAAATGAAATAACATTTAAAATTCTGACATACTTAATATTGGGCTGACAAAATCGGTTATTGTCACAGCTGAATAAATCTAATTTTTTTATGAAATATTTTCCCAGAAATTGTTTTATTCTCTTTCTATCTATTTCTGCCGCTCTCAAGCAATGGATGGTGACGTATCGAGCGTCAGTGCACGTTACTGCTTTATACTTATAAATAAAACATTATTTGCGAGTATTTATTTAGTTAAGTTAATGAAACAGTACCATAATATATCCACGTACTCAAATTAGATACGTAAATATGTCAATAATAACACATTTGTGTGCACATCAGTCAATACAGTATATTGCAAATTTCTTGGTTTAAAAAATGTTCATCGTGACAGCACATCCGGCAAGTAAAAACTTTATCCTCCTTTTTTAACCATGTCCGCACCCTAGTTGGAGCATATGGACACCACACGGTACCTACATCCATCCCTCTCATGCACCCGTCTTCTCGCGTCTTCACAGGCCATGCCAGCATCCCATAGCTCCGCCGTATACACTCTGTGGATAGTATTTAAAGGTCTCTAAACAAAATTTATTAACAACCTCCTGTCGTAAACACCTCTAATTTAATAAGATTATAATATGATAGACAAGTAGGTATACTATATTTGTATCATCACCGATGCACAGTGGTAATGCGTCCGCCTATTAAGCTGTGAGTCTCGGCTTAGAATCCCAGGTCATGCAAAGTTACATGTTGTTTTTGGGCTAAGATTATGAACATAAAAAAAAATCTGAAAAACATAGGATTGTAGAACCAACGAGAATAAAAACAATGTATACATTATTTTTATATATTTTTTTAATTTAATCAAAAATAATTCAATCGGTTTGTTTCCTCTGAAAATTTCCCGCTCTACAGCACAAGCTGTTGTCCTTTTCTGACAACATTTTTATTAGTCACTCCTCTCTTTCTTTCGCTATAATTTCTTCGCAGTATGTTTCCCTCTGGCGTTATTTTTTGTTTCTTTTTTCACTCTTTACCATCCACTCACTATCTCTTTTACTCTTACTACAATAATGCATTGTCTGTCTCGGTTGACTTAAAACTAATGACTTAATCAACGTTGCAAGGTGCGTTTACCATGTACAGTCAGACAATAAAATAAATATGTAATCAGACTTGTAATTTTTAATTAAACACATTTTATTATTATTTAGGTGCTAGATTAACTTATGTTATTATCTTGCACTGTAAGTTGGCTTATTTAATCAATACCTACTATCGACTGAGGGCATTTTATGGAGGTTGTATTTAAATTATAATTGCTACCGAAAGTCTTGTTCAGATTATGCTAGTATTTTTGTCTAGAGGCGAGTAATTTAGTGAAATCATTAAGTGGAGTCATTTTGTTAGGTCAGAATACGATATCTTTAGGTGAGTTCATTAGTATCCTCGCAAAAATGTCGTTTCGTTCGAGAGAAGATACAACTTTTAAAAAAATGTCGGATTATTTAAAATTTGTTAAACACCATGAGTGCCTGTGGATTTTTAAATCTACGCTCCATAAAAATAAATAAGCTCCTAGTGCATCTCTTCTCCTATTGATCAATTTTCTTTTCTCTCGCTGATTTCTCTTTTCAAAAATATTTTTTTAGTAGTTATATTATAGGTGTTTCTTCGCTTTTCTTTTTTGCTTTCGACCATGTCCGATCCTAATAGGATCATATGGGCCTCCACAGAGTAGAGGTTTGTATTGACAGATTGTAAAACAGTTATGAATATTTTCAATTAGGTGGTTTTCCAAGTCACAATTTTTCCCGAGCTATTTTCGATACCTATGAATCCCGGGATTGATAAACATAATCCCGAATCTTTCGGGATTGATTTTTATATCAATTTTTATGGAAAATAAAATAAAAACGAAAATATAACAGAAAAAATACTTTTAATAACAAATAACTACATTAGAAATAAACTAAGTTTGAATGAAGTTTGATTTATACCCATGTGTAAGTTGCCGATTCTTTTTATTTTTCACATAAATTAATAAAAATGAGAATGATTGGAAAAAAACAATTCTTCGCACTATTTACAAAGTAATTCCACCATGATCTCATACGTTTTACGGCAGTTTCATTTTTGGCTGACTAATTAGATTTATGAAGCGGAAAGGCTATAAGTACACCATGATTTGCTTTACTATTTTAAATCTCGCTAACCCATTCATTAAGTCTTAACTATCAGAATCAGCAATCTTATTTATTAAATTCACATTATTATTTATATTACAATATTATTTACTCCATTGTATATAATATAAATAGTATAAATTATACTAGATTTATTTTTGACCGATTTTATCAATGTTATTTGTAAATATGAAATTTTATATTAACAATGGAAAAAAATGCCAATCCCGGGACCAGTCCCGGATCCCGGGATTATCAAATTGTAATCTCAAAATCCCGGGATCAGAATTTTGGCTCGGGATTGGATTCCCTAGTCACAATGATTGCATACTAATTTACAAATGGCGCTGTTACCCACCTATATCACTGTCAATATATTTATTATAATATTTGAAAAGTCATTCTATTTTTTATTAATTTATTATTTTAAGTGCAAGTACATTAACTATACTTTTGAATAATCCTGACATCGGTTAGTAATTAATGTAAATTATTAATACTTTTTGATTTAAAATACAAAAGCCGGTTACATACCAAAAACAATAACGCAATTTAGTAAGAATTTTAAGAACCGCTGGCTAATTTCGTCAACATTCGATACGACACACGTAGCTTAGCGGTCAGGACATACGGGCGTGAATCCCAGGGGGTGCGAGTTCGAGCATAGCTGGGTACCGTATTTTTAAAAAAAGTGGTTATATACTTCTTACAGATCTTTTAAAATGGTGAAAATCATATCTACTAGTTATACATTATTTAAGTATTATTTATTAGTAGAATTAAATAGTTTTATTACACTAAACATTATATATCCTATATATTATCGTTTATTACTTAGGTATATATCTACCTATATCGAATCTATTTATACGTATAAAAGAATCATTTCTTTTTTATCGATGTTACAACCTGGTTAGTTACTTTGTGGAAACTTTGTCGATCTGACAAAAGTTTTCCAATATGTATTCAATACAACTTCAACATATAAAAGCTCCCACAGGACTATGCGGTTTTCCATATAATACGTTATATAAAAATGTCAACTACTATATTATTATATGAACGCGATACACTAACAAAGGATTGAAACTTTGGTATCTTTGTCATATTTTAAATTATAGCGTTTTTAATGAAAATATCATTGACGTTATGTAATTGTCAAAAAATAATATAGTGTTGTACCTAATTACCTACCTATTTCGTAAATAAAAAACGTGTAAATTTTATAAAAATATGAAAAAATCGTTGCTAAATTTGGACATCAACTTTAGTCACATTGTACAAAATAGGTATATTTTTGGGCAATTTGAAATTAAAAATCATAGAGGACGGCATTTTGTCTGTTTAAGAGCATATTTTAGTGAAACGGGAAATAATTTTCAGCAATAGGTGGGATGTAATTTCGCCCGCGTTTGCCATTCGGAGAGCGATAGTCAACCTGTGAGCACGTCAATTTGTTTTGTGATGGTGTCGGAGGAATTAATTCTTAAATCGTGTAAAAATGACTAAAAACGTTACATATTTACTCGAAAAACAACACATGTTAATGAATATATTATTATTATTACTTAAATAAGAATAAAAATTAAAGTGACGCATGTTGAATTTTTATGACAAAAAAAGTTTGCACAATCAGCGCGTCGCGTAGTCACGATCGTTTTAGATTTAGACCATGCCTCAGCTGCTATATGCTTGCTGGCAGCTTATCACTGATAAAGTTAGTGGCGGGCACTATTAAATTTTTTCGCGGGTGCCACGTTATCGACCTCTGGTATTATTTTTTTTGGTTCTAGTCGGTTATGTGGAATACAGCGGCAAACATATTTTGAAAATACCCTATATACTGGATTATTTGTTAGTTTGGCTTAGTTTAGGTTAGGTTAGGTTTGGTTTGGTTTGGTTAACCTAACAAATAATCTAGTATATCGGCTATTTTCAAAATGTGTTTGCCGCTGTATCCCACATAACCGACTTCTACCATTTTTTTGTAAAAAAAATACAAATATAGGAATTTAAAGAAACTTGCAATGTCAATCAATTAAATCCATATAAGTACATAAAGCATGTCTTTTTGAACAAAATTTATCGTTGCTTGTGGGCGTCAACACACAGCGATGTTATATTAAAAAAAACTCTCGCATAATAAAGCCGTAAAATAATTCAAAAAGTTTCGGTAATTTACGGGATTTTTTATTACTTTAATGAATATTTCCGACGCGTTGCTAATTGTTAGAGGTATTCATAAATAATTCTTAATTATTTTAATGACATGCAATTATAAATATGATCCGCGCCACACATTACCTATGAGAACATAAATATTTTTTTCCCAATGTGGAAATAATTAACAATCACTCCATTACTCCGTGATTCATGAGAGTAATGACTGCATACATGTTACATGGTGTAGTAGTAAGTAACTCCAAAATGAGAAATAATTTATTAATAATCATTATTCATAATCATCACTGAGAAGATATGTTACCAGGGAATACAGAATGGGATCTCACTAAATGATGCTGTCTAGCGTCCACCGAAAAAAAATTAGCAAAATTAAATAAGAATAAGATATATTATTGTGATATAATAAAATCATCTTCGTTTTTGGCATGGCAACCATTGACTGT
The DNA here is from genome assembly GCF_057557595.1 of Rhyacophila brunnea. NCBI lineage: Eukaryota > Metazoa > Arthropoda > Insecta > Trichoptera > Rhyacophilidae > Rhyacophila > Rhyacophila brunnea. The sequence goes on along the minus strand of NW_028232882.1, from coordinate 508,443 downwards.
ATTGGCCTCCTCCAAAAACTCTCTACATTGCGAACGAATCAGTGCTGCCGATTTCCAATTGATTTCATTTTGGTCACCATGATGAATATATCGCCTTATAGTCTTTTTTTAAATATATAAAAACATTATAATATAGAACATACATAATTTTGAAAAACACTTTCTGAGAGAATATAATTATAACCAATAGAAAAAATCTTTTTTGAAAAAAATAAGCCACTCCGGTAGGGAATCGAACCCTGCATCTCCCGGGTTTACGCCCCATCCGCGCATTACCTCTATGCTACGCAGTGACATAGGTACTAATTGCGACAAATTTTTAACTATTGGTCACTTTTAATACCCACTCATCAGCGCTATTTCAAATCAAGCTACTTTGGCAATCGATTTTTGTTACTTAAATCAAAGTAGATACCTATTACTTTGATTACTAACCGACGTCGTGGATTTCTCCAATATTTTTTATGATGCAACTTACTTGAACTTGCTAATAATTTATAATTAACTATTTCTTTTATTCAACAAATAATTCACAAGATTTAAGAATGTATCATTCTAATTATTGAACATACGTACGTTTTTCAAAATTATGTAACTTATGTTCAATAATTAGAATGATACATTCTTAAATCTTGTGAATTATTCGTTGAATAAAAGAAATAGTTAAATATACATCATAATATGATAATTTTATTATTTACACGGCAGAAATTTTAGTTGTCATTTCGGATATCTTGTCCTATGGACTTCTAAAAAAATCTGAGAGCTTTTTATAAAATTGAAAATCCCTTCAAACATATAAATATGTATAAGTACATACATTACGTAGGTACACATTTAAAAATGAATAAGGCAATTTCATTTTGTTGGGGAGATAGGTTTGAGATGGCTTCCTTGCCTAAACGTTGACAAAACAGAGAATACAGAATTAATGGAAACTGAAATAGGTACCTAACGTGTGTGGAGTACTTTTAACAGGCAACCGATCTCGAGTGTGGAAGAATATTATGCATATTATATGGGATAAACTTAAACACATGTCAATAATACGTAATTCTAAGCTTTTCCTTCGTTTTGACAACTTCTCTCGGCTTATATGCTGACGTTCATTCAGTATTGGTGTATTTAAGTTGCAAAATACACTATTGCACGTCTATAATGTGTGTTTTATTTTCATATGACACTCATACATTCAAAACCCTGCTTCAAAATGTAGTGTATTGGGGTACAGATACCCTTACTAAATTATATTTATTAATTTGTTCTGTGTATATTAGGTAATATTGAAATAAGTGTACCTAATTATTTCTGTTAGAGATTACTTCATTAAAAAAAAGAATACCTTTGGAAAAACGCAATATACCTACCATATTATTTTGCCATGCCCTTAATCCTATGTATTTAGGGTTTAATTGTTTTATTGGTGTTAATAGATTATTGTGTTGATGTTATACATAAACTCAAAGTGTGAACTGGCCGTATTACTAATTTTCGAAAAATCGGACTTAAGACATTCTGGCTCTGAAGTATGATTTACTTACTCCATCATTAGTAATATCGCCATCGTGATAGTTTGACTTACATATAGCCGGGTATTTTTTATAAATTTTAAATTTCGCGCCGTTTGCGCCACATTACGCCCGATCGGACAGAGTGAAACAAGGTGCGCGATCATTTGTTTCTTTTTCAATACGATCAATTGGACGATAGCCGTTCTGTATCATCGTGGTAGTAAATATAATATTTAAATAATGTAACCGACGCCATTTTTTTTTTCTTCGCGAGGGGATATGTACCTACCTACCTAGTACCTACGTATCGGAAGCAACACATCTATTTAAAAATACCATAATTGGATAATACCATAATAACCCACGGTGGCCGCGCGGCTTAAGCGTTAGACTATCACGCCGTGGGTGTCAGGTTCAAATCCTGGGTCTGGCAAGTACACGTATTGTTTTTCAATTTGTGTGTGAGTCAGGATATGGACCTAATAGGTAGAGCAAGTGGCTGGCATCTGTGGAGGCCCATATGATCCTATTAAGATCGGACATGGTCGAAGAAGAATTGGAAACTCTGATATTACAGTCTAAGTAGGTAACTATTTAGTTATTTCTTGATACTAGTATATTTACGCAAGTATCTACCTATATTTAATTGTACCAAATTAGGTATTTAATTTATTATTAAGTAAGGTCATCCGACTCTTGTAGTCCAGAGCGTAAAGCGCAGTCCTATCATCCGGGGACTCCAAGCTCGATTCCCGTGAGGTCACAATATAGTTATGGGATTTTTTTTAAATTTTGGATGTTTGTGATTATTTCATTTCTACTACTAACAACACTACTTTTAAAGGGGTTTAATGGCCTGTTGTATGTTAAAAACATATATATATATATATATATGTTCTTATATGAAAAGTTTAATTAAGTCATCTGAATTATTAATTAAAATTAAACATAATATTATGTACTTATTTCACATAATTTAATGATTATCAAGACTGGTCTCGTCCGCTTTAATGATATATTATCAACTGATGATAATGTTATAATAATAACCCAACAATAACTCATCAGTTGATAATGGTCCATTAAAGCTAATGAAACCAGTTATGATAATTATTAATCTATGTGAAATAAATTGGTACGTAGGTACTAACTATTGTATTTTATTTCAACTTATTGATACAATGTCTTTCCTACAAGAATTGACAGTTGATACAATTAAAGAAAAACAATACTTCCTAATTATCTGTATTCCATTAAAATATGTACAAGCTTTAAAAAAATTAAATAAAAATCAGTTAGGTAATTTAATTATTGTATATTATTATTACTATAATATAACATCACGTATATTTACGGGTTCTTAAAATATTTAGCCGAGACAGGAAAATCTACGAATAAAGCAACCCTTAACAGGAAAAGTATACACATATTCTTCATCCCTTTTCCTCTACAGAGGAGGGTTAATAGCGCTTATAAGGGCAACAGAACCGTATTTACATCAAGGCCAAAACAAAAGGAAGAGAAAAAACCACAAGATCGGATAGGGGGCATCTGTCTGCGATGACCCCGTCCCCCGAGGCTGCTTACTGGAGGTGGTGCGAACGGACCGCAGCCTTAAAAGGGGGTTGTGAACGGCCATCTTATTTCCTTTTCCGGGGATTTTCCCGGAAAATAGGAATCCCTATGATGTGATAATCTCGTGTGAAATTGCAACGATATGTTCATGTGTTATTTTGAAGGGTGTTTTGGTTATTGTGCATTTTAGACGATGCGGTCGTTGTTCTGTCAGCCTTTTAGAATATAAATAATTATAATAGGTATATATTATATATATATATTTAATAGGAATTTACTACATCATTTCAATATAATATAAACGATTCTACAATTGATTTTTATAGCAAGTAGATATGATATATAAATTGATGAGTTACATAATATTATGAAATATAAATTCAACTGCTCCATACTTGAAAACTGAGATCTGCTTTCCTGATTTTATAAGGTTTTAGTTACTTAAAATGTTGGAGAAAAAATCTGCTAATTTTTAAAGAAAATGTTTAGCTTTTTTCATTAAACCCTGTTTTTCTAAGGAAGAACACATTTTTTATATTTTATTTTAAAAGCCCAACTAATGTATGAGGCTTCGCATAATGTCACTTCATTGATCGATATATTATATGTATATATAAAAAAGAACAATAATAATAACATTTTCCAATTAAAAAATAGGTAGCTGTATATAGGCAAACAATATATCAAAATGAAAATAATTCTGATTCTGTACAATTCCTGGTTAGATCACCATATATTTGTGTTTTCCAAAGTTTGCGTGTTTATATTTTGATCGTTTCGCTTCTACTAACGCACTGTTGTTTTACTACGCTACTGTCATTGGATCTAATAACCTGTTGTAGTGTTAAAAACGAATGTATATTTATATGACATAGGTACCAATATATTATAAAAAATAATAAAAAATAATCGAATCCAAAATATGCAAACTATACCTAATAAAAAATCAATGGTAAAAATTTAAAACTGAATGGAAATATAGCCTAAGTTTTATTATATACTTAGATTATATTATACCTGTCAACACATATATTATGCAGGTAAGTATAATTCTTAATAATTAGGAATTTACTTAGGCTTGTAATTTTTATATAGGTATTTTGTGAATCAATACCTATCTGGTAAACACATTGATGTTAAATTTTGTTAAAATGAGTTAAACAATACGTATTTATTTTATTAGTTTAACAATTTCTAGTTTTTTAATATTAACGAAAGTAAATAACACTTACGATGACCGAGCAGCTTACTCATCGGCCTATAACGTTGTGGGGCAGGTTTAAATCCTGGGTCTGGCAAATACACATATTGTTTTTCAATTTGTGTTTGAGACAGGGTATGGACCTAATAGATTGAGCCAGTGACTAACATCAATTTCTCGTAAAAACAAAAATCTGTTATTGCAAACCTCCACCCTAATATGGAGACCCATAATATGGGTCATATTATGATCTTATTAGGATCGGACATGGTTAAAAAATCATCATTTATATCTGAAAATGTACCTATAAATTGCTTGTTAGTACGAATTAGTTTATGAATCTGTTCATAAGCTAATTCGAAATACGAGTACCACACCGTTTCACTACCATTTAGTAGTACGAACAGTTAATAAGTTAATCACTATTACATTAGACAACAGCAGTGGCGAAGACTCCATACTAGGCGATTATTTAAATCCTACCTTCTTAAGAAAAATATTTTTTAATTTTATATTGACATATTAAATAATATAATCACATAATAATATATTCAATATGCCCAACGACATCTATCGTATAATTGTCATAATAATTTTACGATCTTTCCACTATTTCAATAAGCACTATTTATGGCATGTCTTGAAGGTTTTAAAAAATAAGCGACATCTCGTTTCGCTTCACATATTGTATGGATTACGTTCGCGTGAATCGAAAACTTTTTTATATGAAGTTTTTTTCTCATAATTTCAAGACGTCTGCGGCGGCTTATATAAATTGGTAAGCTATTTAAGGAGCGCTCACATTTTACGTAAGTGCACATTTATTCAAAATAATTTATAAGATAATTTGAAAAAATATTTCTAGGGATTCAATCACATATAAATATTGATTGTTGTTAAAAATAATAAATAATTTATCTCGTGATTTTTATTTGTCAGTTAGTTTATTCATAGGCTAAGACAATTTATTCTGCCAATTATGTGGATTGAAATCTGATATTGTATCTAAGTCTGTGTTTTAAATATAGAAGTATTTTAAAATGTCTAGTTTACGGGTTAAATTATAAATTGTTATGGAACAGATTCACAACAACCGATATTTTCAATATATTTTGAGCATATTTTGGGTTTATATTTAAGAAAATACATAATTAAAATTAATTGCTTATTTTATACCATTAGTGAGCTTTTGAAATTTCATCGATTTTTGTGTACCTACATATTCATCAGTAGTTATGTCGGATTATCTTCTTATTTCTCGTAAATACATCTAACAAGTGTGCTTTCTCCACAGCCTACCTGTTTCCAAAGGTCACCCTTCGCCACTGGAAAACAGTAGTTATTGTGTATTTCGTTCACTACAAATAATATTCAATAATATGAAGTTGTCTAGAGTTGTCTTGAATTTAAATAATTTCAGTTAACAGCAAATTGAATGAGTTGTATTAATTTATTTTTCAATTCTCAATTCCTGAACAGTTCAGCAAAAATAAAATTAAAAAATCCTACGTCTGAGTTAATTTTTCCATTAACCGCAAAATACACAACTCAACCCAACATAACGACTTTATCATTCAATCTCGTTGTAGATATGCACATATAATATTATCTGAAATCTCTTCTCAAATAGAAAAAAAACGAATAAAATTCAAATATCAAAGATTCTGATATCATTATTGACTTGCGGATATCCGGTTTGAAAGTTTTTAGATCCTGAAAGCAAACCTTTTTGAGTTCAAAGGCTTCGCATAATTTATGCCAAGTCAGCTGAAGTGAATGAAAGTGAATCCTTGCGGAAAATTTCGAAAGAAAATTTACTTCAAAGAAAACTATCTAGAAGATGTTCGAGCCAAAGGGAAATTTATGGGGTCAGATGGAAAACGATTTCGGATGAAATAGAAAATAAGAAGATTTTGGCGCTATCCTGAAAAGTAAACAGTGTATCTATGATTTTGAATTTTCAATATTTTATCCACTATAGGTATTACGTAGACGTATTAAATATACGTTGCAAATAAATATATTTCAAAAATGTTTGATTAAACTTCTCTCTTCCTCATTCACCATCATGATTGAGGATCATTATTACTCTGAAATATGTAAGCACCTACTTGTAAATCTTGGATTGGCTTTCTTCATCTTTCGTATACTCTATGACCCAGTGGCGAAGGGTGGAGGTGTGCTGTTAAGATCCGCTATAAACAGTGCATACTAAACTTCATCAGACATACGTATTTGTTTTCATTGAAATAAGACTACAATTTACAGACGGTGTTGATTACTTTTTAAAGTTAAATTAAACCCTGCGAAACCAAGCCATAATAAATAATAGTCAAAAAATACTCGTATACGAATATCTATAAAATATCTAAAATTATGCAATTAAATCATACATAACTTTGGATATTTTATAGATAGAATAATATTTTTTATCTATTATAGTTTGGTTTAGGTAGGGCTTAATGAATTAAAAAAATGAACAAACAATATGTGTAATACGCATTCTTAATCCAACGAAAACAAGTAAGTAGTATGGAAAAGTGTGCAATCAATATTTTCGTATCGCCCAAAGTATACCAAAAATATTATGGTTTGGTTTAGGCAGGGTTTAATTGATTTTTAAAAACTAACCAACACCATCTGTAAATTATTGTAGGCTTAGTTCAATTAAAACAAATACGAATGACTAACAAAGATCAATGTGCACTATTTATGGTTAAACATAATATATTTTGTACCTAAATGACAATAATATTATATTTTGTACCTAAATGACAATAATATTATATTTTGTACCTAAATGACAATAATATTATATTTTGTACCTAAATGACAATAATATTATATTTTGTACCTAAATGACAATAATATTATATTTTGTACCTAAATGACAATAATATTATATTTTGTACCTAAATGACAATAATATTATATTTTGTACCTAAATGACAATAATATTATATTTTGTACCTAAATGACACCGACGGTGATCTTCCGAAAGTGCTCGTATTTTCTAGTCGGTATCTGTATTGATTTAAATGGTATACACGAAATGATCTGTTAGCCGTAAGCATAAATCCTTTGCAACGTGTTATTAAATGCTATTACTGAAAAACAAAAAAATCTTTGGGCAATAATTGTGACTGATAGCATCATAATTATTTTCGTAGTAACCGATCACGGCGCTTAGATCGAGTTCACCTGAATACACACCTGTTCCTATCTCCTTCAGATTAGGTTAGATAGGTTTAAACTTTTCGATTAGATTGGTAGTTGAAAGAGAATGACAACAAACAAACAAAAACAGTATAGCAAGGACTTCTGATGATGAACACAATAGTATACCCATCATTGAGTGAAAAATCTAAATTCCCCACACGTTTCGGTATGATGACAAGCTACATTTACTTCAATACGAAAAGAAAACAACCCTTCAATGGCGGCGATTGCATCTCGTTGTACGCACAGATGGAGGGTACGTTACACCCCGCTTTTTACCCCCTTACGGAGTCGTTAGGGGCTGGCGAGCCATCTTTAAAGATGCAAGAGGAGAAGGGAAACATGTCTGCTTTATTTAAGATCAACCAGAATCATAATAATACCTAGATATATCTACTACAACCATTGACTAACTTCTAATAGACTCTGCATCTGAATAATAAAATAATCTTCGTAAACGATCCATACTTACACACATATTATGTATGCCATCATAATATGTCGTGTATGAGAAAACATATGTAGAGAAAACAGATTTATGTGGTTGAAATTATAATCAACTCTACCCATACGTTTCACACACACTATAGATGTCACTTGACATCAAAATCAATAAAAGAATGATAAATATGATATGTTGTATTCCGACAGTTAATTATCGCGGGATATGAACTGTCAAGCGTGATATTTTTTAACGCAGGTCGAGATGATCCCGTTAACTGCTATTATAACTTTAATTAATATTAACTGCTATAACTGATGAGCTAGATAAAGTACGAAAGTTAATTATAGAGAATTGATATGCCGCGATTTTGAAGTTATTACTAATTTCCGACACAATTTCAAATATTTATTTAAGTACATAATATACATACAACCTGAGCTTCAAAACGACTAATTTCACTTCTACAATAACATCAAAGTTTCTCGATTTTGTAAATAGTCAAAATTCAATTATTTATGTCTGATTTCTACCATTCATGGTACCTTATTTCAATTAGATTTTTTTTGTCCCGATTTCGGAAAAAAAGAATTATGATACCTACATAATCTTTGATATACGCAAAGTTGTAGCATTTAGAGCTTGTCCAGATGACGCGTGTCTTACCGCGATACGCCGCGAGTGCACGTGGACAGCTCAATGAGGTCACCTGTACTTCGACCGCACGCGAGAAGTGACACGCGGTGATTACAATATGTAAACGGCTCAGTGAGGTCACGTGTACCTGGAATGCACGCAAGTTAAATCTCGTCATCTGGACAAGGCCTTAGATATATAAAATATTATATTTTTCAAAAACAAAGGTGTTATAAGGATCCATCTGCCTTTAATTTAATTCTAATATGTTAATATACTTACTTTCATTCGGCGGTTTATGTAATGTATTAATAATTCATTTCTAAAATTATTTTCGACGTAATAATAATTATATTAAAATAGACTATTATGATAGTTAGAACCATGTGAATCTCAGATCTAACTGAGTTGGTAGGTAGGTAAATTATTATTTCGGTAAGTCATGGCGATATAGTACGCTTCCCTCGCGACAAGTATTCGAGAGCGATCGAAGCGGAGACTGTCATCTGTCCTTATCTGGCGCATTTAAATTCATATGATTCACTCGAGAGGGAAAATATATCTATTTCACATTGACAGCTTAACTGTTCTCGAATAGGGAAACCGAACGAAAATAGGAAAATTCCAAAGACAAAATATATGTATGAAGACGACTTTATATCAGTGAGCGCTATTATTTATTTGCTTGTTAACCATTCGGCAGAACAACAAATTCAAAAGTATATATTATATTATGATCCTCAGGGTGGCCTATTATTAATACCAAGTAGACATGAAAACTGACAAAAGTACCTAGACGTAAGTCTGCTCGCACATCTAAACTCGTCTCGATGTGATTTTATTGGCATTCACAAAACGCATGTAAGTAAATGTATCGCCGCACACCGCATGATTGCAACCTTTTAGTTTGAAAAAAAAGCAAACTGTGGGTCTACTTCGACCGCTAAAGTGATAAAATGATAAATATTATCAAACTTAGGGTAGGTTTGTATCAAAGTATTAGCACTTATTGTAACAATTACAATACGTTGGCTGCAATTGTTGCAATAAGTGCTATATTTTAACAGCAGCAAGAGGGGTGACCTACCCTAAGTTTGATAATATTTGTCATTTTATCACTTAAGCGGTCGATAAGTATATAATAGACTCACTGGTGTCATATGGAATAAATTTCACCCGACATGCAGCACAGGTTTAATCCCGAAATGTTGCACTGCATCATGCATTTTGGCTTACCGTGTGACGTCACTGTCCCAGCATGGCCTCGTCTATACGCACGAAAAAATGTTGCATACTCAGTTTTGATTTATGACTACCTATATCGCAGTCGAGAAGATTTTTAATGTGCGCTTGGGGTAATATAATATTAATTTCATAAAAAAATATTTCTTCGTAGATGCAAATGCTTAGAAAACTTGCATTGCTTTAGTGTAGTAACCATAAAAAAGTGTTTTAATATTTGACCAATAAAAATAATTATGAGTGATAAATTGACCATAATAATTTAGATAGACAATAACACTACTTGTGTAAGTAAAATAATACTTGTGGAAGTCATCAGAAGTTATATTAGTATTTAAGAATATTTACAATTGTGTATTAAACATTAAAGTCAATTTACACATGTAGTAAATTAATATATAAGCACATATAAATAATTACAAGATAGAAAGAACTTTTTATATACAACATTTTTGAATTTTCTGTTGAATCATATAAACTTGACTTGACTAGCTTAAACGATCAAAAAAATTTGTACTTGATAGAAATAATACTGAAATGTCATTTTGACATTTCATATTGATTTCCATAGTAACGCAAGTATATGTAAATAATTTAGTTGCTATGACCCCAGACCCCTAGCAACCAATAATAGTGGATTGGATTACAGATTTCTAGCGAAATAACTATTCATATAAAACAGAATTAACTGAAAATGAATTCAATTCCACTGAAAGATGGCTAAAAGTATTAAAAAAATGTTTTGGCATCGTGTTCTGCTATATTCTAAAAGTTTAAAATGTCTAGCTAGTTGGGAAGTTAGTTAAAAATCGATTGCAAGATTTGTACTGGATAAACAACCACCGTACAAATAAAAACGTTGTAAAAATAAAATTTAGTATGTGGGTTCATCTTATTTATAGGAAGGTAATATTACAAAAAAAAAATAAAAGAACGAATTTCAAATTATTTCTTACAAAATTTTCCACAATCTTTTATCAAACGCAAATTGCTTATGATTGGTTAAAACGTTTTTCATTAGCGCGTTGACCAATAGGCGCGCGTCATTTTCCCCCAATTTCCTCCGACAAAAGGAGAGCTAAAGCCACCCCTATTGACTTGTGGCAAGGCAAGTGAACGCTCGATACTACCAACACCCCCACATTATCGAATTTTATCTGTCTGATACGATATGGCGTCCCGTTTAAGTACATCGATAAGTGAACAGGGCCGTAATTTATGTTCAATAAATAATGTTATCATTAAATTATTAAATCTCGCAAATTATTTGTTGAATAAAAAAATATTTTATTAAATTATTAGCAATTGCATGTACGTTGATTACTATTCTCAGTACCTACCTTGATTCAAATCACAAAAGCTGATTACCAAAACTAACGCATTTTCTTATTCATTTCAAATATATATGAATACCAACATCCGTGGCTCTATCCGACTGATTTTGTCTTAGGTATTTAAAGTTTATAAGGGATCTCTATTTAGCTACATATTTTTTCGGACGTGGCATAAATTGAAACTATACGATTCTTGGTAGTATTGACTTGTGTGTCTCTGATAGTTATTACCTTAGAAATCGGGAGCATCCATTGTTTTTTCTCAAGTTTCAGAACTAATCTGCCATTAACAATGTCAATTAGGAGAGCGATAACTATGTTCAATCAAATAGCTTCGGCTATCGATATATTCCACTCACGTGAGATGATTGTAGGTAGGCGTTATTATTTAGGTAGGTACTTATATAAACCTGTATTTTTATTTTAATATTGTTAACATTTTTTTTATGCCATGTCATGAACGATTTGAATTTATAATTTTGTCATGCTCATTATATTATGTAAAATAAATTAATATGAATTTAATACTAGCTTAATTTCGTCGTAATTAGGTAGGGCGCACGTAGCCTATTTGGTAAACCACATTTGCTGGAATTCGATGGATGCCGGTTCTAATCCTGTCTAGTATCATATTATTTTCAAAAGTTTTCTAATTATGGTGTTACAAAATTACGTAAGTTTATTCTATGGAAACGTTACAATAATAATAGGTATATGAAAATGGTTATTGTTACACTGTCAACCATTAAATAACTAATCAAATGAGTAACTTGATATCAAAACAATCATCTTAACATTTTTTTTAATTGTTAGGTCGTTCCGTTTTATCATCATAATGGAGTTAATTGCAAAATCTTGGTGAAAGATCATTCATAATTATCATCATCATCATTAAAATTACGACAATATGACGTGGTATCACGGTTTCTACCAATCGGCCGCTTTTTAATTCGGTACCACAAGCATACGGCAGTCACCTATGGCTCCATCTGGCGAATCTGTACCTCTTCTTTTGTGCCCTATTAATTTATTTTATTACATTGTCGTTGATTGGGTGCATATAACTTAACCAGCGTAGTCTCCGAATCTTGATTAATTCAACTGCGATGCAATCTTCGTAAAGGCCATAGAACTCAGCATTATATCTTCTCTGTTTATTGTCAAACCTGATTGATAATAAAAACTCTTAGTCAACAATTCTCTTTAAGCCATCTTTAAACAGAAAGAGTGACGACACTTACTAGAGATAAAACATGATGTGTGCTCTTTTATATACGTTTCTAGGCTTTAAAACACATACTAATAAATGATACATAGGTACATGTGAAAATCCTGCGCTATCGATTTGCATTCTTGTCCCATTTGGACAGTCCAGGTCTCCAGCAGTTATCTGTGGGAAGGCAATTATTGTTCCCACTTCGGAAGTCACTCTCGAAGGTATGAGTTGAATAAAAATAATTACAAGATAAAAAGACCTTTTTATATATAACGTTTTTAGATTTTCTGATGAATTATTATGCTCAATATGTTCAAACTTGTACTTGATATGAAGTAAATAAAAGACAAACAAACAAACAAATATAGAATACTGAAATGTCATTTTGACATTTTATTTTGATTTCCATAATAACGCACGTATATATTAATAATTTAGTTGCTAAGACCAACCCCTTAGCAACCAATAATAGTCTTTTACTTTTTACGAATTTTTCTGAAATAACTTTCCATACAAAACAGAATTAGCTGAAAATGAATTCAATTCTGCTTAAAGATGGCTAAAAGTATAAAAAGAATGCATTGGCATCGTGTTCTGATATATTATAAAAGTTTCAAATGTCTAGCTAGTCGGGAAGTTAGTTGAAAATCGATTGCAAGATTTGTACTGGACAAACAACCACCGGACAAACAAGAATACGAGCTCATAAAAACGTTGTAAAATACAATTGTTTGTATACATTTTCTTTTTTCCGAGTCGCCTCTGTGTTTTTCTTATTTCCACTGGATGTAGGCTTTTGAAGAAAAATGGAGTCGCTTTAGCGAGACGCTTTTTTTATTGCCAGGGGTGGCACGCGTCGCTTCACTCTGCGACGTGATCGGATGATTTTTTTGTACGCACTTCGGGGATGACTTAAATGCCTTGCCACGAAAACGGGAAATCCTCTCGATGTACTTGTGGGAAATATACAGACTGACTTAAATGAATTCACATATTAATTATTTTACATACTATTAAATTTATCAATATTCAATACAATACAATTATATACCAACCTACATGTCTTAAAATTGGATGATTCTTGTAATAAACTAAATATCTTTAAATTCAAATTCCATCAAGTACCTTCGGTCGATAGTATTAATAATATAAATATCTTTACTTAAACACTTAATTCCAAATATGATTAATATTAATTGTACATAATAGGTATATTACTAATATAAACCCTGAAACTGGATTTTTTATGAATGAATTGCATTATTTATTAATCACTAATTACAACAGTTAACCGCAGAACACTTACTCGTGCGCCGCAGTACGTGAAACATGAGTTCGTGTAACATTTAATCAAATGACGAGTTCTTCGTTGAACATTTCACCGTGGAATATATTTGTACATATGCAACAACATGTGGAGATATCTTTACTAGGTTAGGTTAGGTTAGGGTGAATCTAATTGGAACAGTACTATTTGCAAACTATTGCCGCATTTTGTAAGATAGGTACAAATGTATTCCACGGTGAAATGTTCAACGAAGAACTCGTCAATTGATAAAATGTTATACGAACTCATGTTTCACGTACTGCGGCGCACGAATAAGTGTCCCACAATGAACTGCATACGTACAACTTACATGTAACCCCGAATAAGTAGGTAACGTCGAAATTTTTGTTTATAGCCGTCCATATCCAAATTCACCAACGTACGGAATATTAATTTATATTTCTCAACTATTACCTACTAGGACCTACATAAATACATTCGTTTGATCTTCTACAGAGTAGAGGTTATATTAGCATACTTTTGAAGTAATGGAAGTTGTATTTTAAAGTGTATAGAACGTCGCTTAAAATAGTTAGACCGATCGTCTTTATGTAAATGTAATGCCGTGAGTCAAGATGGTCAAAAATGCAAGTTTTTTTCAATGTGTATTTGATCCAGTGCAGTGACCAGTGGCGAGCTTAGGGATTTGGAGGCCAATGGAAATAATCGATTTTTAGTAGATACTTATAGGAGTTATGTTATAGGCTTATTTGGTGTTAGTTGTAATAATACTAAGTTTGTGTAAAATACGTATATTTTTAAGATCTAGGTAAAATATTTTTTTAACTTTATGACTTTAAACTGTTTCGAGGCCCCCTTTTAAATTTTCTAACGAATAGATTGTAATATCTGTATCAAAGATACCAAGTACCAAGGATCAAATGGGTCGGGTGATTCCTCGACTTTTTTCATTTCTCGAGATTCAACGATTCTCGAAATCAAAAATATTTGTTTTCTCAAGAATTCGAGAATTCTCTAGATTCTCATTTAATCGTCGTTATTACGAAATTACTTCCTCTTGGCTATTTTTTTTATTTTTAGGATATTTAAGGATAGGATTTTTGGATATATAGGTAATAATATAATAAGTTTACCGACAAATTTAAGAACTTTCGTTCTGATGAAATTAGAGATTTTTTATCGTTATTATGGTCAAAAATCAGGATATTTAAAATATTTTGTTTTGAATAAAAATGAAGAGATTCCAATCAGTTTTTTTTAATTCCGGTAGCAATCGGTGGCTTAGCCTAGTGACAATTTCTTGAGAATCTCATTGATGATTTCTCGACAAGTGAGAAATCTCAGGAAAATTCGGAAAATCAATCACACCTATCGTTGAAAAGTCTGTTAATACAACGCTCATTCTGTTAAGGCTCATAATATATTATCCACTTCGAATGTAACATGATAATTATTTACATTTAACCATGAATACTTCTTGCTCTAATACTTATACTAATACTTCTTTTCGTTCATTCTGTTGATTGTATTGAAACTGCGCTACGAAAATATATGCGAAGATGTGTGAGGGTCTTTCAACAAATGCGAGAACAACGTGACTTGTATGAAAAGTAACATTTTCATAGCGTTTTTTTCGTGAGATTTTTTTTTTGTTTCAAATACCAAATACCGCAATAAAATTTTAAGCAGCGTGAAATACAAAAACGAGAGAAAATTTACTTAAAAATAACCGCTTACCAAAATACCCACCGAGGATGTCTTTAAAACATCTTTTAAATTTAATGTTAGAGCATGAAATATTTATTTATTTGAAAATAGTATTTTGATATTACAGATAGGTATTAGTCATAAAATATTATATTTTATCGACCTATAGCGTTGTGGATCCCAGGTTCGCATCCTGAGTCTAGGAAGTACCTACACATATTATCGTTTTTCAATTTGTGTATGAGTCAGAGTATGGACCCAATAGGTTCAGCAAATGGCTGACATCCATTTCTCGTAAAAACAAAATCTGTTAATAAAAACCTCCAACCTGTGGAGGCCCATAATCATAGCCCATAATCAATAGGAGGATCATATTATGATCCTATTAGGATTGGACATGGTCAGAAAAAGTATGTTTTGAGAACGTTTTTGAAAAGTTTTTCTCCGTGATAATCTATGCGAAGAATTTTAGGCATTATTTACATACGAATTTAAACAAACATATTATTGTGGGATTTTGAAATAAAGAAAAATAAATTTAAATGTCACAACGGTTAAATGTAACACTCATCTAAAATTTAAAAATATACGATGAATTGTCAACTGTGACGATAAGGGAAGAACAATACATTTACATTTTTATTGGTTGAATAAAACAGCCACCAAAGCATACAAATATATCATTGTGATGTGCATTAGCGCACCAACTGGGCATTGCTCGTAGCGCATATTATTTTCATTATCACTGGAAAGTCCCGCGCTAAAGGTACCAATCTAAATTGTTTACCCTTTCCACATAAAAGAAACGAAAAAAAAGTAACAATACATAATAATTTTATTATAACTACCAAGATATTTAAGCTACACAAATTTCGACACTACCACATTTCACTGAATTGGTGAAAATTTAAATGACAGATAATTAAATTTTAAAAAGAAGTTGGGAATCACTGGTCTACACGGTGGACATTATCGAATACAAATAATTTTGTACATGTACATGTAGGTATTATTGAAGTCTTATTTGATGTCTTTTTTCAACAGGTATGGTTCCAGAATAGAAGGGCAAAGTGGCGCAAGAAGGAGCATACGAAGAAGGGCCCCGGACGGCCTGCACATAACGCCCACCCCCAATCCTGCTCTGGCGAACCGATACCCCCCAGTGAACTAAAGGCGAGAGAAAGGTAATAAGAATGTTAATATTTCTGCTAAAATACCATCTTCTCGTAATTACCGAGTGGTAGAGTGGCCGCTTCTGTAACCGTAGGTTGCGGGTTTGAATCTCGTTTTTTCACATTGCTGGGTAGTTTATATGATGGACAACTTTTCAGCTTTCTAGAAAAATGTGGCGTCTTACAGCTTGACCATAATACATTTTTAAATCCACAATGATTCCACAATCATATTATGAATTTGGAATGGGACAACTGGGCGCCAGGACAATTGGGCGACGCTCTGTCGAATGCAATAAATAAACATTCGTTACAATTTTATACATAAAGTAGATAAGTAATTTTAATCAGTTTCTATATAATACTGCTTAGTAGTTTTAATTCATTTTGCTCTTAACATTTTTGTTTTATTGCGGATTGAGAATTATTATCATGCCTGAGGCTTTATATAAAAATAAGAAATAAATGTCTTCTCGTTGGAACTTAAACATATTATGCACAATTAAATTATTATTTACGTGTGCATATTTAAATTCTCACCAAGTATTAAATGATAATATAATAATTTAAATATAAATAATAAAATTTCAAAAGTACCTATAATTCACGAACGTCTATTTATTTTCGAATTTCATTCGATTGCGCCACCCAGTTGTCCCGGCGCCGAGTCGTCAAAGACCCTATGAATTATGGCTAGATCCCAAAATTGATTTTTTTTTTACAAAAAATGGATGCTAGCCATTTGCTTATCATTAGGTCCATGCTCTAGAATACGATCCTAACATAATATTATTATATTGAAATAAAATAATTAAATTACCAATGTGCGATTCAAGCTCGCGACTCACGACTTCATATTATTGCATACAGTATAATAGAGTCGCTGAACCTCAAAAATCATTTACGTCTGTTTACTGCAAGATCCATCATGTCGAACGGAAAATTATTAAATTAAATTGCTATTATTATGGAGATTAGGGTGATTGAAATAAAAAAGAGTGCATTTGGAAATGGTCTCTGAAAAAAATGGTAATTATAATTCACAGAAAGTCACTAAAAATGATATTAATAATTAATTATATGTGTTTTTTTTTTCAATAGAGCGAGACGAAGAAAAAAGCTCGCCAAAGCTCTCGACAGGCAAGCCAGAAAGCTGCGAGCGAAAGGCATCGCAGTAGATCTGGAAGCGCTGCGTCAGGAGTATATCGCCCAGCACAGGAACGCCGGTGTAGCCTCCGACTCCGACGGAGACGAGGATTGCACCATCGACGTCGTCGGAGGAGACTCAGACGACGATTCAGGACCCGAAGACTTCTCAGTGGGTAGCAGACTGCGGGCCGAAAACCTTAACTCAAGCCACAACTCTGACAGCTCGACGTCAGACATACAGACGTCGAGACACTTCACACCGTCGCCGGGAAAAACAAATCCTAATAACAACCTCACGAATCATCATCATCATATTCATCACCAGAGTCATCCGGCTGCTAGTTTCCTATCAAATCCGTTCGTGACTGCGGCAGCTTCAGGGAGATTTGATTTTGGGATGCAGAGATCGCTGGATTTGAGTGGAGGGGGCGTTTCAATGGCCGCAGGAAGTGACGTCAGCAAATCTAGTGTTGGTAATAGGAAGCGGAATCCGTTTAGTATAGAGTCTTTACTTAACGCGTGAATTTTGTGAAATTTAATGTGTACATAGTTAGTTTTTAATAATAATTAGACTTGACATTTTCGGAACGATTAATGTAAAGGATCTCGTTTTGTAAATACAAATTAATAAAAGTTTTGATTATTTTTAACTTACAAAAATATTTTACAAAAACAGTTTGAGAAACACGCATCATATTATATTCAAAGTCAAATTAAAATATTTTAATTCGTTTTATTTGTATGCCATTAGAGGTCAACCATAAATGACGTCACACGTACTTAGGTATTTTTACCTCCCTACAAAAAATCCATTGTACATTTCGTCACAAAATATTTTAGCCCCCTGTCTAAATTACTTAATTCACATTTTCAGTAAGTATAATAGGGTAGGTATTTGTTGTCATCTCGGAATATTTTATTCTCGGACAAAGAAAGAGTTTTTATTTTGTTGAAACGCCCCAATATTGTTAGTCACAAATCGTCAGATCTCCTCCTCTCACCATTAAAACGTGACTTCATATATGGATGACCCCTTAAATTCAATATAGATTAGTATTTGAATTCTGATAATAATTATTACATGCCATGTATTCAGTTCCTTAAAAGTAAACTAAAATAGTATTCAGATAAGTTTTTTTTAAACAATAATATACATACTGATTTGTCGGCGGAAAGCAAATTTTATTTATGATAATATGTTTATAATATTGTTCCATTTTGTGATCACTCCATTTACTTACCTTCAATTATTGCATCATATTACGTCCAGAATAAAATTAATCTGTTGGAAGAGTCTCACAATATATGAGAAGGTGAAAATCGACACTGGAAATTAGTAAATTCTGTATAACCAGAATAACGTTTTGTAACCTCACATTAAAAGTGATAATGATAATATTTAACATATACAGTTCATATTTTTTATGTAAATTTTGAACTAAATTTAACTTGGAAGGGACAATAGTGGCGAATAGGACGTATGCTCAACACAATTCATTCAAACTATAAATATATTTTAATACTTCCATATTATATATTATTTTCCAGTTGCTAAATCGGTTCCAATCTGAATTCAAAATTATAAAGTAATAATTTTTGTAAGACGCTGTACAGGTGTGATAAAATTGTAGGTTTATTCTATATGCAAGTCAAATACGATCACGTTCAGAGCTTTTGAAATTGCAAGGACGTTGAAAGCTAATTATTTGTTGCTTATTTGTAACTGTGAACTGCTAATATCCGCTAAGTCTTATGTTTTTATTACGAAGAATCATAAAGATATTTAATAGCTATTATAGCTAAATACATACATAATCTACTAACATATTTATTATTTATTTAATTTTAGCACCATATTAAAAAAAAAACACTATAAATATAATATTAATTCAAATTTTCAAAGCTTGAGAAAAAGGGAAAGTTTTGTGGCACTGTTTAATCAACACAAAAAAAATATTTTATATTGCAATTTAAAAGGTAGATCATTAATTAAATATTATTGAAATTAAAATTATTGAAAAATTTTCTAACTGGGATTTGACGTAATTTGAAACTAACTGTTTAAATGTCACACATGCATGAATCTACTGAGTAAACTTATGTCACATGATAAACACCATCATTTATTGTCACTGCAATTATTAAAGGGTGGGTTACAAAAACGACATATGTAATTTTTTTTGATCTTTGAGATTGATGTCATTTTAATTAAAAAAGTTGTCTAAACCGTTTTTTTTCGAAAATAGCACTTTACATGCTTTAAAAGTTATTAAATTTTCTTCGATTATAGCAAAAAAATATTTGTCAAACAAAAATTCCTACAAATATATTAATTATGTCAAATGACACATTATTTTATGATACTTTAAAAGTTCTAGTGATTATTATTTATTATTGACAAATGAGCACATATTATTGTGTAGTATCACATAACAACATCATAATTCACAAAGAGAAACTATACGAACCATCAAAAAATGTGTATAAAACAATGAGAGGGTTTCTTTCTCTAATTAAAGTTATTTTTATGGAATTAACAGATATTAACAGTAACACGTTAGAAAATATATTGTCATGATTTCCATAGTAATGAATCAATGTTTCCAGTGTCGAATTCATGATAAGATCGAAAATACACGGGCACGAACTTATGTTAAAATCATGTAACATATTAATTTATAATGTAATAATAAAATAATAAATTATCATTGTGATTGTAAATTATTTTTGAAAAGTTGTGTGTGAGACGTGAATGTATTTATAATTGACGCATTTGTTGTTTTAATACTATCTGATGTACTTACATACCTACATATTAAATAATTAGAATGAAATAAAGATTTTGTGATCGATATCAATTATGTAACGTTAATAAAAATATTAAACTACGCCTGTTTCGTTCATAATACGAGTACAAAAATTATCACAGTAGCGTAGTAAGTGATTTTTATACGTGCAATATCTTTATAATTTTTTCCCGGTTTGTAATACAAAATATTTATACTTAAAATATTTGGATGATTTTTAGACATTCGCTTAAAAGATCTTTGATCAGAACTTATCCAAAACCAACGAATAAATTTAAGTTTATTTTTAATTTCCATTTTATTATAATAATACCTAATATTATGATTCTAAAATCATATATTCTTTATTTATATCTGTATCTGAAAAGATATATTTTTTATAGACCGGAGATAAATAATGAATTGTTTTTACTATATTTAATTGTCGACGTTTTATAATTATGTATGATTTAAAAACAACATAATAAGCAATCGACGTATCTGTCCATATTGTCAACCGCCATAGTATTGTGGTACACATATCAAAAACTAAATGTAATATTTACACAATATTAAATATTATTATAATTTTTAATGTACCACATAACACAAATATCATGAAATTAAACATTATTATTTTATTAACGTAGAATACATTTCTTGGCAAGACGCGGTAGTGTCACGATTTTTGTTAACGTCTATTTATCAAAATTGTGCGGCGTGATGATGGGGAGGTTAATCACACGTGCTCGCTCTTTTCCGTCCACCTTCGGCTGGGTGGAGGAGGGCTGTGGTCCCTGGCTGAAGTCGGTCCGTCAGTCGCCCTTGCGGCGTTCTCAAGAGGTGCATTGATATATTATTGAGAACATTGAATCGATAAATTTTATTAGTTACTTCAGCTATCATAAACCAGTAACCACGGTTGAGTAAATATACGTCATTAAGGTTGTGAAAAATAAACGCTATTTTTTGTTTAATTATCTGTTAAAACAATAAATGTATTCTATGCATAATGTTTTCATTGTATACAATGTGTCACAAATATTTTTTTTCAATTAGGATTCATTTATTAAAGGGTTGTAAAATATAATACAATATCAAGAATATAATTTTCTAACATATTGAAAGCATTTTCAAGATGTTAGTATTTATTACAGTTTTCAGCCTTAAAAAGCTACAAATTTTAAAATTATATCACTAGGCATATAAAGTATTGGCGTGCGGTGACTATTGAGATCGGGGATGCTCTTCTTTATAAAGACCTCGGTGTCTATCTGTAGACTTTGTACGAAATGTATTATGCTATTACTATTCCATGTATTAATCCACAAATAAATTAACATTTCATGATGACATCCTAACACGCCATAACAGCCATGTATAATATTTACGTAGATACATATTTTTTCTTTTAATATTTACGTTATATTCATCATAAAAGTGTGATAGTAATCTATTTATTGCCATGGTTTTTACTTGATATGTTTCTTTATTTAGAGATGCGCTGCATCCACAGTATCTACGAACCGCACGCCACTGAATGCAAGGAACTGTTTTAAAATAATATAAACACCACAATTTAAATAATATAATTCCACTATAATTTTATTCTCATTTCATTTCAATGATTTTTTTTCGCAACAGCGATTTTTTAAATTCAACTAAATAAAAAAGTGATTATAAACGAAACTTGCTAATAATGAATCATACACCGATTTTTATTGTAAAATATCTATTTATTAAAAAAACATTCACATATTATTCCTGCACAACTCCTTGGTGCAACAAGGCTCTAAGTGAAAATTTAGCACCTTGTTCAGTAGTTCTATTAATAATTAATGCCATAAAGTATGTATGTTACTATATAATTTCATTATCACTTCTATAATATACTAAATGTATCGTTATTACATAATACATAATTGGCACTTAGATCATTGTTGCGTCAAGGTTATAAAAATACATTATAAATAAATAATTGGTTTATCATCCTACATAAATAGTAAATAGCATCATTTAGCAACATTATTAATTTTAGTAGTATTTAAACGAAAATATCACTGTATAAACTATGTATTAAGAACGTTTTACTATTTAAGAACTATACTAAGATGTATTTAATAAATAATTAGTAGATATATTTAAATAATATATAATTAAAATTTAAGAAAAACACGCCAGGTAAAAATTGTAATAAAAAATGTTCTTTCCTCTACGAGAAAAGACCCGTCGATCCAATATTAATTGATAACATACAATAAATTATAAAAAAACAATATTAGAATTAGTAGAATTGATAGAACATTAATAATTAACAATTATTTATTAAATGAGAATATTTGAGAAGCAATGTTGTTTTACTTATTGGTTACCTCTAATGATTATGATATAATATCTCCTCCGCAATGGTGATTTTTGGATGTGGAAAGAAAAGTGTGCACCAATATTGAGCTGGTTTCAATTTTATTTAGTAGAAGTAATAATAATTATTTCTTACTTTAAGGCAGAGGATAACGTGTTTAACAAAACCTTCAATTCAACCATTTTCATTAAAAATAATTAATACGTATCTAGAATATTAGAATATTAAATATATATTTTTTTTGTTATAAATAAGCTTACAAATTAAAAAAAGGATAGGTATACATAAAATGTGTATATTTTGGAAAGTGATTTTTACATCATATTTTGTATATATTTTAACGTTAAATTGTGGTTTGTTAAGTTCTTTAATAGGTGACAGAATCAAAAATATCGTTGCCACATTATTTTAATCAACGAATAATTCACAAGATTTAAGAGTGTAAGATTATTTTATTAAACATACATAATTTAAAAACACTTAAATCTTTTTGAAAAGAAAAACCGAGGGGCGCAAGTTCGAATCCTACTTTGTCGTATTTTTTTTACCAAAAAAAATTTTCCCAGAGGTTATATAATATTCCTCACAAGTGTTTAAAAATTATGTATATTATGATATTAATATTAAAAAAAAATGAAATAGATGTAGGTACTTATAAAAAATTGTATAAAAATATCGCACTTTGTATGCAGTTCTTCTAGATTGGGAATTAATTTTTTATTTTAAAAACTTTTTCGATATCGTATCGATTATTTAATGGAAATTATCAATGAAATATGTTTAATTGAAGTTTTTGAATTCACAAACGGAGGCATTGTGATCACCCTTACGAATCTACCCAAGGTACCGTCGGCGTCGATGGGGCGATCAACTGAAGAGACCTTCATTTCATTCTAACATGGGATAGGCAGACTACTGTGAGGAGAAGTCTTGGTCTGGTCGCTCAAAAGATGTTTACACTTTAGAACAGATACGATCCTCGGTTGCAATGGAATAACCGACAAGAGCTACAAAAAGATTTACGTGTATCGTGATTATCCTCAATCATTTCAGTGATTTCCAATGAGCTTGATTGAAATAGAAGTGGCATATAATAATGTTTTTCTACATAATTTCTTAATTTATAAAAAAAAATAGTTAGACATCTAGTTAGGTAAAAATAGTCAAAACCGACCAATACCGGTCATGTTGGTATTACAAAATAATTACTCACTTTGTGACACGCAGCGATATGATTCTTGATAAAAAAAATAGCATGGGTAAGAATAAATTTTACAATTAAAAAAATCGGTGTGTGTACTTATGTACGCGCGTTAGAAGTTATACTTCTTTGGCGTAACAATACAAAAACAAAACTTGTCATAAACTAGATTCTTTGACTAGCTCTTAATTCTTCTTCTTCGATGGCGCTACAGCTCAAGTCGAGCCCTGGCCTCCTCCACCGCTGTCCTCCAGCCGGAACGGTCCTCCGCACGTCTTTTCCAGTTCCTGATTTTTAGTATCTGGTTGGCATCTTTTGTAACATTATCACCCCATCGTGTGCGTGGCTTTCCCACTGGCCTTTTCCCTCCTGGGTTTCCTTCGAGGATCTTCTTCGGTATCCGTGACTCAGGCATGCGCTGGACATGGCCTGCCCAGTTTAGCCTCTGGAGTTTTATGAAGTTGGAGAGTTTTGAATCTTGGTATAAGCGGTATAGTTCCGTGTTAGTCTAGCTCTTAATTATCTTGTTAAATTACACACTCAATAAAAAGGACCGCTTATTGGAACACCGTTGGTTTATTTCTGTACACTTTAACTTATATTACTAAATCATATAATTATTTATCGTTGTTTTTATTTTTAAAGTAACAACTGCCACTATGAGTTCGCACAAGTTCGCTGCCTAGGCAACGGAATAATTCTAAACTATAATATTACACTGTATAATAAATTTGCTGCCTAGGCAACGGAACAATTCTAAACTATAATATTATACTGTATAATCGTCACAATTGGAGTATCATACAGTGGCGTAATCGTAGTGCGTTCGGCTGATAACCGAACAATCAGTGGTTCGAATCCAATCGAGTGCGTTTATTTTTGTGTGAAAAAATTAATTATGTGTCACATGTCACACGCCAAAAATACACTTTGGTCTTATTTTCCAAACGCGCCTAAAAATTATAACTTCAATAAATTTTACAATTAAAAAACACATTGTATTTGTATCGTTAACAATTTAAGAGGTTTGTAACTGCGAGAAACGATTTTTGGGTTGGTAGGTACCAACAACAACAACCAAAAACAAAAACCACACTTACGCTTACTATGTAAAACTTACGCAGACACATACTAAATTATCAAACTTAGTTATAAAATTAATGCTCTCGAGTCTCGACTCAGGGTAGGTACTTTATTTGAATTTAGATACTAATTGATTTAAGTTTTGTACACCTTTGCGTAATTTTTTGCGACCTGGGTTTCGGCTTTTCGGCACTATGCGCAGTCATCAATGGTGAATGTACACTGACACAGAATACAATTATAACTATATACCTATTGCTTTATTATAAAGAATATATAACATTTGAATGCGGTTACTGAATGTATAAGTGAGTATATTGTAATGTATTTACTACGGAGTTTTTCCAAACACTAACCTTTTCAACACTAGTTTTTATACTTGCTTCTTTACATTGTAATAAAGTTTTCACTTTCTTTTTTTGTATCAATTTAATATGTAAACGAGAATTAACTGTATTATGTATCAATGTGCATTTACCAATTAATTGGTGAGTGCTTATAGTGTATGGAGATGCCAAAAGGTGAAACCCCGGACGCAAGAATGACACAAATGGAATATTTTTTAACGCAATACTGAAAAAAATATAAGTATAAACTTTAAAAGATTAGATTCTTTATTATATTAAGTATAGAAAACAACATAATTTTGCAAAACCTCATTAACTGTTAATCGTAAAAGAAGTGGTGTTACCTTAATTAATAACAAGGCAGATTACTTTCTGATTTTTTTTAATTTGAAGAACCTCGGTTGAAACGTCGTTATAAGAAATAATTCGAATACATCATAAAAAATCGATAGTTTAGAGGCTAAACCCTTCAAAGGAAAAATGTTAGACATCAATTTGAGTCTCATTATGTCCATTTTTTGACGAGTCGATTGCGTCATTTGCGTCAAAGAAAACCGCCGTTGCTTCCACAAATCAGTTATATATAAAAAAAATATATCTTAGTTCAAAAAATTACACTAACTTTAAAATTCACTGTGAGTGGTAGAAAACCGGCAAAACAATGATTATTATTGGATATTATTTTAACTTCCATGATTCTAATGGTTGCATGTCGAAACATCAAAGGAGTGGACCGCCTTTTCGAGAAAGTGGCGCAAAACACTACCTGAGTACCTACCTAATTGTGAGCTTTTAACCCTAAAACAACCGCAGACTAAAAATACGGACGGTAGTATTTAACAATTACTAGTTTATATAATATAATAACTATAACGTGACAGGTTTACACTGAAGATGATCATTCATGATTATTTTTTCGAATACTCGCTTTTTAAAAACAAAATCAATGTAGATAATATTTCTGTTGTTGGCACTAATAAAAATTTTAGTTAATCTCAATTAAATTATACATTTTTAGTATACTATTTGTATTTTTCACTCAGATCTTATAAATACCACACCACATTTTCTCCCGTTGGAAGCAGTGCCTAGCAGCTAGTATGCATTTTACGATGCGTCAAAAAGTTGTGAAGATACCTACATTAATTTCAACTGGACTAAATCACAACAAATAACATTAAACTCAGGGGGAAAATATTATTGACTCTCCTTCGTTTTGGCAGGCATTATTCTTGATGTATGCCAAGACCGAGACGTGTACAGTATCTACCGTTAACCTCGTTGATCCCCCACCATTCTCTGCACATCTGCACTTACAGCATCCTTCAACTTGTCACTAGAACGAATTGAGATCCTTTCACTTCCTCTGTTTTCCAACTTTTCTAGTGGCTACTAGCCTCAATAAACAAGATGTCGGCAATATCCGCCTGCACATTAAGGTGAGTCCTGTAAAGACAGTGTGGAACATGAAAAATACCTCGGGTACATGAAGATTGAAGCCCACACCATGATATTAAGATGGCAAGAAGCACTTTAAAAAAAATAACGGAAATCAAAACATAACTGTGGGCACTCGATGGAGGGCCATAAGGTGCTACATCATACCCCTTATTGGTCTAAAACTCTAAGGGGTCAAAGCTTTGATGTTAAAGACTTTCTAAATGTAGCTGTATCGACGTACCATGAATGGGCTAATCACATTACCAATGACGAAGTAAATAAGACAAGAGAACTGCATAATTCGTCCGTATAAGTATTATTTACTACAACTCATAATACAGAAAAGAGTAAAGGGCAGCAAATGTGTACCTAGGTGGAAAATATTATCTTGGCTAAGCCACCTCTGTAAGTGTATCAATATCCAAGGTGTTGGATATCTGATACGACTGGCCATGAACCCCACATCCTAAATCGGGCCCCCAGACTAGGATATTCGAGTGGTTCACAAGCATAGTGAACCAAGTCCATTCTGGTTATTCGTGAGTAAGCTAGATTTAAACATAATATTTGAGTATTATGCTTGAAGTGTAAAGTATTCAACCAATGTGTGCTACCAATGCTAACGTATGCTTACGAAACGTAAACTCTCAACACACGAGAGATCCAAACATTGCATGGAACACAACGTGGCATGGAAATGGGCATAATGCGTAAGGACCGCAGAAAAAACCAATGGATAAGAAAGCAAATAAGAGTGAGAGATGAAATGGATGAAATGGCGGTGGACCAGACATATCACATGGCGAACAGACAACCGCTGGATGAATCCAGTCATTCAGTCGTACCCGAAGGGCACCAAGCGGCCACAGGGGCGCCCCAAAGCCGCTGGATTGACGAACTCGTCAGGTTTGGTAGAAATACGTGACAGAGAAAGGCAAGGAACCAAAAAGAGTGGAGGGAGCCGGAGGAGGTTTTCATCCAGCAGTGAATCGACCCCGGCTGAAAATATATTTGAGTATTTGAGCCAAGCAACTGGCCCATGATAGGGAAGTGTACTTTAAGTTGGACGCCAACTTTTGATAGAAAACGAGAGTAAAAGAAGAATAGTACCTAATAATCATAATAAAAATGTAAAAATACCATAGCTAATAAATCACTGTATTTACAGGGGGATCAATGAAAAATCGTGTAACCGTCATAATCAAAATATCATAGTAAAAATCACTGAATGCAAGGTAGAGTTACTGAGCTGATGCGTAGAATTCTACTTTTAGGTCACTAGTTTATCTTCAAAAAAGTCGTCCAGTCGTCGAAGGGTTAATGCATTTTTACGAGTATTTTGTCTTGCAACACAAATAATAATATATTCTGCCGGATTGAGACATTAAGAGGCGAAAGAAAGGAGGCGCGTGGTAACAAAGAGGTTTGAGATTCGCCGCGGATCGTAAAACTCTCCGACTGTTTCAGCAAACAGCGGAGTCTAGAAGAAAGCGTTGAAGGTTAAAATGGCCTTTCTGAAACTTTGCGACACGACAACACCCTCGATAAGTCGCATCGATCCATGACTACAATATATCATTAAATTAAAAATATCCCATACGATCCAGTTTGGCCGAGACTGACCCAAATTTCGCATAATGCCCTTCCGAGAATGTAAAATGTGAGTGATCGTATCAAGTCGTACCAAATTTCTGATGATAAAATGAAAACGCTAATATCAGATATTTGATCCCAATCATTTAATTAATGTTCTTATTGAATCTAGTAAAATCAGAACATTCCACAATTGCACATTACTATGTGCACTTCTCCACAAACAACGCGTTTTTCAAAAGTAAATGCTATACGGCCATCTCTTTCCGGTAATACAGCTCACGGTGAAATGTGCTACGACGAAATATAATACCTACATACAATTTACATATTGTAACCGTGAATGTAATGTTACTTACCAGTTGCTATGGACCAAAGTTTTGAAGCAGAGTTCGCTTTATTACTTTTATGTCATAAAACCAAGGGACACAGTTCGCCTCGATTGTCCAAAAATATTGAATGGTGTTTTTTTTTACTTTAATGCGTATTATGTGAAATAATAATCCATACCATATTATACCTACGAGTGGCGAAGGGTGAAGGTAGGCTGTTAAGGTCCGACATAAATAGTGCATACTTAACTTTGTTAGTGAAATGTTAAACCCAGCCTAATCCAAGCCATAGTACATAATAGTCAAAAAATATTCGTTTATCTATATAAAAATATCTAAAATTATATATAATTTTAGATACTTCATAAATAGAAGAATATTTTTATCGACCGTGGTTTAGTGGGCTGGTCTTTATGAATTAAATAAAAAAATAACCAACACCATCTTAAATATGTATTTTTAATTCAACGAAAACAAATAAGTGAAGAAGAAAAAGAAAGAAAAATCTATTTGGTTTCGTCTAGGCAGGGTTTAATTGAATTTTAAAAACTAACCAACTCCATCTGCGAATTGTATTCTTAGTTCAATGAAAACAAATAAATATGTCTGACAAAGCCTAGTATGCACTATTTATATCAAAACTTAACAGCCTACCTCCACCCCTCGCCACTGACGCCTACCACATCTGGTAGGGTAAGCCAGTTCCTATTAATTTTGTGTTCGCTAGTTATTTCATTCAAAATTACGACCCTCTGACGATAGCGCGCCACAGTTCATGAAATGTAGGATGAAGAATAAACAGCTGTGCCGTTTAAGGAGTAAATAATCCTTTGATGAGTAAAGAGTGTGCACTGAGCATGTATTATGGTTGGGCGTGTAAAGTTGTAACTCAATCGTGATGTTTGTGAATATTGATGACTCAATGGCGGTGTAAGGCTATGATATAACTATTATGTGTTATTGACAATGTCTTAGATCCAACGACATAGACTGCCAAACATATGGATGGTGGCGAAGAGTTGGTACTGAGAAACCATATAATTTTACCCTGTCTTGTAAACATGGTACCCACATCATGAAGCGGGCCCCCTATCTATCGCTAAGGTTAAGGATAGTGTGATTTCCTACAGTAGTGATCCCTAAATTGTATTCCGAGGAACTCCATAGGTTTGCAAGGTACAATTAAGGGGATTCTGTTTATTTTTAGCGATTTTTTGTATTTAAAAATAAATCCACTTGAATAATTATTCAGTAGTCGGCGCTCGGTATCATATCACCCCTTATTGCGGTAGCCAAATAACATGGTACCATTCGCCATTTTTGATAAATAGCAATTTTAATTAACTATTTCTTTTATTCAACGAATAATTTACAAGATTTAAGAATGTATCATTCTAATTATTGAACATACATAATTCTGAAAACATTCATGAGAAAATATTGCCAATAGAAAAAATCTTTCTTCGAAAAAAGTGAGACACCCGGCTGGAATCGAACCAGCGTCTCTTGGATTTCGCGCCTTGTGCATGACCACTATGCTACTTACAACTGCCATGCTTAATTGCGACAAACTTTAAGCCGGCTCGCACATCACAACTCGCCTCGTGTGCCTAAGCGCCATAAATCAAAGCTTCCGATAACGGGCAGGCGGTGTTCCTTGATAAAACCTCGCACATCTGCCTAGCGATATCGACATTCGCCGCATTTTTATTGTGTTGATTGTATGAACAAACGTCAAACGCGGTGACCAGCGATGAGCGAGATGACAGTGTAGACAGAGATAGAGACAGAAATGGCCGATGGCCGCGGGCTGTGCGCTTGCGCGGAGCTGACATTTTTTGAGATCGACATGCAGACTTTGGCCAATGCAACTAGACGAATGTCGCAGGGTCGCAGAGTTGCAGTTGCATCGGCCAATCTGCGAAGCTCCATTTGATAACGTTTGTTTCTTGGTTTACGATGACGTCACATCGACGAATTCGTCGTAAGACGCATGCGGCGAGTTCTGATGTGCGAGCCCTCTAAGTATTGGAATTTTATTAAAACCTGCTCATTAGTGCTCTCCAAATTGAGTTACGGTAGTTTTTTTCTATTAGCTATATTTTCTTACGAGTGTTTTCAGAATTATGTGCTTATGTTAAATACTCATTTTATCACTAAAAATGATAATAAAATAAAATTCTACATGTGAATTATCCTTTAATTATATCAATCATGATATATTATTATTTTTTTATTTCATCGCAGAGCCACATATTTTGAAATGTTATTACTATTAAAGTAAAATAGTAACGCAGGCGACTTTTTTTTACTATTAAAGAAAATCTGTGGTGTGTTTATATCACTTAACTGTTCGTCCCACTACGCCGGGGCCTCCCTTAGGCTCGGGCTATGCATGTAAAATATAGGTACTAATTACTTACATATTATGTAATTGCTACAAATTAGGAAAATTGTATAATCTTGTTTGACGCGTTGAAAATATTATTAGAGCACCTGGCAATCAATCTACCTAATAGAAGTGTAAATACATACCTATATTTTAAATATTTAAATATTTTAAAATGAAATCAAGTAAAATCAAGGCCTGAACTACCTATAAGTTTGAGTGAGATAGCATTCGGCACGCGTATAATCTTCATAATATGCATTAGTCGGGTCTCACATCCAAACTCGCCTCGTCTGCCGCACAGCCATAAATCAAATCTTCCAAGAACGTCGATCCGGTATTGCATCTGAAGTCCGCCCACATCTAGCTTGCGATAGTCGCACGTAACCTTCGAAAGGTATAAATATTTGTATGCGGCAATCGGCGAGCCGGTATAGGAGTGACCAATTCGTAAGAATTCGTATGCGTACTGGCATCTTCGACTCGCAGTCGGAGAAGCATGCAACAATAGATGTTTTTTTTTCAAATTAATAAGTTTCATTCGACCAATCTTAGGGGATCAATTTGACAACGTGCGTTTTGTGAATAAAGATGACGCCACATCGACATATTTGTCATGTTGCAGGCGGACGAGTTTTGATGTGAGAGCCGGCTTAGAGTAAGATAGTATACATATGAATAATCAACTTAGTGTATCTAACAGTGAAGTCGGTAAATATTAGTTTGCAAATTGTTAAAATATATTATAGTTTTTTTTTGTATGCGTAATATAAAGTACCTTGTCAATAGTTTTGGTTAATTTAGTAGATTATATGGTTAACTCTTGAGTTTGTGCCACAAGGGTACGGAGCATCGCACTCTCTGACGGCATCCAGGACACGTCATGTCCCAGCCACGTGGAGCACCTTCGTGATTTCTTTGTTTAATTGACTAAAATATCTCGAATTATTCAAATGGTATTTATTGTGAAACAATTAATAATTTGTACCCCGAGATCTCAAAATAGTAGACGAGTTTTTATAATCTGGGATCAAAAATTAGTGGGAAAATCGGATGTGAAACGGAAATAATAAGGCACAAAATGAGATGACATTTCAGGGTGGTTACGATCCTCAGTCATTAAGGAACAACCGGGAAGAGAAGAAAGATCTCAATTATGTAGGTACTTATTCAAAAATTGAAAGCAGTTTTGTGTTATCATTGTGATTATAAAGCGCGACCCAAATTGAGGTGCATGTCACCTACTGTCACGGCTGCCGCTACAGGAAAAAAGTATGTAATGTCATTGTTCTTGGTATTTAAAATCTTATCAGACTGATGCTCCCATCCCGTAGCACATTTTGGACCTTTAAACGAACATTGTCAGTTGGCAAAATCTGCCACTAAGAATCACTAAAACAACAATGAGGTCACCTCACGTTGAACTTGACTGCATCGATACCTGCATGACGTTTTGAACGTTTTTATCATATTTCACAATATGCCTATACTTTTCGAATGTCATGTCAAAATCACAATTTTTGTTTTTAGTGGTTGGCACTATGTATTTTCTATGAGAATGTCGTCTATTATCTATGGTCTGCAGGTTGGATTATATTCAATAAATTATCTATGGATGTAATGTCAAAAGTAAATTTAACGTACGCACTCGTAGAAACAGTTAAAATTGATAGAAATTAGCATGAATAATTAATAATAATTCAAATTACTAATAAATTATAGTAGGCACTCTTCATCAGTGTCATTCTTCAGTAGATTTACGGAGAGGGTGCACATTCAAAATATTCTGCAAAATGATGAAACCATACACTAAATTTTCAGCGTGACAGTAGGCGACATGCACCGTGATATGCACCTCAATGTGCGTTGCGCTTTAATTTTCTTCAATAGTTTTATTTATGTGAATCTGAATGTGTGTTCAGTTGCCTGCGCCGTCAATTTATTGTCCGGTTCGGTCACACATGTCTACTGAATAAAAATATTGAAAGTCCAAATCCAGCGTTTGTTAATTTGCTACGCTGCAAAATCAATATAGTTGCAAGGTCCTAATATGGTCCACTTAGGGATGTCAAAATGACCGATACTTAAATACTTTAGTAGGTATAAATATTCTGTCGTATAAATACGATACCTATTGTCCGGCAACTTGATCTTGGCTACGTGGCAAAACTGTGAACTACAATCGAACTTCCGGTTTCAAATTAGGAACGCCCCTAAATTATTCATTACATTTTTGACATTTGCATTGGACGCATCTATCTATTACGTAATTTGAAGCTTATTATATTCAAAAGATGTCCAAAACTATACGAAGTGGTGTTCGAAATATTATTAGTAAACTTTTGATGTATTGTGAAGAAGAAAAAGAGTCGCATTTAAAAGGCGAGCCTATACAATACTTAAACAAACCCATATCACGGGTGGCGGCCATGTCTGGTATGTCAAAATTCAGTGTTGTAATACTAGAAATATTTCCCCAAATACTGGAAATTATGTTTGTTTATTATATAGTTGTGTGTATCGTAATATGTTTTATTCATATTTTTAGACGTATAATAATAAAGTATAAATGGTCATTTAAGTACACTGGCAGTGTTATAATAAATTGGCAAGAAGAATATTTTCAAGAATAAACATTATTGTAATTAAATCAATTATTACAGAGATGTAAAATTTACAAAAATGCTTAAAATTATAAAGATACTTACAGGAAGTGTATCATTAATTTACAGGAATATCCCCAAGGACAGTTTCGAGAATTAAGAAAGAAATGGCTACAGCGAGTGCCTCCTCTTCAAAAATCGTAACGCCTGGAAAAAAAACGCCGTGGAAAAAATAAGATTGCATTGGACAGTATGAACTTATGTACCATACGTCAAAAAGTGCAGGAGTTTTATACTGTCCGCAAACAAGTTCCGACGCTGCGAACCTTACTAGTTTCTTTAAGAGAGTGCATGGACTTTCAAGGAAGCAAAGAATTTTTACGGCGATGGTTACATAAGCTAGGGTTTAAATTTAAAAAAGCCTTTCTAAAAGAAATGTTATCATAGAGAGACACGACATAGTTGCGTGGAGAGGTAGATATCTCAACACTATGTGAAATAATCGACTTGGTGAAAATCGTCCTGTGTTCTATGTAGATGAAACATACGTGCACGCATCCTATGTTATGAATAAATGTTGGCATAGTGATGATATTAGAGGAGTTTTGAAACCGGAATCCGCTGGTCCTCGATTATACATAATACATGCTGGGAGTGAAAATGGGTTTATTAATAATGGATTGGTAGTATTTAAATCTAAATCAAAATCTGGAGACTACCATGACGATATGAATACAAATAATTTTAAACAATGGGTGGAAACACGCCTTGTTCCAAACATTCCCACAAATTCTATAATAGTTATCGATAATGCCCCTTACCATAGCGTTTAAATAAATAAACCGCCAACTATGGCCAATAAAAAAAGCGTTATGAAAGAATGGCTGAAAGAAAATAATATTATATTCGAAGAAAATATGGTTAAAACTAAATTAAAAGAAATAATTGATAGAAATAAACCACCACCAAAGTATTTATTCGACGAGTTGATCAAAGAAAAAGGCTCAACAGTAGTTCGTCTACCACCATACCACTGTGATCTTAACCCAATAGAATTTATGTGGTCACTTGTGAAAAGAAGAATTGCAAGTAATAATGTTGATTGCCGAGCAACTGACATGCAGAGGCTAACAGAAGATGCTTTTGGAACGATAACACCGGACGATTGGAAAAAACAATGTGAACACACAATACATTTGGAAGAGGATTATATGATAAAAGATAGATGTTGTGAGACTATGAGTGACCAAAGTTTAGTTTTTAGTGTCAATTTTGATAGCAGTAGTGAAAGTGAATAAATTAGTATCGAGTGATGATGAAGCCAATATGTCTGGTGTAGAATACCTCACATGATGATTGGTTTAATCAATTTTTAATGTCGTGTCCTTGGAAATGTACTTTTAAAAGTTGTGTTGACGACCTTACATATGATGTTATAAATTATTTTAATCTTATTTGTATTTACGGTTAGTTAATTAGTTGTCCTCTTGTATTTTTAAACCGATAAGTAGGTACATATTGTTTTAAAGTTTATAATGTTAGGTGGATATAATTTAATTTATAGAAAATTATTTTCACAGTAGGTATGTGTTTCTACAACAATTTTACTAAAAATACGATATAAAAGACGTCATTTGTAAATTATAAAAAAATGTGATTAGGTCATCAATATAATATTGAATATGTTATATCTTTCACTTCTACTTATTTAGTCATAATTTGTGTTATCCTAATTATTTAATTCATAAATACCTGCAGCAATATTATCAGTTAATGTGGGTTCAATGATAGATTTCCTTACAAATTCAATAATTACGCTGTATTAATTAACCTAATATAATAGTAATGAGGTGAAATTATTTTTCTATTGATACTTATCAAACAATAATTAGATTTATAAATTAATTACTTACTGAGAATAGAATTGTTATAAATTAAAAACCTAATTTCACGGGATTTGTTTTCTCAAAAAATGACAACACTGAGAAATATTCTATAAGTGACACGGGCGACTTCCTGTTGTCGCCTAAATAATGTTGTCGTACAGTACTTTATTTCATCGGTTAAGATTTTTTCTGCTGGGCACACCTAACAGTTACTTGCTGTATTGACACTTCTTTTTCAATATCGATATCAGGTCGATACAAAAGTAACTAAATTTAATGTCAATTTTATTAATAACACCGCAGATCGCTACAACAACAGTCATGCACGAAATCGAATTTTTATTCGCAAAATAATTAGCAGCCTTCGATTTATCGGCCGTTAAATTTCATCGCAATTTTAGTGCTTCGCCACAGCGTCCGAGTGTTTCAATTCGAAACACTCGACGAGAGTGTTGTGTTTTAAAATAATTAATGCTTTGTTTGATTTCTGATTGTGAGAATAAAAGCTCTGTCGGCGTTCGTCGAAATACTGGGAATGTGCTTTAAAGTTCATTTTTATTGATTACTAACTGAGCTTTTGTAAAATTGCCATTTATTGAAAGTATTATCGAGAGGCATGGCATATGAAAATGCAGAACTTCCCTGTATTGGCTTCGATTAAAGAAAAAAGCTGCACATTTTAAGGAGAAGACTAACCTTGCCGTACATCATGTCAACCTCAGTTAGATCTGTGATTGAGTATCATAATAGGCTGGTGTAATAAAATTTATATTAACACTTAAAATAATAATACGAATAATTTTAGAAACTACATAATTATTAATACATTACATAGACTGCCGAATGAAAGTAAGAAAATTAAACATTCATATTGGATTTCAATTAAAGATAGATGGATCCTAATAACCATTTAATTTATGAAAAATATAATATTTTATATACCTTAATGCTACAACTTTGCGTACCTATATCAAAGGTTAGGTACATAAACATCAAAGATTAATAAATAGAATTTCGATAGGCTATAGGTACCCCAATACACTACATTTTGAAGGAGGATTTTGAATGTGTGAGTGTCCTACGAAAATTAAACAAACATTATAGACGTGCAATAGTGTATGTTGCAACCTTTAAATACACCAATATTGAATGAGCGTCAGTGTATAAACCGAGAGCAGTTGTCAGAACGAAGGAAAAACTTTTACGTATTCTTGACACGTGTTTAAGTTTATCCGATATTCTTCCATACTCGAGGTCGGTTGCCCGTTACTCCACACCTATTAGGTATTTCAGTTCCCATTAACTCTGTGTTCCCTGATGTAAACGTTTAGGAAAGGAAGCCATTTGAAACTTATCCCCCCAAAGAAATGAAATTGCCTTATTTAGTTAAAGATGTGTACGTAATTTATGTATATATTTATATGTTTTAAGCGATTTTGAATTTTATGAAAAGCTCTCAAATTTTATTGGAAGTCCATACGATAAGATAAATCCAAAATGGCAACTAAAATGGCTGCCGTGTAATAATTATAATATGATTTTTTTATATAATATTATGTATTTCAGATGGCTGGTGTGGTTTTAGACTATAAAACGTTGATGGAAATCTATAAGAAGAGACATTCTACCATTTAAGGATGCTCGGCAAAGTGTAGAAAGTTTTTGGAAGAGGCCAATACAGTTCAGGGTTGCCATGCCAAAAACGATGGTGATTGTTGAAAGATTCCACATTTTTATACCTATATTATTCTTATTTTATTTCGTTAATCTATCTTTGGTGGATGCTGAACAGCATCATTTAATGACATCCCTAGAGAAAATAATGCCCTTAAAATAGAATTAAAATACTACCCTCATATATTGTTAGTATTAAAAAAAAATGCAGCGTCTTATTGCAAACGTGAAGATCTCTTCACATAGTCTAGCATGTCCATATTGTTTTAGCTTTGTTTTTATATATCATAATATGTAAATTAATTAGAATCCTTCATTTTTGTTAATTATCCGTGATCCTCTCTCCCATGGTCACTTTGATTATATTAATATGTCTCAGTAAACTCAGTCAAAGCTCACTTGAGTGCGTGGCGACCTCAGCCCAACTTGGGCATTTGCTCCTGAGACATTCCCAGGCATAAACAATTGCATATTCTTCACATTCAAACATAGGGCATCGCAATACGCTTGATTAAGACTGAGTGTAGTGCGGGGCGCGTTGGTTTAAAGGAAACTTTTAGATAGTATCAAATTCACAATAATTGTGATTTTTTTTTAATTTCCATCATTTATATTCAATATTAACTAACAGTCTGACTATGCATATCAAGTCAGCGCTGCCGGCGAAAACAACATCATTTTCATGACACTTACTTTCAAAGGTGTTTTTTTTAACTTTTTCATTAAAAACATATTATTAATAATATATTAATTTATCATTTCATATCGCAAGCGATCACCAGTTTAAAAAAAGTGAAGCTTGTTTAGTTACAATACCAACATGTGCAAAAGATATTGTTTGGTTTATTTATCTTTTAAAATAAAATCTAACAGCACAATAAGCAAGATGATCCAATTGATACTCGGTCGTCGGTGAGTCCTTTCGTATAAATTGGCTATCAAGAAAATTTTGGTAGATATAGGAAAGGGTTCCATGACATAATAGAACATGACAAAATAGAACAGTGATAAAACAGAACATGACCAAAACATAACACGACAAAACAGAACGGTGACAAAACAGAACAGTGACAAAACAGAACAGCCAGGGGAAAAAATGAAACAATCATTTTTGTGGAATTTATTTTATTAATTAAATACTTATAAAACTTACGTTTATAAACAAAATATATATAAATATTCAATAATTTTAAATTTTTAAGTGAAATCATCAAGGGTTTATTAAGCATAATATACATTTTTTTTTACAAAACCGTTATTTTGAAAATAGTGCATTTTTTTAGCCAGCGATTATTATTAGCCAATGCTCATACAGTCATACAGGTCACCTTGAAGATATAAAGAAAAAGTATGAGACCTTTAGTAATCGAGTGGCAATAGTTGTGCATGATTACCAAAATCAAACAGATAAATTGAGATTTTTACGCAGAATGGCCGACATGCAGTGATTACATTATAAAAATTGTATATACTCTATAGTCTATACTTTATATTATATTTTTAAAAAAAGCTGCATTATTTTGAAAATAAGGGTATTGTATATACTTACTTACTAATATACAGTTGATGATTTCACTTAAAAATTTAAATTTCTTAAAATAAGTAATATTTATTTAATTACATATTTCGTTTATAAACCTAAGTATTTAATTAATAAATAGATTCTACAAAAACGAATGTTTTATTTTTGCCCTGGCTGTTCTGTTTTGTCAATTTTGTTTTGACCGGTTACCATAGAAAAGATAAGGACCGAGATGGAAAAATGCTAGGAGTTTACTTTATCCAACATTGTGTCGATCTCAGGTGATGAAATAAATAAATATTTCATAGCACCTGTACATAATATATTAGAGATACGAGTGGGTAGATGAATTTGGTACTCCCATATTAGAATAAAGGCACGACAGTTTAGAGGGTAATTTGACAAACAAAAGTGTCGGATCGCGTGATTCGGCCCTGCCCCGCGAGGCCGCTGTCAAACTTGACGTCGTAATATTGCCTGGCAAGGAGAGAAAGACATTAACGGCTGACTTTTCACCGCTAATCACCATGGACAGGTCCGGATCCGACTATGACTTTTTTTAGCCTCTATGAATACATCGTTTGATAATCACTTGACTTACCAAGACGATACGCGAGTATAATACAAACGTTTTAGAGATGCCAGGCTTTCATTACAGACATCGTATAAATAAACAAGCATTGGACTATAATGCCGTGGGTCCCAGGTTCGAATCTGGGTCTGGCAAGTACACATATTGTTTTCAATTTGTGTGTGAGTCAGGGTATGGCCTAATGGGTTGAGCAAGTGGCTGACATCCATTTCTCGTAAAAAACAAAATCTGTTAATACAAACCTCCACTCTGTAGAGGCCCATAATAATATGATCCTATTAGGATCGAACATGGTCGAAAAAAAAAACCAAACCAATATAATTCTTACAAAATGGAGATAAGCTGTTTATGAGAATATTTTAAGTATAAAGTATTTTTTCATTCAATTTTCAGAAATCATTGTATATCTTATTTTTCCCAAACTTTCGACATCTGTGTTGGTACCCCTTCTATAATATTCGTAACACTGAGTACCCCTCGTCAAAAAAAATGCATATACTTTAATAACAATCAAAATATATTTATTAAAAAAAAAACATTCATAATAAAACATAAATAAAAGTTATATTATAAATCACATTCAATATAATCAATGAGAAGGATGAAATTGTTTATGTTGAGATAGGTCATCATAATTTGGTTCCCTGGTTGTTAATTTTAATTTAAGATACGGTTCTACATCCAAAAGCCTGTTCTTTTTTTTTTACTTAATATCTATAGATGCTGAAAAAGCAACTTCACATAGATATGCAGTTGGAAAATATAATATATATTTCAGGACTTTCTCTGTTAAAACAGGATACACATTGTGCATGCATTTGCACACAGAATGATGTTAAAGTCCACTCCTTATATTCATTTTTCAAGAATCCGTATGAAGATAATTCCAACAATTGCTCTATTTCCGCATGCGATAAACCTTCTAGCATGAATGTTGTATTGATGTCGTATTAATGCTTGTTGCACCAGGCGCAGCCAAAGCCCGGTGCAGTGCGTACCCCCACCATACTCTTCCCGTACCCCAGGGGGTACGCGTACCACACTTTGGGAAACACTGCAACGCAAATACAACATTAAAAGTTTGCGTCATAATATTGACGAAATAAAAGTTGTTTAGTTTTTATAAGTTGCATAGGACATAACACACTCGTACCTAATAATATTTAACCATATATCGATAAAATATTTTGTTTTTTGATTTATCTACTTTTAAATTCGATCGCTAAAACATAAATAATTTGACGTAGGGACAATTTACAATACAAATATTACTCCGCAAGTTGTCTGTCTTATCATCTATCAGATTCATTAGAAGGGCTATGCCTCGCTTAGCGTATACGGAAATTTGTACGTAAACAGTTCACCGCAGGACACTTAATCGTGCGCCGCAGTACGTGAAACACGAGTTCGTGTAACATTTAATCAAATGACGAGTTCTTCGTTGAAAATTTCACCGTGGAGCATATTTGTGTGCATGTAGCGAATTTTATGAGATGTCTTTACTAGGTTAGGTTACGTTAGGTTAGGGTTAATCTAATTGGAACAGTACTATTTGCAAACTATCGCCACATTTTGTAAGATACGTACAAATGTATTCCACGGTGAAATGTTCAACGAAGAACTCGTCATTTGATAAAATGTTATACGAACTCATGTTTCACGTACTGCGGCGCACGAATAAGTGTCCCACGATGCACTGCATACGTACAACTTACATGTAACCCTCGCTAAGTGGCAAAGCGTTGATTTTTCGGCAGAATATTAATTCACGCATTGGATAGTAATTTTAAACACACTATTACTAAATTATAACGTTAAAACTGTGTTCTTACCTTTGCAAATTAAATCAATCCAATTAATAAGTATCCCAAAAAGAAAATAGGAATAGGAAACCACAATACAAATTATGTATTTTTACAGTGCGTACGTTTGCACCGCACGGATCACTTCTTGTATCGAAATGTGCAGTCTTTAACTAAACGAAAAATAATTACAAGATAAAAAGAACTTTTTATATACCACGTTTTTTAAATTTTCTGTTGAATCATAATTATAAACTTGACAAACAAGGCAATTGTCAACAGATCATTTTTTTGCTATTTTGCAACCAACAAACAAATATAGAATACTGAAATGTCATTTTGATGTCCATAGTAACGCACGTATATATTAATAATTTAGTTGCTAGGACCACCCCTTTAGCAAACAATAATGTTGGATTGGATTACGGATTTCCTCCGAAATAACTTTTCATACAAAACAGAATTAATTGAAAGTGAAAATGAATTCAATTCTACTTAAAGATGGCTAAAAGTATTAAAAAATGCATTGGCATCGTGTTCTGATATATTCTAAAAGTTTGAAATGTCTAGCTAGTCGGGAAGTTAGTTAAAAATCGATTGCAAGATTTGTACTGGATAAACAACCACCGGACAAACAAGAATACGAGCTAAGAAAAACGTGGTAATTAGCTCGTAATAAGAACGATCACTTGAGATTACATCATTATTGATTAAAAAAAACTATATAAAATAAGTACATACAATCTTAGCTAGTACTGCTAGTAGCAACCGCAATTGAAGGGGTTGCTCTCGTTTGTCCGCTACCTCGGTAATCATGCGTATCTTCCAGAGAAGAGATTTCCTTCTTGAGGCATTCATAAGACAATCGATATGCTCCATAATAATTCGTCTAGCATTGACTTGAAAATCGACGCTAGGAAATCAATGTTATATGCAATGGTCTTGATCCAGATATCCCCTTGGTTTGCGACGGGCAGAACTTCGAGAATGTCGACATTTTTAACCCGGTCGCACATAGAGATCGTCTCTACTGTTGCAACTCTCTTCCGTTTGCACATACTAGAGTTCCGGGATAGTGCCGTCATCCGGTTAGCCAAAACGAATGAAAAACAACTCTGCCCATGCGCCGATGCAACATTTGGCTATTCTACCCGCACCCCATGTAGAGTGAAATTTGTTACACTCGACAAGCAGATGTTTTTTCTACCAAAAATGTCATACCAGTACGGCAGTAGGTAGGTACATTAAGTTACATATTGTGTTGTGAGAATGACAACAAATTCAATATTTTGCAGTCTATACGTAAGTTTATATGTTGCGACCGGGCTTAAATACCTGAGAGCAATGACATTATTAATGGACGACGCACTCAATACAGTAGCTAGCAAGTAAATTCGTGCATTCGCATGTATAGGTAGACGTCACGCAATCTCCATTATGCGATATCACGCATCGGGAATTTATAGCAATATGACCTTTATTGTAATGGCGTTAGAGCAGTGTTTCTAATGTCAATGTTCATTTGAGCGAACCCGTTCGAACCGAACCATTCGGCAGACCCAACAAAAAGCATCAGGAATTTATAGCAATATCACCTTTATTGTAATGGCGTTAGAACAGATTATGCCATTCGGCAGACCCGACAATAAAGTGAGTGTCATTTTCTTTTCCAGATGATTCGTCCATATTAATGTCATTGCCTGAGAGTGAATGGGATTAATACTCACGTCTCTCAACAATAACACAAATATTAATTTCAACAACGTTTTATAATATAATATGCAGACTTTTAAAATAAGGAGTATCTTCCCAAAGGTTTATAACTATTTTTTATTAAGCAATTATTCCATCTGTTTCATGAAAACCGCCCCTGCGATTTAGTTATTTACGAAGATATTTGACAAAAACAAAAAAAAAAATCCTAATACGGAACTGGGCTCATAAGCTTAGTTGAAAGTTTACCAACAGTTGGGGCGCGGAACTAAAATCTCGGTCTCTTATCAGAGTCTTGTATCAAAACCAACTTGAAATGTTATTTTGAATGCGTTGCAAATATATAATTAACTACCCTTAATAATAAAAGCACAAATATTACTGTTCGCGGGGGCACACTATACTCTGACCAATCAAAATAATAAAACGACAAAAAGATTTTTCATATTTGTTACGTTGAAACAGAACCAAACTTAAATATCAAAGTTAATAAAATTTACTTTGACTTGCACAATATTATAATTTCATGATAATGCTGTTACATTAGTAGAATTCAATAATATATTATATCGTCACCTACAACTATATTGATGGGAAAATGAAATTTAAACTTTACTTGATTAACATAAATCTAGGCTATAAAAATTATTTAAAATAAAAATGAAAAATTGTGCTTGTCTAATTGGGAACAATTAAATAATGTTCAATTATATTAACAAATATCGTAGATATATTATTTTATTTATTTAATGCATTTATGGTTTTGAAGTTATCTAATATTTTCAAACACAAAAGTAATACAGTTCTCATTAACTTCTGACCCTAGTTTTATGATTTTGTAGAGAAATAAATGTAGAATCATATTGAATAGCTATCTCAAAAACAGTGAAAATCAAATTACGAGTATCTAGTTGTAGTACTGAGGTGACGATGACGTGATATTATGTTAATAAATATCTATTTGAATTAAATGACTTCTGTGTTGTGAATATTCGCGGATATTAATAATTAGTACTGAAGTTGCATCCACAGATCATCTTGGGCAATCGTCCAATTGCACGCAACAATTCAGGTACCTATTAGATCATTTCGATACCTGTTTTGAATGGTTTATCATGTTTTCATT
This sequence comes from Rhyacophila brunnea, assembly GCF_057557595.1. Taxonomy (NCBI): domain Eukaryota; kingdom Metazoa; phylum Arthropoda; class Insecta; order Trichoptera; family Rhyacophilidae; genus Rhyacophila; species Rhyacophila brunnea. The sequence continues at coordinate 464,300 of NW_028232882.1, read as the reverse complement.
AGGTACCTAAAATTAAAAAATCTATTGGTTAGTTTGGTAATAAATAGTCTTATATTTGTATCTTCTTACTTCAAATGCCACCGCAAACTATTGGAGATTGTATTTGGACAATAAATAAGCTAGCCATTGTATTTACCAGAATTTTGTTTCTGTTTCTTATTATTATTGTCTAAAAATAATGGATATAATCAGGCGACAATCATTATGAAAGCAAACATTTAACCAACTGAGAACATTGACAAAACGTTCTACAGGGTACCTGACATAACACCTTCGAGTCAATTTGCCACCCTAACGTCGAGTTGGAAACGGTAAAAATATCTCGATCGCGACTTGACTAAAAGATTCAAAATTACATTTTTCGACCGGGCCAGATGATCTGTTTGTGTAATTTAGATATTATTGATCGTGGAGTGGCATATAGATGTTTTTCATGACAGTACTGAGCTGTGACATATTGTAATTTTTGTTAAACCAACTCAAAAAACTCAAAGTTCAACTCAAGTTTTCAAAAAACTGTTAAAATGACAAGATTAGCCGTAAAACGCTGTTGATGCCGAACAGAAAAATACAATCACTGGTTAATGGCTATCCGTTATATATACAGCTGTGTTTTTGAAAAAGATATACTTACTTTGTAAAAATATAGCTATAAGTATATAGATAGCGTCATATTTTCCTGGTCATTTTACGACTTTAGGAATGAGACATATCGCTATCGCAAGACTGTACTTTTCATACAATTCTCTCTTCAATAAACTTTGTCTTCAACAAATATTTAGCAAGGTTGGCATTATTAGCAAGTGTAAGTAAGTTATTAAACTAAAATTTGGAGTGATCCAGGTGTCGGTTAGTAATTAGGGCACTTAATTAATATCTTGATTTAAATCATAAAAATCGATAGCCAAACATGACGCTATTTTATAAGCATTTCATGTAAAACTGCTAGTTAATTTCGTCGTAATAACTAAGGATGCCTCTAGTTTAATTAGTAAAGCACATTGGCGTGAATTCAGTGGTTACAGGTTTAAGTCCCGATTGGTGTCGTATTTTTAGTGTTGTAATTGCCACTTGCTCAACCTATTAGGTCCATACCATAGACTATAGATGTCCATACCCTGACTCCATTGATATACTACTGGATGAATCATATGCTTCTTAAAATGACGCCCGATTTTCAGCGAGTCGGCCTTTGTTAAAACTTACTAAGTAAGCCCGGTCTAGCTTGCATCTTACTCTAACTAATAGTCAGCGCATGACGACTTGCTCTGTCTGTTTTGCATTGCAGACACCCTTAGGTTCACTATTCCAAGAACGCAAATTTAGTTTTACAGCCAGGGCAATACGGGTGAAATTCGGGAATCCATGTTAACGGTCTTAACGCATTATACTTACAAGGAAATATTATAAGACGATATTCGTTTGTGGTACATTTTTAAAATGACACTTGTATGGGAACTGCTCATCTAGTAGTATATCAATGCCTGACTCACACACAAATTGAAAAACAATATGTGTAAGTACTTGCTACTTGCCAGACCCAGGATTCGAACCTGGGACCCACGGCGTGATAGTCCAACGCTTAAGCCACGCGGCCACCGTGGGTGTGTCTTATTTTTTATTTAATGAATATTATTTATTTAATATTACAATTATAATATTATTTATTTAATAAATAATATTGTAATTGAGATCTGGGTTACAGGAATCTGATGACAGCCACATATATAATAATATGTTCTTCAGTGGGTAGCACATATCTTGCTGCTGTTAAAATATCGCACTTATTGCAACAATAAAAACCAACTTCGTGTAATTGTTACAATAAGTGATAATATTTTGATACAAACATACCCTAAGTTTGATACTATTTATCACTTTAGTGTTCGATAAGTATAGAATAGCCCCACAGAAGGGTAAATCGTGATACATCATTTTTTCATCAATAGATAAATATACATAGTACCTAAGATTTTTTTTTAAATTTCAATGTGATAACTGAGTATGGTTTTAGTATAAGTCCCACATCGTCTTGGGGCAATTTTAATATAGCCTATGAATAATAAACAAGCCTCGTGGCAAAGTCCGTTGGTACGAGAACAGTTGTTTTGTCGCAAAACTTTAATTTATTTTCCCCAAATTCGAGAAATAATTTACGAAATCGTTCGTGTTTTCGGCGGGGACCGAACCAAAATATTACGGATATTGTTAAACGTGTAATTTATTTCACTGATTTTAAACGCTGAATTATTTTCACATTTCGGTGGAGGGGGAGGGGGCTTAAAACATTTTGAATACTTCATTTAAATCAAATTACCCGAGTATGCTTTCAATTTTAGCTTTGATATTATTTTCGAAATATAGGACGCGTATACATGCGACTTCGTGATAAAGCTGCATGGTAATTATTCAAAATTAATTGATTGTGCTACTGCACTGATATTTTTATTTTTCTATATCAGTTTAACAGTGTTAACTGTCAATTCACGGTGGAATAATATACATTATTAATACAAACAAAACACAACATATTATTAGTGGCGAAGGGTGGAGGTAGGCTGTTAATCCGATATAAATAGTGCACACTAAACTTTGTCAGTAAGAACTAAGACCACAATTATTTACAGATGATGTTTGTTAGTTTTTAAAGTCAATTAAACCCTGCGAAACCAAGCCATAATAGATAATAGTCAAAAAATATTTGTCTATCGATAAAATAATTTAAAATTATGTCATTAAATCATATCTAATTTTGAATATTTTATGGATGGAATAAATTTTTTATTTATTATGGTTTGGTTTAGGCAGGTCTTAACATGTATAATTCAAAGTATGAAAGTACAAATAAGTACTTATGAATGAAAAAATTTACACAATTTTGTAATCCCAAAGCGTACCAAAACTATTTTGGTTTAGTTTAGTCAGGATTTAATTGATTTTTAAAAACTAACCAACACTACATGTAAATATAGTAGTTCAAATAAAACAAATACTTATGACTGACATAGTTTAATGTGCACTATATATTATGTCGGATCTTAACAGCCTACCTCCACCCTTCGCCACTGCATATTATAACCCCTAATCATCATAATTTTAGTGACTCTGGATCCATTACTGGATGAAAGTCTCTCCTTCCATCAAATGGTGAGTTTAGGCACTTGTACGTGGTACGAATTAAGTATTTTTTAAATCTATTTCTTATGGGTATCCATTTTACAATAATTGTATATCTATATACATTTGAATTTATTATGTATTATTATAGCGCATTTGACAATAGTTGTAATACCTACTATTTTTTTTTTTTTAATGAATAAACATTCTTTGTAATTTACGTTAAGCACGGTATGGAGACACGTCAGGTGGGCGAAAAGTATTTTTAGGATGAAAGTGTTGAAGATGAACAGACTGAATGTAGCTCGACCGTTTATTTTAGTTTAGGTGTGAAGTTGACCGTGAAATATATCGCGCGGTAAGGTCTGCTCAGTCCGAGGCATTCTGATAGTAAGTATCACCGTCCGAGGCGTGTTGGTAGAGTGCCATCATCCGAGGCGTGCTGATAGTGAGTACTATATCCCATCAACTGTGGCTCTCTGTTTATTGAAATGAATATTCGATAAATTGCGGCAAGCTATCATTGATGTAGGTCACAATTGGCTAATAAGGTGATAGTCAGCTTGCTGCTATCTCGTAGTGTTTCGCTGACAAGGCTTGGGATTGTCGACCTTCCCCAACGTATATCACACTTGCAGAATTTGCTGACCGTAGATGAAGTGATTTGGCAATTCGATGATTATCGAGTTGTTGTAATCACCGAGTATTTGCTAACACGGCCGGAGGTTGTTGACCCACAGATTATTCCATAATAATTCCTTGTCCACTTCTTAAGTTGTGTATTCTTGTAAGCATATACCACTTTATTCATATATAATATGTCAACACAAAAATTGTTTGATTTATCTTTGGTAAATAACAATGAAAAATTAACAGCCATGTATTTATATTTTTATATCAGGAAGTAAGTAGGCATATTGTAGCTACACCTACAACATACGTTATATTATCATTTATTCATGTATTTCTTTGTTATATTATGTACAAACTCTTTTATTATTTCAAATAGAAAAGTTTCTATACATAAGGAATAAGAATTAAATACAATTATCTACATTAAATATGTGCCCAATTCAAAGTAAAAGCAATTATCATTAGGTACGTCAAGTAAAAGCTCGTTCAAGCTTTGACGCAGGCGGAGCTTTTTTAGCTATGATTAATGCACTGTTAATTCGAATAGGTGTCCAAACCATAAATAAAATAATAATAACAAGTTTTTTTCATTTTTGTAGGCAATTAGGTGTTTGACGTTTAATGATTTAATGGGTCATAAAAAATAATATTTTAGGATTATTCAGTGGGTGTAAGTAAAAGTTTGGGTTTATAGAGAGGTTTTTTACACGAAATGTAAAAATCTAATTATTGTATATTAAGTAATTATTTCAACAAGAAAACATTGTGAAATAAAAATATATTTAGGTATACTACGGGGTGAAATATTTTCTGTTCATTTGTGTGTTGATCATACTGTGAAAAGTTTTATCATCGACCTAAAATAAAATAGTCTTATTATTGGCACTCCAACGCAACGTGAATCCACAGCATCCCAGGAAACGTCTCCATCATTTCTGTCTGCTGAAAGATTCTTTCATTGCCATAACCTAATAAATACTCAGCTGTTTATATTCATAAATTGCATTTATCTAGCACCTAAAAACCCATTTACAAAATAATGTTATAAATTATATTAAATTATCCAGGTCGGTCTATTAATCGACGCACGCGTAGTCTTGATAATGGGGTGCATGGCCCTCACAAGAAGGCAGGGGCTGACAGAGCTCTAGCCTGGGGGCCCGGCGTGGCAGGTCGACCAGTTAAGTGAGATAAACACACAAACCAAATTTGTTCTGATAGTAAAAAAGTAGCCTGCGGCGCTATTTCACATGAAGAGTATGAGCATTTATAAATATATATCTATGTGTTGCAATTCTATGTGATATGATGATTGATATAATAGAATGATAATTCACGTGTAGAGATTTATTTTAATTATTTGAAGGGTCGCATGTTACTTGACTAACACAAAAAGGGGTGCTTCATAATTGAATGCGGATTTATATAAAAATACGAAAAATTGCTAAAAAAATACATGGAACGCCCTTAATTTTACTTTGCGGAACCCTGGGGTTCCATTAGGGATACCATTTAGGGAACACTATAGTGTAGCTGTAGAATATCACACTCCTTTTAACCTTAGTGATAGGTATGGGAGCCCGCCAAGCATCCTGGCCTGGGGGCCCACTTCAAGATGTGGGGACCATGATGGGGTGACAGCAATGATGGTAGTTGTTGACTAATAAAACAATCCATATAACTTAATCATCGTCAGCCTAAATCAATGAAGGCCTCTCTCACCTGATTTCATTCTTCTCAATCCTGTTGAATCCATTTCAACGGACTTCCACATTAACATTTTGTAGATCTAAAATTTATTAAGCATAATTATGTTTATAACACTATATTTCTTTACACAAACCAACCATTCTAATTTAGGTTTCTCAATTTTTCTTTCTTCAGCTATTTTATTGGAGAGAATTTATTCTATTGGGTATCTTCTACTCTTGAGAAATGTCCTGGCCAACAATGTTTCTGTGCTATTTTTATATTGAGTGAAAAAATACTTATTATATTGGTGGGTTACAAAAATATGTTTTTGAACTTAACTTAACCTATATAATATTATAATAAAATAACTGTGTATGTATAATTACCTACTTTATTATCGATATTATTTATTACGTAACTTATAGTATAATTTTACATATTTTTAGTTAGCTCATTTTTTTGAGTTCTTTACAATATTAACAATAGCTCTATATTGGGGCCATTAGTCATTTGATTGATGACTCAAGTATGTACTCAAAATGTGTTTTCAGGTACCACGTATACTAAAAAAGAAAACATATTTCCATTAACTCGCCACAATGCGTCATTGTAGACATTTTCAATCCATAGTGAATCCATTAATGCTTAATTACATGGAAATCCATTCCGTAGCTTCATGAACTGAGCGGTAGTTATCTGTGCTCATTCGATATTGTCCAAAATCATGTACCTCTAATAACAAATCGGAATTAAAATTCGGTGTAATATCCTCATTGACTAAAGCGCATTATATTTTACTGTTTTGTTTATTATATATTACGAGATGATAATAATCGCCTTCGTGCAATTTTTTATTTATTTATTTCAAAGTAACTACAAAAAATGTGTTTGTACCGTGTTTGTTTACGAAGGGTGCTTACTTACTAATTTTAATTGTTCTGTTATTCGAATATACCATATACCTCTACTGTAGTCCGAACCTAAACATTTTACCGCGGGTTAACGCGGGTATAATTAAATATTTTTTTAGTAAACTGTTTACCTCGATGTTTACCCTATGTCTGAATAAGACGGGCTGCCAAATACCGTATTTTGACATTACAATAAGGTGTATCTCTCAAAGATCTCTAACACGTACTTACCCTCCTAGAGGTATCGTCATTCAGTCGTCATCTTCCACACTCTTTAAATGTACCTGGGAGGAACGGTATTAACACGTGTATAGTATAATAATACATGGTCAATCTAGGCCATGTCACCCAGTTGATGCACATTCTCTTATTCCTCCAGAAGATTTCTAAAATGTCCTTTCCTTGCTGGCAAAGAAGAACAACTATCACTCTGTCATCTCCCCCACCCTTCAAGAAGTGACTGGGAGGAGAAATATTAAAACTTATGAATAAATTTTAGTACAAAACGGGCTAATCCAGATTGTGTCACCTAGTTCATCCACGGTATCATTCAACACATTCATATTTCGGAGGTATTGATCATAGGCCAACCACAAAGCCGCTAGAAAACTAATAATGAACCTTACAATTTGTTTATCTTTTCAATTTAAATAATTTTTCACTCCAAATGCATAAATAAATAGGGTGTTTTAAATCATGAATAATAATATCGTCAGGAAACATGCGCAAAGTAAAATATAACCCATCGTGCAAGTTGAATAAATTGTTTTATATTCGCTCTTACGGCGCACCACGGCTCTGCAATTTGGGCTTATTTACAAGTGAAATGACTCTATTATTTCAAAACCGAATAGAAAATTATGTATTAGCATGAAATTCTTCACCCCCATATACTAGGGGGTTACCGAATCTCATTTTGGTCGATCAAATATCAAAACGCCGGGCATAAACAATATACCTAAGAGATTACAGTATACATCTACCATCTTACAATAAATTACCCCCATAGTTTCAAAAGATGTTAACTGACATTTTCATATTTTCTATGTAATCAACCGGTATAAGTCGGTTATGGGGGGGGGGAGGCGGGAACCGCGCTAATTGTCATAGCCGATTTTGGAAAAATTCATGAATTTCTAGAATGAAAACCTAACCTAACTTAACATAACCTAAACTAACCCAACCTAACAAATAATACAGTATATAGGTTATTTTCAAAATGTGTTTGCCGCTGGCTTCCCCATAACCGACTTGTACCGAAAATTCAATATTTGAGAGACAATTGATTTAAAAATATGATGTGTGATTATTAATTAATTTAAACATCTGACGGAATACTTTAATACAATTAAACAGTCATACATAATTAATTGTAAACACGTGTGGGTTAGATCTTGATTGCAGAAATAGTCCTATTTATCTAACCTAACTCTGCGGTATTCATGCTACCTCCACGCAGGAAAAATGTGATATTTAATGATGATGTAAATCGTGCGGTTAACCTAGTTTTATAACACTACAGAACTTGATATATTTTTCCTATTTTTGTTGTTTAGGTATGTGCTAAATACGAGTAGGTACTTAGTATATAATTATTTTTGTTGTTATTAATAAATGAACATCTTTTCTATTTAAGTATTAATACTTACACTGTTGTTAATAATTACCTATTTTTTGTCTTTCATTTTTTTCTTTAACCTGTCATGCCTCAGCATTGGTGCATAGGGAAATCACAAGTTCTCGCCAGTTCCTTCGGTCTATCGCCAATTCTCGGGTCTCCTGCCATGCCAGACATGCAGCGCATATATCGCTTTTGTAGCACCGCTGCTACGTTATGGGGGGCGATGGAACCCTTGAGGCTGTGCTACAAGTGTCACCACTTTCTGGTGGCATCCGGAACACATGTCCCACCCACGTGAAGCGTCTCTATATATTATTTTCTTTTATATTTATAATAATTAATACATACTCTATACGTTTCCTTTGTATTATGGTACATTGGTAAATCGCTGTTATATCTAAATAAATAAATACACATTATTGTTTATTAAAATAAATATTTTATTTATCAAGTAAAGTAAATTCACAATAAGTTAGCCACGTGCTTATTTTAATTGGCTAGTTAGTTAGTTTATAATAATTGTTAACGTCTTCAACATGTTTTATTGCTAGAACAAAAGCCAACAACTGTAAGAAACGACATGTCATAAGTAAAACCGTGTTGTTCTTGTTTCTAGTGAAAAAACACGCTAACCTAACACCAACGGCATGCAAGAGTGCAGTGAAGTCACAAAAGCAGAGCTGATGAAGGGTTCAATAAAAATAACCATATGTGGGTTGGTGATAGGTACAATTATTCATATGTATATATTTTCCATTAATTTTACTGAAATGAAATGTATTTCTGATCTATTACAAATGACCGTTGAAAGACATTCACAAGATTATCATGTTAGATTGTGAGAACATTGAAAGCCTACCGAACCTAACCTAATCTAAATTAACCTATAAACCTAACCTAAATTAATCTAACCTTACAAATAATCCAGTATATCAGCTATTTTCAAAATATATAATAAAATATCGCTGGCTTCCTGATAAATAAGCCGACAAGAACCGTGCTTTATTTAGACATGATTTTATCTCAATTACTATACGACCCCAAGAGGTTGGACGGTTTTTAATATACGACCATATATTTCCGATAAAACATTTCACGGTGAAGTGTGATACGGCGAACTGCATACATACAAATTTCCGGACACTTAGAGATTATGTCAAAACAATCCGATAATTATTTTACATACTATAAGATAAAAGGTAGTTTAAATCTCCTACAAAAGCTTCAATAAAACTAAAAACATTGTCTTTTTACTAAGCAGGGCAGTCAGTAGGTATTCTCAATAAAGTGACTGGACTCATTATAACTGAAGTAACCTGAACAGTGCAATATTGATCAAGATTGAAGGAGAGTATTGGTTTATGTCGCCACTCCAAGTAAACATTCCACTAACTCATTCGTCAATCGTAAATTCCATTTAGCAATTTTCTCACTTTTAAATAAACTTTCGAACAATAGTGGTTTTCATTTTTGGTTTACCCCCTCGTTGACGGCATAGCTGTATGTCCCTGTCGATACGTGCTACGTAATTCCATGGCATGCTCCGGCACACAGCCAACGACCCTAATAGAATTTGCGACACTTTCCTTCAATAGAGTCATTTGAAATATTAATAATAGCCCTGTTTAATAACAACAAATTAAGTACCCGGTGACACGAAATCCCCGCTATAACACTTGTACCCCGACGCTATTTTCGGGGGTGTAAGCGCAAGGGGCTCTATGGCAATTACATTTAAACATCTAAATGAAGAAAAAATATTGTATTATCTATTTAGATATAGATTGAGCAACTTCAATCCGTCTTTCAAGCCTGGTTATTCGCGATAGTATACCAATTAAAGAAGATATTATAGCCCTTGATCGTGGGTCTGGAGGTGAAAAATGAAAAGGGGGAAAATAGGAGTTACCTGCGACAATTATTTCCCGAATAAGTAGTACGATAAAATTGATATCTCTGTATTAATATGTCATAGAAAATTAATAAGAAACTCCTCTCTTTTGATTGGTACAATGGGGAAAAACATAAAGAATGCAGAACTATTCTAACAAACATTTGAAATATTTTACAGAAGACTTCTTCTTTGAATTATCCAATTATTATTTATATAGACATAATATGTATGTATAATTCAGTGGCGAAGGGTGACTTTTGGAAAGACGTAGGCTGTGGAGATCTGATAAAAAGAACACACTTGTCAGGTATACTTACGAGAAATAAGAAGATAATACGATATTACTACTAATGAATAGGTACACACTAATTTAATGAAACTTCAAAAACTCACTGACGACATAAAATAATTAAGCGATCAGTTTAAATTAAGTATTTTTTCAAAAAATTCATACACATCAAAAATCATTAGATAAAAGTTCTTTTTATTTTTAAAAAGAGTCTATATTTATTTATATTCGATTAAACACCATAGAAATTATTTTTTTTCGGTTTTAGGCTCTGCGATTGGAGCTTACCTTAGTTCATACAATTTGATAGACTGGGCGGGGCTACGTGACGTAAAGTCCATATGAAAAAAATTGAGAATTAGACCTTTATTTACGTCAAGACAAAATCTTTGCAGATTGTTTTGTAATTATCTTTGTAATACATTCCTACACATACGGCATCACTCTCGTCGGAAAAATAAATTATTTTATAGAATATGACGTTATAATTAAGTGAATATATAAACAAGTCAATATGCAATTAAAAAATATTTTTCTTAAGAAGGTATGCTTCAAATAATCGCCTAGTATGGAGTCTTCGCCACTGGTATCATTAATTTCATCAATAGTCCAACTAAAATATGATGTATACATTTATCTAAACAAATAATAAATACATGAAGTAAGTTGTTTCTAAGAACTTCTTTCTCAAAAAGAAAAATCAAATGTCACTTAGAATAGTTCTGCATTCATCTGACGTATTAATCATGGTCTCAAAAAATTTGTTGCAATAGCAGGATCTGAGGATCGTTATTATTAAGATCTTTGGAAGTAAGCGGATGATGGTGTGATGAGAAGATGAGTGAAGAACTGAAGTATGATTGTTGGGATCGGTTGCGTGTTTATTTGATGAATTATCACAAGTACAGTGATACAATTATAAAAGATAACAGCGTGGTAGATATTTTAGCCTGAGGTACGATGATACAGAGTGACAGTTCTCTACAAAGATAAAATGCGGAGTGAGATATTCATTTAATCGTGATAGCCTATATATTGAAATCCTTAAGATTGAATAATGCTGCATCTGCGTGTCCCATACCTTCGGTGAGAAATACATTCTAACATAATAAATATTAATAAATATTACTGAGGTAAAAGTTCTTAATTAGAATCCTCACAGGACTCGTTGTTCGCCACAGATCTTTGATCAATTGATTGAAAAAGTCTGCTGTCATGGAGCTATAGTATTTATTCGACAGTTTCAACACATAATCATGGCAGTTTCTGTACAGAGTGGTATAACGAATAAACCAAAGCGCTTAACGTCAGCGGACAGCAGAGCCAGTCCAAAAAACAAAAAGATTTTCTTTCTTAACTTTCTTCTTTATGTATTACGGTGGATGGTTGCAGCATCAGTCCCGTGCGGCTCAGTCTCGGGACGGAATGAGCACTTAAAATCACTTCTTTCAGACACGTTTAAAGCGTCATAGAAAGCGGCCGTGCATATCCACGGCTGTGCATATATGACGGGTGGTGGTGGGCACTTTAACGGTCCACCCGTGCACATTTTTTTTAGTATAGTCTTAAATGTTTTTAAATGTTTCGCTAATCGCAGTGTAGAGAAGAAGTTTTATGTTAAGAAGTTAAGAAATATGCGAGCTTTCTTTCTCAATCTTTCATAAAGCTATTGTAGCGTTTGTGACTTGAGCTTTGAGCTTCTCATTTTCTAATTCTTCTTTCTGTTATGACATCACTTATCGGAGACTGACCGCCGTGAAGTCGATGTTGTAAGCGTCATCTTTTACTACGTGTACCGTTAATTTTACCTTTGATATTGAATGAATTGGCAAACTTACTGGATAATTCTATACTCTCACAATATATTCACCTATAGTATTATAGTCGCAGAATGGATTTATTGTATTTTTTTTTTAATTTGCAAAATAGTTTTACTCTTTACAGTACACTGTATTCCACTCCAGCAATTTTATATTTATGATGTCCTATATTATTAAATTATATTGGTATTTTTCGTTATCTCGTAATTCTGTCATTAATGGTACCTCTTTAATGCCTATTCGACTCAATATTGGCAATGACTATTTACACCATAGGTAAATATTTATTTTTTATATTCGAGATAGTAGACAATTTTATATACCTACTTACATAGCGTCCCTTTATTCTCGTATAATCTAATATAGTGCCACAGTGGCCAATTTGTATATAAATGTAGGTATAACCCTGAATGAATAATTATACTACACTAAACCCTAGACGGCATAATTGAACCAAAATTAATGTCCAGCGCTTTATTTTAGTTAATACATGAAACTATAAAAATGTACTAAATTATTATTTATTACCATTCAGTAGCCTTAAAAGTTCATTAAAATTATATTAATATTTTAATGCTGCTATTTTATAAATCTTGTGTAGAAAATTGGGAATATTTTTTAACGATAAAACCTACCTATTTACGATACTGTGGGAATTACGAATTATGAAAGGTTTGCAATTATTGAATTTGTAAAAACATAATTATTTTAATTATCATGAAAACACTTCTTAATTTCTCACTTCTTTTCATCATTCGCTCACTGAGAGACATTTTTGCCTGGTTGCTCACATTTCACCATCTTTTACACCACGTCTATTAATTCTAGAACCACCATATCTTGGCTATAATTTTATGGCGCGTATGCAGCGCTAAAGACAGTAAAGAAGAACATAGTATAGGAATATGTTAATTTAAATATGATGCGCTAATGCTTATATTTTTAAATCAATTATTAGCATTACGCACAGAAAATTAAGATAACATTTATAAATATCATCATCAGCCAGGGTCGATCCACTGATGGATGAAGGCCTCCCCTTGCTCTCTCCACTCTTATCGGTTGCTAGTTCTTTGCTGCTACATACATCTACTGAAATGTATGCTCTATCTAGCTAGTTTTAGGGTGTCTCTGTGTGCGCTTAGTGCCCCTTGGGTGTCATTGTACGACGGCAATTGACCAACGGTTGTCCGCTCGCTGAGCAACATGTCCGGCCCATTGCCATTTTATCTGCTCAGCGACCTCTGTCAAATCGCGTACTCGTATCTGCTTTCTTATCCATTGGTTTCTCTTGTTATCTTTACGCGTTATGCCCAACATGCATGCAACTTTCCATGCCACGTTGTACTACTCGTATTTTTTTTAATTTTAAAGAGTTCAGATATTCTTACTTGAAAATGTGGGGGGATCTTTTGCAACGGTATTGCCGCTATGACGTCCACATTCATGATAATAAACGTAAGGCCATTTATTGTATTTGGTTTTTTGCTATCATCCAGGATTGTCCAGAGTTATCAACTACCGTCCAAGTTCCCCAATGTTTGAAAACGGCAGCTCAGAAGATGACTAAAAAATATGGGAAAGTAGGAAAAGGTCATGAGTCTGGGGAAATCTGGAAAAATGAATAAAAAATATTTAAAAGAAAAGCTAAAAAAAGCTTTCCACTTCAAATCTTGATGATTGTTTTTATATACCTAATAGCGCCTGTGCACCTACCTGCATGGATTTATTTGCAGCAATAGTGAGTATTTTAAACAATCGTGACAATAACTGTTTAAACGTAAACGTGGTGTCTTTCCAATCTCATTCTTCAAGAGTAAGGGAGACGCGATGTTCATTTTATGGTACTATTTGACAGGTCGTAAAAATCAGTTAAGCTCAAAATGAGTCTCTACGCGGCGTAGTTCGTTTTTTGCCGGCAGGTTCACCACTATTGTTCTACTGCGAATGTGCAGATCGAAATGTCGCATGAAAATTCAGAAGTTTCCGAATTTTTTTGATTCATGTATGCAATTTTGCAACTTGCTTGACAATACGTGTTTACACGTGCATTTTATTGTTATGGCCGCGATCATACGTACTGTCAGCAGTAAATCCATGCACGTGTAAAAGGGGTATAGGCTAAAAAAATCTCGCAACTATCTGATTCTAGAGGAAAACATTAGGTTCTTACCAAATGTAATTTATAATTATTTTGGTAAAATTTGATAACACTGCTGTCAACGTATATTTTTCGTCCATCTTTCACCTTCTTCTTTGAAATAATGATTAAGCATACCTACACAGTTACACCCCAAAATTAAAATTCAATAACAACCAACCGTCTAAATTGCAAGCAATATAATTAATATGAGGCACACCTGCTGTAGATATAATGACATAAGTATATAAATTTAATAAAAAGATCATTTACCATTGTTAATTTAATAATTAATCCACAAAATATTACATCTCCCATTCGACGCAGTGTATCCGCGTACGGTCGTCCCAACGGACAGAGCCGAGAGCAAAACACCTTTCGGTCGGCAATACGAAAGCACCGAACGTGATATCTTAATAACTCGACCTGACAGCTAAATTACACTAAATTACAAAACATCTAAATTATTTCTGCCGGTCTGCTTTTCTCCCTCTCGCTCGCTTTCGTGTCGTGCGAGTGGGTGCGTCCCGCTCTTTCTATCGGAGAGCCCGGGGCGGCCTAATACAAAACAATGTCGGGTAGATAGTATGAGTCCATCTATCCATCTAACTATGCGGACTTCACGGCTTTTAATATCGTGTAGCATACAATTCGTGGAAGTAAATCGCCTTCAAGTGGTCATTTTGGAACCTCTACACATGATTTCGAACTAAGCAAACTTATCTTTTCTCTTCCAGCCTTTGCATATTAAATAGACCAACTGTATGAAGAATAAAACGACACAATGCCGCATACATTTTTAACCTATCTGAGTCCTATCATATATTTTTTATTAGGTCGTAATAAACACACATATTAATATAAATAATTACAAGATAAAAATAACTTTTCATATACAACGTTTTTAAATTTTCTGTTGAATCATATAAACTTGACTTAACTAGCTTAGACGATCAAAAAAAAAAATGTTCTTGATAAAAATACTGAATAAATATAGAATACTGAAATGTCATTTTGACATTTCATATTGATTTCCATAGTAACGCACGTATATATTAATAATTTAGTTGCTAGGACCCCAGACCCCTAGCAACCAATAATAGTGTTCTACTTTTAACGGATTTCTTCCGAAATAATTTATCGTACAAAACAGAATTAACTGAAAATGAATTCAATTCTACTTAAAGATGGCTAAAAGTATTTAAAAAAAATCACTGTCATCGTGTTCTGATATATTTTAAAATTTTCAAATGTCTAGCTAGTCGGGAAGTTAGTTAAAAATCGATTGCAAGATTTGTACTGGACAAAGAACCACCGGACAAATAAGAATACGACCTAATAAAAACGTTGTAAAATGATTAAAAATTTAACTCTACGTGCGTTGTGATTAAAAGATATCGATTTATAAATTGCGTCATATTTTTCTGCCCTACGTCAGAAACCTTTTCTGGAAAAGATGTTCACTTTTGCGCTTATATAATATTATTATATATGCATAGATATGCTTCCCGCTGTATAATACGAAACGCATTGTATGCTGCAACATTAAACAAGTTACTCTAATACAATCATTCTCATACAATACAATCATTTAGACTTCGCCAGGTCGCAGTAATTGGTGGGAGAGTATCCTACCAGTGGTTTTGGGTACAAGCCTAATCTATTTACATGTGGGATGCACGCAGGAAATTACGTGGAGTCATGATATTAGGTATTAGGCAAGGAAAGTGGTGGGGTACGCGTGGTGGTCAGTCACGCTGGCTTGCTGTGGACTTTCGAAACTCCACAGCGAGTTGCATCTATACGTCTCACTTAAAACAGTTTATGAAATGCAATCCATAGCGTGTGGCTATAACCGGTGGCAGTGATTAGCAGCTAGTTCTGCCGCAGCGATTGTAGTAATATGTATAGTATGTAATCTTCTGTGGATGCAATCTGCTGAACTATAAATCTACCCGCCTTGTTACGTACCTACATAATATACCTATATGCTATTCCCACTACTTCCATTCATACGGTCGGTTTCACATTGGCGTTTTTAGAAGCATCACAAACGTTGTCATAATATGCTTGGACCCCGAAAGGAGGCGCCACATTTTCATCAAGTATAATTATTATTATGTGCGTCTTATTTAAATATATTATGTAAATAAGAAGTCTATAACTTCTTATTAAAACTGCCAATATGTAAGCTAAAGGCTTGCAAATGTAATTATTGATCTTTCTTCTACTGTATTAATAATATAAAAGATTTTTCTTCTTCTTTAAATCAAGCAATCACGCTGACTCGATTGCGCTATAAACATAAACAATTGGTAAGGTGTCTTATTTTGATAGGCGAATGTTTTATGAGTTAATATTCAGGGTTGCGAAAAAGTTACCAAACGAGATATTTTAATAAAAAAAATGGCCAAGTGAATAATATAGTGAACGACTGCGGGTACGATGTGAAATGTGAATTTAATCAATATAAATTATTATTAACGTTTTTCTATGTACACAGGTGTCTTGTATATTTTATCACGTTTGAATTAAAAATATTTACGAACATAATAATTAATTTGTTTTTGGCATTGGTTTTTATTATAATTTATTTAATTCACATTCCAATCGAAATATAATTACTAAAAACATTTTCTGTATGTTGGGTTTAATTATTACAATGGAATTCATTTTTATTATTTATAAAATTATAAAAAAATAATAATACAATTCGTGATGGAAATGACATGACATAAATTGGGTTTAATTAGGTAGGATTAAATGGTGCTACCCGAACAACTTTTAGTTTTGATTGAGAATCTTTATTTTCTGATATTTTCTTTAATTGATTTACGAATTTGAGGCAAATCCATGCTATATTTTCATTATGTAAATAAATTTTGTTTAAAAAAAGTTGCTTAATCGGTATCAAATATTTTAAATAAATATATATGGAATGGCTCCAGCGGAACAGTTCAAATAACTCTCACGTTTTCTCATAAATTTAAACAAATTATTGTAAGACCGTTAAGTTTGTGCATTTTAAGTATTGAGACTATAATCTGAAATAATTATAAATGAGTACTTATTAAATAAAATTATTTTAATGTGTTCATTTTTTGTTACAAAAAAATAATAATTGTGTTTCTTCACTTTTTATACACTGTGAACAATTTAAAATTTCAGTATAAAAAGTGAAGAAACACAATTATTATTTTTTTGTAACAAAAAATAAACAAATTGAAATAAATTTATTTAATACCTATTTCTAATTATTTCAGATTATAGTTTCAATACTTAAAATGCATTAAACTTAACGGTCTTACAATTTGTTTAAATTTATGAGAAAACGTCGTGAGAGTTATTGTTCACAATGTTATACTAATGGTTTATAATAAATACGATGGTTTATTTTGACATAAAAACGAACAACAAAATGAGTGCTGTGTACCAATAAACGAATAGGTTTTAAGACAATATAGCATATCGTAAACAAAAATTTTAAGTCTGATGATTTTACTCTAAGAACTTTGGATTTATAAAAAACTAAGAAAAATCAAAACTCGTGGATAAAAATATCCGTGACTGGACCGATGGGTATTGGTATGGAGACTTACGCTACAATGTTTGCCAGAGTCTGAAAGAATTGGTACCTACCCAAGAAGGTGCCCAATGTATTAAATAAAAAGGTAGGTATCTGTGTGTTTTATTATTTCATAATATGGAATCATATATATATTACACCCACTTATGATGGAACCTTTCTGCCAACCCTAATTAAATGTTTGGCGTATTATTTGACGAATAGTACCAACAAAAGCGTTTCTGGTATCGTATAAATTATATGTTTCGTTTTTTGTAGTTGTTTTTGTGAAGTTTATATGATCAAAATTAATTATTTATATTGAGTTAGGAACATTAAGAACTGACTTAGTGCTTTGCTCTGGCAAATTATAATTTATTACTTAGGTATATAAATTATACCTACTATACACTTTGGATTATGCCCGGCAGATGGATTGAATAACTTATCATTTTTACTGAACTTTGTAAAAGCTACAACAATATAATTATGGAGGTACGTACATAACTATAAGTATTATTGTCTTTGTCAAATAATAAATTTTATAATAAAACAAATGGGTTTTTCACTATTTAGTGGTAGCCAGAGACAAACAAATTTTGAAAATTGCCGATACACAGGATTTAATTTTGTTAGCTTAGGTTCGGTTATCATTTTTGAACCCATGAATTTTGCCGAAATTGGCAATGGAAATTGCCACTATTCCCGCCTGGCTTCCAGTAAACAGACTTCTACCAACAAATGTATATAATATAACATTATTATTTGTTTAAATAACATGGCGTTTACATGACGTAGAACTTCATTATAATGGTTTTCAAAAAAATTCATTTCCATTAAATTCAACTTTATCTAAATCATTTACGTTGGAAACGATTTCGGGCTATAAACCCATCTTCCGAACGGCACATAAGTAATTTTAAAATCAAAAACTCTTCCAACGAGAGCAGAAGGAGAGGGTGCGTTGTGTTAATATGTTCAATCTTTTTTCAAACAGTGGCTTAGTTACATTTAGTTTTTTTAGTTTTTTAGTATTAGTTAACTAGAAAGATGTTGTACTATAAAAATTATTAAATAATTATTATACACATGTATGGGCGTAATTTAATAGGTGATAAAGAATTTAAAACATTTAATCAACAAAATCATCCACCGGTATATAATAATTATAGTAATATTAATAGATGCCGAATTTAAGATTAAAATTACCACTATTAGAAATGTCTATAGTTTACTAAATTATAAATTTTATGACACACCTTATTGTGTTTTTTTAAAGGATATTTTTTTACTCACGGTACAGAAAAATTGTAGTTGGAGTGAATCTGAAAAATGTGTAACGAAAAACCGACTCACAAATGAATAAAAACCTACCGCATGTGTCTGAATGCTCTACCAGTCACATACATATCCTCTTATAATTCGTTATATTATAGTATTTAACAAGAAAATTAGAGTTCCTTAATACAGTATGATATGGAGAGGTGCATGCTGGGCATAACGCGTAAAGTAAAAAAAACATGAGTAGATAATAATATAATGATATGTCATAGTTTGATAAAACCATATATTATGTAAGTACATACGAGAAATTGGGCACATAGCTAAAAGAGATAGACACTAGTCATCCAGATACACCAAAGAGATATATAAGATAATATCCGTTTTTTTTTTTAAATAATCTACAATTTTTATCGTGGTGTTTTTCTCACGAAAATAATAATTCTTTTAACGAATTATATTAGAGCGCCTACAGCAATAATAATATTATTTTTAGTCACACTGTACGTGTGGTAATTGTCTCTACAAGTAGTGAGATAACTTTGAGTTGGCGTGTTCAAAAATTTCAATTTTCTTCTCTCATCTACTAGTGTGTTTCATATAATTACTATCCGCAAGAAGGCAGCGCCGGTGCTTTCGTTTAGACTGGCTCTGCCGGCGCACGGTCGTGCAAATATTGGGAAACGTAATCACATGAAACCAATTAAAAAATAATTCGTAATATTTTAATAACAATTAGTTACAAAAAATAATGTTCAATTCGTTATGTAGGTATGTAAAATGGCTATTAGATAAGGGATAACTACTGCCTAAAGACACGTCTTGTTACAAAAGAATAAATTGCAATTTTCTTTTCTAGACGAAGCCTACCTCCATAGAGTACAGGTTACATTACCAAACATAAGACGGATTTATAAATACATACGTCGTCAAAATGTAGAAGAAAACATTTATACCTACATGAAAGCAAGCTTTAGTCCCACCACCCTATTATGGAAGTAAATCGGCGCTCGAAATGAAAAATTTTACTAACCGGAGCGGTCGATAATTTTACGAAAATATGAACATAATTATCTAATTTTATGGTCAGACGGTCTTTACCAAAAAATTTGGAGATTTTATTAACCGGAACGGTGTTCCGGTACGCTCCGGTCTATTTCAAGCCCTGAAATAAATATTATCTATTTGAATTCATCATACATAAATAAGAAGGTCATATATTTGTCTTGAAATATCGTTAAGGCATGAGAGAAAATATCTGAAAATATGTAAGAGAGAGTGTGATAGGTAGAAGAATTATTAAACATACACGTATAAACACAAATTCAGAATTTAAAAAATCGGAAGAATCGTTAATTTTAATCGGGTCGTGAAAGAAAACAAATGATAGGTACTCTCATAATAGTTTGGCAGATGCTTACAGTAGGTATTGTAATAGCACGAGTGATTATATTATTGATAAATTAGTGTCATATCCAAGAGATTTAAGGGTAATGTAACAGATATGTAACCAATTGTAACCTTAGGCAATATACACAATAAAACAAAAAATATAAACATTATGAATGAGGAAAAACCTTCAGTTAAACGTCGCTGCTTGACCAATGGACGTTTTCAGCGATGGCGTACTCGGAAAAGTCAGGAGACTCCACAAAGTCTCCGCCAGGCTGATGGCAGGTAGCTCACAGACAAGTAATTGAATCTGAAACACTATAACAAAGCAGTTAGACATGACATACACATAAACGCATGCGAGATAGGGAGAAGACGTATGAGAATGTTGACAGGTGGTACTGTCACATGGTGATATTTTTTTCTTCTTCTTTCTTCTTTCACCCTGTCACGACCCAGCATTGAGGCATAGGGTAAGCACAAGTTCGCGCCGCTTCCCTCGATCCATTGCTAACTCTTGCGCCTCCCGCCATGCCAGACCTGCAGCGCTTAGATCGCTTTTGTAGCACCACTGCAGGGTGAGGGAGGGCCGGCCACGACGACGGAACCCTTGACTCAAGGCTGTGCCACAAGGGTACGATGTGTCGCACTCTTTGGCGGCATCCGGAACCCACAATATTTGCTAGTAAGAGAATATTAATGAAGTACCTAGATAGTATTTAGAAAACGTCTTAACATAACATGCATCATTCATGTCCGACTGTGAGTCAGCAACTTTGGTGATAGTAAACATCATATCTAAATATTAAATAGGTCCTCTATGAAAACGAATGTATCCACACACTTTCAATATACACAACAAGCAATTATTATCGAGTTAATTTCTACAATATACTAAAAAATAACCGCAGAAACACAATCACAGTCACCAACGCAAAAGCATATTACCAAGAAATAGTTCCACTAGAGAGGCACCCGAAGAAACCCAATGCCAGCGTGTTTTTATCAGGTTGGTAGATGGCAGATAGTCCACCGGAAAAGGTTTTAATAACATAGTGGTTTGGAATTCTCTGTACTCACACAAAAGAAGAGGAATTTAAACTCCACAAATGCTTACTATACGCATAATGGGTATGTCCATAGTGTTTTTGGCTTTGGCCTACGATGTATTTTCGAGAGAGTTGGATCTCAGGGAAGTCTGCCAGTTGGTCAAGCGTCAGATCACCCATTGCAGACGTTTAACACATTGTTTTGTTATCCATGGCTTTATCCAACTGAATTTCTGTTGTGTAAGCTTAGATGTCGTATTATCTAATATGTTAAGATACATTAGATGGTGCCACTATTTTTCTTTGTCGTACAATCCTGATGCATTACGCAGATTTCTTTCAATTTTTCTTCGTATTACATAATATTACGTTGGCGTTTGTTTTATTTTATATGTCAAAAACCATGTTCTAAATTCAAATGCAACTTTGTAAATATTATGATTTGTCTAAAATGAAGAAGTTATCATGTCACATTTTATTACCAATCACATTAAAATAAATACTTTTAATAGCATTTAATTCGAATATTCTACTATCGATAGTAGGCACCTGCTTAGATTTTATAGTAATCAAAGCAATGTTATCGTATTCATGGTAACATTATTAATGGATATTTTATAATGAGAATACTATTTAAGCACGCCTCAGATATTTTCCGTCTACCAGTCAGTATTTATATTTGTCTTAGGTATTGTAATTTGGTTTTTGGCTATAATGCCGGGTCCACACCGAAAACAAGTCGCGCGACAACTCGTTAAATTTTACGATAAGCATGATAATTATCGTAAAATTTCTTAAGCAATTATGATAATTATCGTAAAATTTAACGAGTTGTCGCGCGACTTGTTGCCGGTGTGGCCGCACTTTAAGGTTCCCTAAGATAATATAAAAACCTACATCATATTTTATCCACACACAAAGAGACGTTTGTCTAGGTGTTTTTTGCGACTTAAATGCGACGTAAACGAGTACTCTGCAACTCTATGACCATAGCCCCCACAAGAGAGGGGCTGATAGGGCTCTAGCCTAGGGGCCCGCGCTCAGGGGGGCTGGTGTGGCGGGTTGATCAGATATGTGAGATAAACACATATCACGAATTTGCTCTAATATTAAAAAAGTCGCCTGTTACAAAACATGAGATTTTGTGGTAAGTACAATTTTTGACTGTTTTGTGTTGATTTTCGAAATATCCATAATTCAAGTCATAAATAAAAAAATCGCTAAAAATAACATTTACCTCTAAAATTAAAAAAAAAAAAACGCGTCTGTTGAGCGTCACACATGCTATTAAACAAGCGATAGGTAGGGGGGGCGCCAAAGATCCTGACAGGGTGGCCCGCTTTATGATGCGGGGGCCATATAAGATATTATCATCTAAGACACCACGAGAATCCGGTGGAGCAATTGTTTTCCGAAACTGCCGAACTAACCTCCCATTGGCGATACCAATTGCATAAAAATATTCTATTTCCATTCAGATGTTGAGATGTGCAAATAAGTCAAAGAAACTGGTAGTTACAGTCAAACAAAGAAAACCTGCCTAGTTTCAACTTTCGCAAAACCTATGTGCCTATTCACAATTTACATACCTACCTAATTTTTTTAAGAAATCTTGCAGTAGTATTTCACCATATTAACTTTACTTGCTATATTTTACACTAAGTCAATTAGATGTTATATATATATTTTGTTTATTATAAATATACTTCGATTTGGCTGTATACACCAATCGAATTAATTTTTTTTTTTATAATTCTGTGAAGTGAAAACTGTTTTTTGTTAATAATGGAAATTAAAAAAAACATTCGCCGAAATTGAAACACGTTTCCTGTTGCAACCAAATTTTTAATTACATAGGAAGAAACCCCACTTATATTTTTTTTTCAAAATAATCTCAGGCAGTGGAAGAATCATCGCAAAGCTCACCTCTCGACGTAAATAATAATTAATTGAACAGAGAAAATTAACCGACGGTGGATAAAAAAAATGCGAAAAAAAATAATTTGTCTGAGGCAACTGTAATTTACACCTCCGAAAAACTGTGGCCTTAATGACTACGCCACTGGACGATTGCAAAGTTACCATCATCTCGAGATATAAGCCGTAAATGTAGTGTTTAATGAATAATAAAACTGCAAATTCTTCAAATAATTTATTTCTAATTACTTATTGCACTATCTTATTTTAACTAGTCCCAACACTTGAAGCCATAGGTATCAGTGGTGAAAGGTGCCTGTTGAAGGGAAGTAGGCTAAGGTAAGTAACTAAAAAAGTCCTACAACAAACATATTTACGTTAGTAGAAATAAAAATGGGCCTCGAAACCGTGCAAACTAGTCATTGTTAAATTATAACAAAATCTTAAATGTGAGCAAATCGTCGACGTTACTAAACGCTCCATTGGCAACACATCAGACCAACCGGACGCTGTTATTTAGGTCTGCCAGTCCCAATATGACTCTGACTTGTTATATGAGTAGTTCTTTTTGTTTTTATAAATTTATTTTTGTGGTTATGTTTTCTAATCTTCATTTTCTTCGGTGGCGCTATAGCTCAAGTCGAGCCCTGGACTCCTCCACCGCCGTCCTCCAGCGGGAACGGTCCTCCGCACGTCTTTTCCAGTTCCTGATTTTTAGCAGCTGGTTGGCATCTTTTGTAATGTTATCACCCCAGTAACCCATATCATGTTTTCTAATAAGTGTATTTTTCTTTTTGAACAGAATATTTTTGTATCGCTATATCCTACATATATCGCACCATCGCAACTAAACTGCCACAATCCAAAAAACGTCAAACAGAGAAAATCAGCTTTGAAGTTTTTACCTTTCGCATTTTTGTACTGTGTTTTTGAAATATGTTTAGATATTGAATGAAGTCTTGACATGAATTTGATGACTTAGAGATATGAAATTTTTGGTACATATACTATGAACGATAGACAATGAAACGTAATAATTAACTCAAAACACGTAAATTTGGACTTGTGGTGGTTTAGTTGCGTGGGTGCGATATATCCTATATAGTACCTACTCATATACCAACAAAATGTATCAGATTGAGTAATGATGCACTTCTACACTTTTGCTTTGTTCAATCTTTTTTGTATGATAAATCATACTTATTAGCACGGAAAATATGCAGCGATATTGCGGTTGATTGCTTTTATGTACTTATTACTTAGCAACTTATTTTCTCATTAGTTTTTTTTACTCTGTAGCTATTTTGGCTGTAATACCAGTAGGTAATGTCACGACCGGAGTCTCAGGCTTCTCAGAGCCGTTAGTGATGGAAGTGGCGCGAGAGATGGACCATAAGATAGTGTACCCGATGGTTCCAGGTGAAAAGCTTTCACCTGGATTTATCCTGGACTTTCAGTGTACTTAACGATATACATATTGTATACGAATCGTATTGAAGCAAAGTGGAGATACTACGATAATCGTTGTTCCAAAGCAGCAACGGCCCACATGCTCGTCGTAGGTCAAAATTGAGTTTTTATTGTATTTTCAAACGATGATCATGGACACTCCTTAAACATTGTAGATAATCTATTTATATGATTTTGAAGCCTTATTATCCTTTATATTTATTTTAAACATTTGATGACTGCATAAAGTATTTTTGTTACATAAAATAGTATTCTTTTAAACCTCTCGCTCTAATGTTTTAGAATATAGTCATATTTCGGTACATGAATGTGCAGTGGTGTTAAGATTTTTTACATTTATTAATTTTTAAACGCATTTATAAAACTATTAGTATAATTTATGACGAGATAATTTTAGTAAAATATTTACGATAAAAAATTATATTGATAATCTGTGATCCCAAATTTGACAAGAATTAGGCATTTTATTATTCAAAAAATCGGCAAGATTAACACATTTGAAGATGATTCTAAAGGTACTTATTATAAGCTATATCTTTTACCATTCAAGTGTGATAAACATCTTACGAATATTGATTGCTTTATAATAATTATTGGCCTAAGAATAAGGTAGTGTTTTTTTTAAATACGCCATTTCTTTTGTCATTCCCCAGTGGTTAAGCTACAACATACGGTCATAGCCATAAATTGACAAACTATAATTAAAGTAGGGAGTAAAATGATATTGACGCGCGTGTTTGAACATTTAATAACTGAAATATCTTAGATTTAACAAAAAAACTTTATTTGGAACCACTACAGAAACAGTGATTGTGACATGGCTAAGCACGTGATATCCGCTAGATGTACCTATAATCAACAAGCTGCAAACCAGTGACGTGATCATAAAGGAGTGAACCAAAAATTTCCAAATACCAAAAGTATTTTTCTTCATTGTGGTCTTCACGTGGTCGTAAATGTAGGCGATCACTATTACCTGATTAATATTAGTATAAAGACTGTCGTAAAATGAAATTCTATCACTTACATTGAATGACATCTGGATTCAAAGACGCGCAAAAGGTTGCTGCCACTTTTGAAAAAGGTTGTTTTTCTTTATTTTCTATACAACTGTGATGAATTAATAATAGTGCCTGTACACGTGCATGGATTTACCAACAGAGTGTATTTTAAACTATCGCGATAATAACTTTACTGTTCACACGTAAAAGTGCTGACTGTCTCGCCAATCTCATTCTTCAAGAGTAAGCGAGACGCGATGTTGTTATTTTATGGTACTATTTGACAGGTCGTGAAAATCGGTTAACCTCAAAATGAGTCTCTGCGCGGTATAGTTTGTGTTTCCAGTAGGTTTGCCATTATCGTTCTACTGCGAATGCGCATACGTCGCATGAAAATTCAGAAGCCACGATACTTTTTTGATCCATGCATGCAGTCTTGGAATTTTCATGATAATACGTGTTTACACGTGCATTTTTTGTTATGGCTGCGATAATACATACTGTTAGCGGTAAATCCATGCACGTCTAAACGGGTTATAATGGATCCGAGCTTTTAGTCCCAAATAAGAATACCTATACGTAATATTATTAATTATAATTCACTCTGATGCTTCGATTTTTTTACCTTGTGGTAAGTTCCCGCTCTTTGACACTAAGAAAAACACGTAGGTTATTACTTTATATATTTTATCGTAATATTTAGTTTTTGAAAATAAATAACATATTTTAAATATATTTTTCGAACTATTGCCGCCCCCTGAATCCTGCCGCCCGGGTGTTCCATACGCATAACACCCCCGCTTGACGCGTCCCTGTTTTAATTGATTATCTTCTCGTTATATTACAGTGCTTTGCTGATTATATGATTAGAATAGAAAACCTGTAAAACTGTTCGATTAAGTAAAAGTGTAGATACACGTACCTACACGTTTATGTGCATAGGTACCTAATCCCTCTACTAAAAATATTAGAAATTGATACTAATAGTAATAACTAACAACAACTGTAAATAAAAAAAATGGTACTTAATTAAAAAGTGTAAACGTAATCGCTTGTAATAATTTGAGTACATTTTTCAATGGAGGTAATTACAGGTGTACCAACAGTATAGCGCGCATGATTCAAAAAGACGAATGTGTTGCCATAACGCGTTGAACCCCGTTCAAAGGGTTATAATCTAATTTTTGACATATTCTTAAATTTAAATAAAAAACTTATTTTGAATGATTTCTTTATACATTTTTATTAGTATCTACCTGAAATATTTCGTAGAACATACCCATTATATCAGCGACTAGCAGTAGCTTGATTCACACCACAAAAGCCAGTCATCAATAATATTAGGCAATTTTGTAGCTTCAATTGCATGACTATAAATATACATACCACATAAACGTGAAGTTTAATAGTTTTGACAGAATATATGACGTAGTTAGAGCGACGCCAAGTGAGAGAAAACGATGCATTGCGCTTCACGTAAGAGCAGTCAGAAATAATAATGGTAACAATTCGTGCGCAGTAGAAGAAATCGCAATCTGGACAATGTCAGCAAGGGCAATAGTTCTACTCTATACCTAAGTACTAGTAATTTAATCGTACTCAGATAGGACGCAGGTAGATAAATTAGTAAAGCACATTGGTTGGAATCCGATGGATACCTACAGGCTTTAGTCCAGCCCAGAGTTTTTTTCTTCTAATATATAATCTCCTATATATTATTATCCTACAGCTGTGCCCGTTTTTGCGAGCGATTGTGTGACTTATTCGTCATGTCCAATAGGTTTAAATGAAAAATTCAGTAGAGAAACGTTCTTTATTCAAGTATAAAAGTATGGAATTTGATAAATTTCGTTGTGTTTTAGGGTTTTTTAGGGTTATTTTGACTGTTTTACAATAGATTTTCGATCGGCACGTGACTTTTTTTACAACACATATTAATTAGGGAATTTATTTTTTCGATGTGTTTGCAACACTGAAAATATTATATTTCAAAATGGCGGCTACTCCGTCAATCGTAATGACAATATGATAAATAATGCCTTTGTATTAGAAACAAGAGATGTTTATTTAGGTTTTGGTGACTTTTCGAAACGAATACTACTCTCAATCAAGTGATTTGGCGAATTGTTTATGTTTTAGTGAATTTTTAATCCGGATATTATTCTCAATCAAGCGATTTGGTGCGATCTTAATTAACATAATATTACGCTTTCAGTAGAGGTTAAATAAAACTACCTAATACATGTGTACCTATATTATATTAAAACACTATACTTATCCTAATAATACATTCAATCGTTTGAAGTTGTTATTAGATAATATAAAATTATAATATTAGATTCATATTACCGGCGAAGTATACCATGTCACATCAATCTGACAGCTGTATGTTTATGATGTGTCACCGTCACCATTCTAATTTAAGTTGTGAAGCAAATACCTATTGTGTATCTACTGTTGATGAAGTTATACGACAGGTAAGTGCATATGCTCCTGATTTAAAACATCATTCTGGTTTTCTGGTCATTATGACATTATTTTAGTGCAACACTTGACGTATATTATTTACGGTCACATTCATATCTGATATTATATTTTTAGACCGTGAAAAACAATATATTATGTATTTGTCAGGTCCACGACATTATAAGCCGACATGTTAGCCACTCAGTCATTGTGGGTTTCAAAAACCTGAATCAATCCAAACCTTCATCAAACTGTTCAAGCAAAGTAATTCCATTCCTTTCGTACACAAATTATGTTATCAAATTTGTGATAATATTTACCTAGGTACCTATTCAAATCATTATTATAATCACCATCATCCTCGATCAATCTACTGTTAGATGAAGTTCTCTCCAACCTAATTCTATTTATCTGGTAATATAGTAATTACGGTGAGTACGTAGATATGTATATATTAATGTATAACGATGGTATTTGAATTTAAATTGTAATGGATTTCATATATAACATATTTTGTGATAGGTACGTTGTCTTGACTTTCAAATTATTAAGTTATTTAAAATAATAGTATTATGCACTATTCTGCTCACGTTTTTCAATTATGTTTGATAGTACCGATCAGTGTTACATTTTTCAAACTGTTTGAAATTGGACCCACTGAAGTAAATTTATTTATTATAAGTATTGAGGTCAATTATTCTCTTTCCCCAATTATGAAATGTGGTGTTAAAACTAACTATTTTCACTCTCCAGGTTAGGTTTGGTTTGGTCTAAAAAGAAAGTTGTAAAATCTCATGTCCACCTCTGCGGCACATTTACTACAGATTTTTTTATGTTTACGATAAATGGATGTTAGCCACTCGGTTAACCTATTATGTCCATACTGGTACAGTTCGGTTATGAGGAATACAGCGAAAAACACATTTTGAAAATAGCTGATATACTGGATTATTTGTTAGGTTAACCTAACCAAACCTAACATATCGGCTATTTTCAAAATGTGTTTTCCTCTGAATACCTCATAACAGAACTGTACCGCAGAATCTTATTAATTGCATTTTTTGACATTTATCCGACTGTCATTTATTTTATCAGCTTTACAATAATTCACAATAACAAACATAGACTAAAATATTTTTATTCGAACTTTTATATTCAAAGACAACGTAAACATAATTATTTTTAGGGAGGTAAATTATTAAAAATGACATTTACTATAGGTAATTATTACACAACGTATATAATATTATTTCATTTTATATTGTAAATATTTTATTACATAATATTAGTAAAATGCATGCGTGCGTATAAGCAAATAAAATAGTGAATTATGATAATTTCATACCCTAATCACACTATGAGTCGTCTACGTCGTATTATCCATTATTTCCATTCGCGTGGTTATATAGAAGAATTAATATGTATCACTATGCTTATTCGCATTCCACTACTGGATGAAGGTTGTATCAATAATCCTATTGGTCATATGAACTGCTATATCTATTAAAATTGGTGATATTAAAATTTACCTACCCATTTATATCGTCATTATTATCATGAACCAGGATCAATCCACTGCTCGATGAAGGCCTCTCAAAACTAATTCCATTCCTGTTTCATATATACATTGCTGCATTTATCAAATATTTCAACATAATATATTCATTTCATCGTTATCATCATTAGACCAGGTCAATCCACTGCTGGATGAAGGCTTCTCTAAGCCGATTCTACTCTTTTTGGTCCTATGAATAATCGCTATATAATATACATAATCTACCTATTTATAATGCCATTATCATAATCAGTTTATATCAATACACTGCTGGACGAATTCTTTTCCAACCTAATAATTACTTCCTCTCAGATCTATATGTTTCTTCTTTTATCAACATTTGTTTCGATATGAACGTCCCGCAGCGTGAAACATATTATCGCTAAAATTTTAATTCAATTTTTTTTTTTTTTTAAATATTATTCTATGGCTGCAACCATTTTTTTAGACAATGAAACAAAATAACTTAATAGTTTAAATTTATTTTTTATATGGCTAACCTTCTTCTATTACATTATATTCAATCGCAATCAAATTGTCAGGTATTATGCTAGGTCTAGCAGCCTGGGATGGTATCAGATGACATCCTGAAGGCCAAAATCCATAATAGACTATACATATGACGCTAAATTTATATCGACAGTAACGACTTGCAAATTGTAAAAGTAACAAATCAGCGACATGCCAAACGGCGCCGTCTCTGCATACTTCACAATTTTATTAAAATCCAATATCATTTCATTAGGACGCCAAGCTGTCAGCAAGACCTAGCGAGACAGACTGGCGAGAGCCAGCTGGCTCAGCTAGTATATTATAATACGAGTATTATGTATTTTTCTGAGGTGTTTTTAAAATAAATTATATCTATAGCCAACGTTATAACGCAATTCGATAAGCATTTCATGTAACAACTACTTGTTAAAATTGTCGTAATTGAGTAAGATGACGGTAGATTAACTGTTAAGCACACTGGCGCGAATTCAGCGGATACAGGTTCAAGTCCGGAAGGGTGTCGTATTTTTTCTACTAAAAGATTTTTTCTAGTGTGTATATGCATGAGATGTGTGATCAATATATTATAGAATTTTACATTCTCAAATCTTGTGTTTTATTCAGTGAATAAAATAAATAGTTTATTATTTATTTAATTTTAATAGTAATGTTACGTCTGCATATAATAATGTGCATTAAAGTTTGTCACGTAAAGAAGAAAGAAGATTACATGGGGAAAGTTCAAATATCAAATAATATTTTGAAAGCTTCAGACACATTCACGCAACCGAGCCCCTGAGTGTTGCCGCGTTGTAAAATAAGAGGAATCCACCACGCTGTGGCATCACACGTCATCTATTAAGCTCGCGTCCGACATCTTCTTTGATGAGTCGTCGTCGGCCGTAAATATTTTCTCGTTTCTTTTAACATTTCAATTAAAACATAATTTCCGAGGCGAGAAGCGGCCAATGGGAAGGCGAGCGGCGAGCCCCCTTTGTTTCCACACCGTCATTCGTGATTAGCCGTTTGTTGCGTGGACACCGCGATCTGCGTCTACGTCCACCTGGCAATAAATTAATAATATAAACTACAACTTTCTTCTAACTAATAAACCACTTATAATGTTGATCCCTGATAACTATCTTGGGAATAGGGAGCATCAGTTGTTTATTCTCCCGTGGAGCAGAACTAACCTGCCATTGGTGATGCCAATTTGGAGGACAATAACTCTGTTCAACTAAATCGCTTCGGATATTGATATATTCCATCTACGTGAGGACGAGTATATGTGGACGTTGTTTTATAACTTCATAAAATAGGGTCCACTTAGCTCATTCGTTGTGTTTCCATGCTTTATAATTTATATATATTTTTTACAATTTTTCTAGGTTTTTCCTGTTCCTTTTAATTTACTTTTCATACTGTTTTTGTGATACTACATAATATATTTATTTCTTCTTTTCACTGTTTCTTTGTTTTTAAATGTCATGTTGTGAACGTCTTAAATTTATAATTTGTAATGTTCACGGTATGTAAAAACTAAATAAATTTTAATTTAAATTTGAATATCTATAACTCTCTCAAGGCTAGCATCTTGGTGAATTATTATTTAAGCTCACTGAATTCTTATTATTTATAGTCGTTATCCTCACCGCTAATGGCCACGACCTTCACTGATTGAATAGGTTTCATTACCTTCAATGATCCATTCTCTCCTGCACTCCACAGTTCACAGATCGAAGATCCTTCAATAGAGAAAAGCACGTTCAGTGGCGCGTTTAATGACTTTTTGACGGAGGTCTTATTTGATTCCAAATGTATCCGATTAAAATCTCCAGTTAATAAAAAAAAAACAAATCAAAAAAATCAACTAGGATGCATTTGGAATCGAGTTAAACCTGCGCCGATGCGTTGCAACTGCCTGCCACCTCGTAGAATTCATATTCCAAATACTAAAAGAGTTTCCTATGATAGGATGAAACAAGATGTATATATATTGTGCGTACCTATGTCCATATACTTAAAGAAAAATAGTAATATATTATAAATTCTACCTTAAATATTCCCAAAAAGGTTATTAGTATAGAGAAAAATGCCATAAAATTGTTTCTTGAACATTATGGATTAGAATGACATTACTCGTCTGAAGATAATAAAATTATATGTAGACACATAATAATTAATTTATTATTGGTCCAATTGAAAAAAAATAAAGTATATCTATAGAACAGTCATTAATTGTTTGATAAATTGATCCAGTTTATATTAAAATCTATCTTTTTGTATTGTTAAAAAAACAGTGTTTAATACTACCTACTAATGAAACTTACATAATATAATTATTAGGTACACGAATTGCATGACTTTTCTCTTGCCAGAAGATACGAAATGGACATGTGGAGGAGATTAGTGACGTACCTACTTATTTATATCTTACAAAAAAAGTAGAAATAAAACAACTCTATTTTGTTTTTATCTCTAATTTTGTTATGTTATAAACACTGGCGCACGCAACACAGGGGTTTTTCAATAAGAATATTTTTTTAATGAGTAAGTAATTAAATAATGAATTGCATTAAAATTGTAAAATTTTCTTTCCATGTTCTGTATCCATATCCATGAAAAATAAATGTTGAGCATGTGGCTGACATCCATTTCTCGTAAAAAACACAAAAATCTGTAAATACAACCTCTACCCATATGATGTTCTTAGAATCAGACATGGTTTAATAAAATCATAGGTAATAACTATTTTCATCTAATTTAACATTATAATATAGTACAATATATTCGTATATTTTTCAATGGTAATCATTCGATATATGTATTTTATGACAGATTAATATAATTATTATTATCGGAATGTTCTTTTATCCATTCAAAAAATGCTAAATTCAAAATGATCTTAGTTAATATCTCGCAGTCGACAGAAAAATAGTTATTAACATTTTTTTTAATTGTATACAATTATTATAGCTATTGTAAAATGGAATTTTAACAAGTAAATGACAATATTTTAATAATTGTTTATTTAAATTATTTCAACATCATAGCTACATGTAAACCTATGACTGATTGAGCAAGATACATTAATTTATCGTATCTCAGAGTACCTACCTATCCTTTTTTCTGATTTTTTCATTTTAATACAAAAAAAGTTTTTTTTTTCAAAATAATGTAGATTGGTTATTATTGGAATTTTTCAAAGGTAGGTACTCTGATTAAATCAAATAAAAATATGCTTGCGATATTGTCCGGTTCACTTTTTGTTATTACCCGTTTTTTAAGAAATTGAAAACCCCTGATCGTTTGCCAAGCTTGAGGTGATTCTCTTTCTTTTACTGCCCAGTTAAAGTGATTATTTTTTTTAATAATATTTTTAGGGTTAAACAATAATTTATATACATGCCTACCTACCTTCAGATATATGTCTTATAACTTGCGTTAAAATTTGATAATTGTTTTTTTTAGTTTATCCCAAAAATTCCTCTCCTACCTATTATGTAGGATACTGACAGTTTTAATAAAAACTTAAAATATCTTGCCGTTTGCAGATTAAGTAGTCAAAATGTGTCGATTATAGAATTGGTGATAATCACTGATAGATAAAAATAGGAACAGGAAGGTTTGTAACTCCAT
This sequence comes from Rhyacophila brunnea, assembly GCF_057557595.1. NCBI lineage: Eukaryota > Metazoa > Arthropoda > Insecta > Trichoptera > Rhyacophilidae > Rhyacophila > Rhyacophila brunnea. The sequence goes on along the minus strand of NW_028232882.1, from coordinate 430,356 downwards.
ACAGTTATCTTATCATGGACTTGTTTATATTAATGGCACTCAGAATTATTGTGAAGTGAAGATACGAATTTTATATTTAGATTGTCGAGACCATTGTCCTAGTGATTGAATACAACAGGTTTACTGTTTTAGATTTTATATTTAGTTATCAAAAACCCCAATAATTTATTATAAATATTGCATTAAGTGGACACTGGAGTATTAAGCAAAGAAATAATCATCATTTATGACGATGGTGTATTTAAGATCAATACAAATGGTCGGTAAAGTGTAAAATGTATTTTAATCGTCGTAATAGTTTTTTTATAGTCTTACCATACTCTGTTAAATTGGAATTAAATAATTACAAGATAAAAAGAACTTATTATATACAACGTTTTTAAATTTTCTGTTGAATCACATAAACTTGACTTGACTAGCTTAAACGATCAAAAAAAATTGTACTTGATTGAAATAATACTGAAGTGTCATTTTGACATGTCATATTGATTTCTATAGTAACGCACGTATATATTAATAATTTAGTTGCTAGGAACCCAGACCCCTAGCAACCAATAATGGTGTCGAAATAACTTTTCATACAAAACAGAATTAACTGAAAATGAATTCAATTCTACTTAAAGATGGCTAAAAGTATTAAAAGATGCATTGGCATCGTGTTCTGATATATTCTAAAAGTTTCAAATGTCTAACTAGTCGGGAAGTTAGTTAAAAATCGATTTCAAGATTTGTACCGGACAAAGAACCACCGGACAAATAAGAATACGAGCTAAGAAAAACGTTGTAAAATACACTTTACCTATTATTTAACTATTTCTATGTGAAATATGAGCGTAAATAATGACAAAATGTGTTCATTAAAACATAGTCATACAAAACTAGTAAACGTGCGTCGCATCTTAGGTTATTCTGTCTATAAGTATGTATATTAAATTTGTATTACTCCACCATTGTGAGTGTCATGTCATGGGTAATTGAAATATGTAGGTACTTGTACTATTATATTCTTTGAAGAACTATTTTAATTCAATCAGCAAATATATCTCATATCTTACAAACCTTGTATCTTCTGTTTCTTTATTATTCTTTTATATGATATGTATTCCTACGCTTATTAATAAAACACTGGCAATAGGTATATTATTAAGAATGTGTGCGAAAAGAAAAGTCAAATTTTTAAAGAAAAAAAATGAGTCGATTCAAATGCACTGAATGAGTATATTTCATACAGAAACATTAACAACTTATGCAATAGGTACTCAATATTTCTTTGGCTCTTCTGAAAATTAGTTATTTTAGAATTGTCTTCTCTTTAATTTAGCATATAAATTTTACTTCTTTAGCAATTTGATACAATATGTTCTTAGTAATTATACCTACAACGCCTTATAAAAACCTTCCAATTAGATACATCATCATAATTTTCTTATGCAAATTCACGGAGGTCGGAGAATATAACCTTATTATTATAATATCCTTACATTTTATGTTTTTCGTACTAAACTACTTTTTCTCTCTGTTTTACATAAATACATAAAATCAAGTTATACTTAGCTAATCGTCCGGTTTACTGCAAACCACTTTATTTCACTTGAAAGATGTATTTAATGACACCTTTTAGATCGGTTAAATGATACTTACGGCATATAAATGGCCTCAACATTACATTTTATGTATGTATTGCCGTTTCAAACAATTAGGGGTGGCTTTTTACTACACTAATTTAAGTACACTTATAATATTATATTATTCTCTTCTCTAACGATGGCTCGTCTTTTTCTTTGTCGGGACCTCATGACTGAGGATCGTAACCAGCGGGGTGAAGGCAAACCGAGGGGAATCTATCTTTAATTTGGATTTTTCTGATTATTAAAGTCGTTGGTGTTGGTACGCTTTGCCATTCATAAGCTTCTCATCATCTTCCTCTAACAGCACGTTTAAAAAGCGTCTAGCCTTTGCCTATCCCGTGGTTGTTATTAGTGCATTTCTTCAGTATAAAATATGGTAGCCGTAGTCAACTGAATTATTTTAAAACACTGTCATATATAGGTATCTTATCTATACTACAGCGCTCGACAGTTTTCTGAAGATATTCACATATTTATCAAATTGTATGTGTTTTTTATTAAAATAAGTGTATTAGATTTTCTATTATATGGTTTATCTAGCTCATTCGGTCAAATTATTTTTTCCACGAGACGGAGCGATAATTTTACCGATTTCACGAACAAGAACGGCGCTCCGGTGCGCTCCGGTCCATTTCGAGCCCTGCTATACTATGAGAAATAGTAAGTAAATACAAAAAGTTTCAGTTTGCATTCTTACGGATTTACCATTTGAAAAAATATATATACCGATATGATTACGATGCCACAACGGTAAACAATGAATAATTGTAGTGGAAATCAATAAAAATAAAACTTATTCCGTCCCAATGACGTTGGCACAACCTTTATTCTGGGTGTATATGTGAGAATCCGCTCGTATCGAGAAAGTGCAAAATACTTTGTAGAAATACAAACAAAAAAAAAACAGAATGTCCATTACAAATTACAAGATAATTTAACTTCTCCTGGTATTCAATAATGAATTATTATTAACAAGTAGTCCTTTCGAATGGCATCTGAATACTTACCTACATACATTAGCTTTAATGTTGTAAACGAATAATATTGACTATAAATATACCTCCTCAAGCAATAATTCCTTACTTTATTTTTATATTGGATATGCGGCCTCAATTATATTATTTTGTAGGAACATTATTTAATGATAAGTTCAATATAAAAACAATACTAAGCATACAGTATATATTTAGGTACTGATTTCTTGGTGTCTGTCGACAAGATGGCAAGCGGCCTGATCGTGTAAATATTACGATAATTCCATTGGGGAGAAGGATATTGCATGGTTTGGGATGCCATATATGACAATGTGGTGGATACACTTGTCTCTATTCTCTCTCACGTGAATTAATCAGTTGAATCACCAGGTTCAGCAGCTCTTTCAGCTGGGTCTAACACAGTCAAAAAATACGACTATCTATCACCAAATTATATAGTCGCATGGGTTACGACATATTTGGGCCTTCTGATTTAAAGAGAGTGGCTGAGATCAGTCGAAACTTAACTGATGAAGAGGTGAATGCTGTTCAAATGAGTACCTGATATGGCGAATTAGCATAGAAATCCAAAGAATTACTGCAGTCGCTGTTTTAGGAACTCCGGCGAGGCTATTTTAAAATATCACTTAACTTCAATATTTTCTACGACATAAATCTATGTGAAGTTTCTAAAGTTTTTCAACTCTAGTTCTAATTAAAAACGATAAGCTGTCGTCCTTGAAGGGTCTTGACCGAGAACTTCGGGTTGCTCTTTCAAATATAAAGCCAAATATAAAACTTTTATGTTCATTGTAACAAGCTCAGGTATCACATTAATTAGTTATTATTGTATAATAATTATGTTATATCGATTAAATAAGTAAATACATTTATTATTATATTTATAATACAGATACCTACAAGGAAATATATACATTTATTCATGGGCCCCACATCGTGAATCAGGCCCCCAGGCTAGAATCTTTGGCGCCCCCCCTACCTATCGCTAAGGGTAAAGGCAGTGTGATGCTCTACAGTAGCGTTTTCCAAATGGTGTACGCGGTAAAATGAATGTGTATGTTTAGTATTTTATTGTATATTTTAATACGTCCATTTGTATTATGGAGATTTCGAGTATTGATACACAATTAAAATTGTATCATAGAACCACATAACTTTAAATACTAAAATTGTTGAAGGAAAATAGTATAGACTTTTTTTACTATTAAAGCAAATTTGTGATTTGTATTTATCTCACATATCTGATCTACCCGCCACGCCAGCCCCCCTGAGCCCAGGTCCTTAGGCTAGGCCCTCCCTTGTGGGGGCCATGGTCATAGAGTTGCAGAGCTCTCGTTTACATCGCATTTAAGTCGGAAAGAACAACCGAGACAAAACCTAGACAAACGTCTCTTTGTGTGTGGATAAAATATTATGTTGGTTTTTATATTATCTTAGGGAACCTTACAGCCAAAAACCAAATTACAATACCTAAGACAAATATAAATACTGACTGGTAGACGGAAAATATCTGAAGCGTGCTTAAATAGTATTCTCATTATAAAATATCCATTAATAATGTTACCATGGATAAGATAACATTGCTTTGATTATTCGTAGTCGATATATAGTAGAATATTCAAATTAAATGCTTAAAAGTATTTATTTTAATGTGATTGGTAATAAAATGTGACATGATAACTCCTTCATTTTAGAGAAATCATAATATCTAAGTACAAAGTTGCATTTGAATTTAGAACATGGTTTTTGACATATAAAATAAAACAAACGCCAACGTAATATGTAATGTGAAGAAAAATTGAAAGAAATTTGCGTAATGCATCAGGATTGTACGACAAAGAAAAATAGTGGCATCATCTAATGTATCTTAACAAATTAAATATTACGACATCTAAGCTTACACAACAGAAATTCAGTTGGATGAAGTGATAAAGCCATGGATAACAAAACAATGTTTAAACGTCTGCAATGGGTGATCTGACGCTTGACCAACTGGCAGACCTCCCTGAGATCCAACTCTCTCGAAAATACATCGTAGGCCAAATCCAAAAACACTATGGACATACCCATTATGTGTATAGTAAGCATTTGTGGAGTTTAAATTCCTCTTCTTTCGTGTGAGTACAGAGAATTCCAAACCACTATGTTATTAAAACCTTTTTCGGTAGACTTTCTGCCATCTACCAACCTGATAAAAACACGCTAGCATTGGGTTTCTTCGGGTGCCTCTCTAGTGATAACTATTTCTTGGTAATACGCTTTTGCGTTGGTGACTGTGATTGTGTTTCTGTGCTTATTTTTTGGTATATTGAAGAAATTAACTCGATCGATAATGATTGCTTGTTGTGTATATTGGAACTGTGTGGATACGTTCGTTCTCATAGAGGACCTATTTAATATTTAGATATGATGTTTACTAACACCAAAGTTGCCGACTCACAGTCGGACATGAACGATGCATAATGTTATGTTAAGACGTTTTCTTAATACTATCTAGGTACTTCATTATTATTCTCTTACTAGCAAATATTGTGGGTTCCGGATGCCGCCAAAGAGTGAGACACTTCGTACCCTTGTGGCACAGCCTTGAGTCAAGGGTTCCGTCGTCGTGGCCGGCCCTCCTTCACCCTGCAGTGGTGCTACAAACGCGCTGCAGGTCTGGCATGGCGGGAGGTGCAAGAGTTGGCAATGGATCGAAGGAAGTGGCGCGAACTTGTGCTTACCCTATGCATCAATGCTGAGTCGTGACAGGGTGAAAGAAAAAGAAGAAGAAGCAAATATCACCATGTGACAGTACCACCTGTCAACATTCTCATACGTCTTCCCCTATCTCGCATACGTTTATGTGTATGCCATGTCTAACTGTCTTTGTTATAGTGTTTCAGATTCAATTACTTGTCTGTGAGCTCCCTGCCATCAGCCTGGCGGAGTCTTTGTGGAGTCTTCTGACTTTTCCGAGTACGCCATTGCTGAAAACGTCCATTGGTCAAGCAGCGACGTTTAACTGAAGGTGATTGTGCAGGCCATGGTGATTTCCAAAGTTCAGTCGAATTGTCGTTTGGTAAATCGTCTTGATTCCTTTTCTTAGAGTTTATGGATGAATGTCTTCCACTGAGTAACCACCGGTTAACGTATTTTGAAGGACCCAAAAGAGTCAAAGGTGGTCCGACGAGTTTGATGAATAAAAGTCCAGAAACTGTTTTGGTCTTCAAAGAAGCTCTTATTGGGGTAATAATTAAATTCATTTGCGAAAATTCGCTTTCGCATTTACTTGAAGAAATGGTAATAGAATTCAATGCATATATCAAACGCGATAATTTTTCAGATACCTTTGTCTTTTCATATGAGATGATTCAGGAAAATTAACTTGTACCTTCATACTATGTAAACCCAAACATTAGTTCATCTAATTGCTTTTTAAACGTTAAAAATACCATGAAGAAATGTGCCGGAACGCCGTTCCACCGCGTTACATTATAAAAAAAGCCCTGAATACAGATACATAACCATATAATAGCATGGTGATAGTTGTAGCTACTAGCTACCATTCTTTACTAAAACACAGAACCATAAATAAGAATAAAGAGATTAAGTTTACCTAAAATAATTATTACAAGGTAAAAAGAACTTTTTATATATTTACAACGTTTTTAAATTTTCTGTTGAATCATATAAACTTGACTTGACTAGCTTAAACGATCAAAAAAATTGTACTTGATAGAAATAATACTGAAATGTAATTTTGACTTCCATAGTAACGCACGTATATATTAATAATTTAGTTGCTAGGACCATCCGCTTAGCAACCAATTATGGTGTCGGAATAATTTTATATATATTCTAAAAGGTTCAGATGTCTAGCTAGTCGGGAAGTTAGTTAAAAATTGATTGCAAGACAAATCTGGTTCTTTGTCCGGTACAAATATCGGACAAAGAACCACCGGACAAATAAGAATACGAGCTAAGAAAAACGTTGTAATAAATTATATAAATCTATATTCATTTGATAAAAAAAGATTTCATCAAAAATTTTCAAACCACCTTTGTTCTTGATCATTAAAAAATAAACTTGTCTTTCAATTTACCTGAGTTGAAAAAAAAAATCACTTCCATTTTAATATTATTATTTGACGTTGTTATTATTATTGTATTATCTTTCATAATAATAACCTGTTACGTTTCATTAAAATTAGGGTCGTGGAAGTGAATGTATAGTTTTTTTTTACGTTTTGTTTCTACCTTTCAAAAATAATTATGACGTCAGAAACGCCCCTTAAAATTTAATGTTGACCGGCATGTCTTCTATCTTCTAACCCGAAATGATCTATTAAAAAATCTACTCCAAATTTACGGTAACGGTTTATAAAAAAAAATCATTATTGCTGTTATGATATAGAATAGTGATACAATTTTATATTTGTTTTTGACCCGATAGGAAATTAATTAATTATAAATTGAAGTCCCAATAAGTATAAGAAACGTTTCTATACTAAACTTATGTTAGTAAGCTTAGCATGAAATTAAGGTGGACACACCGGAGAAAAAGATTATTTTTCCCACGTGTTAATTAAGGTAGATTTTTAGTAAAGGAACCACCTCTTTTGACTGCCATCTTAAAATACACATATTATATTAAGTACCTATATCTTAGTAGTAGTAGTTAGTATCCACGTAGATTTTTAATTGTGATGTATACATATTATACATTTTTATTAACAACTCATAAATAAAATACTACACATTTTGCGTAAGCGGTCCGCGAAACATTTCTCCATTTTTCACCGGTCCGCAGGTGTGAAAAGGTTGAGGAACACTTTAGAGTCTCTAAACTGTCAAAACTGTCTATCTTGCTCTAAAATTTAACATATCCAAAAGAGAAGCTGTTAAAAAATAGCACTTTTTGACAGTTTGAGCTTAGACGGTTAACTTATTCTAACAATTAACCGCCTCAATACATAAATATGATAAATTATCGTCGATAGCCGCCGATAGCCGCCTTGTGTATAGAATAGCTTCATTGGGACATTCAGCATAACTTTGAAGAGCATCTAATGTTCGTTACGGTAGGTACGGTATATGCCTGCATAACGGATGTGGAGACGTGGCGGGTGGTGAAGGGTCAAGTCATTCATGATTTAACAATTATTGCACTTTTTTCGATTACAGTCCAAATGTGGTAGGTAACGTTATATGACCAAGAGGAATGAAGAAACAAACGAACGGAAACTAGACTGTGATGATGTCAATCTTCATTTTAATAATGATTATAAACCTAGATATATCATAAAATAAGATGAAAAAATGTGAAACTTTTCAATTGCCAATGAATCGACAAACGCTGCTAAAATTCAGAAAAAATGTACATGGTAACGAAACACTTATGCCAGCGCTTCATCGGCGAGCAAAAAGTCCTAGGACAATAAATCGTCCGATTTGTCTACGCTCTGCTACTGATCAACGAACAAATAAAAAAGTCGAGCTGTCAAAAGTCAAAAGTTGCGATTATCGTAATGTCTTCCGATAATTCTATAATTATGTGTTATTTATATGTAGACTTGCATAAAATAATATAGCAGTGAAAACAACACAAGTTTTACGTTTTCTTTTATGAATTTCATAAATACAAATTATTGATAAATCTTTCGTTTTCTAATGTGTAAAATAACAAATTAATCAATGAAAATGTTTAAAACAATCACAGATTTTTTTCGGTCCTAATGATCGCGTATTAGTATCAAATCGAATTTGGATAGTGATCGACGGACGAAGTCTGGCAACTCGGAGAGTAAAATATCACACATGTTTGAAATCCAACGAGCCTGGTCTGCGGATTAAAAAGTCCACAGATCTGGGGTGCTCCTCGCGAAAAAAAAGTCCGAAGAGTCGATAGAAAGGAACTAAAGAACACATTCATCCGGTAGTGACTTGATAACTGCTAAAAGATACTGGGTAACTTTTTAAAAATTTATCGCGCTACTATATTATGGCCGGCACGTCATCGCAGCTAATCTGGATACTAAAAATATACCCGCATCTTTCCACCACACTACATACAGATACCAGTAGCGAAGGGTGGAGGTAGGCTGTTAAGATCCACCATAAATAGTACACATAAAAACTTTGTTAGTCGTACGTATTTTTTTTTTATTTAGCTAATACTACAATAATTTACAGATGGTATTGCTTAGTTTTCAAAAATCAATTAAAACCCTGCCTAAACCAATCCGTAATAGTTTTGGTATACTTTGGGCGATACTACAAAATAGTGCACACTTTTACATTCAATATTTTTGTTTTCGTCGGATTAAGAATACATGCTACATACATACCAAACTATAATAGATAAAAATATTATTCTATCTATAAAATATCCAAAGTCATATATGATTTAATTGCGTAATTTTAGATATTTTATAGATATACAATTATTTGCAATTATGGCTTGGTTTTGGCAGCGCTTAATTGAATTTTAAAAACTATCCAACACTATTTGTAAACTGTAGTCTTATTTCAATGAAAACAAATACGTATGACTAACAAAGTTTAATGTGCACTATTTATGGCAGATCTTAACACCCTACCCTTACCCTTCGCCACTGACAGATACTATAGACTAGAGTACTATTATAGTCAATTCGACACATTTTTTTTTCGAATAAAACCTACCCAATATAATTTGGTCAAGAAAAACGTTTTAAAAAAAATACCACTTAACCAACTGTCGTAGATCCTAAATCAATTAACTCAATACTTACATAACATAATAAAGCAAGGCAACAAACTCACAAAATATAGTAGAAAATAAATAATAACAAAATTCTGTAAGTGTATTCGGTATCCAATGATCTAGTTTCGACCCTAATTGAGTTCTCAAAAAATGATTTCGTCGTGACGACCGGATCGGCTGTGGATAATTGTTAATTATATTTTGATTTCTCCACACGCCCTCCTAATGTTGTTAATACATCCACGCTTGGAAACGTGCGCTGGAGTTACGCCTAGCTCTGGCACCACGTCACGTGTGCTTTGAAAAGTAGCGTGAGTTGACAGAATCGAATTTAATTTATAATATCAATTTGGTGGGGTCAGTAAAAAAAGTCTATGGTTAACGATATTATTGGCTGTATCAAAAAATCACAACATAACAGATACGATAACTTCATTTTTTGGCTTTGGCTGACTATAATAGTATAAGTCGGGCCTTTTTCGACAACACGATGGAACGCCGTTTTGGCACTTTTTTCAAAAGGTTTCAAAAGCAATTAGATTACAGCAATTGCAATCCATATTTATATAATTCGTCAAAATGATAAAATATGGAACCGGATGAAATGTGAATGGATTCAAAATTGGCGCTCTCGTCCACGTTTCCATTGGTTAATCGTTGTCAACAGCTGATAATTTAAATGATATTTGAATAAAATTGAATTGATTAAGGACAGTGTGACGCTCTACAGTAGCGTTTTCCAACATGTGATGTTCACAGTAAAATTAAGGGTATTTAGTGTATTTTTAATACTTACATCCACTTGAATTATAGAATTATCAAGTAATGACACAATTAAAAATTACATCGTACAATCGCATATTTTAAAATATAATCATTACTAAAGGAAAATAGCGCTGCAGACGACTTTTTTTTTACTATTAGAGCAAATGTGTGATGTGCGTTTATCTCACGTATTTGGTCGACTCGCCACCCAGGCTAGAGCCCTATCAGTTCCCCCCTTGTGGGGGCCATGTTGTTAGTACAACTGCACGTTCGAATAAGTAAGCTTTTGTACTAATATTGGTGACATTCTTTGTCATTTTTAATGAAGGTATTTAATACCTATACACATATAATATTATGTTGATTCATTCCTTGATGACGATTCTTCGAATGTCAGTTTTAACCAATGACATTAATATGGACTACGCATCTGGGAAAAAAATGACACTCACTTTTTTGTCGGGTCTGCCGAATGGCATAATCTGTTCTAACGCCATTACAATAAAGGTGATATTGCTATAAATTCTCGGGAATGGGACGACTGGCCTGCGGACAATTGGACGCCGCACTGTCGTAGACACGTGTAGACGAGGTATTTTAATCAGTTTCTATCTACTACTTAGTAGTTTCAATTCATTTTACTTTTAACATAATGTATTATTTATCGCGGATTGAGAATTACCATGCCTAAGGCTATATATAAAATAATAAACTCTTTTTTCGTTGTAACTTAAAAATATGCACGATTAAATCATTGTTTACGTCTGCATATTTACATTCTCACCAACTATTAAATCATAATATAATCATTGAAATATAAATAATAATATTGAATATTTTTTAAAAGTACTTATAAGTACCTAACGTCTATTCATTTCGAATTCCGTGGCGTCCAGTTGTCCGGTGCCAAATCGTCCTAGACCCAAATTCTCGATGCTTTTTGTCGGATCTGCCGAATGGTTCGGTTCGAACGGGTTTGCTCAAATGAGCATTGACACTAAAAACACTGTTCTAACGCCATTACAATAAAGGTGATATTGCTATAAATTCCCGATGCGTGATATCGCATAATGGAAATTGCGTGACGTCTACCTATACATGTGCGAACGTCACTATACGCGAATTTACTTGCTAGCTACTGTATTGAGTGCGTTGCCCATTAATAATGTCATTGGTTTTAACGTAATAGCTCTTTTTTATTCAACAAATAATACACCATATTTAAGAATTCATCATTCGATATGTTTGGCTTCTGTTATATGCAGATAATTTTTGAAATAGCTCAACAATTAACAATAATTAATATATTAAGTATTATAAAAAAAAATGATTAATTAAAACAGCATTAATTCTTAGAAAAAACTGAGATACCGATTGTTGTAATTTGTTCTGACAAATTGTATTTTGTATTCCCACGATATTTAAAAGTTTGTTTTTATAGCTCTAAGCTTGTCATACTGTTTAGAATAATATGCTGGAGCTAATAACATAATTACTAATAAAATATTACCATCGAACGACTGGTAATATTGAAGTTGATTAGCTGTCAAACGTAATGTGTAAATGGAGATACTCTCGGTCGTTAAATTATTGATCCAATTTAGATCGACCCGCTGAAGGAAGTAGCAAATTAGAAACATTATACCTACATGCTTTTGTATGTAATATACCTTTGAGTATGCCCGAAAATTCATTCGGCATATGTCAGACCAGAATATGTTATTAAATTTTAATAATATCTATCAGGAAATACTTATCGACTTCTTGTTGGAGACGTGAGCCGAAAAAGTTTTTAAACAGGGTTGCCAACAACTATAATCCAATTATAATCAAGTAATATTAATTAGAGCTTGTGATTTTGTTGTGAGAATTCTCGAATTCAAGAATATTTGTTGTTTTTTTTTTTTTGATTGATTGATTGATTTCGCGAGATTTGTCGAGAATCTCGAGACATCAACATCATAATGAAATTATTAATATCTTCTTAACGATTTTATTATAAAGTTTAAGCTCTTCCGGCCAAAAAAGCTTTTCACCGATAATTAAATCCGTTCAGAATAAAAGTCTAGAGCTTTTTTAAATTCCGATTGCAATCGGCAGTTTTCTTTTGCCGTTTCTCGTATTTTCAAGAATATCATTGGTGATTTTTCAAGATTAAAGATTAAACTTTCTGATTATTTCTCAGATCAAATTTGAATAGAAACTTAAAATAGAACGATATTATTATTACATATAAAATGTAAGCTTCATAGTTATAAGACCATCAGAAGTCAAATCCAGCCTAATCCCAAAATTAAAGTCAATAAATAGTGAATAATACTGGGTCACCATTCTATAGGTTATTATTATTATATTATCTACATAATATATCGTTTTTGGAGGGTAAAATATCTATATATTATTATGTATATTGTAAATAATCTTGAATTATTTATAAATCATTTTTTATTTGGCACCAGTAATAATACATGAAAAATATATTCGACTATATATAGCAACCCTGTTGCCAAGCTGTCATCGAAATTTTTATCAACTATTTATTTTAAATTACCGGAAACCAATAATATGAACCAATGTTTTAATTTGGTACAATTTTCGAAAATCTATTTTTTTATTAAATACGTAGTCTGAATCTTGAAAGGTGCCGCGGCTAAACTGACACAATACAATTAGCATAATAAATCTGACCAAACTAGAATTAAAACAATATAAAGTCATTTTTATTAATAATTATTTTCAGTTACAGGAATGATACTATGTTTTATTTTTATCGTTGGAGCCTCAAAAATGAGCCAGGGTCCCGAATCCTAGCTCTGCCATCATGATCAACGAAACCCCCACACCTACACGTGTGAGACGAGTGAGGGATAATGTATATTATATACCTATATCCTTTCTCGTGCCCGTTTCCTTACCATTTGACATTTTCGAATAGTTAGTTAGGTTAGGTTAGGTTAGGATAGGTTAGGTTAGGTTAGGTTAGGTTAGGTTAGGTTAGGTTAGGTTAGGAGAATCTGAAGAAGAAGTCAGAGATATTTTCACTCCTCTGGAGGACACAGCGAAAAGGTTGAACCTACGAGTAAATGTGGGAAAGACCAAGTATTTGAAAATGACAAGAGGCATTGAACCCTCTGGAAACATTGGAATAAGAAACTCCTCGTTCGAGAGAACCTCTCTCTTCAAGTACTTGGGCTCCAACATTACCTCTAAAAATGAAATGTCCCTAGAGCTCTCTGACCGACTGAGAAGTGGAAATGCAGCGTACTTCGCGCTGAGTCGTCTGTTCAGGTCCAAAATGCTGTCCATCAAAACGAAATTACGGGTGTATAACGTGGTCATCAAGCCAATCGTCATGTATGGATGTGAAACGTGGGGTTTAACAGAAAAACAAGAAAAGGCGCTCCAAGTGTTTGAAAACAGAATCCTCCGGAGAATACTTGGACCCGTCAATGAGAACCACCGGTGGCGCATGTGCACAAATGCTGAGCTCTTCGACCGATACCAACCTAGAATCACTAATATTCTGAGGTCAAGAAGGCTCAGATGGGCGGGCCACGTTGTACGATCTGAAAGATCTAGAACTCTCTATAGGATTTACAAAGGCACACCAGCTGGCACTCGACCTCTTGGCCGCCCTCGACGGAGATGGACGGACAACATTCAAAGGGATGCGGAAAGGCTGGGGATAGTCAACTGGGAAGAGAGAGCGCTGGACAGAGATGCCTGGAGAAACGTTGTGCAGTCGGCCATGGACCTGAACGGCCCCTAGCGCCAGTTTAATAATAATAATAATAGTAAGGTACCGACGGATAGAGGATGTGATCAAGAGAATGATAATAACATAGTCTCAAGAATTCTCGAGAAATAATCTAAAAAGGCCAATATCGAATCCTGAAAAATGATTTTCAAATTACCGTTTAAACTTCACTTACTTCACTTACTTCACTTACTTCACTACACTTCTTAAACGTTGTAGATAATTTATTTATATATTTTGAAGCCTTATTATCCTTTATAGTTATTTTAAACATTTGATGACTACATAAAGTATTTTTATTACATAAAATAGTATTCTTTTAAACCTCTCGCTCTAATGTTTCAGAATATAGTTATATTTCGGTACATAACTGTGCAGTGGTGTTAAGATTTTTACGTTTATTAATTTTTAAACGCATTTATAAAACTATTAGTATAATTTATTATGAGATAATTTTTGTAAAATATTCACGATAAAAAATTATATTGATAATCTCTGTGATCCCAAATTTGACAAGAATTAGGCATTTTATTATTCAAAAAATCGGCAAGATCAACACATTTGAAGATAATTCTAAAGATACCTATTATAAGCTATGTCTTTGACCATTCAAATGTGATAAACATCTTATGAATAATGATTGCTTTATAATAATTATTGACCTAAGAATAAGGTAGTGTTTTTTTGAAATACGCCATTTCTTTTGTCATTCCCCAGTGGTTAAGCTACAACATACGGCCGTAGCCATAAATTGACAAACTATAATTAAAGTAGGGTGTAAAATTATGTTAACGCGCGTGTTTGAACATGTACCTAACCGATTTTATTTTTATTTTTTTTAAACGGTACATGTTCAAACACGCGCGTTAATATCATTTTACTATATTAAATTAACTCTAAAATTATTATTATTTACATATTTATATTTATCAAAGGATACATCATAATTGCATGTTAATTTAATATATTGTTTATATGTTCAAAATAACTATAAAGGATAATAAGGCTTCAAAATTATATAAATAAATTATCTACAACGTTTAAGGAGTGTCCAGAATCATGGTTTGAAAATACAATAAAAACTCAATGTTGACCTTCGACGAGCATGTCCCCCCTTAATGGTTTAGTATTGTTGGTTTTGCGGTCAGATTTTCACTAATTTAGAATGTACCCAGGACAAATAAAGATGGGCATGGTTTGATATTGATATCGCGGAGATTTAGATACAATTGGGGCAAATAATATATATACATATAATATTAATTTATTATAATGTCTATTCAATTTTATACCTATATTGAACAGATAAAAGCAATTACATTTTTTTTAAAATTCTGACTCTGTATGTCCATATTGGTCAGGCAATGTTTTTCTTGTCTAAAGCGTCAATTACATTGAGCTTTTTTACGAGCTGCTTATTGGCGAATTTAAAAGCGGGCGGTTCAGCTACTGCGACTTCATGATTACACACAAAACTTTCCATTCGCTGATAAGGAGTGATAAGCCACAAGCCAGCGAGCGATTTTGACGGAACGTAGTTCGTTTTTTTACCGGGAGGTCGCTACGCTCCATAACAATGTTTCCATTAAACGTCAAAAATGTAAATTTCAAAATGAGTAGTTCGTTTTTCCGCCACCATCGCTCTACTGCGCAGACGCAGTAAGCCCACACGCCGGCGTGTAGTGTGAAAAGTAAACCGGCTTTCAACTTTTCTAGGTGGAGTGTTTACAACCTGCTTATTAGCTTATTCGATGATTACACTGGGCGAATTTACAGGCAGATTATAAATTTGCCAATAATCAGCTCATAAAAAAGCTCAATGTAATTGACGCTTTAAAGTCTTATTTCTTCGACATTTATTATATTCACAAAAAAACTATTCTATCTGTCGCCCATGAGAAAAACATGGTGTATCTTGATCCACGTAACATCACTACTTGGATCAATAAAACTATTGTATTATTTACCATCGCCTAATTAATAATAACATACAACATGTCCACAGACCCTGAAGATGTAAATGTAATGCAAATTTCTTAACAATTCACTAACCGGAACATATTTTTTTTTAATTTTTCCACGCGACCGAGTAGCCTCGAGAATTTTACGGTCCATTTCAATCCCTGGTCATATGCTATAAAAAACATGAGTTTAATGTATTATAGCCAACACAAAATTATGGCATTGCTATTTCTGACTCATAATTGGTAATCTTCTTTCCATTGGCTCTTGTATCCAGTGGTAATCTTGGCCACTTCATTGGGAACTGTCTTAGGCCCATTTCAGACGGGACACCGGTGTCGCACTCGATATAATATATGAGGCCTTTGTATTCGAATAAAGGGACCTTTGTATTATGTTAATGAACGCCCAGAGCTAATGAGTCAACGCATAATTTCGCGTTATAGATTAGAATACAAAACTGGCTGCAGTAATAAAAACAAGTGTATCGGCGGTTTGAGAATGTGTACCCACACTCGTTGACTCATTAAATCTGGGGCGCTCATAAACATAATACAAAGGCCCATTTATTCGAATACAAAGGCCTCCTATAGTATATCGAGCGCGACACCGGTGTCCCGTCTGAAACGGGCCTTAGTCAATCAGTAATCATCGTGTAAAAAATATATATAAGATGCTAAGAACAAGACACATAATGGGTAAAAAATTTGATGTCCTCATGGGAAGAAGCGATTCGCAGCTCTGCGATGAATGTAATGTTCTGGAGGACATTGTACATATAGCAATACAATGCCCTAAATATGGACGACATAGAGTACAGCTGCAAACTACGGATATCTTTGAGAATGTCGATAAATTGAAAGGTGCCCTGGCGGTGGGTAGGACGGAAAAACTTGGCAAAATTGTAAAGTTCTTGAACAGAATTGGAGTGAGGGCCAGATCTGCGGATCCTCTTCTGATAACGAGTAGCAGTCAAAACCTCGGTAAAATACTTTAAATAATATTTTTTAGAATATAATTGCGACCGTTTTAATGATTGACTTTGTTTTATTGTCATTATTTATGAAGGGAAGTTGTTATACCTATTATATTTTTGCAACAGGATAAGTAAGTACTAATATCCTATCATAAAAGAATTACAATTTTAGTTAAGCCGCCTATAAATGTGTATATCCTGTTGTTCTATCCATTACCTGATTACTGAATGAAGGCCTCAAATAAACTTATAATAATTGTATCATTCATTAGTCAAAACAGTATTGATAGGCAATTTAGAGCAGACTCTGAGGAACGTTGATGGAGGTTACGTTTTACTGTAATATAATAAAATAATAAAAAAAAAAATACAAAACCATGTACTTAACAACA
This sequence comes from Rhyacophila brunnea, assembly GCF_057557595.1. Lineage (NCBI taxonomy): Eukaryota > Metazoa > Arthropoda > Insecta > Trichoptera > Rhyacophilidae > Rhyacophila > Rhyacophila brunnea. The sequence goes on along the minus strand of NW_028232882.1, from coordinate 413,154 downwards.
ATAATTGACTTTATTAATGGCATAACGTACTGTTAAGTTTGATACTCATAATATAAATTTATTTATTTTATCACTTTTGGTTTTGAAATGTTTATGAAATTAAGATTGAAATTTAGTAGGTACATTGCATATACCTAAACGGATTAATTTGCTTTTCCTATCAATTCTTCAAAGTTATGTTATACTTAATATATTTTTTCTTTAATTATTAATAACCATGTCCCTGTTTTTTCGTACAATGTGGTTGTTAGTAATTTTGAACAATCACAAACACCCGTGCTTTGAGATAATCACAAATATTGTGTCCTCACCACGAATCGAACCCAGAGTTCCCGGATGGAAGGCCAGCGCTTTGCGCACTGCACCACGAAAGCCGCCTTTATATTATAATATTATTTCAAAATGTATTTATTCTATGAACGCTTCAAACTGTGTAATAATTATTAAGATTCTGTTAATTACGTAATGTGGAGATGGAATTAATGAAATAAAACCACAGAACAGGTAAAAAATAGAATTCCGATAGGTTATAGATATACCCATAGAGTAAATTTTGACGCAGGGGTTTGAATGTGTGTGCGGCCTACGAAAATGAACTACGCATTATAAACGTGCAATAGTGTATGTAATACATCAATATTCAGGGCTCGAAATGGATCGAAGCGCACCGGAGCGCCGTTCCGGTTCGTGAAATCGGTAAAGTTATCGCTCCGTCTCGTGGAAAAAATAATTTGACCGTCTGAACTTGATATGCCATGTAACAAAAAATCTAACATACTTATTTTTATAAAATACATATAAAATTTAATAACTATGTTAATATCTTCAGAAAAATATCGAACGCTCCGGTTCGTAAACTTTTCGATTTCTAGCGCTGCCAATATTAAATGATTGTCAATGCATAAACCGAGTGCAGTTGTCAGTATTCGACGTATGACGTATTCTTGACACGTGGTTAAATTTATCCCATATTCTTCCTTACCCGAGATAGGTTGACTGCTTCTCCTTACCCGTTAGGTATTTAAGTTCCTATTGTTTATGAGTTCCCTGAATAAAACTGATTCAACGATTCTCACAAAATAGTAAAATTGTTGTATTGGGGTGAAAGTTTTGATTTTTTATTTTGCAGTGCATGTACAGTGAAATGTTTCTTGTAGAACAACTGGTACAAAGAGCAGCTATAATTATTAGGGAATAGGTGGCGAAAATCATCACTGACGTCCTATAACAGATAAGACACAGAAAAAATCAGAAGTATTACAGAATTATTAGAATTTGTATTGTACATCAATGCTTATGATGGCTGAGAAGTAATGAAACAGTTATAATTATTATTGAATCGACATCCAATTTAAAACTGAAAATGATGAGGTGACATTTTGGATTGCATAAAAAGCAAACTTTGCCTATGGACTTCCCTACGCATGCACAATACAGTAGTGTAAGGCAGTGACCAAGGGTGACTTTTGGAAAGAGGTAAGCTGTGGAGATCTGAGAAAATGAGTTCAGGTATATGTACTTACAAGAAATGAAAAGATAATACAATATAACTACTAATGAATAGGTACACACTAATTCAATGAAACTTCAAAAACTCACTGACGACATAAATTTTTTTTTTTTAATTATCTAATTAATTATTAATTATTATGGAGTCATGACAACAATATTACGCGTGAAGGTTTTAGGCTCTGCGATAGGAGCCTACCATATTTCATACAATTTGATAGATTGACTGAAGTTACGTGACGTAAAGTCCATACGAAAAAATATTTACGTCAAGACAGATGGCGCACTATGGTATATTTTTTATAAATCTTTGCAGATTGTTTTGTAATCTGTGTAATGCATTCCTACATATATGACATCTCTCGTTGGAAAATTAAATTGTTTTTATAGAATATGAAATAAACAAGTGATTATATAACTATGCCAATATGTAAAGTTAACAATACTAGGTACTTTATTAACGGAGTATTATGTAACTAGTATATTGTGATGGTCTATTTGCTTTTTTCTATGGTTTATTTTATAATATAAAAAAGTTATTATCAATATAATGGATTAATCTAAGAATTTCTTCTCAATACCTTCGCAATCGTTTTTTTCTCATACCTACCTATTTCCATTTCAACAAATATAATTAGACACTAATAATAATTAGATATTTATATCGATATAATTCTGGGAATATAAAGTTGTATTATTATTATGTTAGTTATAACATCATTGGCAGATATTAAAACATCCATTATTTTTACAAAATAACTGATGCTTGCAATAAAATAATTATCTTATATTTTCTATAGTACCTAACAGAATTTGAAGTTCAGAGCCTCATTAAACCACCTGCGCATATATTCTATGCACAAGACTGCTATTAGCCGCTATTGGCGGCTATCGAGGGTAGTTTATCATATTTATATATTGAGGTGTTATAATTGTTACAATAAGTTAGCTGTAATTGTTACAATAAGTGCAATGTTTTAACATTACCTCCTTGTGTTAACTTTTAGAGCGAGATAGAGAGTTTTATAGTCATAGTTATTAAAATCATGTAAATTCATTCAAAGTACATTTGACTGCATGGTAACCTCAGTCTTGGGTAACTGCTTCTAAGATATTCCCAGTCATAAAAAAATGATGCTTCACAGTCAAACGTAGGGTTCCGTGATATTCTTGATTAAGACCGTGTGTAGTTTGGAGGGACCATTAACTTCAATATAATATGTAGTTCAAAAATTAACTCTAGCTTCATTGAAATGACGGTGATTATTGCAGATTAGTATTTTATTCTGTGAATGTGTCACCTTTGATATTGGGATTTTTATGACAGTCTTGGTATACCTATGTATAAGTATATTTTTTTTAATTTTACAGAAATGTTGCCATTGCGAAACATAACTATAAATTGAATATCGAACGGAAATTGTATTAAAATATATGGCCTTATATGTACGGCAATTAAGAAATCACAGTAGGTATTAAAACCCTCCACGTTTTTTTTCAATATTCGATTATTTATTTAAAACAAAGTGGAGTTTTCCACGTTTGACGGTAATACAAACTATCTCATTTGTGAAACTTGTTATCACACCGTGAAGGAGTAATCGATAGGAAATTGGTTATTAATAAAGAAATTAAAAAAACTACTTTGAAATAAATTTGTACGAACGTAATATTATTCAATACAGTAATTATTACTTCGTAGCGCAGTGAATGAGCAGTTAATTATCCTGACGTCTAACAAAATTGTTGGAATACAAACCTGTTAATAAAGTTGATAACTTTATTTTATTTGACAGATCGAATCACTATTAATCATGACATTAATAATGTTGCGCAGAATTGACAATATGTCAATCGATCTAAAAAAAAACAACATGTTAAAATACCACAATGAATTTAATAAACAATTTATTATGATGTCATGAGTATTTGATTAAAAAATAAGTTTTTTTTTCGATTAAAACAGAGCTTGCAAATCGGCGTGCCGCGGTATACGAGTGCACCGCGAGCAATTGGGAAATGATATTTTTATATCCAGAAAAGTTCATTTACTCAGTAAAAAATGAATTCTACGAAAAAATTAAATGTGAGAATAGAAGCAGTGATTTTCAATGTTTTTTGGTTGGCGGAACTCTTTAAAAAATTTATAAAATCTCGGGAAACCCCTATCTACCTCACACAATACGGTTCATAAAGTCGACTCAAGTTGTACCTAATTTCTACTCAAGCTTTTGCGATATCTCCCGCAACTCTGTATGGGAATGACTGGTCTGAAGTAAAGTGGCGAAAGCAAGGCAAATGAAGAATTGATGGCCGCGCGGCTTAAGCGTTGGCCAATTGCGTTGTGGGTCTCAGGTTCGAATCCTGGGTTTGACAAATACACATATTGTTTTTCAATTTGTGTATGAAATATGGACCTATTAGGTTGAGTAAGTGGCTGTCATCCATTTCTTGTAAAAACAAAAATCTTTCAATACAAACCTCTATTCTGTGGAGGCCCATATTATTCTATTAGGATTGAACATGATCGAAAGAAAGAAGCTATAGGCAAATTGATTGGTATCAATGGTATTATGGGAACAAACACATTCCCGATAAATACCATCAGGTCAGTTTCCGTTGATTAACCGTCATCCATGGTAAACCATACAAAATACGCGCGTTGATCTTAATTATGGCCAACAAATCTTCAGTAAAAGTTTCAGCGCTTTAGAACCTGCCGTTTCGGAGCCTTTAAGCTCCGGACAAACTGTGTTTTATAGTATAGAATATAGATATTGTGTAGTAAGAACAAAAAAATAACATTATATAGCAGCATGACTTCGAAAGGAGACCCATAGATGGCACGGCCCTTTGACTGGACACCGCAAGCGCTCTGTAGACAGATTAGGATTTAACTCCATGTTGATTCTGTAAATTTTTATCTCTCACAGATTTCTCACAGCCAGTCATTTTAGTCTGATTAGCCCTGATCCTTTTGATCATACAGGTCCTCTATTTTGAGACTAAGCACCTTACTCTGTCGAGATTCGTTTGTAGTGATAAGTGTGGTATCTAGTTACAAATCTTTCGGCAAGTTCATATGGTTATTTGGTCGAGCGAGTCATCTTATCTTGTTAATCTATTTTCGTGTATCGTTTGAAGTATTCTCTGTTATTAATTGTTGATTAATCTCTGTGAACTCTGAATAGATACTAAAACTTTTATAAATAAAACTTACTATATAACTGGCGACCAACGTGGGACCAAATCTATATTATAAATATAACCATTCTATACAATATAAATAATACTTTGCTATTATAACAGCCGGTATGAAATCGATGAAAGACTGAATTATAAGTAAATCACTTTACAAAATATCATTGACCTTTAGATAATTACTTTAAACATATAGATGTGCACACTTACATAACTTTAAGTTTGTAAAATCAATTAAAGAAATTATTATAGATGGTTTCATATCTTTAAATAGCTTTTAAAAATTAAATAATTCAACATTCAATTAATAATACTGGTGGAAAATAATATAAATAATGATTAATTATTATTTATCAAAAACGCCACAAATTAATGATCAAACTTTAATATAACCATTTAAATGATAATTCGAAAAATAAATTAAAACAACATAATCTGTTGCTTTGATTAAAATTCAATTTGTATAATATATAAAATCGCATTATTTCACAGCGGCAAACCATAAAATTTACAAAAATACGATGAGCTAATAGGCTGAACACGCTCTGTAGGAATTAATTAATAAGTCATAAATTAATAAAGTGAACGCTTCAACAACACGTAGATAAACTTGTACAAAAGCATGACTGCCTAACAACTGCTCTGTGAAACTCAGTAACGTACTGTGAATTAGGGTTCGTTTAATCCTTAGTACTCTCTATCCGCACTAATAGGTACCGACAAAAATGGTAACATGCCGTATACTAATACTTATTACTAGGGAGCGGATTTATATACAACAAAAAACATGATTATATGCATGCACATATTTACTTAAAATCAGTAAAATATGCACTAAACCCAAAGGAATATGCAGCTCAAAATTTACATTTTTATGGAAAAAAATGTAAATACCCACTTCATCCAATATTACTGATAAAAAATCGAATAACAAATTAATAATCTCAATCAATATAATACAATAACAAAAACACAAATAATCAATATAAAATTAATCAATTACAATTTTAAAAAATGTTTTGTTTACTAGTACACATAATTGAATAAGAAATGATGTAAACTATACACAACTTTAAAAAACAAAAACGACACATTTATCTAGGTACTAAATACTACATATTTACTGTTTTATTCTCCGAAAAAAAGTTACAATATTGTGCTCTGGCATTAAAATTTTCCGCATATCTGTCAGTATTTTGTTTATATGCGAAAAACGACCTCTCAACGTCCACACAGGTGATTGCGCAAACTTTAAATAAAGGTGCCCGAGTTGGTTTCACTTTTGCATCTAAACTATCTACCTAACTAATTTAGGAATACTTCGTCAAAATAATTTAAAAAAAAACCAAAATTATAAATGCAAAAGGCCTAAAATATTCATTTATTATTGAAATATGCACTAATGTCTCAAATGCGCTCTAACGTCTCAAATATGCATTTATATCAACTATAAAAAAAAATTTTTGTATTCTGCGACTTTGAAAACGGATTTCTGTGCAAGTCTCATAGCTGTGCATACACACTAACAAAACATGCAGTAGCATATAAATCCGGGCCCTACTTATTGCTAATATGGTGTTAGGAAACAAGCCTTTAAAAATTAGTAGGGTACTTTTGATATCCCTGAATTTTTAATTATAGCAGTAATTATTTAGATTTGCGATTGCGATGACACGTCTTACCACTATATGGAAGGATCGGGGAATTTCGATTGCCACAAAAATGATGCTTGTGCAAACATTAGTGTTCTCTATATTTTTATAAGGAGTCGAGTCTTGGACCCTGAAGGCAAGGGAGCGGGAAGCAATTGATGCCTTTAAGTTGTGGTGTTGGCGCCGAATGCTTTGTATTTCTTGGACAGAATACAGGACGAACCAGTCAATCATCCTGAGACGCATTCTGCAATTTTTTGGTCATATTGTCCGGCGCGGACCGGACAACCTGGAGAGACTGGTAGTTTTGGGAGGCCTCCAGAGAAGGCGATGCAGAGGAAGAGCATCTGCGCGCTGGAGCGACCAAGTGAAAGAGCTGACTGGGGGGGCACCATTCATTCTGCCCTGAGAGAAGCAAAAGATTGAGTAGGATGGAAAGTCTTGGTCGCTCAAAGGATGGAAAAATTAAAAAGTGGTAACGATCCTTAGCCATGAGTGTACGACCAAGAAGATTAAGATTTAAATACTGTTCTTGAGATCTTAACGACATAATAATGTTTCAGGACATTCAAAAGAGTGCACATACTGGAGCATTTAGTCGTTGCGACTTGACACAGCTATATCCTCAAAAGCCGACAGTCTCCAACTTCCTGTCGGTGAAGTCTGTATGGTGTTATGATGATTAGGGGTTATAATATGCAGTGGCGAAGGGTGGAGGTAGGATGTTAATATCCTACATAAACAGTACACACAAAACTTTTTCAGTTATACGTATTTGTTTTCATTGAAATAATACTACAAATTTCAGATAACGTTGATTTGTTTTTAAAATTTAATAACACCTGCGTAACCAAGCAATAATAGATATTTTTTAGGAAGAAGAATATTTTGTATCTATTGTTTGGATTAAGCAGGGCTTAATGAATTTAAAAAAATCTGAACAACACCATCTGCAATATTGGTACATATTTTTAATTCAACGAAAACAAATAAGTATGATTGAAAAAGATTACAGTGCACTATTTATGTCGGATTTTATCAGCATGTCATCCCATCGCCATGGTATGGTGATATAGATAGATCATATTAATAAGACAGAAATGTGAAAGCCAATCGTCATCGACATTATTTTGTATGTAATAAAGCCCGGTTTGAGGCTCTTATAAAGTGTATTTTTCTTTAGAAAATGTCATTCAAGGTTAATTTTTCAACAATTTTGGATCGAGCCGTGTTTGCAAATAGTAGCCTCATTTATAGTTTATTGCTTATGATATGTCAATGAAATCAATTCTGTGTATTTACTGGATAATGCTTTCAATTTTTAAAATACTGACATTTTAATTACATGTAATACTGATGATTATAGGAATAGGTGAAAATATGAAGATGACGAAGTTAATATTAACTGAGATATTTGCAGTTTAATGGGTTGGGTCATTGCCCACTGAAGAAGAAAGCCGATACATTACACGACTTGTCCTACTTTTCGCCCCTCCCGCTGTCTATGGATGACCTGTCATTGCCTGTCATTGTCTATAGAGTGCTCATACTGACGCGTCTGTCGTGTTCACTTGTTGGAGTATTCTTTCAGATTGTTTTAACGCATCTTGCAGACCTTGGAGTTAATCTGATTTAGTGGTTCTGTGTTATTAATAATTGGAAGTGACGATCAAAGTAAGTAAACTTCTTCTGTCTATAATAATTACACTATTCAGTGACGTCCCTAGAAAAAATGCCGCCACATTTTTTTTTATACAGTATGACTTTTTATTATCTTTTCATGACTCCAATATCTAAGAAATGTGTTTTATGGATACATTACTAACACAATATATAGGTACACCTAAATCTAATTTAAATGCCATCTCTGCTTCAAAAGACAATATTGCGAGTCATTTAAACATACACCTGACAACTTCCTAAACTCGTGAGTGGCATGTTTTGATAAATTTTAAATTAGGTATGCACGTGTCATTGCTGTTCACGAAGAACGTGACGTCCAATGACAGCGGAAGTAAACTAGACATCGCGAACCTGACAAAAAATAAAGTCCTCTTAAAACTTTTATATTAGGTACCTTTGTTTCCAACCAGAGAGCTTAGTTTTTTTAATGGAAAGATATTACCGTTATTATTATTACTAAGTTTAGGTAGACATTTCTATATTTACCTAATGATTCTCCTCGATTTGCCGCCCTTTGGGTAACTGCCGCTCCCAAGCGACGCTCAATCTGCCTACTCCCACGGGACGTCACTGACACTATTCATAGTACATGGATACACTGCTAATAAAAATATGAGTATTAAAATGCTATTACAAATCGATATTTCCAGCTGCCTTGACTCCGGAATCTCCGGAATCACCGGAATGTGTGATTTGGATAGATGAGTTAAATGATAAATAATACACTAACATTAGTACACTTTCTACAAATGTAATGCATATATCAATACTACATATTTTTTGGAAATCGATATTATCACCGGTTTTTGTGTGAAGGACCAGTCTGACTTTGACAGCTGATGAATAACAGGAATGTATATTATTTATAAATAACACTGATAGTTTATATATTTAATTTGAGAATTTTTCATATTTCAATTTGAAACGAGAAAGGGCGAATCAATATGTCAAGCAATCTGGGATCTGATTTTGACAGCTGAAAAGTGGACCACTCGTTGCTTATGCAAAAAGTTATGCTCAGGCTTTATTAATCTAAAGATGGCGGTGGTTGGGTTATTCTAAGGTGACATCACAGTAACTGGAGTGTTAATCCGCCACTGTTGATAGGTACTAAGTACGTAATAAATACTCTCGCCAGACACATAATTCAAATTTAAATATATTGCATTGCATTGTAAATCTTTGTATGCACAGCATTTTTATACTCAGTGCCTTGCTTCTCCGCTCATTGTTAGTGTGTGAGAAATATCATTCGTTGTTACGCCCCTTTTAGTATTTAAGGAGAATAATATTAATCTCCGAAGTGCGATAAGATGGACACGTTTTCAATAATGTTTCTACAGGTTGCACGATTTTGAAAGCATTGCCTGGCGATCCCTCACAGAACAGGGATATTAAAATATTTATAAAAAACATCACAACAAATTCTGTGTTCAAAAACGTTAAAGAAAACCCTTTATGGCTTACCTTTACCAGACGGAAAACTGTTTGTAATTGAAGTCGTTTTTTGCACTCAGCAGCCGTTAGCCGACTTTCATATCTAAACTCGCTTCGTCTGCCGCACAGCCATAAATCAAACCTTCCAAGAACGTCGATCTAGTGTTGCATATGAAGACCGAGCTCATCTACCTAGTGATAGTCGCACGTAACCTTCGAAACGTATAGATATTTGTATGCGACGATCGGTGAGCTGGTATAGAAATGACCAATTCGTAGCTGTTTATATGGGTCCTGGCATCTTCGACTTGCAGTCCGAGAAGCACGGAACAGTAGATGTTTTTTTCAAACTAAAAAGTCGTATTCGACCAATCTGCGGAGCTCCATTTGGGAACGTGTATTCTGTGAATAACGATGACGTCACATCGACGTATTAAACACGTTGCAGGCGAGACTAGTTTCGATGTGAGAGGCGGCTTAGTGATATGTGGTAGATTGAGACACAAATAATAGGTTTGATAGCACGAGGAGTACGCTCCATGCCAACGGTTCTTCTAACAATCTCATCACAAGACGTAAGAAGCTCAACTTACGCTGGCATATTCTCGTGTCGATATTCTGTCCTGATCGTGTAATGTCATTTTGTATCGTTTCTTGAAATAGAATTTATATTTTTCGTCCATGAAACAGTCGACGGTTTCCGTATGTTCTCGGTAATTATCGAGTTAACTTACACCGATCGTCGACTGAGTTGTACACGATACCTAAAGGCCGTAACTCTAGGCAACGATCCCAAATGACATTTCCAGATCTGGGCAGACGATCGGCTTGAGTCGTTTGATATGATTAGATCTCCGAGTTTTCCTGTGCAATTTGAGCTATACTAGATATAGATGAAACTAATATAAATATATCACAAAATTTGAGATTTTCACGATATGGCTGTAGAGATATTATATCCTCGAAATTCCTTGGACTGATATGACGAATTTAATAATTCTGCCCTATTCGAATAAATGGGAAAGGATTGATTAGTTCTTAGTACCTACCATTAATATATTTTTAAAAATAACTACAGTATCGCACAATGAGAGGACAACGAAAGATCACTAAATATTGTGTCTTAGATATCACCGAATTGTCCCGATTAGTAGACGATAAAATATACACCACATTGATGGCTTACCTCCGATAAGAGATGACACTAGAATAATAAGTGTAAACAATGTGAATTTTGTCTTAAGCATGAAACCAATACGTTAGATAAACGGTTCCAGAATAGGCAGTTCAATTTGTGTGCGTCAGGGTATGGACCTAATAGGTGGAGCAAGTGGCTCACATCCATTTCTCGTAAAAAACAAAATCTGTTAATACAAACCTCTACCCTGTGGAGGCGCATATGATCCTATTAGGATCGGACATGGTAGGAATAGGCTAATGGTTCAATACCTGCATACTCTGTTGTTTTATATCTCTCTATAGACATTGAAAAAAAACTTTTTTGGTATCGATATTTTGATTTCAACACAATTATTATGGTTAAAAATAGTTAACACATCGAATAACTTTACTACGATATAATACTGTTTATTCATTATTAGTATTATTATGTAAGCGAAAGGGGAAAACATATTATATTACTTGTAGGTTTAAGGTACTGCTAAATTTTATGACAAAATTGTCAAATGGGGAATGAAATAATTTAAGATTTTTGTTTTTAATTCATTCGCCCAATTAGAAGGTAGGTACTGGAAAAGCTTGCGAGCATAAAAATGCAGGGGCGTCACCCAAACGCAGTCCACGGGCGTTATGAAGATTAATTATTAAACAATAACAGATCCGAAGCAGGAGATATGCGCGTGAGCTATCGCCTCGCGGTGCCTGGTGGGAATTGATCCGGGAACCTTGCATTTCGGAGAACCCCTTGCCCTCTCACATGTTGCACCGCTGATCTACCAAAGAAGTGATCGTCCACCACTAAATATGAAAAATGATACATAAAGCACCCATTATAAAATAGAATATATTAATTATTATTATTGCAATGTGTTAATATATATTTATCATTCTATCGTAAATAATTCCGTAGAGATACTAATAGTATATTAAGAGCTTTTACAGAAGAGAACGCCCACGGCTATCGCGTCAGCTTATAATGTCGTGGGTCCCGGGTTCGAATCCCGGCAATTTAGCAAATTCACATGTTATTTTTCAATGTGTATTTGGATCAAGAGTATGGAGCTAACAGGTAAATAAATGGCTTACATCGATTTTTCGCAAAAACAAAAATCTGTTAATACAACGTTCACCCTGTGGAGGCCCTTAATAATATGATTTAGTCATGATCAAACATGGTAAAAAAAAGTATCTATAGACATATTGTAAATGAAACAAAACATTGACAATTATTGTGAGTTTTCCAGCGACGTGTCATTTAATTTTGTGTCCCTAAATCATTTATCTAGAATATAATAATAATTAATAGTACATTTTAGTAAATAAGTTGTGTTGAGATTTTTTGAACTTTGTGTTGAATAGCTTTAAAGTGAGAGGAAGTAAAACGTCGTAAGAAAGATAAAAACCAGGTCCTTTGAATTAATTGAATAAAAAATCATCATTTTAAAACCGGAACCGAACCGAAAAAAATTCATTTTATTCGGTTCAGTACATGTAAAAATTGGAGCTGGACTGAAACCGGAATACCATTATTTTTTTCGAACTGATATAATATATATATATATATTATTTGAACCGGAACGCAAACCGAAACGAAAAAAAAATAACTGATGGAACCCCTGATCAAAACGATTTTTTGACAGATTTATGAAAATGTATCAAGTTGAAAAACTCATTTTGAAATTGCGATATTTTTGACCATGTTTATTTCTAAGTATAAAAAAAAATGTGATATCATGGCCCCCATAAAGGGGGGGCTGACAGGGCCCTAGCCTGGGGGCCCGGAGTAGCAGGTCAACCAATTAAGTGAGATAAACACACCGTAAATTATTTATAAGCTCTATTTTAAAAAAGTCACCTGCGGCGCTATAAGATGGATGGAGATTTATTTTATAATTACCTTTTGTGTGTCCTGACTAATAAAAATGACTATTTATCCAACATGAAGAAGGATCACATGTAACTTGGCTATCACAAAAAAGGGTGGCGATCAGTGCTTTATAATAGGATGCTGAGTGCCGATAATTCAAATTGATTTATTTAAAATACAAAAAATCGCTAAAAATACATGGAATAACCATTTATTTTCATTTTCACATTAAAAAACATACGGAGTTCCGCGGAATATCGTTTGGGAAACACTACTATAGAACATTACACTGCCCTTAACCTTAGCGATAGGTTGGGGGAGCCGTCAAATATTGTGGCCTGGAGGCCCGCTTCAGGATGTGGGGGCCATGGTGATAATATAGCCAAAGCCCCTGTAAATGTGTATAAATCTGAAATGGAATTGTTGAATAATCAACAAAGGTGATATTTACGTATAAAATAAGTACGCTATTAACAATTTCTTAGCGTTACACGGACGAATCGATTTTTCATTATTTAGGGCGTTTAGGCACTTAGATATATTATGCTTATACTGTATATTTGTATTGATATTTTTCTTTTAAATTACAATAAATTATACATTAAGTATATTATGTCTACAATGACATTGTCATATGTCACAACAACAGTAACTTTTAATACAGTATTTATATTCTGTTATTGAACTGTTAATTACCTAAATAGCTAGTAAATGAATTAGGAATTCATCTCTATCTCGAGTCCGCCCAAGGGCCAATCTTCCCCACCTGCCCAGTACAGATGGGCGTGTTAGTTAACACGAAAGGTGTAAAGCAGAGCGGCGCGGTGTCGGTCCACGCAGCAAACCCTGGATGGATCACGCTATTAATATTTGGACGATACGAAGTCTTCTTCATAATGCATCCAGCGATCGACCACTGATAAAATAATATTTTAATGATGGATGCACGAGTTTTTGGGCTCGCGTCTGGAATCAGGGGTGCTATACAGGCTGTGTTATAATTCATTGAAAATTATAATTATAGTACATATCTTTTATGTTGCATTATTCATCGTGTTATTTAGCTACACTGACTAGTTTGTGATTGCCAACAGAAATCGCAATCAACATTTCTTCATCCGTACACTACATAACGTCAAAATAAGATGGCAATTATAAGCAATAGTTAAAAGAAGTCATCTTTTAATGTGCCTTTACACGGAGATAGCATATTTGTCCTTCGCGTAGAATATATGTGTGTGTATTTAATCAGAGGGGAGGGATTTTTGTGATTCTGCACGGGGGCGGCTGACTCCACTAGGGCGAGCATACTTTGATCTGGATATTTTTTCAAATGAAATGCATAATATAAGATACTTAATTTAGCAGTGGTGAAGGGTGGAGGTAGGCTGTTAAGATTCGACATAAATAGTGAACACTAAATTTTGTCGGTCAAACCTGTTTGTTTTCATTCAACAAAGAATACAATGAGTAGGTGGTGCTAGTTAGTTTTTAAAATTCTATTAAGCCCTGCCAAAATCAAACCATAATAATTTAGGTATGCTATGGGCGATCCGACAAAAATAGTTCACACCTTTTCAGTCATATGTCTAAACCAAACCATAGTCGATAAAAAATATTATACCATCTATAAAATATCTTAAATTATGCATTGTTGAATGGCATAATTTTAGATATTTTATAGATAAGCGAGTATTTTTTTTACTAATATCTACTATGGCTTGGATTAGGCTTATTTAATTGAATTGTAAAACCCAAGAAATACTATCTACACATTGTAGTCAAGTTCAATGAAAACATATAAGTTTGATTGCCAAAGTTTAGTGTGCACTATTTATGTCGGATCTTAACAGTCTACCTCGACCCTTCGCCACTGTAATTTAGAAGTCTGGAAAAGTGATAAGTAGGTAGGTATTTATATAAGTATTCTTCAGTGTGTTACGTTGTAATACGAAAATTGTATAGTTTTAAAAGTGTATCGAGATGTGCAAAAGGCTAGGAATCATAGTGTAACATAGGTATAACAAATTAAGGTTACGACAAGCTTGACTGATTCTCTTCATAGTATCTACATATACTTATATATGTTTATATATACATATATAAGTATATTATGTATAGCCGATTTAACCCTTTCAGGGGCAAATTATGAAACACGTTAGAAAATATTTTTGTCATGACTTTTTCTATTTGCTTGGTGGATGAATAAGACAAACATTTGATAATCTGGAAAAAGATTTGTCCTCATATGGGGACTCAGAGCATCTGAGGTTGTAATGTATTTGTATGTAAAAAAGTTATATCCAATTAAAATAGTAAACAACGTTAATGGATTATATTTATTTTTAAAGAATACTCTCTAATCTTTAAAAATCATATATGTTTGGAACGAAATAAAGAGTCTACTCTGTCTGAAAAGGTTCTACACATTCTGAGCAGAAAGCAACCTTTTATTTTTTCCCATTGTACCTAGTCTTCTCCTTGCAATTTTTCTCAAAGCATATTGATGCAAAATTTACAGTGGATTTTCCAGGGTAATTGCCTTTATCATCACATCTTAAATCAAATGGTGTTTTCAATACATGACAACGCTTTATAGGGAGTGGAGTGGTTAAACTTGAACGTCGTCGATTACTTCTCAGTATGTGCTTGACCAGGTAAATAAGAAACATTGGTACTTCACTTCTAAATTCCAACAAATATGTCTTACTATCATGTTATGCAAAGCGCCATTAGACAAGCATTTGCAAAAGTGGTATTTAACATATGATACAAAATGCGCAAGTACCATCTTTTCCTTCTATGGCGTAGGTAGGTACAGTACAAGGTAATGAAGAAATCAAAAAGGTCTGCCCTCCCATATTTTATTGTACTTTACAATACTCGGTCATGATAATTTTATTATTTTCTTCTTCTTACTACTCTATCTATGAGTTTCATCTGTGTGAGGCCCGCTTCACGATGTGGGGGGCATGGGCTCGATTCCACAGTACGTTGATACAATATGAACCACATAACGTCTCCACATAACGTAATGCTCCTTTTATTCTATCAATACTTCCTCATCGGCAACAATAATAACATAATATTACAACTTTCCAGTCATGATCAATGATATAGTCGCCATTAGACACATAGCCACCCTCAGAGTTCTCAGGGTTACAATCTCTTCATCCTTACTCTATGTTAGAGGTCTATACCTACAATATACATTTTTTCTTCTTTTTAACTCTACAGCACAATGACAGTAGGTTTGTGAAACAGTAGAGTATTTTAGTAATAGTAAGAAAAACAATCACAAACAGAAATCACATAAATATTGTGACGTCACCAAGAATCGAACTCGGGCCCACAGATTCACTGAACACGAGGACATCATGTAATAACAAAAATAAATAGATAAATAATAGCTGCAAACATTTCACATAAAAATATATAGGTATGTATTCCACAAATAAATAGGATTTTTTCTAATATGAAATTCATCTGTCCTCATATGTGCATTCAGCTTATTTGAACAGGTATTGCCATTCATGCTCTGAGTCCTCATATGAGGACAGATGGATAAAACAAGATTTTATATGAAAAAATGAAATTTTCAACAAAATCCAGATAAAAAGTTATATGATAAACATGTTAATAACATATAAAAAAATTCTTACTTGAGTAAAATACGATCTTCAGAGAAAAAATGATAATTTGTTGCACGCAATTAGCCTCGTGACGGGTTAAGTCAAAATCTGAATGTAAATGGTAATAATATAAAAATACCGTATTGTCTTACCTCTATCCATTGATTGAATAAGATACTTAAATGGTTCTACAATCAATATGTTTGACTACCTATTCGAATACAGAAGTATTTTTTAATTTATATATACTTTTATTACCTGTCCCTATATGAGGCCAAATCCCATGAAAGGGTTGCTTAGTTGCTTGATTTTTTATTTCTTCCACACATTCACCCAAGTCACCCATGTTCGAGCACAGTTACACTGTCTCATGAACTTAATGTGCTGGTTGATGAATGTATAAATTATTGGTGACTGGCAGAAAATCTCTCAGTGAAGTCATCCTGGGTAGAAATGCTCAGTGGGTTTAACTAGGGAAGTTGAGTATTGAAACCAACTTTCTGATAATAACGATATTGTGTATTAAAATAATTGGGATGGGGAAGGGTAGGTAATAATAATGTATAAATATTTTTAACTGAGTAAAATTTTAAGTGACCCGCCCTAATACTAAATTAGTTTGGGGTAGACACACAATGGCTAGTTTAAATTATTTCGCGGCCACTTGGCGGTGGCTATTTTTCGCATCATTTGTCCCACTGCACTTCCGCTGATATCTTTCCGGGCTATAAAGCATAATCGAATGCACTGCGTAATTCAGAATGCATGAGCTTTTATCCGTTAAATATTCGTGTGACTCATAGAATATAGTATTAATTATTATGATAAGCCGTTGCAATTAATTGCACAAACAATTTCATCGAAATCATACAAAAAAAATAGTTTTTCAAGCAGGTACTTAGTCATCATCATCAGCCGGGGTCAATCCACTGCCGGATGAAGGCCTCCCCAAGCTTCTTCCAACTCTCTCGGTCCTGTGTCGTTCGCTGCCACGTATTTCCGCCGAATTTTACCAGTTCGTCAATCCAGCGGCTTTTAGGGCGACCTTGTGGCCGTTTCGTGCCCCTTGGGTACCACTGGATGACGGCATTTGTCCAGCGGCCGTCCTTTCGGCGAGCAATGTGCCCCGCCCATCTCTATTTCAGCTGTTTGGCAACGTCTATTACATCGCGTACTCCTGTCTGCTTCCTAACCCATTCGTTTCTCTTACGGTCCTTTCGCGTGATGCCCAACATACACCTCTCCATGCCTCGCAGTGCGACTCTTAGCCTTTGGACATCTCTCGTGTTGAGGGTCCACGTCTCGCAGCCATACGTGAGCACGGGTAGCACACATTGGTTGAACACCCTACGCTTAAGACATAATGGTAGGTCAATCTTGAAGATACTATTCAGACGTCCGAAAGCACTCCATCCCAGCTTTGTTCTTCGAGCAATTTCATCGTGCATGCTTCCGTCTATGGGCACCTGCTGTCCGAGATAGACGTAGCTGCCGACTTGCTCGAGTTGGGTGCCATTAATACAGATAATCGTAGGGTCCGAAAAACAGTTCCTCATCACTTTTGTCTTTATCTTTAGGCTGACCGTTTGACTGACATCCGCGAGTTCTTGCATTCTACCTTGGAGGACTTTCGGGTCTTGTGAGAGTATAACAATATCATCTGCAAAGCGGTACTTAGTAAATAGATTATATTACACATTATCTCACACATTTAAAGTGATCAATCGAACATACGCATTCTAATAATTTCATACTAATTTGTTAATCTTGGATTCCCCTGTGTTGAATACTAATAATGCAAGCGAAGAAATAAATCACAGGATTAACCTCGCCAACGGCTACCATTTTGGTCTCGAAATTTGCGAAAATACAAGTACTCGTTTTGAAATATATCCTATTAAAATAATTTAAAAACCACCACAGTTCGCATCAATTTGCTGCAATTTGCATCGCCGTGAGTCTTAGCCCAAAAGCTTTTAAAAAAACAAGGTACTCTCCTGCACTTAGTATTAACAGAATTCTGAGCACTCACCAAATAGTCATAAGAAAGATCTCAGGTCAGAATCTGGAGGTGCATAGTGAGGAGCTGTATACTCTTTATGGGCGCGAGAAGATTAGATATGGTGGCATATTATGAAAATGAAGTCTGCTCTTTATCAGCCACGTGTCGGAATGTCGAAGGAGCTACCAGCAAGGAGGGCAATGTACGCAATACTTGAAGGTAAGAGAAGACCTGGACGGCTGAATTGCATGACAGGACAGGTGATTTAATATTGATCAGAAACAGTAACGTAAAAGCATCGGCGCTGGATCTTTCCGTATGGAAACAGTTTTTGGAAGAAACAAAGACCCGCTAAGGGTTGCAGTGCCATAAATGATGATAATTGGAGATATGCAGAAGGATTTTTGAACGTGAAAAAATTCAATAATGAATTTACACACAGAAAATAATGGATTGTTACAGCTATGGTAACTGAAACCACGGGTTTCTCTATAATAAAAATAATTTACTAATACTTTAGATCTCAAAATGTGTTAAGTAACTAAAACATGAATGTTAATTAAATAAAGTAAAAGAAATATTTGTTTAATTCAAAGATAAATTTCCAAAGAACGAGTTATAAGAGTGGTATTTTAATTAAATTGTACCACCTTAAAATGCATTGATACAAAATCGCTCATGTTCAGTTATATAGTTCATAATACCGTTGCACATTTTTTTGAGTAAGGGGCATTCCCCGGGAAGGAAATTAATTTCCTTTATAATTTATTCGGAAATGGCGCACGGCTAGATGACAATTAAGATTAAAACATTATAATATTATTTAGAGACATTGAAAGCTGCGCTGAGCTTTTTGTTGTTAGCTTTACTCATGGTATAATATTGTTATTAGTATATACTTACTAGTAAAGTACATCTATAATAAACTTATGGGAACAATTCAAGACGCATAAATTAATATTATAAATATATTTGAATATCAACTTCGATTAATCGAAATGCATATAAATCCAAACGTATACCTAAATGTTGGTAACGTTTATAAAAATGATAGGAGCTGAATCACATTTATGAGAACGTATTCAAATATCTTATTATATTAAATATGATTAAATTCAATGTCGTTATATTTCGTGGATTCAACAGCCAAATAATAAAAAATCGGTAGATATTTAAACGAAGATTGAAATATTCTAAGGGGTGTAGAGTAGAGCAAACTTTCCATGATAGCCTAATACAAAAACTTTTGTGGCCTACTTTTATATATTACATACCTAGTTATTTTACAACGTTTTTATTAGGTCGTATTCTTATTTGTCCAGTAGTTGTTTATCCAGTACAAATCTTGCAATCGATTTTTAACTAACTTTCCGACTAGCTAGACATTTGAAACTTTTAGAATATATCAGAACACGATGCCAATGCATTTTTTAATATTGTTAGCGATCATTAAGTAGAATTGAATTCATTTTCAGTTAATTCTGTTTTGTATGAAAAGTTATTTTGAAAGAAATCCGTAATCCAATCCACTATTATTGGTTGCTAGGGGTCTGGGGTCCTAGCAACTAAATTATTAATATATACGTGCGTTACTATGGAAATCAATATGAAATGTCAAAATGACATTTCAGTATTCTACATTTATTCAGTATTTCTATCAAGTACCTACAATTTTTTTTTGATCGTTTACCTAGTCAAGTCAAGTTTATATGATTCAACAGAAAATTTAAAAACGTTGTGTGTTATATCAGCCTTGCAGTGCGTATATCACTCTTGTAGAATGGTTTCGAAAAAAATGTCAACCACATGATGGCGGAACCCGTGGGGTGAACATTAAGAACATGATTTGAGTTACCCCTTCTCCACCCATCATGTATATGACGCAATTTGTAGTGGTGATACATTGCAAATCAGTGATCTCTCGTAAGGGCAGGCAAGTCATGAGTTGCTCAGGGACGGCAAATTATAAAGCCCGGCAAATTAAGGAATGAAAACTACCATTGCAACTTTCAAAAGCAGTGGCGGTCGCTTCGTAAGAAAGTATCGACACTAAGATTAAAGAAATCGCAATTAATATGGGGTCTCCAAATTTAGCAATATCTCAAACTTTCACGTATCTAAAACCATCGCTGTTTTGATACGTTATGTTTTTCAAGATTTTATTTGTCAGTGTGGTGCATTTCACCGTATTTTTCTATCAATTTGATATTGAAAATGTGATTAAAAGGGGTCAGCATTATAAGTCTGCCTATGTGCGGCACTTTGCCTAGGCACGTAACTATTGGAAATGATATGCCTAACGTGAAGCACTTGTATATGGTTTATAAAAGCATAACTCTGTTTGTATTATAGATAATTATCTCACCTGACACCTGATAGCAAAGTTGATTTGCGATCTAGATTTTGAAAAATCTTTTTTCACTATTCATTCAATAGTAAATTGATTTTTACTCGTTTTTTATAACAGTCGTAGCTTTTTTTAAGCGAAAGCTCACTCTAAATTAATTTTATTAGTTGAAATTTCAACCCCGTTTTATTACGTCATAAACGTAAATAATATATCAAAAAACCAATTTAAAAATGGGCGTTGCTGGAGTTATGACTTCTTACTGCAATGTATGACGAGTAGGTAGGTGAATTAGGGGCATTTTTGTTGTGTGCTTTTCCAGAAATAGCATATGCCCACCACAGCGTGAATGATTGGTTTGTGATTAAGATATCGGCATGAAGTAGAATTTAGCAATTCCGGGATTTCACTCGATTTCTTGATCCAAAAATTGTATACTTTTTTTGGAACAGTTTTACGAAATATATAATTGATATTAATATCTTTAGAAAATTCGATTTACGTTCGTATAACGCAATAAAATAAAACAGTTATGCAGTTCCAATGTGTGTTTCCAGTGCTCACCTAGGTAGATACCTTAGATATGTGAAACTTGGTTTCTTGGTACCTAACAGAGAAATTTAAAATTTATTAATTACAAAACGTGGCACAGTGAGATATGTGTTGGTCATCACGCGCACAGACAGAAGAGGGATCGAATGGATAAGGGATCAAATGAGAGAATGCGACGTAATTAAGTAAACCTTAAATGGAGATGTGGCGGGCATATATCTCGCATATAGGATAGCTGCCAGACGATTGCGATAATGCAATGGTATCTAAGGGAGACAAGACGACGAAAGGGTCACCTCAGGATAAGCTAGATTGACGATTATTGTCTAAATATTAAGGTGAATTACGTGGCAGTAACTGGGGACCGAGAAGCGTGGAGAGAGCTATGGGAGGCCTTCGTCCAACAGTGGATCAACCCTAGCCGATGATGTTCTTTAGAAGATATTGATTGCGTTCATTTAAGAGATGTGTATTTTTGTTTTTTATTATGAAATACAAAGTTTTAGAGTATTTTTAGATAGCTAGTATAATATTCTGTCTCAAAGATTCACTGAGTGACCTCAATTGGTACAACAAAAGTAGGGCTCTCCGAATGGTGAAATCCACCCCAGAGCATGTATACGTTGTATATAAACTAACTTTTACGTGTGTATTATTGTTGTTAATAAACAGTGACTTATTTTGTATCTTCCCAGTATTTATACTAGAGATTTTTAATGAATTATAATTTATGTTATAAAAATGTATATAGATATATGTTTAGCTGTAATAATTGTGTAGATAAAATGTGATATTATCATGTTTATGATTTGTTCTGTAATTCTCAGACAAGCGATCAATATGTAAAGCTTTAATTCTCCAAACAACATAAAATCTTTCATAAAACCTTGCTAAGATGTAACAACTTAATGACTCGAGTACGGTTCTCAAAGTGTGGGTATCAGACAAGTTTATTGCTTATTATTGATTACATAGAACCTGCCTTGTCTTTCATGAGAACATAATATTGACTGTGGGTATTCGGAGAGAAACGACTCATGCTAGCCCGGTTGGATTCTCTGATGATAGTTATTGGCCACTAATTAGTGTATGTCTTTGTTTGAAATACTTTAATCAAATACATTAAAATTAAGTTTTGCTATAGTCAGTTTTTATTAATATGGAAATTATCCGATTCGGTGGTGATGAATGGATGCCGGCTACTGGGCGACGAGACAACTGGACGAAGGGCAACTAACTAAGCCCCACACAGATTAATAAAATGCACGGAGAAATACAATTAATGCAGCAAATATACAAATAGGTGAAATATAAAATAGGTATGTATTTGTTATGTAGCGGGCAACGACCTCGGGCATTGTCAGCGTTACTACGATAACAAGAATCAGGGACTTAACTATCCCACAGTCGTTGCATCTTACAGTCCACATATTCTGGGGGCCTTATGGGGCCTTAGAGTAAGGGCGTTCAAGATCGCCTATGACATCATTTTCATGGATATTGCTGCCTACGCCGCCAGTTTTCAGTTTTTCACAGGCCATGGTGGGTTCGCTGCCAAGCTCTTTGAGCGTGGACTTGCTACCCGACCGACATGTCCATGCGGTGGATAAAAACAGAATGCAAACCACATCCTCTGGGAATGTCCGAGAATGTACTCCGAGAGGGAAGAGATGCTCAAGCCGGTCCAACCAGCTGTGGGTCCCATCGGGCCGTCCGACCTCGTCGAAACAATGGCCAATTATCTTGCATTTTCAAAAAAATACGGTGTCCTGCGGGCGTGAAGATCTCTTCTCAAACCTCAAATGTTGATAACGCTTTTATCTACGATTTTTTTTGTTTTTGGCATGCTACATTGTGAACGACTTTTATTTATAATTTGTAAAATTCACTATGTGTAAAATAAAAATAAATGAATTGTCTTAAATGTTAATCTTGATAACTTATTATCGATTAATTGATCAAATAATTATGTACCTACTTTAACATAAAACCTTTAATTCGCTTGTTTCTTATTACCAGTACCCATAACATAGTTTTTTTTATTAAACTTGTTCTAATTTTAAGTTTATCAGTTACTGAAATGTTGGACGTCCCTGCCCTTTAAATATTATTATACTTGATTGTATCTGATACATGCCTTTGCGTAAATAGTGCCCATACATCAAACTTTATTATTGATTGTCTGCATCGCCGTATAATGCGAGGGCATGCCCATTTCAGGCACTGGGAATGGTAATAAACCAATAAGAAATGGTAGATTGTTTATTTTTTCTCTACATTGCTGGTTAATAACAGTACCTAATAACAATCATTAATACGATTTTTTTATGAAATACAGTACGTAGGCACCCAAGGACAACGATATTCAGAACAGGGCACCAACTTTAATCGTAGTGCTAGTTTTTTTTTTATATAATTATTAATAACCCATGTCCTTGCTTTTTCGTACAAGGTGGTTGTTAGTAATTTTGAACAATCACAAACACCCAGGCTTTGAGAAAAACACATAAATATTGTGTGTCCTGACCGGGATCGAACCCAGGAACTCTCGGGTGGAAGGCAAGCGCCTTACGCACTGCACCACGAGAGCCGCCTTTCGTAGTGCTAGTTGTTGCTTATTCTTAGAATGTAATATGGTAAACTGTTTATAAAAACGATTATGGTTGTAAAATGCTAATACATACATTAATTAGAACTAAATATTCAATCGAAAATCTTCATTTACCGAGAACAAGTTACCGCATCGCATTCGAAGATGATTAATAACTAGCACTACCATCGTAACTCGCTATTCAGTACCACGACACGATTATAGTCGACTTTCGTAGGTACCAAATAGAGGTGGAGCCAAAATTTATGTACCTAGTGGCACTGAAAAGGGATTAGGTACTGACTTGTCCTTTCTTTTTTAATTAATTAAAATTAAACAAATTAGTTGTAAAAAATAAATATAATATAATATCCTGCTGTAAACCTAACTAATAATAATTACAAGATAAAAACGAATTTTTTATATACAATGTTTTTGAATTTTCTGTTGAATCATATAAACTTGACGTCATATTGATTTCCATAGTAACGCACGTATATATTAATAATCTAGTTGCTAGGACCCCAGACCCCTAGCAACCAATAATAGTGGATTGGATTACGGACCAATAATGGTGTCGAAATAACTTTTCATACAAAACAGAATTAATTGAAAATGAATTCGATTCTACTTAAAAATGGCGAAAAGTATAAAAAAATGCATTGGCATCGTGTTTGGATATATTCTAAAAGTTTCAAATGTCTAGCTAGTCGGGAAGTTAGTTAAAATCGAATGCAAGATCTGTACCGGACAAAGAACTACCGGACAAATAAAAATACGAGCTAAGAAAAACATTGTAATAATAATATGGTACTTATAGGTTACTTAAAAATGATCTCTACCTATATTGAAACTGGGCAATTCACAGAATTATTTTACAAATATGTGGGGTTCGATGTGGGTCATCAATGTGTGGTTCGATTTGAGTTACCACTGTGGGAGTCGTCGACGTGTCGTAGGTCATGGTGTTGACGATGATGATGAAGAAGTCGAAGATGGATGCCGGAGCGTGTTTTATTTGCGGCGTAACGGTCGATATGTTACAGTAGTTATATTACAATACTAAACTTAAGATACGGATCCGAGGTCCGCTTCTCGGTACAATGAGATGTTGTACGGGACGATACGGAGATTGAGATAGTAACACAACGGAAACGTATATTCGAGTGACATTTTTGATGAATTATTATTCGCTATTTATACAATAAAATAATATTCTTTTTATTGAAATAATTGAGTCAGCTATTATCTGGCGTTTGCGTCAATGGATGACTGACTAAGTGTTATTATTGCAGTCAGCTCCTTACCGAGTTTACTATAATTTGACACTACGCATAATTGATATTTAACTTGTAATTCTATATCTCTATAAATATGATATTATCTTTTATTATACAACGAAAATTGAAATGTTCTACGGGAATGACTAAACCCGCCCCTGCGCATATCAAAAAGAAAAGGAGGCTCCACCAAAATGCAGATACGCGAATAAAAACTAACATCTGTGCAAAAGTTAATAACTGACAGTATAGATTCGAGATTAAGATCGTGTTACATCTAAACCATATCAGACACGCATTGCAATAATTGTATCTTCTATGAAATACGAAAATTATCACCGCCTGATTTAGCCATATTGACTATTATAATCACGTTTTTATACAATGGACAACCGGATGGGTAAGAGATTCAATACTTTTTTGAATACCAAACTATTAACCGTTAATATGACTAGAAGCAGTGTTGTCACTAAGTCATTCTGTCGAACCACTTGTTAGAATATACGTCGTCGTGACAACATGTTATTAAAAAACATACCTAGTAAAGTATAACCTTGATTATCCCGAACAATTTTATTAGTTTCACATTATTATGATTATAGGAAAAAATTCTTCCGGATAATCATTGTTCTAATCCTAATGTATTAACCAGAGCGTTGGACCGGAGCTCGGAGCAGGAGCACTGAGCACTAGAGCAATGGGATTTTACCCGAAGCACCGAAAATTTGTAATGCTCCACTGCTCCGGATATTTTTTTTTTATTATTAACTTTTCGTCCTAAAATCCAATGAAAATAGTATATTTTGACACTGCAACACTGAAATTATGTGAAATATGGCAACACTGTCGAGTGATAAATGACCTCACTTTTTTGATAGAAGAGGCAAATAATGAGAGATGATTTGCTGTCGGATTTTGTTTAAACCACTTATTTTTTATTTTCTTAATATTTGTATACATAAAGTGAACTTTTTACACGGAGCGGAGCAGACCCTGGAGCGGAGCCGGAGCAAGTATTAGGTCTCGGAGCGGAGCTGGAGCGGAGCAACTCAAAAAAGGGTCCACTCCAATCCTCTATAATATCGTCACTGTTCTGGCAGAAGACACTAATTCGAAAAAAATACGTATTGAGTTAGTACCAAAATGTTCCTTATTTCAAACTTTACCGTCTGGAAACCTTCTTAATAAATAAACAGTCTTTATTTTAAAGTCATCCTTTTTACGATTACTTAATAAACTCACATGATAGACCATTATTTCAAACACTTTAACAACTTCAAAGTCAAATTACTCAAAACTAGTATTCTCCAGTTAGTGTGTTCTGCCAGAACAGAGACGATATATCTAACAATAAAATAATAAAACGTCTATTTATAATGTGTCACGTTCGCAAATGCCGAAGATTTCCGAACACCGAACAAAGACGCTGATTCAGAGCTATTTGTGCAATAGTGCAGCTCTACATGTGAATACATAGTTACAAAAAACTTCATTTTTATTAATTCAAACTGAAAATCTATTCTGCAGGATCGTTGCAAATACGACAAAAATATTCATAACGGTGTGTTTTCTGTTGTGCTTAAACTTTTATGAGAAATATTATAACTAAAATTTATTGTCTGTCATTTACTAAAATAGCTGCCAAATTATAGCATCCACAAGTGTTTACTTGTAGTATATTATTCTAATTACTGTGCACTGACACTATATAATATATACGCAAAACATATATATAGCTGGATTGTCAAAACTCGTGGGCTCAAGGGCTCAAGGAACAAGGGCTCGAATCCCGAGAGTGCCTACATAGGTACTATATAATAATTACAAGATAAAAAGAACTTTTTATTTACAACGTTTTTAAATTTTCTGTTGAATCATATAAACTTGACTTGGCTAGCTTAAACGATCAAAAAAATTGTACTTGATAGAAATAATACTGAAATGCCATTTTGACATGTCATATTGATTTCCATAGTAACGCACGTATATATTATTAATTTAGTTGCTAGGTCCCCAGACCCCTACTAACCAATAATGGTGTCGAAATAACTTTTCATACAAAACAGAATTAACTGAAAATGAATTCAATTCTACTTAAAGATGGCTAAAAGTATTTAAAAAATGCAATGGCATCGTGTTATGATATATTCTAAAAGTTTCAAATGTCTAGCTGGTCGGGAAGTTAGTTAAAAATCGATTGCAAGATTTGTACCGGACAAAGAACCACTGGACAAATAAGAATACGAGCTAAGAAAAACGTTGTAAAAATGACGCATGTGCTGTTTGTAGACCAGAGACAGAACATCTATGCCAGAGACGTTTTAACAAACTATTACTGCAATGTGTACCTATTTACCAAACCGACTTCATCGATAAATAATAATGAAGATGTTATATTTATAATCAAATAAAACGCAATATTTAGTAATTACTTTAATTCATTAATACAGTGCATTTTCTACTATGACTTGATAGGTAACATCGTTAAAAATCTCATATATATGAAAGTGAAGCTTAAAAAGGATAGGTTAGCGATTAAATAAGCAAACATTTTGCATTACAGATTTATTTAAGTATAGAAAAGATTTACTCTCCAGGGATGAGCTGAGATTTAAAAAAACAATATGCAGTAATGTTGCAAGTCTATTATCGTTTCAATGAGATACAACACCATTTTCAACACGATGCTTCCTTCCATAGTGATAACACTGATAACTTCCTTGTAATATTATTCCTTGTCAAAATGCAGTTTAAACTTGTTGTTTAAAAAATGCATGCGTTTTAACACTGGCAGAAAAAACAATAAAATTAAAACAGTTGATTCCTGCTACAGCATTGTAACAGAGCGGTCGCGATTTTCACTCATGAAGAAATTTGGATAGAAGAGGAGTAACATTGCAATCATAGAGGTATTAAATAAAATGAGCGGCAAGTAATCGGCTTTCTCTTAGAACTGAATGAAGCAGGCCAACAATAGCCGACAACTTACGAGAAATAGCGACGCGATAAAAAAATGCAGGGTATCACGGAGGATTTACTTTGGTCATTATAACGTACCCATATAATATAATGTTAACATGGAAATTTTGCCGCTTATTGATTACCAGCCTGCCTCACCATACTTTTTCACCATACTTGCCTTCTTCACCATACTGTCATATAACCTGCCGCCCCTAGATTGCAATACTGCGAACTGGTTGTTGGAAAATCAGCTTGACGCCCCCAACTAGAAGTACTTACCTAATCATCGTGCTTGTAAATTCACAGTGTGACGACAACGGAAATAAACTTGGAATTAAATTTTAATGCATTGAAATTGTTATATAATTTGCTTTACTCGCGGAGTGCATCTGTTAGCTAACTTTTATTACCACATATTTTATACGTTTTTTATTAAAAAATAAATAGAATAATGAAATTAACTATCATACTACTATCTTGTAGAATTGCACAGTATCGGCATCTCAGTGTCAGAAAGTTGTAACTATAAAATGTAAATTTTTGAAACATCATCAATGGGTTATTGATTGATTATTGGTATGAATGTAGGTATGTAGGTACTGTTACGTATAAATTGTAAAACATTTCACCGTATCACAGTTCGCCGTGAGCTTTCTATCGGAAAGAGATGACCGTATACTATATGGTCTCCAATTTTATTAGTAAAATATGAACATTAATTCAATTTTCATAGTCGATTTTGGCTAAATTCATGAATTCATAATATATATAATAATAATGAAAAACTAACCTAACCTCACCTAACAAAAATATAATCCAGTAGGTATATCGGCGATTTTCAAAATTTGTTGCTGCTAGTTTCCTGTAAAGTGTAAACCGACAAGAACCGTATTTTATGTTTACATGAATGTTATCTCAATACTATACGATCGAAAGAGGTTGGATGGTGTTTAATATGCGACCATAATATATTTCAGATACAACATTTCACGGTGAAGTGTGATACGGCAAACTGCATACGTACAAATTTCCTCACGTCTTATTATTCTATTGTTTTTTTTGTTTGCAGAAGAAATTAAATAAAAACCAATGCAATGAAAATTCTATCGTCGATATGAGACGAATTGTCTGTAATTCATTCCTCCTTCTCCAACAAGAAACGAATTAATTTTATATGATGGCTGTAAGCGTACAGTGTGTACCATTTTGTTTAACATCTCTCTCACATCCAAGTTATGGTGTTATTAATACGCGTTCACAAGTGTTATTTTACCAACCACAAAGGGCGAGTAGGTTTACTTAATCTGTTGTAATACATCTCAATCAAATGTGAACGTGCCTGTGATTATCGAGGCGCAGATCTTCAACATACGTAAACTAGACTTATCGACGACCAATGTATTTTTTTCTAATACACAAATCATTTTGAATTGTTATTTATGTATCAACAAATCAATCCAAATAACAATAAAAACAACTACATCTTAGTATAATCTGCAAACACACTTTTCTCGATTTAAATAAGAATAAAAAATAGATGAATAAGTTTTTGAATAACTGTAAAAATTCTGCACCCTTCGAATTAAAAATATTTTGACGCCAATATAAATATAATTAAAAAGTCCTTATTCTTATTTTATTTTAAATCCTTATTTTATTATTAACCCATTCGTTGCTTTAATGTTACTTTAGGTGACGTAGCCTCTTTTCCTTTATATTTTAGCTACTCCTACAATCATCAATAAATGTTACATCTCATTAAAATATTATTAATTTTAAAATCGATGACATTATCCAGTATAATATACTAAATACATATAATTAATAGATGACCGTCAGTTCAGCTGCAAGATTGTATGAAAATACTCGAATGATAATAATATATAGCAAATACTGACGAAGAAACATTATTAAACCTATGTATTCCAAAATAAACATTTACCTATTACTTATTGTTATATTTTCAATATCGTATGGTAACCGATGATGACATCACCGGAGCAAGCAGATTTTTTTAGAATCGTGAAAGAAAGGTTAACATACACAAAAATATTTTAATAAAATTAAATATTAGCCACTATAAAAAAACCCCAAAATATACATATTCAAAAAAGTGGGAATGGGATTTGAACTCACATCTTTCACTTTCCGAGAGAGTGCTTTCGACAATCTATCAATTTTAAATCTTATATTTAGGCAGATTTTTAATATTAAATAAGAAAATATATCTCATTATGTTTAACAGTAAGAAAGAAAATTGCATCGCAGGCGACTTTTTGACTACCCTTGTAATAAATTACATGTTCCAATATTAAAGCTTTATGACTCAATCATCCCTTTCCGTACAATAAATTATAATTGCTGAAACATTGTTTGAAGGGAACACAAAATTAATGGGAACTGGCTTAACTTATCGGGTGTGGTATAACATGATACGGGTCTCAAATAATATGGAAAAACTTAAACACGTGTTAAATAATATGATATTTTACTTTTAATAGTTACGTCTGTATGACAGTCAGCGTGTTTTGTGTCTCTTTGAAAGAAATAAAGTAACTGCTTTCGCACGTGCTAGAGTAGGTAAGCCAGTTTCCATTGATTTTGTTTTCCCTGGTTGTATTCCTCTATCACGTTACAACATTGACTTTATTCTATTGAGACTTTGAGAGGTTACTTTGTTGATTTTTTGTTATTATTCATAAATTGGATATTTTAAACTTATAAATATACGGATAGTGGAATAGGGGAATCGCTGAAATAACAAGGATATTTCAAACAAGTCACGAACTTTAGCAGTGAGGAACAAAACAATTTCAGATCCTTGCTGGGTATAAGGCATTATATTTGGCTTTGAACACGGTATTAAATATTTGAAAACTTCTGCATCGAAATGCGTATGGTTATGAAAATGGCATAGTGGGTGAAACGATAAATCGAAGCATTCAAGCAAATTACTGCCATTACAAATTTATAACAAGAAATTCGCTACATCTAGCTGTAAAAGTGATTATCATAATTTGCATGAATTTTCTATAATAAGTATTGCACTCGCTTGAAATATTTAATCCAAATTAAAAATAAATTCTACAATGAATTACTCTGGTATCCTCAAGATGTCTTCTTTGGTATTCCGGTTTATCTACGCTTCATATAAGTTGCTCGTTTCATAAATTTGGGAAACAAGGACCTTTAATGCCCCTGAAAATCCCGTGAATGTACCTATATTTAGTACCTATTGCCGGCAAAAACTTTATTTATTTGTATTATAATTTTATAATTTAGCTGTTTATTTAATGTTTCAGCGGTAGGTACTAACAAAATTTTAGGTAATGGCCTTGCCAACCACATCTGGAATAATTTGTATTCAAAATGTTATATTATTATTTAATAAATAAAATATACTTAATATCAAAAATGTTGTTATATATTTTAATGATAATATTTTTTGAGGGCAGCAATTTTATACTGTTACCTTTGACGCGTCTCTGCATGCGTACAACACTAGACTCGTTTCACACGGGACAGCGATGTATCCAGCCACTCGACACTGCAGTGGCTATAGCAGACACCGAATAGCTAATTTGTCTCTGGCGTCAGAGCCAAAATTACATGTCAACGTTTTTGCACGAGTCACATTTCCTTTATTGATTTATTTATATGTACACCTCAGTAGCAAATGAGTCAACTCATATTTTCGCGTTATAGATTAGAAATACAAGCAATTTAGACATAAAAACTGGCTACGGTAATAAAAAAGTGTCTCCGTCTGAACGCACCCATTCATTTATATGTACATGCAGCCTCTCGACACACCGGTGACAGGACACCGGTATCTCGTGTGAAACGTGCTTTACTTCACGGTGAAATTCACCACAAATAACGTGATCCTGATGCTATTATACAGCCATCTATTAATTCGACGGCTCACGGTAAACTATGATACAGCGAACTGCATAAACGGATTTTCAAACAATAAAATGCCCTAGAGATTAAAACAAATAAAACGACTGCACGGCCCAGGCGGGTGGCAAAGACCAATAATAATAAAATTCCGTGTAAGTAAGTAAACATTTAATAATGTGTCTACTCGGACTTTTTACGGCTAGCACCTGTGTTGTTCTGGCGAAGTATTAAATCAAAGTCGAATGAAAACTCACATAAACATAAACGGCGATAACCGGTGATTACGGGTTATTAAAGGATAATTTATATACACGAATGGGCCAATCGAAGGTTCGTTACTGGTCTCCTCCGAAGCCTTTGCGGCTTTTCGTTAAAAGTAACGCATAACGGGCGTCTTCGAGTGAGCGCCGTTTTGACCCCACGGGCGTCGGGAACGTTTTTGCCCCCTATCCTTTAACGTACCCACCGAAAGAAAATATTTTATATTATATTGTGCCTACTTATACACAACACGCTATAAATGTAAAAAAATAAATTTAAGAAGCCCCAACAATTATAATTCAAAAGAACCTCAAATATAAAACTAGAAAAATACATTTTTTTTAAATACGACACCCAACGGAAAATGAACATTATAACTACTAGATTTTCCCCAGTGTGTTTTACCAATTAGGCTACGGGCATCATATCTAATTAATTACGACTTAACTAGAAGTTTTTTTTCATGAAGTTCTTATCATATTGCGTTCAAATGCGAATCCAGGGGTTATCGGTTCATGTCTTGTCATGCGTTATATTTTTTCTAGAACGTTGTTTATCTGAGGTGTTTTTAAATTTTGTATGTTCAATAATATAAAGAATGTTACATTTTGAAATCTTGTGAATTATTCGCTGATTAAAAGTTATTAGTTTATTAAATCATTTCAATGTTAATAGTGGAACTTTTGCTCTATTTTAATCCATTTCTAATTATCAAATAAATGTTTGTGACATTTATATTCTCAGAATTAAAAATATCAGACCACTTCCATATTAAATTGTATATATTATTGTCATTGAGGCATTTGTACCAAATTTCAACTCTTTGCATACGCATCAGGAATGGTTAATTTTCATGGTCAATATTATATAAAATTAATTCTTTATTATAATTTATTATTGGCTCTACAATCCTATATGTGGATCCGGGCCGCCTCACGAAATGGTTTCTTAATAGATTTTCGTTTTACGAGAAATGGATGTTACTCACTTGCTCAACGTATTAGGTCTATACTCTGGGTCCATATGACAGCATAAAACAACATATGA
Source organism: Rhyacophila brunnea (assembly GCF_057557595.1). Classification (NCBI taxonomy): domain Eukaryota; kingdom Metazoa; phylum Arthropoda; class Insecta; order Trichoptera; family Rhyacophilidae; genus Rhyacophila; species Rhyacophila brunnea. The sequence goes on along the minus strand of NW_028232882.1, from coordinate 380,051 downwards.
ATTTTGGCCAGACCCGAGATTCGAACCCGGGACCCACCACATTATAAGCCCGACGTGTAGTCGCTCGGCCATCGTGGATGTAAATATACAACTATAAATGTACCATCATAAATCATCCGGTGATCGAATTTAGAACTAAACTCACCACAGTATAAAAAAGTATTGAATGATATGTCAAATGTGAGCATGTGGAGCCCTCACTCAGTGGACAACTTATATTGCTGGATCTAAAACACAGAATACCGTTAATTACCGTTTTTATACCGAATAAATACATTGAAATATTGTAAAAATATTATTACTAAATTAAGAATTACCAAGACATACCTACAGAAATTTCATCATGGAAACTGATAGGCATGGCCCCCACATCCTGAAGCGGGCCTCCAGGCTAGGATCTTTGGCGGCCCCCCCATACCTATCGCTAAAGATAAAGGCAATGTGACACAATAGCGTTTTCCAAATGGTGCTCGCGGTCAAATTAATGTGTATGGTATCTTAGACTATAGATACATCTTTAGTGTTTTTTTTTGCATATTTTAATACTTACATCCATTTGAATTATGGAGATGGCGAATATCGATACGCGCAAATGAAATTTTTATCGTACAACCACATAATTAATTTAAATAATAACATTGAAGAGAAATAGCGCCGTAGGCGTCTTTTTTATATCAGAGAGAATTTGTGATGTGTGTTTATATCACTTGTCTGGTCAACTCGCCGCGCCGGGCCCTTCCTAAGCTCGGGCCCCCAGGCTAGAGCCCTGTCAGCCCCTCCTTTGTGGGGGACATGCTGATAGGTACATTAATACTAATTACAACCATTAAATCTTCCAATCATGTTCATTTTTTTATAGCAATTTCAGATTTAAAATGTTTATTTTCTATAAAATATGTTCATCTATTAGTAACGTAGATATACGATGTTACGGATACAGCCAAGATCGACCAAAAATTGCTTTACGATCAATCTATTGGCCATACCTGATATGAAGAATATAATTTAATAAATGTATTGACTTACAATTTAATAACAACTTCATAATATAATAATTCTTTTCGGGCTGCTGAGGGTTATACAATGTATGTAGTCGGTCACGACCCCGAAGAAGAATGGGAAATTAACAAATTTGATTTCCATCCAACGATAGCGCTTTTTAATTAATACCAAACGAACGCACGAGGTGTTAAGCCTCGTTTATAAGGGGCGCTAAATGCCCGGCCTGCGATAATAATTAAGTCATCAAAATTAGGCTAATCAAAGTGAAACATTGCATTCGAATACAATAATAATTATCCTAGGGGAGAACGATATACTAACAACACGAAAGTTGACTTTTACACATACCTAGTGTACCTACCTACGCCTTCCTAACCATTTTAAATTAGTTCGTTAAATTATTGTTGGTTAAAAATAAGTTTAAATGGTTTTGGTCTCTATACTTTATAATCTATATTGTAACCAGAATATTATTTATTTTATTAAGCAATGTGTAAATTGAGAAAATGTTTTAACATGATTAAATTCTTAAGTATGTATTCTTTGTAGTAATTAATGCAAGAGCCTAGATATACAAAAATGGTCTTTGAAGTACGTATGTTCATCAATATTAATAAACTGACTTTCTTGGACAATTATCATCATTTTACATCTGGATTCGAGTAACATAATGTATGTATAACTATTGAATACTATAGCTCGCTATACGATGGGAACGATTGAAGTGACATTCGACTTGATACAAAATGTCTGGGACTTGGACAGTCACGTCCCTAGATAAAATGCCGCCCCTAGGCAGCGCCAAAATGCCGCCCCATTTTTTTTATACAGTATTTTTATCATCCTTTCATGAGTCCAATATCTAAGAACTGTGTTGTATGGATACATTAGGTACTAACAAAATATCAGACTGTAATTATTCGCAAATCTGCACGTGTCATTTCAAGTCACCAAGGACGACGAAGGGCAACGGAGGTAAACTAGATATCGCGAAACCGACAAAACCAGTGAGCTGAATTTTTAATGGAAAGATATTTTCGTTATTACTAAGTTTAGGTAGCTATTTTTATATATTCCAAATGATACTCCTCGATTTTCTGCCCTTCGAGTAACTGCCGCCCCCAAGCAACGCTCAATCTGCCTACCCCCACGGGACGTCACTGGACTCGGACGATTGTACTTGGTAAAAACGAAATGCAGCCTCTTTAGCGTTTGGATTCTAGCGGTGCTCCTTACAGTAGCGATACATAATTTACGAAGGGTCAGAGCAACCCTTCGGAAACTGGTTGTACTGTGGTATAACTTTATGATAAAGAGGAGACAGGAGAATGGACCGTACAGCCTTTCGTCACATCGAGAGTGAAGAAGCATTTATGTACCTGGATTAGTCACGTGTACGGGTGCCTGAAGAGAATTTTAACCTGGCATGCCTGATTTTCAATACAACCGGATTTTAGCATCCTATAAGGCTACTAAGTATCATCATCAAAGTGTATAGGACAACGCTACGGGATGCTGGCATAAGATTCTAGAAGACTGGCCAGCGACAGGGATTCTTGGGGGCAATGTGTGATGTATATAATATTCTAACCGAGGATCGGATATAGTCAAATAAAAACACTATTGTTAAGAAAATGATTTTTTTTTATTACAAAGCTTAATTACTTATATGAATCTTTTAATGCATAATATTTATGCCTATTTATGTGAGTATGTAGTGTTGTGAAAACTGTATCTGACAAGTTATGAATTGTATAATCTTCTACAATACATTTTATAAATAAATTGAGAACATTTAGAAAGCCTGCAGCGCTGGACACAATAAAGTATTTATCCGTACGAGATTAGGTGTGAGGAATATGCTAGCGAATGAGTTATTAATATTAACACTTTCAATTATACCCTTTTGAATGGAAGGCAATATTAAGACCGCTACATAGTGGACCGGTTTAATTAATATGCCCATAATTAATATGGTTCCAATTGATCGTAGTTGAATTAATACGTACATGCCATAACGAGGATAGGAAAGAAGAGGCTATTATTAATAGTCATATCTTACTGAGACTCAGTTTGTAGTCACGTGGGATAGGAGTTTAAACGTATTTAACTTTAAATTGGGTTGAAGACACAGAAAAGTTATATTACCTACATATCGCACCCCCAGTAAGATACTGTAGTAATTCAAAATATGCCATTTTGCAGGAGAGCCATTTTAAGTTTCAATAATATTCTTTGTAAATACAGGAAAAGTCTGGATGTAAAAATTATTAAGTACTTATTTTTATGGAAAAACATTTTTTCTTTAAAATATATTATAGAAATGGAGATATTTGAATATTTCTGAGTTACAACAGTATTTTATTAGGAAATTTGAAGTTTGATATATAGGTATACATAATATATACGGAGTTTACCTCTTGGAGGAAAGAAAATGTCTCGAAGATAAAATAGTAGGTTCCGTATATTAAAGAAAACTTGAGTAGGTAACTCTTAAAAATAATTACTAATATTATGATATCACTATTAGCCCATATACATTACACACCATATTATATCAAGCATATAAAATCAATGAAAATTTAAATACTTACAGACAATATATTATAAATGTATATGTTCATAAAACCGAAATCAAGCCGTCGATGGCGCTTGGTACGCCGTTTTCAATATTCTTGTTCAAAATTGTTGACTTTTCTTATTACTTAATTTTACGTATAGCGATTAGGTATTATACAGAACGATTCTGGTACCCATGTTTGAATATAATGAGAAAATGGTGACCAGTTGTTGATTTCTTGCTTCGATCACTTGGTCACACAATAATTATTATTGGTAATGCATAATGACATAGTGAAAGTGAGAAAAATTACTTATTTATAATTATTATTAAAACGTCTAAGGAAAGCATTTCGCGACAAGAGTCCAACTCAGCGTTGCCAGATAATTATTTTACCAAATCGGGATTTAGAAGCAAAAAGCGGGACAACCTAAAAAGACATAGTTCAATAATTTCTAATGGATATTTACATAATATCAATCATAAATGACATTACACAAACTACAAAACTCTTTAAATATCAAAATAATAATACAAATCAATTCCTTTTTCCGACACTCGCCTATTTGTACTTGGCTGAAGATTTTACTTCCTGAACAGATCTTTCTGCTGCTTCATATATTGGTAAAATTCAGCACATTCGTACATCGTGTTGAGTTGAGCAAGTAATTCCGATTTTATCAACGCAATAGAACATCCGTTTCTTGCATCTGACACAGCTTAAATTCATCTGAGAAAATACTCGTTCAGTATAGCAATTCGATATACGTATGTTTTAATGAAATTAGCTTGAAAATATGTTAAGACTCTTTTCCTAAAATTGAACAATATGTCTTAATCTAAACGTCTTATTTGTATTTTGTTGAATAATCGTGAATTTAGCCGTCCCGCAAAAATCGGAACGTTTGGCAACGCTGGTCCAAATGTATGTAGAAGTAGACGAAGATTTTATTCAATATCTTTGATTTACATGGATATATTAATAAGATTGCCATATTACCTACTACCTAAGTATGTATTAAATAATTTCAAAAATGTCATGTCATGTCAAGAATTTTATTGTAGAATCAAAATTCCTCAAAAATGCATCTCGAATGACATCAGCTATCTACATAATACTATCATTATTATCTAAAAATATTCTTTCTAACATCCGGCATGGAGTCAAATCCTCGTGATACACGTATAAGGAATACCTTTACTTCTATTGCATTACTGAACTTTGATTTCAGACTTGGTAAATGGTACATATTATTCGATTCGCTGCATCGGTGAATTTGAGAGAGACCAATACAAGGAGAAGGTGTCTTTCGGCTTGTAACTCCGTCAAAGGCACGATGATTATTACACGGGCGATTGGATCGAACGGAGGGGGGCAGGGGGTCAATAGGGGGGCTTCCCAAAAGCCGCGGGGGGGCTGTTTATTAAGACGCTATTCTATTACAAAAGGGAACCCTTTGTATAGCGACCAGCGCTTGCGCCGGGGTGGGTCAACTTTGAACGAAATAAAAATGATTCACGAGTAAACTCACGATTTTTTAAACCGTACAGTCATAAGACATACTGGACCTAAGATGATTCTGAGACGCCAATTATCACGTAGATTAGGCGTCAAAACAATAAAATATAGGAAAACTGGACGACGGACATCTTGGCGCTGTGAGGATTAATAAAGTACGCATATAAATACGGCAAAAGAGATAAAACTCATTATGTAGGTGTTTTCGAATTCCAAATTGAGCGCCCAGATGTCGGTTATCTCGTTGTTAAATTATCCTGTTGTCATGGCATCCCGTCACATTCCTGTTGGGCTCCATAATATTATGCTAAATGCAAAAATGGCGTTCAATTATTAACATTACGTCATGTTTCTTAATGGTTCTTAAGTGCCTTTTATTCTTAGGTAGTCTAAATCAACCGTTTAGTGACCAACGCCTTAACATTTAATGTCAGAAATGAAAAATCCAAGTGGTATCCACCAAAAAAAATCAAGTAGTATATTGTATAGGTAAATCATTCTACAGTGGCACCATAGGCAATTCGCGCGTGTATTGAATTGCTTGCGACAATGCCTGATTCAATGCTAGCAAACAATACCACTACAACTGCAAGCCGCATTTGCCGTACCCATGGTGCCACTGTAAAACGATTTACCTATACCTACACATAATTTGAGTTAATACAGTATTGTAGTTTTTATGAGTTTTAATCAAAATTCAAAGAAGATGCATCAGGTATTGTATGCAATATCCATACGCAAGATAAAAATAACTTGAATTGGATACGATTTTCTTATAAATTTATTCAATGAACAGCAGTCATCCAAGTTGTTAACTATTGTGTTGAGACAATACGTTCTGATGATAATACCAGCATATGGTTCGACACATTGACAAATCGTCGCTGTAGGATTGGTTTCCCGAATAGACCAAATGTTCAGGAGACGAAAAACAAATTTCATAATCCTATATTTAAATACATGGAGATATTTAAATTGTTATTTTTACAGCATATGAATGATGTATTCATTACCATTACAAAGTAATTTAAGGAAAGGGATGGTTCTAGTCCAATTAGATACAAAAAAACATTCTGCATCAAGAGGTCGACTTCGACAAAAACGGATATTCGGGAAACCAATCCTATAGCGACGAAATAATACCTACAATAAATCACGAAATATACATAATTTGAAAATACCTACTAGTAAACAATATGACACCAGACGGGAGATTGAATTCGCGCCAACGTTCTTTACCAATAGAGCTGCCTGCATCAGGCCATCTATAGACTGAAACCGCATGTATAAATAAACAAATATATTTTCACAAACTATATTATAAGCATTTGATCGTATCCATTTATGATACCATACACTTACACTCATGGCCCTCACATCCTGAAGCGGGCCCCCAGACTAGGATATTTGGCGCCCCCCCCTACCTATCGTTAAAGATAAAGGCAGTGTGACGCTATACAGTAGCGTTTTCCAAATGGTGTAAAATTATTGTATTTAGTGTTTCTTTGTGTATTTTAATACATCCATTTGAATTATCGAGTTGTCGGGTATCGATAAACAATTAAAAAATGCTTCATCCAACCACATTTAAATAATAACAGTATTGAAGGAAAAAAGACTTTTTTACCGGAGTCCGGACCCCCAGGCCAGGGCCCTGTCAGCCCCCCCGCTTGTAGGGGCCATGCTTATACTTACAAACTTAGTAAAATATATTTTTTCATGAACAGAAATCATATGTTTAGTATGGCATGTGGTTCTAAATCGTATGTATACGGTTTGAGTCCATGGATGGCTTCTTACCTAGTTACGACAAAATTAGCGAAATTAAATGTTCATTCAAGTCAAGTGCTTGACTAATTCTTTGATTTTTTTTTATTTAATCCCTCAAATCATGTTAACCGATTTGCCATAAATATATACGCACACACTTGCAAATTACTATTGTGAAAGTGTGTAAAGTATTACATAAAGAACTCACGTCGTTCACTTTTGGGAAAATGACTCTTACTTATCCAGCAACCGAATTGTCACTTTTGAGATTAATAATTGCTTTTAACTACGCTATCTGAAATTTTTCAAATTCTTCTAATTTTGTGATTAATATCAATGATTTCCTTATCAATCCTTTTCTTCTTCTTCTTCTTTGATGGAGCTACAGCTCAAGTCGAGCCCTGGCCTCTCCACCTCCGTTCTCCAGCCGGAACGGTCCTTTGCACATCTTTTCCAGTTCCTTATTTTTAGCAGCTGGTTGGCATTTTTTGTAATGTTATCACCCCATCGTGTGCATGGCTTTCCCACTGGCCTTTCCCCCCCTGAGGATTTCCCCCCTGATGATTCGAGGATCTTTTTCGGTATCCGTGACTCAGGCATGCGCTGGACATGGCCTGCCCAGTTTAGCCTCTGGAGTTTTATGAAGGTGGAGAGTTTTGAATCTTGGTATAAGCGGTATAGTTCCGTGTTGTACCTAATTCTCCACCCCCACCATCTTTCATGGGTCCGTATATCCGCCTCAGGATCTTTCTCTCAAAGCAGTCCACCATTTCAGCTGCTTTCATATTTAGCGTCCATGCTCGCACCCGTATGCAACGACTGTGCGTGCGTATGACGGTTTTATAGAGCCGGGTCTTAGTTTTTCTGTGGACATTTCTGGATTTGAATATGGGCAGCAATGAGAAGTAGGTACGATTTATTTGCAGCGGTTATTCGAGTTTTTATTTCTTCCAGTTCCTCGTTCTCTTTTGTAATATTGGAACCCAGGTATGTGAACCGGTTGACAACCTCAAATTGATGGTTTCCAAAACTGGAACTTTGGCCCAGTGACACGAACAAAAACGCCGACCTTCAGTTAGTGTTTGTGGCAGAGTATGGTTTAACGACATAACTATACAAATCTAGCCTTGTAGTCAATTCTACTTCTCAATAGCCATGCGACAACCTCACGACACGGTTCAGACAGGATATATAAGTCCCATGGTTCTAAACTATGGAAGAATCAAGAATGAAATGGTCAAAGAGACCATGAACAGGTAACCAGTAGCGTAATCGTTTAGTATTAGGAAGTAAAATGTATGTTGTTAACCTTTTCTTTGTAAATGTAATAAAATTTTACGTAAAAAATTTTCGCCTCCGAAAATCAAGAGTGCTCCAGTGTAATTGGAACGCTGTGACCACAGACCTCGAAATGTCACGTCGTTTAATATTAGCGCGATGTATTTTTTAATATAAATTTCCGGGAAATCTCCATTAAACTTAGAAAATAAGTTATGGAAGAGATTGTTTACGTAAAATTTAGCAAGTACATGCTTCAATAACTTTTATAGCAATAATGGAAGTGTATGAAAATTGGAAAAGAAAATTGAATATTTATGAATTTATATATTGTATAATTGTGAATAAAGAATTTTTATACTAATTTTGTCAATACAAGGTAGAAGCTAACTACCGTTATAAAAATACTGTAAACGCGTAACTATATTTATAGGCGCGTAATTATAATTATAAATTTTGTTAATGCCATAACTTGCTGACTATAATGAATATTGTAAAAGTAACAATTGGGAAAACTTAAGATTCTGGTATAGATGGGTTTCTACCCATAAACAATAATAAATCTTAATCACATCCTAAGTAATAAAAGAATCAAATATTACAACTAAAATTACGAATTATCGCTCAACCTTGAACTTTAAAGAAAATCTATTTCAGTCAAAAGTACCGACCAGCTGGTTCACGTCGCGAGACAAAAATAGATTCAAGGTTACATTCAAATTACTACATAAAAGTCATCATGCAAGATTAAATAAGTTAGTAACTGTTCGTGTATAACATCTTGTTAGGATTAAGCATTTATATATTTAAGTTGAAATGTTAAGTATAATATTATAGTATTTTCTCGTAATAATATTCGTCCGAAAAGTAAATATCGAATGAGAAAGTTTCTGCGGCTCCAAACAGTTTTATTAAAACTTAGTAAAATTCTATTGGCCTAAAAAGGCCAAGAGTGGTGGAAAAGACTAGTACGTGGGTGTCAACCTTTCATTTTGACATTTTAAATTTAAAGACTGCCATTCCCTTATTTAGTACCCGAATACTTATTCCGATACCTCGATGGAAAGCTAGAAACTTTCCCCTTCGTTTGAACACGAAAAATCATATAAAATCAACTATTTTGCTTACGTCATCCTAACTGCGCATTTAAGGGACATGTTCTAGAGGGTGATTGAAACACCCCTATTAAGTCTTAATTTTGCGAAAATAAAGTAGAGTAAATTTAACCCGACTAAATTAGAAGATATCTCTATTAGAAAGTTGCCAGGAACGGGAGATATACGTAAATTTATCCCGTGAGAGAAAGATATACATCTGCTATCCCTTACGGACTGTTTCCTGTTAAACCTCTATCCGAAGGGTATAAAAGGCGACCACTTTTCCCGTAAAATCATTAGTTTCTACACTCTTCACCAGCGATCTTCAGCAAGCAGCAGTCCTCACTGCAAGCTTGTGAGACATGGTTCTCAGTACATTCGCGATTCCTACGTACCAGTAAGTCCCCCTTCGGTGGGCAAAACGTAACGCGAATAACACGTATCTGTCGGTAGTGACGTCGGCCGCTAAAACGCAGCGCGAATAGCACGTATCTGCCGGTAGTGACGTACACGCGGAGTAACTTTATTTTTCATTACTCATCCTACGAGGTGACGTAATCGGGATAAATTACGCGATCGGATTTGTTTTATAAAAACAAATTAATAAACTCAGTCTGTAATAATAAATTTTACAAATCTTTTCGGGATTATAAAATAAATTTTTGAAACTTTATTAAGTAAACATAATTATAAAACAAATTTTAGTAAACAAATTCATAAACATAAAAACAAATTTTAGTAAATAAATTTGTAAACATTAAGCAAACCTTTTGTAAACAAGTCTGTAAACACAAATAAATATTTGTAAATGTACTGTGAACATAAATAAACTTTATAAACAACAATAAAATAATTTCTATTCTTTTTTATAAACCTAATACTGTGTGACCAAAGAATAATTTATATTTTCTTTCTTATGGGAAAATATTTCTCGAATTAAAAATATCCAAAGAATATCGGCGTATACATTCTCTGAATTAGGTGTGACTTTTTGGGAACTCGTGAAAGATTTCACAGAGATCCTATAGTGAACAAATAAATAGTTTGCTGATACTTTAATGAGATTTAATTACGGGAACAATGACAGTTAACCTTATTGTGTGACCGTGAACTCTAGTACCTGAATAAATTCGGCACCACACCAGCAGAGAGTTTTATTCGGGAATTCAAAAGTTGTGATACTACAAAGGAGATCCACCTCTCCTAGTTCATCACTAGTCTCCTCAGTGACGGCCCGGTAGCATTATTGAGCTAGCCGTGAGCCGGGTCATGTCATTATGGCGCCCAACGTGGGGCATCTTCAGGTTGCGAAAACCTGAACGATCCTACAACTAAGATCTACTAAAAGATTTTAAAAACAATATATTGTGAAGTGTATCAATCAATTGTGGTTACCTGAGAGGTTTTAAGAACCTTATACCGGAGCTACAAGAGCGATCTACCTCAACTTTATAAATGTGAGTACAATGAAATAAAGTGTAACTCGCATTAACGAGGAACCAGTGATGAATACTTTTGAAAAATATAATTTGGAGAAGAATATATACGTAAAGGCAACTATATATAGAATACTTTTCTTGATATACTTGGAAAAGGAAAGAATAACCAAAATAAATACTTTTGGTAATTTATTAGAGTCAGATACCGACATTAAGCAAAAGTATGTCAATGAGACTATCCAAAGGATCTCTCTGACCCTTTTAAACCATAAAGAAAGTATAAAAATAAATTGTGTTACTCACCGTAACAGAAATAATAGAATTAAGAATAAAATGCACAATAAAAATTTCGTGTGAATTTTTAAGCTTTTTTCTAAATTAAAGTTGAGTACCATACAAGTATAGGTACAAGAACCCAGACAAAGAAAAAAATTTTTTAAAAAAATAAATTTATACTACTTTGTATATTAAAATCTTGATAATTATCATAATTACCGTGACGTCATGGGTATAGGTACATGAAGGCCTGTACCTATTACAATATAAGATTTTAAACGGAGAAGATTGGACGCTTGTAACAGGAGTTGCAAGCCTGCAGGGTTATCAGCGACAAGCAGCGCATGCCCTCCAAAAACTTTAAACGTCGATTGTGGACGAACGGGTGGTCGTAGGAAGCTGAAAATTGGCGCAATCGATAGCTGAATTTTTATATGAATTTACGGTCGAAGGTCCGCTTCTTCCAACTCCAGGGGACGGAGGAATTCGAAGAAATTATGCCGAACCCTGTTCCGGGTCCGAGTGTAGAAGAAGACTTTATATTGGAAGAAGGCTTGCAAAACGCGCAAGTATTCCCCGAAGAGGATTCATTTTTGCAAGTAAGCACGTCGGCTCCCAAACAAAAAATGGCACCACCAGAACCAGCCGTATGTACCCCGTGCCATGTTAAGCCGGAACTCCATTCCACCTATGAGGGTAGCCCAAAGCAGAGCGTTGAGCTTTTTCTCCGACGCTGCAAAGAATATTGCGAAGCTGTGAAGTACCCAGCTGAGAATTGGACAGAGTTGGCTATACGTCAGCTCAGAGGAGAGGCCAAGACTTGGGCCAAAAATATTGACACATCGGACAGTTGGCGGTCGTTTAGTAACGACCTGAAAGAGCACTTCGAATCGCCTTCAAGACGTCGTGCTCAACGAACGGAGCTCGAACATAAAGAGCAAGGACCTCAAGAGGGAGCTTATGGTTTCCTCCTGAAGAAGATGGAATTAGCCGAGGTACTCCTTCCGGAGATGAAGTCGGAAACCCTGGCTTCAACCTTTTATGACCTACTCACTGTGAGCGATCAGATAAGGGTTAATCAAGAGAAATGGAAAACGATGGACGAGCTGCTTGAAGTAGCTCATACACTTCGACCATTGAAATCGGCATTGGCTTCCGTGCCATCTCCAGCAAATGCCGTCAAGGCGAACAATGAAAAGAGGCCCGCTCAGCAAAATACTTGGCGCGAGAAGCCGCGTTCGGTACAAGAGATTAACGCGAAATCTGATAAGACCACGGAGGCTGTTGATAAAAGGCCTCCACGGCAATCAGACCAGCAAAACAATTCGGAAAGACCTGCGTACCGCCCACGTCCTCGCATTGAAGAGCGAGGCGGTGCCAGACAAAGGCGCTGTCAACATTGTCCTGGCTTCCATGAAAACAAGGATTGCCCAGACAGGCAAGCAGCTCAGCAAACCAGAAAGGAGCCATGAAGACGGCTCGCGGACCGGGTTGATCGTCGATGGCTTCAAGACGACGAACACTGGCGGACCGCCGAAGAGAAGACTCAAGAAGGTGACACGAACGTTCCTCGAACGCCGTTCAGCCGAGTTCTAGCTAGTGACATAGACGCTCTTCTGGCGAATAGGGTTAACTGTGAAAGTGAACTGAAGGACACCCTTCCGGTGAAATCATTTAACCCTAAGGTTCACTGTGAGGTCGAAGCTGGCCCCAGTAACCAAGTTAATCTTTGTACAGGTCCTCTTGTAAAGGATAATAGCGTAAGACCGGAGAAACATCGCAAACGTGATATTAAGAATTCTGCTAGTAAAATAGTAGAAAATTTTAATCCTTTTACCGGCGGCGAAATAGAATATAAAAAGTTTTTAGATAAATTAGAATTAGGGAGTTATGAAATAAATGTTGGCGGCAAGGAAGAAGGTTATGAAGATAAGCCGTTAAAGACAGCTAGCAGTGGATGCGGCGAAGGCGTAAGCAGTGGCGCTCTTGGTGTGCTGAGAACATCGGCAAACGTAAGTAACTGTAGTCTCGTCGATACTGACGACAGATCTCTTGTAACAAATAATTTAACGAATTATTGTGCTTCCGCTAACCATTTGTGTAAAAATATTAATAGTACTAACTATACTAAAGCCGAAGCTGGCAGTTTACTTGATATTAATAGCGATGTATGTAGTTTAGATAGTCGATCGTCGTTGCAATCGAGCAACGAAACTTTAGGAAGGGACTTACCTTTTAAATTAGCGAACAGACCCCACGAGGCTGACGTTAAGAATATTATTAGGAAAAGTCGAACTAATCGTCGACTACAAAACATTAATACCTTCGGTAAATTAAGGCGAAATAAACTTAATGAAGAAGAGCTCATAGCATTAGATGACTATAATCGTTATCTTAAGCAAAAATCAAGTAGATGTAAGTCCTTTAGTATTAAGAATGTTAAAAATAAATTGTATAGGCTTAATAAGATTAATTTTGATGGTGTTAAGTTTGAATTAAGAAATATGAACTTAATGTACATAGATAAAGCTAGATATAGTGACGAAAGAGTTGTTGTGTATGATCATCGTCTCGAGGGCGGTGATATACTCAATAACGGAGAACAAGAGTTATGGGACTCAGCTACGGCTGCCCATAACCAACAAAGCAAAATTTCTACGGATTTTCTCGGTTCTGTAAATATTTTAGATCCTAGGGACAGGTGTAGTCGGGGACAGAATTTTGCGGCGTGTCAAAAGACACTACCATCTGTAACGACTGCAGACCGTCCAAATAGTGTAGTCAGAAGTACGTGGACAATTGTAGGTAGTACGTTGGATGCGCCGGGTGAAGAGAAATTGCCAACTACTGCAATTGCACGTAATAAAAATAGTTTACCTCATAAAGATTTAAATATTAAACTTGATAAAAATGTTAATGATAAGAGTGCTTTAAATGCTAGTGATAAGTTTGAAATATTTAATAGTGATAAGTGTAATATATTTGAAATTAATAGCGGGTCGAACGCCGCCGTGTTGAATGGTATGCCCTCTGCGGGAGTATACAGTGCATGGGGTAGGGGCGCACCGAAATTGATCGGAGGTCACCTCCTCACACTGCCCTTCCGTATCTTCGGAATAGAAACAGACTATGAGGCTGTCATCGATACAGGTGCGACGCACTCCTTGGTGCGTAGTGACCTACTTCGCCCTCCAATTGAGCCGTGCGGGAGGCCTCTGACTTTGACCACGGCCGGGGGTGGATCACTGTGCACTGAAGGAGTCGTCAATGTGAAAGGTTTTCTTCGAGACACACCGATAGAAATACCGGCTTATGTTTCGAAAGACCTTCATATAGACCTATTAATAGGTCTGGATTGGCTAGAAAAGCAAGAAGCAGTCGTCGATATGAAGCGTCGCTGTTTACATTACGGCGACGGCATAAGGCAGACATTGTACTGTAAAACAACGCGGGAACCACTGCCATGTGGTCCTGTAAAATTAGCAGAGCTTGCGCCCGGAATTCCAGAATCGGCACGGATCGCGTTGACTGAAGTCATGGAAGACTTTAGAGACCGTTTTGCTGAAACTGGACCTCCGTGCCGCACAACTGAGTTTCGCATCTTCTTGAATAAGGAGACTCCATTCCGTCTGGGCCCTTATCGCCAGTCGGAACAGAAACGAAGACAGATTCAGGAAGATGTCGAACAAATGATGGTCGACGGAATAATCGAGCCGAGTTCGAGTCCCTACTCCTCACCTATCGTTTTGGTGCCGAAGAAAGATGGGACCTCGAGGTTCTGCGTCGATTATCGAAAACTTAATACTTTGACAGTAGATGAAGCAACTACCTTACCTCTGATCTTGGAAACATTGAAAGATCTGGGAACGGCAAAAATCTTTAGTTCATTGGACCTTAAAAATGGATACTGGCAGGTGAAATTACACCCTAGCACTAAACCCTTAACTGCGTTTACGACTGCTGATGGTGGTTGTTACCAGTTTCGCGTGTTGCCGTTCGGTTTGAAGGGCGCGGTGGGGTCGTTTCAAAGACTCATGTCTCAAGAGGTTCTCATTGGACTCGTCAACAAGATTTGCCTCGTCTACCTCGATGATATTATCATTTATAGCGATACATGGGAAGAACACGCACAGCACTTGCGAATCGTGTTTGAGAGGCTGCAGTATCATGAACTTCGCGTCGCGCCAAAAAAATGCCAGATAGGGAGACAAGAAGTAGACTATCTGGGACATCATATTACGGCCACGGGAAATGAACCGCAGACTCATCATCTAGCAGAAGTAGAAGCTGCGGCGATGCCAAAGACTCGAAGGGAGGTGCGTGCCTTCCTCGGCCTTTGCAATTGGCTGAGGGAGTATGTAACTCGTTTCGCTGAGATGGCGGCGCCATTGACGAGATTACTCCGAACCACTGTACGATTTCAGTGGAACGATGAAGCTGAGGGCGCCTTTCGTAGAATAAAGCGTGCCCTATCACAGCCTTTAAGATTAGCCCGACCCGACTTTACTAGATCCTTTTGCCTTCAAACGGATGCTAGCGGACATGGCATTGCGGCCGTTTTATTCCAGCCAAAGGAAGACGGTGGTCGTGATGTCGTTTCCTTTGCAAGCAAGCGCGTTAATGAGGTGGAAGCTCGTTATCATATTAATGAATTAGAAACGATGGCTGCCGTCTGGGGAATCACTAAGTACCGTGGTTACCTGGAGGACAGAAAGTTTAAATTAATAACTGACAACCAAGCCTTAACGTGGTTAAATACTGCGAAGAATCAGAAGGGGAAGTTGGCCAGATGGGCAATGCTGTTATCGGAGTTCGATTTCGAGACAGAACATTGCCCGGGAAAGGAGAATCACCTCGCTGATCATCTGTCAAGATTCCCCCAGAACCCTGCGGGTGCAACTTTAAGCCCAGAAGTAGAGTGTGCTCGTATGGCAGCTCCGACGAGACGACCGGAAGTAGCAGTACTGTTACTAGAGGCAGTAAACATTCGGGAAGAAATAATTACGAAGCAAAGGACGGATCCACAGTTTATTGAACTGATGGCGTCTCTCGATTCTCCCGCTCATGTGAGGAGAAGGCCTACCGGACTGACTGTACGCGACGGGATTTTAGTACACGTTGACAGCGAATTAAACCCTCGATTAGTAGTACCGGAAAATTTAAGAAGAACAGTAATAGAAATATATCACGATCAGTGTGGACATCCGGGTGCCACTGAAACTGACCGATCGATAAGAGAATGGTATTTTTGGAATAAGCGACGATGCGATGTCCAGAAATATGTGCGTGCCTGTAAGATCTGCGCGACACGCAAGCGAGGAGCGTTGCAGCCTCCTGCCCCGCAGACCTCGCATATCGAGGCTGTGAGACCTTGGGAGATACTCACGCTAGATCTAATGGGTCCGTATCCCGTTACGAAGAAGCGTAACAAATACGTACTTGTCATGTCCGATATGTTCTCGCGATGGGTGGAAGCATTTGCCATGCGTTCTGCAATGGTTACCGCGATTTTACCGCTTGTGGAAGAACAGATCCTCAAAAGGTACGGTTACCCTCGAGCGATCCTTACGGATAACGGTACGCAATTCGATCATCCGAAATGGCTAGCAGCGATGGAGTCGTGGGGGATTAAACACTGGACGACGGGTATTTATCACCCTCGGGCAAATCCTACCGAACGCCGGAATCAGGAGATCAAGAAAGGACTCCGTGTTCGTCTGGAGAGCGATTCTCACGACGAATGGGACATACACTTGAACGACATTATGTACGACCTACGTTGCAGGAAGAACGCCGCGTCTGGCTTCTCTCCTGCGGAAGTATTGTGGGGATATCCTATTTGCCGACCCGGGCATTTTAATAATCCCCTACGGCCAGAGAGCGACGATCGAGTTAGGCTTGATCGCGACGAAATGAATATAGCGGTTTCGGCCCATCAGAAAGAGTATTTCCGAAAAATGGGTACCAACTCTGGCGCTGAGCCGCTGGCATATGAAGTGGGGTGTAAAGTTTATACTAAAGAACACCCGAAGAAGAGGCCCGGAGCCTGCGCCGGCCTCGACGCCCGGTGGTCAGGGCCTCATACCATAATCATGAAAGTGGGAAAGACCCAATATTTTGTTAATCGTCGCGGAAGACCTTATAAATTCCACGTCGATCAGATCAGACCTTACATTCCGTCAGCCCCGGCTGAAGGGAATGTAACTAGTGAAAGCGCGGACGACCCAGTGGAACCGCCTGCACCGCTTTCCGAAGCTACCAACGACAGAGACGAGGGAGTGCACGCCCTGTCAGAACGTCGTATGGATGCGCAGGAATGTGTGCGGGAAGAACTACTGGCGAGTTCAGGAACAGATTCCGAACTTAGCGATGGAGGAGTTGAAGTGGAAAGAATTGTTGACTCGACAATATCTAATAAAGAGAGGGTCCTTGGCGAGAGGCTGGATGCGTTGGACGCAGTCCTACGGGACGCCCCCATCAAGATAGCGCCCCCCAAGAGAGAATTTAGGAGGATGGGACGATCGGGAGGGCGGCGCCCTGCGAGGACCGACTTCCCGACGCCCGGGAGCAAAGATCAAGGTACTACCTTTGGCGAGTGGCGGGATGCGTTGGACGCAGTCTTACGAGACGCCCCCATCCGGAATGCGCCCCCCAAACGTCAGTATCAGCGTATAGGCCGATCAGGTAAGCGTCGCTCCAAGCGATCGCTACCGCCATCGCCTGTAAGCTTGTCTCTAGTTAGAGCGACCAATAAGTCTCTAACTAAAGCGAGCTATAAGTCTTCGAGAGGAGCGATAAAGAAATAAGTCTATTATCAAAGCGAGCAACAAGACCTCGAGAGGAGCGATAAAGAAATAAGTCTATTATCGAGGCGAACAACAAGTCTTCGAGAGGAGCGATAAAGAAATAAGTCTATTATCGAAGCAAACAACAAGTCTTCGAGAGGAGCGATAAAGAAATAAGTCTATTATCGGAGCAAACCACAAGTCTTCGAGAGGAGCGATAAAGAAATAAGTCTATTATCGGAGCAAACCACAAGTCTTCGAGAGGAGCGATAAAGAAATAAGTCTATTATCGAAGCAAACAAGTCTTTTCTCGAAGCGAGAAAGAAATAAGTCTTCGGGGAGAGCGAAACGAAGAAAGTGTTGCTAATTAGGGCATGGGGAAGTCCTTGACTTCCACGCTAAGCCCCTAATAGTATTCGGAGCTGCGAAATGAAGACGTGTTGCTAATCTAGGCGTGGGGAAGTTCGTAACTTTCACGCTAAGTCCTTATTAGTATTCGGAGCTGCGAAATGAAGACGTGTTGCTAATCTAGGCGTGGGGAAGTTCGTAACTTTCACGCTAAGTCCTTATTAGTATTCGGAGCTGCGAAAAATAAGTCTCTTAATTGGGATTGATTTCAAATTCTGTAGAATGTAATATATAGCTAGGAGTATTGGGCGTTAGATTAAATAGGTTTAAATGACCCTATGTAATTTAATATTAAAGGTATTGTCAGGGGAGTCTCCCTGGCATATCATGGTACTATGCCGTATTTTCTAGTAAGCGGGAACGTGATTCGCGACGGGAAGTCGAACTCTACTTCTGTCCATGGGTCGTAAAGGGAGCGTCTCCGTGAGCCCTCTTCCTTGCGGTTGTCCCTCAGCAGGAAAAGCAGTAGCCGTCCCATACAGCACTCACCGTCCTCAAAATAAAATTTTTAACTTCAGAATTATTACAATGTATAATTTTCTTTTATTAATTAGAATTTTAAGACCTGAATCTGGGCGAATATTAATTACAAAAAGTAAAAGAAAAACTTTGTGTGCATGCGCAGATTTTGTGTATTTTATTTTGAATATGCTTTACTGTTGCTTTATCGCTTTGCATTTTTACGGTGTCCTGAGGTGTTGCAATGGTGAATTGAGACTAGACATATACAGTTATGTCTTTATTAAGGGTGGGCATTTGACACGAACAAAAACGCCGACCTTCAGTTAGTGTTTGTGGCAGAGTATGGTTTAACGACATAACTATACAAATCTAGCCTTGTAGTCAATTCTACTTCTCAATAGCCATGCGACAACCTCACGACACGGTTCAGACAGGATATATAAGTCCCATGGTTCTAAACTATGGAAGAATCAAGAATGAAATGGTCAAAGAGACCATGAACAGGTAACCAGTAGCGTAATCGTTTAGTATTAGGAAGTAAAATGTATGTTGTTAACCTTTTCTTTGTAAATGTAATAAAATTTTACGTAAAAAATTTTCGCCTCCGAAAATCAAGAGTGCTCCAGTGTAATTGGAACGCTGTGACCACAGACCTCGAAATGTCACGTCGTTTAATATTAGCGCGATGTATTTTTTAATATAAATTTCCGGGAAATCTCCATTAAACTTAGAAAATAAGTTATGGAAGAGATTGTTTACGTAAAATTTAGCAAGTACATGCTTCAATAACTTTTATAGCAATAATGGAAGTGTATGAAAATTGGAAAAGAAAATTGAATATTTATGAATTTATATATTGTATAATTGTGAATAAAGAATTTTTATACTAATTTTGTCAATACAAGGTAGAAGCTAACTACCGTTATAAAAATACTGTAAACGCGTAACTATATTTATAGGCGCGTAATTATAATTATAAATTTTGTTAATGCCATAACTTGCTGACTATAATGAATATTGTAAAAGTAACAATTGGGAAAACTTAAGATTCTGGTATAGATGGGTTTCTACCCATAAACAATAATAAATCTTAATCACATCCTAAGTAATAAAAGAATCAAATATTACAACTAAAATTACGAATTATCGCTCAACCTTGAACTTTAAAGAAAATCTATTTCAGTCAAAAGTACCGACCAGCTAGTTCACGTCGCGAGACAAAAATAGATTCAAGGTTACATTCAAATTACTACATAAAAGTCATCATGCAAGATTAAATAAGTTAGTAACTGTTCGTGTATAACATCTTGTTAGGATTAAGCATTTATATATTTAAGTTGAAATGTTAAGTATAATATTATAGTATTTTCTCGTAATAATATTCGTCCGAAAAGTAAATATCGAATGAGAAAGTTTCTGCGGCTCCAAACAGTTTTATTAAAACTTAGTAAAATTCTATTGGCCTAAAAAGGCCAAGAGTGGTGGAAAAGACTAGTACGTGGGTGTCAACCTTTCATTTTGACATTTTAAATTTAAAGACTGCCATTCCCTTATTTAGTACCCGAATACTTATTCCGATACCTCGATGGAAAGCTAGAAACTTTCCCCTTCGTTTGAACACGAAAAATCATATAAAATCAACTATTTTGCTTACGTCATCCTAACTGCGCATTTAAGGGACATGTTCTAGAGGGTGATTGAAACACCCCTATTAAGTCTTAATTTTGCGAAAATAAAGTAGAGTAAATTTAACCCGACTAAATTAGAAGATATCTCTATTAGAAAGTTGCCAGGAACGGGAGATATACGTAAATTTATCCCGTGAGAGAAAGATATACATCTGCTATCCCTTACGGACTGTTTCCTGTTAAACCTCTATCCGAAGGGTATAAAAGGCGACCACTTTTCCCGTAAAATCATTAGTTTCTACACTCTTCACCAGCGATCTTCAGCAAGCAGCAGTCCTCACTGCAAGCTTGTGAGACATGGTTCTCAGTACATTCGCGATTCCTACGTACCAGTAAGTCCCCCTTCGGTGGGCAAAACGTAACGCGAATAACACGTATCTGTCGGTAGTGACGTCGGCCGCTAAAACGCAGCGCGAATAGCACGTATCTGCCGGTAGTGACGTACACGCGGAGTAACTTTATTTTTCATTACTCATCCTACGAGGTGACGTAATCGGGATAAATTACGCGATCGGATTTGTTTTATAAAAACAAATTAATAAACTCAGTCTGTAATAATAAATTTTACAAATCTTTTCGGGATTATAAAATAAATTTTTGAAACTTTATTAAGTAAACATAATTATAAAACAAATTTTAGTAAACAAATTCATAAACATAAAAACAAATTTTAGTAAATAAATTTGTAAACATTAAGCAAACCTTTTGTAAACAAGTCTGTAAACACAAATAAATATTTGTAAATGTACTGTGAACATAAATAAACTTTATAAACAACAATAAAATAATTTCTATTCTTTTTTATAAACCTAATACTGTGTGACCAAAGAATAATTTATATTTTCTTTCTTATGGGAAAATATTTCTCGAATTAAAAATATCCAAAGAATATCGGCGTATACATTCTCTGAATTAGGTGTGACTTTTTGGGAACTCGTGAAAGATTTCACAGAGATCCTATAGTGAACAAATAAATAGTTTGCTGATACTTTAATGAGATTTAATTACGGGAACAATGACAGTTAACCTTATTGTGTGACCGTGAACTCTAGTACCTGAATAAATTCGGCACCACACCAGCTGAGAGTTTTATTCGGGAATTCAAAAGTTGTGATACTACAAAGGAGATCCACCTCTCCTAGTTCATCACTAGTCTCCTCAGTGACGGCCCGGTAGCATTATTGAGCTAGCCGTGAGCCGGGTCATGTCACCAGCCTACTCTGATTTTGTCGGCTATGTACCATGACTTTAGTTTTTTTTTCATTTACTCTTAAGCTAATCTCTAGTGCGGCCCTTTGGAGGTGATCAAATTCTTTCTTCACAATCTGTATGGATCTGCCCATCATGTTGAGGTCGTCTGCGTAGCCAACTAGTTGGTTCGGTCTGCTTAATATAAGGGGGGCAAACTTTTTGGATGGAGGGCCAAATTCAAGAATTCAAAATGAGCGGCGGGCCGCAAGTAAAATACCATTTTTAGATATACACTATTTATTATCACGAAAAATAAACATTACAAAAAAATTAATGATAAGAAAGACTGTTGTACATTTTTTTAAATTCAGGTGTTAATTTTGTAGTTGATATTCTCAAAACTGCTTGTAAACGGGCATCGGAGATATTTGATCGTAAAGAATTTTTATTGAGGTTCATGATCGAAAATGTTTGTTCACATATATAGGTTGATCCAAAAATAACGAACATTTTTCTTGCATAATCCTTAAGTCGGTCGAATTTGTCTGAATTAAGTGCATTGTAAAATTTGGATATTTCTTCACGACGATGCAATTATCTTAAATCAGTGTCACACTGCAGATTAATAATCTCAAGTTGTTGCTCTGTCGGTACACTATCAATATCTATTGAAAATGGATCGCGTACTATTGCTAAACAAATTTTAATCTATTGTCAATATTTTTTTTAAATTTATAAAAAAGTTGTTCGTAATCAAAAGTACAATAATTAATAATGGCGGGCTGCAAAAAAATACCCGGCGGGCCGCAGTTTGCCCCCCCCCCCCCCTGAAACTATATTGTAATCTTTTGATATTACAATGCTCTCAAAGTCAAAACTGTAAGATAATTTAAGATAATGAAAAAATATATATTTAATAACAATTGGTGCTTTCAACTTAAACTACCCATGCATCCAGTCTCGTATGAGTATAATATTCCGTGGCGGAACAATCGCTTCACACTGAAAAGAATTCGGGGTCAACAATTTGATCGGAGATACAGACGGACAGACAGACAGATAGATTTACAACTCTATATATGTTTATATGTCTATTCAAATTATTCTGATGTCTATATTCACCTGTGTAAACAGGTGGAAGTGAACCAAAGCTCCTACATACTTATTCAGGTTAATAGAAACGCAGATAATGCGGCTCAGAGAAAGCTTAGAAAAATAGTACATATAAATTTATATCTGTCATCATTATTATATAATGTCTTCGACAAGTTTATGCCTTAATGGCCTAAACTGTGTACATATTAATAAATTTAACACTTCCCGAAATTCAAAGGTAGATTAGATAGGTATTTAGGAACATATTTCATATTGAGTCAAAATTTTTGCCTATGAGGATGACACAGATACCATTCATAAATCCAGACATACTTGAAGTAGGATGTTATCTACTATCCAGAAAGAGGGCTCGAAATCGACCGAACCGCACCGGAACGCAGCGCCGGTTCGTAATATTCCCGAAATTATCGCTCCGTCTCGTGGAAAAAATAAATATTGCATGCGGTTCGTGAAGTGAAGAATTAATTACATTCACGTTATATATACATTTTAAAAACGGATACAAAATTTATCGGAATCATCGTAAAAAGAGTATTTATGTGTGTCATAAATCCTTTGCATGCTGTAATCTTGCATTCCACAAATTTTAAGATTTTCATTTCATTTAATTGTTTGAGTTTGGCAAGTATATAACAAAAATCTAGCACACTTATTTTTAATATTAATATTATCGACCGAAGGTACTTGATGGAATTTGAATTTAAGTTCTAATGGCTTTAAGTTTTGTACTGTTCCATTTGACACTTATTTTTATATAATTAACAAAAACAACTATCGACCGCCCTTGTTCCTAAACTGTCCAAAAACAAAACTGGCAATAATATAACATACTTTACCATTGTCATTCTTCAACTTAACAATAATAATAACAAATTAATAATGGCCTAGAATCCAAACCTTGAAAATTTCCGCGTATTTCTGTCAATGCTGCTGAAACATTTAATAATCTGCCGTATACATTATCTAGTAGCATTAGTTACATGGATGATTTATTTGGTTACCGCTATCAAACCTGAAAATACACCGCTGTATTTGAAATAATATTCTCGCAAAGTAAACAATCAATGATTTAAATACTTATATAAATTATTTATTTAAAGTAAAACAAAGTTTAGCGATCACTGACGAGAGGGACGTGTGATAAGTAAATCTATTATGGCAACAACAATCATTTGGATTATTTGTTAGACTAGAATACGTTACTTATACACTCAGATATTTTTATAATAATATATTATTAATAATAATATATCGTACAGGTTGTTCGTCGATTAAACTATTTATAATCTAATTTTTAAAGCACAATTTTTACAGAATTATTTATATATTATATTCTTTCGATTGAACACAGTATTTGAGTCGTCGAGTCGCAAAGCCCACTCTGGACATTTTTTAAACCCTGTTTTATATAAATTGCATGACATTTTTCCTTGCAAATTTGAAAAGGTGTTTGTCATCACCGTTTTATGTCGGTAAATATAAGGATAATATAAAATTACTAGCTGACCTGGCAAACGTTGTTCTGCCATATAAATTATTTCTAGTGAATATTTTGGTTGTTAAATAAAAAATAACGAATGTATTGTAAGTGTGTGGGGATGGGATCTATGACATAAAGAGGAATGGAGCGCTGTAGACGATGACCGCCTATAAAAACAGAAAAACAACAACCATTCATTTTCTCAATTCAAAATGAGTAATGATGTTCATATTGAATGAATTACCTGTGGCGGGATCTCATTGTTTAATGTTTATGCAATATCCGTCTTGTCCCTTCCAGAAAATTAGCGGATATTGGAGAGCGTCATATGTACGGTTTGTGTCAGCGATGAACTCCAGATTATTTTTTTCTTCTTCGAATCACGATTTCTCGCGTCGATGTGCGGTCGCCAACCATGATTCCAGCAACGTCATCAACAACAGGCGCATCGAATCGACGCACGTGCTCTCCAGCTGGTGTTTTATCTGGATTGATGACAATAGCGTGATTGTCACTTTTCAATTCGTGCATGTGTGATTTTAAGAATTTCAATAATTCATTGTGCTCATTCAATAGGGCGTCCAGTTCGCCGACGATGCACCTGGCATTAGGCGAATTGAGGTTATTGTAGCCGTAATGTGCATCCACACCTTTGATGTCCTCACCGCCCATGAAGTAGATTTGTAAAAATTTATGTGGTTCGTTTGGCATTAGCAGCAATGAGCCTACTTTGTGGTACACTTGGCCTTTGATTTTGAACGTTGAATGGAATTGTTGACCATTGCCGCTGTATTGTGAACTATTTCTGTTGCTTCGAACGAAGTCATTTGGAAGCATGAATTGAATGTGCGAATGGACTTCAGGAATAGGTTTGAATCTGGAACCGTGCCGATGAGCAAGCCGTTCAATGGTTCTGGTGGTGTCTCAATTTCTGGTAGTTGCACTTTTGCTGATGCGCAACACATACCGGCTAACTCATGTTTGAATTTGAGCGCATGACAATGGGGACATTCTTTGTCCATAGCACCAATCAGCGCTTTCGGATGAGCGGAATATTCAATATCTGGCTCGTACTCGAATGCGAGACGAAGGAACGAAGCAAATGTAAATGCTCGATGTACTTGGCATTGTCGGTCATTTGCTCTGTTAACTACGAATCGGCGCGCTTGGCTCCGTTCCAATTGTCGTTGTTGATTTTGTTCAGCTCGTGCCTCTTGTGATTGAGATGCATGCAATTGCGACATGCTTACACACACATTTTCGTTATCTTGTTGGATTTGTTCGTCTGTTTTTTCTGCTCTACTATTTCGCATGTTTGTGCTTTATTCGTTCGTTGGCCCAAATGGGCCCCCTTGCGTCTTGCTGGCATTGTTCAGTGTAATACACGCATACAAATAGATAAATTAAAATAAATCGTACAAAATTTTGCACGCACTGCGTTGTGATATGCCGAATCAAATGTCAAAATGACGCGACGCTTCTCTTGAATTCTTCTCGGACGTAGCGCTATCTGTCATTCAACAACATAAATAATTTCGTTCTGTTTGAAATACGAACGACGGTTAAATTTGTTCATACAAAAATACTAAAATCGCGATTAAAAATGGGAGGGTCGGGGTAAGAGGTTGAAAATTTGGGTTTATAGGTATTTTTTGATGCCAAATAAAAAAATACAAAAAAGAAATTGTCAAAAAAATAAAAGAAAAAATTTTCTGGATAGAGATACCCTAACCACCTAGCGGTATGAAATATACTTTACTACCTATTCTCATACCTAACAAATATACATACAAAAATTCATAAAAATCGGTCGTGCCGTTTCGGAGGAGTGCGACCACAAACACCGTGACACGAGATTTTTATATATATAGAGGTATATTAATTATATATGAAAAACCGTTTTTGAGACCATTTAAGTAGAAAAAGTCAACAGAGCGGATATTTTTCTCATTGTTAGGTGCGATTTGGCGATTGATGATTGATAATTCTGATAATTAAAAATGTTACTATCATATTTCAACCACAAGGAAATCTTCAGTTATATTTTATCGGTATTTTATTATTTTTAAATATACTTATATTAGATTCATTCTTTGATTCCAAATACACGTTTAAAAATCAATACAATATAGATCGGAATTAGTGGCGGATTCGAACTCTCGGCTTACCTAAACGATATCTTTGTTCTACTCCAGCATGGGCAAAAATACAAAGTAAAATAACTATTTTATTTTTAATACGAGTATTATGTGCATCTACACGCAGAAAGCGGGAGCATCAATAATTGTTTGTAATCTCAAAGTGTAAAATAACCGGCCATTTGAGTAAATAAAGTAATTCTCCCACGTGGTGTGGCCCAGGGACCGAGTGCCTACGGGGCTCCTTCATAAACTTTATCGAGAGCTCTAGATCCATTACATCCAACAACGTGATCGGCCTATCTAAGTCTCCACGCCATTGACTATCATTGGACTTAAATTGATCACAAAGCTCAGCATGCATACGGTTGCACCACCTTGGATTTTCTTTAACCGCTCCAAGAATTCTTTCAAGAATTCAAGAATTGGTTTAAAATACCCTTGTATCTTCGTTGGGCTCCAGGTTTCACACCCATGCATGTTTACTAGTTTCACGGTCGGGTATACTCGCAGTTTTGTGTTTTTGGTCAGTAAATAATGAACTCTTTAACGTGCCGGTAAATTTGAGGTTCATCTCGTTCTTTTGGAAGACGTTGGTTTCCATGTACCTACTTAAGGATATACTTCAGCTGAGGCATGGTCTATAAAGATCGTGACTAGGCGATGCGCGGATTGTGCAAATGACGCGAGCCGAACGAAATATAATTTGTCATAAAAATTCAACATGCGTCCTTTTAATGTTATGTTTATTATTATATTCGTAATAATAATAGTATATTCTTTGACATGTTTTCTTTTTCAAGTACATGCATAACGTTTTTTAGTCATCTTTACACATGCTCACACCTCGACTGTCAGTCTCCGATTGGCAACGACTGCGAAATTTCATTCCACCTAATGTTGAAAATTATTTGCCGTATCACTTATGTATGCTCTTAAAAACAGCGGTGCTTTCGAATGTCTAATTACCCACCAAAAAGTTTTTTGTGTGCCTTTTCTTCGTCGACACTCTTAAATGCTTAGCCTTCTCAATTCTAACCTTTACATTCATTCATTTCGTTGCCTTCTCACAGGAGTTAAAATAATATCCTGTATACTTAAGTATGTGCTTCTTTTTCCCCGAGCACTACCAGATCATCGAAATATTCTAATACTTTAGGACGGCTACTCGGCTACACTTTCTGCTTTAAGAGCTTCTCTCAGAGCTTTCTCAAAAGCAAGATTAAAAGGAATATACAAAATAACTATATGTTATATTATAAGTTAATAATAATATCATTTTGAAAAACTTTAAAGCACTTACGAACACCCTGTACAAAATAATTAGGTACACGCCTATTTTATCGAGAATTCAGACGTAGGTAGGTACCTATTTATATGATGCTCTATGAATAGATCTAAACCAATTTGTATATAGCAATGTAATGGATCTTTTTATCGCCTTTAGAATGATATATCAAAATGAAAATTAATTGATTGAATAATCAAGACCAATTTGTTACACATAAAAAAGAAATCAACGCTCGAATGCTGTGAAGTTATTATATAGTGAATTGTCATTTTCCAATTTAATATATTTGTATTAATATTATAATATTTCAATTTAAAGTAACTATTGCTGAATTATTTTTTCTGCCGTATGAAGTCTTCTGTGATGCAACATGCAATGAATACCTTCCTGACTCATCACAGTTTGCATGGAAATTAGAGTTCCATTTTATCCTAAGTTTCATATGTTTAGTCTCCATCACTATAAAAAGTTTTTTTAACATCTTTATGTTTCATACAAAATTCATACAAACTACGAGTAGGTACCTACTATTATATTTTTCGCATATAAAACTAGTACTTACATCAAACCGGATCTTGCTTCAGTGACTTTTTAATGGAAGCCAAACGCACCATTCAAAATCTTTAGTTATGTTTAATCGTTTTTGTACGTATGCAGTTGGCCGTATCACAGTTCACCGTGAGCGGTTGTATCAAACATAGATGACCGTATAGCATTGAAATCAATATCATATCTAAATAAAGTTCACCGGAATACAAGGAAAAGAAAAAAGAAAATAAGTAGGTAGATAAGTAAATTAAAAATACAATCATATTATATAACTTAAATAAAAGTGCGTGTAAGTGTCAAGTCGTTATCATAATAATGTTATTATTGAATCTAATAGAATTTTAACATTACTATCTGCAATTATCCACGAACAACGCGTATTTTTTTTTTACCTCAATGCTATACAGCCATTTCTTTCCGGTAATAGAGCTCACGGTGAACTGTGTTACTGCGAAATTGAATAGGTACCTACAATTTACATGTAACCATGTTTATGTATTTAATTCGTTTTCCATTGGCTGTTTAAGGTGGCACTAGGTGACCTACCGGTGGCACATAAATATGATTCTTGCAGTTTGGGATTTTTTTGATAATTAATAATTTAAAATGTTCTACGTACTTACCTAATAAATACGTATATTAAAACATTAAAAAATAAAAAAATAAATTACGGTCACAATATTGAAGCTTGGGTTGATGATATAATTAAAAAAGATTTCAAGTACCTATACTTACACATTTTATTTTTTTATAAAAATCTATGTCTTTAACATAAATATAAGATAAGTACATAAAAACTATGAATGATTTAAAAATATTTTCATTCATTAGAAAAAACTTAAGAAACCAAGTTTTAATAATAAACATAACCATAAAGCATAAAATAATATATACCTAATTAATAAAAAATGGGATCCTTTAGCAAATTTCCATTTTAGAAAGTTTTCTAAGTGTGATTAGGTTGGTATATTTAAATAAAAAATATTTTCTTTTTTATGTTTTTAGATCCATATTAATTGAAAGACTTTGAAATTGAAAGGAATTGAAAATTCCAATAAATTGTTTCAAATTCCAAAATTCATATTTTTCTTCTGGCTATCTCTCGTAAGCGACATATTCACCTTAAGATATTTGACGTGTCAGTCAATTTATTTTCAAATCATAATAATTCGCGCCAAAAGTAATTCTTGACACTGAAGTTTGCCAGTAATTCATTTCAACGCTGTATTTGCCATAAATATAAATTATGTTCCCGTATGGCCGCCATGTTTACTAGATGTATCCACATAAAAACAGAATGACTTATCCACGCTTCGGTATTGCGCATGTCCGATAAAGTTGATCTATCAAAATGCTCCTCAAACCGTTAAATCGATAATTCAAAAAACACCTTGATATAGAATAACCAACAAATATAAACTACCTACTAACTATACCATTGCTATATTATATTATTGTAACATAATAGAATATCTTTTAATATTTTTGACTTATCTGCGATTTTTTACCAAATATGCTAGCCAATACTGTCAATCTAATGAAGAATGCAGTAACTGACTCTCACACACATTCGAGATAAATGACATAATGTAATTTTTTCAAACTTTAGTACTATGAATTAATAAAAAACGGTGATAATTTTCATTAATAGGATGTTAAAATACAAACAAAGTAATAATAAACAAGCAGTAACTGCAATAAATAGGTGAAATTACTGCCTTTTTGTTAAAAAAGTGTATTATTTTTGAAGATGTCAGTTTTTTCACTAAGGATTTTAACCGTATTTTAGTGATACCGATTTTAAAGTGATCAGAATATATAGCTTTCAAAATTACCTAACGGATGGCATTCATAACTCAATTTCACAAATTTTGCGAGTTGGAAGTCATTGGAAGGGCAGAATAGCTTTTGTCACAAAGCCTACGCGTCATTCTTCTCGATCCCTAGTTCTTAGCTATCGCGTGGTGTCACCAAACTGTCTTGAGTTCATTTTAACGGGTTTAGTGCGATGTGGCTATTTCAATTGGACGCCTGGACAACTGGACGATGGGACAATTGGGCATCGCACAAATGAATGAATGATATGAACAAATATACACATAAGTTACAAATTGAACCAGCATGAAGTAGGTATTAAATTTATTTGAAGGTAAATAAACTTCCCTTAAATGCCACACATTCTCAACGGTTTCGAGATCATACTCGTATCATACAAACACATGAATTAAAACTTGTGAAAAAGTTTTAGAGGGAATTACACCCTATTAATTTATAAACACGCAATAATAATATTTACAAATCTACAACTGTGCTACGTTGGAAGGTTTGACTCATATGCATTTTTTTTAAACTTATAAGTATTATACTTACATAATTATACAGAAGACAGTATATCATCAAAATATTCATTTGTTTTGTTCTCGACTTAAAAAAATGTTTTTAAATTTAGAAGTGTGCTGAAGACCCATGCAAATTTCGAGCTATTCTTTTTGAAAAATGTAAAGTAAAAATAATATACTAGTTGTGGACATGTTAGTATCCCAACAACACGTGGAGGTGACGTGACAATCATATGACATAGGAAGAAGAAAAGATTTAGTTAAGTATATTAAACTTTTGAAAAAAAAAGAAAACAAATGAAATTATATTATATTTTTTCAAATGGTTCATAAGATAGCATAATAAATATTAATTACGTGATTTCAATAATCCAGCGAAGGTGTATCTATAAAATATTGAGATGCACTGTTCGTTATAAGTCGAGCGAATAGTTTTATATTTTATGATCCATTCTTCTCGGTCTTTTAAAAAAAAATATTGCCTCGAAAATGGCTTGCCACGGATTACATTTA
Source organism: Rhyacophila brunnea (assembly GCF_057557595.1). Taxonomy (NCBI): domain Eukaryota; kingdom Metazoa; phylum Arthropoda; class Insecta; order Trichoptera; family Rhyacophilidae; genus Rhyacophila; species Rhyacophila brunnea. Next base: position 349,150 of record NW_028232882.1, on the reverse strand, counting down.
GTTGATGTCTCTATTCGTTCAGAAACTTATAGGCATAGTATCATATCATACGTAGTAAGAGGATTACTTTCAGTAATATGCATATTTTACTATTTATTGTTTTTATATAAATTATTCCACAATATTTTATTTATTTATTTATTTATAAACGGCGCGTGCACAGAAATATATAAAATAAAACAGTAAACACCATTTTTTCCAGACGAATAAATTGTGCAGAAAGAATTATTATGTGCACGACAAATTTAATAGTATTTACAGGAAGAATTAACTGTGGTCATCGATTTGAACTATTTTTAACCGCATTTATTTTAAGTTCATTGGATGAGCAATTTGTTAACTGCCATCAAATTCAAAACTGCTAAAGTATTTGGAATAATATTCTTCCAAAATTATCCATTATGAGCCATGTTATGACAGACTACCGTTATATTCATTCAGGAGCCTAATTTGTGAAACAAGCAACATCTAGAGTAATTTTATGTCTGCTTCAATTTATATTTCCATACTCTTATTATGCAACTTCATGTCAAAGCGGCGGAGGGTTATAACTTCCATTCTTCCCCGGTAGAGGCAATAGTTTATCGCTGGCGGTTGTCCATTTTACTTTTGACAGATTAAATGTCGTGGCGTAACGTCGTAAGACTCCGTTTTTTGTCTTTTTATCGTTGGAAGTATTATTTTGTATTTCACTTACTATTAAAGTATTTACTTACCTCTTGTTATTTTGTAGTATACTTACATACATATTTTATTATTAATAAGTTTGTAAAATACGTCGGGAGTTCTCTTTACGTTCTCGTATTCAGCGTTGTAATATCAATAGGATAAAGTAAATAATGTATGTACGTAGCTTCTTTAGGATGAAGTAGCTACGTACTTTAAGAATAAATCATTTTAATAATGCTACCATAACATATGATATTCTTAAGGTTATTTTCTTGTTTATATGTTAACTTTAGCTGCCATGGAATCCATAGACAAAAATATAATGCAAACTCATACACGCCGAATATTAACGTAGCATTTTCGGAGACTGTTCGAAGCACCGTGCTTACTTTTCAAGCTATTTTATGATTCCAAGCAAGCTTTTATATTTTATAATAATGCTTGTGTCAAAAATTGGGCTGCAGTTCAAATTTATTTATTTTACATATAATTAACATGACAGACTATATTATTAAAGGCGTTCACGACATGACATAAAGTAAGTTTTAACAATTTTCGAATAAAAATACAGAGTAATGTGAATAAATAATACAAAAATAAAACAATAAAATAATAAAAATAAAAGTACATAGAAGCACACATAGTGAACTAGGTTGATAGATCCTATATTAAAAACTTATAAAACAACGTCCACCTAAATTCACCACATGTACGTGGAATAATATATCAATATCCAAAGCGGTTTGATTAAACATAGTTACTGCCCTCCCAATTGACATTACTAATGGCAGGTTAGTTCTGCACCTTGCGAGAACAAACAAAGGATGCCCCCAATTTCTAAGATAATTATCAGAGACACACAAGCCAATACTACCAATAATAGCAGAGTTTCCATTTACGCCGCGTATACGTCGGAAAAAAGATGTAGTTAAATAAAGAACCCTTCTAAACTTTAAGTTATAGTATGTAAGCATACCTAAGAGAAAGTCAGTCGGATAGAGCCACGGATAATATCCATACAGCCGAAACTAAAGGTAATAATGTAAATCCATATATACCTATATTTATTTAGAAAAAGCTATGGCATTACAGCGATTGGCCAATACGCCATAATACATACAAATTATAAAAATGATTTAATTACAAATAAACAACCAATATAACAAGAAAGTAGAAAAGAAAGTATGTGCTTATGTAGATATTAAAGTAAAATGATAAATACAATTATAAATTTAACCTATTTAACACGTCCTCAAACATTGTATAGTTAATAAAAAATAAATCAACCTTTATGGTGCCATCAAATAAGTTAATCGCACGATACACAGCATCATGAATCATGACATCCATATCATGAAGACCGTATAGCTACGAGTGATATTGGCGGGGAAATGTAAATTAATGTTTGCCAGTATATACGGATTGTAAATGAACCCACGAAGAAGTAAAAAGAAATATTTAAAAAGAGCAATCACTCTTCAGGTGGACAGGGATTGCATTAATAGCATACCCAGAAGAAAACGAGTCGGAAAATTCATTTTATTATCATTATCATAATGAAAGAATCCGTATGTCCTTGACTAGAGAAATCTAAGAAATCTATCGGGGACTCGATCCAATTTTATTGTGTGGACGGACCTGTTAGGACTTCAAATATACTACAGATGTGTGATACGATGCTCTGGTTGTGTATCTTTAAACGCCTCAAAGCGATTTCAATGTCGATAAATTATGAAGCGGGACATTTCGATTTCTCTTATTTTTATTTATTTTCATTTTATCATCACACGTAAGCTATAATAAACAAAAATATTTATTATGAATGAGCGACATTGATTGCCGCTTTATGTCCGTTCTTCTCCCATTGTTATTAGTGTTATTACTAATTTATTTATTATACCTACAATGTTTATTTATTATCTTCTAATCACAGATTACTTAAATCGCTTAACAGTAAATCTGTATATTATTTTATTATATATATTATACATAATATTATTAAAACTATATAAACCTACAATAATTGACGTGATTTGTCTAGGGATGCGCCAACGGTGGCTACCGCCCGGATGTCTTCACTAAATTGCCACCCCGTAAATATATATTTTTAAATATATTAATGTAAGTACCTATATACACATATATATTTTTAACACTACAACAGGCCTAGAGGCCCAATGAGAGTAGTGTAGTTTAACAGTACCTAGTATATTTAATAATAGAAGTGAAACAATCACAAATTGAAAAATCACATAATTATTATGTAATATGTCCTCACCAGGCATCGAACCCGGATCTCCCGGATGAAAGGTGATAACAGCCAGTGATAACATAACATTCTGAATGATCGATAGATGTCATGTATTTTTGAATGACGACAACATAATAATTTATAAAAGAATATTTAATTATGTGGAAGGATTTCATGTTATACAGGTGAATAACATAATAATATTATGTACTTTTAATAATATCATTAAACATGTTTTTCCTTATTTTGCCGACCTGGTGTTTTTCACCCTCTAACACCACCGCTTGGCGCACCTAGGTACATATTTTATCATTACTTACTTTACAATATTCGATCCTTAGAGGATCGTATGGGGCTGCACAGAGTGGAGTTGTATTAACAGATTTTTTTACGAGAAATGGATGTTGGCCACTTTTTCAAGGTCCATACTCTGACTCCAAACACAAATTGAAAAACAATATGTGTATTTGCCATATTAGAACCTGGGACCCACGACATTATATATTTTATTATACCTACATTTATTATTATGAATCGTTTAGTCCTGGTACAAGTCGAACATGTTACGTATTTGAAATAGTCAATGTAGCAATGTCATGTTGGCATATTTTAACGTTTCGTTATAAATGTACCTACCTCTGAGGTATGCTATTTTTGTGTGATTGTTCAATCGAGCTTCGCCACTGGTGTTTTTAGGATAATCGCTAAATAATCCCTTTAATAAGTGTACGCTGCTGATCTATCATATTAGCCTAAACTTACAGCACAATATCATTTTATTAAATCCAAAAAGCTTCAGGCATTTTCCAAGGGTTGGCGCTATTGAAAATAAAACGATATTATTCAGACTACAGACCAGGGAACTCAGAAATAATGGGAAGGAACTGAAATACCTAACGGGTAAGGAGAACCAGGCAACCGATCTCGAGTAAGGAAGAATACGAAATAAATTTAAATACTTGTCAAGAATGCGTCATACTGGGTATATGTATTGACGCTCATTTAATATTGGTGTACACACACTATTTCCCGTCAATAATGCGTTGTTCATTTTCATAGAACGCTCACACATTCACAACCCTGCGTCAAAATTTACTGTATTGGTATATTATAGCCTATCGAATTCTATTTATTAATATGTTCTGTGTCACAGACGGCAATCAATGCAAAATCATCTCGAGTACTTACAGCAAGTGCATAATAATAAAAATTGTATACACAACTTTAACATTTAATCTGCATTTTCAGTAAACATGCTCAAGCAGACTGTGTTTTATAATATCACAAATTATCATATTAACCCTTATCAGGCGCTTATCGTGGCCATTTCGGCCCCCGTGTCGGGCGCTCGCCCGCGGTCAATTAAATACACACCCGGGAAAACAAGGGTTAAATTATTTGAACATTATTCATGTGGCAACACTGCACTGGTGCTTGGAAAATGGGGAAAAAATAAAATAGCTAATGCACCGTGGCAACACTGTTCATTGTACACCTGTAGAAAACAGATTTATCACGGTGTTAATAATATGGAAAGCTACCTACATTATTTTATAGAATGATAATGTCACTTAATGTTTTAGTAGAAAAGAAAATGTATCATGCTTCGGGATGTCAAAAGTATCAATATTTTATTTTCATTCCTAATAATACCCTCAATAGTTAGGAAGTCTTATTTGATGTGGAACATTTATAAATACAATCAGAAGACACTGGATTCTGATCGTATAATGAAAACAAAATAATAAAATATTACGAGACCTTCGCGGTCTATAATATAGGCCGCGAATACTAAATGAAGACATCAGTAGTGGCAGGTTAAAAGAGGTTTAGAGATGTGACTGACTTTGAGCTCCCTCCCATAAAATATTATTAATTTAAGCCCATAAATCACACCTTTATTAAAAAATGATTATTATTGAGCATGACGATAGCATGATGACCATGATGACAATATTAGTGGATCATTTTTTCACGTAGGTACGTCAAGTAAGCATCTGTTTTTGATGTATTTTCACGGATTTTGTTATGCTTTGGGTAATATTAGATACTTACTAAATTTGAGAAAAATACGCATATTTTAAAACTTTTTCTATGCTTTTTAATTTTATTACCGGTTTGAACTGTTTCAAAGACCACTTTTAAATCTTCTGACGAATCAATTAAATCGTCTGCATCAAATAACCCTCAGGCATCAAGAAGACACCAGGGTGCCGCGACCGTACGATTTTAGTTTTAGCCAGTTTAAATAGTAAAATTTTGTTTCAGCGTACCTACAGTAACGAGTTATTTAAAAAATAAATACACCCACATTGTGACGTGCTTTCTTTATTTATCATATTGCTTCGTCTTTGTCGCTCAAGAAAGTTATTTGTGTCTTTAGTGTAGAAGGGACTGACTTTCTTTTTCAGATGTTGAGCATCTCTTCCTCGACGGTTTTAACTTCGACGTTTGCCCGCGGAAATAAATAATATTATGGTATTGTTTTAGATAATATTTTTTTTATATTTCAATACATCAAAATACCACGTTTTTCCCGGTACTGGGTACCTAACATCACTATACCCTGTCTTGAGCCTAGCCATAGACATCTGAGTCTTCACATACAAATCTCATTATTTCTTAAACAAGAGAATGTCATAAAAAGTAACTTTATATAATATTTGTCTAGCAAAAATTAAAAATTTTATTAGTATCTTTAAATTGAGGTTTACGTGCATTATTGCAAATTATAGTAGAAATTTTTTAGAAGATTTTTTTATTATTAAATGTAAGTAGGTTTATTATTTATATTTTTTATTGAAAATATTTGCATATTATCTTTGATTTGAATTAAAATTATATTAATATATTGACTCGTTAAGTGAAAAAATAAAGTATATTTTTGTTACAGAAAATATAGCTCACCTTTAGTTTGAATAACCAAACAAAAACCATGCTTCCGTTATCTATTTGCAAAAGTGTGTGGATAAATTTAATATATCGCTGAGCATTTATGTGCATGCGTGTGTGTTCGTAATTGCATCGGAAAACCGGAGGCGCGAAAAAAGGGCGGGAGACGCCATTTTGTGAAAGCGGAAAAAAGAGCAGCGACGCCATTTTATTTTTGGCCGGGAAATGAACGAGGTAAATGCTATTATCCGTAATTTATTAAAGTTAACATGCTAATGGCTGTGATTTTTCTTTTGAATATTGGTAAATAAACATTAATTGCAATCATATCATCGTCACCCCTATATGTCGGATGTTTACTACGTCTTGGGTACTACTGGATGACTAAATTTATCCAGCTACATAATATTAAAAACCATATTGTTTATGCTATAATACCTACATAGAGTCTTATGAACGTTTTGTATTACAACACTTGATAGCAATTTGTCGGGGTCACCAATTTATAGCTGTTTATTCAGTGCTCGAAATGGAAAATTTTACGAAAATACCAAGATAGTTATTTAATTTTATGTGTTTTACCTATATAAACAAGTGTGTTAAGTAGATTTTCTCTTATATGGCGTATCTAGCTCATATGGTCGAATAATTTATGAATTTTGAACCGGAACGGCACTCCGGTGCCTTCCGGTCCATTTCGAATCCTGTGTTTATTCATTAAAGAAGTAACAAATTTGTGATTTCCCACTATTATATTTTGTGGATAATATTAAGTAATTACACAAAACTAATTTTGATTGATGTCCATTGTTTGATTGTTCACTTTAATTGCGACTGAAGTTACAATGTAGTTAATATTAATGGATATTTTAATGCAATAATATCCTGTTTAGACTGCCATCTTTGGCGGCCTTTGAAAGTTTTGTCATTATATAGGTACTTACATATTATAACGTACGCGATTGTTTGTGATTTTTTATTTAAATATTCAACATAACTATGATTCTGTGTTTTGGCATCAGATTTATGTACAATAATTGTCGCAATTATTCCTTTCATAGAGAGTATGTGCTCGTGGCCCTTAGATATAGGGTACTTATGAATATTATTTTCCCTTCATAACATGATTGACGATGAAAGAGGGTGTTGCTTATCAATGTGAATAGTTTTCTTGTAATATTTTTAAAATCTTAATTATATATATATATCTATATTACAATAATTTATCAGCCTCATCAACAGGGCCTGCCCTCAGCAGTCGTCTCCAGCACCAACTCTCGAATAGGTCGAGCATTTTCTTTCCCTTGGTTCATTGCATCCAAGATTCCACCCCATAAATTTTATTATTAACATCATTATACTCAGGGCTCGAAATGGAACGGAACGCACCGGAGCGCCGTTCCGGCTCGTGAAATTTGTAAAATTATGTCTCGTGGAAAAAATATGTTGACCGTCTGAGCTAGATAGGGCATAGAATAAAAAATCTGACACACTTATTTTCATGAAATACACACACGATTTGATGACTATGTATTATCTTCAGAAAATTTGTCGAGCGCTCCGGTTCGTAAACTTTTCCATTTCGAGCGCTGATTATACTGGTGAATAGTGAAATTGTCAATTTTTATTCAATAGAGAATGTACTTGTATGACGTAATGTATTTAATAATGTTATATTATTATTTATTGTAGAAAATCTACATGAAAATTTAATCAACGCCGGACGATAATTATATTAAGTTATTAATACCATTGATCTATCAACAAAAATTGAGGTACCTCAGATAGCGTATAATTTGCATGACCCTTAGACGGATCGATAGTTCAAAGAATATGAGCGCTCAGTGAGATCGAGTCCCACTCGGTTCAAATTTTCTCCTAAGGTTTTTCCAAAGTTTTCAAAATTATATATTTTTTTTCGTAATAATAATAATAATAATAGTACTTAGAATACTTTTCGTCTGCGGTCAATTGCTCGTGGCGGTTAATCTTCTGTGAATCCTTTAAAAATATAATATTTTATTACACGTCAAATTATAATAAAAAATGCTTTTGTATACTTACTTAAATATAAATCGTCATATCGTTTCGATATAAAAGAGACCGACCGAAAATATTTACCTTTCAACAATGAATGCAGTTTTTTCAAAGAAACTCGAAAGAATGTTTAGGTAAAAAATCATTTTAAGAAATATCTCATGCCTCATGATTTGTGACGACTCGATATTGTATTCTAAGACAGATTTTGTAGTAAGTATACAATCTTTAGACTCCAATTTACTTTGAATGGGTACACGTTTCAGATACAATATACTACTCGTACCTTAGTATCAAGTGAGCAATTTTTTGTTGCAAGTTGTTTGCAAATTATTGTTGGTTATCATCTTATTCTTGTTGTGTTATCCCGTATCGCAGGTTGGGCACCAGTGGTGTAATGCTAATAGTTTTTTTTATCTCATTTTCTCCCCTCCCCCTCCCCCTCCCACTATATCTAAAACACACTACTTCTCAAAATATATATAAAAAAAAAAAAATGATAAAATTAAGTAAGTGCTCTTAACTAGTGAGCTATCGATCAGTCTATGATTCATCGTTTTTTTACTGCAGGACAGTGAAAGATGTGAGTTAGCTCGAGCATATTATGAACACCACGCGGCGCCTCCAAGAATTCTTGTCGCAATACAGTTTTCTTACGTCGTTCCAGGTAATACCAGCATCCCGTAACTCCGCCGTATACACTCTATAGATAGTATTTAGTGACCTCCCCGGTTGGCTTAAAGAACAGGCAAGCCAGATTGAGGTTCTTTTCTGGCATCCGTATCACGTGATCGAACTAGGTGCAACGTCGCCTCTTCACTCTCAGCGTGATGAGAGGCTGCTTGGTGCGTTCTCTTATCTCCTCGTTACTCCTAAGCCCCCAGTATCCATCGCAAACTTCTATTCTCGAAACTCAGTACTCACGACTGTACTCAGTCAAAACCAAATGCCGCCTTGCATTCTGATGGTATTGCTTTACGGTAGACAATCATGACTGAACGAATTATGTATTATATATATGTAGTTCGTTCAAGTTTTGTAAAGTTCTAATAAAATATAAGGAATCTAACATTCTTAACATGTTGTGTGGGTATATTCAGTATTGAATTAAAAATAATAATTCTTGTTTCGTGTTTTTGATTGACAGTTAATTAAAAGTGTGTTTATGGGCTAATTAATAACAAAGAATAAATACTATAAATAATCCAAAAGGCAGAAAAATATCAGTGAATCGAAACGACGGAATGGAAATGATTAATTTTATCGCGATAAATTAAAGCGGCAATGCATTTCCCCATAATTACTTCAGAATTGGACTGACCAATAAATAAAATGAATTGAATATAAAAAATTAATGCATCAGGCGGTAAATACTTACAAACTGCCCACGCGCCAAAGACGCTGACAGGTTTGTAGCTCCCCTGCTAAAATTTACATATTATGCAATAAACTGCTATTGAGTGTTCAAATGGTAGGCTTAGAAACAAAAACGGCAGATTCCATTGTCGTAAAATGTTTTATTCTTTTAATTCAAAATAATTTATTTTTTGTTATGAATTTATCGATAAAAGAACTGTTTGGTACTTACTTAACTAACAATCGAAATCGTGAAAAATGTGAATTATTATTTTTTATTTAATACCCACAGAATATACAATATATTATACATAATATACATTAAGAATATTATAATATTTATATACCTAAATATAAGAGAGAAATAAGACATTTTCGTTGACCAACATTTTTCAAAAATGGAGCGTTTTTGTTTCTAGAGTGTTGCCAGAATATTTTTTCATTCAGATTGTAAAATATATATATTTTTTGAAGATTATTATATTTTTTGATGAAGCGATCGCCTCACCTGCTTCTTGAAAAACAGTCACTAAGTAATTTACAATGAAAATTGTACGTATCTTTAAACAACTTTTAAATTTATATTTTTGTAATTTAGTACCTACGTTTCATGTCATCTTGTCATAATAATGAGCTTATCGCATGTAAGTATGTACCGAATATCAGTACCTACTTATATTATATTTAACCATGTGACTAACGGACAAAATGAAAACGGTAAAATTTTCAATTAAAAACTGAAGGTATTAGCGATTTTAGGTATACGTGGAAAAGTGTTTCCGGTTAACTCTGTAAAAGCATTTAGTGCCGCCGCCTGACGGCAAAAATTGCATTACTTTATATTCAATTATTTTCTTATATAATATACACACTACACAGTGTAGACATTATTTATTTGTTATTTTATCATATTTAGTTAATAAAGGATCATTGAAACGTTAGTATTCAGTTTGAGTAAACTTTGTCAATATATTGTTTTTGAATTTACATAATTTGAACAGATTTGAACTAAACTGAAACTAAATCTTAAAGCTCTGATATCAAAATATCCATTTAGTTTTGAGAAATCAGAACCACGTCTGTAATTCCTTTAAAAAAATTGGGCTCCAACAAATACCCACAAAAATAAAATACAAAATATACACGTAGAATTTATATAATTGTAATTTGATTCTATTTTACAACGTTTTTCTTAGCTCGTATTCTTATTTGTCCGGTACAAATCTTGCAATCGATTTTTAACTAACTTCGCGACTAGCTAGATGTTTGAAACTTTTAGAATATATCAGAACACGATGCCAATGCATTTTTTAATACTTTTAACCATCTTTAAGTAGAATTGATTTCATTTTCAGTTAATTCTGTTTTGTATGAAAAGTTATTTCGGAAGAAATCCGTAAAAAGTAAAACTATTATTGGTTGCTAAGTGGTTCCTAGCAACTAAATTATTAATATTAATGTATACGTGCGTTACCATGGAAACCAATATGACATTTCAGTATTATTTCTATCAAGTACAATTTTTTTAGATCGTTTAAGCTAGTCAAGTCAAGTTTATGTGATTCAACAGAAAATTTAAAAACGTTGTATATAAAAAGTTCTTTTTATCTTGTAATTATTTAAAATAACTTCAGAATCGTTGTGACTTTATGATTTAACTTTATGATTTGACGTTGTGATTTAACGTAATTATAGGCTAATTTTGGTTTTAAGCAAACTCATCCTATAAGGTTCAACCAACACACGCACCGCAAGTTGCCGCATAATCGCGGTAGCTTGCAGCAGACTGCGGCAAATTGCGGTAAGTTTTCTCAGATTTCTGCCCTCTGCTTCTTGTATGCTTAACCGGAGCGAGCTTACGATGATTGTGCTTAAACATATCTGTGCTATTTCTGACTTTTACCGTGACCTTTTTAGGTACCCACTTTCTACTTCACAAGCTAGCCAAGACAGGCAGCATTGACAGGCGACATCATGGCATATATACGTAGTGTCACATTTCAAGATAAGTCGCTGTTATCAGTCTTTATTCCATTTAGAAAATTTGCGTTGCATGTTGGCAACACAAAGATCTCTTCACGCATGTGTTACTTTTAACAACTTGTAATTTAGACTCTGCGTGCTCCTCTTGTGCATGTGTACTCTTAACATAAAATTATTTACACTTGATTGCACGGTGACCTCATGCTTTGGTAACTGCTCCTAAAACATTTCCAGTCATAAAAATAAATGATTCTTTACACCCAAACGCAAGGTTCCGTAATTCGCCCGATCAAGACCGGGTGTAATGCGGGACGGTTATGGTTTTGTGAGGCCATTCACTTCAATGTAGTCTGTATCAATCAAAAAGCTACCTTATTTTTTCAGCAAAAACATATTAAGTAGATTATTGGATTTCACACCTTATCAAGATCTTCCTTTATTAATTATTTCCTCGGGCGATTACACAAAAAGTAAAAATGCAATATAATTGGAACCACAGAAATTTGTAATAATATACTTTAATAATTGTATGTGTTCTACTTGAGAATAATTATATTGAAATTATGATACCATCGAATTATCTTCCACTTGAATTTAATACATATATAAAAAACAAACACGCTGTACTTTTTCCTACCGCATTGCTACAAAGAAGCTGCCTGCTTATTGTAGCAATAGTAATTTAAAGTCGACACCTCTAAAATTGTACAAAACAAATTAATAACGAAAACCCAATGAATGTATTTATAACACTTCGAGTTTGTTTGTACCCTAAGGGCAGCCGGATTCGAACGACAAGCGAACTACTTACCATCCACCATCCCACTACCGAGCTCTTAACTATGTCTAAGTCTTGACTACATGATGGAATATTTCGGATTTCAAATATATACGGATATAGTTTCTGGGTTCCATGACAAAACAGAATAGTGACAAAACAGAACATGACAAAACATAACATGACAAAACAGAACATGACAAAATAGAACATGACGAAACAGAACAGTGACAAAACAGAACAGCGATAAATATAACTATGACCTTTCAGGAAAAATATAAATTTGATATTGAAATTATCCTATCTCTATTATGTTGATAGATTATTAATAGCACAGATTTTCAATACGTCATATTAAATCAAATTATATACCTAATTTCTGCATTCCTAATCGCTAGAAAGCCTCAAATAAACGGGACTTAACTTGGTGTTGCCGGCAAGCTTAGGATATCATTCTCATCTTATTCATTATATTATGTTCAAAATGATTGGGTGACTAGGTACAACGAAATAATGACCTAACCTAACCTAACCAAACCTAAATAGATTCAACAAAAATTAATGTATCATTTTTCCCCTGGCTGTTCTGTTTTGTCACTGTTCTGTTTTGTCCAGTTTCTGGTACCGAATGATTAGTTTTGTAGAGAGCGATATAAAAAATCTGTAGGTACCTAACATTATATTATGTAATTTTTTAAATTTTCAAATGCATGTATTTTCCATCTTTTTATTTGTATAAGTATATCGTCAAAGATTTGTAACCATATACCTATGCATATAATGAAATTTTGAAATTTTATCTGCGTTTTGGTATTTGTTATGTAGTAGAGTAGGTTACAAAATGGTGAGATGGCTCTATAATTAAGCGTTATTTTTATTGATGGAGTATAATATTAGCTCACTTACCATCCAAATTACTTCACTCGATGGGATTTGATTGAGTACCTAAGTACCCGAGTACCTGAGTCATCGAAGAGTATAAATTCTCAATTCTCACTCGATCAAGTGTTGTTTTCATTGGTCCTGTCCTTCGTTTCTTAAACGCATGAAAATGAAACAAAACAGAAATCATGATCAATAGGTACTATTAAAATCTTGAACGGATAACTTGGTATGGGAAAACGTGTCCAAAAACTTATACGTATGCTGTTCGCCGTATCACACTTCACCGCGAAATGTTGTATCGGAAATATATGGCCGTATATTAAAGACAGTCCAACCTCTTTGGGTCGTATAGTACTGACAGAAAATTACTGTCTAAATAAAATACGGTTCTTGTAGGTTTACACCTTACAGGAAGCCAGCACCAAACAATATTTGAGAAAAACCGATATACTGGATTATTTGTTAGGTTAGGTTTTCATTCTTGAATTCATGATTTTTGCCAAAATCAGCTATGAAAATTGAAAAAGGGTCAGAAATATGTCTAACGGTTTTGATGTTATTAATTAGTGATCCCAAAAAGTTCAAAATTAGATTTCGAATATACTTACCAATAAATAATAGAGTTTTATTTGTTGAACCAATCAGGACAACATTCGAAAGGGGTTTCTTAACTGTTTTCCTTCAAAATTATTATAAATTTATATGTAACTTGGAGAAGAAATTAAAGTCATGAAAAGGTAGAAAAAATATATGACAAGAAGAAGAAGAAAAATATGAAATTTTCTCTAAGCTGAATAATCGCTCGTGAGACATAAGCAGTATGTGTTTCAGTGAAATACAGCGACAAAGATTGATTCTATTATCATGGCAGAGTAATTGATAGGTTGGCTTGTGTATGTAATCATACCTACGCGCAAAAAATCACTTCTTTTCCAATATCACTGCGGAGATTGTCAAACATTACCCACAGAAGCAAAACAATATAATAGGTTGCGACATACCTAACATTCAAATTTCTTTTAATAATAACACCTATAACAAATTTATGGTTAGGAATATTTCAATTGCAGTATAAAATTAGGCACTCAGTGATTCTCAATCGAGTACATACTTTTATGATAACATCCCCTCGTAAAAACGTGACTAAATATTTTCGTAAGTAGTGATGATACCAGCCTATTTTATAAACCTTTTCCGTTGTGTATTTTTCAAAGTTTTCGTCCTTGGTAAGAAATCTAAATTTTAAAAAGAATTGTATGCTGCTAAAATCTCGCATATGGGTGAATTCCCGTGAAGTTTTATCAATCTGCGCTTGATACGACGTGACAAAAATAGAATGGGTTTGCTTAATGGCTAAAATCTATTCCTTGCAAACGTTATTAAAGTAACTACCATTTTGTTTTTATTCAAGACTGATAAAAATACATAATTTAGAAAAGCGCCTAAAACATTCAGATTAGAAAAATCCTAGAAAGTTTTTGCACTAACGATTAAAAAACACATCATACGCTTGCCGGACGAACGTTATTAACCATGTAAGCTAACGGCCCAACCATCCTTCTTGCAAATAACTACGACGTATTTCATAAAACGTCTACCATTTTAGATTTTTTTTTAAATCAAGCCAATAACTTTAATAACTTGGGGTTATAGTTGGCGTCAGGATTAACCTAAATTTAAGTTTTTACATTATTGCAATTGTTAATATTTAGAAAAAATACTCGTTATTTAAAACTAAAATATCATCTATAAGAGTAGGTATATTATAATTATTTATTGTTAGATTTTAATAGTTTTCCAAGCCATATCGTACGCCACCTACACCTATTATTTGTACAATTAACGATTAAATAATGTAAACAGAGATGGATAATAAAGTGAATGTGTCTTAAAAGATGATAAATAATTTATTTGTCGTATCTTCGTTTTATATTAATTTATTGTCTAAGAAGTTTGAGAAACTTAATATTATCATCTAAAAACAGCTCAATTACATTGCCACTAGTGGAGGTATAAAAAAATAGTCGTTTATAATAAAGATATTTGCATTTAAATGGGCAATCTTGGGTAGGCAAATGTTATTATTTTTTGTGTTAGCATAATCAATTTCGAATGTTTGGTATACCTATATTTATTTTTTAATGTCTTAATTGTAAAATTTTCACCAGAGAGTAAAAACCTACGAGCTGTATTTGGGATATTTTAATAACAAAACAAAAAATGCCTTTTTTACATAACTACTTAACCTACATTTTTTGTTATGAATAAAATTTACTACATACCTACCTGTCTCGTTATCAACGTGTTAAATCAAATCTGTATGTATACCAAATATATTTTATTAAATATGTCAACAATTAGGTACAAAAGTAATAATGGTACGTAACATACATGAATAATTCTGAAGAAAGTATACTTATTAAAAAAATGGTTATATTATAATCTAAGCGGAAAAAGCATTTTTATTTTAATTAAACTATTTTTTATACAATGAATTACTTACCTAACACAAGATTTAATAATCTGACATTCTTTATTGAACCTACATCGCTCAATATAATATATATGCTATTTTTAAATATGTATGTTTCTGGGGTAGGCACCTATTCCAAATTCAATAAATAATGCCACATTTTTAAATCTTGTGGAAAAAAAATTATTTACTAAAATTATTTAGAATCGTCACGTCATCTATGAATCAAGCATAATACCTATTGCCAGAGCTCTAAATGGACCGGAACGTACCGGAGCCCAGCTCCTGTTCTTGGAAAAAAATACTGAAGTACTTTACTTTAAATATACTTTATTTTATACGAAACTTATCGGAATCATATTAAAAAATATTTTTAAGGCATGATGTTATCCTCAATTTTCATCTGCGGCACCGACAACATTACGCCCTAGTCTTGCATGCCACAAGAATGTTATCCCATTTGACCGTCAAATCTTGGCAGGTATATAACAAAAAAGCTAATACACTTATTTTTATATAGATAATACATAAAATTATTACATAAATATGTTAATATTTTCGGAAAAATATCGAGCGTACCGGTTCGTAAAATTTACCATTACGAGCACTGCCTATTGCTAATAACCAATAAGTTTACATTTGATTCCAAAATATAAAAGTTGGACGCTTATATTAACGGAATTGGAAATAATATCTTATTCATGCTTTTGGAAAATTGTTATGTGATTAACTATTGAATCGATCACTTGGTAAAGCACACTACCCGGATTATGATGGGGACTGTTTCAAATCCCATCCGGTACAAATATTTCAACACAATAAACACAACATTAATGGAAACTGACTTACCCTACCGGTTGTCGAAAAATTTGAGATAAAAACACGTTTTAAAGAATATGATATGTTCAATAGTATAAGCATAATATTTTACGACAATCAGTGCGCTTTGTGTCCCTTGGTTTTTAGGCTTTTATTATTATTATTATTGTTGTTAAATTTTTAAACACCACAATAGGCCGTGAAGCCCAATAATAGTGGTAAAACTCCCAGGCTTGAGGAATTTACATATTAGATTACGTAAATATATCTTGACCTCACTGGGAATCGAACCCAGAACTCCGTGATGGAAGGCCAGCGCCTTGCGCACTGCACCACGAGAGCCATCCCGGCAAACCTGTTACCACGCCAGGTATGTTAGGTCATTGAAGTTAAATTCCCTCCACCAAACCCGCCCCGCACCACACTCGGTCTTAATCGAGAGTATCACGGGACCCGTCAATTGGTGATGTGAAGCATCTAAAAATTGGCCTGGGAGTGTCCTGGGAGAAGGTGCCCAAGACTTAGGTTGCTACGCTCAGAGTGAGCTCTGACTGAGTTTACTGAGTTTACTCTAATTCAAAGTGCCAGGGAGAGAAAAAGCACATAGAAATTACTTAAAAGAAAATGAAGCTACTTATTTATTATATCAAAGAACGAAGCTAATCATACAGGCAGCAAAATTTATGTGAAGAGATCTTCACGCCCGTAGTAAGACGCCGCAAATTTTTTGAATGCAAGATAGTTGGCCTTAGTAGCAACCAGGTCGGACGGGCCGATGGGTCCAACAACTGGTTGGACCGACCTGAGCATCTCCTCCCGTTCGGAGCACATACTCAGACACTCCCACAGGATGTGATTGGCATCCTGTATTTCCCCTCCGCATGGACATGTCGGACGGCTTGCAAGTCCAAGCTCAAAGAGCCTGCCAGCGAAACCACCATGGCCAGTCACAAATTGACTGGTGTAATGGTCTGGAGTCAAATACTTGGTTATCTCCATTCGCCACTGTATGTCTGGAAAAAACGCGTATGTGAGCCGGCCCTTAGTAGATTCGTCCCACTTTCGCTGCCAGGTCTTAATGGCCGCGTCAAGCGACATGAGTCTAATTTTGCGCTTCAATAGTGCTAATCCCTCGCCGGCTTGTCGAGGGGGGGGGACGAGATGAAAATCACCAACGTCAGCCTCCTCACCTTTGAGGAGCAGCATTGAAGCGCCGCTGACCTGAATGTGCAGGTCAAGTGGGAGAATACCGGCCAGGACCGGGAGCGCGTCAGTTGAGGTTGTACGGTAGGCCTTGGTAATGGACAGGAGCACGCTGCGCTGTCCTCTTAAAAGAGAGGCTCTAAGTTTGACACTCTTGGGAATGCGCGGGCACCAAGCGCTGGCGCCGTAAGCCGCGATTCCCATAAAAATGGCGCCGTAGGCGATCTTGAGCGCCCTTACTCTTAAGCCCCATCCTTCACCAGCCATGCGGCCGACCCTCTGGAAGGCCACCCCAGCCTTGTGGACTTGGGTTTCGGCATGGTGTTGGAAATTTAGCATGGTGTCCATCTTGACGCCTAGATAGGTGACGATCTTCGACACTTTCACTCTCGTGTCACTGAATCGGACTGTGGGTGGTCTCGAGCAGTTCAGTCGTCTCGGTCCTTTGAGGACAATGGCTTCTGTCTTGGAAGGTGCGAATGATAGTCTATTTAGTTTACCCCAAGCCTCAATTGATGCTAAGGCTTCGCCAACAGTGCTCTCAATCTTCGCCCTGCTGTCGGCCTCGACCAACAGCAGCGCATCGTCTGCGTAGGCAATGACAGTACAGTCGGTTGGAAGCGGAATTCTAAGGAGATCGTCGAAGAGTACGTTCCAGAGAAGGGGCCCGAGGACTGAGCCCTGGGGACATCCCATGCTGGTGTTTCTCTCTATTGTTGTTGATCCAACTCGAAACTCGATCGATCTATTCGTGAAGTAACTTTGAATCGACGCGAACAAATTTCCTGGTAGTCTCTTCAGCCGAAGCTTTCGAAGTATAAGAGGCCAGGACGCACTATCAAACGCACCTGCAATGTCCAGGAAAACTCCTAGGACGTATTTACGGCGAGAATTTTCAGAGATGGCAATCACGTTCCTAATGGCGTCGACTGTTGATTTGCCTCTTCTGAATCCAAATTGCTTATCGGAAAGCGGCGAGTGTGTCTCCAGGTGGGCTTCAATCCTGTGGCACAGTAGCTTCTCCAGCACTTTGCCCAGGGCGGGCAGGAGTGTTAGAGGGCGGTAGGCTTTGGGGCTTGACGGTTCTCGGCTGCCAGCTTTGGGGATTACCTTAAGTAAGCCCCTCTTCCAGCAGTCGGGGAACGTGCCGCTTCTGATGCAGTCACTGAAGAGGGCTGTAATCTCTGGCGCGGCGATGGCCCATGTGCGTTTGACAAGTAAGTTGTCAATGCAGTCCGGGCCCGGGGCTTTGCCAGCAGTCAACGTGCGCATGATTTGGTTGATCTCCTGTTCGGAAGGCAACGATGAATGATCCGTGTCGATTGGAAGAGAAGCCTCAAAGCGGGTCGTCCTCATGGCGTCATCATCCCTGGACTCATCATCCAGAGGGATGAGAGCCTCGAGTAGGACCGCAGCCGTTTCAGACTCGGTACTGGTGAATCCGCCACCCGGTTTCTCGATGCCGCACAGGAGGCTCGTCGGTCTGAGTCCCAGCCTCAATGCACGGTATGGAGGACCCCAGGGGTCCGAACCTCCCTCAATGGTAACGAAATTACGCCAGTAGTCTTTCTTGGCTTGAGTGATTGCTTTCTTGTATTCCGTTCGGGTGAATTTGGCCATGGTTGCAAGGGGATCGATGGAGGCAGGTGGTTGCTTGCGCAGGCGTGCACGTTGATGGACCTTGCGCGCTTTTCTGAAAAGATCACGCAGGCGCGAAACATGCTGCGTCCACCACGGCGACTGGCTTGGTGGCTTGGGCTTGCAGCGTCCGAGTGAAGCTTCGGCTGATCCGGTGATGTCTGCAGTCAGTCGTGAGGCGGCCGAGTGTACGTCTGGAAATCGGATTCTGGATGTCCTGTCAAGCTTTTTGGAAAGCGCCTCTTCAAACTTTTCCCAATTCCCGTCGCGGGTTCTAAACCGCGCGGGCGGAGTTGGGGAAACGTCAGAGCCGCCATCGTGCGAGGAGACAGAGGCCAGCTCAAAAGTGATCAACCGGTGATCACTCATGGAAGCGCTCTCATGGACTCTCCAGCCGCTGATTCGTCTCGCAACGGATTCAGTGGCCAGGGTGATGTCGATGTGGGTGCTTCCGGAGTTTGCGTGCGACACGAAAGTCGGCATGCTGGTGGGGTCGTTGAGGACGACCAGGTTGTGCTGGTGAACTAACTCCTCGATGGCGTCCGCGTCGCACAGGGGGATATCCACGGGCGCCCAGAGGGGGGATTGCGAATTTGCATCCGCACAGATGATGACATCCCTGCCACTAACTGCGCGAAGGATGCCGTCAAGCACTGATGCCACGTGTTCCTTTGTACTCTTAAAGCTGAAGTAGGCGGAGATAACCACCACGCTGCCTCCTCCGGGAAAGCTTATGTCTGCACACGCGACTAACTCAGTTGACAGGTGCGAGAGCGACAGCACGCCAAGGCGAGGGTCAAGAGCGAAAACGCAAGCCTTCGGCTCCACACCCCTGGCATTGACGACAAGACCCGCGCACCCGAGTCCCTTTTCAGTGACCTTGGGGCCCCTTTTAGAGGCCCAGTGGTACGGTTCCTGTACCAGCGCCAGAGACAGGCCTGTGGCCCGCATAGTCTCAATTAACTCCGCCGAGCCGGCGTCGCTCAGGTTGACGTTCAACTGAGCGAAGGTAATCATCGCGTGGCAGTGTAGTCCACCATAGCCCTTTCACGCAGCTCGGCGTGGAGCCTTGCTGGGCAATCGAGACTGCCGGTGGAGTGATCAGACGGCTGCTTGTGCTTGTAGCAGGCCACGCATTTGGGTGGGTTTCCTTTGCTGGGGCAGTCCTCGCGGTCGTGGCCGGAGATGGCGCAGTGGCTGCACGTCGGCGTTTTGCTGGTGCATCCTTTGGCCATGTGACCAAAGAGGTGGCATATATTGCACTTCACTACCCCAACGTAGTCCCTAAGAGGGAAGGATTCCCACCCCATGTAGAGTCTGTCCTCTGCAATAAGGGCAGTCCAGATGGCCGCCGGGGCGAAGACCACAAAGTGGCATCTGCCGGTTCTTGGCCCGGCTTTGTGGCTCAGTCTTATGTCCGCGTATGCCTTTTCTGGCAGGCCGGTCTGTTCACGGGTGGAGGTGAAGATGGCTTCCCGGAGTTGTAGTTCTGTGAGTGTAGAGGGAAGGTTGAAAATGATTACACGAGGCTGCTTTTTCCCGGCGAGCTCGGCTCGTAGGGCAGCCTCCGAGGTCTCCAGGGCTTTAATAAGGGCCTTGGCCTCGACTTCAGAACGGGGATGAACAATTACACCTCCGTTCCTTATATTACGGATACCCGTAATTTGAACCCCAAGAGACCTGGGGTCGAAGGCCTTCTTAAGGATCTCCTTCGTGGTATCCGATTTCTTCTCCCCAGATCCGGTCGGGAAGAAGAGAACTCCCGGTCTGGGGGCGAGGGGAAGCAAGGATGGAAACTGTTGGTTGGTGGAGGCGGAGGAGGTAGAGGGTGCTGCATGTGTTGACGTCGTGGCCATGGGAAGGCGGCTTTTCCTGCCCAATGCCGTGGCCCATGACATAGGGGCAGGTGTCGTGGCGGCGGGTTGGGCATTTGCGGGCGCTTGAGGCTGGATGGTCTTAAGTATCTTGGTTTGAGCGTGCAAGTCCTTAATGGCCTTCTTTTGAATTTTGAGGCCAGAGGTCCTATCTTTGAGCAGTTGTTCCAGGTGTAGTATTCTGGCTTCTTGGACAATGGATTTTCGCTCGAGTTTGGCCATGGCGAGATTCTGCCGGCTGTGGGCTTCAGATAGGTTCAGCAGAGCATTGGATATTCGCTCTTTGGCGCCGGCCTGTTTGCCGCGGAAGGCCGATATAATCTCGTTTAGACAGGTTGAGACTTCGGTATAAATTTCGTCGTGTTGATCAGGGTCTATCCTGGAGAAGTCCATGGGTATCCCAATGTCTTCGCCAGAGGAGGAAGAGTCGTCATCATCTTGTCGAGGGGGCGCCTGATGGTTTTTTGATTTGGCCTTTTTTGGCTCCGGTTCCGTAATTGTTGGAGATGAGGTTGCTTTTTTCGTTGGCGTTTTTGGCGAACGTTGTTTAGTTTTGGCCGTCCTAGCCGAAGATGGAGCGTAGGCAGTGCATCCTGAAGTGGATGCCGTGAGGGACGAAGAGTTGTCGGGGTTGGTATGATCCGGGGCCTCCTGTGGAGGAGTGCGCACCATATTTGGCATGTAGGTGCGCAATGGTGTGAAGGTAGAGAGTGAGAGAAGGCGGATGGGATCTGTATTTAATATGAGGGATCGTTACACGGCCGGTAGTTTGGATATTGTGCAGTCTTAGTGTTTTAACACTTTTGAAATGGTGGAAGAGGGCGAAGCGATGCGATAGTGTGGTATGTTGAGTATACAACAATAGTGCCTACTCTGCTACCAGGGGTGCTCAAGTGTAGGGTCGGGGTCCAAATGGGGTCCCTTGACGTTTGGTCAGGGGAGGTCAAGTTGGGCCCGCGGTCCAAAAATGGTCCCTATCCAAAGTTGGACAGGGACACGAGGGGGGGTACGGCGGACCTCAGAGACGATGTTTTGGCGAGGTTGACGTGAGTATATGCTGTGGTAACGAGGTGACGGGGGAAAAAGCGTGAAAAAATTCTAAGTCCAAAATGGGCTTGATGTAGGTATATAATAAATAGAAAAAGAGAGAGGTTTGGTGAATCTGAGAGAGAGAATTTAAAGGTCGGAAATTGAAATATGAAATATTGGTGCGGGTAAGGCGAGGTGACCGCCCGCTTTGGACGGCCGCCAAAAAGCGACTGACGTCAAAAATTTAAAAAGTGGGCGTGGATTTTGAAGTATGGGTTTAGGATGGAGGAACAACCGCGAAAAATCACTGAGGTTTCACACTATTCACATATGAGTAACGTTATTATGTTAGGCAGACGGTTGCTCATTCACTGTACGAGTTTGAAGTGATTTGAGCGTCTGGTTCAAACTATAATAATATTGTCTTTCGATCGATGCACTGGTCGTCCCTGCATATAATATATAGCAGTTCCTACACTAAATTTATCACGCAATAAATATTATATTATTACAATAATTAATTATTATTACAATACTATTATTAAATGAAGGAATGGAAATACTTATTTTAAAACACCAAATCTAACAACAACAACGCTAATTACATCTGTTTATAACTTGTAATAATAATTAAACTAATTAATTTAATGGTTATCAATTACACGGGAGCAATAAATTTATGCAGAAATATGATTGTTCGCGAGTTCATTGCTGGTTGGCAAGGAAAAAGGCACATTTACCGGGAAAGTCCTAGGGGAAAACACACAAAAGTTTCACAAATCGTATTCCATGGGCAGGCAAAGGTATTAGTTAAAAAACGGGATCAAAAACTTGTGAATAGCAGGGTCAAAATTGAAAATAACGAAAGCGAAATGATAACGATGCAAAAACACGTCAGAACGGCTCGACCGTCGCTGTTACGTTAGGTCAGTTTCCAATAATGTTGTTTTCCTGCTCCCCGCCTATCATCGCCCACAGTGGAAAAGTGGAAAATTCTCCGCCATTTAATCATTGGGCCACGTGCTGTACCTAATTCACGTTTGGATACAGGCATAGAGCATAGAGCATAGAGCATGGATTTGCGAATAACTAACTACACATTTATGATTTTTAAATATAATAATAAATCAAATTATGCGAATATCGTTTTTGTCTTCCCTCTGAAAATATTTTAATCAGACTTCTCGCGTCGTAATCATACGATACGATTCAATTTATATTCCAATAGTAACCAATTACATAAAAACTATGATAAATGTTGTACACGGCTTGAATTAAAACCGACCTTTTACTTTTTTAATAAAAAGAATCTATATAATTTAGAGGCGTGATGTTAATTTATATTAAATTATTGTTTTGTATAGTGCGCCCAGAGCTAAATAGTGAGTGGAAAGTGATTTGTACTGAAAAAATAGCCATTTTATAAACACGAGGCATAATAATGTCCTCAATCAGACATTCATTACGCCACATTTTAAATTATATGTTATTTTTTACAACGTTTTTATTAGGTCGTATTCTTATTTGTCCGGTGGTTGTCTATCTGGTACAAATCTTGCAATCGATTTTTAACTAACTTTTCGACTAGCTAGACATTTGAAACTTTTAGAATATATTAGAACACAATGCCTATGCATTTTTTTAATACTTTTAGCCATCTTTAAGTAGAATTGATTTCATTTTCAGTTAATTCTGTTTTGTATGAAAATTTATTTCGGAAGAAATCCGTAATCCAATCCACTATTATTGGTTTAGGGGTCTGGGGTCCTAGCAACTAAATTATAAATAAATACGTACGTTACTATGAAAATCAATATGAATGTCAAAATGACATTTCAGTATTATTTCGATCAAGTACATTTTTTTTGATCGTTTAAGCTAGTCAAGTGAAGTTTATATGATGTAACAGATAATTTAAAAACGTTGTATATAAAAAGTTCTTTTTATCTTGTAATTGTCTGGTCTTAGTTCTTCAATATAACAGTGGAAAAAAACTCGGTACTTAACGACTATTTAACGTTTACCTTGGGTTGATTAATTAATTATTATACTTATCTGTAAATTAGGAGGTAAGTTAAGAATTTGAGCTATGTTTCTACTATGAAAATATTGTATGGGTTTATGTATTAAGCGCCATAATTTGAATAAATAAGAAACATTCAATTACTAATAGATATTAATATTGTAAATAAACTCATTAAAAAAATAATTAGGTTACTTTTACCGAATACGATAAAATAAATTGCAGTGCATTAGTTGGCGTTACTATGTACTTCAGATATATTATAACGCGTTTATAAATATTACCTTTTTTTTCGTTTGTTATAAGGACTTCATCGGTCCAAGTCAAAATATTCACCACTTCAGTGTGGAGTAAAAGAAATGAAAAACGAAATATATTGTTTAAAAAATTAACAATATTATTCTATGGACTTTGAAAGGTGAAAGGAGTCGTAAATTAAATCACTAAAGCGTCAATTACATTGAGCTTTTTTATGAGCTGATTATTGGCAAATTTATAATCTGCCTGTAAATTCGCCCAGTGTAATCATCGAATAAGCTAATAAGCTGGTTGTAAACACTCCACCTAGAAAAGTTGAAAGCCGGTCAACTTTTCACACTACACGCCGGCGTGTGGGCTTACTGCGTCTGCGCAGTAGAGCGATGGTGGTGGAAAAACGAACTACTCATTTTGAAGTTTACATTTTTGACGTTTAATGGAAACATTGTTGTGGAGCGTAGCGACCTCCCGGTAAAAAAACGAACTACGTTCCGTCAAAATCGCTCGCTGGCTTGTGGCTTATCAGCGAATGGAAAGTTTTGTGTGTAATCATGAAGTCGCAGTAGCTGAACCGCCCGCTTTTAAATTCGCCAATAAGCAGCTCGTAAAAAAGCTCAATGTAATTGACGCTTAAGGGCTTGCGCAGACAGAGCGCGGTCAGGCGGTCTGCGTTCTGCGTTCGGAGTTCGGCGTTCTTTGTACTTTATGGACTTCATACTGTATGGGTACACAGCCGGCGGTCAGACCGCGCCGGCCAATTGGAACGCTAGAGTTCTGGAGTTCTATGCCCGGAATTACAAAGAACGCCGTACCTCCCGTCCAGTCCCGTCATAGGAATTTGAGCAGTCACACAACATAGAGCGAAACCACACGGGGGAGTGAGTACGCAACAGCGGTGCTTTCTCACTTCCACTCGCAGTCGGAATATAGCGGTCTCGCATTATGCAGCGCTTGTGTCAGTACAACGTTTGTAAACAAATGGAACGCTTATTGTTGACCGCCACCTGTCTGCTGTCCCTGAACGTTAGCGATCAACGGTCGGTTGAACGCAGAACTCCGACCGCTCTCTGTCTGCGCAAGCCCTAAGTAATGCCATTTAGTACCTATTACTATTTTCGTGAACATTATTAATTGTATGTTGAACATTAAACCGGACTTGAATTCTAATAGATTTTATTGTCTAGCGAAATCATCGTGTCTTCGAAATTTGGTAGCATGACTTCGAGCAACGTTATAATCCTTTAAAACAATAAATAAAAAACCATAAATTTATAAATGAATAAGTACCTATATAAATATCTAATCGAACTGTAGTAAAGTTTATAAAAAAATAATTAATCATTTTCAATAGGTAGTTCCTAAGTTTTTATTAATGAGCGTGACAGTAAATATTTTTTCATTGATAACTTGGTGACCTAATTGAAGAGGGAAATGTAAGTTTCCGCGGATGAATAAATTTTAAACTATCAACATATTATTATTAAGTTGAATGCCGCTGTTTGAATTTGGAATTAAACTTGTCAACATATAAAATACTGAATAGTAATGCCAAAATATTAGCATGTAGTGTCTTATTCAACATTCAACGTATAACTTATAATAGTATAAATTTAATTAGAAATGAAAAGAAAGGAATCTAAAAATAAAATTGACCATACTCATTTCTACAATATTTAGATTATTTATTTTTCAATTAAAAATAATATCGTAAACAGGCACATATAATCATACTTTATTTATTTAATATAATATCTACTTACGTTACCTATAGCATTTTTTTCAAAAAAGTGGAATTTGAAGCGATTGAAAGTACAAAGCTGTCATACCTAATATTCAAATGAGCATGTCGTATTTCACACTTTTTAATGTTAGGTCTCACTTAACAGCACACATATCTACCTGCACATTCATTTTTATTGAATTAATAATATAAATTATCATGTAATCCGGCGAGCTGCATAAATGTCAAATAAAATTAAACTCTAAAAAACGAAATGAAGACGGTTAGAGTATGCGATGTTATTCAGGGGCGTGCATGGTTATAAGGGCATATCGCAGAATAAATATAAATGAAGACGATTTCAGTAAAGTTGATAAGTTTTATATAATGTCACTTATGTGTTTAGCAGGAGTGGATATCTCCGAACAGCTCTAATTAATGGCAATATTTTCGACATATCATCATGAGAGTACATTACCGTACATACAGTATAGAATTACTGTATGTATCAAATTGTGTTAAAGTCTGCAGTACAAATCACTAGAATGACATATCGATGGTTGTTCGTCAAAAATACGTTTGCAGCCAAAACTATAGGGTGGTCGAGTGATCGAAGCAGCTAGAGAGGGCATTCATGCATTAGTAATAATTTATCTGTCTACAACAAAAGTCCCTAAGTAATTAGTTATAGATTTTATTACTTACGAAGATTACTAAAATGATGTTGTTATGAATTGATTTGTTTGTTTTGAATGAATTTTATTAAATTCGTAAGACGTGCAACGTTGAGCTCATCGACAGATCATCGACTCTATATCACATATATATTTACACTTTTATTTGTAAAATATGATGCAAAAAACTATGCTTACACTCGAAAAGGAAATGTTTTTCACGTAAATAACGATAAGAAATAGCGATAGATTCAAATGTAGTACACGAAAAGATTTCGAAACATCAGTTCATGACTAGGTTTTAAGAACAAAATTCACACAATATCCGTACATATATTAGTCATTAATAGAAGTTGCACTGATCATTAGAACAACACTGATTATATGGTAGGAATGGTTTTTTCCGAAAACTGGTGATACCTTACGTATTATGTTATTCAAAAAACAATTAATAAAGTGTATTTTGATGTACTATTCCTCATCTGTCTTCCTGCTATCTGTATTAAAGACTATGATAAGAACTATCAATCGACACTCGTAAAGAAATTTCAAGTTACTTCAAAGCGTTGTCAGATTCCATACATTAATCATGCTCCATACAGCACAGCACTAAATAAAATTCGTTAAAATGTCAACCTAAAGAAAAGGGTTTCCTTTTCCGGAATCCAGGCTCTAGAATGATTAAGACGATGTACGGAAATAATAATATCCTCCACCCGGGTAGATATTTTTGGAGTAACATTTTATAGTACATAAATGATCAAAATGATATACCCTCTCTACTGAAACGTCACTGTTTTTGATATAGGTGACATGGAATATAGTAATAGGTATTATAATAGATTTTTTTTATCTTGGGATGAAACGGTAAGAACAAATTAGGCTTAATGCTTCCTTCTTAGTGTTTTTATAGCCACTATTGTTAACCACTATATTTATATATTTTGTGTACTTACATACCTAATTTATATTTTGAAAAAATGTGGGAATTTCAATGTAGGTATGTGCCTATATAACGCATTCTGTGGGTGCCTACTTATCTGTTTGATATTTCTGAAGATAGGTATTGCTATACTGATACTGTGAATTAGATTGAAGAAGGGCTGCTACGAACTGTGCTCACAGCTGAGGATGAAAAAGCCTTGAAATAATAATGGCTTGGTGGGGTCCATATTTTTTATTGATTTTTAAGGCGACGGGAGAGAGGAAGGTTAAAAATCTAGCAGGTTCTCAGCCCTACGACAGCCTATCATCACTTCAACCACGGAATACCTTACTTCCCCACACAAAGACACTCCGCACTTTGAGTCTAGCGAAGACCTAAAGAAGAAGACCTCTCTTTTTTGAAGTTTTTGCAGGCTGTCGCATCTACAAATGGTTATCGAATGCGCGTGGCTTATCGGTAATAATAATTACTATCGTTAGTGTCCGTTTGTGTCATCCGAGCTGTTTTGTCTTTTTTAGATATGCCGCATCGGAATTTCAAAGCAAAAATTGCATGCCTCAAATAATTGCACCAAGTGCCACAGGTCTTACAGCTTTACGTGTTGATAAGAGTGGGCCTAACCCAATCGACAGCCAAGTTATTCGGTCACAATCCTTAGGCATAACGATGAATAAGAAGTAATATTCCATTCACATAAATATTATGTATTTTTCTCCTACCTTTGGGAGGTACCATGGTAATACATGGTCTAATCAGCCAGGATACGTAATATATCTACCATTGACGAAAGGTGGTGGTAGGCTGTTGAGATCCGACATAAATAGTGCATATTATTCTTGGTCAGTCAAACTTATTTGTTTTCATTGAGCTAAGACTTCAATGTATAGGTATATAGTGTTTGTTAATTTTTAAAATTCAATTAAGCCCCGCCTAATCCAAGCCATATCAGATAATAGTCAAAAAATATTCGTTTTTCTATAAAATAGCTAAAACTATGCCATTAAATCATACATGGTTTTAGATATTTTATAGATAGAAGAATATTTTTTATTGATTATGGTTTGGTTATGCGGGGCTTAAAGAATTTTAAATATCTAACCAACGCCATCTGTAAGGTAATAGGTATTTTTAAAGTGTGCAATATTTTGTTGGATCGCCTATAGCATTTTTCAGGGTATGGTGCAGGTATGGCAGGGTTTAGATAATTGAATTTTAAAAACTAACGAACACCATTTGCAAATTGTATTCTTAGTTCAATAAAAACAAATAAGTATGACGGATAAAGTTTAGTATGCATTATTTATGTCGAATCTTAACAGCCTACTTCCACCCCTCGCCACTGATATCTACCTACATTGAAGCCATCTTTGTATTTTATTGTATTTCTACATTTTTTTTCATGAAAAAAATTGATCCATCGAATCATATTCCAGATTAACTTAGTTGGGCGTTAGACGTACCAACCAATACTAAATTAGGTAGGTATACATAATTTATAATGTATGTTTTTTTATAAACGTTCGAGCTAAGTCATCCTCTCTAGCCCTCTTATATAATTTGTAATATATTTCGATTTAATTAGAAGTCTGCACGCCGCAAGTCTATTTTTAATATAAAAATAAGTTCTAATAATATTAAAAATAATCGTTGGCTTACGATTTGCAAATTGATAATAACCAGTTTTTCAAGATTTTTTAGCGGCCGTTCCTTTGTATTTTAAAATCAATTTAATATTTTTTCTGACGTCACGATTCGTTAAATCGTTTTAGAGTAAGGATTCGAATCCAACAAAGGCTTAACAAACTGATCATTGTAAGCATATTTGCGCCTGTAGGATATTCCATCATTGTGGCATTCCTCGATTCCTTCATTTTCAAACTAAAAGTAGATAGGTACCTACTAGAGCTAGTAAAATGCTTTTTTTGTTATCAGACTTTAAAAATATGTAATTAAATTATAACCCAAGTGATACGTGAGTGTTGACATTTTAAGTCCCGCATACTATCTCGCCGAACTAAAATCACTCTTTACAAGACACTTGTAAAGCCAATGCTCACCTACGCATCGGAAACCTGAACATTAACAAAATGAACGAGCCCTGAACATTCTTCAAATCTCCGCCGTATATATGGACCGATCAGGGACGGCACCAATTGGAGGAGAATATATAATGCTGAGCTCTACGGGCTGTACGAAGATTGCAGCGCAGTTCAAACAATTAAGATTGGGAGTCTGCGATGGTTAGGTCATGTGCACCGTATGAATGACAATGAACCGGCAAAGAGAGTGATGTCCAGCAATCCAATAGGGCGTAGAAGAAAGAGGCAGGCCAAAGATTCGCTGGTTGGATGGAGCTGCCAGTGACTGCCGTATTCTGAGGGTACCGAATTGGAAAGCGGCCACGCTGAATAGGGACAGGTGGAGAGAGCTGTTGGAGGAGGCCAAGCCCCACACCGGGTTGTCGCGCCCCTGATGATGATGATGATGCTGATGATGATGTTACGTGAGTGTGAAATTTCATGATGCTGTTTATCGTGCGGTTAACATATTTGATAGCACTGTCAACATGAATATATTTTTGCTTAATATTTAATTTTTGAATATGTTAATAAGTCTGTCAAAATAATTTCACATTGTTGATGAACACAGAAAACCAGCAAGTACTACTTTAGAATCTGTAAACATCCGAAATCCAAAGTGATATCTCGGAACACGAAAATCCAGATATACAAAACACTACTGTGGTCAGCCTTCACATATGGACCAGAATGTTCGGTCATCAATAATCTGAAAACGGTATTCTGATATTCAAATAAAAGATCCTGAGAGCGTTATTTGGAGCCAAGAATGAAGACGGAGTGTTGGGATGGGAACCCAACATAATGCCTCGAGAGACTTTAAACCTAACTTGCATGTTCTTCCAATCATCCGGATGTTGGCGTCCAGGAAGGTCGTCAAAAAACATCCAGTAAATGAATTTACAACGTCTGATTCCTCACCCTTAGGTCACAATATATATATGAGATTCTCTCAAAGCATGGGTGTTATAATATGTATATGACGCGTGTTAAATATTTTACCATACATGTTTATAAATGTAATATATTACAGTAGGTACCATTCGTACCTTTGAAAGAGATTTTAATTTGCAGAGTATTGAAACTTATTTGTTACAATACAGATCTTAAAAAAGAGAAACACATATCTGGACCTTGTTAACACCAAAGGTACACAAATCAAGGGACCGTGGACGTACAACTTTGTTGTAAAATAAATCGAACGATAACTAACACGCTTAACATGTTAAATTACAATATCTTCATAATATTATAATATTCGGTTTATGTACTTACGAATATACAGCATGGTTAAAAGTAAAGAACATACGAATTATAATTATTGTAAACGAGGCTTTAAAAGTTTAATTAGTTCACTAGCGAAGTGAGCCCAAAAATTCATGGATGTGGAACTATCTGGGCGAAATTACCAAAAGAAATGCTTTACTACATTTTTGTTTATTGAATGAATGAATGGTTTACAAATGCAACGTAAATTTCTGGATCGATTGAGATCTCATAGAGTTATGCGCATAAAATGGCTATAGGAACCTAGTTATCGGAGCCTGTTTTCCCCAACTGTCTCAGCAACGTTGAAGATTCGACCAGTTCCGCTATGTTTATTTCTTCAAAAGTTATAAACAACTAAACTTATTTTTTGGACATCATTGCTGACCTACATTGCTGAATACAAATACGCAGTTCTACTTCAATATCAACCCTTAGTGTTCGTCATGTCTTTATATCTTTTCACAATTAAGGTAAAACTTGTATTTACAGTCGAGTAAAATAATATTGCCAGGTCTAGAACGATTCGGCGCCAATAGAACTGGGCGCTACGCAATCGAATGAAATTCGAAAATAAATAGACGTTCGTGAATAATTATAGGTACTTTTAAAATGTATATTGAATACATATATTTTTATATTATTTAATCCTAGATGAGAATTTAAATATGCACTGTAAATAATGATTTAATTTTGCATGTTTAAGTTCCAACGAAAAGAGAGTTCTTTTATTTTTATATTAAATATTTAATAATTCTCAATCTGCAATAAAAAACATTAATTAAAACTACCAAGTAGTAGATAGATACTTATTAAACTTCTTCGTCTACTTTCTGAATCAAATCGTAACGAACGTCGTTATTTCATTCGACAATGCGGCGCATACTTGTCCTGGCGTCCAGTTGTCCCAGTGCCATATTGTCTCTCCCCACAATTGCATACTATATATAAATGAATTATCATTCTCAGGCACGTACACATAAAAAATGTATTTTGTGGGGCCATTCAAAAATATATCCGCAATATAATAATTTAATATTGATTTTTATGAAGGGAATCATAATATATTTAACAAAATTGTGATGTCTTTGACTTCTAATTTACCTCGGCTGCTATATACTGCACCGCGTCGCTTCATTGCAGACTTTCAGGTGCATGTTCCTTGCCCAGAGATCTTGCACTTTCATCTTAGCGATGAGCATTATTTGGCCTGCAGCTACTCGTATTACAACTGCAGGGATCCTAACCTTTGAGCCACAGTGACCTGTCATACACACAAGTGGCATTCATGTGTGCATGATCTAACATAACGGTGTTAATTTTATTATTATCACCGCTAGTGTTCGTTTGTGTCGTCCACGCCGCGCTATCCTATCTTTCAGATATGCCACAATATAAAAAAACAAACAATTTGTTATCACCGCAGTAAATAATTCCATTGACTTAAATAATTTGTGTTTTTTTCATTCCTATAAAAAGAGGGAGGGGGGAATATATGTTTATACTGGGAACTTATAGAAGGTACTACTTCAGTGGCGTGCGGTAACAATGTATTGTAGGGATGCTGTTGAAAAATACGCAAAGAAGTACCTACCTATTATTTCCCCCCCCCCTCTCTAGATCCGTAATCCACCAGCATCTTAAAATTACAGTCCACTGCAAAAAAGCCACCATAAGTACATAATACGTTTGCACAATAAAACAATATTATTACATGGTTCTATATCGCTGGGGATGCAGAGCATCTGAAAAGAAAAACGAAATACTATATTCTAATGTAGACGGTTTTCAAAATAATTGGTTATAATAATCTTGATTTTATCACAGTCACTAGCACTATAAGTGGGTAAGTCACATGCTAAAGGATGTATGGGATTGTTTTAATAAAGTGTTACAGTAACACGCCTTTCCATAATATACCCCAATTGATAACATCAAATAAGTGTGGTACATATTAAAAGAAAATAAGTGTAGCAGCGCACGTCGTGAGAAGAAATAACGACTTCATAATATTATTAATCGCTGGTCAGACATTTTGATATCGCCCTTAGCTTCACACCCACACAGATAAACGCATGCACATATCACACCTAATACATACACCCTAAAAATGTATGTACATGTTCGATAAAGTAAAACTCACGATATGCTACCTATTTATAATTTTATATTGTGTTTTCTGAAGCCATTCGTTGAGGAAAATGGTCATAGGGAATGCCCTCATCTGACAGTGACTGACATATTTTAGCCTAGTCGCACATTGAAAATCGTCTCGACTAGGAAAATAATCATAAATCAAAACTGGTCGCAACATCCAACTTTCTCATGTGCGTATAAATTGGCCCTCACATCGAAACTTGCCTCGTCTGCTACAGCCATAAATCAAACCTTCCAAGAACGTCGATCCGGTGTTGAAGATCGCGCAGATCTACCTAGCGACAGTTGCACGTAACCTTCGAAACGTATAGATATTTGATGCGGCGACCGGCGAGCCGGTATAGGAATGACCAATTCGTAGGTGTTTGTATGCGTCCTGGCGTCTTTTACTCTCGGCCCAAGAAGCGTGCAACTTGTCGATTGCAACAGCAGATGTTTTTTTTCAAACTAAACAGTCGCATTCGACCAATCTGCGGAGCTCCATTTGGCAACGTGTGTTTTGTGAATAACGATGAAGTCACATCGACGTATTCAACAAGTTGCAGACGGACGAATTTAAATGTGAGAGCCGGCTTAATGAGAGTATTAAATAAGTCACAGCCAGCAGCATAGCTATGCCGTTGGTGCCGCCCCTTCCAAATGTGAATGGAAATGAAAAAAGTCATTATTATAATTATTTTATTTTCATCAATATATTAGTAGGTATTAGGTAGGTAACAAAAAATCTCTTATATTAAAAACGTTATTAATTTTAATTTAGTTAAGTTAGAATATAATATTATGTAGGTCGTAGTTATATATATATATATTAAACTACATATACGTTAATATTGTATTTATGAAATTATCTAGACAAGTAAAATAAACATCCAAGAAACAATTAATTCATACACAAAAATGCCATTTCTGGATCATTTCCTGACGTTCTATACCTTGCAAAGAATATATTTTTTAAATAATACCTACATTACCTATGTAATTCAAAAAAATATATATTTCTGGTATTTTGCCGCCCTCCGAATCTTGTCGCCCGGGTGCAGGCAGCACAACCAGCAGTATGTTTTCAAAATGTTACTTCTCATCTGAATGCAAACTAGAGTTGATATAATATGTAAAAATGTAAATATACCATTTTAAATTTTTTATCAATGACTGATTATTCCAAAGCGCACTATGCACCTGCCATAATGCATCAGGGTTTTAAAGTCTTTAGAAAATATGAAATCTTGACGCCATGGTTAACTTTATAGGTATAATATTATTATGTATACGGTTATCTTGATTAGAATCCCATCGGTTAACTGGATTCAAATTACCAGTTATTTTTATTAAATTGACACGTGTAATGCACAGAGCATTACTATTTTGACTGAAGGTTACAACAACACTGGTAACAATTGCTATCTTTTTAGTACTTATAGCAAAAACAAATGCATTTAAAAAAAAAGCGATGTGTTGATTAAGAGATGAAATAAAAGCATAGAATATCAAAGAAGATATTTCTTTATTTTGCTGGTTTGACAGTCTGCAAAAGCAAACAAAATAATGAAGTAATAACCAAAAAAATACTTTAAAAAAATGGTTTTACATGATGTCAGCATTCGATTTATATTAATTTATTCTTAAATTAATATAAATCGAATATTTTTAAATTATCTGTTAATACATCTCACAAAGAGAGAATTTATAATTATTATTATATTTTTGATCTTAAATATTTTTTTAATAGAAGCCTCCAAGTGCCTTAATTCACCAGCACATAATATAAAATCGTGAGGCCTGTATTCCAAATTTAAATTTTCCTATATTCACTTGAAAATAATATGTAACATATATTTTTCATATAAATAAACTAGGTAATAATATAATCTTCCATTACGAATACGTATATACCCATTAGTTAGTATTTAAATATATTCATACCATATATCAAATTTCTTATGTTGAACTTTTATAATAAGATATAAGATCCACACCTGTGTAGTTCAATATTTTCGAGACCCATGCTTTTAGTTACCTTTGAGGTCTTATGCATTTAATTTATTTAACACCTATCTCAGGACGGATTCAAGAATTGAATATAACAACTAGTTATTTATGAGGTATTTCTTAACTGAAAGGACGCGGCTAACTATTATTCATTTAACTCTTCGTTCACGGATGGTTACACTCTTTTAATAGGATTATCATTTGGGGTATTTAAAGATTTTATTACGCGTATAAAAAAGATCTTTTATGGGTTTTAATAATTTTATCTCATTTCGAGTAGGTAACCATTGCATCCACATGTTGTTTTATGAATTTAATACCTATTATAAGGTCACATACCTAGGTATTGTATATTAATTTAACTAGTTAATTAAAAAGTGAAAAGTCAATATTATAAAAAATAATTAAGTAAGTACCTATTTGTAAATATGTAAATATCAAAATATATATAGATACCTATATATAAGAGCATGTCCGAACCTAAAAGGATCATATTAGGTCCATAATCTGACTCCAAGCATAAATTGAAAAACAATATGTGTACCTATTTGCCAGACTCAGGATTCTAAACTGGGACCCACGACATTGTAAGCCGATATCAATAAACTCTATCAACTAATAATCTTATAACAATTCAAATTGTATGTAGGCTACCATTTTTTTAATAAGTTGATATTTGCGGTGCTGATGATTAAACGCACACAAGTACACCGGTGACCAATACTTAAGACTAAATTAGACTAAATAAACTTGATAGTTAAATGTGTCGCTAGATTTCAAAATCAACCAAGTCCATAATAGATGAATAAGAGAAAAACAGCTTTTTGTTTTCTCAAGTACACAGTCACAAGGGTGAAAGTTTATATTATTTCGAGTACAGAATATTTAAAATTAATAAGTTCCACATTCCGATAATGCAGAAATGTTAGAAAGTAGTAGTTCTTCAGCAATTCACAAAAAAGTCAAAAATACCTAAAGGTGGACTTGGCTGATTTTGAAATCTAGCAACACAAATAATATGCTATTGTAAATTCTACATAATATTTATGGGATACCTATACCTACTCAAATATTGGAGATAATATCCTTACTTATATCTTTTCATGCTAAACAGTTATATGTTTCAATTATATTTCACAAATAACTAGATATCTACCTACCTATATGGTGATATGAAAATAATTTTCCAACATATATGTTACTTGCACTTGTTTGTTCCTCAGCGCTTACATTAATCTTACGTATTAATAATTACAATAGCGGTGTAATCAGCGCTCTAGTCTAAATGGACCGCAACGCAATGGAACGCAGCTCCGGTTGGTGAAATCCGCAATACTACGTCTCGTAGAAAAATTAAAAATGGCGCTACGGTTCGGGAACTATTATCGAAATAATTACATTAATTTATATGTCTTCACACCCACGATGACCGCGAGGCTTGAGCGTCGGCCTATAGCGCCGTGGGTCCCGGGTTCGAATCCCGGGTCTAACAAATACACATATTGTTTTTTCAATTTGTGTTTGTGTCAGGGTATGGACCTTTGAGGTTGAGTATGTGGCTGACATCCATTTATCGTAAAAACAAAATCTGTTAATACAAACTTCCATTCTGTGGAGGCCCATAATATGATCTTATTAGGATCGGGCATGGTCGAAGAAAAACATGTTTTGATAAAATTTTAGGTAACTAGGTACCTACACTCTTAATTCTACAATCAATAATAAGATTTTGTGTTGATTTGTTACAAGGATTTTAAGACGATCTTAATATCTATTCAACTTTAAATATCTTATAATAACGCAGATATTTTATACAAGCAGTACGATTTGATACTTTTGAACACCTACTATGCTAAGCTACACTTGAATCAATCATAATTGTATATAAATATATACAATATGTATGATTGTATTTCTAATTTACTTACCTGTGTATTTATGTATTTTCTACTGTCTTTCCTTGTATTCCGAAGGGTATTATTATGCACTTTTAAGTGTTGTATTTAGTCATGAATTTGACCTAAAGATTATAATAATATGGCCATTTATTTCCGATACAACAGCTCAGGGGGTGTACTGAAAGTTGATCGCTAACCATTGATAGAAGACGACACCCAAAGAAGAAGATCTTAATATTTATTTAAATGTATGAACATTATGGTAAATATTATGTTGGGCGACAAGGGTTAACGCTTCACAAAGCGGTCGATTGGGGCAGCCGAATACCGATAAACATTTATTAAAAAGATACGTACACCACCCGAGTTACAATAAAATACTATAACACCTGTTATTCACGAACTGCCCTCACCTCTATCGCGTTGAACTAATTAAAACAATCACAATAAACCACAATTACGTTTAGAATTAATTATCATTTTTTTTAAGTTTGTAAAATAAATGTGAATTTTAACCAACTTATGAAATTTCATGCTTGTTTAGGGGTGATATTTAGGTATCCCCTTCATTTTTACATCCTTTACTATTGAGGATCATGTCTCCTTTCAAATGTAGGTACTATTTATATCTCTCCAGTGAACCCTACATTCTAGCATCCGCACATCTTAAAATTTTTAGAGCCCTTCACTTGGGCAGACCATTGTATAAGCAACATTGATGAAGGGTGCCTGTTGAAGTTGAAAGTAGGTTATTTAAATAGTCTTAGGATAGCCACATTTACGAGACTTATATTTACTTACTAATACAATTTACTGAACTCAAAATATTATAGTTTACTTTTGTTTAATAGATATCTCATTAAAAAGACATCGTGCACTAGAATATATATTTTTACTTGATAGAACTTGCGCTAAAAAAATCTAGTCTCACTAGTCAAGCTTCTTATCCGATAGATCGGTAGGAGAGAAACCACCAGGCGTAAAATATCATACTCATCCTAAAATGGCGTAGTCTTCAGAAACACGACTCGTTTCATTCAGTGAGTTAGATAGAACAAAAATCTCAAGGACAAATCATGTCAAACTACATAGGTAGGAATAAAAAAACATTGGATTATCCCAAACTTTTGTTTGCGTGTATTCGTAGAAGATTCAATTGACTTGAATACAATCAATCTGTGTGTAGATGAATCCTAAATTTAGTTATAAAAGTATTACTAATAAGTTATAATACTATGAGACTATGTTGGAATTTTTTAATTTCTAAATATCTTTATGTGGTTAAAATTCATTTTTCTTAAGAAAATAGGTAGGCTTTAAATAATCGCCCAATAAGGAGTCTTCACCAGTGGTAGACAACCTCCCTATATCGCTTTGTATTTGAAATTTCTGCCAATATAAAGTTGTGGTAAGTATTATTATTTTTGATGTATTTAGGTATATTTTATCAATATGATTTAATATAACATTATACATTTGCCTTGATTTATCTGTCTGTAACGCAGGGCAACACAGTACATCACACACACACTCGCTCTCTTTCTCTCTGTGTGTCTGCTAAAGCTATGCACATCACAAAACAGCAGAGGACATTCACATATACACATACACACCCCCTTCATGTCAGGGCATTGAACACATTAAACAAATTGAGCGCATCGAAGAGAATGTTGACAGGCGGCACTGCTACCTAATATTTTGTTTTGCTAGTGTAATCATATGGACTAAAACAAATACGATTGTCACCGATAAGAATATATATTCGAAAAAATGTCTATTTGTAATTATTCTTCTTCGT
Organism: Rhyacophila brunnea; assembly: GCF_057557595.1. Classification (NCBI taxonomy): domain Eukaryota; kingdom Metazoa; phylum Arthropoda; class Insecta; order Trichoptera; family Rhyacophilidae; genus Rhyacophila; species Rhyacophila brunnea. The sequence continues at coordinate 310,456 of NW_028232882.1, read as the reverse complement.
CGGAACTCCATGGCTGAGAATTGTAACCGTGATATGTATTCATCTAGGTAGGGTTTTCTTGAGAGAATGGCGCAAAATTGCACAGCAGTGTCGCCTGGCATTGGAAACCAGAAGACGATGCAGATACTTTGCCGTAAATATATTTTTTCTCATCCGAGAAGTTTTTAAACCTTTTTTCCAGTTTGTTTGTCAACTTATATCACGGAAGGGAGAGGTAGTATTATAGTATCAACAGAAGTTGCTCTACATAATGGCGTTCCCCTTGTGAAGGTTGGAACTAGATTTGGTATGGATTTTTATGTGATAATGCAATGCGTAAAATCGTGTAAATAACACCCGGAAAACTCCATTAAAAATATTTCTTATACCGAATGGGGTATAGGTATTCAATGATTCAATATTACATTCTTATATCTTGTGTATTATTGCAGTACCTACCTATTAGAATAAAATATAATTTAAAAAATAGTGTAGTTGATATTTAAAAAAAATACGCATCATCTATTATGAAATTAATTCGTCATAAACCAGTGGTGGGGATGTGAAGTTTTCCATTTCATAATTTAGATGTCCAGTGGTGGAGAGTTCACGCGTCCCATCAACGAAATGAAGATGAGTTCCATTGCCGTCAAAAAGGTGGCGAAGAACGCTGTAATAAGGTAAGTAATATCTTGTTTTGACCGTACAGTGTGCAGTCAAAATATTGTAACAATTATTATAAGTAATATTTATACATTTTAAATATAGTTTTAATCTCATACATAATTAAGAGAAACTTCAGAAAAATGCCGTAATACCGTGAGGTTTGATTGTTTTGGCACGAAACAAGGTATAGGTACCTACCTAATCGAAGAGGCGCCGAGCGATATAAAGGCTTAATTACATGTATATTATAATATTATAATATGTCACAGTACCAACACTGACGTAATTATGGCTGGGTGTCTCTGTGACGTATTTACTACTGTATCAATTGGTAATCGTGGTATGTTGTCGAATTAGAAAAAATATATATAAAATAAACCAACACCGTGCACTTCGTCCGCGTAACCAACCCTTCTTCACATTTCAAGAAAACATTGACTTAGAAAGCTCATTGTCACTGGAGAATTCGAGGGTCGACGCGAAAGTGACATGTCGCCGTTACGATGGTCCGAAAAAATTAGTGAACCCTATCAATACCTTCATTTATGCAGGCAGCTGAATACTAAGTTCACTGGAAAGCCATCACATAACTATAATAAAAATATTTAAAAGAAATCACGGGTTATAAACGAATACAAAGAATCACCAAAAGGTTTAAATAGTTTAAATGTAGGAAGTTTTTACAATTATTATCTATCAAATTAGTGGAAATATTATTGGCTAACTATCCTCTACGCTACTTCATTGATTGTCTGTAGGTACTATTAAGGATACTTCCAACAAAGATAATGGAAAACATGGTCACTTTAAGGGAATATAAGAAAAACAAAGCAAAACTCCCGCTATATGCCAACATAACGTCTCCACGAAAGAAACGTATTTGCTCGAGGAATCCTTCCTGGATTTCAAAAGACGAGCTGTTTCAGACTGAAAGCGAGCAAAAGGGTGCCTGGCGATGTGTCTGGCTAGCGCCAGGCGTAAGGAACTCCTTTTCTAAATTGTGGATCGCTTTAGGCCTCCATTCAAAATATAGCATGTGCCTGAACCGAATCCGGTGTGGACATTCCAAATTAATGTGCTTATATTATTAAGCATAAGTGAGGCTTTAAAGAATTCCCCCACTTTGCGAGTGTGGTGATAATATTCAGACTACGGACCACATGCAGCATGTATAATACTTTACTAAGAATAGTTTTAGCCAGGGAACTCAGTAATAATGGGAACTGAAATACCGAACAGATAAGGAGAAGCAGGCAACCGATCTCGAGTATGGATGCATGGATCATTTTCTTAGAATCCTCATACATTCAAAACCTTGCGTCAAAATTTACTGTATTGGTATACAGATAGCTTATCAGAATTTTATTTATTATCTGTTCTGTGGTTTTAGTCATACACCAGGCTAAACTGAAAGCTATTGGACTGACTTGTTTATGACTACTTATGCAATCTAGTTAGAGATTTTATTTTTATGGGATTATTTTACTAACGTCTTTTGCTTTCTGAACCAAACGTTTGTTGTTACCATCTTCATATTATGATTATATTATTATTATTATATATTGGAAGTATTGACTGCCCCCCGCGCGATTGAGTGAACATACACGATGATGTCTAGCGGCTATAGTTAATACAGAAATGAAATTATCAGACGCGCGAGGTTCTTCTCCAACCGCAGGGGGCGACACATTTTACTCCATAAATCATAACCATTATCACCCCGCGTTTTTTTGCCTTTTTATTCCATTTCATTCTGTTGTGTTTTTTTTTATTTTATAAATTTCTCGGACGCCTTTTTGATTTTATTATTATTATTATTAAAATTGTTATTATTTCTTTATTTTCTTTTCGAGTGTGCGCAGTCGCGGACCGTGTGTGAGAGGCTTTTTTATTATTATAATTTTATTTTTTCTCTTTTCGAAAATCGTTCTTTCTTCTTTATGTACCGTAACAACTGATACCGCGGGATGCTAACACTAGTGAAATCAGGCTTATTAACACGAGTTAGCCTATCCACTGCTTGGTGAAATTCTCTCAAAAATAGGTGACTGTCACCTGTAGATCTAAAATGGTATGATGAACATCGGTGATTCATACATTATAGTAATTATATTAATAAGTTTGTAGATTTTTTTGTTATGTTAAATGCAATGACTAAATAAATCAATAGGTACATACCGAGTCTGACATGATGTTGCCAATAGAATAGACAATCATGTACTGATGATTTTGTTGTTGATTATAGTCATGAAATAGTTACTAATGATTTTATTTTACTTTGAGAAGATAATTGGATGAAAAGCAGCGCTTTCCATTTAAGTACATAATTTAATAACAATTTTAATAATCGAACCGTGGGAAGGAGGACACAATAAAAGGCCACGAGGTCCAAATACAATAGGTATAGTGCGAAAACCTCTTCTTGGCTACGTGTTAAAACTGTGAACTAACATGCTCCTCCCATTGTTAACCGCACTTCCATTATAAACTAACAAGCTCCTCCCATTGTTAACCGCACTGCCATTATAAACTAACAAGCTCCTCCCATTTAGTCGCCAACAGCGCTTCCTTACGTAGCCAAGAAGATGTTTTCGCACAGTAATAGGGAACACAGAAATGATAGGAAGTGCATTTCCTTCTGGGTGGGGTAGTAAATATGGGATAACCTTAAACACTTGTTAATGTATATGTTATTTTCAATAGCTAAATCAATATCATAAGAAATATTAAAGTTTGTCACGTAAACGAAACGTGCATTCTATATTGGTAGTATTTTAGGATACTCGGCGCCCTTTGTGTTTCTTATGATTTATGACACGTCTTCAAAACCTTGGTCTATGGCAACTGGCTATTACATTTCTACCTTATTAATCTGTTCTGTAGTTGGTACCTAATGAGAAGTGAAACATATTACAGAATCATCAAGGTTGACGAAAATAACATAGATGTGGGTATTCGTTTTTCAAAAAAAAATAATATAGTAATATAGTATGTGCACATTTTTTTAATAAGAAAAGTTTAGTGATAGGCATTAAACCAGCGCTTGTCAAACAGGTAAAGATTCTTCCAAGATTCACTTCACGAAATCGACTTCTTATATTATTACGACATATCGATGCTAAAGGAGCGATCTATGCGCTTTATATTATTAATATCCTTTTCTTCGTCAGATGATTTGGCTATCTGACAGCTTTGTTCCATCCCTCCCGGCATTAAGCGGTAGGTACACAAGGCCTTTATAAGTGTAAAATCTGTGGCATTCTAGATTTGGTTCATCCTTCTGGAAGAAGCTCTTCCTCATTCTCTCCGAACTTCACCTGACTCAATATCATGAGTTTTTTCCAGGTTACCATCTTCTCTAAGGGCTATAATAACAAAAAAATAAAGTGTCCGAGAAGATACGAGGGTGGGTCAATAATTCCTTAGAAAAAAGCATTAAAACAGGTTTTATTTTTGTATTTTTTTTTATTTCTCAACATAATTTCCTTGGAGCTCAATACACTTGGTTAGACGTTTCTCAATTTTTTTTAAACCGTCAGAAAAATAAGTTTTCGGAAGGTCCTCAGAATAAGCATTTGTCCGATCGATGACTTCTTCATTTGAAAAAAAACGTTGTCCACTTAGCCATTTTTTTAAGTTTGGGAAAAGGAAAAAGTCACTGGGGGCTAAATCTGGCGAATACGGTGGGTGGTCGACCAATTCGAACTTCAATTCTTCAATTTTAGCCATTGATCGTAAACATGTGTAAACACGGGCATTGTCCTGATGAAAGAGGATTTTTTTCCTGTTTAAATGAGGCCGTTTTTCTTCAATTTTGTTTTTTAGCTGGTCCAATAAAGATGCATAATAAACCCCTGTTATTGTTTTTCCTTTTTCCAAATAGTCAACGAAAATAATTTCACGTGCATCCCAAAATACAGTAGCCATAACCTTACCAGCTGATTTTACGGTTTTCGCCTTCTTTGGACATGGTTTGCCTTCGCAATCCACTGCTTTGACTGTTCTTTCGTCTCGGGAGTATAGTGGTGTATCCATGTTTCATCTACAGTCACAAAGCGACGAAAAAATTCATCCGGATTGCGTTGCATGAGCGACAACAGGGCTTTAGAGGCCACCACCCTACTGCGTTTATTGTCGACTGTGAGCAAACGCGGCACCCATCTTGCAGAAATATTTTTCATGCCCAATTTGTCATGTAAAATAGAAATGACGCTACCTTTTGAGATCCCTGTAACCTCAATTATCTCACTCAACTTTAATCTTCGGTCACTTAACACCATATCGTGGATTTTATTGATCATTTCTGGTGTAGTCACCTCTACAGGACGTCCTGAGCGTGGTTCATCCTTTGTTGATGTACGACCACGTTTAAATTCATTTAACCAGTTATAAATAGTTGCAAGTGAAGAAGCAGATATGCCGTGAACTAAATCCAACTCATTTTTTATTTCTTTTGCTGTTAACCCGTTTATATTAAAATGTTTAATAACAACTCTAAACTCAATTTTCTCCATTTTCCATTTTTCCATTTTCCACAAACAAATTTTTTTTTTAAATGTACGAGAAACACACAACAACCCGACCAATCTGATTGAAACTTCGCAGCATACTGAATCGGTAGTGCCACTGCATGAAAACAAACCGCTTGCAGTACTAGTCGCGCCACCTGTCGGCTTTTCTAAGGACTTATTGACCCACCCTCGTAGATTATTATAATAATATCATAATTATTTGAAAAATCTCAAGTTATAATCCTCAGCACCTCTGCCGCATTACTGGCTAATACATAAGTTAGTATCCCGCTTGGAAAAGGTGCATATTAAAAAATGAAAAATGGCTCGTTTCGGTACAACTATATTATTGTGAAGACTCGCGCGGACGCGGGACAAAAGCCTCCACCACCGCACACTTTATCACCCGACAATAACACCTATTAGCTTATACAATAAGGCGCATTTCTCTATATTTTTTACGAGTTTCTTGCTTTATTTTTCAGTGCGGTTATTGTACAGTCAATTTTGAAATAAGAACGCGCGTTACAAATCCTCTTGACAGATAACAACGCTATTATTATCACATTTTGGCGGGAATATAAGTAACAACTCTCTCGCAGGCTACAGATCGAGCGAGAACTTTTTAAACAGAGAAGACATTAACCCATCGTGCATTGTCTATGTATGTACTCTTTGCCGACCAATACTATTACATTATGTCATTATTATTACCTATTTAGAAATGTAGCCTACCGGAAGATGTCGAATGAAGCCTTCTCTATGACAACCTCATGATTTCAACCACTTTTGATCCACCGCTGGATGAAAGCCTTTCTTTACTGTCTCCACTATACCCACCCTACAGGTATTTTAGGATCTCTTATATACCCCTGGATGATGAAATTTGTCTAGTGATGTCGCCTATCCATCTCTAGTTCCAGGTCTTTAGAACACTTGTCTTTTGTTTGGGTTCTTACCCATTTATTTATTTTTATGAATCATTCATAGCACATTTGATAAAATATGTGGAAGGAGCTATGGAAACCTTAAATCTAGTTGTGGAACTGACAGAGAAACACTTACCAGTGTTTTGACACAATATGAGACTAAAGTTGAAAAAGTCTAAACGATTTGAGACTACTCGACCGTTTATATTTAACGATACTACGACATCGCAATTTAGCGAGGAGGTGAATCGTAAAATGGCATCACTGTACGTAGACCCCAGCGACAATGTCGAAACAATATGGAATAAGTTGAAGGAAGCCACCTTATGCGCGATGGAGGAAGTCCAGAAACTCAATAACAGTAAGGAACATCCAAAACGTCGCAAGATCTGGATATCTGATGAAACATGGGAGGCCATACAAACAAGAGCCGATCTTAGAAATAATGGACTTAATTCAACTATACAACATGCAAGGTACTCTGAACAAAACAGAGTTATTCAGCGACTCTGCCGGCGGGACAAGAATCTTTTCCTCATAAATAAGTGTGAAGACATCGAAACCCATGCTGTCAGAGTAGAAACTCGCGATATCTTCCAAAAAGTAAAAGAAATCACAGGAGATTTCAAGAAAATGAACTGGGCCATCGAGGAAGAGGATGGCACACTGCTTATGGAGTTGGATAGGGTCACGGCAAGGTGGAAAACATATTGTGAAGCCCTATACAGAGATACAGAAGAGGATGATGAGGTGGTTGACGTACGTATCGATGAGCAAGAACCTGAAATACTTTTTAGTGAAGTGATAGAGGCGATAAAGAGACTAAAAACCCACAAGTCACCAGGTGGCGATGGCATATCCGCAGAAGCCTTAAAAAGGGTCAATGATGACGGAAAAAGAATCATACATCAATTATGCAACATGATCTGGAAAAGTGGTGTATGGCCCAAGGACTGGACAGAGTCAATTTTGATCCCCCTGTACAAAAAAGGTTCCTCACGTAAATGTGAAAACTATCGAACAATCTCACTTATTCCACATGCAAGCAAGATCTTATTACATAAAATCAGCAAACGTCTGAAGCATTTCATCGAGCGACAAATACCCAAGAAACAAGCAGGTTTTGTTATGGGCAAGGGAACTCGAGAACAAATTCTGAACATCAGACAACTAATTGAAAAATGCAGAGAGTTTAATACCCCTATGATGTTATGCTTTATTGACTATCAGAAGGCATTCGACTGCGTAAGATGGAACTGTATGTGGAAGGCACTTCTGGAAATGGGAGTTCCATCACACCTTACCCGTCTTGTTAAAAACTTATACAATAATAGCCACACAAAGGTAAGAGTAAATAGTGCGTTTTCTGAGAGTTTCCGAACCGAGAAGGGAGTTCGTCAGGGATGTGTTTTATCTCCCCAGTTATTCAATATATATGGAGAGCATATAATGCGAAGAGCCCTAGATTATTGGCAAGGCGGAATAACAATTGGTGGCCAGAAAATAAACAACTTAAGATTCGCAGATGATACCACACTAATCGCTGCTGATGAAAGAGAACTCACAGAGCTGCTACACCGAGTAGAGGAAGAGAGTCGCAAATTATTAATAGGAATAAGACCAAGTTAATGGTTGTTGATCGGGCCAACCTTCTACCAACACCAAGTACACTCCAAAACCTTGAAACAGTCGACGAGTTTGTATATCTAGGATCGACCATCTGTGGAAAGGGCGGATGCGAAGCGGAAATACGACGGCGCACACAGATTGCAAAAAATGCGATGACACGCCTTACCACTATGTAGAAAGATCGGGGAATTTTGATTGCCACCAAAATGATGCTTGTGCAAACATTAGTTTTCTCGATATTTCTGTACGGAGTCGAGTCGTGGACCCTGAAGGCAAGAGAACGGAAGGCAATTGATGCCTTTGAGATGTGGTGTTGGCGCCGAATGCTTTGCATTTCTTGGACGGAGCATAGGGCGAACCAGTCAATCATCCAGAGACTGAAGTTGAAGGAACGGCTCTCGACGATATGTCTAAGAAGAATTCTGCAGTTTTTTGGACATATTATCAGGCGCGGACCGGACAACCTGGAGAGACTGGTTGTTTTGGGCAGCCTCCAGGGAAGGCGAAGCAGAGGAAGAGCGTTTGCGCGATGGAGCGACCAAGTGAAAGAGCTGACTGGGGGCACCATCCATTCTGCCCTGAGAGAAGCGGAAGATCGAGAAGTATGGAAAGTCTTGGTCGCTCAAAGGATGGCGAAATTTAAATGTGGTCACGATCCTCAGCCATGAGTGCACGACCAAGAAGAAGAGAGACACAATATGTTTAGTTTATTTTAGGAAGCTTTCAACTTATTTCGCCTGCGTTTCTGGTCCAATCATCTAAAGTTTCTAAACTAATAAAATCAAATTAAGGAAATGTTTCGTTTTCTTCTTGTACCCTTATCGGAGGTGGGCCACCATCAGATTAGCTTTGCTTTGTCGTCTGTCAGAATGATGTCAGATTCTTGTAGCAGTGCAGGCAATTCATTTAAGTGTTGGTGTCGTTACTTTCAAATGATACTATACTGTTCCAAAAGAGGACAGGTAATTGAAGCCGCACTCATACCAATCATAGAGGTGCTTTAGCCACGTAATACGGCGTCACGTTGATCTTTTCTAGGACCATGAGCCAGCTGCTAAGGAATGTTGTACGTGTGTCCTCTAATAATGTGGCCGAGGTACTTTACTGTAGTTTTCTGGTTATCCGGAAATTCTCGAGAAGAAATAGCAGCCAGCCATTAGGTCTATGTTGCAAAATCTATTGCTAGGAAGGCGTCTATTAGGCACTACTTAAAATCAACTTAAAATACGAAATTCTTGAACTCAAAAATAAATCGAATTAATTTATTATTTACAGGTACGTAGAAATATTTATACATAAAAATACATAGTTTTCGATTTAAATTAAATTTAGCAGAGAGAAATATATTCATTCAGTGTCGCTACTTGACAATAAACGTGCCCGTTTACTGCTGTTTTTCGCTGGCGAAAATCCATTCTCATCGCTGGAATTATTTAATGATGCTGACGCCAAAGCACGCGACGTGTCTCTCGTATCGAACCCGAAGTGACTGACTAGTGGTACATTGTCATGTATGTACCTACGTATGTATATCTGGGCGGCATCCGGTGACAACATATGTATTCACCAGTGGCGTGCGGTCCATTGCAACGTAATTTTTTGATAAATATGTACATACATACGTATTTTTATTCTTTTTAGTTTTTTTTAAACCGTGTTAAAGCAAAAAAATCAGTGTAAATAAAAAATAATCGCTACTTTTTTTAAACCGTGTTATTTCGCAACCGTGCAAAAAAAATCCGTGCAAAAAGAGGATCGGGTGTATTTGCATATGATTTATTGACTGTCATTAATTTACAAATTATTATGTAAATATAACAAAATAAGAATAAGAAAATTATTACCATGTTCGATCCTAAGCAAATCACATGACCCCGCCTGAGTTGAGTTTGTATTGGCATAATAATTTTATACAAATACGGCCATTTTACAAACTCAACCAACGTAGGTACAAGAAGTAGGCACCTATTAGAAGTGCAAGAGAAGGCAGATCATGCGTTGCATATGAGCGGCATAGCATTAAAGGTGGCGAATGAAGGAACGATTACAAATACTACAACTTGTGAGAGCAATTGCAGTGTTCCATGAAACAGATGATGCGTTCATTTCATTACGAAGTATTAACATCTTAGTAAGTATAAAAAAATATTCTTAGCATAAAAAATCCTGATAACACAGGTATGTACTTAATTATTGTTTTATTGTAATAGCGGTTTATCGCATAGGTTAAATTTTCACACGGGTGCCTCCAATCCTGACTGCGACACAGACCTCTACGTACCTAAAACCACCACTGTCTGAGAAAACGTTCCTTATAAATGCTATAATTCTCACTAAATGGTGTGTATATCTCAATTATAGATTAGTAAGTAAGTACCTAACTAATATTTTTTCAGAAAATTTTAAACTAAAAATGGAGACGGCGTTCTAAGTCTGATTAAGGGCGGCACTTTGCCTAGGGACGTCACTGTTATCTAATACCTACTAAACTACTTATAATGGACTCTTACATACGATTTATTGATAATGTATACAATACTATATTGATATTATTATGATACTACAATAACATATTGAATTGACTACATTTAATGTAAAGACACCCCTAATCATCAACTGCCAAGACTTGTAGGTTTGCTTATACACGACTAACTCTCTGGAACTAAATTGCCTTCGGAGAATTGAGTCATTAACGTAAATTAATCATTTTTAAGAGAATGGCTGTCATTTACTAATTGGGTGTGTTGCACATTATGTAATGAGGAAGTGCCTTTGTAAAAATTCGCTTAAGGCAGGTGCCAAAACGCTTTTCTCCGTGGCGAAAGAATGAAAAAAGACACCATAATTAGGTTAGTCCTCTCCTTACATAAGATTGTTCGTAAATGTACCCATCTACTCCTTTTCTAATATTAACTAATTTCAAATTATATAGCGAGATTATGTACCAATTACTATTATTGTCATAAATGCAAGTAAGTTGATTCTTTTATCAATCCACAGATATTGATTAAATTAGATATAGGGTTTATAGAAAGTATATTATTTGTTAAAAAAAGTTTGCTCCTGCAGGGTTATTCTAACTAGTTCACGATAACACGTTATTATTTGTCTTGCCAATAGTTACATGAACACCTAGTTAAGAAATCCGGCAGTCAATGTATGATAAATACCTACAGACAGATGTCGTTGGCAAATTACGAGGGTTGTCCAAGAATTAAAGACCTTTATTCATTTTTGGCAACGCGGATATTATTTCTCAAACGGTGGCAGGACTGGCGTGTAGCGTAGACTTACTTCTCCTGAACGAGTGGTGAGCCGGCTTGGTAGCTGCTTCAGTATGACGTTTGCGTTCGGTGGACGCTCCGCTGTCGAATCCCGTCGCCTGCGAGATGCGTTCAATCATTCGATTTCTCAACCAGGAGGGAGTCCACCCTGTTGAAATCTATCATCTTCTCACATCCAATTATGGTACGTAATGTGATGAAACAGTGGAATGTCAGGAAGTGGTGTACTGAGTTTTTGAGTGGTAGAACGAGTGTTTATGATGAGGACAGGAGAGGAAGGAGGTCCTCAATTGGTGACGTTTTGTTGAAGAAACAATGATAAAGTTCATAAAGATCGCCGTCTGACAGTTCGTGAGCTCGTAATTTTGATCCAATACGTCAGTAAGTCTACCATACAAACGATTTTGAGGGGAAAATTGGGGTATGAAAAGGTGTGCTCGTGGAGTGCCCAAAATGCTGACGGAAGCTTACAAAAAAAAATGTGTGAAAAGCGCTTAGATCTTTTTGAACCTTTTGGACTCATTCAAATGGGATGTCCCGACCTGAAGCAAAAAGGAAAACGCTTTGAGACTGACGAAGGCGTGGATGAAGACGTGAAAACATTTTTGAGGACGGCGGCGCCGGAGTTCTATAAGGAAATCAATAACCTGGTGCCACGGCTCACTAAGTGCATCGATCGTTACGGGGACTACGTCGAAAAATAGTTGGGATACCTATGTACCTAAAATTTTGTATGCTTTTTTTATAAAAACAAAATTTTCCAGATTTTTAAAATAATAAAGATCTTAAATTCCTGGACAACCCTCGTATATCATTTTTGTATAATATCAAGTAATTATTTAAATACATTAATAGGCAATTAAAAATTATTTTTCTTAATAAGGTAGGCTTTAAATAAACGCCTACTATGGAGTCTTCGCCACTGTATCAAAGCCTCCAGTACCTATATCTACCTACCTACAAACGTAAATTAAGAAAGATTAATGCAAATAAATATAATCAAATAATATAATCAATAATGTTTTTTATTAATATGCAAATCTTTCTGTCAACATATGTATTTTGCTTTGTTTGTTGCACACGCATGATGTACCTATAAAATATACCTAAGTAGGTAGGTACGTATTCTTCATTGGTTTCTTTATAAATAAAAAAACAAGGTAGGTACTCATTAATAATTACTAAACATATTATATTTACTTACGTAACAAGCTTGCCTAACAATAGTATTGTATCAATTCAATGTATTGGTAGATACCTAGTTATGATATCATAATATTATATTAACTTGGTGCAAAAAACAGTCATTTATCATTTTGAAAATATTTGCATTTTTTGACACATCACCGCAACACTTAAAAAATATTTAGTTACGGCGCAGACAACAAAGAAAAAAAAACAACGCATTTAAATCTTCCTACATTTGAAATATTTCTATAGTACATTAGGAATTTCTTTTTGCGATAATTAATGATGTCATAATTGCTTTTATTTACGACTTATTATTAAATTTATGACTGAAATAAATTAAGTATTTACTACTTTCATTTATAGAGTTATTATTCTACATTATTCATTTTAATAAAACCAGCATTTTAAACTATTAACTCAATAGTTAGTTTTCAGTCACGTGCGTCTATACTCTCGTGTCCGGAAACTTATACGTATGTCGTTCGCCGTATCACACTTCACCGTGAAATATTGTGTAGGAAATATATGGCCGTATATTAAAGACCGTCCCACCTCTTTGGATCGCATAGTACTGACATAAAATTCACGTCTAAATAAAACACTGTTCTTCTCGGTTTACACTTTACTTAGATACAGGAAGCCAGCAGCAATTTTTTATCGTAAATATTTCATAATAAAATATATAAAAATATATAAATACATATCAAACATAAACATAAATTTTACTAATGGTTTTATAAATGCGTTTAAAAAATTAATAAAAGTAAAAAATCTTAACACCACTGCACATGGATGTACTGAAATATGACTATATTCTAAAACATTAGAGCGAGAGGTTTAAAAGAATACTATGTTATGTAATAAAAATACTTTATGCAGTTATCAAATGTTTAAAATAAATATAAAGGATAATAAGTCTTCAAAATTATATAAATATATTATCTACAACGTTTAAGGAATATCCAGGATCATGCTTTGAAAATACCATAAAAGCTCCATTTTGACCTACGCGGAGCACATGGGCCGTTAATGAATTTAATAAAACTAACCAACACCATCTGTAATTATGTATTCTTAATTCAACGAAAACAAAAATACCTAAGTATGACTGAACAAGTACCCACTATTTTTGTCAGATCGCCAATACCATACCTAAAATATTATGGTTTGATTTGGCAGGGTTTAATTGATTTTTAAAAACCAACCAACACTGCACATTGAAGTTCAATGAAAACAAATACGTATGACTGACAAAGCTTAGTGTGCACTATTTATGTCGGATTTTAACAGCCTACCTCCATCCTTTGCCACTATTATAATATATAACCTCGACTTTAATTACATACGCAGCTTCTTTGCGTTTAACGTTAGTTACAGTCCTCGAAATGGAAAAAAAATATCAACCGTCAGTCTTATTTCTTCGTCAACAGCATTTATAAAGCTAGGTACTTATATATTAATTTATGAATTATTATACTTCTAGATTCCAAAGTGGAAAATTTTACCTACCGGTATGCTAGTAAATTTTTAAAAACAATATTGTTACATTGTATTTATTGACTAGTTACCCACATAATGAAATCTATAATCGAGTACCTATTAAGAATTAAGGCATTTATGTATAACTAACATTGAGAGTAATACAGCTTTTTGGTTAGCTACAGTTCTCGGAATAGAAAATTTCATCAAGCGGAAGACTTTTATTTTTTCCCAATGGCATGCTTTATTTTAGGTATCCCAGTTGAGTATATGAAGATATACGTAGATACATAATTATGAGCGAATTTTGGATTCTGAAGTTTATCAGATTCTTAAATATATTTGTATTTTAATATACTTAAGTTAATTCGATTAAAATATACTTACTCTTTTTCTTTTAAACTCGCCTTTGATGTTCATGTATGTTAAATAATGTAAGAATATAATATTATGGTTAAAAATCTCCATTCCTGAAGAAAATCACATAATAATTTGTTGAAACCCGCAGACGTAAGTTGCCGCGTTAATAAATTCGCCGCAACAAAAACGCGAACATCTTAACCATTGAAATACTAGCGCGTAAAAATAATATTACAGTTTATGTCAATTCCTTTAAGCGCTTAATAAAGATCTGCCTCTCGCTTAACAATGGCCAATAACAATATTCCAGTATGCTACGAAACAGACACCTAACAATATAAATAATATCAGGGTTGCCACCAGACCGAAGGGATTATTTCCACGTTCAGCGTTGGTCGCCTTCCCATTTCCGAAGATTATAATATTTTATATTACCTTTTTATATACTTCTCTTCAATTATCTGTAACACATGTGAAAATGAATATAAAAATGTGTAAGAGCGAGTGAGATAGGGAGAAAACGTATTAAACATACACGTAGAAACGCAAATTCAAAATTTGAAAAATTAGAAGAATCATTTATTTTAATTGGTTCTTGAAAGAAAACAAATGATACTCGCATAATAGTTTGACAGATGCTTAGAGTGCGATAATAGCATACCGAGAAATTAATGTGTTATCCAAGAGATTTAATGGTAATTACAATAGTTTGCTGTAACCAATTATAACCTAAGACAACATACACAATAAAATAGAAAAATAGAAACATCATGGATGAGGAAAAACTATTGGCTAAGCGTCGCCGCTTACACACGAACGAGTTTAGTGATGGCATGTCCGGCAAAGTCAGGAGACTGAAACACTAGAACAATAATAAAGGTAGTACCTAAGACCATGGCCCCCACAAAGGGGGAGCTGGCAGGGCTCTAGCCTAGGGGCCCGGTGTGGTGGGTTGACTTGATAATTGAGATAAACGCATATCACAATATTCCCCTAATGCGGAAAAAAGTCTATTTTATTTGTGGAGTTTTAACATGTCTAATTGTGTGATGCAATGTTTCATTATTGTGTGTCCATGATTCAAATGGATTTATTCAACAATACAAAAAAATCGTTTAAATACACCGAATACCCTTAATTTTACCTGAAACAACATTTAGAAAACGATTCTGTAAAAAGTCTCACTGCCTTTAACCTTATCGATAGGTAGGGGGGCCCGCTTCAAGATGTGGGGGTCATGCCTAAGACATAATATACACATAAACGTCTGAGAGAAATAGATATGGATACGACGTATGAGAATGTTAGCAGGTGGTCCTGTATTCCATCCTAAATACAGTCCATTAAATTATTACCACTTATTTTGTATTGCGAACATTAAAATTTAATAGATTCGAGAGTTAAGTGAATATTGTACAGAACAGTAACTGTTAGTTATTAATTAATTTTATGTTTAAATAAGTTATTATGTTGTGGCAACCTTGTTTGTAATGTATAAATAAGCAAAAGAACACCGCCGGCAAAATAAACTAATTTATTTCGCACCCCAACCAAAAGAATGGCACATTAAAACCAATACGTTCTTCAATTGACGAGACATGCAATAAACTTGCGCCATCTCTCTCTCGCTCACCCCTCGGCCCCATCAAACGTACGAGACGGCAGATAATTGAGATGGATCGGTACAGTATGCCCTCACATCTGATACGTGGATATAAAATAAACTATATTTACATGATATTAAAAGATGTATAATTTGTCAGAGCTTATTAAAATTATGGTAATTTGAATGGTGTGAGATACTTAATTTAAGCGTAGGTTGATTATTCAAAATAAAATGTTAAGGGGGGACATGCTCGTCGAAGGTCAAAATTGAGTTTTTATTGTATTTTCAAACCATGATCCTGGACACTTCTTAAACGTTGTAGATAATCTATTTATATAATTTTGAAGCCTTATTATCCCTCATATTTATTTTAAACATTTGATGACTGCATAAAGTATTTTTGTTACATAAAATAGTATTCTTTTAAACCTCTCGCTCTAATGTTTTAGAATATAGTCATATTTCGGTACATAACTGTGCAGTGGTGTTAAGATTTTTTACATTTATTAATTTTTAAACGCATTTATAAAACCATTAGTATAATTTATTATGAGATAATTTTTGTAAAATATTCACGATAAAAAATTATATTGATAATCTCTGTGATCCCAAATTTGACAAGAATTAGGCATTTTATTATTCAAAAAATCGGCAAGATTAACACATTTGAAGATGATTCTAAAGATACTCATCATAAGCTATGTCTTTGACCATTCAAGTGTGATAAACATTTTATGAATAATGATTGCTTTATAATAATTATTGACCTAAGAATAAGGTAGTGTTTTTTTGAAATACGCCATTTCTTTTGTCATTCCCTAGTGGTTAAGCTACAACATACGGCCGTAGCCATAAATTGACAAACTATAATTAAGGTAGGGAGTAAAATTATGTTAACGCGCGTGTTTGAACATGTACCTATCCGAATTTTTTTTTATTTTTTTTTAAACGGTACATGTTCAAACACGCGCGTCAACATCATTTTACTCCCTACTTCAATTATAGTTTGTCAATTTATGGCTACGGTCGTATGTTGTAGCTTAACCACTAGGGAATGACAAAAGAAATGGCGTATTTCAAAAAAACACTACCTTATTCTTAGGTCAATAATTAATATAAAGCAATCATTATTCATAAAATGTTTATCACACTTGAATGGTCAAAGACATAGCTTATAATGAGTATCTTTAGAATTATCTTCAAATGTGTTAATCTTGCCGATTTTTTGAATAATAAAATGCCTAATTCTTGTCAAATTTGGGATCAGAGAGATTATCAATATAATTTTTTATCGTGAATATTTTACAAAAATTATCTCATAATAAATTATACTAATGGTTTTATAAATGCGTTTAAAAATTAATAAATGTAAAAAATCTTAACACCACTGCACAGTTATGTACCGAAATATGACTATATTCTAAAACATTAGAGCGAGAGGTTTAAAAGAATACTATTTTATGTAACAAAAATACTTTATGCAGTCATCAAATGTTTAAAATAAATATGAGGGATAATAAGGCTTCAAAATTATATAAATAGATTATCTACAACGTTTAAGAAGTGTCCAGGATCATGGTTTGAAAATACAATAAAAACTCAATTTTGACCTTCGACGAGCATGTCCCCCCTTAAGATTTAACAGTTAAATTTCAGTTTTAATTTTAATTTTCAAGTACTTATGACAGTTTATTTTATTTGGAAATCCTATAATCGAAGGTCAGAGCGGACGAGGGAAGGGATCTCTCTGAATGGATATTCAACTTAATGTCCTCACCAAATCACACCCGATCTTAAGACCCTGCGTCATCAGCATTTTTTATGACTGGGAGCTGTTAACCAAGATTAATCCGGCTCTCACATCTAAACTCGCCTCGTCTGCAACGTGTCGAATACGTATATGTGACGATATCGTTATTCACAGAACACATGTTATCTTATGGACCTTCGCACACTGCTGGAATAAAACATTTTTAGTTTGAAAAAAACATTTGGAGGCACATGCAACTATTTTCACCCGACATCCAGTGAAGGTATAATCCCGAAATGTCGCACTTCGTCATTCATTTTGGCTTGCCGAGTGACGTCACTGTCCTCGCACGGCCTTGCTATACGCACAAAAGAAAGTTGCATGTTGCGCTCAGTTTTGATTTATGACTATTATCCCATTCGAGACGATTTTCAAAGTGCAACTGGGCTTAGGTCGCCATGTACTCAAATGTGATTTGACTGATTTTACATTGGTGCTCATGGGAGACAAACTTTAGTAAATTGTAATAAGTAACAAAAGTTAATACAAACTGCCGAGCATCAAAGAGGCCCTTACGTGTGTAGTATGATTGCATAAATTACTCTGGATTCAAGGCTCGAAATGGACCAGAGCGCACCTGAGCGACGTTCCTGTTTATGAAATTCCCAAATTTATCACCGTGGAAAAAATATTTTGACAGTTTGAGCTAGATAGGCCATAAAAATCAAACACACTGATTTAAAAAAAAAAAAAACATACCTATCTATTAATTAGATAACTATGTTAATATTTTTCTGAAAGTTATCGAGCGCTCCGGTTCGTAAAAAAATCCATTTCGAGCGCTGTCTGGATTGACAGACTAAATTTAATCGAGCATGCTGCGAGTTGTCCATTGACACCGCTTATTGCCGAATGCTGAGAGGGGTGAAGGCAAGCCGTAGAGAAGGTTATCAGACGACCAAATCAACCGGGTTACGATAGTCAGTCATGAGTTCCCGCCGAAGAAGAAGAAGAATACCCAAGTAATTGTGGTACATATGTATGTATATTTATGTTTTATGAGTAACGAGGAGATAAGAGAATGCACTGAGCAACCTCTTATTGCGGCCACGCGCTGTGGATGTCAGAAGAGAACCTCAACCTGGCTTGCCTGTTCTTCAAATCAATTGGATCCCGGCATCGTGGATAGTCGCTAAACACTATCTATAGAGTGTATACGACGGAGTTACTGGATGCTGGTATGGCCTGGAATGACGCAAGAAGACGCTAACGACAGGGATTCTTGGAGGCGCAAACCGCAAATTACCGCAATTTCCTACAAGCTACCGCAATTGTGTGGTAGCTTGCGCTGTGTGCACGCTGACTTGCGTATATAGAAGATTTGAAAGTACGGCAAAATCACATGAAACTATGTAAGTATTAGCGCATTCCCTACCACAAACTAAATTCATATATACCTACCTACCCTATTAAATGTATGCATTGGGAATATATAGTCATACACGGGCAATACAGCTGCCCAATCCCGAATCCGTCATCTTGTAATTGGGTGGAGATGACAACTTTTTAACCTACTGATTTCTCGGCCATTTTCTCCGATAAACTGGTCTTATTGAATAGTGTTTTGACTAAATTCAATACATTCATTCTTAAATTATTATACTACGATAATAATAAACATAGCATATCATTACATCTTGACTCCAGATTAAGCCCAGATTTGACCTGTAGCCGTAGACGAAACACGTATTAGTCTATAAATGAGTACTGTCACGACCTCGGACTTCGGGTCTTATACCTAGAGTACCTTTTAGGGGTGTAGAGTGGCCTGAACACGCCCTTGGCCTCGTAGTCAAATAAACTGCACCGAGCCGCACCCTTGACCACCCAGAGGGACGTTTCTTTCCAGAAATAAGTCCCACGGCCCGTGTCTTTGAGGCTGAGGACACGGTTCGTGGAAGACCAGGCCTGAATAAATAAGAAAGCATGCGAGACGACGAATGAAATTGGGCTTTTGCCACTTAAACATGTCAGTAGAATGTGTAGGCAAAACGCCAATAAATTGTAATAACTTGTATTGTGAATGAAAGAGAGGAATGTTAGGCAGTGCTAGGAGAAGAAAAAGAGTATTACGTCATAACTAAATCGTAAGATATGTAAAATTAAGATCTATAAAAAAATCCGCAGTACGGACACTACGTTGTAATAACGCGTAAGTGTGCCGTACAAAATAAATGTAAACAATTTAACAGCGTTGATTCCGAAATAGAAAATAATGTTAAAAGTCGGCCGGCAACATTGTCTTTGACCGTTGGAGATATGCAACGTCGCCCAAGAAAAAAACCGTTGGGGATGAATTTCAAGATGGCTTCAGTATGACGAAAATAGTAAGATGCGGGACACGTATTTCGTACTCGGTAACATAAACTATTAAAAAAAAATCGCGTGTCGATAGTATTTCGCGGCTATTGTATATTATAAGTAACCAGCTCGGGGATATAAATATTTTGGAATCAATTGCGCTTATAAATTGTGTGTTATGAATAACCTATAATAATTCTTTAAAAAAAACATATTGTGTCCGTAAAAGAAACTATAAAACTATGTAATAATTATATGACATCGACGTAAATATACCCTGCCGTTATAAAACTAATTCCGGTGCGTTATTTTACCCAGCCCCAAATCCTAAAAAAAACCATACTAAGAATAAAAAGCGACAGTTTACCAGTTACTAAAAAAAAATTGTGATACCAGGGTTCGAATTGAACTTTGTCTGAGCTAGACCGGAACCCTGGATTTATCAAGTGGCCCCAATCAACGTGGGGCTACGCTTCTTTATTTTGATCGTCTGGAATCAAGAAGCAGGTGAAATTTCTTTCACCCGGACACACACCCTGAGATCCAAACACCGGAATAGGAAACGGCGAGGAAAAAACATCCAGAGGCTTGCCTCTGGTGGCGCTCAACAAAAGTATAATAATAAGCAGTATAAAGAGGATGCTGCCAAAGCCAAGCCAGTGAAGAAAAGAGCAGAAACACCCGGATTGCGAAGTCATGGCTCCCGATGTACTCCCGACCAAATGCATCCGCCAGCGAACTTTGCCCACGGACGAGTGTATCGGGCAAGACCCTGGCTCCAACGAGGGAAAACGGCGTCAAATGCCCTGCATCATCAGCCGCTTGAGCCCTCTTCGTCAACAGCAGCGTGTCTGTGAGCCTTGCAAGCAGCCCTGGCCCAGATGCACCATGATGAAAAGAGCTACAAAGCGGCCTTCTTCAGCTGAGCAAAGCAGCCCCCATCAGCGGATAGCAGCCAAGCAGCATCCTCAGCCATTAGCATCATAGATTAGTTAGTTTTAAGTGTTTTGTGTTTGGAAGCGATGTATATTAAGTTATTTCAGTGCTCGAAGTGGAAAATTTTACAACCCGGAGCAGTTGTATGAGGCAGAATGGCATTCCGGTCCATTTCGGGCCCTGATATATTTTTAAAATTATTTTTATAAACTTTAAAGCCATTTTAAGTATAAAATTAAGTTTTCGCATATTATATTAGTATAATATCAGTACAGTGCGTGTAATTCGATAGCCGCGGCAGGGCAAGCGAGCAAAAAAGGGGGTCGAGTAATGTGCCGGTATGCACTTTCGTGAGGGATCGACTGATTTTCGGACGGTCGCTGTTGGGAAGGCTGGGTGCGACGTCCTCTCTCAGCATCCGCCCGTACGGTAGGCCTGGGAGCCGCGAACCACTACGCCCACAAAGCGGCGTAGTGCTGCATCCGAAACTCTCCGTTTGCCGACGGTCCGAGGGTGTTGAGAGGGCTGGGCGCGACGCCCTCCTCTCTCAGCAGCTTTACGGTGGGCCCGGGAACCGCGAACCACTATGCTACAGTGCTGCATCCGAGTCTCTCCGGCCGCCGACGTACCGGTGGGGCTTCGATCCTTCAACGTCTAGAGACGCAACCACCCCTTATCAAGCCACCGCACTGTCCAGTTACACACGCTATCGTAATCAGCCCTTAGTTGGCCCGACCCCATTCGGGCCTTTCCAGAGAGGTGCGCTTGTGACACCCCCGTATGGTCCCCATTTGGGTGTGTCTTTGTGTACCTGGAGACGCCCGAATCGGTATCAAAGCCAACAAATAATAACGGCTGATTGCGAAAATAATTAAATAATGTATAATACCACTAATAAATATCTGACCGGCAACATTGTCAAAAAAAAAAACACGTATGGCAACGTCGCATTGTGCACAGCTCGCGAGTCCAACGGTTTTTTTTTTTTTTGGCGGAGAGAAGCGTCCTTGACAGCACGGAGAAAACACCGTTCGCTCGCGCACGTTTCGCCATCCGCAAAATTAAATTATTCAAAATGTAACCATATAGTATATATTAACACCAAATAAACCTCGTCGTTTCCGAAACAATTCCAGTGTATTAATTATCCACCTTCATCCCAAATACAGACGATAAAAAAGAATAATAAAAGTGACAGTTGAGAAATTCACACGCAAAATGGAGGGAAGTGATAGTACCTATATTATTTACTAACTGTAGGTAATGTTATCGAGGTATCAAGGTTTCATGGATTCCTGAAATATTTAAACCTGCTGAAAAATACTATATTTATAGATTTTTGAGAAGATTGTAAAATGGAATATCGCCCAATTTATTGAAAATGTACATGTGCCTATCTAATATTTATTTGATTTCAAATATATAGAACTATTACATATGTTTAATGCATAAATTTGAAGCTAAATAAAAAAAATATTTAAAAAAAAAATCAGAAATTAATATTATCTCACACATTTCTGGGCCAACCTTTTGAAACACACCTTTATTAACGCCTCCGAGCATCCGATGTGCATCTCTGTCTACCTGGGGCCTGCACTAAATCTTCCCATCTCCCTCGCCCACGCTACATTTCAATTCGGTACAATATACCTGTCCCTGTCTCGCGCGGGCATTATCTCTTACAACCTGTAATTAGTAAGGGAAGGTTGAATCAATTCATTTTTGAAACAAATTAAATCACTTAAAAATAATATCAATTATATTATAATATTGTGAATGCTAATAGGTTCTTTTACTTTGTCAATGATTAAAAATATGTAAAATGTGGGTTCCAAAGATATTGAATAATACATTCTTCTATCCAGAGAAGCTTTGATAATACCTTCTACCTAAATGAAATTGCAACTTAAAAGAAGTTATTAAAACTAGTGATTAAAATAAATACAATGCATTTCACATTTCCGATTGATTAAAGCAAACTTCACACCCTTGTGCTCTGAGATTTATATGCTTTTGTACCAAATTTCTATCCATCGTGCTACAAACCTAAAACTGTTTTTTTATACAATGAATTATTATTATTCTGATTTAGAAATTTCATAAACAAAAATAAAATTACAGATGGGAGTAGCTATGTAGGTAGGTACTAATGTATCTAATCAAAGTAAACACACAAATGAGGCATATTGTGAACGTTTGTTTATTTTTATTTTTTACAAATATTAGGAACCTATTGACACCCCAGATGGTATTATGTTGTCAATTAATAGTCACAATTAAACCATAGATACCTACGTACTTAAGTCGAAATTATCGAGTATTGTAAAACAAAATTTTCGTTAATATCATTCCATCCAGGAAGATAATATAATCTAAACTAAACTGATTTGGTACTCCTACCAAGAAACTCAGAAATAATGGGAACTGAAATAACCTAACCTAACCTAAAGGGGTGTGGGGTAACAGACAATCGATCTTGAGTGTGGAACAATATGGGATAAACTTAAGCACGTGTCAATAATACGCTTGTTTTTCATTTTGACAACTGCTCTCGGTTTATGCACTGACGAGCATTCAATATTGGTGTATTTGAAGGTTGCTACACACACACTATTTCACGTCTATAATGTGTGGTTAATTTTTGTAGGACACTTACCTACATATTAAAAAAGCCTGAGTCAAAATGTAGTGTATTGGGGTATAGTCTATCGGAATTATATTTATTGATCTGTTCTGCGGTGCCTATCTTGTTTTTTTACACAACGTTTTGCACTATGTCCTGAAAACGGAAAAAGTAGGCACCTAATTACTCTATTATCTGTAGGTATCGATATACCTAAGTATTTTGCAAACCTGAACGGCTGAACTGCAGATATTAATTATTCCGATCAATTCATTAACCCACGTACAATTCGAGCGCTTGATATTATATCAGACGTGAGTATTTAGGTATCTATCGCATGAATGTAAGTAATATAGGTAGGTGTTTTGTAAAATAATGTTCATGATATCTTTCTGTTCACATTAAAAACAAAAACAAAATTAAATCCTATAGATTCCGCTTCTAGACATTATAATATATAATATAAATACATAATCTAATATAATATTAATGATTAAACTTCGCTGATCAAATGTGTGGACAATCTCTGGACAAATGCCGCCATATAGTAGTATCTAAAGAGCACTATATCGTATAAGGAGGACCATAAACTCGCTGGATCGGTGAGCTGATAAAGTTTGGTCGATGCCAGTGAACAAATAACTAAGGACCGAAAAGAGTGGAAAGAGTTAGGGGAATTCTTCATCCAGCAGTGAATCGACCACGGCTGATGATTATGTCAATAGGTAACAAAGCAACTCAGTTTATTCTTTACCTGTAATTGCATTATGTTTTTATTCGATAATTATTATCCATATCGACAGTTAATTACATTCAATTATTATACATACATATATTAATAATAATAATATTAAGTTTGATCTTATATTTGATATTATTAAAATATATTTTAAAGCCTCGCCACCTATTTTTATATTGCGAGGCGTCGAAATTAATATCTTTATTAAAATGCTGAAAAAAATCAATGAGTCCAGCACACAATGAATAGAAAATTAATATGTTTTTTAATTGGCGTATACATCTCGTGCCTGATAATTTGAAAACATTATGGACCTTTGTACGGGAATAATAATAATGTTATTAATAACTAGGCAATAAATCATTGAATAATGCGGTTAAAAAATGCCTAAAACGAGGTTCAATAAAATTACCTGAAATTCAATTTGGTTAAATCGCCTATTGTGATGGTCGAAACAGAGCTGTAGGCACCTACTCGGCCATTGGCGTGCGCCGGATAAACTTTACTCTATGAGGGTAGGTATTAATAGTTGCCGTCAGTTACATCCATGACATATCTTGAAAGCATGCACAGAATTAATGCTAAATGAAAGTAAATAATAATCCCGTATAATACCTATATTATTATTGGTTAAATTAAATGGCACCCACGATGGCATAGCAAATAACGTGTCAGCTTATAATTTGGTATGTCGTAGGTCTGGCAAATTTACATTTTTTTTTTCAATGTGTGTTTGGACCCAGAATATAGATCTAATAGTTTGAACAAGTGACTAACATCGATGAATTTCATTGTTTAATGAATGGGGTACCAAAAAGGTGAAGTAATTTAGATAAGGGGTAAAATATGTTGTAACTATGTGTGAAGGGAATTAAATATCATTTATAATCCCTTGTTAGAATGTGTTTTTAGATAATTTTTATTTCACCTTGGACGTAGGTATTGTTTATAATCAAAAATATATCTTTTCTCTTTCCAGTTCATAGTGTCTCGGGTGTTTTTGTGAATAGGCATATTTGGATGAAAGTCGATGGAGATAACTGATTTTGCAACGAGCAATAAATTTTAAATTTAAATCAACGAATATATTAGAGGAAAGCTTCCATCTCTTTAAAACAAATTAAGAAACATAAGTACCTAAATGTGACAGAAACATTAAAAATAAAAAAATGCAAATATCGGCGGCCGGTGAAGTTCAAATTTGCGAAATGTTGATCTTTAACCCAACTTCAATTCAAGTCCCTGGATAAATATATATTAATGGAAATGGACCGGAGCGCACGGGAGCGCCGTTCCGGTTCGTGAAATTGCTAAAATTGTCGCTCCGTCTCGTGGAAAAATTATTTTGCCCATCTGAACTAGATATACCATATTACAATAGATTTTTTTTTAAATAGACATAAAATTTGATAACTATGTAAATATCTTCAGAAATTTGTCGAGCGCTCCTGTTCGTAAACTTTTCCAATTAGAGCGCTGGATGTATATTTGATAAAATTGTTCGCAGAGTAAAGCTGGATTGGAGTGCTTTTGGCCGCCTGAAAAATAAATGTCTTCAAAAATGATCTCACACTGTGCCTAAAGCGCAAAGTGTTCAACCAGTGTGTGTTTCCCGCAATCAAATATGCGTGTGGAACATGGATCCTAAGTAAAAGTGAGATCCAGAAATTTAGAGTAGCACCGCGTGGCGTGGAGAGGTGCGTGCTAGGCATAACGCGAAAGGACACAAGGCGGAACGATTGGATAATAAAACAGAAAAGAGTTTACAATGTAATAGAGTTCGCAAAAAACCTCGGGCTGGACATTTAGCTCGAAGAAGGATAATCGCTGGACAAATAATGTAGTTAGTCATCCAGTGTTACCCAAGAGGTACAAAACGTCCGTAAGATAGACCTAGAAGCCACTGGATCTCGATGAAATGGTTAATATCTGCGTGTATCTAAGTGTATTTTTGGAATTGTTAAATTCCGCTCGACAGTTAAATTATGTTTTTTCACCTTCCTGAACAATTTGCGCAAATGTCGTTAGCTGGTTTGCAGATTAAGCAGTGATATGTGGCAGCAAAGAACTAGGGACCGAGAGAAGTGGAATCAGCTTGGAGAGGCCTTCAGCCAGCAGTGGATAGACTCTGATGATGATGATGAATAAAAACTTATCCAATTATTTTCTTTTCTTTTCAATTGCATTTCATCCTCCCTGGCATTTGCGCCACTGACTTATTATACCTGGCCGTTAATTCGTTATTAGATTTATGACAGCCATGACAGGCTGGAATAAAAATTAAATTAAAAATTTGAAAATGGAACTCGCCGCGGCCAACATCACAGCGAAGTTAGCAACGCAACACACGACACTGACATAGGGATATATATTTTTATAACCTATAAATCTGGAGAACAAATAACGACAATAACTCGTTGATATTTTATTGTTAGATTGGTACCTATGTGTTATATCTTAAAACAGGCGGATGTTGTTTGACTTTGTGAATTGAATTTTTGTATATAGGTTAGGTAGGTAGGTACATACTACCAGTGACGTCCCTAGACAAAATGCCGCCCATAGGCAGCGCCAAAATGCCGCTCCATTTTTTATAAAGTATTTTTTATCATCCTTTCATGACTCCAATATCTAAGAAATGTGTTGTATATGTGTCGCTGAGTTTCAAAACCCGCTATAACACTTTTTCATTATGTTGAGAAAATCAACAAAAGTTTTTGAACTAAAAAGGTTTGTGAATGTTTCAAAAGTGGGGATTTGATAGACATTGATTTTGTTTCATAAATGACAGTTAATCGTAGCGGCTTTTGAAAGAGGCGATAAAATTTTCACGTAGAGATGTTAATAACGAATCCAACGATATATATATATATCTTAATTATTTCAAACAAGTGTTATAGCGGGTTTTGAAACTCAGCGACACATATAAACATTACTCACAAAATATAATACCACTAAATCTAATAAATGCCATCTATACTTCAATAGACAGTATTGCGAGTCCGCGGTTTCAGATACATTTAAAAATACGCCTGACAACTTTCAAAACTCGTGAGTGACCGGCAAAAATATTTGGATAAATTAATTAATAAGTATGTATGTACCTACTTATAATTCAAATACAATTTGCAAATCTGCACAATATATCATTGCAGGTCATCAAGGACGTCACGTCCAAGGACAACGGAAGTAAACTAGACATCTCGAACCCGACAAAAAAATACAATCCTGTTAAACCTTCTATGTCAATTAATACATTTTATTTCCAAGCAGTGGCTGATTTCTTTTAATGGAAAGATATTTCCGTTATTACTAAATGTTGGTACTTATTTCTATATATACCGAATGATTCTCCTCGATTTGCCGCCCTTCAAGTAACTGCCGCCCCCAAGCGACACGCAATCTGCCTACCCCCACGGGACGTCACTGCATACTACATACCTACCTGCCTACTGTTTATATTTTTCCCCTTTTCAGTGACGTCCTTAGGCAAAGTACCGAATGCTGTTCTCTTTTATTTCTAGTTGCAAATTGTATGCAAATTTGTTACTAACTTCCTAGGTAGGTACTATTGTCCGGCAACTTCATCTTGGCTACGTGGCAAATCTGTGAACTACGTACAGCTAATCGAACTTCCGGTTTCAAATTAGGAACGCCCCCAAATTTTTCATTACATTTTTGACACTTCGTATTGGACGCATCTATCAATTTACGTAATTTGAAGCTTTTTATATTCAAAAGATGTCTAAAACAATACGAAATGATGTTCGAATTATTATCAGTAAACTTTTGATTTATTGCAAAGAAGAAACAGAGTCGTATTTAAAAGGCGAGCCTATACAATACTTTCAACAAGCCCATATTACGGGTTCCTGTCATTGTCAGGTATGTCAAAATTCAGTGTTGTAATACTAGAAATATTTCCCCAAATACTGGAAATTATGTTTGTATATTATAAAGTTATGTGTATCGTAATCTATTTTATTAATATTTTTAGACGTATAATAGTTAAGTATAAATGATCATTAGTTAGTTAATGAATTGTCCTATTTTTTCCTAATTATTTTCCTAATTTTTAAACCGATAAGTAGGTACATATTGTTTTAAAATTTATGTAAGGTGGATATAATTTAATTTATAGAAAATTATTTTCACAGTATGTGTTTCTACAACAATTTTACTAAAAATACGATATAAAGACATCATTTGTAAATTATAAAACATGTGATTGGGTCATCAATATAATATTGAATATGTTGTATCTTTCACTTCTACTTTTTTACTCATAATTTGTATTCTAGTTATTTAATTAATAAATACCTGCAGCAATATTATCAGTTAAGGCGATGTCTTTGGCCTAAATAACACATATAATGTGACTTTTACGCCATCTTTTTATATTTAAAGGCATCTGCCATGAATTTCTAAAAATCTGTTACTAAAAACTTTGGTCAATTCTAACCAGATGGCAGTAAGTTACCATAATATGTTGCAAGTATTATTAAATTGCCAGATGAAAAAAATCGCTAGACAAAAATTCATTTACATATTATAAGAATATAATAATATATTCTACTATAATATTATTATATATATATACCTATTCAAATAATTATATTTTTTTTTAAATAAGTACAATATTTTATTATATCGTATTGACATTTTTATGATTTAAAAGAAAAGTTTTAAATCAATTTATACTTGCCAACTTCTTTTTTCATTTTGAATAGAAATTTAGAATACAAAAGGCCAATATAGGGCCAAAGGAATGAAAATATGGAAGAGAAGTATTAGTCTATTGACAAATTTTTTATTTTTATTTTATAAAGTAAAATATACTATATGCACATACCAGGTCACACTGCAGATGAATATTACCTACTCTATAAACTTAGGGAAGGTAAAGAAAACAACTTGTTCATAGGAGTGGTCAATTTTAATAGAACATTACACAATAAAAATAATACAAAAACCTTATAAATAGGATAATTAAATATATTTACACTTAAAATTAGTTAAAATTATGAAATAAAACCCTAAATATGTACTTTAAAATTGCTTTGAGCTGCATCCTATACTGTGTGATACAGCTCAAAGCAAAATTGTGTGCACACGTATATATTGCATTTTATGCAAATATACCTGGTGCGGCACTTGCATCCAGGGTATCTGCACACGGATGCTGAATGGTGGCCAACGCTGTCCAAACATACCTCAGCGATCGGTTGGGGGACAACCGTTCTCCTGCGAGCTGGTGGCTCTGTGTCTACCTGCGATGTCGACATGTTTCTTGGCCGACCTCGTGCTGGCAGTGTTAAAATGTTGGCTACCCGATCTTCATACCGAATAATAGCTTTCGCTAATCTGATTCAGTACGACAACAGTCCCATAATATCCTTTCGGGGTACATTTTCTAGTTTACAATTCCGCATATACATTAGCCAACAGTTTACCACCGCCAAGTCCACAAAGTGGTTAAAAACCCTCACAGGCCAATTGCATGTCTTCATCGCAGTCCTGTAATAAGTAATTATCCGATCGCAAAGATCAATGCCACCCATCGACATATTGTAGTGCTTTACAATGGCCGGCTGAGTGGCACTGATCTTCCTCTTTACTTCCTTCGACCATCGCATGCAGGTACCAACAGGAGTACTGCCGACCGCAGTGGAAAATAATAACACGGATTTATTTTCTTTCCACTTGACTACACAGACTTTGTCATCCTACCGAACCTTCTCATCCCAATCTCCCCTCTGCATTGCCTTATCGTTTTTTTAATTTCTTAATCACATCGCCGAGTCTATTACTTCTGACAGTTCCAGTTAAGAACATTTTGTCGTGAAGTAACGAATCGGCGAGCTTCAAACTAGTGAAAAAACGATCAGTATAGACAATGCAGGAGGATTGGGGAGAGTCCGGCAGAGTAACTTGACCACACTTGCGCCCAGACCGAACTGCTTCATATCTCCATCTGATACCGTTCCCTTCCCTACATATATGTGAAAATCTATCACTAATCCATCTCTGGCCGCGAGAACAAAATTTTTAAGGCCTACAGGATTTGGCTTGTTAAGCACAAATTGCCTGTGTCTACAGCGGCCAGTGAACGGCATCATTTGCTCATCGATGGAGTTATGAGCAGGTCTGGGCAAAGTATGGCATTTTTTTAGAACCTCACTTAAAAAGGGACTAATCTTCCAAAGTTTATCTGTGCAGCCCGTGCGGTCAGCAGTGTTATCTGCAAAATGAAAGTGATTCCGCAGTTCGAAGTACCCGTCTCTGGGCATTGCTTGATTAATGATTGGAATGCTTAGATCATAACACCAGTACATTCGAGTCTGCGGAAACCTTAATGTACCCATCATAATTTTGATGCCGGTGAATACGAATTTCGAATTCGTATTCACCGACCACAAGTCCCTTTTTTGTGCTGAATATAAATTAGTCTGCTCAGCTATTTTTTCGAAGAGAGTGAGGTTGAAGTATTCGAAAAAGGAGCTGAGGACATTGTCAGCAACATGCCCTCTCACCAACAAATCTTCCTCCAATTCCGGACCAGCATTCGGCATACTGAAACAATAGGAAAAAAATATTATTACATTATCCATATTTCCTCATTAATTCAAGTATTTAGCAGTAAAAATACAAATAATGATGGGCAATAATATGTCAACTCCTCATTCGAGACAATCGCTACATCATGTGTACAAGATGTAATGAATTCTTGTTTTTATGCCAAAGCATGTAATGAAAATGAATCTAGTGTATGACCGGATGGTCTATAAAACCAATAAATATATTATTAAGAAAATTGTAAACCTACCATTTTGTGAGCCAGGGAAGATTATTTTATTAAATTCGGTTCTACAATCATATTATGCGAATGAAAGAAATTCACTATCTATTAGATAATTTACAAAACGTACAAGATGGGCTCGATGACATTTGTCATAAACATAACCTCAAACTAACGTAAAGTATTTATAATTCTACGAAAACGATGAGTCTACGCCTAAAATAATATATATTGATGATAAATGCATGATGGTGATTGAAAATACAGTATATGTAACTCTTTTCAATAATTTTTGAATGTTTGTTTGACAATCAAAACTGCGTGACATAGTTTGTCATTTTGATGTACGATAATAATATTATTTATTATACACTGAAAAGTTTACTTACTTGACAAAAATGTTACTGATGAGTCGATTCCTTCCTGTTTTCAAACAATATACCTAATAATGGCAAAATAAAGAAGAATAATTGTCATAAACCCGATATTCGATTCGAGCACGAATGCTACCATATGTTAAAATGCGAGATTTGTTTATTATTTTTATCATAAATAATGATAAAAAACAGTTGTAATTTAAGCAAATACTAATTGCAAATAATTCGCAGTTTCAAATTTTGAATATAGGCAGGTTTCTACGTAAATTAAGTTAATATTGTAATTTCAATTATTAAGTTATTTTTATTCATATGGCAATTTCGCCTCAAACTGATAAACTGATTTTTGTCAAAATGCAGAGAAATGTTATTTTGTCTTGTCTATGTGTGAGTTTCATTTTCAACGTCATGTTATGGTTGTGTGTGTATTTTGTATGAAGATATTATGAGGCAGCACTATACGGCCAAGCGTCGGCTAAGTGTTGTCAGCATGTTGCCAATTCGAGCAATTATTATGGTTTCGATTTCTATCGATTCGTTAATATACAAAAATACAAGATTAAATTTAAATAACTGCCGTAAAAATTAATAAATAATATTTTTAATAGAAACGCTAATCGCTTTTTGCGATAAATTGCGTCTAAACCGACATATTTCGATTTTAATTGCATGCTTTCTAACCTCTAAATCGATGTTTTTTAAATTTAAAAAAAAAGATATAAGGATATAATAAATTCCAATTTACGTTTAGCGTTTCGCTAGGTAATAGATTTAGGTATATTTTTATCGTAATTTTGATAATAAATCTTATGTCATTCATTCTTACCACCCGATAGAAATGTACCGAATTTGACACGTATTTTTGGTATATAGAACTCCACGATACATCTTAATTTTTTATTTTATTTTTCTCATTACTTTTGAATATATATCTACCGATTAATAAACGTTTCTAGCTATTTTTCGATAACAACTTTACCTAGAGACATCACCTTAATGTGGGTTCAATGATACATTTCCTTCCAAATTCAATAATTACGCTGTATTAATTAACATAATAGTAATAATTAAGAGGTGAAATTATTTGAAAAAAAAATTCTATTGATATTTATTGAACAATAATTAGACTTATAAATTAATGTACCTACTTATAAACTTACTGAGAATAGAATTGATATAAACTTAAAACCTAATTTCGCGGGATATGTTTTCTCAAAAAATGACAACACTGTGAAATATTCTATATGCGATAAGAGCGACTTCCTGTTGTCGCCTAAATAATGTTGTCGTACAGTACCTATTTCATTATTTTATTTTCGGCTATCTTAAACAGACAAATACCTACACTAAAAATTTTAAGTTTACTTAGATGCACACCATCTACTGAGAATTAGAGTATTTCCACAAAACCTACTGTCAAACAGTGGACATTTTATGTAAGTGGAGATCTGTGACACTGACAGGTTTGGAGGCACCCTTATGTAAACATTTCATGTGCGATAAACTGCCATAACAATATTTTCATACACAGTCCCATCAGTCTCTCTCGGTTATTTGTTTTTCGCTGCCACGTAAATCTCACCGAACTTAGTCAGTGTGACGATCCCGCTGGTTTTAGGGTAGGTACCTGCTACTGCATGATTAGATATTTTGTCCAACAGTTATCCATTCGCCGAACATAATGTAGGTAAGTGAGATTATAAAATTGAGAATAGTTGGTCATGGAAAGGTGCATAATGGGCATAACGTGAAAACACCACAATAAAAACAAATGAATAAAGTAACAGGTGTGATAAATGTCACCAAATAATTATACCAGGTAATGTGTATCGAATTTCCCATACAGACAGTGGTGTACCTAGGTAGATGCCTAGCTCTAAAAAAATGTCCCGGTTGCTGCTTTTTAATCCAAAGCATTCCTCCACTTTTTCAAAGGCACATTTTCCACACGACAATTGTTTAAGTATAAGTAAATACAATTTTGACATTGATATTGAAATAATCACTTCGGAATTGTGCTGACTAATTGATTGTCTCACATTTTTACTCGCTAATTTATTGTGTATGAATAGGTAAGTAGGTACTAGATAGGTATTGTGACACCCCCGTATGGTCCCCATTTGGGGATGTCTTTGTGTATCTGGAGACGCCCGAATCGGTATCGAAGCCAGCAAATAATAAAACGCTGATTACGAAAATAAATAATGTTGAATATCTGCTGGCAACAATGCCATAATTTTAACCGTTGACGATTTGCAACGTCGCCTTCTTTCGCCAACGGCTCTCGTTGGAAAAAAATCACAAGATGGCGCGGAGATCGCGACAAGCAGCAAAATCGCGACACGTACATTTCGCCCTCCGTAGAATAAAATGATAAAAAAATGTAACCATATAGTATAATAAACCTAAATAAACTCGCCGCTTCCATCACAATTCCGGTGTGTCAATTATCTACCTCCAAATCCTAAAACGCAGACGATAAGCCAGAAACTAAAAATAAAAGTGACAGTTGAGAAAATCTCTTACCGAAATGGAGGGAAATGATAGTATCTACTTATTACTTTCTTCAGTCTTCACCATGTTCGATTCTGAGAAGATCATATGGGCCTCCACAGAGTGGAGGTTGTATTAACAAATTTATTTTACGAGATATGGATGTCAGCCAATTGCTACACCTATTAGGTCCATACTCTGACTCCAAACACAAATTGAAAAACAATATGTGTTTTTGCGAGACCCAGGATTCGAACCCACGACATTATAAGCCTACGCTTAAGCTGCTCGGCCATCGTGGGCATTAAGTTCTCAATTTTTGTCAAAGTTAAAAATGATAACGGCAAAATTTCTATATTGACGCCATTCAAAATGAATGTGTAGGTAATATCATTTAATATTATTGATGATAACCGTCTAGAAAAAAAGTCCAGGGTCGATAACCCACCGCTCTCCAAATCTACTACGGCACTGCATACAGGGAAATGAAAATTTCCATTTAAGACCAAAATTTCCTATAATTCATAAAGACGTGACTTTTTGTAACTTTGATTTTTAAAAAGTGCCTTCGTATTTAAATGTGACTTACATGAAAAGGAAAATTACCAGGGAACGCAAAAATAATGAGAAATGGCTTACCCTACGGGGCGTGGTAGCAGTTTTGAAACAGGTCCGCTTTATCATTTTAGGGCACATTAGGCCATAAAACCAAGGGACACAAAGCGAGCCGACTGTGAACAAATATTGGTTGCGCGTTATACTATGTTTACGTGACCAGTTTTTATTCATACCATGAGACAGACATAAGTTTATCCCATATTTTTCCATACCCGAGATCCGTAGCTTGATATACTACACCCGATAGGGGCAGCTCTCGTAGTGCAGTGCGTAAGGCACTATTTTTCCTTCATCTATGACACTGGCCTTCCATCCGGGATCTCTGGGTTCGATCCCGTATGTACCTATGTGTTTTTCTCAAAGCCTGAGTGATTGTGATTGTTCAAAATTATTTGTACGTAAAAACAAGGACATAGTTATTAATAATTTAAAAAAATTAAAATAGGGATGGTCAGTTCCCATTAATTCTGTGTTCCCTGGGAATTACCAAGATCTGGAAACAAATAGTTATTGTACCGACAAAAATATCTTTTTTCCAGCAAAATTTTAATTGACTTTCTATTGCCAAGATTACATGTAATAATCTCGTATTTCTGAAATTGAAAATCCCCAGTAGGTACCTACTATATGATTACTCAGAGGTACCTACCCACCTACTACATTATTATCATTATCTCCCTACTCTACATTATTAATAAAATAAAATAATCACATCTGAATCTTTGGTGATTTAGGTAGATTGGTAATGGGTTAAGTAATTTAAAATTTTAATAATAATTATTTTTTAATTAGCCTGCCACACAAGTGTAAGGGAGGTGTCAGTTTTGAGTAAGGCGGTTAGGTAATGTAGGTAGGTACCTACTTATTATATGTAGGTACCTACTTCCGAAAATTTTCTTACCATCATCTTATAATAAATTAAATAATTACTTTATTTTTGTTTTGTTTTTTTATCTTACATGCCAACCTCTTGCATAACTTGTATGAATTATTATTTATTATATGGGCAGAGAATTTTTAAATAAATTGTCTTATGTAAAAAAGAAATGTAATAATTTATAATGGAGTTTATTTCAGATTAATTTGTCTTTTCCAAAACGTGTTCTTACAGGTTGTGCAAACGCATTGTAATTAGAGGTGTGACAGGGACATACATTTATTTTTATGTTCAATTAATTTTTAGGTACCTACATTCATGGCTGAATTTACGCTAGAAAGGGCCCTGGGCCATATATAATGATAGAAACAGGTAAAAGTTTGCGATGTGGTATACCTATGTCGTTAAGCAGATGAAATGGCAATGTGCTGGACATGTCACTCAGCGAGTGACAGCCGTCATACAGTGGTATCCAAGAGGCAGGGCTCGAAATGGACCGGAGCGCATCGTAGCGCCGTTCCAGTTCGTAAAATCAGTGAAATTATCGCTCCGTCTCGCGGAAAAAATAATTTGCCTGTCTAAGATCGGCCATATTATAATAAAAAATCTAACACACTTATTTTTATCAAATACACATAAAATTCGGTAGGTAATTGTGTTAATATCCGGCTCCGCTGCGCTTCATAAACTTTTCCATTTCGAGCACTGCCAAGGGGGCCTAAATGTACACGGGGGCGCCATAAAACCCACTGGGTGGACGGATTCATAAAGTCCGGTAGATGTACGTGGCAGCGAAGGACTATGGACCGATAAAAGTGGAGGGATCTAAGAGGGCCTTCATACAGCAGTGGATCGATCCCGGCTGGTGATGATGATGATGAATGACCACGATAGTATGACAATATTATTATTATCGTATCTATTTTTTTCAAACAATAAAATTGGGTAGGGTAGTACCTATTATTTTTGTGAGTATACCATTTTTTTAAATAGTAAATTTGATATCAATAATAATATTTTACCCTGTGGAATAATATTTATTATGTGAATAATAAAATAACATACTATGTAAAATGACGTGTAATGACATCTATTGAAGAATAGTTACACTTTAATGCAGTATTGTGACATCTCTAGTTGAGTAGAACAATGAGCACTATTATAGAAAACTTCTATTCACTAGTGGTTTCAAAGTTAGATAAATTTATAAAAAGAATTGTGATAATTTTCCTAGATGTCGTTTGTTAAGTATTATATTTTTACAATAGATGTCACTGTATGCACTTCTATTCCACCTACAAAACAACGGTTTTTAGACAGAGATGATCGCCGGCACATTCTTTATCGCATTTTTTATGTTTCCCCAATCAGTACGAAGGCAGTATAAAGTAGAGAGCTCGTTCACCTGAGTTTGCTCGCAGGTGTAACAGTTATTTTATGTGTATTACCCAGATAAGCAGTGAGAGTGCCTCAATAGTTCGCCGATTATCGTGACATCAAAACAATAGAAAAAGTTTAATCGAAATTCAGTATTCATAGCAACTCGTTTATTTTCTCCCTAATGACCAGTGTTTTACTACAAAGTGAACGCATCTTTGATAACTTTCGTAGTGTACAAGATCAGTTTTGCGTGAAATCGCGTTGTTTTTGAATGATCGAGTGAACATTCAGCACAATGATACATTTCTAAATGTGTTCTCTATAACGTAGCCCATTATAATTGGATTTCAAAATGAGTACCGATAGATTCCATAAGTAAGTATTCGACAAGTTTATATTATTGTGATTGTTCGTAATCTGTCAAAACTAGCAACCTCTTCAGTACACGTAGCTTTAGCTGCCTTTTTGGCAAAGGATACACTTAATTTTTATTGTTAATCGATAATGGTAGGCATCTAGATTCTAGACAAAGTTTAAAACTAATTAAATGCTTGTTTAATGTACAATATTATATACCCAATAGGAATCCGTATAAATTCCGGTTAGTTTTTGCCGACATAAATGAGTAGTTACAATTAATAATAAACCTCAAAAAATGTAGAATTCGGAAAAAAAACCCATCTTGTTACTAAATATTATAATAATAATAAAACAGGGGTTGATGCACGTTCCTTCATAGAATTAGGAAGTCTTTTAAATAATACATAAGTACCTAGGTACTTGGGTTGTAATGATTTAAAATTGTTTTTCTTATTAGAATCCAATTGCTTTTTTGACAATACAATCTAGATATAATATTGATCTGATTGTTTAGTAATAACCTCTATTTTATTGATTAAAATAAAACAGAATAAGACTTCTTCCACATTATTTAATAATGATCAGGGCAGGTTTCTTCTGCATTAATATGACGTAGTACAGTGGCGCACCCAGGATTTAATATTGGGGGGGCCCCAAGGAGGAGAATGTAAATTAGTCCTATAGGCTCTTTTTCTTCTTCACAGCCTAATTTCTCGTTTATCGGTATTTTGTCTATTGCACTCGGTGTACCTACATCATGGTCCCACATCCTGAAGCAGGCCCTCAGGCTAGGATATTTGCCCCCCCCCTACCTACCGATAAGATTAAAGGCAGTGTGAAACACTACATTAACGTTTTTCAAATTGTGTTTTAGTTCAAATTAATGGTACTTATACAGTGAATTATTGGCGATTTTTAATACATCTACTTTAATAATGGAGCTGTCGAGTATTGACACGTCATAATAATCAAAAAATATATTGCACAATTATATAAGTAATTTAAAATGTTCATAGCCATGAAGCGTCAATATTTCCGCAGGCGACTTTTTTACTATTAAAGCTAATTTATGATCTGTGTTTATCTCACTTATCTGGTCAACCCGACACGCCGGGCCCCCAGACTAGAGCCCTGTCAGCCCTCCCCAGCCATGACCTACACCACTCCGGAATTCGGGTGGACACCGAGAATTTTTGACAGTTCCATTAGGGATTGGGTTTCTAAAAAAACCTGACATTAGTGTTTCGAAATTTTTGTGTTAGAAATTAAAATCGAAGAAATTTTTCTAAAAAGGGTGCTGGAGAATTATTACAAATCATTTTTTTGCCGTGTTTTTATTTTTCTAAGCCCAAAGGTATAGTTTATTGGCTTTCAATTTCAATGTTTAAAATCATTCTGATAATTTTCATTTTTGGGGGGTGCCAGGGCCCCTTGCCCTCCCTCCTGGGTGCGCCACTGACGTAGTACCTACCTAAGTACATTCTCAGCTGACTGCTTTATTAGGGTTAATACTACTATTAATTACTTATATAAATTTCATTCATAATAATATTATAAGGTAGAGTGTTGTAGACCAATGATTCTAATCAGAGTTCCACAAACTCATACTGAGGTCCTACGAGAATTTACAAGTTATCAAAAAAACTACAAACCACTTCCCACCCATTCGCAGTTGAGTAAAAATATTATAATAATATGACGGCTTTCTCTATGCATCCACATGATAATTAATATTTTTGAAATAGTCGGGATTGTCCTGGTTTATTGATGAATCCCGGAATCCCGGTCGGCTTGTTATTTTGTCCCGGTAGGTAACCTAGCTAGGTACGTATTTTCGAATCCACACGCAAGAGATCATTAATTTTATTTTACCCTTTAACTCCACGTCTCCACAATAAGTACCTATATTGTGTTTTTTTTAACTGTAGGTATAATTGGTATAGATACCTTTAACCAAGATTAATAACTTTTAAGGATGTGGTCACGTCATTTTGTTATTGTTTGTCGGTCATCACTAGACGGTTTTATAAATACCTAGTATTTGTTTTGTATTTGACAAATTATTTAGTCAAAATCGAACGGTCGATCAGTAGGTATCTCATTTAAGTACTTAAACACCATTCATAATTGTGTCCAATTTCAATGTTATATTTTTTATTCAATAAATATTTCCTAACTGTTTAGTTTTGTCCCGGCTTAGAAAAAAAGGTATTTATGGTAAGCCTACGTAAAGTGAAAATATATTTTGTCATAATTATTATCTCGACATTTTTGGCCGAAAACTTTCAAAAAGTTGGAATTTTTAGTGTCAATAAATAAAATTGTGCACATAATTATGAATTCTTAACTAATCTTTTTTTTCTCCTCTTGTAATAAGCCATCGTCATCTTAGCCACTCTTGTGTGTATCCACTCTTCTCGGTTTTTAGTCTTTCGTTGACACATACATCCGTTAAAGACCACTATCTCATTGAACCAGCGGGCTTGTGGTCACCTTTAGATATTTTAATGTCTCTCGGGCACCACTGGTCGACGAGGTTTTCGCAGCGATGGTTTGTTCCTCAAGCGATTTAGCCTGCCCGTTCCGCTTCAATGTCCTTAAAATTCGTATTGTGCTCAACACTTTTGATTGCTCCCTTACTCATGTTATTTTTAGATCTCTGCGCGTCATGCCCAACATGCACCTCTCCATACCGAGCTGTGTTGCTTTTAATTCTTTTTTGAATTTATGTTCCATGCACTTAATACGTCGGTATAATAAATTATATTAAGTATACCTTGGGTCTACCAAAGGATTTAATACTTAGGTATAATAATTATTAGTATTACAATAGGTAGATGCCTAATTCATTTTAAATAACTAAATAGGTACTATATGTTTCTGAACCGATTATGACGTCATCGGTGACTACTTTTTAAAAATAATTCTATCGTATTTTATACACCGAAAGGGAAACAGTTAATTTTGATAAGGAATGTAGATTTTGTGATTTTTTTTACGAGAAAATTACGCACCTACGCAAGACAAGTAAGTAAGTAGATATATGCTAGCTTGTAACCGGTCCACATATCACAAGAATCTTGTTTTTAATTAGATTTTCATCAGCACAAGAACGAAAGTGGATCATTTTCTCGTATATTCTTACCTAGGTACTACTTCGGACACTTTATACGTAATTATAATAGGTGCATATAAGAAGTATTAATGTTGTAAGTCAGTGGCGCACCCAGGATTTAATATTGGGGGGGGGGGGGCAAGGAGGAGAATGTAAATTAGTCCTATAGGCTCTTTTTCTTCTTCACAGCCTAATTTCTCGTTTATCGGTCTTTTGTCTATTGCACTCAGTGTACCTACACCATGGTCCCCACATCAGGCTAGGATATTTGGGGGGCCCTCTATCTACCTCTAAGATTAAAGGCAGTGTGAAACAATACATTAACGTTTTTCAAATTGTGTTTTAGTTCAAATTAAGGGTTTTTAATACATCTACTTTAATAATGGAGCTGTCGAGTATTGACACATAATAATCAAAAAATATATTGGTCAATTATATAAGTAATTGAAAATGTTCATGGCCATGAAGTATAATAGCGCCGCAGGCGACTTTTTTACTATTAAAGCTAATTTATGATGTGTGTTTCACTCATCTCACTTATCTGGTCAACCCGACACGCCGGGCCCCCCACAGTCCGGGCCCCCAGACTAGAGCCCTGTCAGCCCTCCCCAGCCATGACCTACACCACTCCGGAATTCGGGTGGACACCGAGAATTTTTTGACAGTTCCATTAGGGATTGGGTTTCTAAAAAAACCTGACATTAGTGTTTCGAAATTTTTGTGTTAGAAATTAAAATCTAAGATATTTTTCTAAAAAGGGTGCTGGAGAATTATTACATATCATTTTTTTGCCGTGTTTTTATTTGTCTAAGCCCAAAGGTATAGTTTATTGGCTTTCAATTTCAATGTTTAAAATCATTCTGATAATTTTCATTTTTGGGGGGTGCCAGGGCCCCTTGCCCCCCCCCCCCTGGGTGCGCCACTCTTGTAAGTAAATTCGTTATACAAACTGACAGAATTTGGAATACAGATAAGAAGATTCAAAAATGTATTTGTATTGTAAGTATGATCGTCACACATCTATACAATTTACGTATACTAGTGGTTTTTTTTTAACTGGTGTCATATCAAAGGTGTTGTACAAACCGTTATTAGGGCCAAGACACATGGCAATGCAGGTCTTATTTGACTCCAAATGTATCCTAATGCAATCAAGCAAAACTATTCCAATTGGATACATTTTGAATCTGTCAACACATGCGTTGACGCAGGGCCGTCCGCGCTGTCGTGTGTCTTGGTCCTTATAGATGGAAACTAAATGTATCAAAATGAAAAAGACCCCTCTGTCTACTATAACTCTGAAGATGTATCAATCAGGTGACTAACTAAGGGGCCGTCCACATATTATGACATCATGATTTTGACTAGTTTTTTTAACCCCCCCCCCATTGTCATTTATCCTTAAATTCCCGATCCCTAATAAGGCGTTTTCAGATCGTTCTTTATGACGTCACGCACATTTTCTCTGACCCCCTCCCCTAATCGTGACGTCATATATGGACAGCCCCTAATATAAAACTGGTAATTTTTCTGATGCGTTTTGACAGGGAAACCACGCCTGACGGAAGAAGCTTTTCTTCGATGTATCATATTATTCAATTTTAAACGAAAAACCGTTATTATTTAAATTCGAATTTAATGTAAAATGATTATTTGTCACGATTTCCCTTTCGTTCTCAAACTTCCGGTGTAGGTACATTTGTCCATTGACCTGGTTAATTTTATTGTGATCTATGGCTTTTGCTTTTGTTTCCCACAACACCAGCTAAAATAACATATGACAGACGAGTCATGCATAACACCCTTGCTTGTTTGCGGTGCTACAAAAGTACCTACCTACAAAAGGTGCTACAAAGGTACCTACCTATGTACCTACCTATTAATCTACTGATTCCCAACCGAGGTGCCGCGAGAATTCTTAAAATCTACAACTTGTATTTTTATATAATTTTTAAACAATGAAGATTTTTTTAAAGTTCAAGTAAAAATTGAGGAATTCAGTTATCCGTAATTGAACTTCGACGCCTACTACGCACTGTTTGTTGTCAAAGCGTTTGAAATTTCTACTATAACGTTATATCTACAGTTACTGTACAGTACAGTACCTATTTAATAATTTATTGATACACCATTGTCACTATTTATTAGGGCAGTGACGTCCCGTGGGGTAGGCAGATTGAGTGTCGCTTGGGGGCGGCAAATCGAGGAGAAATAGCTACACTTAGTAATAACGAAAATATATTTCCATTAAAAATTTAGCTTACTGGTTGGAAACATAATGTATTAATTAACATAAAAGGTTTAACGGGACTGTATTTTTTTATTGGGTTCGCGATGTCTCGTTTACTTCCGTTGCCCTTCGGCGTCCTTGGTGACCAGGAACGACACGAGTTAGTAATGTATCCATACAATACATTTCTTAGATATAGGAGTCATGGAAGGATGATAAAAAACACTGTAAGTATAAAGAATGAGGCGGCATTTTGGCGCTGCCTAGGGACGTCACTGTATTAGGGTGTCTAATAGTTTTTGACAAAAAAAATTAATACGTAATACCTTGCCTGCGACACTAATACACTATATACCTTAAAACTAAACAATATACTTAATATGCGACGTTTTAAGTATATTTCAATGCCTCAGTATAAATTATCATTGCATACCGCTTTACGCGTTTTTGTAATATACGTTTCTGGATTTTATAAAATGTTCCTAGGGTTCTGCCAAACAAAAATGGTTGGGAATCACAGTATTAGTCTATTGTGGAGTTATTTGTATATTTCAACACACAGCAACAGAGCAACATATCTTCAAATACATACCTATTTCCTAAACTAGAGATGCACATCATGTGGACATCGGACCCAATTAGATTTTATTTTATCTGGTGACAGAGACATCTCTAGATAAAGTGCCGCCCTTAGGAAGACATGCCGTCCCGTTCATTACGTTTTTATTAGCTCGTATTCTCGTTTGTCCAGTAAAAATCTTGCAATCGATTTTTAACTAACTTCCCGACTAGCTAGACACTTGAAACTTTTGATTATCAGAACACGATGCCAATGCATTTTTTTAATACTTTTAGTCATCTTTAAGCAGAATTGAATTCATTCTCAGTTAATTCTGTTTTGTATGGAAAGTTATTTCAGAAAAATCCGTAAAAAGTAAAAGACTAATATTGGTAGCTAAGGGGGTCCTAGCAACCAAATTATTAATATATACGTGCGTTACTATGGAAATCAAAATGAAATGTCAAAATGACATTTCAGTATTCTATATTTGTTTGTTTTTT
Source organism: Rhyacophila brunnea (assembly GCF_057557595.1). Classification (NCBI taxonomy): domain Eukaryota; kingdom Metazoa; phylum Arthropoda; class Insecta; order Trichoptera; family Rhyacophilidae; genus Rhyacophila; species Rhyacophila brunnea. The sequence continues at coordinate 267,102 of NW_028232882.1, read as the reverse complement.
ATTTACTTCATATCAAGTACAAGTTTGAGCATATTGAGCATAATAATTCAACAGAAAATTTAAAAACGTTGTATATAAAAGGTTCTTTTTATCTTATAATTATTTAGTCTCAAATCGTATGCAAAAACGTGTAAATGTAACAATACAACCAAAATCTTGAAAAATCAAAATCATCCACTGAGGATTATATCATTTCTACGAAACCTACCCTCAAGTAGCAGTGATTTTAGGCTCGTAGAGGAGGCGCTGTGAAGTTTGGAGGCACCCTTGTGATTTGTTATAATTAAGATGCCATTACTTATTAACGAAGTAACCGCATCGTCCGCTTCATGTAAAACCACCACTGCTTTCAAAAGTTATATCGATCGTATTTATGCATTCACTTGCCGCCCCTAAACAACGCATGACCTGCCTACCCCCACGGGACGTGACTGCCTAATGAAACCTATAAACAGCTTGAGATTTTTATGTATTGTTTATTGTTTGATTTTATTTTTTTGGGCTGTCTTCCTACTTCTTTCCTCTGCGTTCAAGCCTCGGCAACTAATATACTCGTACCTACTTACCTACGCTCTGGCTTTCTTGCGCATGACGTATTTCTGTTCGGTTTTTCGTTACCTTTTTACAGTATCATTTGGGGTGAATATGTACAAAGGAGTGAATTTACACATCAATAATATTATTAGAATCACTCTTTTGAAATTTACGCCACTGAATGTCGGCTATTTCATTTCCTTGTCATCATATTACATTGCATGGTCATTTTGACGATAGGTACGAGTATCTACTTAACTTCCTAAAGTTTTATTTACCATCGGTGTCATAGCAACTCTTTTAATGACACTTAGCAATGCAACCTCTTTCCGCATTACTGACAGCTTATCTAAAATACAGCGGTTCTCAAACTTGTTGCGCCCGGGACCAACATTGGACTAAATGGTACATTTGGTTACTCGATAACTTAATTATTTCCTAGCAAACATCTCACAGTTTTTCTCTTAAAATTTCTGTAATACTCACCGATGAGCATGAACATAGTCTGATCGCCAGAAAGAAGAATCTGGAATATCGGGGGACAAATATTTTTGACTTTTCTGATGATTGCGAATCTGCCTAGTGCCACTTTGGCATCCTTGGACAAACGCCGCCATCTTGGAAAAATGGCGGTTGAAAATGGAGTTAGAGTAATATTTCATGAGCCGTTAACAATGTTCATCTCAATATCGTAAAATTATACTTAAATAATTACAGGATAAAAAGAACTTTTTTATATAAGTACCTACAACGTTTTTAAATTTTCTGTTGAACCATATAAACTTGACTTGACTAGCTTAAACGATCAAAAAAAATTGTACTTGACATGTCACATTGATTTCCTTAGTAACGCACGTATATATTAATAATTTTGTTGCTAGGACCCCAGACCCCTAGCAAGCAATAATGGTGTCGAAATAACTTTTCATACAAAACAGAATTAACTGAAAATGAATTCAATTTTACTTAAAGATTTTAAAAATGCATTGGCATCGTGTTCTGATATATTCCAAAAGTTTCAAATGTCTAGCTAGTCGGGAAGTTAGTTAAATATCGATTGCAAGATTTGTACCGGACAAATAAGAATACGAGGTAAGAAAAAAACGTTGTAAAATGGTATCTATTTTATACATAATAATTTCAAAACATCTCCGATAAATATAATATAAAACCACTAGAAAAAATCTTTATGAAAAAAATACGATGCCCAGTGGAATTCGAACTCGCGCCAGTGTGCTCTACCAACTAAGCTACATGTGTCCTATCCACACCAAAAAAAATCTGCAAATCACTATCACAATATATCCTTATTTCAATGCTTTTACGGTTTACACCATACTTGATACCTACATGTCATGTGGATTTCAGAGCTGCCAAGGACGGCCTGGTAGAAGTCCTGAAGGAGGCGTCCAAGAAGGAGTGCAATGGCCGCGACGAAGCCGGGATGACCCCAACCCTGTGGGCAGCATTCGAGGGAAACCTGGAGGCGCTTCGAATTCTTTGCGGAAGAGGGTACTGCTTTTATTAATATCATTTTCATCCAAAGAGTTTGGAGTGTTTGCGACTTATAAAAAATGAACATGTCGAAATTTTAGAATTTCCCAACACTCTTCAGCAGTGTTACCAAAATAAAATCTGTCAGATGGGGGACTCAGATAGCAAAAAAAAATTATTAAGTTTCTAAAATTTAAACATGACGTCAAGAAACTAACATTTCATAATTTTTATTTAAGTAAGTACTATATTATAATGCACGTGTTGACACAATAATAATTTGAAGAAGTGCTTTATCCACATCAGCTGATGTAGTACTAAATATGGCATTATTTTCAAATTGAACACAATGTTTACAATAAGTATGTACTCTTTTATGGTATTAGGGGCGGCAGGTTATATGAAAGTATGGTGAAAAAGTATGGTGAGGCGGGCTGGTAATCAATTTGTGGCAAAATTTCCACGTTAACATTATATTATATGGGTACGTTATAATGACCAAAGTAAATCCTCTGTGATGCCCTGATTTTTTTTTATCGCGTCGCTATTTCTCGTAAGTAGTCAGCTAAATTGTTCGTCTGCCGATTTCTTGCCCCTCTTTTTATTTAATACCTCTATGGGTAATACCTTCTAAGATGAGAAAAGAGAAGGAATCATAATGACACAGACCTTTCCTAGAAAGTTTATAGATTATTCAAGCTTACCTTGCAAAGACGCCATTCATTTTTTCAACATGCAACCTTAAATATTGTACCATACTGTATGTACCATTTATTTTATTGGTAAGATCTCGGTAAAATATATTTATCCAAGAAACAAAAGGTCAGTATGTTGATTTGCAATAAATACTTTATTTTATAAGATATTTAAAGTTTTTGCGGTTCTGAAAAATATTAGATTTAACGCCACACGCCAGATTTAGTTAAGCTTATTTTACAACCTAAGTACCTGTTCAATAATGCTAGATTTGGCAAGAAAAATGTTATGTTGGCAATACTGGTCTGTTACTATGATAAAAATAGAAAAGTAAATATATTACATTTAAATTTTACATGGTATGTATGCGCTCCTCTTGATTCATAAAATATATAAATTAATTTATTTTAAGCTTGTAATAAAGCAGGGTGTTTTATCTCAGTGCTGCCTTTGTCAATAAATCTCAGAGCACAAGTGTGAAACTTACTACAAATGAACCAGGGTTCGAAATGGACCGGAGCGCACCGGAGCGCCGTTCCTGTTCGTGAAATCGGTAAAATTATCGCTCCGTCTCGTGGATGAAATAATTTGACCGTCTGAGCTAGATAGGTCTTATAATAACTAGCGCTCCGGTTCATAAACTTTTCCATTTCGAGCGCTGAAATGAACATGTAATCCATAATGAATTTCAGCTATTATTTTAGCAACCTTATTATGACATTTCCATAGAAGTAACTTTTATTCGACATCTTTGATTTTCAACATTTTAAATAAATTTTTTTCACACCTACTCAACCACACAAAATATCTAAAATATTGGAATTAAAGCATTCCTAAGTCAGAGGCAGCCTTCTCATAATATGTTTAAAACCAGCGACCTTAGTGGAACATTTTTTTTCCTCGCAGAAGCCTTTTGAGAAACGCTGGTTAAGATTTCCACCTGTTTCCAATATAAAATTTGAGTCATTGGAAAATTCAATATATTTCATTATCAGGCCTCGCCAGGATATCTATTAAAAATACTGATAGCAACAACACTGATAATATGTATTCCTAGTAAAAGTATGTCATTGTGGAGTATTCAATTCCTGATAAGTGACATTTTACTGGCGATAACTCATAACCAAGATAAAAAATAATAATATCACCCATTCAGATGATATTATTTTATTATTTAAAAAGATTGCAAGAATTAACTTTTCTATTATAATTTTCATGAGTCAAATTGATTTTTTTCCACTTAGGTATTAAAAACTTTTCTAATAATTGACACACTGAGTATTAAACGTGTACAACTGAAGGCCAGGTGGATAGAAAGATCATTGTCCACAAAAATCGCAAAATGAATTTACGATGCCATCTTGTGGAGAATTTTATAAGCTGTTAGATGGCATACTTACCAAAAAATAATAAAAATCATTGTCTGCTGTCCGACAACAAGAAATCGGCGATAACAGGAAGTCGCTGTAGTCGCATATAGAATACTTCTCAGAGACGTACCTGTCATGGCGGCAACGCGTGCTAGAGACGTGTTTAAAATAATGTATCGGCCCTCCTTTTAGATGCGACTCTTTTTCTTCTTCACAATATACCAAAAGTTTACCAATAATAATTCTAACATCACTCCTGCGCATCTATTCTATACAAAAGACTGCTTTTGGCCGCTATCGACAGCTATCGAGAGTAGTTTTGTATCGAAGTATTAGCACTTATTGCAACAATTAAATAAGTTAGTTGTAATTGTTACAATAAGTGCTATGTTTTAACAGCACCTCTCATGGGTGTGCTAAATTTTAGAGCGAGATAGACAGTTTTGACTATTTAGACGGCTAACGTATTGTAACATTATAATACTTCGATACAATCAGAAATCAGAAAAATATTCTATTCAAATGTTCCAACACTCACGTTAACATGAGTTTACTACCTACTTCATTTATCGTTTGTCAATTTATGGCTATGGCCGTATGTTGTAGCTTAGCCACTGGGAAATGCCAATAGAAATGGCGTATTTCAAAAAAATACTACCTTATACCTGGTTACGTTATAAACTTTAATGCATATAGATAGACGTAACTATTGAAAATAACATATTATTCTTTAACACATCATCATCATCATCATCATCATCAGGGGCGCGACAACCCGGTGTGGGTCCTAGCCTCCTCCAACAGCTCCCTCCACCTGTCCCTATCCAGTGTGGCCACTTTCCAATTCGGTACCCCCAGAATACGGCAGTCACTGGCAGCTCCATCCAACCAGCGAATCTTTGGCCTGCCTCTTCTTCTACGCCCTATTGGATTGCTGGACATCACTCTCTTTGCCGGTTCATTGTCATTCATACGGTGCACATGATCTAGCCATCACAGTCTCCCAATCTTAATTGATTGAACTGCGCTGCATTCTTCGCACAGCCCGTAGAGCTCAGCATTATTCTTCTCCTCCACTTGGTGCCGTCCTTGATCGGTCCATATATACGGCGGAGAATTTTTCTTTCAAAGATGTTCAGGGCTCGTTCATTTCACAGAGTTAATGTCCAGGTTTCCGATGCATAGGTGAGCACTGGCTTTACAAGTGTCTTGTAAAGAGTGCTTTTAGTTCGGCGAGATAGTATGCGGGACTTAAAATGTCTTAACAGGCCAAAGTAGCATTTATTCGCAGACATGATTCTCTTGTTGATTTCTTCTGTAATATCATTATGTCGAGTTACAAGAGATCCAAGTTATATGAAAATGTCGACCGTATCAAAATTATATGCACCAATATCTAACTTTGGTGCACCTTCTCGTGGTGTGACATCGACAGGCATGTATTTAGTTTTTACCTCGTTTATTTGTAAGCCCATTCTTTTGGCAGAGGCTTCTAGTGCTGTGAATGCCTTTTTCAGTGCCAATTCTGATATGGCAATGATGTCGATATCATCGGCATACTCCAGCAGCTGCACAGGCTTAGTAAATATCATGCCGCTGCCATGGACATCAATCGTTGCATCCCGTATCGCCTTTTCTAGCGCAATATTGAAAAGAAGGCATGCCAGAGCGTCACCTTGCCTGAGGCCATTCAGTGATATAAATGGCTCAGATATTTCCGCTTGAAGCTTCACCCGGCATTGTACTGGTGTCATTGTCATCTCTATAAGTTTAATTATTTTCGTCGGAATTTCAAATTCTCGCATTGCTTCGTATAACCGGTTTCGATTAATGCTATCATAAGCTGCCTTAAAATCAATGAACAGGTGATACGTGTTAATATTGAATTCAGTGGTCTTTTCTAGAATATGCCTTAGAGCGAATATTTGAGTAACACATGATCTCCCTTTTCGAAAGCCTCCTTGGTAGTGCCCGAATATTCCTTCTACAATGGGTTCCAGCCGCTGGAATATCAGAATCGACAACAGTTTATATGCAGAGTTAAGGAGTGTCACCCCTCTGTAGTTACTACATTCTAGTTGGTCTCCTTTCTTGTTTAACACATGTTTAAGCTTATTCCATATTTCTCCACACCAAAGAATTTACTTTTGTTATTACCATACCCAGAAGGTAATGCACTTTCCATTATTTCTATGTTCCCTGGCTATGAGGTTCTATATTAGATCGACCCATATCATTATTTTATCTGATATTACTGAAGAACCTAAATGTTGTTACAATCGTATAGTTCAATCAAAAGCATTGTTACACCACACTATAAAATCAATGATAACTTCTATCTGAAGTATCGTTTTATGATTCATATCATTTCACAATTAAAATAGATATATTGTATATGGTATGGTGCATATCTAGATCGAGATGTTTACTACTTCCTACGCAAAGCATTAATTGATATGGACAACACAAAAATTCCAGTCGCACCCTAATCTTATAGAATTTTCCCAGGTCATACCGGTATCATGTATCCCCACCGATTACATGCATATCTACGATATATGTATTTTACAAAGCGAACATTAAAACACAAAAACTGTGCTACAATCAGAGACATTTAAAATCTGGTGATATAAATGGTCAAATGTTTTACTTTTTATGGCTGGACAAAGGTAAGAACTCACTTTTAACAGGTTCTATGTCTTCAGCGAGTTATTTCGCTGTATGAGGCGACAGGCTTGGCAGGCCGCATATACTAATATCGCGAGTTATCTCAGCCGCTTTAAACTCAATTTACTATGCAATGTCAATTGATTTGCATAATCTAAAAAAATAAACACATAATGAATGACATCTGTTTGAATAATTATGAAATACTAATCAACAAATTATCGGTATTACAGCAATTTTAGTAAAGCTTCGCTCTACATTCAACGTGTGTCGTTAAAAATCTGCAGCCTGTCAGATACTGCCATAGTAATATCGTGAGGCATAGAAGAGGTTAAATAAAAACAAACTCTATCCATATTATATCTTATCAATACACTTCAGCAGTGAAAATGTTAATACTTCAGACAGATAGATTTTATATCCATTACACAAAACACCTGTCATCGTAGAAATATTTTATGTCCAAATATGGTATTTGAGGGTTTCATTCAAAGACATAATATCACTGACATCACATAAAAACGTACATATTTTTGTAAATCTATCAGTTTTTTATTAAATAGATAGTTTTAGTTAATGTTCATTTAATTCCACGTTGGCGGAACGGTTACCCATCAGGCTTACAATGTCATGGGTCCAAAATTCTAATCCCGGGTCTGATAAAAATTGACATGTAGTTTTTCAATCTGTGTTTGGACCCATAAGTAATATTTTTTTATTAAGGAAAACAAACAATTACATTGATTATAAATAGGTATGTATTAAAATAAGTCAGAGAGAAGATATTGCAACCAGCAAAGCTTTCATGTATAAATTATAATATAGTAAAGCCTAACAAGATAGAAAGATAACATAAAATAGAAAGAAATTACATAAGAAAAATAAAAAAGGTATAATAAATTATTGTGTGTGTTAAGAATTATTGAAATTTATGCACATAAGTAATCTAAGATAGAACAGAAAAAGAGAAAATACACATACATTTGAAATTCGATTAGTGTTGATTATACAAAATTTTGGAGATAATATGTTTAAAACTTTAAATGAAGGAGATGAATTATTGAATGGATCAACGGTGGAGAAAAAACTATCATAATTTAAACCAGGACACCGAATAAAGGAGTCTTATGTGAAATTAGAATCACTACGACTGACATGGTACAAAAATAGTATGGATTAAAAACATATATAACAGGATATACAGCATCTGTGCAGTAACCTGTCAATGGGTGGAGGTAGGCTGTTATACACATTAAAGTTTGTCAGTCATTTGTATTTGGTTTTATTGAACTAAGACTACAATTTACAGATGGTGTTGGTTAGTTTTTAAAAATCAAATAAACCTTGCCTAAAACAAACCATAATAGTTTTGGTATGTTATGGGCGATATTTTTTCATTCATACTTATTTGTTTTCGTTGAATTAAGAATACATATTACACTTATTGTCGGTTAGTTTTTTTAAATTCATTAATCCCTGCCTAAAGAAAACCATAGTACTTAGATAAAAAAAATATTCTAACTATAATAATATGTATATCCAAAATTATGTATGGTTTAATGGTGCCTATAATTTTACATATTTTATAGATAGACAATTATTTTTTGACTATTATCTATTATGGCTTGATTTCTGCAGTTTTTAATTGACTTTAAAAAACTAACCAATACCATCTGTAAATTGTTGACTTAGTTCAATGAAAACAAATACGCATGATTACAGTTTATTGTGGACTATTTATGTCGGATTTTAACAACCTACCTCCACCCTTCGCCACTGGCACCTGTGGGTCTATTCTATGCTTATCGACCGCTAAAGTGATAAAGTGAAAATTATTATCAAACTTAGGGTAGGTTTGTATCAAAATATTAGCACTTATTGTAACAATTACACGAAGCCGGTTTTTATTGTTGCAATAAGTGCTATATTTCAACAGCACCTATCTTGCTGCTGTTAAAATATCGCACTTATTGCAACAATAAAAACCGGCTTCGTGTAATTTTTACAATAAGTGCTAATATTTTGATACAAACCTACCCTAAGTTTGATACTATTTATCAATTTAGTGTTCGATAAGTATAGAATAGACCCACTGGTCAATCTTACAGCAACAAACTATATTATTTATATTTTTTTGTTTGAATGAAATTTTATTTTAAAACTTGTAGTTTTCTGCAGTGGACAAAGTGTACTGACAAAATAGTTATAGTTTCTATTCACAGGTACCTCTGTTAATTTATTATAATATTAAACATTAAATGTGATTGATTCGAAAAGTAGTAAAAGTAAGTAAAAATATGTACCTACAATAAACAGTTGCGATCATGCATTTAAGGGTTAAGCTAGTAATCAAAGGGAATACAATAGGGAAGCACAGCCTGGAAAAAGAAGACACCATGGCTAAAAAAACTGAGGGTATGAGTCAACCAAAACAGAAGTTCCCTATTCCAGGCAACAAATTCTAAGATTTTTGATGTTCGCTGAACTTTCAACAGAGTGACTCTTGAAGATGAAGAAGAAGGATAAAGTAAAAATATTGAATGTTGACAGCACTGGCGGCTCCCTGCTTAGGTCATTCGGTCATTGACCTGCCATAATAAATACCTTACAATCGACATAATAATATTAATAATATGTGCAATGCCATATATAATAATATTAATAATAATCGGTGGATTTGAAATTATAGGGCGCGAGATATTGTGTCGACCCAGTCTATTGGGCTTTTTTTTGTTTGGGCGATAATTCCCCGAACAAAAATATTGTGTTCGCCGGCAGTCTGAAAATTGACCCAAATTGAATATTTTTATAAAATTTTCTCTCTCGTTTCTCATACATAAGACAGAGATCGATATAACACAAAATACGAGATCGAAGCTTGTAACGGTGCGTGAATTACTGTAATATCGGCAATGCCCGAGTGTGAGACAAAAGATTTTTTCACCTAATTAAATGAAACAGAATGATAACACTGACTAGATAATTGGTCTCAAGACGCAACTGTGTATGCGGTTCGGATTCGTTGACAGGTTTTGACGAATGCCTTTGGTTATTTTAATCATATGTAAGGAGTTTTTGGTGCAGTTATTGCATAATATACACACAACGTTTGGTTTTTAGTGATTTATAACATTTTTGTGAAGCAGTTAGTACGCACGCAGTAGCAATTGAAGTCTGTGATACAATTATAATGGAAATGGAAGCACGATTCGCATCCAACGATCATCTCATTATATCCGATTTGTTCAATAAAGAAAATTACACTGATTTTAAAAATAATTTTTCCACACGTCAAGTAAATTTGGTAAAACTGTTAGAAGAAATAAACATAATCAAGTTAAAAAATGAATTATTGGTGTTTTATCAACGAGATGATTTGCATGGCGCTAATAGTGCAGTTTCTTTTCTACATTTTTTACTCAGCAATAATTTCAACGAAACATTTTCCGAGTCGATCAAAGTTCTCCAATTTATTTGCGTCATACCAATGACAACAGTTGAAAGTGAAAGATGTTTTTCCACTCTCAAAAGAATAAAAACCTTTCTACGCAATAGGGCCAGGATAGACTGACCGCTCTTGCAATGCTCAGTATTGAAAAAAAATATGTGGGAAAAATAGACAATTTTTATAATCGTGTGATTGATGATTTTTCAAAAAGCAAAGAAAGAAAAGTGGACCTAATTTACAAAAAATTATAACGCGTTGTGTGCAATTTCGGTTAACGATGGGTTGGCGTTATGAAAAACGGACATTTTTTGAAGGGTAAGTAGGTACCTACCTATAACAATTTCTAGCACTTATTCTATAATGTATAAAAAGTCAATTTGCAATACGTCTTTTCAGTATACAACGAAAAGGCAAATTAAAATAATATATTCAAAATTGACCTGCTAGCTTTTTCCGGATTAAGCCGCCAATGGTTGACAGAACTATATTAATATTATGTAACATTTTCTTTTCAGAGGTAACCCCGACAAAGCTGACCATTTTGGAAATACTGCATTACATTTATCTGCTGCGAGGGGCCACAAAGAGTGTGTCACATTCTTGGTGAATTTTGGCGCTAATCTCTACGCCGTCGACATTGACAACCACACCGCACAAGAACTGGCTGCCATAAACAACAGAGATGACATTCTGCGATACCTAGATACACAAGCGGCCAAAATAGAGAATATCGACAGGTAATTCTTTTACTTTTATATAATATATTTCATTGGCTTTACAATCTGATGTGGATCTTTGCCACCACATGAAGAGGTTTCTGACTGTACATTAGGATACATAATATATATGAAACAAAAAATGGCGATACTACTCTCTATATAATGAAGTTATAGAACCACCATTAAGGACCATGCCAAGGGTGGTTGCTGCCCGGGTGCCAACCCAAAATTGTCGCCCCCCCCAAAAAAAAAAAATGGAAATATATAAGTAAGAAAAAATAATTACAAGATAAAAAGAACTTTTTATATTCAACGTTTTTAAATTTTCTGTTGAATCATATAAACTTGACTTGATTAGCTTAAACGATCAAAAAAATTTGTACTTGATAGAAATAATACTGAAATGCAAAGAGATTGGACTCCTCCCCAGAGGTAGCACACAAATGTCAGTGTGTACTCGTTTTGTGAGAGAAAGTTCTATTTCTCTGAAATTAGGTACACTTTGCTGCAAATGGGCCATACTCGGACATAAAAACGCCCCACTGAGTATTTTTTTTTATCAACACAATCTTACAACCAATTTATGATAAACGTATTTTCATTATAAAAAGTTCCCGCAATAAAAACTTTATTAGGATTCAGGGTAAGAAAAAATAATGCAAATGGATGTAAGTATTTTATTTTTAATAACACAAAAAACACAATAATATGAAAAATTATACACAAATCAGTTAGTAGCAAATGGTTAAATATTGGAATAAGAAATATGGTCTTGTTTTTACATATTGTTCTATATAAAATAACATAGGTAGCATTATTGTTTAGATAAAACGGTAAAAAACACAAATAATTACAGTTAATTACAAACAAAAAAAAAGTTTATTATATTACCTACCTATTTACACATGTGTATTTTTGAAAATATTTTATGAAATAAAAATATAACATGGGTTCGTTTTTGAAATATTGTGTATAAAATTACTTGTTTATATAAACCTATTAGACACAAAATACAGGTAGGTATGTTGAAAATTTGATTATATAGTTAATTACAATATTTTATCTATTTAACATAATATTATTATCAGAGAAGCCCTGCATATATATATTTTTTTAATTTTGGATGCATACGAATGCCTCCGCTTTGGTGCAGGGCAAAATATATTTAACTCTGAAAACTATTATAAATTTATCTAAATAATGAATGTCATTAACTAGTACTAATATTTTTTACTTTGAAAAACAAATCTTATATTTTGGGTTCAAAATAATATTACGAGTGCGGCCCTGGCACATGACATTGGAGAGTAAACATTTGACGTTTGACATAATTGTTATTGTAACATATGTTTTAGGAAAAACTATCAATTAATAATATGCATATATTGTTCAGAAATGCTGTTACTCCTTTGTATTCTTCCTTTAAAAACACTTTTTTAGCCGAATAACATCTGAAATCTTTGTAAAATACAATAACAATATCCACCATGTTTTTTTACAACACAAAAGCAAACGATAGTGAAGTAGCAGCTTACAGTAATACCAACAGATTTTTTTTTGTTTCGTATTGCTTCGTACGTGTTCGTACGAAAATGATGATATGTTCACTCTCCACAGTCTAATCTCTTTGCTGAAATGTCAGTTTGACATGTAATATTAATTTCCATAGTCATCATCATCATTATCATCAGCCGGGGTCAATCCACTGCTGGATGAAGGCCTCCCCAAGCTTTCTCCAACTCTCTCGGTCCTGTGTCGTTCGCTGCCACGTATTTCCGCCGAACTTTACCAGTTCGTCAATCCAGCGGCTTTTAGGGCGACCCTGTGGCCGTTTCGTACCCCTTGGGTACCACTGGATGACGGCATTTGTCCAGCGGCCGTCCTTTCGGCGAGCAATGTGTCCCGCCCATCTCCATTTCAGCTGCTTGGCAACGTCTATTACATCGCGTACTCTTGTCTGCTTCCTAACCCATTCGTTCCTCTTACGGTCCTTTCGCGTGATGCCCAACATGCACCTCTCCATGCCTCGCTGTGTGACTCTTAGCCTTTGGACATCTCTCGTGTTGAGGGTCCACGTCTCGCAGCCATACGTGAGCACGGGTAGCACACATTGGTTGAACACCTTACGCTTAAGACATAATGGTAGGTCACTCTTGAAGATAATATTCAGACGTCCGAAAGCACTCCATCCGAGCTTTGTTCTTCGAGCAATTTCATCGTGCATGCTTCCGTCTATGGACACCTGCTGTCCGAGATAGACGTAGCTGCTGACTTGCTCGAGTTGGGTGCCAGAAATACAGATAATCGCAGGGTCCGAAATACAGTTCCTCATCACTTTTGTCTTTGAGACATTTATCTTTAGACCGACCGTTTGACTGACATCTGCGAGTTCTTGCATTCTACTTTGGAGGTCTTTCGGGTCTTGTGAGAGTATAACAATATCATCTGCAAAGAGCAGGTGACTGAGGTGCTCCCCATTAATTGGAACACCTTTTTCCTCCCAATCAAGTTTCCTAAATAAGTCCTCAAGAGTAGCGGCGAATAGTTTAGGTGAAATGGTATCACCTTGCCGGACACCTTTGTTAATGGGGAATTTACACGACCGTTTGTGGAGTTTCACGCATGCTGTGGCATCACTGTATATACTGTTCAATATGTTTATGTAGCGTCTGGAAATTCCTTGGTTGCTAAGGGCGTCTATAATTGAGAATTTTTTGATGGAATCAAACGCTTTTTCATAGTCTATAAAACCAAGATATAATGGCAGTTTGTATTCCTGGTAGCGCTCTATGATTTCCCTGACGACCTGTATATGATCCATAGTACAGTAGCCTCTTCTGAAACCGGCTTGCTCTCTTGGTTGGTTCTCGTCTAGAACTGTTTCGAGACGGTTTGAGAGTATTTTCGTGAAAACCTTATACAGAATTGGCAGTAGACTAATTGGTCGATAGTTTTTCAGATCTTCAGTGTCTCCTTTCTTATGGAGAATAATAATGGAGGCATTTTTCCATGACTCTGGGATGTTCTCTTCGTGCAGACAAGACGTGAACAGACGTGCGAGCACTTCGCTCACCGTCCTCCCGGCCCGTTTGAGAACATCGATAGTCAGCCCATCTTCTCCCGGGGCTTTCCCACTCTTCATGCACATTATAGCATATTCCACTTCTGTGGTAGTAACCTCGGGAAGAGGATCTCCATATTCTCCGTTCACCGGAAGATCTGAATTGATGTCAGTGTCATCTTTGTATAGAGCGCTGTAAAACTCTACAACAGTGTCCAGTAGATGATCCCAGTTACGCACGATACTTCCATCTTGCGCTTTTAGTGTCGTGATCTGCCGTCTCCCTATTGACAGATGCTGCTTGTTCTTATGTAAGCTCCTTCCTGACGCAACAATTGATTCAACAAGGTTCATATTGAACTTACGAAGATCTTCTCGTATGTTTTTACGTAGAGTTTTGCACAGCGTGGAGTACTCGAGATCATTTGCAACTTGTTGTTCGCTTTTCGTACTCCTACGCAGCTTCATAAGATTCAACGTTTCCTTTGAAAGTTTGCTTACTCGTTCGACCACAGCAGCAACTGTCTCTTCCGAAGATTCTATAATGATTTTTGTTACTGCATCGGTGTTTTGTAGGGAGATGGGGTCATTTTCAGCCTGGAAAGCCGCTAGCCTGTTCTCCAGCTCTTGTTGGAATTCGACTCTGCTTCTCAAGCCTCTGCGGACTCTGGGCTTCTGCATCAGTTTGGATCTCTCACGTTTGATGTAAAATCGTACTTTACACCTTACCATTCGGTGGTCGCTGCCAGTATTAAATTTTTTAATGACTGTGCAGTCTAGAAAAATATCCTTCTTGTTGGTGAGGATGTAGTCGATTTCGCTGGTTCGTTTTGTTGGGCTTCGCCATGTCCATTTTCGAGAAGGCTTCTTTTTGAAGAATGAGTTCATGATGTAGAGATTGTGGTTTTCCGCAAACTCCACTAACATGTCTCCTCGGCCATCCCTGGTGCCATGTCCGAAGTGCCCGACCGCTACATCATCCTGGTGTTGAGATCCGTTTCGTGCATTAAAGTCTCCCATGATGATAGTGAAGTGACATTTCCGTTTATTTTTCAACGTACTGATTTCTTCATATAGCTCCTCCACTTTTTCATCAGGTGAGTTTTGAGTGGGCGCATAAACTTGCAAAAGCAGAATCTGGTATCTTTTGCTGAGCTGAAGTGTTAAACTTGCTACTCTATCTGAGGAGAAATCAAATTCAACTATGCGATCTTTCCAGAGTCTGTGGATTAAAAATCCGACACCGCTTGTGCGTCCGGTCTTAGTCCCATTATAACAGAGTACATGTCCGCTGTGGAGATTGACGATATCGTCTCCTTGTCGTCTTACCTCGCTGAGCCCGACAACATCCCAATGGATTTTTTCGAGTTCTTCTTCGAGCTCTAGAAGTTTGGCGTTGCTGGATAATGTTCTCGCGTTATAGGTGGCAATGGTCATCGGTAGGCAGCCGTTACCGTCTTTCCGGGGATTCTTAGCACCCTCTGCCTTCCCTTGTTGATTGCTGCCGTGATCAGTGTCAGGTTGGCCTCCGGAGAATGAGGGCCGAGATTTTTGTTTATGTTTCATGGGGGTATTTGGACATAACACACCACGCTGTCCAAACGGGTTGGTGTGTGGTTTTCTGTCTGGGTTTTCCTTCCCGTAGCCAAGGGGTCTCTCGTTTTAAGGCGCCAGAGTTTCGCCTTTCACCCTTCTCTATTAGCTACAGATGAGTTATACTGTCACAAGACACACCACATCTGCATTGCCCAGGGGACGCCGCGTGGAGGCTAGAGATAGGATTTGTTGGCCATCTGTAGAGTAGCGTCTCAACACTTTATAGAAATGTACCTATTGGCATTAGTGCATTTCATTGAGGCCCTAGCCAACCATTTGTCCCCGTCCATAGTAACGCACGTATATATTAATAATTTAGTTGCTAGGACCCCAGACCCAGCAACCAATAATGGTGTCAAAATAACTTTTCATACAAAACAGAATTAACTGAAAATGAATTCAATTCTACTTAAAGATGGCTAAAAGTAATAAAAAAATGCATTGGCATCGTGTTCTGATATATTCTAAAAGTTTCAAATGTCTAGCTAGTCGGGAAGTTAGCTAAAAATCGATTGCAAGATTTCAAGAAATCATACAATTTCTGCATATTTTCATTAATGCCATATTAAGTATAATGGATTGCCCTAACATGGCATTACATCTGTAAAATATCAATTATGTTTAATAATAGTGAATTTTATTACCATAAGAATGTGCTGATAAACAAGGTAATTAGTCTTATCAACCAATATGTCTGTTTTTGTGACTTTAAGCTTTAAGTGATCTTAAAACAGAGAGATTAGAATTTTCTTAAGATTAGAATTGCTTATATAATCTGTAGGCACAAATTCAAGTGTTATAGACGTAAGAATTTTTATCTTTATTTATTTATTCATAAAAACCAGTATTATAACATAATAATTTAGTAATTGGCCAATGCGCCATGATGCGGAGTAAATGTACAGAATATGCAATAATTCTGAATAGTAAAGAAACGAACATGTGGTCAACAAAAAAAATGACCATACACTTATCCTTTATAAAACATCCACAAAATATTCAGAAAAATACATCAACCTCAATGGTGATTTTCACAACGGGACCCTTTCAAACCTTAAATATTTCAAATTGTGTCTACTGTTAGGCTGGGTAAGAGATGAATCCACTGATCAAACTCGGGTGAAAACGGTTTATATTTTAGAAATCAAGACAGACAGTGTACAGTTTACAATAATTCTTCTATATTATGTTTGAGACTTTCACGGTTGTTTTTTATCGTAATAGATTTTTGGGTTTCCACCGTGTGTACTTCCTTCTTTCCTCGACATTTCGGGCTCGTTGCAGAGGCCATTATCAAGAGATTTATTATTGTACCCGAAACGTCGAGGAAAGAAGGAAGTACACATGGTGGAAACCCAAAAATCTATTACGATAATTCTTCTATAAATTATCAATTTTAATTTTCGAGCAACTTGTCCCGGAAGGGACGAGGTCCAACTGTTATTAGTTGCTCTTCCTGATGCACGGTCTCATACCTTAGCATTGATTTCTCAGAATTTTGAACCAGATAAAATGTTTGTTACACACGTTATAACTAATTTTGGCCATTTATAAACACTATTTAAATAAGACATATTGTTAATATTTGTCTAAGTAGCAGCCAACACTTTGTTATAAGACCATGAGAAGCTGGTAGTGGATGACAGTTGGCTCGCACATTGGAACTCGTCTCGTCTAAAAACGTGTCGAATACGTCGATGTGACGTCATTGTTATTTAACGAAACAACATAACACGTGTTGTCAAATGGAGCTTCGCAGATTAATTGAATGCAACTGTTTCGTCTGAAAAAAACATCTGGCTGTTGCATTCGACATGTTGCATCCTTCTCGGGCTCCGAGTCGGAGGGTCGAAGTCACAAAGAAACACCTACGAATTGGTCATTCCTATACCAGCTCGCCGATCACCGCATTGAAATATCCATGCGTTTCTAAGACCAAGCGCGACTGTCGCTAGATAGATGTGCGAGGTTGTGTCATGCAACACTTGCCGCCCGTTCTCGGAAGTTTTGATTTGTGGCGGTCAGGCACACGAGGCGAGTTGTGATGTGCGAGCCGGCTAACTACATACGTGTAGCGTTGCCAATTTTTGCGTTTTTCTTGCCAGATCTAGTATTTTTCTATAGGCATCTGCTTGCAGAAAACGCATCTGACTAGTGGCATTTTTACATGCGTTTTTTGATGCCTCCAACAGCTTTAAATGTGTTGAAAAACGTTAGATATTTAGTTTATTTAATTTAATACGCTTCAAATTTCTGACTATCGGATACTTAATGCAGGTAGGTCAGTACCTATTTTAGTGAGAAATAAAACACGATGAAACAATTTCATGCATTATTTAAGGTTTTCGTATATTACTCCGAATCTCCTCGTATATAAAATGATAATTTAACATTATTATTCATCTAAAAGGTGGGTTCTTTAATTCCCTAAGTCTGTCCTACAATAAAAAACTCTCGTCTTCAAACATTAAACGAAACTTGAACGCCGTTGACATAATATCAGTATTTGTTGTTAATTTTGAAATACATTTCTGTTAAAATGAGTGGTTTTTACACGTATCGATTTTTTTTCGATTTTTTCACTTTTTTTTCCATACGAGAATAAGTAAATTTATTTGAAATTTTATTTTCACAAAATCTAGCATTATTTCCTGCCAAGTAGCTTGTTTATATACCCCTTCTGGCATGTTTTTTCAACGACAGTTGGCAACACTGCATACTTATTACCATCATTATATTACCATCGCCAGCCCGACCTCTTCAAAGAATGCTGGTAGTGGATGTTACCGCATACTAAATTATAGGATCTCATGTATTATTTATTTTACAGAAAAAAAGCAAAATCAATGAAAGACAAAGCGAAAAAGGAAAGTGAAAAAACTCTGGTGCAGTACAACAAACGGCAATCAAAAGCGGAAGTAATGGCGGACAAGGAATTGAGGAAGTGGAACAGGGAGTGGGAGGGAGGTGGACTGTATGCAGGGTCACCAGACGATAATCAAAAGATAATGCCACACCGACCGAGCAATGTCTTAATGGCGATTAAACAAAAGATCACCAGATCATCTAGTCAAGGTAAGAACCAAAATAAATGCTAAGCTGCGATTATAACAGAATAACAAGTTTAGCAATCCTCTGTTACTGTGTCATTGTATCATGCGGAATTCAATTGGCATATTGGTAGAGGTTGGTACTGCTCAAGTAGAGAACTTTCAGCCATTCTGATTCATAAAATCCCCAAAATTATCGCTCCGTCTTGTGGAAAAATTAATTTGACCATCGCGCATCTATTATATACACAAGACTGCTTTCGGCCGCTACGGCAGCTATCCAGAGTACGTTTGTATCGAAGTATCAATAAGTTACTTGTAATTGTTACAATAAGTGCTGTTTTTAACAGCACCTCTCTTGGCTGTGTTAAATTTTAGAGCGAGATAGACAGTTTTGACTGTTTAGACGGTTAACATATTGTAATTGTTACAATAAGTACTAATACTTCAATAAAAAAAATGAAAAACTACCCTCGATAGCTGCCGATAGCGGCCTATAGCAATCTTGTGTATAGAATAGATGCGCTGAGCTAGATAGGCCATATAACAAAAAATCTAACACACTTAACACTGACGAATATGCTTCACCAACTAAGCCATCTGTACCATATCTAATCATGACAAAATTAATCAGCAGATTGTGTGAAATGATATCAAATTTTGTTAATACTGCTGATGTCTTTTGTGATTTAATCAAACTAGGTGTAGGTAAAACACCTTTAGAGCCCTTGATAGACATATAAAGATATAGACAAATAAACATATAGACAAATATAAATATATATATATAAATCTTAAATCACAAATATGAAGCTTTCAATAGAGAGAAATCAACATCCAATGCGGAATGATCTGCAGCTACTTAATTTACTTATATAGAAATTGTATCGGCATTTATATGAAGTTTTGTCGTCAACATCTTTGGCAGGGATGGTTTTCTGTTTCCAGGAACCATTATCCCCAAAAAACTAGCCATGCATGATAAATGTCATTAGTTAGCTCCAAAGAGGTCAATCTAGGATAATTTGATATGCCATTGTGTTTATATTGATTGACAAGATGCAATTTTGTAGGTAACCTAACAGCAATCGGTGATAATGCTCCTCCGACATTCAGTACTCTAGTGGGAACAGTTTCCGGAGGCCATCGCGGTAAGAGTGCAGTGCAAAAGAAAGCCATGGCCAGCAAAATGAAAAATGGAACAGTCAACAGACAAAATGATGACTTTAAGGTTCCCACAGTTCATTATTTATTTTTAAAGTATATTTTATTCACCGAGCCTGTTTAAATAAATTAATTCAGAGCCTTGAGGTGCTGTGTATGGGTCAAAAATGAATAATTTAGCGTATTTCACGGATGAAGATGAACGCCTGAACAATCTGTGGACTTATACCATAGTGTTATTTTAAATGACTTTACTCTAAAATTGAATCTGTAGTCATCATTTCATAAGATATCCCTGTTTATAGCTCATTTTCAAATTATGCTTTTCTCAACAACGTGCATTTAACAATTCATTTAATGTCCTTTTTTTCATTGTATCTACAATCTGATGTAGATCTTCGCCACCTCACAAGAGGAAAAATATACATATACGAAATGGATGTTAGCCACTTGTTCAATCCATTACATACATGCTCTGAGTCCAATCACACATTAAAAAACAGCATCTGAATTTGCCAGACGCGGACATGTCACCTGTCGTCCATTATGATTGAACAGATTTTGAGATAATAATAATATACTAGCTGAGCCAGCTGGCGGTCGCCAGTCTGTCTCGCTAGGTCTTGCAGACGGCTTGGTGGTGTTGGATTTTAATATAATTGTGAAGTATGCATAGATGGCGCCATATTTTCCCCTTCGGGATGGGCTACCACTGACATTTTAATTTTAATACAATATATGTGTAAGTATGTGCAGTTAAATATGATAAATAATTATACATCTCAATCATTCGAATATAAAGCAATATATTATGTGATTATCATAAATAGCGATCCAATATAATGTGATATTAATCTCCTTCGGGTCCCATTGAGATAATAGAAGAAGGTTAGCAGTGTAAAAAATGAATTTAAACATTATTTTGTTTCATTGTCTATAAAAAATAAATGCTTGCAGCATTAGAATAATATTTTTAAAAAAATCAAAATTTGAATTAAAAATTATCCTTAAACAATATAGTTTCGAGACAAATGTTGATAAATAATGAAGCAATACATATTATATCTGATAAGAATAGGTATATATAAGACCTAAAGATGTGGAATCAGCTTAAAGAGGCCTTCATCCAGCAGTGGATTGATACAGGTTGATGACGATAATGACGATATAAATGGGTAGGTATATAAAATCACAAATTTAAAAAAAAATATAGCAGTTTATATGACCAAGAAGAGTAGAATTAGGTTGGGATAACCTTCATCCAGCAGTGGATTAATCTTGGTTGATGATGATAATGACGATATTATGAATGGGTAAATATAATATCAGCAATTTTGATAAATATAGCAATTCATATGACCGACAGAAATTCAAACAACTTAGAGAGGCCTTCATCCACCGGTGGATTGATTCAGGCTCATAATGATAATGGAAATATAAATAGATATAATATAATATCACCTATTTTGATAAATACAGCAATTCAAATGACAGAAAGGAGTAGAATCAGGCATGGGAGGCCTTTATCCATCAGCAGATGGGTTCAGGTCAATGATGATAAGGACGATAGAAATAGGTATAATATAGTAGTAGAATCAGGTTGCGGAACCCTTCATCCAGCAGTGGATTGATCCTGGTTGATGATGATGACGATATGAATATGTAGATAAATGTAATATCACCGATTTTGATAAATACAGAAATTCATATCACAGAAAGGAGTATAATCAGGCTAAGGAGGTCTTTATTAAGCAGTGGAGTGGTTCAGGTCGATGATGATGATGATGACGATATGAATATGTAAATAAATATAATATCACCGATTTTGATAAATACAGAAATTCATATGACAGAAAGAAGTAGAATCAGGCTAGCGAGGTCTTTATTAAGCAGTGGATTGGTTCAGGTCGATGATGACGATAATGATAATGATGATAATGACGATATGAATATATAGATAAATATAATATCACCGATTTTGATAAATACAGCAATTCATATGACAGGAAGGAGTAGAATCAGGTTAGGGAGGTCTTTATTAAGCAGTGGATTAGTTCAGGTCGATGATGATGATGATGACGATATGAATCTTTCATTATTATTATCGTAAGAGATTTTGGAAAATACACCAACAGCTCATTTAAGCGACATTTTATTGTTATTTTTACATCTTCACTTCAAAATGTGCGCTACCGATTCATCTACCGTTTGAATTGACCACATTTCAGAAATTTTCAATGATTTTACAGGTACGTGACGTTTATAACTGATATTTTCTCATACAGCGTATACAATTCGCCATACTTCTTTTAACATACAGCAGAATGACGTCTTTGTCGCTTAAGACCTTCTAATCCTTTCTATTATTTTTATTCAAATATCGTAATGTAGGCATTGGCGCACTTTTTTCCGGTGAAAAAACCATAATCTTGCTACAATTCACTGCGTAAATAAAAATCTGACAGGTGTGTCCGCCACTGTCCGTCATATCATAGATAACGTGACATTCCAAATTTGATTTTTTTAAATACTTTGTGGCTGTTCACCCACTATTTTTGTTATTGAATAATTACCTAGGCTACTAATTTCCATACTAAAAAAGTTGCCATTGCAAACAATGAAAGAAATTAATACGAATTGTTATAGTTATCAAAATGTGTGATATTGTATAATATCTACCTATTTTTTTCGTCCCTATCATCATCAATCTTGACCTATACACTGCTGGATGAAGGCCTCCTCAGCCTTATTCTACTCCTTACTTACACATGAATTGTTATATTTATCAAAATCAGTGATATAATATTATTATCTACCTATCTATATATAATGCCATTATTATCACGAGCCTCAATAAATCCACTGCTGGATGAAGGCCTCTCTACGTTGATTGTATTCTTGACAGTATTGAATTTCTAATGTTATTTATCTACATATTCATATCGTCATCATAATCATCATCATCATCATCAACTAGGATCAATCCACTACTGGATGAAGGGTTCCGCAACCTGATTCTACTACTATCGGTTTAACGAATTTGTGATATTATACCTATTTCTATCATTCTTATATCATCGACCTGAACCAATCCACTGCTGAATAATGGCCTCCCTAGCCCGGTTCTACTCCTTTCTGTCATATGAATTGCTGTATTTATCAAAATCGGTGATATTATATTTAAAAACATATTCATATCGTCATCATCATCATCAACCAGGATCCATCCACTGCTTAATAAAGACCTCCCTAGCCTGATTCTACTCCTTTTGTCATATGAATGTATGTATTTATCAAAATCTGTGATATTATATGTATCTACACATTCATATCGTCATCATCATCATCATCATTATCATATACCTGAACCAATCCACTGCTTAATAAAGACCCCCTTAGCCTAATTCTCCTCCTTTCTGTCATATGAATTTCTGTATTTATCAAAATCGGTGATATTATATTTATCTACATATTCATATCGTCATCATCATCATCATCATCGACCTGAACCAATCCACTGCCTAATAAAGACCTCCCTAGCCAGATTCTACTCCTTTCTGTCATATGAATTTCTGTATTTATCAAAATCGGTGATATTATATTTATTTACATATTCATATCGTCATCATCATCATCATTGACCTGAACCAATCCACTACTTAAAGACCTCCTTAGCCTGATTCTACTCCTTTCTGTCATATGCATTGCTGTATTTATCAAAATCGGTGATATTATATTTATCTACATATTCATATGGTCATTATCATTTTCATCATCATTGACCTGAACCAATCCACTGCTTAATAAAGACCTCCCTAGCCAGATTCTACTCCTTTCTGTCATATGAATTGCTGTATTTATCAAAATCGGTGATATTATATTTATCTACATATTCATATCGTCATCATCATCATCATCGACCTAAACCAATCCACTGCTTAATAAAGACCTCCCTAGCTTGATTCTACTCCTTTCTGTCATATGAATTGCTGTATTTATCAAAATCGGTGATATTATATTTATCTACATATTCATATCGTCATCATCATCACCATCGACCTTAACCAATCCACTGCTTAATAAAGACCTCCTTAGCCTGATTCTACTCCTTTCTGTCATTTGAATTGCTGTATTTATCAAAATCGGTGATATTATATCTATTTATATTTCCATTATCATTTTGAGCCTGAATCAATCCACCGGTGGATGAAGGCCTCTCTTAAGTTGTTTGAATTTCTGTTGGTCATATGAATTGCTATATTTATCAAAATTACTGATATTATATTTACCCATTCATAATATCGTCATTATCATCATCAACCGAGATTAATCCACTGCTGGATGAAGGTTATCCCAACCTAATTCTACTCTTCTTGGTCATATAAACTGCAATATTTTTTTAAATTTGTGATTTTATATACCTACCCATTTATATCGTCATTATCGTCATCAACCTGTATCAATCCACTGCTGGATGAAGGCCTTTTTAAGCTGATTTCACATCTTTAGGTCTTATAAATTCCTATTCTTATCATATATAATATGTATTACTTCATTATTTATCAACATTTGTCTCGATATGAATGTCCCGCACCGGGAAACTATATTGTTTAAGGTTAATTTTTAAAACAAAATATGATTTTTAAAATATTATTCTGTGGCTCCAAGCATTTATTTTTTATAGACAATGAAACAAAATAATGTTTAAATTTATTTTTTATGCTGCTAACCTTTTTCTATTATGTAAATGGGACCCGAAAGAGATTAATATTCGCGTTATATTGGATCGCTATTTATGATAATCACGATTGAGATGTATAACTATTTATCATATTTAAATGCACATACCTACACATATATTGCATTAAAATTAAAATGACAGTGGTAGCAATCGGCGATTGCCAGCTGTTTTGCTAGGCTTAGCAGCCTGAAATGGTGTCAGATGATATTGAGAAGGCCAGACTCCAGAATAGACTACGCACATGACTCCAAATTTGTATTGGCAGTGACGACATGCATATCGTAAAACTGACAAATCAGATAAATTTTCAATTGTCTGACGTGAATGAAAATCCATCCCGAAGGGAAAACTACGGCGCCGTCTATACACACTTTACAATTATTATATTAAAATCCAACACCAAGTCACTATGACGAAAAGCTGTCTGCAAGACCTAGCGAGACAGACTGGCGAGAGCCAGCTGGCTCAGCTAGTATGTAGATAAATATAATATCACCGATTTTGATAAATACAGCAATTCATATGACAGAAAGGAGTAGAATCAGGTTAGGGAGGTCTTTATTAAGCAGTGGATTGGTTCAGGTCGATGATGATGATGATGACGATATGTATATGTAGATAAATATAATATTACCGATTTTTATAAATACAGGGATTCATATGACAGAACGGAGTAAAATCAGGCTAGGGAGGTCTTTATTGAGCAGTGTATTGGTTCAGGTCGATGTGATGATGATGATGATGATGACGATATGAATATATAGATAAATATAATATCACCGATTTTGATAAATGCAGAAATTCGTATGACAGAAAGGAGTAGAGTTAGGCTAGGGAGGTCTTTATTAAGCAGTGGATTAATCCTGGTTGATGATGATGATGATGATGATATGAATATGCAGATAACTATAATATCACCGATTTTTATAAATACAGGAATTCATATGACAGAACGGAATAAAATCAGGCTAGGAAGGTCTTTATTAAGCAGTGTATTAGTTCAGGTCGATGTGATTATGATGATGATGATGACGATATGAATATATAGATAAATATAATATCACCGATTTTGATAAATACAGAAATTCGTATGACAAAAAAGAGTAGAATCAGTCTATGGAGGTCTTTACTAAGCAGTGGATTGATCCTGGATGATGATGATGATGATGACAATATGAATATGTAGATAAATATAATATCACTGATTTTGATAAATACAGCAAATCATATGACAGAAATGAGTAGATTCGGGCTAGGGAGGCCATTATCCAGCAGTGGATTGGTTCAAGTCGATGATGATAAGATGGATAGAAATATGTATATGTTAAAAAAAAAAATGAATTAAATGAATTGAATTGAATTGAATAATATCACTAATTCGTTAAACCAAAAGTAGTAGAATCAGGTTGCGGAACTCTTCATCCAGCAGTGGATTGATCCTGGTTGATGATAATGATGATTATGATGACGATATGAATATATAGATAAATAACATTAGAAATTCAATACTGTCAAGAATACAATCAACGTAGAGAGGCCTTCATCCAGCAGTGGATTTATTGAGGCTCGTGATAATAATGGCATTATATATATAGATAAGTAGATAATAATATAATATCACTGATTTTGATAAATATAACAATTCATGTGTAAGTAAAGAGTCGAATAAGGCTGAGGAGGCCTTCATCCAGCAGTGGATAGGTCAAGATTGATGATGATAGGAACGATAAAAATAGGTAGATATTATACAATATCGTCGTCGAAACTAGAAAATTGTGTAACTCCGTTTTAATCGAAAATTGACTTTGAATGCCATCTAGTGGCCGTTGATAATATCTATCCGTCTTGCAAATTTTGTAATTCCAGAAAAATTGTATCATTGTTAAATCATGGATGATTTCACTCCAAAACCATACATTTGTATAGGAAACCATAATGTTTTTTGTCTCTCCTGTAAAGTAGTGTTTTTGGAGTTACACAATTTTCTAGTTTCAACGACGATATGACACATTTTGATAACTATAACAATTCGTATTAATTTCTCTTGTTGTTTGCAATGGCAACTTTGTTAGTTTAATATGACTATATTGTGATCTATGGAAATTAGTAGCCTAGGTAATTATTCAATAAAAAAAGAGTGCGTAACAGCCACAAAGAAGTATTTTAAAAAATCAAATTTGGAATATCATGTTATCTATGAAATGGCGGACAGTGGCGTACGCTGCTGTTGAAAGATAATTTACGTAGTGAATTGTACCAAGAGTATTGTTTTCTCACCGGAAAAAAGTGCGCCAATGACATTACGATATTTGAATAAAAATAATCGATTCCATTTATCAATTAGAGGATTAGAAGGTCTTAAGCATGTCTTAAGCGACGAAGACGTCATTCTGCTGTGCGTTAAATGAAAATGGCGAATCGTATACGGTATATGAGAAAATATCGGATATAAACGTCACGTACCTGTAAAATCATTGAAAATTTCTGAAATGTGGTCAATTCAATCGGTAGATGAATCGGTAGCGCACATTTTGAAGTGAAGATGTAAAAATAACAATAAAATGTCGCTTAAATGGGCTGTTGGTGCATTTTCCAAAATCTCTTAGGATAATAATATATAGGAGATGCTGATTTATGTACGATGCGTAAAAAGTATGCTATTTCTGAAAAAAGTACACGCTACATTTCTCACACTGAATTTTCCAAAAGTATAGTATTTTGGCACATTTGACTTGAAATTATTGTTTATTTTAAAAAAAATTATTTCAAAATAGAGTATTGCCAAAGAGATTGGACGGTGCCGGTCTTTGAATATTTCGCTATAAATACATTTAATACGGCTGGCAGCACTGTTCCAAATTCTTCATTGCAAAACACACACAAAATTATTTAACAATTCTTTGTACTTACACAAATTTGATAGAAGCCAACATTAATGTAGTGGAAAATATTTTAAACTGGCCTAATCCAAATAGGTGCTGATGTTTTCACCGAAGAAATTAATACTCCATATAATAGATCAATATTCCATTGTATACAGGTTGGAGAATTAGAAATGGACGGGCACAGATCTATTCGATCGTTGACAGGATTGAGACGTGACTCGGAAGTGATGTACGTCGGTACCTTTGCACCGAATGGGCCTCACCAGCGAGGCAAGATCGCCGACGTCTTCGGAGTGGACGATGATGATGAAGAAACGCAGAACGGGATTGATGCACCCAGGAAATCTGGCCTCACTAGGTAAGACAATGCAATAGATTATTTAATACTATAATTATATTTATACGAGTAGATCAGTGCCTAAGTATTCAGATTAAATATGAAATATCCACTGTCCCTCTAAATACACTAATAATTTCTTTTATTTTGTTAACTGTCAATTCATGGTGGAACTGCATTGTATTAACAGTTTTAATTTAATAAAACGCAACTTTTTGTAGTACTTATTCCACTTTTAATCAATAGATTAGACGGATAATTTATGTACCTATTGATACTTATATTATTTCTGTCGCTTTGGATTTTGTTTGATAAATATTGTTTTAAAAAAAAATGTATTCAGTTGAAAATGTCCCTCTGAGGCGGACGAAACCGGTCCTAATCTATTGATTAAAAGTGGAATAAGTACTACAAAAAATTGTGTTTTATTAAATTAAAACTGTTAATACAATAATAATTCCTACAAAAATTTAAAGTTTGTTTCAAATTAAGCCAAAAATGTTAAATACAAAATGGTTATTTGCCATTATTGATAGATTATGACATAACTTGACATAATTGCTACTTTAAAGGTAAGAAAATAACATTATTGCTTATATATTTACTCCATATCCAATCCATATCCGGACAATTGCACACATGGATTGATCGACAAACTCAATTTACGAACTATTATTTACCTACTAAATATAGTATTGAAAGAAATTAATAAACACCATACAAGACAGATGAAAGTGTATCTTTATAAAAAATATCTATATAAAACGATTAACTCAAAAAAAAAAAAAATTATCTTCCAGATCAATAAGCCATCCTGACTTTTTGGCGGCTGATGACAGTGGATTAGGCCAGGAAGTGATGCTGCAAGAACCAGCAAGTATTTTTGACAGACCTGGTTTTGGGAGTGTTGCATTCAGGTACATAATTCAACTCATTTAGTGCTAACACCGCGTTTGGAGTACTTGGCCATTAGATATAATTAACGTGTTATTTAAATGTGGTAATTAAAAGGTCAGCAGTGATTGTGTTAACTATTTTTATACGCTGTTTACATCGCGAAGTGTGTAATAAACATATAAATAACAATAACACATTGAGCGATGTTCTAAAAAAATTCAGGGAGTGCAAAATGCACTTGCATGATATTAGAGCACACGCTACTGTATTCTATAAAAATGATCTGAAAAATCTTGTATATTATTCATGTTATGAATGAATTTGACATAGGTACTCTCTTGATATTTGATTAACAATTGATACAATGACAAGAGTGAGTCTAATGAACTTTTAGTATTAGGTACAACACTTCACTTGATAGCTATCGGCATTTTCACTCCTAAGCAGAATATATGCGCATTGCATTTATTGAGTGGAGACTACATTATTAACAAACGAATCCGTAGCTTCAGAAGCAGGCACTCTGTCACTACTCCACTCGGTAACACAGTTTTCACGACACAATCTGACTGGTATTCAGCTCGTTTCTCTCCCTGTGTCCTTGTCTCGATAGATTTCAATTCAATTAAATTGTTTTAGAACTAGATTGTTTTTTTGGATACCTAATATCATATTTCTATCTATTTCCAGACGTTCTATAACAGCGACATTGAATTCGATGAATCCAAGCCACGTATCCACCGGTCCCGTAGGAACTGGTAATCATGGTGAAGAATTGTCAATTGGATCAGCGGGGTCTCTCGCAGCCCGGCAGCGTTCCATTAAACCAAGGTGGAATGATGACAGATTAACAGGTCAGTTTTTAATTTATTATTGAATGAAAAAAATCTAAGTATAAATTCTAACGGATTTAAGTATTGTACTATTCCATTTGAGTCCTGGGTTTCAATATATAACGATATATTTTTATTGTGATCCTTGACTTGATAGGTGGGTGATAAAGTTTTTACTTACATTATTATTTAGGTTAGAATTAATTATATTCATTGTCATTGTGTATTTACCTGTTGGGGCGGATATGGCCGAAGAAGAAGAAGAGTGCACATAGTGCCTGAAGATGCCGAAAAGCAAAACACGGGTCGCATAAAAACTACTCAAATGGAATAGTACAAAACTTATATCCATTTGAATTTAAATTCAAAATCCATCGATAGTATTAATATTAATCTAAGTATATTTTTCGATACGGTAACTGAAGAAATGATTTTTTTTATTAAATTATTTTTCATTGAAATCAATCCACAATGTAGGCCTCAACAAAAACCAATATATTCAAAATCTAATAAAAATATGGACATATTATTATTCTATGTGCAATTTTACACAATATGTAATTTATTTATTTAAAAAAGATACGTTGAGTACATAGCAAATTATTAATTCTGGATTCTGGTAATGGATCTCTAACTTCTAAAACATGTCAAAATCTAACATTTCACAGAAACCTATTATTTAAAATGAAATGAATAAAATAAATGTTGTTTATCTCCAATTTTACTTTTCATTATTGGAAACAGAGGTTTCTTAACTAATAGAAATGGGCGTAATGTTGTAATTTGAAAATAAAATACGTTAAAACCACCCAGTGCTCGACGCGCAAAACGTAATTTACCGCTAATATTGAATTGTGGACAGTTTCAGTTTCATTATTAAACGACTCAATTATGTATGTTGTAATTCTTATTAATGAATTAAAAGTATGTACTGTCCCACTCTACGCAGTCCGTCGTAGGCCTCGGGACAGAGCAAACGCATATTACACAGTCACGCATACAAAACATCTTTACTTAATCAAATCAAATTAATTTTATATCAAAAGTGCCCTCACGTGTTTCACTGATCATCCACCTAAAAATAATCCCATAAATAGTTTAATTACAAAATATTGGCGAGTGCAGGCATGTTAAAACTAAAATTTGGAGAAATCCTGACAACATATTCTATGAATCTAGGTTAGTACCTATTCAAAATTACAGAAGAATATGGTCGACGATAGGTATCTCTCAGTTGCATATTGTCAGAAAATTACACCATGATTAATGATTGATGCAAGAATTGGGTTGATTCTACGTATTAAAGGTCCTATACAGTACAATATATTATGGATAATTCAATTTTGTATAAAATCTTGCAAAATTGCTAAATCCCATTCAATGTGTTTACGTAATTTTAAATTTCCAGAAAGTTCATCAGCGTCATCGGATGAAGATGAAGAAGAATCGGGATCGGCAGCCATGCAGCGTTTCCTGGCAGCGCACGGCCTCTCGCAGTACGCCCCCAACTTCCTGCAGGAGCAGATCAACCTCATCTCTCTCATGTTGCTCACTGAGACCGACATGAAATCCTTAGGACTTCCCCTCGGCCCCATTAAGATATTGGTCACCGCCGTGCAGGAAAGGAAGAATGCCTTAGCTAATCCTGGACCGATGATTGACAGTCAACTATAATAATGATGCTTCTAATACAATAATCCTTTATTATTCATAATAATGTAAGGACAAAACATAATAGTGATAACAAATAATTTTTGCCCGCCATTCATTGAAAATATTGAGAGTTTTTACGCTCAATATTGACGAATTGGTTCATTGAATTTCAAACGTATCTGCTTGTCAATGAATCGGGAACATTGTCGACCATTCTTTTCAAAGTACTTTTTAGATATCTTCAGATAGTGACAGTTTTTCTATGCATAATCTTTTATCCGAATGCATCCTGGTTATAAGAAGATTTTTTTATTACCATAAAGCTGAACTTATTGTGTGAATTCAAGAAAACTATGTTCCAGATTGTAAAATGTTAATTTTAAAGAATTATCATATTTATATACATATATGGTGAAACTCCAATTTTATGTTATTGAAGAGACTGACAATAACAGGAAAAAAGATGCCCACCAATCAAACAAACTGTGTAACCTTGACCTCGGGTGCTGCAGACATACATGTCTGCAAGTAGAAATGTACACGTGCGTCTGCACTTTAATATTCATCTCAATGATTTTGTTTAATTAAATGTGTTAAAATAAAATGAATTTTTATTTTTATTGATTTAAATTGCGGAAAATAAAAAAGTGAATATCAAATGAAACAGGAATTCCAGGCATGTAAATCGGGGCTCCACTGTACACAGTTATTATTTACCTATCAATTTTGGTCAATACATAGTTGGCAGAACACCTGTCCCTGAATATTATGTGGGTGCGAGTTCGATCCCGCATCTGACAAAAACTACATGTCGTTTTTCAATTTTTATTTTATCCAGGGCAAAGACCCGATTAGTTATTCGAAGCTGATATCCATTCTCTGTGAACAAAATAATTCTGTTAATATAATTACCACACTCTGGAGGTCCATATGATCCGCTTAGCGAAAATGCTAATTTGCTATAAATTAGATGACAGTGATTCGCATGTGTACCATGTCATGAAAATTTTCATCTGTGAATAATTAATTGTCCTATAAACTCTATAATGACATTGGGCAATAAATTATACATAATAGAGATTAAAAGAGAATTCACTTTCCGAATTGGTTACTGTAAATACTTATTAAGTATAACATTATTAATTTGTAAATGGTTTTAAATAATTAATGTTTGTGTGTCTTAAATTTAATGATTGAAATGTTTTTAGCGTAATTATGTATTACAAAACCGATTCTTAACGTTCATAGTTATGAAGAAATCACTAGATAGTGATTGTTCAGAATTTAATAGCCAATAAAAATACCTCTTTATACATATTTATTTTTATTCAATAATTTGCTTATTCGGTGTTTAATTTTTATTGATAAAATTGCAAAAATACATCAAACAAAGAGATGAAATAAGATATATTGAAACTTTTAATTAACTAAAACATAACATAATAATATTATGTAATACTCAATTCACATAATTTAATAACGATCAGCGAGGTTATTCTAACATATTATCACTTACAAGACGTTAACTGTCAAAAGTACTATCTTTTAACACTCCCTCTCTTGGCTGTGTTAATTTTTAGAGCGAGATAGAGTACATCAATTATATATTGAAAATTGAGATGTGAAATACGACTATTTTTAAAAATAATCTACGTCATGGGTCACGGCTGCCGCCTCAATTTATAGTTCTGCACGAGCTGCCAAATATCAAGTGACTAATAAAATTGTAGATTATGTTAATACTTTCGAGCCTCGGTTGGAAAAATCATAGATGCGCCAGCACAATTACCTGAATTTGACCGAGGTCCGCATACGCAGACGTATTTCACACGACATGTCTATCAACTTAAATTTTCACATTTCATAAAATGAGTTAAAACTATTCATTTAAATATTATTTTAATATAGGCTATCAAATACCAAAAAGATAGTAAGTAACCCGTGAAAATCTCAAGCAATATCTATTGTCTAAAACAGGTCTTTCATAATATAGTACATCAGCTATGTTTAGCAATTCATAAATTTATAAACCTGCTCAAAGAGAAGGATGAAATGACTTGTCTCTTGGATAAAGTAATATTCATTACTTCCCTAATATACAGTTTTGAATGTTGCAATGAATTAAATTGTCAAACATAAAATGGTTTATACCTATAAGTATTTTTTTCTTTATTATACTTTTATAAAGTACAAAGCTAAGTAAATACAATATTCATATTTAAATATTATATGTATTGTAATAAGTAGGTACCGGTTGAATCATGATTTTTGTCTTGTGTAATTTATTGTATGTAGGTATAATATAATCAAACATTTTTTTTGTATGAAGTTAAAAAATAACAATATATATTATACTTAAAAAAGACCAGTGTTTTCTTACAATTTTATTACTAAATTAAAGTGTTAACTTGTCAAATTGTTGGGATTTTAAATGTTTTAACTTGCCTTGCCTTGCCTTTTAAGCCGCGTTGACACGGTCTAAGTACGATCCAAGTACACTTGGATCGAGTGCCTTCCAAGTGACAGCTTCATACTAATTATTCCTATCCAAACTAACTTGGATGAGTAGGACGCGGTCCAAGTAGCTTGGATAGGAATAATTAGTATGAAGATGTCTCATACGAGTGCACTTGGATGGCACTCGGTCCAAGTGTACTTGGATCGTACTTGGACCGTGTCAACGCGGCTTTAGCCTTGTCCAGATGGCGATTGTCCTTTCTTCGAGCTATGTTTCCAGCCCATTAGTGGTTATGTGAGTCTCTGGCAAATAAATCTGTTTTTAGAAAAGGATACCTATTTCTTCAGCATCATTTACTTAAATAAAAACAAAATGGTTTTCATTTTATATGATTCATATAAAATTATATTTATTTGTTATTTATAGGTACATTACAAAATATTATATTACGCTTAGTCAACTAATTGGATACTATTAAAGAACACAGTATGTTTTTTTACGATGTAATTACAAAATTTACTTTTGAATTTAACTATTGTAATTCGACAAAAATCTTCAAAGCACCTTATAATTCTTAAAATAACAAAAATTACCGGAAGACTCAGCATTTCATAAATTCAGTCAATGTTGATTATATATTTTCATTAATTAATTCAATTTAGTATTCAAATATTTCATGGAACCAAAAATATGTGTCCCAATCAATTGAGCCCTTCTTCGGAAAAAGAGGTTTTCGCAATAAGGCTAGTTTTCGGCAAATCCCTTCAAATGACTTTCTATACTAGTCAAAAATTATTATTTAATCTCGACAACAGATGGCACTAAAAGTCTTAGGTGTTAAACCCACAGGAGGTGAAACGACAGCGCTTGTCTCAATTTTGCAATCAGCACGTCCACTCAATCAGAATACAAGGTAATCAAATACCACAAAGCCCCCAGGAGACGGCAGGATGGATAGGGTGCGGAAGTCATTCAGTTTTCTCTGCTAGAGGTAAAAGCGATGTGCTGCCCATCTTTTTTATTAATCACATTATTTGTGAACTGCCACGTCATGTTTAATCGATGATATCTCAAAATAAAGATGTCAGGAAAACATTATTTTACCGGAGAGGGGCTCAATTACAATATTTTATATTTTAAAACATTATTAAGGTATACTTTACCAATAATAATAGAAGAAACTTATTATTATTGCATTGGAAGAAATGTACAGAAGGGATTACAGCATAAAAAAACGAAAGCAATTAAATAAATAAGGATTTTTTTATGGTAACACTATCCTGTACACTAAAAGTGAAAAATGTGCATAACTCTCGTGATTTGTTTATAACAATAATTTCGAAATGATAAGAAAACATTATATATTTATTGGATTTTGTCTCGTTCGTATAACTTCGCGTTTTAATCTTATGATAATGATAAAATTGTATAAATTCATTTAATAACATAATATCAGCCATTCATCCATCCATTTCAGCCTGAAATCATCAGGTTTGGCATATAGAAGACAAACTTATTCTTACTTAGCACACAAAAATAATAATTAACCTTAAAATTAATAATAATTTGTGAAGACACGTTTTTTTAATATTTAATCTAAATTCAAATGCTCGAATGATTTCTCATATATTATGTAGTTCCACAATGAGAGATTTGGTACAAATCATCACTAAAATATTTAATTTTCACAATCACATAGGCCAGATGCATAGATGATGTTGTTAAGTTAACCTAATTGTCGTTAGTTACACTTGACTTGAGAGGATAATATGTAGCGCTTTTTTCTGCACTTGAAAATGCTGCCATCTTTAAAATTCCTATTTTCCGTTACTTACTTAATTAAATATTTTAAACTATAGCAAAATTATAAAAATTCCTAAACGTAAATTGAATAATTATTATAAATTCATAGTTAATTTACCTACACTTTCAATAATTTTAAATTAAATGTATAGGTACACAGTGGACAGAGTGATACTTGCATTTGAGTAAAATAATTTCAATGACAACCCTATATCAAACACACTAATGCTGGTCATTCCATATTCAATTCGTTTTGTGTTTGTGTCGATAATAACTACTCGGTACAATTTAATATGTTTTACTAGATTATTTTGACAGCTATCGCTGAAGGTTTTCTATTCTGTCATTAAGTGTCGTGGCATTGTCAATGAGTTGATAAAGTCTTAAGCATTTAAGTATGACTTTGCATCTGGCCCCTGAGTCTGAAATCTACGACACGCTTGTATCTTCTACCAACATCCTTTTCAAATATGCGTGAGAAAGAAAATTATTTTAGCACATTTTTTTTAAATCAATGTCGTCACCAAAAACTGATCGGCAGAACTTTATAAATCTCAATTTTTATACACATTCAGCTAACTAAAAAAAATATATGAAAATCAATAATAATAATTTATATATCATTTTCGTATAAACAATAATATCAATTTACCAAAAACTACACATTGAATATTTAAAAACAGAAATCTTGAAAATAAAAATATAATCTTAGTAATGTAATAAAACTAAAAATCATAAGTGTTTAAAGATACATTATATAAAAAAGGCACATTATTTAGCTGATTTTTTTTCTAAACTATTTAGAGGTAAAGATTTCAAATACAAAATTATATGTTATTAAAAATACGTATTTTTCTAACAGTATCAAAACGGATTGAATTCAAATAGCTTTCTTAGTTTTATCACAGTTTTGACATTTTTTTTTAAATAAAAATACCAACTTAATAATTCAAAGAAACCCACGAATTCAATCCTCGTCTTCCAATTTATTATACTTGTTTTTTTAACAATGAGAATAAATCAAAAAGTTCTAAATAAAATGTCGTAGTCTAGAAATTCTAAATAAAAAAAATCAATTTGTTAAGTACAGACCCAAAGTATTTAATATGTTAATCTCACAGTCGTTCAACTGCAGTCTTTGTCAATATAAAAAATAGCTACAAGATAAAATATAGATAGAACAGTACAAAAAAATCTAAACAACAAAAATATCTATGACGGAAATTTTAACATTTTGGAATCAACATCCTTTTGTTTATGGCGCAACTGTAATTTTTCCAAAAACGAAAATTTTGAAAACCTCCCGTTATGCATTCATATTTACAAATAAAAAAAACCACCAAGAGAATCATCAAATTCAACACGTATAACCTATGAAACACGAAACGAATTGTAAGAAAAAAAGATAGTATCAACCATAAACCACCATTAAAAAAAAAATGTAGCAATGGAGGAATCTATAGATAATATGAAACGTATTGCTACATGTAAAAAATTGTATTCAAAAAATATTTGAGATTGAAAACATTTTGAATTTAGAATTACAAAATGTTAGCAGAACTTGAATAAATTATGAGTGTTGCTATAATTTTATTAAAGATGCCAATGAAGTAAACAATATGACAGAAGTGTCAAAAAAATGTTTTATTAGTCGATTAAATTAAATGATGGTTCATGATAAATACAGTGTAGTTAATAAATAATTTTAGTGTTGTAAAATTCTATCCATTATTATCAACTTAAAATAAGTAACAGCAATTTAATTGTTCATCTTTAGAATATTGAAAACTCAATACAAAAAAGCCAGGTATAGATTATTATAAGCCACGATTGGACGACCGTTCCAAAAGTAACCATCTCCCATATTTGGGTTTATAGCTCTAAAATCTGGCGGATAATACGAGCTGTTCTGCGCACTGATTCCATGCATCTGTTGCCTAAGCAAAACGTCATTGTGATATTTTTTGCTCTCGGGTATACTCTGAGGTCTTACATTATAATATGACAAATTCTCCGTGGAATGTCTCCGAAAATCGTTTGTATTACGAACAAGACTGTTTCCGTTGGGTATTTCGTAATTGTTATCAGTTCTGCTGTCTAATGTCGCAGAAAAGTAAGTTCTGTCCCGTCTCATGTCGTTTAGTCTATGATTTTTGAATTCTAATCTACTCAATATCGACGGATCACTTTGAGATTTCACAATGAAGCTTCGAGGCGCGTAATAATTAAACATGGAGGGGTTTTCTTCGATCATGGAGAGCGTGCTACGGGCGACCGATAATCGTTTGCGAGGCGGTCGCTGCAGGGAATCGGATGCGGACGAATGCTTGGACGAATTGACATTTCTTTGACGACGATTTAAACTGTCACGGAAGGTTCGAGATTGAGGTACTCCGTAAGAGTAGATAGGTTTACTTTTGAAGGTGTTTCGAGTTTCGTTTATCGAACGGAAGCTGGCTATCGAATTGGAACAGGAGGAATTTGATGATTCCGAATGCATAGTCTGTTGGAAGTCTGAATTGTCTCCTCTCTTGTGTTGCGGTGGATTTTGCTGGCGAGGGATGGTGGTGTTGAGTTGCGCCCGACCTCAGTAGTTGTACGGCCCGTACTGTGACCCGTGGTAGTAGGGACCCGGGGGATAATGCTGTGGCGGGTAGCCTGCGTACGCGTATTGCTGCTTCTGGGGGTACACTGAATCGGGACATAAAAAGTAGTCAGTATATTACAATGTACATGCTGGAGTATTTTTTTTTGCTCAATTTAGTTGAATATAAATTACACTACCTTAAAATTAACTCAAATTGAAATAAAATAAATTGAAATTAATCTTAGTATGTTCAAAGAAATATTGCTTGCAATAAATTATATTTTATCATAAATTAGTGAAATTACCAAGATTGAGCAGTTTTATTATTTTTTTGTTTTGGCATTATTTTAATTTTTTTTAAAAAATCAGAATAAATAATATGTAGGTATTGATTACATCCTGAAAAGTTGTGAAAATGATATATTAATTATTGTCCTTTGACAAAAGCAGGACAATATCGAGGATGCTATGCAAAAGAGTGTTGGGGAAAGTGAGTATATTATGTAATTATATTTAACAGGTTAATAATTAATTCTTTTATAAAATTTATAATTTATAGAATAAACTTAACAATCGAGTACCTAAGTCTATGGCGAATAAAATGTAGCATGAATGAATATAATAATATTAAAATATATGTGGGTAATGGGTATGTAATCCATTTTACAAGTTGCACTAATGTTTAAGTGAATGTTAATTGAAATAAATTGTCAGACATCAAAATAGTGTGAAATATATGATTTATGTACTAACATTTTTTTAAACCTAATCTCTAAAATTAGGATTTTGCAGATGCACTAGTTTGAATGAGGGTCATAACTTTACTACCTACAATATTTACAGTATTTTGTTCAACCCTTCACTCATATTTCATGCTTTCCCTTACGCTTAAACCATACAAGACCATGCAATAATTAGAATAGTTTGGTATTTTACTTTTTAATATTTCACCTCTTAATAAAGGTGCGTAGCTGATACTGATGACAATTTGAAGATTTATATTATTTTGGAGTGGAAACTATTTATAAAGATTTACTTTAAAGCTTTTCTATTGAAAAAGATTGCACAAAACATAAATTGTTTTATTATATACAATTTTAATATATTAAAAAATAATAATTCTATTTAACTACTTTCAAACATACTGCCATAAACCATCCATAACCAAAACTGTATACATTCATTAATGAAATAAAAATGATTCTTGATGCTCTTTGATGATTTCTATATATTTAAAGAAATCTTTTTTGAAACTGCAACGCAAAAGGTGTTACTAATTTTATCTAGCATAAAATTTAATACTTACCCATTTTTACAGCACAATCACGAAGGGCGACAATATTTATAAATTGCAATTATGATTTTTGATTGTTTTTTTTTTTTAATAATAATTATTTAGTTTCTGACATACCGGGCATGAGGTATTGCATGTTGAGCGCCTCTTCGCGTTCGCGCTCCCCGCGCAGGCAAATGGCCGCCGAAGAAAACAAAATGGCCGAGACGAGACTCAGCCCCACACCGCACCACGCCACCACATAAGACCAGTCGTACCAAATGCGGCAGTTATTACGAAGCAGCTGTTTTATTTATTTTTAAATAATTATATCACGCGCAGAAAGATTTATTTTTAATATACGGCAATGATGGATATTGTAATTGTTTAATTGTGTTTTTAAACAATTAAATCGTTTGATTATTTTGATTAGGTTAGTTTTAATTGTGTTAAAATCATTTTGAATGTCAACGTTGTTATAATAATATGATAGCAAGCATAATAATAATGTACAATGCGCATGTTTACAGAACACAATAAAATATGTTTGGTTTTCGTAGTTGGTATCCATTATCCGGTGTCAAGTGAGTGAAGAGTATGCAGAACAAATAGAGATTACATGAAAAGAAAGAGAACAAAAGCATTTGTTAGTGTTTATATTTATATTTTAATGGTTGTTATTCGACATAATATTACTAAAAAATACTTAAAATGAGTGTGTAAATACAAATACAAAGGTAGACATTTTATAAGCAATATACACATGAAGAAATTATATTATCTCAATGGAGTTAAAGTTGTCTTAAAAAAGTGTTACTGTATCAACCTGAATTAACTAGGTATCATTGTTATTAACATAGAATACGTTTATTGGCAGGTGTTTTCTCGTTTTGTCAACATCTATTTTACAAATGATATAAAACGGAGACCGGAAATTAAGCCGTTGCTCACAGAAAGCATAATTTGCATGCCAGATTTCGTTGCTTGGCCACTCGGCAACAAAGATTACTCCGGATGCAAACCAAGTAAATATGTGGAATACTAATAAAAGCTCACAGAACTGTATTTTTTTTTCAAATTAAGAAATCAGCTTTACCTTCTATTTGTCATTAGTTATATTTTAAATCCATATGCATAGTGTTTTCACTTGACAATACGACGTGGACAAATCAAGTAATCAACAAAATTGAAACCGTAAGTAAATGTTTCAAATTAAATTTAAAAAAAAAGCAAAAATATAAATGTTGCTTAGAACAGAGTTGAGTGTTTTGTGAGAGAGATGTGTAAAATTGTATAACTCCATCGAATTATTATAATATAATTGTGTGGTAAGAAAAAAAGATAAATATTTTATAATATACACAAAAATGTCTACCTTCACAAAGAAATACATCACTTACCAGGCTTTTCGCATTTGATACTAGCTTGTCTGTAAAAGTATCAGTCAAAAGCTTTCTTTCTTGAAGTGATTTAATTGAAAATGATTCTGCACAGTATATACAGACATTGTAATATTATTTGTACGATGTTGTTAAATAATATTACGCAATAATTCATCAGTTAGTATGAATATGAAAAAGCCTGGTCATATATGATCGATGACCATAATGGTGCTGGAATAAATGCATGAATAAAAGCGTAAAATACAATACTAACATTCAACATACTACGATAAAACTAAAGCATTATTGATGAACGAGTATGTACGGTAAAATTTTAATGAAAATAAATTAACTTCATCAAAAGTTCTGTTAAATTCAGTAAAATTCTAATAAATGTCATGAATGTTTTATGAAATATCATTAAAGTTCTACTAAAGTCAACAAACAATATATTATTGATTGTGTGTTTTTATGAAAATTCTAGAACACTGCATGATGTTCTGTATTTGTTTTAAATTTATGTTATCTGGAATTGTAATAGTAAATATTCCATACAATCCAAGCATTTATCAAGCACCATAATGATAACACTTTGCATAGGTAATGAAAAATGATTTATTTAATGAAAGACAGCGTATATTACAGCTCGATTCCACCGTGGCGTCATTCCAAAGCAGCCAACTACAAAAAATACACATCTTTTTTAAGACAAAAGGTTGCCAGTTTTAGGTTAAGTCTGCGCCCTAGTTAATCATATATCCCTGCCGCCGGTTGTTGTCGCCTAACCTGGCATGATGTACTGGACGTTGCTGGCCTGCTCTTTGCGTTTCTCCATACTCAGGCAAGGTGCGGCACAGAAAAACATAATCGAACTGCTGAACGACACGGCGACACTCAACCAAGCCAAAATGTAGGACCAGTCGTACCATATTGATACGTTATCTTGGAGAACCTAAATATA
Source organism: Rhyacophila brunnea (assembly GCF_057557595.1). Classification (NCBI taxonomy): domain Eukaryota; kingdom Metazoa; phylum Arthropoda; class Insecta; order Trichoptera; family Rhyacophilidae; genus Rhyacophila; species Rhyacophila brunnea. The sequence continues at coordinate 225,493 of NW_028232882.1, read as the reverse complement.
TCCGGGTATTTCAAATGATTAAGAGTCAAGATACAAACTGAATAATTATAAATTAAGCAATGAGTTTTTTCAGAGCTTTAGTCTATTGAAACATGGTGTAGGTAGAGCTTGAACACATAGTCCTGGATCATCAGCTATATTCAGTGGTCAATAATCTTCGGTCGGGTAAAGGGGACACGAGGGAACAACCTCCCCGTGAAGTATCTAATACAATATGTGAAAATACCTACATGTATGGTATTGTAATTAATTTTAATTTAGTGCTTTGAATAAAAATAAATAATGGTGGAAGTTTCGTCATTAAATAGATTTAAAGTAAGTACATAGCTCTTAGCGCTTTTCCAGGGTATTTGCGTTCGGCGGAGCATTGAGCGGAGCGCACAACTCAAACGTATAAATGTATAACCAAACGTTGTCTACGAACATTTTCACACACGCTTATACGTTCGTCATTAACTGATTTCATTGCAACTAACTGTTTTATTATACCCCTAATTATGTACTTTCTGATATTAGCGCATTGTATCAAGTTAGGATAGCAAATTGGATTGATTTTAAAAGGTTATTCTTATTAATGTATTTCATTTAAATTTTGATCGACAATTTACTTTATAATTAATTATCGTCTTTTATTTTAATTAATGAAGATGCAAATATTTAAATACTCCATTGAATTTTTGTGTAGGAATATTTATTGTTTATTACTTTCCCCTCACATACTTCGGTTTACCTGTCAAATTCGAAAGTTAGCCGAGCATAGCTGATAACTCATGACTATTTGTATCACCTCCACCTATAATATTAATATTTAGCTTGGTACAATTTAATTTAAATGTCATTAAGGCAGGGTTTGTCATTTATTATGTACGAAAAAAGAAGACAGCATATTAAAAGAGTTCTTACCTATCTCTTATATTTGTTGAATATTAATTGCATGGTTTTATTACCCCATAGCTATCTTTAGTGCGATATAAAACCATATATTTATGTTTACTTTCACGAATGCCTTTAAATTTTTAATTAAAGATGTAAATATTGACATCAAACAAGGCATGTGAATTTATAATTTAAAAACATTGCACTAAGCAAGTCAGCAAGAAATATTTAACTTCAGATTTATTGGTGCATCCGATCAACTCTTAAAAATTATAATTACAACAAAAAAATACTTTATTATTAACCACTAGCAACACAATGTTATAACATATAATATACAACATGTTACGTTGATTCATCAATAAAATAGGGCAGCATTTTTCTTAAATTCCAGTGTTTTAAACTATATTTCTAACCGCCCAAATTTTTCATTTGTAGAGTAACGAATTAAATCATATTTTTGCAAATTTATAAATTAAGGACTCAAGAGATTTACAAGCTGTCATATTAATTCATTATTACGTTTATTAGGTTGTTATATATTTTCTCAATCGCATTTTATGGTTCACAAAAATTATTACAGCCTGCCAGACCTAGCAGAACAACCGGCAATCAGCAGTTATTTCTGCTAGTTTATTAGAATATCGTACCAATAACAAAGTATTTCTTTTATGTTGCTGTTAAATAGAGTATAATATTATAATAACATAACTCAAAGGCACTTACGTTATTCCATTGCTGGTAATACTCTTCACCGACGATCTTGTCCTTTTCATAATATTCAACTCCATGCCATAATGCCATCGCTCCAGCTGCCAGTAGACCTAGAAGAATTTTTTAAAAATCATCAATACAAAATTAAGCACACAGGAATAAAATGCCAACATCTAAGGATTTGATTTGGGAATAGCTAAGTATTTTGTGTTTCAATGTCTCTTGTATAGCAATAATATGATATCCTGAGGATTAAAGGAGTACCAGTGACATATAAACAACTATTTATATCGTCACCTTACTATTAAGACCTCGTTGGTAAGTCCGATATTATGGAAAAATGAAGTTTTTTTAACAAAATTTAAACAAAAAAACATTTTAATTCATATCAAACCTCGGTTCTCTAGAATAGTATGCTGTCCATCTATCGACAAATTTAAAAAACTTGTAGGTCGCGTGGTTTCAAACATGGAATTAAAACCTCATATTTCACAACCAGTGTTAACAGATTCATCGATTAGAGAGGTGTTTAAAAAATTGTTTTTATTACGTTTTTCGTTCCCTCAACATTCTTCTCAAACAGACTTTAGAGGTGACGATATGTGAAACACGAGTTATATGCATGGAATATATGGAAAGTGATAAGTATTTTATTCCTATCATTGGATTTTATCCCATGGACACGTCAACTCATGAGCACGGTCTACAAAATGTTGTAATTATTTTCATAGTAGGTAGTGTATTTAATTTGAAAGTTTTTGCCAGAATTGTCTTTCAAATACTAAAAACATAAAAAAATAACAGTGTTAACAGTATATGATGGCCGAGCGGGTTAACGCATCGGTTTATGATGCCATGGATCCCGGTTTCAAATCCTGGGTCTGGCAATAAATATACGTGTTGTTTTTCAATGTGTTTGGAGTCCGATAAAAACAAAAAATATCTGTAGTCTGATTATTTTAAGAATCAGCTGTTCCAATGTCCACCATTTTGTTGTCATCAGCTGTTGGGTTCAAATGTTTCTAAAGGAATATACCTACATTGGAGACGTAATACTTACAAGTAACAAGCATCAGAATAGCTGTAGCGGTGACATTTCCAGGACTTCTCTTCCAGCAGCCGACTACTCCGGTCCAGAAGGCCACAAACACAGAGAAGAATGCCACAATGAAGAGGGCAACAGTCGACCGGGCCATGTGTAATCTGAAATGTGGGAAGATAATGTTGTACTCACATAATCACATACCTCTCTGTCATTTTTTAAAACCTATAAAATATTATTTGTTACTCTTGCATCATATAACTATTCGATTGAAGAAAATATAGAATTACAGAATATCTACATATCTTCGACAAATACTCACACAACATGAGTGAACGTATGTCGCTTCCATTTTATATTCTATCATGTCAATCACCAAAGTTTATAATGAATGTGTTTAGATTTGACAAGTAGCTTTTACGATCCTGACGTGTGGTATTTATTTATTTTATAAGACTATTATTATCTACTTCTGTTCTGAATGCTGTAAAATCCTAGGCAATGTATTAAGTATATACGTCTGTTATCTATGATCCTAGGTAACTGTCAAATGATACAAAATTAGCTGAAAACTCAAAAACAAAACCAAATTTTCCAAAATTAAAACCATTACAAAATAACTTATGGAGGTTCGGAAAATCTATATCTAGCATTTGACATAAGCTATATTAAATCATTAAAAATAAAATTAGTAAATGCAATAAAATCTATTTTACCTTTATTTCCATTTCACCAAACATTGATAACAAAAGTGGAGTTACAGACCTACAAACTTATCTGAAGAATGGGATGAGGGAGCCACTGTCGAAAACTACCCAATCAAGAAGTAACTGGACAAAATCTGACATTCAAATGAAAATTTCAAAATGGCGTCCTATGGTAGCTCGTAGTTCCATTTTTGTGCATTCAGTTAAGTTTGTAGGTCTGTACCATTAATTTTACCACCTGTGTCATAAACACCAGAGTTGGTAAACCTTTTTATGGTAGGTACTTGCTTAAAAATTTTTTTTAATAATGGGTGGTGTGCCAAAGAGAAGAATTAGGGAAAATATTAATTAGGAAAAGCATCACCCTTTTTACAACTTTCAAAATTTTAATTTTCCCGAGAAAGCTCTCGGGAAAAAAAGCTTTTTAGTAAAAATGTTTTATCCATTTAAGCGGTTTTTCTCATAGAAAAAAATTCTGTTCCGATTCAAAGTCGAGAGCATTTTTTGTTGTTGCTTTTATCGTCAATATTATATCAATTAATTATCATCAAGTTTCGTTAGAGCTCCTGACTGAGAATGACACTGTATATCAGCCATTCTCAACCAGTCAATTGGTGGGTGTGTCACGAAATATTTGACATTATAATACTTCTAACCTCAGTTTTTATCTACCTATTCAATTTGGTACTTATAGATATTTTAATTTGTTGTGTGTAGCAATAACGAACATTATTATCTGTTGTATGTCGCTATTAGAATAGGGTGAGAATTGTTTTTAACATGTATATGTTTTACTGCTTGCCACGATATTAAAATTGTGTGCAGAAATTCAACCTTAACGCAGAAAATGTCACCACAACTATTTTATCAAAATTTTTCAAGTCATCGCTATGCTTACCCTAGCAGAGCGCTCTCAAAGCTTGTCATCCAATCACCGATGCAACTTTTTGTATTTTATTTTTTTATATTTTATTTTATTAATGTATTTCTTAAATTATTCATTTATATTTTTAGCCTTAATATTAATATTTAATATATGTTAATAAGTGAACACATATTATAATATGCAAAATAGCATTTTATAAAATATAACAACCACCGATATGCATCGGTCGTTAAGTGGTAGAATGCTCGCCTACCACGCGGCTGGCCCGGGTTCGATTCCCGGCCGATGCAACTTTTTTATTTTATTATTAATATTATGTATTTCTTAAATTATTAATTTATATTAACTTTTTGACAAGGATAATATTATGTCTTATCGCTGGGGGTCAACAAAAAAAAAACGTTTAGAACTCACAGTGTACAATCTCTTTATTTTACAAACATACGAAGCACCACCAACCTCCAACTACCCACCTGAATCAGTAGCCTGATGTTGAGTATTCGTTACATGGAAATACATTGGAATGTGGATATGTGTCTTCAATCGCTCTCAGACATATACATGTTCCAATGTACTTCCGTGTAGCGGAGGTACTCAGCATCAGGCAACTGACCCATTTTGTTGTTGAACCAAGTGTGATTTAAAACCATTTTTTATATAACCTTCATTGGAAGTAGAATCAGAATAAAAATAATACAATTTAGGTTATCTTACCTCGCCATTGCATCCTCTGACAATCCTTTAGTGACATTATTCTCATCAGGGATGTAGTAGTCCACATTGTTACAGTGCGTCTCGACAGGTGACAGGTAGGTTTCAACTGAAATAATTTAAAAAAAAGAAACTATTAATTTATTTATTCGAATTTTCTATTTGGAAGAAAAAGTTGGAAATACAAAAAATGAATACTTGGAAACTGACGTCGCAATTCAAGCAAATGAAAGATTTTATATTATGTACTATGTGAAATAATTCGTGTGTGTAGAAAAAGGTTGAATGAAACAGACAGAACCTTAATATATGAAAGTGATGCTGGAAAGGAGATTCACAGTCAACTGCTGAAGTTAACTACAGTTGACTTCGTATTTTATTACAACGTTTTTATTAGCTCGTATTCTTATTTTTCCGGTGGTTGTTTGTCCGGTACAAATCTTGCAATCTATTTTTAACTAACTTCCCGACTAGCTAGACATTTGAAACTTTTATAATATCGTCTCTGTTCTGGCAGAACACACTAACTGGAAAATACTAGTTTTGAGTAATTTGACTTTGAAGTTGTTAAAATGTTTGAAATGGTCTATCATGTGAGTTTATTAAGTAATCGTAAAAAGGATGACTTTAAAATAAAGACTGTTTATTTATGAAGAAGGTTTCCAGACGGTAAAGTTTGAAATAAGGAACATGTTGGTATAACTAACTCAATATGTCATTTTTTCTAATTAGTGTCTTCTGCCAGAACAATGACGAATATGAAAGTGATGCTGGAAAGGAGATTCACAGTCAACTGCTGAAATTAACTACAGTTGACTTCGTATTTTTATTTATTATTTTGTATCAAACTTTCGCCCGCATTTGTCAAAAACAGCAACAATAAATTCGATACGTTAATTTTATTATTGTCGTTATGTCGATTCATGTGGTTGCCGAATCTGTTTATAAATTTACTTTAAATGCCATAATATTATGTCGACATAACGATTAAGAGTGTAAATGAAAAAGTATTATGAATATTGATTGGGCAAGAGATGAATCTTCAAATGACTTCTCAATATGGAACTGAATCGTAACTATTCACGTATTAGACGGATTAAGTGGAATATTTGCAAATATTACCAAAATATTTAGAGATCACTTACATAAACGTTTACAAATGTCAAATGTGAATGTTATTTGTGTCGAAAATCGAAAATTAAAAACATTCCAGAAATACAATCAAGTGTTTTAATATAGATTAAAATAACAAAACGCTTCCACGCATTAGAGCTGACCTCTGTGGTGTGTATGTAACTAGAGGTTATGATTGAGAAATCTCGAGAAATATTTTTCGAACTTTCGAGAATTCTCTTTTCTCGAGAAATCATCAATGAAATTCTCGAAAAATTAATAAATTATCACTGAGCTAAGCCGCCGACAGTAACCAGAGCTAAAAAAAAACTAAATGGAATTTACTAAGAAAATTTAATTTCTCGGTAAAAAAAAAACTAACGCAATTAAAATATCTTAACTTTCAAACTAAACAGAATTTCTTCGACAACTCATTTAAAAAAAATGGTCCGAAAGATATGTCACGATATTTTTTTTGGTCGGAAGACCTAAAAAATTAAGAAAATAATATTACTATATACAAGAGGTATTTCGCAAAAGTATCGATTTCTCGAGAAAATAAATATTCTTGATTTTGAGAATCTCCAATCTCGAGAATGACAAGGATTGTAACCACACTCGTAAGTAGGTAGAGGAAGGATAGATTCTTCTGGCATTGCGGCCATGACGAAATCACTGGGTGTGTGTCATTTGAAAATAACGATATCGACACCGAAATGAGTCGCCTCCATTACCACAAGAATCTGACACGGTAATACTTCCTCTTCGAAATCTGAATTAAATCATATTATATTACATAAATGAGCACGCTTTTTATATTTTCACAAGCCAAATATGCGATTGCCTGCTTTATGCGAAACGTCCAAGTCATTTTTTAAAAATTACCAAAAATTATGAACTCGTCAAACATATAATACGAATTTAGCTAAAAGCGTATCATATAATATGCCATATAAATGATTTGCATACTTCGTCTATTATTAAAATAATTAAAACACTATAATGTACAATAATATAGGTAATCATAATCAAAGTGAAATCTGCATTCTGCAACACAGAGTCATCGATCATAGTCGCACGGTCCCAAGGTGAAGTCTTAATACGCCAATTTGCATACTTTCAAAATACTTATTTCAACATTCCACCAATGACATTGTAAATAAATTAAACAGCTGAAAATAATATTAAGAGCAAAACCAACATTATTTTTGTCATGCTAAAATAAGTTTTCTTTTGAAATATAGAAGAAAATTTTATTGAATAGCGTTGTGCTGCAGGAAGAAACTTTGTCATAAATTAATGCTATCGACTATTTTTAACCTATTGTGAATTTACTAGAATAATAATAATATTAATCCAAAAAATAAACCTATAACTTTGAAGATCAGTGCAAGATGTGCCTAAGTCGATGTCAAATTTGATGAATTACAGAAAGTTTCACAATGTTTAATTATGTAGGTATACTTTTTTACTGGTAAAACTGCATAATAATGTCAGCACTGTGTTGTTGGCAGCCTTTGTCAAAATATAATAATTAATATGCATAAAGGTCTCAGTTGACAGTTCAGTTGGGAAACGGCGATGTATATTTACGTATTTTTTATCCATTAAATGAATATTATTTTTATAATAACTTTCTAAACATATTGGTTGATATAATGCAGTAACTATATTTATTTTGAATAAATAATTATATTTCAATCGAAATTAGAAAAGCAGTATAAAAAATACGGCAACATCAATTTACACGTGGATTTAACTGACAACTGATACGATAACTGATGGAAAACTCATCCTGTCTCGTCTCGTTTCGATTTCAGTTGGCCGCTTCAGTTTTGTATTTACACGTCAGTTTAACTAACAGCTCGACTCAAACGGTGACTGATCGGGCAGCAAAACTGATCGCTTAAAAGCACCAACGCATGTAATAACATTATCTTTCTTCGTATTATTATGATTTTACCACAAGAAGCTCCAATATTGACACAAAAGAAAATATTTTTAATGCAATGTATGCTTCATGTGATCAGTTAGTAAAAACGAGGCTACTTTGATTGATACGTATTTTTCAAGAAGAACAAACAATGACAATTCTGACATGAAGATATACTAAGTATAATATTATTAAGTCTTATTTGTGATGGGTACTTCTTGTATCAAGTCCCAGTCAAATCGCCAGAACTAAGAAGTTGGTTGCTTTTCGCAAAATACGGTTAATAACTTACTTCATTGCTCAATATACAGTTAACATTCCACACGGTATGTCTCTATATCTGGCATTTAAAACCAGCATAATAATTTGATAATGGTAATATATTAAAATACCTTTACTAATATTACAAATTCACTTCGGTTGAATGAAAAATAGGCGTTACTTTATTAGTAGCAATAACAAACCCAATAAATTGTATGTTTCGAAATATTAATTAGATATATAGTTAAAGGTACCTACTGTATACAAAATTACTTTCATTCACTTGGGAGAATTTGCGATATTTGACAGGTAGTTGTATATTTGTATTGCACACATTTTGATTCAAGAGTTTATACAAAATAAATATATTTACATTTGATGGCTATGAATTATTTATAACCAATTGCAATTTTGTAATCAATCAAATGTGAATCTATTCTTTTTACAAGTAACTCTGTTTAGTTTCGCTGGCTTCTGACCCTATTCCATTCAGCCGAATGGTGACAATGTGTAAATACTGTAAATAATTAATAACATACATATAAAGGTACACAACAGAGATTCGCAATTGCGAGCAATTAAGAAGTGTACCGCAGGATTTCATTCAATTACCTTCACATAATCACATATCATGTAAATTCTGACAAAAAAAACATTTTCTCACAAATTTGATCTACTCCATCTACTCTTTAGTAAGTAGAGTATAAATAATTACAAGATAAAAAGAACTTTTTATATACGTTTTTAAATTTTCTGTTGAATCATATAAACTTGACTTGACTAGCTTAAACGATCAAAAAAATTGTACTTGATAGAAATAATACTGAAATGCCATTTTGACATGTCATATTGATTTCCATAGTAACGCACGTATATCTTAATAATTTAGTTGCTAGGACCCCCTTAGCAACCAATAATACTGTAATACTTTTTACGATTTTTTTCCGAAATAACTTTCCCCACAACAATTAACTGAAAATGAATTTAATTCTGCTTAAAGATGGCTAAAAGTATTAAAAGAAAGCATTGTCATCGTGTTCAGATATATTCTAAAAGTTTCAAATGTCTAGCTAGTCGGGAAGTTAGTTAAAAATCTTCAATCGTCCAATACAAATCTTGGACAAACGAGAAAAAAATTGTAGTGGACAAACAAGAATACGTGCTAATAAAAACGTAGTAAAATCAAACAATTTTATCTGACTAATTATATTTTAGGTTGTAAATTCAATGTTTTTGTGGAATATTGTCAATATACAGATACAATATGTCAGATTACCTACAGAATTACCGATTTACCTACACTAAAAACGTTGTGGAATTATTGTTTAAATTGTATACAACACTGGGGGGCAAACTGCGGCCCGCGGGCCGCATGTGGCCCGCCGGGTATTTTTTTGCGGCCCGCCATCATTAATTGTACTTCTGATTACGAATAACTTTTTTATAATTTTTAAAAAATATTGACAATAGATTAAAATTTGAAGAATTTGTTGTTTCGTAAATGTATTATCTCAGTACGTCTTCCTTGCGTCTCGTCTCACATTATGTAACCATTATTTTCTGCGTTGAACATCGATTGGGAATGAATGGAAAGAAATTTCGGATTGTAATCTCTCTCTGGACGTAGATATTGTATGTAGATCAATAGATATTGATAGTGTACCGACAGAGCTACAACTTGAGATTATTGATCTGCAGTGTGACACTGATTTAAGAGAATTGCATGGTCGCGACGCGTCGTGAAGAAATCTCCAAATTTTACAATGCCCTTAATTCAGACAAATTCGACCAACTTAAAGATTATGCAAGAAAAATGTTCGTTATTTTTGGATCAACCTATAATATATGTGAACAAAATTCGATCATGAACCTCAATAAAAATTCTTTACTAGCAAATATCTCCGATGCCCATTTAGAAGCAGTTTTGAGAATATGAGAGTTTGAAGAAATACAAAATTAACACCTGAATTTAAAAAAATGTACAACAGTTTCATCCTTCTCATTAATTTTTTTGTAATGATTATTTTTCGTGATAATAAATAGTGTATATCTAAAAATGGTATTTTACTTGCGGCCCGCCGCTCATTTTGAATTCTTGAATCTGGCCCTCCATCCAAAAAGTTTGCCCCCCCCCTGGTATACAACAATGTCATAATATCTGTACCTCAGAGGCAGACGGATGCAACTCCGTTTTTGGGGAAAATGAGTTTTTTTAAGAATCGTCATGCTAAAGGCTTTATCTATTAGTGGCAGAGAGATGAAAGTCCTAGTCCAAGATATGCATAGAATAAAGATGCAAGTGCCAAACCTACCTTAGAGGCAGAAGGATGCAAATCCAATAATCCACTAAGATAAAATTCTCTCAAACCGTCTGCAATATGTACTAGACGAGAACCAGCCAGGAGAACGAGCTTTAGAGGAGGATACAGCACTATGGACCATATTATCCAAGTCATCAGAGAAATCAGAGCGGTAACAGGAATACAAGCTGCCGCTATCCATGAGTTTTATAGACTATGAGAAAGCGTTCGATTCTATAAAGAAATTTTCAATACTCGATTCACTCAGAAATCGAGGAATCCCCGGGCGCTATATAAATATTTTCAATAATATATACAGTAGCGCAACAATATCTCTATAAACCATCGCGCATTTCCTATCAGCAAAGGAGTCCGACAAGGTGATACAATCTCACCTAAACTATTTACAGCTACATTTGAAGACTTATTTAGACAACTTGACTGGAATGACACGGGTCCCCATAAATGGAGAATACGTGAGTCATCTACGCTTTGCCGATAACAATAAATAGTAGTTTGCAAGACTCAGAAGGCTTCCAAAGCAGAATGCAGTAACTCGCTGGAGTAAGCAACAAAGTAGGCTTGAAAATAAATGTATCAAAGAATAAAGTCATGTTAAACTGCTTTGCGGGCCAAAAAGAGATCCTCATCAATGGCATTCAGCTCGAACAGGTGAAACAACTACATCTATCTGGCACAATAAGTGTCTATAGATGGATGTATATTTGATGAAATTGTTCGCAGAGTAAAGCTAGGCTGGAGTGCTTTTGGCCGCCTGAATAATTTCTTCGAAAATGCCTAAAGTGCAAAGTGTTCAACCAGTGTGTACTTCCCGTAACCACATGCGTGTGAAACATTGAGCCTAAGTAAAAGAGAGATCCAGAAACTTAGAGTAGCACAACGTGGTATGGAAAGGTGCATGCTGGGCATAACGCAAAAGGACAAAAAAGGAATGAGTGGATAAGGGAACAGACAAGGATTAATGATGTGATAGAGTTTGCTAAAAACCTCAAATGGAAATGGGCTGGAACATGGCTCAAAGAAAGGACAATCGTTGGACAAATTTAGTCATCCAGTGGTATATCCAAGAGGTAAAAAACATCCGCAAGGTAGACCTAGAGGCCGCTGGATCGATGAAATGATAAAGTTCTGCGGAAAAACTTGGCAACGCAACGCACAGGAACGAGAGAAGTGGAATCAGCTTGGAGATTAGCGAGGCCTTCATCCAGCAGTGAATAGATTCAGGCTGGTGATGATGATGATGACATAATAACAATTTTAAAAAAATGTGTTTTGCTTTGTTATATTTATACCTATAAATTTTTTTAACTTATAAATTGTTTTATTTTGGCTAGGTAAATAAGATGCAAATCCACATTAACAAAATATCTTTAGAGGCAGAAGGATGCAAATCCACACTACGTTTTTTATTTTATTTTTTTTAGACATAAAATTGTATTATATTTATTTCTTTCTTACATATTCCAGAAGTACTTTAATTGAATTAGAATTTAAAAAATTATGATCATTCTATGTATATTTTCTTAGAAGTTATGAGTATTCGTTTAAAATAAAAATTGTTTTTTGGCTCTCCTGAATAATTGGGTATTTGGATTTGCATCCGTCTGCCTCTGAGGTACAGATATTATGATACTCTTGACTCTTGAGTAATAGTAGCTCAAAATTTTTGATCTGGTATTTTTTTCAAATGAGAAAAGTGTGCCGCGAATTTTTGTGTCGCGAAAAAGGTTGAGAATTGCCGGATACAGGAACAAAACCACATAGTCGATATGTGAACAGTTCTACATGAAATATAACCTAAATCCATTCCAGGGGTTGTGTACCATCATAATTATGTTCAATCTTACCAGGACTGGATGAACCCCAAGGGACCAGGTCTTTTAAAAAAATCCACGTACATCCCATATAGGGCATGTAGCGTTCTTTATTATCGTATCAAACAGGTAGCAATCTCGTCGCGAGACGCGTCGTAATCAACTTGTCGCGTGCGATTGGAATGTTTCAGATTAGAAAACGCTGCTGCTCGTGACGGATGGGAGAAACCATGGGAACGTAAGTTACGTCACAGTGACAGATCTGATACGAATGACAGAGGTCGACAACTGACCTTTATTAATAGTAGTAAGTAAATACTGAATATTAAATAGTAAATACTTATCAAATATTTTTTGTTCTGTTACACTAAATTATTCTTTATTTTCATATTATCATTACTTCAATTTACAAAGACTCGTCGTAATGTTAAATCTTTAACATATTATTTTTGCTGATAAAAAAGGATTTTGATTCGCAGCGACTGGTAGATAAACATAGTGTGAACACAATAGTATAATATTATGCATGAAGAATGTACGTGGGTAATGTGCGATGGATAAGAGAACGTGCTAAGTAATAAGCGGTGAAGTCAGTTGTAAAGGATAGCTCTGATCTTTCTGAACTCTGTAGTGAGTTGCATCCGATCGTCATACGCTACGAGGCGTTTACAGCCGTTCCATACAAACGCCATGGAACATTTGTTATAGGTATAATCTTAATGTGGGATAATAACAGTTTTATAACTATTGTATTTTAATATAACTAAACTAGCCCTAAATTACACATAGGTACAGCATCGTCATCTTGGTGGTGAAAAGACTTAGAGAAAAATTCAGAGATATGTGCGTTTGAAAATTGTATGTGTTACTAAACAGATATCATATTTTCATCATGTTTTAGTTAAGCCTTTTAGTAATTATATACATATTCATATCAAAATATATCACTTAGCTATCTATCTAATTATAAGTCAAATATTAGGTATTGTCACCAAATGAATAAATATATTAGTTTGGCCTCGAGAGCAATATAGTTTAGTTTTAACCAGTTTAAAGAGTGAAATTTTGTAATGTATCGACAACTTGTTTACAAAAGGGTGCGTAGATATCTGGTAACACGCTTTCTCCCTTCACCATAACGCTCCATCTTTATCACTCTAGCGAAATCGTGGCATTCGTTTGTTTAATATTGAAGAGACTAGCCTTTTCAGGACTTCTTAAACAATTTGTCGTTATATGTGTAGCTCATTCTTTAATCATTTATTACGCCAAGTGACTCAATCAACCAAGACGACACTACCAAATATTGTATTTTCATTCTATAATAACTCGCGTTCACAAACTGTTTGCCAACCACCTCGGCAATGAGGTACCGCCACTCGACTCTCTCCCATCCTCTTATGGGTGTCAATACCATTCATTCATACAAGCCAAAGTCACCACCACAAAAACATTAAAATACAGCAAGATAATTCGTGCCTGGAAATTTGTAGTGCAGTAGTATTTGCAGTTCACCGTATCACACTTCACCGTGAAATTTTGTATCGGAAATATAATTTGGTCGTATATTAAAGACCGTCCAACCTCTTTGGGTCGTATAGTACTGAGATGAAATTCATGTCTTAATAAAACACGGTTCTTGTCGGTTTACAGGAACCCAGCGGCAAACAAATTTTCAAAATAGCCGATATATTGGATTATTTTTTTTGGTTACGTTTGGTTAGGTTAGGTTTTCATTCTTTAATTTTGCCAAAATCAGCTATGACAATTGAATTAATGTTCATATTGAATCTAATAAAATTTGAGACCGTATAGTGGCGTACAGTATACGGACATACTGTCATCTCTTTCCGATAAGAAAGTTCACGGCGAACTGTGCCACGGTGAAATGTTTTACGAAGAATTAACATGTAACCAAAGTCACCGCCACAAAAACATCAAAATACAAATAATTATATACTGTTAGAAATTATTAAACCTTACTACGAGTACAATGATTTGTGTAATAACTATTTAATGTAGAAAGATAAATGAATGTGATTATTTTCCTAATAATCATTATAAATAATAATCGCTTATTTTTTATGATGTAAATTTGATAGAATCTTTAAACAAATAATAGCATGTCCATATTGTACTAACACTTTCCTGCGTAGGCCTTGAGGAAGCTCATTAAATCTTGTATATATTCCAATGTTGCAAGCACTGTTACTCCAATATCATTAGGAAACATTTCACCGCGTTATAAAATAAAAACGTATTATTTGTATTCAGAAAACAAACGCTGATTTAATTCGGTGAAACAATGTTCGAACAATGAGATTTTTAGCAGCTGATTGGGTAGGCAGCGTTTAATTCTCGTCTAGTAAGTGTGGTTTGAATTATTCAAAACGTTTACAAGTCAGATGGCGCAATAAAGAATCTGTTGGTAACCTCTTACATGCTAATCTATCTTTATTTGGATTCAGAATTCGTATTGTTATTTAATAAATGAAATAAATAGTATTCAGAATACTCACACGCATGCTAGTCTATCATTATGTGGATTGAGTACCTACTATAAAATAATATGTTTCATTTTTATATAAGTAATTACAAAAATCAGCAATTTGATCATACAAAATAAAGTATTTATATATTGAAAACATCTGGTAAATCCGACTATAAATATTCCTTTTTCAAAAGCTTTTTGGAAGCCTAGTCAGAACAATTTTTCTTTATAGGAAGTATGTATCATTATGCTCTTTCTCATTTTAGAAATTTAATCAACACTTCATATCACCTTTTAGAATTATTCATTGTTAATATTATATGTATGATGCATTATACATTTAATTGTATTAATATTTTAACAATATATAGTGAATAGGTACTAGAATAATTGAGAGATCGCTTGGAGTGCCTTTCTCAAAATGAGACTCCTCTTTAGCAATCGAGACCTTTACGTAGGTTTGAGACTGCGTTTATGGTATGGATGTATATACGCTAAACGGCTAAACCAATAACATGTCACAGGGAGTTAAGGTTTTCGAGATGTGGTTGTATAGACGCATCCTCTTGAACTGGCCAGATAATAATGTTGACGTTCTCAATCGATTTTAACCATAGGGCATCATTAGAAAAGGGAAAATGGAGTAAGTCTATCCTACCATCACCACGAGAGGTGCCCTGGTTTGTAGAGTCTTCTTTGACGAGGAATGAGCTTAAGTTAATACTGAGGATAAGAACAGGGCACATAATGGGCAAAAGATTTGATGTCCTCATGGGAGGAAGCGAATCGCAGCTCTGCGATGAATGTCATGTTTTAGAGGACATTGTACATATAGCACTACAATGCCCTAAATATGAACTTCACAGAGTACAGCTGCGAATTGCCGATATCTATGAGAATGTCGACGAATTGAAGGGTGTGCTGGCGGTGGGTAAGACGGAAGAGCTAGGCAAAATTGTAAAGTTATTTAACAGAATAGGAGTGAGGACCTGATCGATGGATCCCCTTCTAGAAGAGAAGAGGCGATATGACAGCGAGTCGCAGTCAAAGCCTCGGTAAATTCACAAAAGAAAAAATATTAAAATCTATGGGCTTACTATAGATATTAAATAATAATTAAGTGTTATATAGGTATAAGGGGAATGTGCTCCATTAGTTGAAATTTAAATCATCGTATACCAATCAACAAAGCCCCAATATTGTAAAAAAATTGTCAAATATCCATTATCCAAGAATTAAACGTGGTATCTATTCGAACTGTATAAAATAATACAAATTAGTACAACAAAGCGGACATTACTGTCTTAGGAAATTGTCGATAAATTATACGCATAAACGGAAGTCTAAAACGTAAAACAAGTAGAAAATAAAAAATCCTATTATGGAATATTAATCGGCCAAATCCTACTGCAATTTACTTCATTGCATATTGCTAGTTAAATAAGTACTTACACAAGTAATCGCTATCTATGGATTACGTATGCCAGTATTATACTAACGTCAATAATAAGTCGCGTAGACCTGTGGCACTCAAACTAAGGGTTCAAACGCGAGAGGTGTGCTATGGTTTAGGGAGGTCCTCAAAGATACTAGATCATGGCCCCCACAGAGGGGGGGCTGACAGGGCTCTAGCCTGGAGGCCCGGGGTCTGGGGGGCCCGTCGTGGCATCACAAATTTTCTCTGATGGTAAAAATATATGTGGGTGTGTAATGCAAATTTTGATTATTGTGTCAATATTCGTAAACTTCATAATTTAAGTGGATTTATTAAAAAATACACTGAATACCTTTAGTTTTACCTAGAACACCGTTTGGAAAAACGCTTCTGTAAAGAGACACACTGCCTTTAACCCTAGCGATAGCTAGAGGGCCCGCCAAAGATTCTGGCCTGGGGGGCCGTTTCAGGATGTGGGGGTCATGTACTAGATACTTTACCTAACGTAACCTAACAAATATTCCTTCTAATTTTACGTTGCATGTGCTCTAAGTGTACTATAAAAAATACGTACGGAAATTTAAACCCACGGTGGCCGCGCGGCTTAAGCGTTGGACTATAACGCCGTGGGTCCCAGGTTCGAATCCTGGGGCTGGCAAGTACACATATTGTTTTTCAATTTGTGTGTGTCAGGGTATGGACCTAATAGGTTGAGCAAGTGGCTGACACCATTTCTCGTAAAAACAAAATCTATTAATACAAACCTCTACTCTGTGGAGGTCCATATGATCCTCTTAGGATCGGACATGGTCGAAATAAGAAAGAAGAATTTAAACAGACGAGCATTCTTAAATTTTCCATGTCGCAGTCCAGTCACCTCAGTTGTTCTCATGGGATGACTGATCGTTCAAAGATATCCATCTTTCTCTCACCCTGTATACTGAGTGCCCAGCATTCTGATTTACCTATTCAATAATATTGGGTGCAGTAGATTCGCTTTGGTTTTCCTGGAGAAGCTTTAAAATAGCACCTTTTGGCGAGGTTGAACCATTATAGATTTAATTGATCATTTGTATTAAATGTATTTGTGACAAGATAAACAAATGCTTCCAAAGTTTCAAACGCATCGCCACTAGCGATAAGACTGTTATAATCAAGGCCTGAACAAAAACGATGCATGAGTGCGAGTGAGAAAGTATTCGGCACCCTTACAATCTTTGCGACACGCGCTAGAGGAAGATAAAAGGTCTACATATTTGTGAGCTAGTTTCCAAAAGTATCGCCGGAAAATCGGGGCGAAACGCTTCACATAGCATAGTATCGATAACCTGCGAGCTCGTGTTGCTAAAGTTGCTAAAATTTTGTGTTAAACATAAAGTCAGTGGTATATATTTTTAGTTAATTAAGTAGAAAAGATGGTTCTGTGTGTTGTCTTAAAATGTGGTAGCCAGCCATACTGATAAACAAGAAGATGGTATTACGTTTCATAGGTAAGTTGATACATGTTCGTGACAATTTATTTGTATATTATTATTTATTTTAATATCAGTGACCTAGTGTTTCTTTAAAATAACTTAAATTATGGATATCTTTACCTAATGGGTGCATTTTGACCGCTTAAAAATACTATATAACGTAAAAAAATAGAAAATTATATTTTAATTCTGAGCGTCTAGTGCGAGCACTTTGGGCGAGCACTAGCGAAATGGTTTATGGTCTCGAACATTTGCAGACGAATGCGTTCGCTCGCCCACAAACCAAACGCGAGGCACGCGGCTTCATTTAGCAATGCAACGGGTGGCGTCTAGATGTATCTATAGTCTAAGGTTATAATCATTTTGCTGATGCACTGTAGAGAACTGCCGTAGTATAATACTAATGTTTTATTGATTGAGGCCTTTTGGAGACCGGATAAAGATATCAAGATGTCTTGCATATCCAAATGATTGAATTGTTTTTTAGAATATTTTAACATTAGCTTCCAATTTCGCGTAATGGAAACAGGCAAGTGTTAACCCTGAGTAAAGACAATTTGTTATTAGTAGAAGACAGTGTTGATAGCCTGTTTTACTAAGAATTATTAGAAAACGTTGTAGAAATAATATTAGGAGAATCTTAAAGTTGTCCGCGTGCTCATTTATTTTGTCCGGCATAATTGACCATTATAATCAAATGTAGGCATGTTAGTATTTTCCTATAAGCGATTATTATTAAGAACTTTACTATGCAGTAAGACCGATGTGATGAAGTAAAAAAATGTTTGAGGACCTATGGGGTACAACATAATAATCGGTAGGAACTTATTGAAAAAGAGTAGATACTTATTATTTTTTTCCATTCAACATGCCGGACACGTCGCGGACCACTTTCTTTCTGCGGCTATGAGAAGTTATCAATGCATTATATTAAGTCGTTGAGTTGGTCTATTATTGATTACGTGTCAGGTATTGCCATGTGGTTTGCGAAAGAATTGGATGATTATTTATTGCCATATCGAAGCCGGAAAACGTAGTTCCGTCTGGCAATAATAATAAACCCCTCCTGCAGAAATCAGTGGCGTAGATTTAATATCTACTGGCATCTAGGCCTATGCCTTTTCAAATATTATATAAAGTAGCAATAGTGGTATAAAAAATAACATGTAAGAATATTTGTTTAACTAAAATTTTACACCTCTCCAATGCAGTAATAGAATGTAGTGTACTTGATTATTATCTAATGATCTATTATTAGGGGTTTGACGATGTATACGCCTATTGATTGTATTATTAGTGATAGCGATTTTTTACAAACACTTCAACTATTCATAATTTGTTTGTTATATTTTTTATTGTGATCCTTAGAAATAGAATTATATTATATCTATCGTAATTATACTAATTTTAGGGTGACGATCATTCAATGTAAATTTGATACTGCCATTCTATACATCTTACTAAGTTTTTTTTTTGATTTTTTTTTAATTTTTTAAAGAATTTATCAAACTAAGTAATTACATTTTTAGTGGTGTAAATATTAGTAAAACAAGATGTACCTACCTACTAATAAAAATCGGACTTCTAATAGACGCCTTTTATATCATGTACCCATTAGTACGTTTTTTAAATTGTAAGTTTATTTTTTAGCTAAAAACAGTAGTTGTTAAAAAAAATCAAAATTAAATTTTATCCCGCTGGCTTCTGTAGCTATTTATCAGTCGCGGATTCAAATCCTGGTCTGACAAATTCATATTTTTCAAACTGTTTTCATATGCAGAGAATATTATACTATGTAAATAGGATGAGTTAGTCGCTAACCGCCATTGACAGGAAAAGTGAATGTTAAAAACATCTCAGGAGGTTGCCGAGATCCACATTGAAGTGTAGAGTCAATAAACAAAAGATATAGGTACGAGTATATAGACCAAATTAATGTCACATATCGATTAAAATATAAATTACTTATAGACATAACAGTGGTATTTGGTGTTGATTTAATCCAACGATTCGTTTAGTCAGCGCCATCTTTAGATTAATAAAGCCTGAGCATATATTTTCGCAGAAGCAACGAGTGGTCCACTGTTTAGCTGTCAAAATCAGATCCCAGATTGCTTGACATATTGATTCGCCCTTTCTCGTTTCAAATTGAATTATAAAAAATTCTCAAATGAAATATATGAACTATCAGTGTTATTAATAAATAATATACATCCTTCACACAAAAACCGGTGGTAACATCGATTTCCAAGAAATATGTAGCATTGATCTATGCATTACATTTGTAGAAGGTGTGTTAATGCTAGTGTATTATTTATCATGTAACTTATCTATTCAAATCAAACCATTTCCTGTGTGAACACGATAGACGCGTCAGTATGAGTACTCTATAGAACAATGACAGGTCATCCATAGACAACAATGGGAGGGGCGGAATAGTAGGACCAGTCGTTGTGAATGTATCGGCTTTCTACTTCAGTCGGCAATGGCTTAGTTCGTTGGGTTCAGGGTAAAACCATAGAGAAGCACAGAACTGGGAGAAGGAATGGTACTGCCAATAATTCCCCGTTACTCTACAATAAATGTCACCACGATGAATCTCGCAATTAAAAAAAAAGTTATAACCTTCTTTTAACGTAAATTGCATACGCCACTGGTAAAACTTCAATATAATAATCCAATAATCACATCAGGTAACTCGGCGTGCACATTATATTACTATCTATGTGATTATATATTATATCTGAATTCAGTCTGCTTATTATAAAATAGTGTGCTAAACGATTTTTTACGTAACTGCTTGATTGAAACATAGCCAGTACGTACATAGTTGCGTAGGTATTGCATTTTTAGTTACAGACTAGTCAGTCAGTGATTATTATACCGGTTTTAATTCGATAATACATTTTGCTCCTCAATATATACTTATGAATCGTTACATTAGTGGGTAATTAATTGATACTATCAATCGATAGCTAAACATTAAACATTTTGAGTTATTTTGAAGAGGATATACGTACCACGAAAAATAATAAATTCCGAATTACACAATCAGTGTGATAAAAATGCCAGTTTGTACTCGATGGTCAAATTACACGACCGATGTCTGGTAAAAATGTCCGTGCGGATGTGAAAATCTAGACTCGATGGGAGTCTGGAAAATTGTCGATAACGCCTGCCTGTCACATGCTGTCATTTTGGCATATTATGATGACATATTTTTTTGATAATTAATAAAAAACTGGGATATAGTTTGATGTGGCAGTTTTAATTTAAAACATACCGGGGAAAACTGTTTAGTTTAGAGTTTAGAGAGAGTTGATACAATCAGTTAAAATAATAATTGAGATTAATACTGAATGCCTCTGTGAATGGGTCCGATGGCTGAAAAATATGTAATGTAGTTATTTTATTACATAAGAATTATTCGCAAGAAGTAGAGTATATGCTTCATAACTTTGCACTCCGGCTCTAGGATGAAAATGATGAAACAAATTCTAAAAATATATTTTTTAGATAACATGTTATTATCTATTTATTCATTTATTACTACATAATATGTATACTACAAGAGAATATCATTTATTTGATCTAATTTTATACGAGATAATCAGGCAAACAGGCGTATCAGTGTAGTAAAAAGTGCAAAAAAGTACAAAGTTATAAACGTATATTCTACACCAAGGGTAGTCAACCTTTTTATACCTACCACCCACTTTTGTATCTGTTAGTAGTAAAATTTTCTAACCGCCCACCGGTTCCACAGTAATGGTGGTTTATAAAGTATGACAGCAACTTTACTTTATACAATTTATAAAGCAGTGTTACAGCAAGTTAAAGCATATAATAATAATTACTTCCCAGCTACTTTATGTCAGTTTTTCGATAAGTTTGGCAGAATAAATCTTTATAAAACAACTTACTGTAGTTAAATCTATCTTTTTATTTATACTTTGAATACATGGAAGCATGAAGTCTGATAAAATTACATTTAATTATTTAAATTATTAATGAGATCCCTGAGGCTGATGCTGCGAAACTAAATACTGGATTGATGAAAACATAATGAAAATGTTTTTAAAACCCTTACCGCCCACCATAAAAGCTGGGACGCCCAGTAGTCGGCGGTAGGGACCAGGTTGACTACCCCTGCTCTACACTGCGGTCTGTAATAGCTTTTATTGGTTGAAATCTCTCAAGCGGAAATTGAAACATGCATGCACGGATCCCACTCGGTTCAAGATCTTTACTGAGGCTTTCCAAAATTGTGTATTGTTGATAACAGGCTCGTGTATTATCGATAGGAATGTAAGATTGACAATTGTACGCGATATTCGGAATGTTTACGTGATTTGTTGTGTAATGTGACCGGAATGAGTCTATATCGTGATAGATATCCAAACTATTGAATTCACAACGGGCTGGATATAATATCGTACACCAAGAGTTTTCATTTACATTATTTAGCAGCTGATTATGAGGTGCGTAAATTGTAAAGGTGCGGCCACAGTGCGTGGAATGCTGATGAAAACGAGATATAATTAAACAATCACGATGCAAATGAATCCATCTGTCATTAGTATTCGCAACATGGTGCAAAAGCAGCGTAAAAGCGATTATATTAGTTATTATGTCGCTTCGAAAACGAAAGCGGCAATTTCTCAAAAATTATCTAATCTAGCTCAAACATAAACATGCTAACAATCTTTTCAGTGGATCCAGCATTTACTTTTAATGTATGGCAATATTTTAATATTATTTATCACTTTGAATGTCAATCAGTTCATTTTTTTTATACAAACTATGTACGTATAAAAACAAAATTACACATATTTTTAACGGTAACCGGACAAAGCAGAACATGAAGAAATAGAACATGAAAAAACAGAACAGTGACAAAACAGAACAGCCAGGGGAAAAATAAAACATTCATTTTTGTCGTATCTATTTATTAATTAAATACTTATAAAACGTAAGTTTACAAACGAAATATAATATATAAATATTTAATATATCGTCCATTAATTAACCTGAATTATGAACCTGAACATGAATTAACCAAAATGCTATTTTACAGGAGGAGGATTTTTAACTTTTGACATTTATTTGTTTATTACCTGTGGATGATTATAAATAACTAACAAGTTTATAATAAAGCTTAGAAAGAATACTATCATTATAATAGGTATTATTATATAATATTTTAAAAGGCCTAATATGTCACATTCGCTTTTTATTTCGTAATTTTAATTAATTTAATTTTAGTTGATTATGGTTTTTAAGTACTTAGGTACTTTTCTGTGGAGGTACAAATTCGCCGTTTTTACACAACAAATCTAGTGGGGTACATATTGTATTTTCATTAAAATCTCGATTTCGCCAAAATGGTTGATTCGCCCTTTTTACAAAACACGACGATATTTATAATTCGGCGTAAAAACCTCATTTTTTAATCTGCTTGATTTTGATAATCATGCACAACTCCACAGAATTATTAGACTCATTATTTCGTTGTACCTAGTCACTCAAGCATTTTGAACATATTAGATTGATTAAGACGATAAATATAGCTAGCTTGATGGCAGCGCCGAGGCGAGTCCTGTTGAATTGAGGCTTTCTAGCGATTAGGAATGCAGAAATTATATAATTAATTTTTTTACGGCGTATTCAAAACCTGTGTTATTAAAAATCTATAAGTACAACATAATATAGAGATACGACAATTTCGATATTGAATGTGATATTTTTCCTGAATAATGTTCTGTTTATTCATGTTATATTTATTCATGGAACCATTTTGAACACTTTTTTAACTACATGCGCATTTTCAAGCACGGACACTCCCGATCCTTCTTGAAGCTCCTCGATGGGTGGTGTTACCATTGTACCTCGTTTATTTAGGTGGAGCTCTGTTTTCATTAATTTATGCAACACATATTGATGTAAATAAAATATTTAAACGAAATTAATACAGGTAGGTACTCATATTTGAGTTGCAGTGGCGAAGGGTGGAGGTAGGCTATTGAGATCCGACATAAACAGTGCACACTAAACTTTGTCAGTCATACATATTGTTTTCATTGAATGAAGGCTACAGTTTACAGATTGTGTTGGTTAGTTTTTAAAATCCAATCAAACCCTGCGAAAATAGATAATATTCAAAAAATATCCGTATATCAATAAATAATCTAAAATAATTATGGCATTAAATCATACATAATTTTGGATATTTTATAGATAGAAGAATATTTTTTATCGATTATGGCTTGATATAGGCAAGGCTGCCCGCAAGGCTTAATGAATTAAAAAAAAATAACCAACACTATCTGCAATTAATTCTACGAAAACAAATAAGTAATACTGAAAAGGTGTGCTCTAATTTATCGGATCGCCCATAACATACCAAAACTGTTATGGCTTGGTTTAGGCAGCACTTAATTGATTTTTAAAAACTAACCAACACCAACTGTAAATTGTAGTTTTGGTTCAATAAAATAAAATACAGATGACTAACATAGTTTTATGTGCACTATATATGGCGTATCTTAACAGCCTACCCCCACTCTTCGCCACTGAGTTATAATACTGATAGCTACAACACGGCTATATTACAATAATATTTGATATTATCCACCTGTAGTAAGGAACTATTAATAATTGAATTGGCGTTTACATGGTAAGGAACTTGCCTCTTCTTCCATGGGCTGTGGGTTCGAATGAAGCGACTCGGTCAAAATTACATTGTTCAACTCCAGTACATAATAATTATTCCAATTGGTTGAGCAAAGTGCCAATAAAAAATCCTTAAAAACTAAATCCATACTGAGGTCACTCTAGAAGCAGAAAATAAATTATATTTTTGATACCGCGTTTTTTCTCAATTGTCAATATTTGTGATGTTATTTTAAACCCCGTTGACATCAAACGGATTGAAATGACAAGTTCTCAAAAACTTTCATATGTACCTGAGTAGTTTTGAGAAAAGTAAAATTAGTTGTTTATTATGTGAAATCATAGACAAGTTAGTTTGTAAAACAAGTTTCGCACTTGATACAGAAGACAGTGATAAAAGCTTTATGGCTGGAAAGTGCAGTTAGCGTGAGATATAAAAAATATCTACTTATTTAATGACTCGCAGTGACTTGCCCAAAAAGTGGGGTTTCAAATATTAAAATAAAAATATGACTAGTTTGGCGAAATATTGGATGAGTTTACAGACATTGCTTATGGTGGAAGGACTAAATATTATTAAGTTAATAAGAATCCGCGCCTACGGTGGGCCTGCCCATACAAGGCTTGAACAAAAACGAACCATTAGTGTGAGTGAGTAAGCATTCGGCACGCTTATATCTCCACTCTATGCGTTAGAGTAAGATAGAATTTCTACAGCTGAATTAAATATTTTTTGTAAACGTAGCCGGTAAATATGGCTTTGTTACATTCATTTAAAAACTGCGAGCAAGTGTTGCTGAAATTTATTGGTTTTGTGTTAAATATAAAGTTGGTGGTAATTATTTTTCGTTATTTTAGTATAACGTATGGTTAACTATCTTCTTCTTCTTCCACCCTATCACGTCCCAAGATTGGGGCATAGGGCAAGCACAAGTTCGCGCCACGTCCCTCGGTCCATCGCCAACTCTTGCGCCTCCCCCCATGTCAGACCTGCAGCACGTATGTCGCTCCTGTAGCATCGCTGCAGGGTGAGGGAGGGCCGGCCAGTGCAACGGAACCCTTGAGGCTGAGGTTAACTATACTGTTTAAATTTGGTAGTCGTACTGAGAAGCTACACGATGGTATAACGTTTCATAATTCAATTGATAAAAAATAAATCGAGGTTCTACTGTGCATTACACGCAAAAAACATGGCTTCAATTTTCCGAAAAATAGGCGCTCTCCATATACCTAGCTATCATTACTCTGATACCTCCATACATGCCCAGGATATGCATGCGGACTGACCAGCTATGTTTTTGATAAAGTAAAAAGCCTCGGCTGGATGAATGTATGGAGACAAAGTTTGTAATTGATATCCCAGATCCCTTATAAGAAAAAGTAAACCTTGAATCGGGATTTCAACAGTTTCAATAGAAAGATTTTGGGATCAAGAAATCAATCGGATTCCCGGAAGTTACAACGAACTTGAAATGTATTGTAATTAATACTCGAGAATTGATGGATACGCACGCCACTGAGTAAATCGCCTGGCATATAATAAATAATAATAATCACAGCGCGAACTATCACGAATGCAGTTAGTTAAGTCCAGAATGCAAATGTTAATCAAGGAAGTGTAAAAATGCACTGACAGTGACCGGCGAATGAGCATTAATGAAATAAAAACGATTATTTCATAATCAATTTAGGTGTGCACGAGTACATAACTTAGCCCAAGCATATCGAATTAATATATTTTAAACGAAAACAGAAGTAGACAGTTAATTGAAAAAATACTTGTCAGTTAAAATATTTCATAGCAGCTTGTAGAGCAATACAAACCAGTACTGATACTATATAATATGAAGGTAAGTAAGTACATCGTGGAATTTTCAAATTCATCCACCACAAGCTATAATGAATGGTATCAGGGGCGCCACTTACATAATGTTATTTACGACTTGAAAAAAATTCTAGAATCTCCTATTTTTTTGTAAGAAAAAAAAATCATAGAACTCTTTATATACTTGCTGATCGTGTTCCGGCAAATTTTGTTCGCAGTATCACAGTTCAACGTGAGCCGTTGAATCGGAAACAGATGACTGTTAGGCTAGGTTAGGTTAGATCACATTACGATAGTCGGTAGTAATATAGATACGTAAATGAACGGAAAATTGACACTGCATCTTTCTGTTTTTCTCTCTATTAAGAGAGATTTTGAAGGGGCGTTAAGTTTTTTTAAGGAGACAGCCGGCGAAATGGATTTACGATAATTCTTAAAAAAAATATGGAAGAAAAGTACCACATAATAAATAATGTCTATCATTTTATTATTATTATTAAACAGTCAATATCCGTAGAAATCAATGTAGGTATCGACCGAGATCGGCATGAAACAGGGGAGGGGAATGATACCACCATGAAAATTTATTATACAATCGCATCAATTAAATTTGTATAATTTTTAATTCAAATGGTTTTGAAACGTCTATACGCAAAATAAAGAAACTGATTTGTATAATATAAATTCAAAACGATTCAAACTAATTTATTAAATCACAAAATGAGGCTAATAACACAGTTTATTCGGAACAAACAATAGTGAACTTTAAAAACTTAAAGATTTCATTGATATTAATTACATTCGGAATAAAGATTGATGATTATTTACCTACATAATAGTAATTGATCACTTCATTCAAAACGATTCCATAGTATTTAAACAAATGTACAGCATCCGGCCAAATTGAATGTTCTGAATTCAAATGTGAGATTTAGAATTAGGTTTAACCATAGATAAAAATATAATGGCATACATAAACATTTAGGTAGGTAAATAAAGACAATTATTTAAATCACATGCGAGGAAAACCGAGAACTGGGTGAATTAATGCATAATGTACATAATATGCAAATAAACATGTACGCAATACTGTTTTTTATCCGCTTTGACATAATGGAAGAAGGAAAATTATAAATAATTAATCAATCTAGGAAATGATCAGATGAACTCATTTTCTGAATTTTTCTAGGTGAGTTAAATAGAACGTTACAATTTTTTAAGCATTAGTTTTTACAATTGATTACCAGAATACTCTATGAAAAAAATACTGTTTAGTAGCAACATTTAATTTATAATCACTATGACAAAATATGAAAATGTAATGCTTTATGAAGTATGAAAAATTCAAGAGGAACAACAATTTTGAATTAAGAACGTGGGAATAATCAAAAAGAAAGTGTTCACTTTTTCAAATACAAATTTACCGCGAACGATAAAACAAAAGAAATGGCCGTACAATTAATTGAACGGCATGAAAATGTATCGGAGCGCGGTTAAATTTGTGAAAAGAAAAATATGAAAATAATAACACAATGGGAATTATTATATTACTATACAATCGTTAAAATTTGGAACGATAAATATTTATGGAATTTAGGACAGAGGCCGAGAGTAAATAAATTTTAGTATTATCGAACCCAGAGGCGAATGGATTCCTGGTATTTTCAGAGGATTGGAATGCGGCTTGCAAAATAATAAATTATTGCCTCGCCAATAGCTGCTTCTGTAGTCCCCCCCCCCCCGCCCTCTCAATGGCTAAACCTTCTTCCTGAGACATCGATAAAACTATTACAATATATCGCACTATATATTATTGTACTCTACGAGTAATTACTAATTGGACGGTATTATGCAACAAGGAACCAACCCTCAACATGTTAAAATATGAGTTAGTGCTATAATGTGGTTCCCATAAGAGTCAATCTGTTAAAAATGCCACGCGTGTAAGTGAACGTTACTGCCAGGGAACTCGGAGTTCTGTGGTCTGCCATGTATAGTTGTAAGAACCAACCAACATTAATCTATGGACTGTTTCAATTTTGCAACAAAGAACCAATCAACTCGTTATGTTAAAAAAATGCATTAATTTCCTCAGATAAAGCAAAAGTGAAGTAGGTACTCAATATAAATAAATAATTAAGTAGGTACTTTCAATATTTTTGAACTCCCAAAATATTTGTCCATGAATATCACATTTTTTATCAACAAATAATACAACTTAAAGGCATTTATCTCAGAAGTACATTTTTGTGGATTGGTGCTTTGTTGCATAATACCTACCGTCCAATTAGGGTTAATAAAGCCCTTTTTAGTAATAACTAACAATCATAGGCAATGAATAAAATCTCTTCTACTACACGGAGCCTAAATATATTAAATGAAAATGATGTTGAAAAGGAATTCATTTCCCATTACGGATTTCTTTGTAGTAAACTTTCACTGTAGTCAATCAAAAAGCGCGAGCATTTCAACACAAGTTTAGTTTCGCTGAACCAGTAAATTATATAAATTATTATTATGTCCAATTCATGAAATTATCGAACCCGTGCAGTTTGACCTATAAATGGGATAGGTAATATTGAGTGTATTGGGTAACGATGAATGGAAATTTAAGTTATGGTATCCATCTATGATTGGTTGGTTAAGAGATGAATCGTCAAATGATTTATTTAAATATGCTAATGGGTAATAATTCTAATGAATTTTAATTCAAATTCCATCAAGTACTTTCGGTCGATAGTATTATTATACATATGCAATTGTTTATTCATGATTTTGGCAATTAAGCAAATTCAGAAGAACGTGTGCAGATATTTAGATGAACAACTACACTACACATAGGTATATCAAACGCGTAGGTATGCCATACGCAACGAAAGCTCAAAACAAAAATGGCAGCTGTAAACTAGCCGCCATGTTTCAAGTTCATATTAATTTTGCTCTGACGATCAAATCAACCACACCAAAACGTAATTATATTTTATTAGAATCTCTCTTGTTATAGTCAAAATCGTTAAACTTAATACAATTGTATTGTCGCCGAGGGCTACTGTGTCCGCTCACGAACTAGAGTGTCTGGAACGCGGTCGTTTCAATGTACCCTTAAGATTTGGCAAAGACATTGATACACCTACACCTCAAAAGACAAGACCTTTGAAGCTTTGTAAAACGTCCAACAGTCATAGAGGCGCAAGCGCGGCACGCACGCTTTGAACAAAAACAGAATACAGCCTTGTCCTTAATGTGACTCTGTACCCTTGTAGCATAACCTCTCTCACCCTACAGCGGTGCTACAATAGCGATCTACTCGCTGCGTATCTCACATGGCGGGAGGCCTTGTGCTTGCCCTATGACCCAATGCAGCGCATCTATCTTTACACAAGACTGCTATCGGCGGTTATCGAGAGTAGTTTATCATATTTTTGTATTGAGCTATTATAATAATTGTTACAATAAGTTAGCCGTCTAAACAGTTAAAACTGTCTATCTCGCATAAAAGTTAGCACAGCCAAGAGAGGTGCTGTTAAAACATAGCACTTATTCTAACAATTACAACAACTTATTGTAAAAAATAGATACTTCAATATAAAAAAATGAAAAACTACCCTCGATAGCCGCTAATAACAGTCTTGTGTATAGAATAGATGCGCTGGTACGTGACAGGGTGAAGTAGTAGGTAATCATAATATAAACCAATAAAGAGGCTAATGGCTCATGTGACCTGTCAACTATCCACGCAAGCTTACCTTCGTCCAGCAATGGGTTTTATCAACACTGTTTTATGATTAATCAATCGGCTGTAAGCCATTTTGTAAGGTGGTACTTACATATTACCTTCCGATATGGAAATACAATCATTGAAGCCGACAGACTGACAAACAGGAACTAAACTAAACGTCTCTCAACGTCAAGACTAAGTGGTCACCTGAACAAAGCTTCGATTCGTACGATTCGTCAGGTGAGATCTAAGTTATCCCCAATACCGCCGATAGCTTAAATTTAATTCAATAAAAAACCAACACTACTTTTTGTTTACGGATCAATTTTATTTTAGTCAATACATATTACATACAACATTCCGGGAGATGGATTTTTGATTTTTGCGAATAATTTTTTATTGTAACAATACTTATTATCGATATTATTGAAAACTATTGAGCGATTCGGTTCGTAGACTTTTCCATTTAGCGCGCTGCCATGAAGACATAGGTACGTTAGTCGTATATCAGTGGCGAAGGGTGGAGGTAGGCTGTTAATATCTGACATAATTAGTGCATACTAACTTTCTCAGTCATGCGTATTTGTTTTCATTGTCCTAAGACTACGATTTACAGATGGTGTTGGATAGTTTTTAAAAATCAATTCAACCCTCCCTAACCAAACCATAATAGTTTTAGTATATTTTGCGCGATACGACAAAATTGTGCACACTTTTTCATTCATACTTATTTATTTTCGTTGGATTAAGAATACATATTACACATATTGTTGGTTTATTTTTTAAATTCATTAAGCCCTACCTAAACCAAACTTTAATAGATACAAATATTATTCTGTCTATAAAATTTCCGAAATCATGTATGATTTAAATGCATAAATTTAGATATTTTATAGATAAAGCGTATTTTTTTACTATTATCTATTATGGCTCGGTTTTCGCAAGTTTAAAAAAGTAACCAACACCATCTGAAAATAATTATTGTAGCTTATTTCAATGAAAATAAGCGGATCTTAACAGCCTACCTCCAACCTTCGCCACTGTCGTATATGTATTCAAATTAAAAATGTGCAATTGGCAAAGCTATGCTTTTCAAGTTTCAGCAGACCAATTTTCATCATCAATAAAATCCATCATAGTCGCATTGCGCAAATCACAGAATAGTTTGGATTATCAGCGAGTTTGAATGTTCGATTATGAATTTTAAATTGTCTGTGGCAGCCGCAGTGTGGGGGTCGACAGCCGTCGTAGCAGCTCACTTGTTGCTACCGGTTCGCGGCATAACCGGTTCGCAAGTGGTTCACGATCCACGAGCCATCGCGTATCGGCTAGAAACAAAACCGAGTGAAATGAAACTAGGCGCACGGCCTGCAACGTTGACTAAATCTTATTCAATACAGAACACATCACAATGGCGGCGAATTAATCGACAATTTGATGTATAAACAATACCAATGTGGTGAATTATAATAATTATGTTCATGGAATTCACGAGGATTGTCGTATACATACCTATAATATTTCTAGAGGTACCTAGTTCAATAACAATATGTTGATGGTGATTTGTTCGCGACGAAGAAGATACTTAAGTAGATAATAAAAAAAATCCTATACAACAGACGTGGTATTATCCATTACCCATGACCCCAACACCCTGAAGCGGACTCCCTTACAGTGCTCGAAATAGAAAATCTTACGAACCGGAGCGCTGAATAATCATTCAAAAATATCAAATTATGTTAAATATTTTTCGGATATCATAAGGGCGATATGCCTAATAATCCGGGTTTCATTTATGCTTGAAGGGGCTCTGTGCTAATACACATTACCCCCCCCCCATACAACATTAAAATGTAGTTTTTTTTTTTTAAATGGGTACATTACTCATTTTTGCAAAATCACTTATCTTTCGTCAATTTTCTTAGATTTGGGCTCTTATCTTCATAATTCTAAAAGCTCGTACATTTGTGTATTCCTTCGCTGCAAGGTTCTTTTGTGATTTCAAATTATTTTTCAGGTTCCGGAGACCTACTAATTTAAGGTCCTGGACCTGTAGCCCCTTTAGCCCTTTTTTAAACTTATCTGAAGTCCGAACAGCCTATATTATATTATAGACCTTGTAGGACTAATCATTAATAAATAACATACATACTTTGTCAGCGCCGCAGGTGAATTTTTTTACAACGAATCAGTTCTTACAACTTTAAAAACTACATGCAATATTATCTCAATAACATGAAACGGAACGCAATTTTCAAAGAATCCACGAGCCGGAACGGTATCTTTTAGAATGTCACGAACAGGAACGGCGCTCCGGTGCGTTCCGGTCTATTTCGAGCCCTGCTCCCTTAGCTATCGCTAAGGATAAACGCTGTGTGACCCTCTACAGTGGCGTTTTTTAAATGGTGTACGCAGTAAAATTAATGTGTATATTTAGTGTTTTTTTGTATATTTTAATACATCCATTTCAATTATGGAGTTGTCGAGTATTGATACACAATTAAAAATTGTATCGTATAACCACATAATTTAAAATAATAATATTATTGAAGGAAAATAACGCGGCGGGCGACTTTTTTTTGACTAGTGAAGCAAATTTGTGATGTGTGTTTATCTCACTTATCTGGTCGACTCGCCTCGCCGGGCCCCAGGCTAGGGCCCTGTCAGCCCCCCCCCCCCCTTTGTGGCGGCCATGCCAGTAGATACCACACTTCATTCTTCAACTTAAATAAATGTACTTATTATAATTATTCTATATGTAATAGTGAAAGTCATACCTTTTTATAATAGATTAATGAAAAATTAATAGTATATATACAATAGTATCATACAACACAAAACAATAATGGTCTGACTACATTGTATTTTTGAATGGAAATAATAATAATAATCAAGGTCAATAATTCTTTAAAATCTGTAGATTTTTGTGTGTAATAAATAATTATTTTAGAATTCCTGGCATGCCTCAAAAACCCACGATGCGTTGCGATGACGTCACATATTTAGGCCGACCAAACTTTTTGAATCGAATCGACAATAATATAAGATTATTAGCTTATTTTTCATTAAGGTATTATAACGATAATTGAAAATGTTTATTCTTGTATATGAAAGCCCTTCGCGAATTCGCATGCACTTAACCGCAGCTCGTGACACTTACATAATACATGTTACTTAATAATACGTATGCATAGTTGAGTCAACATTGTATATTAGATACACAGCATGCTAGAACAGCTTTCAAACGAAAGGTATGAGAATAGTAGACGAGCAGCTTAATAACATATTTCGTGGAAGAGGTCGAGATATAACCTCCCAATAATATATGCACAGCGTATCAATATGCCTATAATTGATTGATAGCCAATAGTTCCGACCATTCGCATATCGTATCGAATAACTGTTTCTTTGGCAGATGACATTTTTGGCAATAGCGTTTTAGCCGGTTTAAGACAGTGAGGTCAATCATATTGAGGTTTTGAATCTATGGTATAAATTGCAGCTGTGTCGATAAACGGAAAAATGTGTTGGCAATTCTCTGTATGCTTTGTGGATGCATGCATAGTCAAACGACCATGGTCAATAGACCATTCAGGACTGATTTCATTGCACAATGTCTTTGCTTTTTACATTTAAACCTTATTTCTAATTCTTTATAGAAAGAAACTCGAATTTTGTGTTGTCATACCTGTTATATCTAATAAGTTTCTCATTAATTAATTAAGTTAATTATAATACACTTGATCCAAGGTAGGAAATGATAGGTACAAGTAGGTTTACAGGAAGCCAGGCGGGAACTTCGCCAATATTCGTAGCCGATTTTGGCAGAATTCAAGAATGAAAACCTAACCTAACTTAACCTAAGAAATAATCCAGTATAACGGCTATTTTCAAAATTCATTTGCCGCTGGTTTTCCTATAAACCGGCAAGAACCAAACGATAATATGTATTATATTTTGTCAGCGTTTCTCACAACTAACTAAACCAACAATTAAATTTTAGAAAAATGACGAAATATCAAATTTGGCAGTATTTTTAATAATCGATAAGTAAAATTCGCGTAGGTGCCTTTTGTAAAAACGATACTGTCCCATTTAGAACGTATGTATGGTAACCCTGGACCTACGTAAACCATGGTATTCATGATGCCGACGACATGATGCCGGTCAAGGTCACACTCAAATGAATAGGTGTCCGCATTTGTCTCCCAATTATGGAATACTCACAAAAAATTGTTTAGATACGGTAATACTTTTTTTATATTTCTTCTAAAATCTAAACTGAGTAATCGGTTGGCTACATATTTGTAAATGTCACACAATGCTGCAGTAAATTATAAAACAATATTTTTCAATTTAGAACTCATTGTGTGCATTCATATTTAATTTTTCTTTGAATAGGCAGTAACATCTACTAAATCCCATATTCTAAAATAGTAGGTACCTACCTACTTTCTTAATACCACACTCAGAAGATAACTTTCCATTAATTTTAGACACATGTTCATGTTTTTTATATCCCTAATCACATGGAAAACATTGTTTACATACAAATTACAAATGTAATAGGTATATCGTGGTTTGGAACATAACCCCCATATCCTGAAACGGGCCCCCAGGCTAGAATCTTTAGCGGGCCCCCCTACCTATCACTAAGGTTAAAGGCAATGTGACGCTATACAAGCATTTTCCAAATGGTGTTATATAACCACATATTTTTAAATGTTAATATTTTTGAAGTAAAATTAATAGCCCCGCATTTTACTATTAAAGCAAATTTTTAATGTGCGTTTATCTCACTTATCTGGTCGACCCGCCACGCCAGGCCCCTCCTAAAACCAGGCCTCCAGGCCAGAGCCCTGTCACCCCCCCACGCCTTGTGGTGGCCATGGTTTGGAGTCCAGATATATCCAGCGATTAGGCAGAAAACATGACATCATATTATTATTAAAGTAAATTGTAGACGTGATTAATAAAAACTGTGCCCAGCTTTAAAGTACCTACTATAGAACAAAATAATTATATATGTATTAATAAAATTACCAATATCATTTAATACTGAATTACACAAGCGTTTTTCAATTAGAAATAGTGGGCATAGACAAGAATTCAAACAATTTTGTTTATAATATATCGTAAATATTTTTGACATAACGTGACTAGGCGGGCTGCATTTAAGACAGGTGAAAGTATTGAGCAAGTATGATAATTCAATGGGAACGTCATTCAATGAATTTGGCGCATTTTCTATATTTCAGGTCAACGTATGGGTAATATCAATTTAATAATATAACATAAATTGTATATAATTCAACATAGGTACCTACGATGTGAATTAAGCCCGTGGCCTTAAAAGATCGTATGATTGCAAAACACGAAGGTATCATTTCTTTTTAACGTTTAATTGGCTATGAGAAAAATGTAGATACCTGCCTGTCACATGACTTACAATGTTTGCAATTAACCACTTACTAGAGAAGAAAAGATTTCAAATATATTCACATAACGTATCGGCAGTGGCGAAGGGTGACTTTTGGAAAGAGGTAGGCTGTGGAGATCTGAGAAAAAGAGCACACTTGTCACGTATACTTACGGGAAATAAGAAAATAATACGAAATTACTATTAACGAATAACACACTAAGAGTGACTAAGACAACGACACACTAATTCGATGAAATTTCAATAGCTTACTGACGACATAAAATTGAGCGATGAATTTAAATTACTTAAGTATCTTCCTAAATATGCCATAGAATTATTTTTATTTAATTTATCTTACTATAAGTTATTTTTGAAAATCTGCAATCATTGAAAATAATATTATGCGCAAATGTTTTAGGCCTGGCGATCGGAGTCTACTATATTGCATACAATGCGATAAACATAGACAGACTGAGGTCACGTGACGTAGCAAGTATTTATATTTTATGTGTAGTTAGTAGTGTATTATAGTTCCCCGCTGATGTATCGTCTGCTGGTCTTCTTCCGCGATATATTAATTAACAACTAACAAATAGTCCAGAGAAACAGCGTAAGTATTTTATTTTCCACGATTACTAGGATAATTAGAAATTACATATCTTTTTAATAATGAAATAGCTATAAGAAAAACGTAGTTAAGTTATAGACTTTAGAATTATTGTGAACATATTCCTAAGGAGCTATTCGATATGCTAGGTAGAACAGTGTTATTCTAGCATACGAAGTATCTGAAATAATACAATAATAATTAATGATATAATATCTGCTCGTATATGAGTATATTCGCGGATTTATCTGCTTCCGTTTTTGCTTAATTGAAGTATAGATTAGTAAAGAGAATGCTAATTATTATAAACCAAATATTGCGTTCATAAAGTTTTAAACCCGTAATTTACCAATAATTGCGTTCCAAAATAGACCATATGGAAGGGAACAGTGTACATACATTATTCGCTTATCATAACAAAATATATGTTATTACGTGAATTGGTTGTAATCGACTGAGTTCATACACTGTTGGTACCTATATAGCATATTGTTAACAAAAAATGTACCTGTAAATTTGACAGATACGTGAGAATCGAACCAGAGATCCACACGTCAGAAGCCAAGTGTGATAACCTCAACCTTAAGTAATATATGGCGCACTTTTTAATTGAAATAAAACACAATAATGTAGTGTTAATTTTACACTATATGACTATAAGTATACCTAATAAGACAGGTTTGGTTTTTTTAAACTTTAGTGTTTATGGGTGCAAATAATTTTTATCTGTAAATTTGTTGGTATAAAATGTAACAACGCGATCTCAATGCTATACTTAACTGCCTTCTGTTTCCGGTACAACAGGTCACAGTTAACTGTGATAAGGCAAACTGCATAGGTATAATTTACAATATGTAACCGCATTTATCAACAGTTACTATTTTATTTGGTGATAAGTACTATTTTAGATTCTAAAAAATTTAAAACTCAAATCAAATGAAATCAATGAACTCTGCGTTACCATAACAACATAAAAACTGTTTTCTTAGGATAGGTTGGTAGAGGATATTGTTAAAGAAAGGTTAGGTTAGCTTTGGGTAAGTGTATACTGTATAGTATCCTCCACGTAACTTTTTAATTGTACACAGTGATTAGATTTGTTTGTATTAACGAACTTCGTATTAGTGTATTAGTAAATGCCAGGCGCCTGATTGGCTGATTTCATCAAATAATTTTAAAAAAATCTATTCCAAATTTCAAGGTTACATGGAGGGTAGCATACGTACCTATATATTATATTGTACATGTAGGTACTACACTATTTTGGCTTTCTATTATAAAGACACGCAATGTACGGTTTATAAGTAAAAGGTTGGTATACGGTTGAACTTGAATTTTCACTCTAGCTAGTTTTACTTTTATTTAATAAATATTATAATCAATTGTGTAAATATACAGGAAGTTCACGAAGACTGTTGGTATTTTAAGAAATGGCGCCTCAATACGCGATTTGAAGATGTTAATGTTATTGAAACAGCTGTTACAATAATGCGTACGGTGTCTATCACAGGTGTGTTATGTTAACACCTTCTGTACCCCATCAAAAATAAACAATTATTTATTACATTATTGTGAAGTTTCAGATAATACCAAAAGCGTATTGCAATTAGGTAGATATAATATTTTACCGAAATAACATAAATAAAAATTCAATCATATTTTGTATAAAAATACTGCATATAAGTGCGCTGTGAGTTACTCAAATTTAAAATGAACTATCATACATACATCCAAGAGAATGTTTAAATGTTGAACAATTAAATCATTCACCTACATAAAAATGAACAGGATATTGAAACAACTTTTAATACTTTTTATGTAAATTTGTATAGGTAGGTACATTATTAAATTTGGAACATAAGAAAAAAAATTAAAAATCTTAGGACATGACGGGGCTTAATTCCACATCTTTCTGGATGCCTTTTAGACGAGATCTTTACCTATTAACATACTGACGAAAATTAATACGAATGAATACCGAACAAGATTAATTTAACAGTTAAATATTAGTATGTTTAAGAATATTCTTCATTCAGTAGAATAAACATAATTTAGCCTTCGATGTATAATAATTTATATAAAATATCTATGTACTAATAAGAATGAAAATACGTTCATATTTCGATGAGTAACCCGTTTATTCAGGTGTTCACATTTGGCAGCCAACAATCTTGTATCTATCTATAATTTACAATAATTTTTAGCACAGTTAACACGTCTTATTTGATTCCAAATTCAAATTCATTTGGAATGAAGTAGGGCGTGTTAACTGTGTTACTCAGCGGTTAACGCGGTCATGGGTGGTTGAGTAAAAAAATACCACATCTCACAGTTAATTTTCCGGGATAATTTACTGAATGAATAAGACATATCATATATAATAACATATCAGTGACGAAGGATGGATGTAGGCTGTTAAGGATCGACATAAATAGTACACACTAAACTTTGTCGGTCATACTTATTTGTTTTCATTGAACTAAGACTACAATGTGTATTGTGTATATCACTTTTTTGTTGATTTTGGAGTTAAGTGTAAAAAGTAGTTTGGAACAACACTGCTTAGGTGCTTTGCACACATTGAAAGGATTTGAAAAACAACCCAGATGCACGCAAAGCCATCGTTCCGGAATCTACTTTTTATATAAAAAATAACTGCAACATTATTTATTTTTATATATGAGTATGTAATCTGGTGAATGATCACCAAGTCTTTGCGTGTTTTTGTTAACCCTATGATAATTGATAGTAACTAACACAACTAACTATTGAGGCATTGAAAACAGTGGCGAAATTATAATTTCATAAATGTGTCCGAGTCCACTGACCCGGACATTGAAGAACTAAATTATTGTAGTAGATGGTAGTTACTTATTCCAGAATACGGTAACATTGTTTTTGAAAGATAAATCAAAACAATTCATTGCATATATTATAATAAGTGTTATCCTTAGACTATAGATACATGATATACAGTGATATCTGTTGATTACATTCTATAAATTCTTCAATCCACAATCAATTATATTGATTAATAATTACAAAATAAAAAGAACTTTTTATATACTTACGTTTTTTTTTTCAAATTAAATTTAAAAAAAAATCTGTTGAATCGTATAAACTTGACTTGACTAGCTTAAACGATCAAAAAAAATGTACTTGATAGAAATAATACTGAAAAGACATTTTATATTGATTTCCATAGTAACGCACGAATATATTAATAATTTTGTTGCTAGGACCACCCCCTTAGCAACCAATAATAGTGGATTGGATAACGGATTTCTTCCGAAATAACTTTTCATATAAAACAGAATTAACTGAAAATTAATTCAATTCTACTTAAAGATGGCTGATATGAATATATCGTGTTCTGATATATTCTAAAAGTTTCAAATGTCTAGCTAGCCGGAGAGTTAGTTAAAAATTGATTGCAAGATTTGTACTGGATAAACAACCACCGGACAAACAAGAATACGAGCTAAGAAAAATGTGGTAATAATAACATAGTGAATACTATAAAGATCCAAGACATCAATAAAATGTAATACTTTATGTACGTCAATCATTTTACAGTGGCAGCATGGGTATGGAAAAAGCGATTCTCAGTTGTATTGGTATTGCTTGCTATGAAGCAAATGATACTAAACACCCACGAATCACCCATGGGCCACTGTACAATACTTTTGTTGCATTTTGAAAAGTTGCAGTGTCATACTTCGATTGTTCGGCAGTTTTATATTAGCTTTTGTTATTTTCTACAATTTTAAAAATTGCTTATTCCATGGACACTTTTAACTTAACAAGTCATGTAAATTCAGTGAAATCACACTTGAATGCATGGCGACTTCAGTCTCGGGTAACTACACCTGAGACATTCCCAATAATAAAAAATATTGATGCTTGACAACGAACTTATGATCCCGTGATACGCACGATTAAAACGGGGTGTGGTTTGGCGGGGCGATTAACTTCATAGCTATATCTACTATTCGAGTGATTTTTAAATGACGTTACCTTTCGTAGATTCATAAACAAAGCATTCAACTTTACTGAAGATGGTAGTCACTTACCTGAAAACAAAAGAAAAGAGAAATATTAATATTAATAGGTATAATCAATAGTATTTAGTTGAAATGTACAGTTGAGTCTAATTTCAATGTGCATTGCGTCTAAACCCGGTCACTCATTGAAAATCGTCTCGACTGAGATATGGTTATGAATCAAATTGGGCGCAATGTTGCAACTCTATTCCGTGCGCATAGGCGAGGCCGTGCCAGGACAGTGGCGTCACGCGGCTAGTCAAAATTACTTGAAAAAAGGCTGGTGCACATGTACCTGCGCTCCATGTCGGGTAAAATGTGTTAAACCAGCTGTTTTTTATCAAACAAAAATATTGTACTCGAGCTGTGTGCGAAGATACATTAGCCGGGTCGCACATATAAACTCGCATCGACTGCAACAAGTCGAATATTCCAATGTGGCTTTGTTAGTATTAACAACAAAATACAATATGTAATTGACGTTGTTACTGCCCAAGTGTTAGCCCGGGGCACTTGAAGGATAAATATGGCCCTGATCAGTGGTTAGTGGTGACCACAAAACAAATTAATAAATATAATTCAGATATGCTACACCCCAATACACTACATTTTGAAGCAGGGTTTTGAATGTGTGAGTATCCTACGAAAATGAAACACACATTATAGATGTGCAATAATGTGTTGCAACCTTCAAATACACCAATATTGAATGAGCGTCAATGCTTAAACCGAGAGCAGTTCTTAGAACGAAGGAATGACGTATTCTTGGCAAGTGTTTAACTTTATATCATATTCTACCCAA
Source organism: Rhyacophila brunnea (assembly GCF_057557595.1). Lineage (NCBI taxonomy): Eukaryota > Metazoa > Arthropoda > Insecta > Trichoptera > Rhyacophilidae > Rhyacophila > Rhyacophila brunnea. The sequence goes on along the minus strand of NW_028232882.1, from coordinate 184,625 downwards.
TGACATTAATATGGACGAAGCATCTGGAAAAAAAATGACACTCACTTTTTTGTCGGGTCTGCCGAATGGCATAATCTGTTCTAACGCCATTACAATAAAGGTGATATTGCCATAAATTCCCGATGCTTTTTGTCGGGTCTGCCGAATGGTTCGGTTCGACCGGGTTCGCTCAAATGAACATTGACACTAGAAACACTGTTCTAACGTCATTACAATAAAGATCATATTGCTATAAATTCCCGATGCGTGATATCGCATAATTGAAATTGCGTGACGTCTACGTATAGGTACATGTGCGAATGTCGCTATGCGCGAATTTACTTGCTAGCTACTGCATTGAGTGCGTATTCATTACTAATGTCATTGATTCTACCACACTCGAGATCGGTTGCCTGTTACTCCACAACCGTTAGGTATTTCAGTTCCCATTAATTCTGTGTTCCCTGATTGTAATACTAAAAGTTCATTATACTCGCTCTTGTCTTTGTATCAATAATTGTATAATTAAGAATATGAATGATATTTGTATCATTCATATTCTTATATATTCGGTATAAATACTAACCGAAATATCACGCATTTTCTTCGTGTTAAGTATACAATATTATTATACTACGTTATTTATAATAGCAATTGGCCGTTGTGTTTTTTCTTTCTTTCCATAAAGTATTATTTCTAATTGAACTATTTTATAAGTAAACCGTTGTATCTAACTATATCCGTTTCTAATAATTATTGTGTAGGTATATCTGAATTACTTATGTCGAAAATTCGGAAGAAGTGAAATCACACCGATTTGTATGGAAAGAGTGATTTAGAATTTACACACAATATGACCCTGAGTACAGAAACAAAACATTATTATTTGAGTAATACCTGTGTTAACAATTTAGATAGGTACCTTAATGTTTTGCATAATTTCCTAGTGTTATTTATATACTCGTGCGCATCTTTCAAAAGTTTTCCATTGTTTTTATATTTTTTATATAAAAGAACATCTCATTAGGAACGGTTCACATTAATCGTAACGACCGCGTAGATGGGCAGTGTTGTAACAGGACTAGACTGCCATCGGTTTCATTATTCAAATATTGTGCGAATTGCCTAATGGCTACCAACAAAATCTCATACAATAAACCTACATGGTTGCAGCCATGACCTATTCTGTGTCAGAATTACTGTTTCTAGTCACTTTAGGCACCGTTAACGAGGTATGCAAGACTAGTCAATGCGCTCCCTAAAGACCTATACATTTTCAATGATGTGCTGTGCGTTTTCTTTTTGAAACTTTATTTTACTGTGTAAAATTGTTTGTTTTTTTATTTTTTAAATAATAAAATAATAAATAAAATAATATAATATAAATATAATATAAATATAAAATAAAATAAAAAATAATAAGTAAAATTTGTTATAATGTAAATCTCATGTCGTGAACGTCCTGAATTTTGATTTGTTATACCCACAATGTTTTTGTTTTCTTAAATAAATAAATAAAAAATAAAAATGTAAAGGAATCCTTACGATCACGATGAGCTAAAAATAAGACGAAGCTATAATACTCGTATATAATATTAAGTATTTTAACGACAAAAAAAAATTGAGGTGCGCCGATTTTAAAAACTAATAATCCGCAATACGCTGGCCAATACTCAAGTTATAGCTGTCAGTCTATTAGTCTTTTTGCATTACAGATTCATTTGAATCTAACTTTGCAATTATATACATATATATAAAACCGCAAGCATTTAAACCAAATTTTAGAAGTTTTCGGTAAATTTCATAAATTATTAAGTAAGTACGCAGATGTTGCCAAGATAAGCCTTTATTTTTTTTATGAATGGATGGATTTGTTTTAATTCCTAGATAAGTGTATTGGCTGTTTCCAGCACGAAACACGGTCGACTTGTACCGATATCAAAACATTCACATTATAATGAAAATATTATAATAGGTACCTAAATCTTATTTGACATTACAGACGACAATTTATCATTGTACTACGTAGATAGGCCCCCATACAGGTACACCGAACGATCATTATGTAGAATATTTAATTGGACAATCATAAAAAGCCCGGGAGTCTGAAAAATAAATAAATTTATATGAAAAAGTCTTCTTCCAGATTACCACGAATTAAAAATCATTCACTCAACACTATTTATTGGTCAATATAGACTAACTTCCTGTCAATGGAGGCTGACATTTTCAATGTACACATTTGATTTTACCACGTTTTACTTAGCTCGTATTCTTGTTTGTCCGGTGGTTGTTTATCCAGTACAAATCTTCCAATCAATTTTTAACTAACTTCCCGACTAGCTAGACGTTTGAAACTTTTAGAATATATCATAACACGATGCCAATGCATTCTTTTAATACTTTTAGCCATCTTTAAGTAGAATTGAATTCATTTTCAGTTAATTCTGTTTTGTATGAAAAGTTATTTCGGAAGAAATCCGTAATCCAATCCATTATTATTGGTTTCTAAGGGGGTGGTCCTAGCAACTAAATTATTAATATATACGTGCGTTACTATGGAAACCATAATGACATTTCAGTATTCTATAATATTTACTTGTTTGTTGCAAAATAGCAAAAAAAAGACAATTTGACAATTGCCTTATTTGTCCTAAATTATTAATACATAGAATTGTCAAGTTTATATGATTCAATAAAAAATTTAAAAACGTTGTATATAAAAAGTTCTTTTTATCTTGTAATTATTATCTAAATAATTTGTGATTTTCGAACAAGAAGACACTTAAAATAAAGTAAGTTTTTGGAACCCCCGATATGTATAATTAACCCACGGCACTATCAAAGATAAATCCTACCGCGTATTTCATAACTATATAAAACGCATTGAATTATCAAAAGAGCTGTTAGTTACTCAATCAATATCTACAGATATGTGAATACACGAAATAAAAAAGGCACTAAGTACCAAAAAGTTGAATTTGAGATATAGCGGTTTTAATGAATAGTTCGTTTATTTTTCATAAAAGCACTATTTTATTAAATTCTCAATAGATTTAGCATACAATCTTAATATCATTAGAAGAAAAAAAAATACAATTTATAATTAAACATTCTAAGAAAAACACGTTTGAACAACGACATTTTAGAAAAGCACTACGTCGCAACACTAATTTCTTAAAATAAGCACTAAGTGCCTCGCTTTATGTCGGTAACGAGGCACTAAGTCTCAATGACACACATTGTTATTAACTTCTTATATTTCTAAGAGATAGGAAACCTTTTACGTGTCTGAATAATCAAATAATACTTAACTTAACCATTAATAGTATAATTAACAAATGATGATGACATTTTGTAATGGATTTTCACAATTACTCATAAAAAGAATGACTGTATCTATTAAAATAAAACATATTATTATATTGAAACCTTTGGTGAGTGTACACTGCCTGAAGATGCCGGAAGGCGAAACCCGGGTCGCAAAAAATGACTTAAATGGAATATTACAAAACTGAAATCCATTAGAATTTAAAGAATTATAATATGAATTAAACTGAGAAATGAAATGGCCAATGAAACTATTTTTTACAAGCAATCATCAATGTCCGACAAGGGCAAAGGATACGCAAATTATACAAAAACTCCTTTTTTATTATTTTTAAATACAAACATAAAGATATTATGCCGTCTCTTTCTAAATCTTGATTTAGTTGCAAAACCCAATTTCTATATTGATACTAACAATATCATATTCTTTCATTTTCGTCATATTTTTAAAGGTACTCGTATTAATAATTTTCATTTTATTTTTTATAACTCATGTTCCAATATGCGAGAATTTCTTTTTACATACCTATATTATGTTTTTTTCATGTAAGTATACTTGTTTTATGGCAATAAATTTAATTTTTGTTAATATTTATTTCTTATTCATTTTTCAAATTTGGATTCCATGTTACATTATTGTTTTTTTAATTTCGTAAGATAAAGATTTTCTAAAAAATACCGTTTTTTGACAACCCTACCAAATATTATCACAATATGACATCATCTTCAACTAGTTATTTTCGAAACTTACAATATCCTTATGGCTTATTTTCTAATAATATGTTCTCATATGCAATTCTTGTATATCATAATTTGAAAACGGTTGCCAATCTCTGATAAAATCTTGACGAAAATTAAAATATGACTTGAAAATTTAAATTAGCATTTTCCTCATTATTTGGCGGTTTTCTTGCAGATATCACTTTATTAACACATGATACATATCCTTTGCCGGCGTCTTTCAGTTTTTTCTCGCACAATTCATACTCTTTTCACTATTTTTACGACGTTTTATAACATTAGGACAAGACGCTGAAACATCATTCTCAGCCATTTTGATACTAATGTCAGTTGAAACAGAATGGCACTTAGTGCCAATTTTAAAACTAATCGCGCTCCCTCTTACACCCAGAGCCATCTTTAAATATCCATAGAAGTTCTAATATTTTTTTTTGGTACTTAGACATGTATTTAGGATATTGGCGATGGCACATAGAATATTTCTGCATACTCAGTTTTTTTTTCGATTTTCGGGCACTTAGTGCCATTTTTATTTCCTGTATTCATGTATATAAATATTTAATATAATATTATAAATTATTATAACACAGATATCCCAGTTATGATCAGCACCAGTATCAACGAATTTTAATTCAGTTATGAGTTATTTCCGATTTGCATTAATTACTTTGAAGCGAACGCACGCTCGTCTCGTAATACTTTAATGTGAACAGTACAATGAGCAATTTACACGTAGGTCCTAAATATTGATGCAATGATTTACCGTTGTCTGACCGCTCCCCCTCGAGTATTATTTCTTTTAATATACGTACAACGTAACATAACATAACATTGTCAGAAGGCACGAGTACTGAGGTGCTTTGATCGCTGGAAAAATCACGGCGGTCAAATAACTACTTCATTCGATTCTCGACAAGAATTTGTACTTAACGAATCGAAAAATAGGGTTCTTGTCGGTTTAAGCAAGGCTATAACTTCAGTTGAGGCATGGTCTAAACTAAAAAGATCGTGGCTAGGCGATGCGCGGATTGTGCAAATGACGCGTGCCGAACGAAATATACTTAAATTGTCATAGAAATCCAACATGCGTCCATTTAATGGTATGTTTATTGTTATATTACTAATAATAATAGTATATTGTTGTTGTAACATGTTTTCTTTTTTAAGTACTTACGTAAAGTTTTTTAGTCATTTTTACACGATTTAAGTATATTTTCATCCGACGCCATGACAAAACAAATCGACGTGCGAACACCTCGAAGATCAGTCTCCGATTGGCGACTAGTGATAAATTTCGTCGCACCTACTCCTACTGTTAAAAATTATTTGCCGTTTCACTGAAGTACGCTCTTAAGGGAAGCCAGCGGCAAACAGATTTTGAAAATAGCCGATTACTGGATTATCTGTTAGGTTCGGTTAGGTTAAGTTACGTTAGCTTGGGTTTTCATTCTTGAATTCATGAATTTCGCCAAAATCAGCTATGGAAATTGGCGCGGTTCCCGCCTGGCTCATATACCGACTTGAACCAAAAATAGTTACTTAAATAAAAAAAAATATAACAAGCGCAAGTAGATACTCGTACATATAAACTAAATTGTGTAGAGATCCCGTCCCCGTCTATAAATTAAAGTGTTGCCACTGTGATTTTCCCACAGAACAGATTAATAAATATAATTTCTATAGGGTATAGGCTATACCCCAATATGTGAGTGTCTTACGAAAATAAACTACACATTATAGACGTGCAAACCTTCAAATACACCAATATTGAATGAGCGTCAGTGCGTAAACGCAGTTGTCAGAACTAAAGACAAGCGTATTCTCGACACGTGTTTAAGTTTATCTCATTTCTTCCACACTCGAGATCGGTTGCCTGTTACTCCACACACGTTAGGTATTTCAGTTCTCATTATTTCTGAGATCCCTGGATATTCCGATGCATTATTACGGTCGAAATAATTGTTTGACCATAACAGACCGGGTTTAAATTTATTAATTTGAAAATTCCCGCGTTTTCGGAACAAAATTCGTAAAAATACCAATGGACATGTAACTAGTAGCCCGGCCGCAACCTAGGTACCAGAAGGAGAACCTTTTAGAAGACAGTCGAGATCGGAGCGTGAGTGAACACTTCATTTATCTAATTTGACCATAACATTAAACTAATATATTTATTAAATATAATCAAATATTTTTGCTACCTGGCGCCCCCCCCCCCTGTTTGTCTGTGCGCCAACAGGGAATGGGACAACTGGACGCCAGGACAATTGGACGCCGCACTGTCGTACACACGTATACAGCACGTAGACGAGGAATTTTAATCAGTTTCTATCTACTACTTAGTAGTTTTAATTCATTTTACTCTTAACATATTTTTTTTTATTGCGGATTGAGAATTACCATGCCTAAGGCTTTATATAATAATAAAAAACTCTTTTTTAGTTGGAACTTAAACATATGCACGATTAAATCATTATTTATATGTATCTATTTAAATTCTCACCAACTATTAAATCATAATATAGTAATCTAAATATAAATAATAAGATTAAATATATTTTTTTAAAGTACCTATAGGTACCTAACGTCTATTTATTTTCGACTTGCGTGGCGTCCAGTTGTCCCGGCGCTAAATCGTCCTAGACCCAAATAGTGATGTTTTATGTAAACATGTTTAATATTGTTGTAATTTAAATGTAACTTCTTTTGTTTTAATTTAAAAAATGTGACCACGTGGTAAATTTAAGTTTTTTACACCAAGCACCTCTGACAAATCTCGCTCGATCGTCTACCATTTTAATTACGGTGACTCATTTGGTTACAATAGGTAGTACCTATTAGGACCTAGATTACCAAAAGGCAACCATATTTTTATTATAATTTGAATGTTTTTTTGCGGTGTTCCAAATAATGTAAGTACATTAACTCTCTTTGCTCTGCATCAACACGTATCTAATACTTATGTGCACCGTATCGTCGATTCAACATTAAACGTATTCTACCAAGTTGTCTCATGGCCTCACATTCATACATAACAAAACCAATACCTCTGCAGCCAGGGGTAGGAATGGAGCGAAGCACACCGGAGCGCAGAGATCATCGCTCCGTCTCGTGTAAAAAATAATTTGAACGTCTGAGGTGGGGCATATAACAAAAAAAAATATATATCATTTAAATTCTAATGGATTTAAATTTTCTACTATTCTATTTGAGTCGTTATTTGCGACTCGGGTTTCGCCTTTCGGTATTTTCAGGCACTGTGTACACTCACCAAAAATCAAATAAAAAATGACAACACTGATTAACAGTTTTTATTTGCCTTTTGGTGAGCGTACACAGGCAAAACCCGAGTCGCAAAAAACGATTAAAATGGAATACTTAGTACAAAACTTAAATCCATTCGAATTTAAATTCAAATTCCACCAAGTATGTACCTTCGGTCGATAGTATTAATATTAAATATACATGTTGATATTTTCGAAAAATTATCGAGCGCTCCTGTTCGTAAAATTTTCCAAATCAACACTGACTCTGCAACTGCATTCCATCGCCCACTTTCGCGTTCACGATTATCGTACATACATAATAATATAACAGCTAGTTTAGTAATCGGCATGAAATCTGAATGGTCTGGAATCCATAACAGTAACCCGGATTAAAATTAAACCGAAGTAACATTGACTTTTGAATCACTAGATTTCGTGAAGCCTACTACATATATCAACAATGACTTCTCACGACTTGACGAAATCGAACCAGCCGCATTGTTTGTAATTTGCGGCCTGTTTATATCTCACACTGTTTGATAATATTATTAGTTAGTCAAGTAAACGGTTAATGCAGCTAGATTCATAATCATTCGACAAAGTATCATATTATGAAGAAAAACAATGCAAAAAATTAAAATACATCGCTCAAAAAACACTAAGATTTATAGTCCCCACAGCCTAGTCACTTCGTGAACATGAATATGCCTAATCGTCGCCCATCCCTCCATTTAATAGGTTCTACATTATTCAAAAGCACCTACTTATAGTATTTTATTATTATTAGATGCTCTCATCATGAACCTGCGGGTCTATTCTATACACAAGGTTGCTTTCGGTCCACTACGGCAGCTAAAGAGGGTAGAAAACTATTAACACTTATTGTAACAATTACAATAATTCAGTTATAATTTTTACAATAAGTACTATGTTTTAACAGCACCTCTCGTGGCTGTGATAAATTTTAGACCGAGATAGACAGTTTTGACAGTTCAGACGGCTAACTTATTGTAATTGTTACAATATGTGTTAATAATTCGATGCTTTCTTACCCTATTTAGCTGCCGTACGAGACCGAAAGCAGGCTTGTGTATAGAATAGACCCACTTTTGACTATAGTATTTAGTGTGTTGAGGTGCGGCTCTTGGGTGAACGTAATGCCGGGTCCAAACTGGCAACGAGTTGCTGGCAACCTCGTTAGTATGTATGTATTAGGTTTTCAATAAAAATAATGAAAATTTTTTCATAAATACATTTTTACGGTGAAATTAATATATCTCGTATCCCAGTGTGTTAGGTGCTGGCTTTTCATCCGAGGGCCCCGGCCCCGACTTCCATCTCGGTCAAGTCACACTATATTTTTTATGTGATTTTCTCAAAGCCCGAGTGTTTGTCTTTTATTACTAAACACACTCCATACTATACTATTGATTGAATATATTATATGTATCTAGGGTTTTCTTCAAAATCTTCCCTAGTGTGTTATTCTTTAAACTTATTACTTTCTAGTCCTTAAAAACTTTCAATTACGAGCAAATATATTCATCTTCTCCAAGTAATGGCGAACAATCGATAATATAAAAAGAATAATATGTGTAATTTATACGTCAGTGTCGACAATTCAATAAATTCTTAAATAGTGATTCATATCATTTGAAAATAGGATTCGGTAATTTTTTCTATTCAAATTTCAGTTATTTATAAATAAAATATACCTACATAGATGATGACTTGTTTTATTAATTCCAGCAGGTGTGATCCATAGATTCGTGAATCGTGACTGTTCCGAGTCTTCGAATTGATAATATATATAGCTAAGAAGCCTACAGCGACAAGGTGTGTTCATTCATTGACTCTTTTCATTGTATCCGGGTAATAATATGAATCAGTCTTTCATTTAATAAGAAAGAATCAAAAATATCATTGCTGTGAGGGGGTAGTAAATATTATGTAGTTTAAATACGTTGATAAACCTCTTCTTAATTGTGCTTTTCTGAAAAAATAGCTTGATCGAGATGACGCTAGATTAAAATGACGCGTTAAATTTGTCTATATACCTACTAATAATATTATTAGAATGATGATACGCAGTACTTATTAGATCACTACTTATAGATTTTAGGATACTACCACTTTTTCGGGGAGGATCAATACATTGTAAGATAGAAATTTTATCAACTGTCCCTTTCTCGTATTACATATTATATTATAAGCTATTTTTCTACCCCCATCCCACACATTAATACGAATTATAATATTACATAAATTCGAACGTTAAATTTTGGTATTTATACCATATGAACAACAAACGTGACGTTTTGTGGTGAATATCATTTTATATAAAATATATTATAATAGATTTAATATTTTAAAAAATCAAACACTGCTTAGTGCTTCAAGTTGACTGACTCGAACCGATTCCCGTCGTATCACAAGCAATACAGTTTGCAATAATTATATATTTATGCATTGCCTCTACACTACAGTATGATGTGTAGCATGGCTGCCTTACGATGAGGTTTCTTAAAATGATTTTGTTTAGAGAAATGGATGTGAGCCACACCTTCAACAACATGAATTTTACAACTCGAGAAGAACCCGAGACATACAACTGCATAAGTTGACTCATCGCCACTCGTTCGTCGCTGGCACTAAATAACAAAACGAAAAATCTAATAATTTAGGTTTCAATGTTGAATTTCAGCTGTAACATTTGAAAAATGGTAGCTTATATTATAACAGGTATATATCGATTAGCATGTAAGTATTAGTCACTTTATATTACCTTGCGGCTAAATAGGAAGATACCTGCTCAATGTGTTGATAGAGATAGTTTGATGGCAATCATTTTCATGGCATCCGCATAAGCAAAACCTTGAGTCAATGTTTCTCAATGTCGATTATTCGTATACAAAGAAAACTTCTCCAGCTGTACAGATTCTATTATATATATTTCTTTATTATTGTTTTTATTCAATACCGAGTATAGTAAGACAAGATTTTTAGAATCCAAAGCATGTTAATTGAAATGATTACTTTGAAAACATTGGATATGTTTCATAAAATGACCTCAACACAGTGCAATCTGTACATGTCTAGCGTTTGTCGAGTGTTTGCTTTGACCACTAAACTCCTTTCTTCTTCTACGCGCACCTCTATCGCTTTCCAGTGTCCTTGCATCTCCCCAGCTCATCCCTGCATCCCGTAGCCGCCCCGTGTATACACCCTGGGATAATATTTAGCGGCCTTAGAGGACGCCGTATTCTGGTTAGCTTCAACAAAAGGTAGACGAGATTTAAACTTTATTGAGGCATCCGTAGCACTTGGACAAGCCACCTTCGTCGTGACAAGAGTCTGTACGATCCACTCCCTTATCTCTTTGTCATACAATCATATCACTGCATATCCATTAGGTATATATTCGCCGAAAGCATCTGTTCTCGAAGCTCAGTATATGGTTGTTATGAGCTTTTGTTAGATGACATGACCCGACATAGATTTGACTTTGAGAAGCTCCATTTTTGGCGAAATTTACTTTTTAATGAAGTTCATTTTCTTTTTTGTAAACGCGTCGAAATCGTTAAGAAAATATTATATTTTTCATTAGAAAGAGATATTTTTTCAAAAATGTTCAAGAAACCACGGTACAAAACAATCATTCGGTATTGGTTTGTTCAATGTGTGGACCAAACGGCGCCGAGGGTTGTTATGTGGATACCGCCTCCTCTACTACGTGATTGGTTAATGGATCGCTTATCCTTTTCTAATATTAGCGTTGTTTAGCTTTACTGAGTACGTCCTCATTACATATCATTTGAATACGTTATAATTTTTATATTAATTTTGTGAGAATTCGAAGCGATCGTTGCTAAATTGCAGTATCTGCTGTTAAATAAAATACAAATTCTTCTTTATTAATTAAATGAGTAATATCGCTGGATTACTTTTTTAAATATATTCTAATATAATGTAGGTATCACTCACTATGTCAAATAAACAAACATGAAATGAAGCGCCTAGTTTCAAAAGCCCCTAAAACGATTTTAGGTAGTTCTGAGAAAAATGAGAAAAACGATTTTAGGTAGTTTTGAGAAATATGAGAAAAAATCATACCTAATAAATCTGTAAACTTTATGTATTTATTTTTTTAATTCGTTACATTCTAACAACACACATTGTAGCACACATTGGTGTTCAACCAATGTGTGCTACCCGTGCTCACGTATGGCTGCGAGACGTGGACCCTCAACACGAGAGATGTCCAAAGGCTAAGAGTCACACAGCGAGGCATGGAGAGGTGCATGTTGGGTATCACACGAAAGGACCGTAAGAGAAACGAATGGGTTAGGAAGCAGACAAGTGTACGCGATGTAATAGACGTTGCCAAACAGCCGAAATGGAGATGGGCGGGGCACATTGCTCGCCGAAAGAATGGCCGCTGGACAAATGCCGTCATCCAATGGTACCCAAGGGGTACGAAACGGCCACAGGGTGGGCGAAAAGCCGCTGGATTGACGAACTGGTAAAGTTCGGCGGAAATACGTGGCAGCGAACGACACAGGACCGAGAGAGTTGGAGAAAGCTTGGGGAGGCCTTCATCCAGCAGTGGATTGTCCCCGGCTGATGATGATGATGACATTTTAAAGAGTATTTTGGCTTTCTATTTTAGCGGTATTTGAAAAGCACACCCAACCATTTTAGCGGGCTTTGAAATTTACCCTAATTTTTGGTCATACGTATTGGCGAATTTTGGCTTTTTTTAAATTTCAATCTTAGGTCATCATATCTTCTTCTTTGTGTGCCATATCCGTTATCAGACGTCGGCAATGAATTTGGCCATTGTCCGTCTCTGCTCTGAATAGGGATGGAGTGCTGAGCTCAAACCAGTCCATGAGGTTTTTGAGCCAGGACGTTCTTCTTCTACCAGGGCCTCGCTTACCGGAGATCTTCCCTTGAATGATGAGATGTAGAAGGCGATACTTTTCGGGATGCCGCATGATGTGGCCAAAGTATGCCAGTTTCCTGGTTTTTATTAGTTTGACTATTTCTTTGGCCTTTTTCATCCTTGACATCACCTCGACATTTGTAACTTTGTCCTTCCAGCTGACACGAAGCATGCGCCTATACACCCACATTTCAAAAGCTTCAAGTTTTTTGAGAATCGTTTCTATGAGCGTCCAAGCCTCTACTCCATATAAGAGGACCGAGAAGACGTAGCATCTCACCATTCTAGTTCTGATTCCCAGGTGTATATCACGGCTACATAATACTTTTTTTAGACGAGTAAACGCCACCCTGGCTTTCTCGATTCGGCATCTCAATTCCGTGGTATGGTTCCAGTCATCATCAAGTCGGGCAAATGCACCATAGATGACCATACCGTATTCTATGCCGGTCATCATATAGGTCACAAAAATATCCATCTAACTACATATCTAACTCAAAAATTTTCAAAAACCGTTTTAGGGGCTTTTGAAACTAGGCGCTTCAAATATCTTGCAGCATTAAAATATAAGGTAATGAACTTTGTCTTTCATCTCATGAACATTTCACATATTGTCGCTTTGGACAAACCAAATACTAGGGCGACGATGACTCGATATAGTAAAGCAATACTGTAAAAATACAACCGTCGAACAGAAGTCAGAACGCTAAGCTGGCGACAAATAAATATAAACACAATGATGCTTAGTTGTTGTACGACGTGAAGTATTATTTATTAATCATCGGCAAATAACATACTTACGGAACCATCCAAGTCGGAAAAATGAATATATGTAACAAAACAATATTGCCTACATAACAAATCCTTATTGAAAAAACCACGAAGCAAATTAAAAGGACTTGTTGGCCACTAAGCTCAATTACAATAGTGGAATGCATCACAGAAACACTCAGTCTTTCTGTGATGCGTTTTACATAATTATATGTATTGTGACCTTGCTGGTAATCGTACCCGGAACCTCCAGTATGCATTGGACTACGAGAGCCGCCAAAAAATTGTAAATGCCAATGACTTATAATTTATTTAACTAAGTAGCTCGCATTATCTCAGAAATTTCACCCACTCAATCTATGAACAGGTTTTGTGCAGGAACTATTATATTATAAAATGATAACCCAAAAAAACATTTTTTTTTAATTTTCCGGTAATTATGTAAACTAAAATACACGATTCTTAAAAAACGCATGATTACTTACGGTATATTTTATTTATGTAAGTATAATTGCCGAGGATGAAAAAAATTAAATAAGTAGGTAAATAGAAAATTACCATAATTTTGCCACATTATATGAGATCTAGAGAAGGATCAATCATCATAATCAGTGATTGGAAGTTTCCTATAAGCCTGACTCTGGTGGAAGAAGACTGGCCCAAAAACATCATAGACTAGTAGTTTGAGATCAGTACTCCATCAGAGATACAGTAGACAATGATACGATGGCCAAAATCATCAAAATCATTTTCTTTGACGCAGGTGATGCTATCGTTTTGTCAGATTATATAAAAGGGCTTCAAAACAGGACAAACCAGTCATATACTTGTTATTTAATTATATTGAAATCTTAAATGTTCTTTCAATATGTTGTCTCTAGACATCCACGCCTTTAAACGCGCCACTGATTGAGTAATTACATTGAGAGAGTGTACAACAGTGATTCCCAACGTGGGGCGTACGCCACACCAGGGGGCAATTTGAATGTTTTGGAGGGCAAAAGGGTCATTTTGAAAACCATTTGAAGACGAAGCATAGCACAAGGATCGCATTAATATTCTTCCGAGTTATACAATATGTAACGTAATATTTTTTTTCGACCATGACCTATCCTAATAAGATCATATGGGCCTCCACAGGGTGGTTTGTATTAACAGATTTTGTTTTTACGAGAAATGGATGTCAAACACTTGCTCAACCTATTAGGTCCATACTCTGACTTATACACAAATTGAACAACAATAATATGTGTACTTGCCCTTCTTACATATTTACTTACGAAAGTTAAATTAAAAAGAGTATTGTCTATGTACATTTTTATTTGAAGCAATTCATTTTTTCTGAATTAGTTAGGTAACTATTAAATTTTGATAGGGGAGGCATGGAGATTTTTGAAACGTTGAAGTGGGGCTTGACAGAAATAAGGTTGGCATTAGTTTTAGCATTTCAAGGAGTAAAGCGTCTTCTTCTTCCGGCACTGCCACGCTTCCTCGACCATACAGGACAGGGTACAGTACTGTAGGTAGGTACATTTTGTCTCCTCAACGATAGATCGAGACGAGGCTCCAATAAAGAAATTTCAAGTGTAAAACAATTGAAAAAAATAATCATCTAGTATTATACTACACATACTAATTAGGTTAGTAACTGGTTACAGGACAGGTTTATACAACATTATTACTATTACTACAGTTAACGGCCGCTGGCCATAATGACGAATGAAATACAACTAATAATTTTGTAATTAGAATGCCCATTGATTAGTCATAAATTCTCAAAATGATTTATTTTCACGTAGACTTACTGCAATATTTAGTATTTATTGTAATTATAGACATATTAAATCAGGTTGATGGTCCACTGGCCTGATTATCACAATAATTATTATTGGTTGTGTGGCGCCTGATCAAAATGTAGAAAAGTAATATAAATTGCATTTTATAACATCCGAGTAAACTGGATGATGCTCTGGCAAGCAATGATTCACTGAATCAGCGTTGTCAAATTTAGCATTTTTTTGTTAGATTTCATATATTTATAATATTGTGTAACCAAGGCAGTGTTAAATCTTTTTTTAAATAAGAGTTTTTCTGCCAAACGGTAGCTTATCTTCGTACTTTGATTATTTTTCTATAATAATTATATGTAAGGCCAAAGGGGCAAGACCGCCCTTATCTTCAATAACAACCTAGTACCTATTAGTAGTGCCAAAACATTTTTAAATTGAATATCCTCACATTAGATAAAGTAGGTATATACTACATTAATTACTAACCGACGTCACGGATCTCTCCAATATTTTATGTTGTAACTTACTCGAACCAAATCAAGCTACTATTTTTTACCACGTTTTTCTTAGCTCGTATTCTTGTTTGTCCGGTGGTTCGTTATCCAGTACAAATCTTGCAATCGATTTTTAACTAACTTCCCGACTAGGTAGACATTTGAAACGTTTATAATATATTATCATAACACGATGTCAATGCATTCTTTTAATACTTTTAGTCATCTTTAAGTAGAATTGAATTCATTTTCAGTTAATTCTGTTTTGTATGAAAAGTTATTTTGGAAGAAATCCGTAAAAAGTAAAATACTATTATTGGTTGCTAAGGGGATAGTCCTAGCAACTAAATTATTAATATATACGTGCGTTACTATGGAAATCAATATGAAATGTCAAAATATTCTATAATATTTATTCAGTAGATACCTATTTCTATGAAGTACATAAAAAAGTATTTACTTATTAATACATAAAATTGTCAAGTTTATATGATTCAACAGAAAATTTAAAAACGTGGTAAGTATATAAAAAGTTATTTTTATCTTGTAATTATTATTTTTTCTATTGGTTATAATAATATATTATATTTTCTCAGAAGTGTTTTTCAAAATTATGTATGTTCAATAATTAGAGTAGTACATTCTCAAATCTTGTGAAAAAAAGAAATAGTTAATTAAAAGTTAATTGGCACTTAAATGTTTATTATTGCAGTTTACTTCTGACATGAGTGGAGGCCACACACATTTTTTTTAATAATTTAGGTTTCAGTTATGTTTTCTCCAAAGATCCATCGATGTTAATAACAGTGTATTTCAAAGGAATTCGCAATTTTATACATATCCAAAGACCTGTTTTGACAGAGTCAAACGGTTAATATAAACTCGTACAATAATCTACCTGTAAGAAAACCTGTTTTTGGCAATAATCATATGAATATCGTTTGAATATTGAAACATTTTTTTTTATTGAAGCTTCACGCAACGGTATTTTTAGGATGCCAAGCGAATTTCCCTTTACATATTCGTTTGAGAGAAAAAAGAAATGGGAGGGTTAGAAGACAAAATAATATAATGTTAGTATAAAATTAATGATAATAGTGTGTTCGACATCGATACATTGATATTATTATTACTAGATACCAGTGGCGAAGAGTGCCTGTTGAAGGAAGGAAGGCTGTGGTAGGTATCAGAAAAAGTACTAGGAGAGACATATTTACGGAACATGAATTTTAATTTAATTTTATCTTATTATTTTTTATAATACTAAAAATATATATTTTAGTATAAAAAGGATGTCCAACCGAGAATCAAAATTTGCGCTAAAAATTCTGCGACTTCATTAGTTGACCTTGTTATCTAATAAGCCACCCAGAGTACGTCCACTGTGTGTAAAATAACATACGACACAATATGCAAAGAGGTGGGTACAGTCGTTGAAAAAATGAGTCATTTCATATTATGAAGCAGGGAGCGCTAAGATCTAAAGGACAAATAGCATAAATCTACACATAAAAAACACTTTTGGATTATCCCAAACTTTTGTTTGCAGAAGATTCGATATACTTGAATACAGTATATATTTATATTATACATGTGTATGTGAATTATAAATTCACATACTTAGAGACTTGTGGCTCTATTAGTATTTTTGATCTTTGAAATATATTATAGGTTAGTTATTAAAGAAAAAAAATCTTAAGCAGATACGAAACATTGAGTTAGTGTTGTAACGACTGAGCTAAATTGTCGTTCTTGTCATGTCAGCTGCTTTAGCAAAGAGTTTGCATACTAATCAGGTTGAGACCAAATGGCCAACAACTATTCGTCGTTAAACATCTATTATTATAACGTCTAATATGTGTACAGTACCATGGTAATTTACTTTATTAGCAGGTTGAGTCTCTTGAGGCAACCGTAGTACGTGGTCAAGTCAGGTTCTACGTCGGATCTTCACCTTATGTGTGACGAGGCTGCATGGTCCACCTTATTTTGAAGTTATTCTACTTCACAGCCAGTATTTGCAGCAAGCATAATAATATGTTCTGCAATATCTACCTTTTACCGTGAACCAGTACCACCAGGGGGCAAGCGTTGAACAACCAGAGTTCCAATAATTCAGCATTGAGTTGAATGTCGCTCCAACCGTTCCCATTTAAATAACGACCTTTATTTGCTAAGATCGCTAATAAAAGATGTATCAAGATTGGGTATATACTATTGTACGAAACGTTGGTCGTCTCTTTATCCCCGTCATCAGCGTACTCCAGATCACATCAAAATCATCGTCAAAGCATAGAAAAGGATTTCTATTAAATTTAACCTCGAGAGGATTTAAAAAAGTAGAAATCGTATCCTATAGACATAGGACAGCATGCATATGAAGGAGTGGACAAGTTCACGTATCTCGGATCCAGCCTAAATACCCAAAATAAGACAGCAGAGGAAATAAAAATCCGCCTTATCTCCGGGAATAAATGCTGGCATGCCTGCAAGCGACTGGTGGGGTTGAAAATTTTAGGCCGAAGAAGTAAACTTCTAATATATAAAACAATTATAAGGCCAGTGGTCACTTATGGCTGTGAGACTTGGTGCTTAACTCAAAACGAGGAAAACAAATTAGCTGTCTTCGAGCGCAAAATACTCCGAAAAATCTTTGGACCTACGTTGGAAAATGGGAACTACAGAATAAAAATGAACCACGAGTTGGAAGAGCTGATTGAACAGCAAACAATCACAAGATACTGTAAGTCCCAAAGACTACGATGGGCGGGACATGTGGAGAGAATGCCTGAAGTTAGAGCGCCAAGGATCATGACGAAGTGGCTACCCCAACGGAAGAGACCCAGAGGCCGTCCTAGAAGGAGATGGGCTGACGCCGTAGAAGTGGACCGGCTTCATATAGGAAGACCCGGTAAATGGAGAAGTGTGGCGAGAGACCGGAGTGAGTGGAGAGCGATTGGGGAGGAGGCCAAATCCCACCCCGGGATGTAGCGCCGTGGAAGAAGAAGAAGAAATCGTATCCCCGTGGGCCCTAAGTTCGTTTGTTCGCAAGATAACGTTGTCGTTCAAACTTTAATCTCCCATTAGACAGTAGGAGATACCTTCGTCTAACAGTTAACAGGTAATGGACGCTGATAATGTGGCAATTAAATACACATCTAATATGAGGCAATTAATTTATGTTCCAATTGAAATTTGATTAGAATGTTTATTACATAGGAGATTACAAAATAACTGGAAAATGTTTATTTAATTAATATGGAGAGGTAATGTAGAATGTTTTTAGTTTAAAGCTAATGCCATTAGATGTGTGCTGGCTTTAGAAAGCAGTGTATAAAATAGATGATTGAGAACGTGAAAATTCATGCCAGAGTCGAATCGAGCACCTTGTTAAAAAAATAATTATTAGTCTCAGCAAGTATTAAGGCCATGCATTAGTTGAGGCACGGTCTAAAAAGATCGTTGCTAGGCGATGTGCGGATTGCGGGTCGCGGGTGAAAATGACGCCTGTCAAACGAAATATTATTTCTCATATAAATCCAACATACGTCCATTTTATGTTCTGTTTATTATTCTATTAGTAACAATAATAATATATTCATTGACATGTTTTCTTTTTAAAGTAAATGGGTAAAGTTTTTAGTCATCTTTACACGATTTTAGAATTAATTGGCCCGTCGCCATCACGCAGCAAAGTGACGTGTGTCTGACTCGCCGTTCTCTCAATGAATGAGAAGCGAGTACAAAATTTCGTCGCGCGTACAGTTGAAAATTATTTGGCGTTTCGCTGATGCGTCACCTTAAAGAAAATAATTTACTTAAAAACAGTCTGAATTCTATTTCCACAGTCTCAAAGACCGACCAAACGGTTGGACAACATCCTAGATTTATGGAATTTTGGGTCACTTTCAGAATTTTTCTCCGGTCGAATTGTTTCTCTCGGTATGGGTATGTTTCAGGAACAATTACAGAAATCTTTGGTTACCACGTACTCAAGTATACTAAATGAAATAGCTCTTAGGAAAAAAACAAAGCAGAAAATGTATATAAAAGAATAAATAAAGATGGACGTTATGCCACCATTTTTAAACACAGCAAAAGACTTTTTCGGCGATCAGATCCGATACCGCGACGAGTACAATCTACAGTGAGTTTGACTGACTTTAATAGCTTTCCCTTTTGTGTACACATTGCAGGATTTTCATAAAAGTATAATCATTAGTCATTAGACAATGTATAGACCGATCTACGAGGTCAAACTGAAAGAATCTACCAACGAAGCCTTGAAGAGAATAAGTGTGTTTGCCTGCCCTTTTCGGATGCATTCTACCTAGATCTCGAGAATTTCCGACATTTTTCGATTCTCGAGATATCTCAAATCAGGGAACATTTTATCCTCGAGAATTTGACATTGGTTTATTGATTTGTCAAGATTCTCGTGAATAATGTTAAATAATGGAAAATCAAGTATTTATTTTTTTATTTTTCGTATATAAATTTATATGTATTACGAATTAAATATCCAATGTACATAATTATTATGTTATCAAGAATCTCATTTAGAATTTCTCATGAAATGAGAATCTCGATGATAATCGTAAACTTTGAATTTTTATGCAGCCGTCAATTCATTCGTGGTCGCAGCCATGACCTATTTTTGGTGAAAGCTGTGGGGCTGGTCAATGCACTCCCTAAATATGTGGACATTTTAGCGATGCATTATGTATTCTGTTTTTTAAATTCTATTTTCTTGTTGAATTTGTATTATTGATTTTATTTCTTTTCTATAAAATAATTTTTTTGTTTTGTTTTTTTCTCCACCTTGTTTTTTTGCTAGTTGATTTACTTGTACTTTTTATTCTAAATGTCATGTTGTGAACGTGTTCAATTAATAATTTGTTATGTGAATAAATAAAATATACTGTAAGTTCTGCTCTGACAAGTTTTAATCGCTGCGTTCAACGCAATCAGACGAATGATTAGGTTAGGTTACTCATAATTATAAATCTTAAGTCAACTTTGGCTAGTAGTATATAATATGTACCTGCATTCTGCATTATGAACAAAAACATAGAGGCAAGATAAACCCTAGTTCCAACCCAGCTGACGCTAATTTCTGAGCGATTTGTAACACGTTTTTATATGCATGTTTTAAGAAACAGTCCGGTGTAATTATTGCTATTGAGAGATGACCGTTATTGGGCCGAAAGCCACACCGCGTCCAATAATTTGATATGAACCGCAAAGAGAAATAAATTATAACGCATTTTTATGAATCTTCAACCGAACGAGAAGGCGAAAAAACTAGATTCAACAATCTCACCAAAAAGAGCCGCAAGAGGAGATCCAATTATTAAATAAATAACCAAACTACCTAGATATTATTTCATAACAGTCTACTTTTCATAGTTTTTTGATTTGTTCTTGTTTGTATAAAATAACCGTGGTCCCTAATACCAAATACCACAACATCCAATTCGAAATTAGTTAAAATATTAGTTTCACTACAGAATATTTGGATATCATGTGTCATGTGCTCATGGCCCCCACAAAGGTGGGGCTGACATGGCTCTAGCCTGGGGGCCTGGTCTCATTTAGGGCCTGGCGTGGCTAGTCAACCAGATAAGTGAGATAAACACACATCACAAATTTGTTTAACAGTAAAAGTATGTGGTGATGCGATATTTTTAATTATGTATCGATACTCGAAAACTCTATAATTATTCAAGTGGATTTAAGTACTAAAAATATATTAAATACCCATAATTTTACCGTGAACACCATTCGGAAAACGCTACTGTAGGGTGTCATGCTGCCTTTAACCTTAGCGATATGTAGGGGGGCCCGAAAAAGATCCTAGAATGGGGGCCATGCATGTGATTATAGGTATATTTGACATTTGAGTCACGTAGAGTAGTGTTTCTCAACATTTTTACATCTGCAGCTGCAGTCCACTGAAAATAGGAAACGTTTTGCGGACCGCTAACACAGAAAGAAAAAAAGTATTTGGGCATTTTCGCCAAAGTTTGTACATGTTTGAAATTTGGGTAATATTATTTTTTCACTCAAATTAACCATTTTTATATAGCTAGCAGATTCCTTGTTCTATTGCTGAATTGGTGATAGCAATTTTTCAGCAAAATATTGATTAATACAATATTTATATCATTTTTTTTATGACATTGGGCATAATAAGTTTCCGTTCCGTGACGACGAAACTAAGCTTATAAAACATGAATGAGACACTTTTTATCACTTAAAAGAGCTCTATTAGATTAAAAAAACCATACACTTAAAAATAAAAGTACAAATAGTCAAAAAATATTATTGAATTTTAATTATTGGGCACATTTTGTTCCACTCCGTTACCCTATGTCTATAATGGCAGAGCATTTTTCCTTTAGTATTTGAAAAAACCAATCAATGTTCGTTCTGCTATTTTTTTAAAGACAGTAATCACTTTTACTAAATTTTATTGGAAAAATATATATGTTTCGTTATTTAATAATCAAATGAAAAATAGTTAACGTTCAACTTTTTTGGGGACATTTTCGGAATGGAACGAAATGGTAACGGAGTGTAATTTGTAAAGCTAAAGTTACATGTTACCATAAAAACAAATTTTTGTTTTATGAAATTTATTTGAATTTTTTGATAGTCAGATATATATTATTCAACGTGCGTCACAATAACAAAACAAATCAAACTTAATCACTAAAATAGACATATTTTATAATAAATTTCACAATACTAGTAAAATAAGGTAGGTAATAATTTTGACACACTATACATTACCATAACTTTTATTTGGCATTTATATTATTTGTAACTCAGATAAAAAATACTTTAAAGCAAATTAACAATATATGAAAAAAAAAAAATCAGCAAGGGATTCGGACGCGAGTTTCTAGCGCGGCACGGAGTATATAACTTTTACGAAAATAATTACAGTCGAACTCGGTTATTACGATCTTGGACATAGCGAGATCTCGGATGTAATAAGGAAACATTTGTTGACATTTGGTTTATGATTTTCGCCATACATTTAATTTATTCACTGTTATAACGAGCAACTTATCGGATATACCGAGCTAAAATACTGTTAATGTGTCGATCGTTTTAAAACATTTCGACCCTAAGCAATAAAATCCGATTGGACAGGATGCCGCCGGGGTCGGATTACGTTTATGACACTAGTAAAGTGTCTAAGTACCTACCTTATTGGTGTTTCGCCGACAATAATAAAAAAAGTATCCATGCATATGGTTGAAAAATCCAAGGTTTGTGAAGTTCGTAGGTACCTACCAGAGTTCATTACAATAAACAACTTATTTTGTAGTTTATGAATGCCATGCTCGTTTCGGGGATTTTTACGATGGTTTCCAATTTTTTTATTTTCGACTTTTTGTGTAATGTGACATGCTCATTTAAAAATACCTATTCTCTGATATAACGAGTAACGCTTATAACAAGCAAATTCAGTCGGTCCCATCTTCCTCGTAATAACCAAGTTCGACTGTAGGTTGTCTTGAAATTTACTTCAATTTTAATTTCAATTTTCAATTTTAATTTATTTTACATATTGTGGACATTACAAATTATAAGTTCAAGCCGTTCACAACATGACATTTAGAAACAAATAAATATTATTAAAAAAGTATTATGTAATATTGTAATTATGCAATATTAAGTTATTCTATAGTATAAATGTGTAAATACAAAAAATATGAAGTATATAGGTACAAGGAAGTACACCGGATGAGTTAAGCAGACCCTATTTTAAGAATTTATAAAATAACGTCCACCTATACTCATTCTCACGTAGATGGAATATATCAACATCCGAAGCAATTTGGTTGAACAGAGTTATTGCTCTACCAATTGGCATCACCAATGGCAGGTTAGTTCTGCTCCTCGGGAGAACAAACAACTGATGCTCCCGATTTCTAAGATAGTTATCAGGGACACACAAGTCAATATTACCAAGAATGGCAGAGTTCTCATTCACACCACGTATTAGTCGAAAAAAATACGTGGCCAAATATTGATATCTTCTAGCACTTAAACTACAGTATGTTAGCATACCTAAGAGAAAGTCAGTTGGATAAAGCCACGGATAGTATCCATATAACCTCAAATAAAGGAGTCTCAAAAATTTCTTTTGAACTCGCTCCACCATAAGGTCATATTTCAACTGATGCGGGGCCCAAACAATCGACCCACTCTCAAGCCGGCTTCTTACTAAGGAATTATAAAGAATTTTTAATACAGTAACATCCGAAAAGACCCGGGAAGTACGCAAGACGAAGCCCAACATTCGTAGCGCCTTTACTTGTATTCATCAACATAAAATGTAGCTATACAGGTTGATTGTAATCAAGACGTACTTTTCTGACATTTCGCGAATACCTACAGTTCCAGATATTAAATCTAATAGGGTACACATTTCTGTTGAACGTGACAAAAAAATACTTTTCATACATTTTTATAAATTTCTATGCCTAAAATGTATGGAGAAGTTTTAAAATTTTGGTGGCGTATAACAGAAAGAGTATGACAGAGCTAGTGCTTGTCTCGCAATTATTTCAGTCTGGTGTTTTTTCTTTTCCTTCTGTTGTTTTTGTATCTCTCCATACTTTTATCTGCGCTAGTTTTGCGTATTCAGACATATCACATACTTTTTTAATCTTTATTATATAGTCAGGTTATTTTCTATATTTTTTAATGAAAATATTTTTGTTTTTCATACGAACAGACAAAATAAAACTTTTTATAATCTATGAAGAACTAAACACACAATGTAAACCCAACTTTATGCATTCCATTTCGTTACTTTTACATTCCACATATATGTTACCACCAATATAGTTTCGGAGTGGAAGTAACGGATTCTGTTTCAGAAGTGGTTGAAGCCAAAATTTAGCTTAGTTTTATTGTTAAACCTGCGATATGTTTTATTATATCTGTGGTATGAAAGATAAGCTCCATATGTATAGTATGTGAAATGGAAATATGTGATTTCTTACCTTACAAATCGTGGTAACAGTAGTGGAACTTCTTAAATGACCAACCCAGAAAGCAACCTGTTCCGATAGCGATACCGACACACACCAACAATTTAAATTGTAAATGGCGATCAGTGTTATACAAAAGTGTTGCTACATTAAAAAAATACATATTTATAGTGGAAATTTTTCGCCTTCATGCTAAAATCATGGTAACGGAATGTGGAATTCCACTTTTTCAAATATCCTGGAACACACTTTAAACGTGATTTTTTTCAATATTGGTCAAAATTTACGGAAAAACTGTATATTTTCCAAAAATATATAATGTAAGCTGTTGAAGACACTATGAATTTAATTTTACACACTCAAAATTAATGACGAAATCAGACTTTGTTTATTTGAATTTAGGAGTGGGACATGGTAAAAACACACTACCTTTCGATCTAAATAATCAATTAAAAATATATACAGGTCAGACAGTTGTATTTAACTGATCGAATAAAGTAAATTAATAAATTTGCATGTTAAAAATACATAACTTTCTAATATTCTATAATATAATAACTATGAAAAAATCAATCAAAGTCATGGGACATGCCAAAAATGCAATGTACAAACTTTGGCGAAAATGCCCATTTATATAGTAATGTATAATTTCATTTTTCAATTTCAATTTATTTATTTTTAAGATATTGTGGACATTACAAATTATAAGTTTAAGACGTTCACAACATGACATTTAGAAACAAAGAAATATAAGACAGTATTATATAAAAAAAGATAGATCAGTATAGAGATAGATAGTAAGTTATTAAACAGTTGAAATGTGTAGATACAAAAAATATAAATTAAATAGGTACAAGGAAGTACACCGGATGAGTTAAGCAGACCCTATTTTAAGAATTTATAAAACGTCCACCTATACTCATCCTCACGTAGGTGGAATATATCAACACCCGAAGAAATTTCGTTGAACATAGTTATCGCCCTCCCAATTGGCATTACCAGTGGCAGGTTGGTTCTACACCTTGGGAGAATAAACAACTGATGTTCTCTATTTCTAAGATAGTTATCAGGGAAACACATGTCAGCACTGCACAGAATGGCAGAGTTCTCATTTATACCTCATATAAGTCGAAAAAAATACGTAGCTAAATAAAGATTTCTTCTAAATTGCAGACTGCAGTATGTAAACATGCCTAAGAGAAAGTCAGTTGGATAAAGCCACGGATAGTATCTATACAACCTCAAGTAAAGGAATCTCAAGAATTTCTTCTGAACCCTCTCCACCATAAGGCCATACTTCAACTGATGTGGTGCCCAAACAATAGACCCACTCTCAAGTCTGCTTCGAACTAAAGAATTAAATAAAAGTTTTAATACCGATAATGACGTCTGATCGCAGTTGATGTCGTAAATGTAAATTGTACGTTAATCTATTTTAATAACAAAAACACAATGCACTTGCAGGAGCACGGGTTTTGAAGATTTTATTAGAATTTTTAGCATTGGGATATGGTCGCCAAAAATTCGCAGACCGCCGGTTGAGAAACACTGAACTAGAGTCATAAGTGTCATAACTAACTCACATCCTCAAAAAATCAAATTTTGAATAAATCGCAAATAAACAATAGAGCACTATTTTTCGTAATCATGAATATTAATGAGTGACATTGTCAATTTGGTTTTTTTTTAAGTATAAGTGTATGGATCTTTTGCTATCGCAGTGTGAGAAAAATTCAAATTCCTGGTTCCTGAAAGACCTTAGGGCTAGAATATAATTTACCCAAGAGTGACTTTTGGAAATGGTTTTTACATAATTAAACGTGATATTTTATATCTAACTATTCTTTTATAATATATTGATGCATTTAGAATAAAATTATTAATTAAAAATAATAAAATTAAAAAATGTACCCAGTAAACCACACCAGGTACAGTAAGTCATTTGCCATTAATTCTGTGTTCCCTGGTTGCTGCACTTAAAAATAGCATGCAGCGTTCTCGTCATATATACCTAAATATTGCCATGTTGAGGAAGTAGCTTCCAGATGACGTCAATCCCTAACAATCTTTAAATATCTTCAGTTTCTTCTTTTTTTTTTCTTTCGACCATGTCCGATCCTAATAGGATCATATGGGCCTCCACAGAGTAGAGGTTTGTATTGACAGATTTATTTTTTTACGAGAAATGGATGTCAGCCACTTGCTCAACCTATAAGGTCCATACCCTGACACACACTAATTGAAAAACAATATGTGTACTTGCCAGGCCCAGGATTCGAACCTGGGACCCACGGCGTTATAGTCCAACGCTTAAGCCGCGCGGCCACCGTGGGCGTTAAGTGTAAGTAAAGTAGTTGGTTAAGTTTAAGTAAAGGTCTCGTAATTTAGTCACTAATAACTAATACACATAATTATTCCTATATTATACACTATTCGTTGTCATATTATATTTTTTATAGTTTTATATTAGTTTCTCATGTTTTTCAAAAAATCGGAAATGTATTCCAAATATTTGGAATATTGGTTATGTGTTTACGTTATCATTGGACTGGTATTCGTAACAATAATTTAATAATAAAATATCCACTAGTTACTAGTCAAATAGTAACAATTACTATCATATCATATGAATACAACAATTTTTATAGAAATAATTAATATAACTGCCCTACTAAGCTAGTATGGTTAAGTGAGTTAAGTCCTATGGCCGCATTGTTTAGTTATCAAAACTGATACAGGCTTCCTATGCATGTCAACAAATAATATAAATTCAATTCACGAACGGTGGTTATGGCCACGAATTATGATTTGCAACTGACTAGAATAATAATGAATCAATACTCTGATATGATATCACTCCAAAGTTGTTTTCAATATAAGAATGCAATAAGTCATTATTTAAAGCGATGACCTAAGATCAGGTAAGTACAATGTTTAACTGAAAACGTCATAATGTAACTAGTAACCGATTATACATGGTATGATCAATAATTATTCGTATCCTTTTACCTTATAGCTAGCACAATGAAGAACCTACACTAAAATAAGTGTTCTCTTTTAATAATTGTACTTTTAATTAAATACATGTAAATACATGCAAAATACAAATAAATGTATATTATGTAATAGTATTACTTTCATAACGTCCACTGTGAAGTATTTAGGTAACAGTGATGTGCGGCCCATATATACTGTGGGAGCAGAGCATGCTCAGAAATACTCAATAAAAATATAGCAGTGGCGAAGGCTGAAGGTAGGTTGTTAAGATCCGCCATAAATAGTGAAGATTAAACTTTGTTGGTCATATGTATTTGTGTTCATTCAACTAAGACTACAGTTTATATATACAATTGGTTAGTTTTTAAAAATCAATTAAACCCTACCTACAACACTACAACTAACATACTTATGTATAAGGTTCAAGCCTCTGAAAAATCTGCTACATGCTGACTATTGTTATACATTACAGATTACACATTACAGCATATGTTTTTATCTTGCTTACCTACAACTGACCTTTTCGAATAATGATTGTGAATTATTTACTCTATAATATAAAATGATTAGCTAAAATCTGCAATGTTTTTCTTTTAAGTTTTTCTCTCAGGGTCTAATCTTCGTGTATCAAAAGACTTGAAATTCGGTACACAATTGCTAATAAATTATGTTACGATTTTGGTACGGTCCGGTACACGTTCTTGAAAAAATTAACTGTTAATGACACTATCATTACATTTATATCTGATTCAGACAAAAATGTAAAACGACATGGATAACGTCGATATGCTTTTCGAGATAAAGTAACATTGCTTTAGTGCGCGTTATCATTTTGCATGAGAGGTGAAGGTAGGACAGGTGGTCTGGCGGAGGGTTTTAATAAAAAATCACTTACTCATAACTTTTGTGCAATAATAATTGTGAGCCATTTCTGCATGGATGCAAAGCTTTCACCATTTAATCTATGGGCATGTATAATTAATAATTATAATAGTATATCTCAGATTCAATGCTTACAGTTTACGTCTATCGTTTTTCATAAAGTACGTCGCTCACTTTGCGGAAACTTTAATAAAAATAAATGCGCGGATCGGGGTCAGTAACGACAAAGGCAAGTTCACATGAGTCATAGTACATGAAGCTGGTAATTTGCTTACTGTAACGAAGGTGCCAAATGTACCGTTTAATGTTAATGCATAACTTATGTACTCTTATGCTGATGATGAGTTAAAAAAGCCCATATTATAACACAAAACGTATACATAAAGACCATAATAACTGGAGGCGTATAGGTAAAAATTACCCAAACCGAAAGTTGTTATAGAAAAACATTATTATATGATGTAAATAGAGCTTCTATATATAAAAAGTCAGTATTAAATTAACTGCGAGAGCCGCTGCATGTGATTGGAGTTTGTAGCACTGCATCAAGGATACCTTCGCCGTGGCCGACTCTCCCTCATTCTACTGTGATGCTGCAAGAGCGATCTACGCGCTGCCAGTCTCACATTTTGGAAGTTGCAAGACGTAGCGGTGGAGCGACCTCGGCTTGACGTGTATGCCCCAATGCTGGGCGTGACAGGGTGAAGTAAGCAAGTAATTTCTCATAGCAGATTCATTTGCCAGAGTCGCACTGAGATTCCTCTCACAAGCCGTTAATACGTTTTTTTTATAAACTATCTATTATCATTTAATGAACACTCACGTACATTTCAAATAACAGTAGTTAATTGATAATATCCGCCAAGACGAAACCAGTCTTGTGTGTATTGTAATAATCTTGGAAAAAGTACAAATAAACTTATAACTAAACATTTTTAAGTTGTTTGTTATTTCTACTAATAACACAACGTAAGTCAGCAACCAAACCAATACGTCAACTACTTCATCAACAGTAAGCCACCGTTGAAGTTTTAAAGTGAATCTTTTTTACGTGTAGTACGCGGCTCGATCATGACACTTTTCGATTAGGAGGCGTTCACGCTACCTATTACACTATTCCGGCCATATTATCTTCAAAAGTTGCCTATCTTTCCCAATCGAATAATATTTTACACTCGCGTTGAGGCTCGGGCCTCCACGTACCTTCAATCGTGACTGCCCAGTGCTCACATTACTCCCTCTATTTGAGAAAGCACTCTCTCCAATTGATTTTGTCAAAATCACATTATTTTTAAATATGCACCTACTTTATCTAATTAATGAGCTGTTTATTTTACCATATTATCTAAAGAATGAACAGTTCATTAGTGTTGTTCAAGGCATTACATGAACAGCGCTGATTAAATTGATTAATATTAAAATTGATATTATCAAGAATCTAGACTCAATCTGAATTCTAGAGAGTCGTTAAAGCTAAGAACGATTAACCTCAAAGTTTCAATAGATTCAAATAATATATTGCCTCTGTCGTGATACTGAAGTCATTAAGATGGTATCACTATATAGCAGTGAAGAATTATTTTCTATTGCAATATATTATTGTGGGCAGATATAGTTCCATTGAAGAAAAAATACCACGCAATTTTCTGTGGCCCTAATATTGATAATAACATGTTCTTATTTTGTAAAATACCTTTCTTCCTCTCTGTCTAGATTGTCTAACCTTCTTTATCTATCTGCATATTATGTAAATACATCTCTTTCTTAGTTGAATATCTTTTCTATAAATATCTCTCATTGAGTATCATTTAATTAAATGTATTCCATATAGGCAGACTAAATGGGTAATTATGTGAGGCAAAAAATGTCTACGTAAAAATACCATAGACAGAATTGACACAAAATTCTACATTAAATAACCATACAATTCTCAGCAGTCATAGAGATGTAGTGGCAAAATTATTTAAAATTCGAACGAATTAAATAAACATGGTATGGGGCGAGTTCATTACGAAAAAAAAATTCATAATACATAATATAATAAATTATTATTGATTTTTACGGTCGCAGGGAGGGGGAGTTCACAAAATATAGACGATGCACTGATTTCCGGGTACATTCACCATACCCAGACGCTCCAAATTTTGAGTCTAACTTTTAACAGCTGGCATGTAACTATAACAACGGATGCTCACCTGCAACTTTCTGCGACTTTGCATTATTTTTATTCTTTCTTTTTTGGTGTATATAGTTAACATTATGATACAAATGAATGAAAATACAGCTCTCTCCTCGATTACGATAGGAAATAGTATTATAATGTATTTATTAAAAAAAAAAATACACGTTGAGCATATAAAAAATTATTAATTCAAGACGTTCACAACATGACATTTAGAATAAAAAGTACAAGTAAATCAACTAGAGAAAAAACAAGGTTGATAGTTTTATTGGTCTTGGTTGAAAGCACAGTTCAATAAATTTTAGGGACATAAACGACAACCCTAATCATCTGGGCAACGATCCTCGTGAATAAAGTCCCGATGAATAAGAACTGATAATCTTTTTACCTAAATATGTTGTGTTTTTTGTTCCTGGGGGAAGGGATCCGGCAACGTGTTCATGCGCCATTTTGCATATTGCATGAATTTAAGACAACATATTTAAGTCAACATTTTAAAGACTATAAATTATCCTAGTTCTATGAAATAAATATTTTATTCTCTAACTAAACGGATAACGCGTTCTATATTGATATAGTCTACCATTAATGCAAGATTAGATAGGCGATGCTATAAAAATATGCGGATGGAAAGGCAATTTTAATTGCAAAATATAAAGTCCATGTTAAAATGGTATTATGAACATTCCAACTACGGCGCGCAAGGTGAACAGGTAATTCGTGAATATCGAATCGCCATTTTAAACCTAATCAGACAAACCGGTCAATAACATCGCGAATCGAGCAGCAACCAATAATCCGATCAAATAACCATCTAATCGCACGTTGTAATACTATCGCAATTCAGTTTCCTAGCGGAGCATATGGCAGCCATGCAGTGCCGTCCTGTGGGGGTAGGTAGGTCATGCGTTGCTTAGGGTTAGATTCGTTAAAAAGTTCCGACATCTTAGTTTAAAAATTAATTGAAGTAAAACTCCTGTTTATCTATCATAGTATTCCTATTGTTGTATTGTGATTCCCAAAGATACACAGGAAATGTTTTAACCGTGTCCGGAAACTAGTAGGTACGTATGCAGTTCGCAGATCAGAAATATATGGCCGTATATTAAAGACCGTCCAACCTCTGGGTCGTATTATAGTACTGACATAAAATTCATGTCTTAATAAAACAGGGTTCTTATCGGCTTACACTTTACAGGAAGCCGGCAGCAAACAAAATTTGAAAATAGCCGATATACTGGATTATTTGTTAGGTTAGGTTTTCATTCTTGAATTCATGAATTTTGCCAAAATCAGCTATGAAAATTGAATTAATGTTCATATTGAACCTAATAAAATTGGCGACTGTATAATATACAGTCATCTCTTTCCGATAAGAAAGCTCAGGGCGAACTGTGCCACGGTGAAATGTTTTACGTACAATTTACATGTAACCATTTTAACAATACCTCAGACCTCCACGTATGTACTTAAAACACCGCTGTTTCGTAGAAATGCTGTAATCCTCATCAGTGGCGGCCGGTGACAAGAATATGAGGGAGTGCAAAAAAGACTCACCTATTTATGCAAGAAGTCCATCCTCCGATCCTTGGATTTTGAAAACACGTCAATAACACGAATATTAAAGTCTGGTATTGACGATATCAATTGTTTTTCTATACTTAGCATCGCAAGAGCATTTAGCCTGCCTTGAGACATAGTATTTCTCAAAAATGACTTAACCCTCTTTAAAGTTGAGAAACAACGCTCACTTTCCACTGAAGTCATCGGAATTGTACAAATTATTTTTAATATGGTAACACTTTCACTAAATACTTCCAGTAAATTATTATTAGTGAAAAGTTGAAGTATCGACAATGCTCCATCAGTAACGTAGAAATCTTCTCTACTGTATAAGACTATTAGTTCATTTTTAAGTTTAAATTTGTCAATAATGTCGTATAATGAGGTTACCGTATTAAAATCTGTAGTTGGAAAATGTGTATGATAATCCCGGAACTTTTCACTAAAAAACAATTTGGCTATTACTAAATGACCTTTATATTCGAAACGATCTTTTGCTTGGTTCACTATAATGTCGCATACTTCATTGCATATCACAGAATGAGGTAAATCATTGGGACGACGTTTTTTCGATGGTTGAATTTGTGACATATGATTATTTTGACGAATACGTTCTATAGCACGCGTAAAGTGTTCAATGTCCATATTTATCTCCAACACGTCCTTTGACCTCGATTGAAGTTGTTTAAAAAGTATATCACAGTTTGGCATAATTTTGGCAAAGAAATCTAACCAATAGTTAAAATTGTCTTCGTTTAAATACCGTAACAACATTCCAGCTTGATTAATGGTATCGGCGTCTAAATTTTCAGATTCTAAAATGTGTTCCATGCACTCTTTTAACTGATCGCGATAAGTATGCACAACAGTAACTGTTCTTATATTAAAATTCCACCTCGTTGTTGGTGCTGCTGGTATTTTTCTATGAACTATTTCTTTCAAGATATCAGTTCGCTTCGCAGACCTCGAAAAAAAAATTGGAAACGCTCGTAAATTAGCAAAAAAGTTTCGGACTATGGTGTTAGCTGAAACACTTCTTTCCATTATCAAATTCAATTGATGTGCATAACAATGTATGAAGTGTGCGTGTGGATACGAAGCTTTTATCAAAGCCTGTACACCACCTAATCGGCCACTCATCACGGATGCGCCGTCATAACTCTGGCCAATTAGTTGTGCTTGTTTAATGTCGAAAAATTCTAGTTCTTTCAAAATTTCAGATGCAATACCTGCCGCAGTGTGGTTTTTCGGCGTCATAAATTTCCAGAATCGTTCATGTATCTGTCCTCGTAGTTCATACCTTATGACCAAAACAAGTTGTTCTGTAGTAGATATGTCCGTTGTTTCATCTGCTTGTATAGCTACAAACTTGCTTTGTGATATTTCATTTTTAATTTCGTTACGGCACACCTCTAGAATCGAATCTAAAATGTCATTTTGAATCGTTTTTGACGTACCCTTAAAAACACTATTGCTCTCCAAATGCTGTTTCATGGCTATGTCAATTTCCGAGACAAAGTCAATAAGCCCTCGGTAAACACCTGGATTATTTGAATCTGCAGATTCATCATGTCCTCTAAGAGCTAATTCAAATGCACCACAGAACTTCATACAGTCAATCAATCTGGATAAAATATAACGATTTTTGTCAACACGTTCGTTAAATTGTTTCACAGATAAACGGTACCCTGCATCCAATTGTGAACGTATATCTATTTCTCCCAAGACTGCAAGTTGCATTTCATTTAAAATATGTTTTTCTGAACCACTGTGTTTTTTGATTTTTACTGACAGGTGGACCAAGTCTTGAATCCCATGGACCGTCCAGTTAACATCTCCGCCGAACAACAGACACGGAAAACAAAATAGGGTATTAAGAATATTACATCCGCAAAGCCATTGTGTTTTTGAGTACATTTGCACATTAAATTTCCGATTAACAATCTTCGTTTTCACTGTACACTTTTGAATTAAATTTATACATGGCAAAGGACGGCCTGCCACTTTAATATCAATTCGTTTGGAAAAATCGTGACGATTGTCCTTAATATATGCAACTGAATACACGGTACTCATTGTAAACACTATTAAATCTATATTATAAACCCAACTGTCGAACGATCAACCCATATACTATATCAACCAAACTAACAGTCGTGATGATTCTATTTTTGACACAATATGCATCGACATGAAGTTCGTCATTTCATTATAATAATTAGGCTTCCAACTGTACCTCGACGCGTCGCCTGAGTTATATGTAGGAATATTCATATTGGTTAGTGAGGTTTGTGTATAAAAGTCCAAATGACTAGTTAATGTGTGTGTGCTTTCGACCGGTACACTGTACTTGAAATGAAAAGTAGATGAAAAACATCGTTTCCAACGAAGACTCATGTAGTCTTATAGAACTTTGGTGATTTTGATTCTACAAGCTTCATTTCTTTTGTCGTTGTGGTTGTCCGCTATAAATGTGTGCGTGTAAAATGTGCGTAAATTCAAGGAACACTTCGAATAATGCACCTGGCGTATCACATCGATGGAATTATTACGTGTGTATTGGTCGCGTCTCATCGACATTGTTTTTTCGACATTTGTGTGTATGGGTGACTGAGGCGAAGTGTTGAGCGCTTGCGTTACCATTGTTCGGAAACGCGCGGAATTTAAAATGAGTGATTTCGCATAAGTTTTCGATATCGCATTTTTCTGAATACATGGGGGTTTTATATTATATATTTTTATTTAATCTATGATGGGAGTGCACTGCACACTTTGCTCCTTTACTAGAGCCGTCCCTGATCCTCATTAGCTGAGAGGATTCATGAACAGACAAAAAACACATGTCATGTTTAAATTTCAGGTTTTTTTTTTTAATTATTTATTCGTGAACTTTATTATAAGCTCATTATTCAGGAATAAATACAAATAATAATGCACCTTTGTAACTGATTCAATCAACTGTTTTATAAAGAGATTTAAAAAAAACCCTAAGTAGGTAAAATAATATAACAATAATGGGTATAATATAATGTTATTTTGACGGAATCCCTACAAACTAAAATGACTGCACGCCAACCCTACCATATCTAATATCTTTTGAGAGAAAACAACATGGACTAAAGAAATCATCAGCCCGAATCTATCCACTGCTAGATGAAGGCCTCTCCAAGCTGATACCACTTCTTTCGGTCATGTGCGTTGCGTTGCCACGTACTTCCACAGAACTTTATCATTTCCTCGATCCAGCGACCTCTAGGTCTACCTTGCAGTAGAAAGATATCATCATCATCATCATCATCAGCCGGGGTCAATCCACTGCTGGATGAAGGCCTCCCCAAGCTATCTCCAACTCTCTCGGTCCTGTGTCGTTCGCTGCCACGTATTTCCGCCGAACTTAACCAGTTCGTCAATCCAGCGGCTTTTAGGGCGACCCTGTGGCCGTTTCGTACCCCTTGGGTACCATTGGATGACGGCATTTGTCCAGCGGCCGTCCTTTCGGCGAGCAATGTGCCCCGCCCATCTCCATTTCAGCTGTTTGGCAACGTCTATTACATCGCGTACTCTTGTCTGCTTCCTAACCCATTCGTTTCTCTTACGGTCCTTTCGCGTGATGCCCAACATGCACCTCTCCATGCCTCGCTGTGTGACTCTTAACTTTTGGACATCTCTCGTGTTGAGGGTCCACGTCTCGCAGCCATACGTGAGCACGGGTAGCACACATTGGTTGAACACCCTACGCTTAAGACATAAAGTAATCGGGGCTGAGATTAAGTACGCTCGATGATTTTTTAGTTTGAAAATAGCTATTTTGAAAAAATGTTTTTATCTTTCACTATTAAAAAAACAAGGATGACGACTTTCTCAAAAACAATCTAAATACTAACTCTTCTGCGTTTTAATTAATTATCCACTGTGGCCTTCAAACAAGGACTTACAGTAAAGAATATTAATTATATCAAATAAAATGACAGTTAATCGAAGATGTTGAAAACCATTTTCTATAGCGATGGAGCTTTCGTAAATATATGAAAATGAAGCCAATAATCCTATAATATTACATTATCTAAAGTTTACATGTTATTTCACATTGCAGTTTAATTTGTAGCAAAGTTCACACTTCTGCCCTGAGATATATTTGCCATGGCAGTACTAGGGCCTTCTATTGTTATTACAAGCGTCAAAAAACCTTTTTAATATAACTATATATTAGATGCAGCTAATAGTGTTTATGATCCAAACAGCAATAAAGAAATATTATTTGTTAATCGGTCAAATGATAAATAATGTTGTTCTCCGCAAAAGAGTTAAGATGACTCGATCAAACCTCAAACAAAAAATACGATATGGAGGTTTTTTATGAGCACCAATTATTTTTCGATACGTTAATACCTGTTAGTTAGTATGTTGAACATACTATGCTCCTACGTTTATGTAACTATTTCATCGCCAATTAAAATCAACTATAAATAAGTTAATTGAGGCTTTGATAATTAAAGTTTTTGTATAAAATAAACTTCAAAAAAATATATGGAATCATTTTCGATTAGAAAAATATCAAACTTCCTCTAAAACTAATAAAATGCTAGGTTTTCTCATACGGTCTCTTGTGAATAAATATCGTAACAATTAACCAGATAATTCCATAATTATTCTGGAATACATTTTTCTAAAACGTGGTCCCCATTATTATAAAGTTCAATGAAATATATCAACGTAAATTTATACGTTTTATTGACTTAAAACTTGGTATTTCGCCTATTAAAGCCTACTTCTCTATTCATTCATGAATGCTAAGGATTTATTGCAGAGCGTTGGAGCGGTGCTCGGAGCAGGAGCACGAAGCAGTGGAGCAATGGGGTTTTACCCGGAGCAGAAACGGAGCCGGAGCACCGAACATTTGTAGTGCTCCACTGCTCCGGATGTTTTTTTTATTATAAAATTTTCGTCCTAAAATCCAATGAGAATATTATATTTGACACTTTGCAACACTGGAATTATTTGAAATACGGCAACACTGCCAGGACATGCAAATAATGAAAGACGTATTACTGTCGGAATTTTGTTTAAATTACGTAATTAATAATGAAAATGACGATTTTAAAACTACTTATTTATAAAAAAAATAACATTTATACATACAATACCCCTTTTACCCGGAGCGGAGCAGACCATGGAGCGGAGCTGGAGCAAGTATTAGGTCCCGGAGCAGAGCAACTCAAAAAAGGTCTGCTCCAACCCTCTGATTTATTGTATATTAGATAGTTCTTTTATTGACATGCTCAATACATCCATTGAAGCATTTAAGCTCCGAAGTAAATGAAGATTTTTTTTATTCTTTCTTAGATCAATTAGATGTATGAGTCGTTTATAAATAAATAAATATCATTATGGTCATATTTTTCCATTTTTCAAACAAGTAAATAATATGTATAATATTCATTTCTCTCTATATACTGTACTTTAGGTATATAAGTATGAAATAATAATTGTTAGGAATATTCATTAGCTATGTCATGACATGATGTAAGATGACCTTCTATTCCCACTAGAAAAGGTCAAAAGAAAGACAATGTCATCACTCATCATAATATGGTGTGCTAATAATAAGTACCTGTAACTATTATTATTACAATTTATTCTCAATTCGTAGGTGCTATGTATTTTTTAAACATTCTTTTGTTGATTCTATAATATTTAAATTGTTTATGGTGTTAATCAACTGTTTCTAATATAAACACGTCGTTAGAACGATACAAAGATAACCAACGTTGAAAATACAAACAGCGAACGTTTACTCTTTCTTGGTTGAATCCTACCGTAGCTGAAAGCGAAGATGTTACGTACGAAAACACGAGTTGGACTCACAATATGGCTATTTTCTATAAAACGTCGGGTGAATTGTGAATCTGTTTCATCTGTTTTCCATGAATGTATAAAAAATGCTCTTTAAACCTGACAACAAAACTTCTCCCTGTCTGACCCAAATATTGTGAAATACAAATATTATATTGTATTAATCCACCGTTTCTCTCAGGTGAATTTAAACGATCTTTCCTGTGTTACACAATACTACTGACGTTGTTTTTATTTTAATTTTAAATATGACATTTAAATGCCGATGTTATAAAATGCTACACAGTTTTTTTCCAATACTTAAATTAAAACAAACTAAGCAGAAAATCGACTTTGAATAATTAATTAATTTCTTTTAAATTAATATACCTACATTATTTAACTAAACAGATTCGACATTTATTTCTACCAGTTTCGATGACGAAACCCATAGTGCAGGATCCCATAGACTTGTCGTATACATAATATGCGGAACGCATTCTGACAATTGGAATAGGTTCAAGGGGTCACCAAGATATATAATGTCGATGTTGCCAGGCGATATTAGTGGTCAATTTTTTTTTATTGAGGTTTTATTTTTTTTTCTTATAACCCACCAAAAATTGTTCTGAGTTCTTCAATAAAACCAAGACCGAATCAGGGATTGATTGAAAATGCAATAATTGTACCATGCCATCGGCATGGTCGTAGAACGGTTCGTCCCATTTGAAAAAATAAAAATAGCGGGTAGTGCAATGTGTTCAAAATTATCGATTCTTAGGACCCTCCTTGGCTTAAATTATTTTATTTAGTAGCATTTGTGTATAGAATCACCCAGATTGCTTTCTTTACCATATTATATGCATATGACATTAGTTTTAGTATTATGGTTAATCCAGAAACAGTGTAGGTTGCATATTATATAGGTAGGTGAATACCATATTATATGCATATGGCATTAGTTTTAGTATGATGGTTAATCCAGAAACAGTGTAGGTTGCATATATAGGTAGGTGAATAAATGAAATCACGATAACCACTAACCACACTAAGTACACATTTATTAAAGAAAAGAAACAAGTCAAGTGTTCAAACTGCTTTAAGTATCATGATCACAGTTTTTACAAACACTAGGTACTTACACATTTGCACAATGATATACATGTCAAAGCCGATTTCTTATAACTACATGATAGTGTACGGCAGTTAGAATTACAAATAGTGGATCAGATGAGCTTTTCCATAAATAAACTTGTGCTGAAGCCTTTAAACAGTGTAAATACAATGAATCATTTATGTGCATATCACTCTTGACAAATTTAAACTAAATCCAATATTTTGGGAAATAAATTTATATCGAAGTTCATCCGCTGTTGTTTTTTGTTTACTACTTACTGTATAATAAGTAATTGCAAACTTTTTCCACGTCTTGAAACTGCTGTGGTCTCCAACAATCCATTTCCTAAAGCTGAAAGTGCATCCTGAACAAAACTCTTTGACGAGATGGTTAAAGCTTGTTTTTTTGTACCTATGAGACCATATCAAACCATAATCCACGACAACCAATCGTTGCAAGTTTATTACAGAAATAAATGCCTAAGATTTAAACATCTTTATCGGGACTGTGTTAATCTCCAAACTTTGCATTTTTACAGCATGAAATATATGACAGAACATTCTAGGATCTAGAGTTCACTCTAGAATCTAATGATTTTGATTTTAAATCAATGGCGTCATTGAAAATTGATCACTACAATTTAAACCATTGTGTGGGGTCGACAAATCCACCACAAATCTACAGCTCACTTTCTTCGTTGATTTTTGCAAATGTGGGAGCATTTTTGCAAATAAATTTAACAAGCTGTAATTTATTTTGAGGGCTCACAAAAGAATCTTTGCAATTAATCCAGCACATCTAAGGGACAATCTTCAAGGCTTACATATTATAAGTATTAACACTGTTTAAGGGCTTTAGCAAAAGTTTATTTATGGAAAAGCTCACCTGATACACTATTGAGCCTACTGATTTCCTACAACTTGGCTTTGAGTTACGAGAAAATAATTTGTATCCAAGTCAAATGACGAATGAACCTCTACCAAATTATTTAGTTAAGCCATGCAAATGTAATTCTAACTGCCGTACATTATCATGTAGTTATAAGAAATCGGCTTTGACATGTATATCATTGTGCAAATGTGTAAGGACCTAGTGTTTGTAAAAACTGTGATCATGATACTTAAAGCAGTTTGAACACTTGACTTATTGCTTCTTTTTTTTTAATAAATGTGTACTTAGTGTGGTTAGTGGTTATCGTGATTTCATTTATTCACATACCTATATGTGCAACCAACAGAGTTTATGTATTAACCATAATACTAAAACTAATGTCATATGCATATAATATGGTAAAAAAAGCAATTTGGGTGATTCTATACAAAAATGCTACTAAATAAAAAAAATTTAAGCCAAAGAGGATCCTAAGAATCGATAATTTTGAATACATTGCAGTACCCGCTATTTTTATTTTTTCAAATGGGACGAACCGTTCTACGACCGTGCCGATGGCATGGTACAATTATTGCATTATCAATCAATCCCTGATTCGGTCTTGGTTTTATTGAAGAACTCAGAACAATTTTTGGTGGGTTATAAGAAAAAAAATTAAAACCTCAATAAAAAAAAATTGACCACTAATTTCGCCTGGCAACATCGACATTATATATCTTGGTGACCCCTAGAACCTATTCCAATTGTCAGAATGCGTTCCGCATATTATGTATACGAAAAGTCTATGGGATCCTGCACTACCATATATAATTTAAAATTGTTTACTTTGTGTACGTAGTTAACTCAAAGTTGATTCCTCATAACTGTATCGTAGATTATCAGATATATAATCAATTCAATAGACTTATTCATACTTGGCCATTGTTTCTTTGTAGATAAATAATTATTGTGTTTTTGACGCGTTAAAAAAACCAACGCCCAAAATAAACTAGCTCATAAAATAGGGTGACCAACTTAATTAAAACAATATAATTTGATTTACAATTTACATTCATAATATATCGCAGCCAATTCTATTGAATATATTTTTATACACTACCTACTATCAATTCATACCTCATCGTACAAACGAAAATTAAAAAAATCATTGTAATGAACATTTGGAAGAATGATTTCAATTGGTTTAGAGGTCGCCCAGTTTTTAAAGAGCGAGTTATTCCTTCTCAGAATCGAACCCAGGCCTTTATTGCAGCAAAGGCGACGTGACAGCCTACTTACCCACACATAAGTGGAGTTGATTCATATAAACGCAAGGTATTTACACGTACGCGTTTCTACACTGCATTCACTGTTGTGTAGGCCGATAATAAACTTAACTAGACAAGCGTTTCCGGCCTGTTCAATTAGATGGCTGCAGTTTATTGATTATATTTTACCGCAGATTGGCCACAAGCTCTGGGGAGCCCAAAGAAAAATTGATATATACTATACCCCAGTGGCGAATGGTGGAGGTAGGCTGTTAAAATCCGCCATAAATAGTGCATATTAAACTTTGTTAGTCATACGTATTCGTTTTTATTGAACCCAAGACTACAATTTAACCCAATCGATTAAACCCTGCCTAATCCAAACCATAATAGTTTTGGTATATTTTGGGCGATACGACAAAATTGTGCACACTTTTTCATTCATACTTATTTGTTTTCGTAGGATTAAGAATACATATTACAAATATTGTTGGTTCATTTTTTTAAATTCATTACGCTCTGCCTAAACCAGCGGTCGGCAAACTCATTAGTCAACAGAGCCAAATATCAACAGAACAAGATTGAGATTTCTTTTGAGAGCCAAATTTTTTCAACTTTAACTATATAGGTAGGTACCAACAATATTTATAAACTTAATAAACTTTAATTAAAGTTTTAAGTTTTAATTATACTACAGGTACATTGAATAAAACTTGATATCATACTTAATAATGATCTTATTTATTGATTGAAATTAAATTGTAAGTTAGGTATCCATAGAATTAAATGATAAAAATGACTGACAAACACTTAGTGTGAACAATGGCCTTGCATCTCATTGGAAAGTTTGGCTAAGTCAGGTTTGTATATTGTTGTTTTTAATTTTAGGCACGATTGCAGATTCTCATCAATAAGACGACTTCTCAATTTACTCTTGATAAGGTTAATGCTTTAAAAAGATTGTTCGCTTGAATATGTAGAACCGGAAAGGGAAAGAACAGCACATAGCACATGCTAGTTGTTTCAACGGATCTTATGAAACAGGGCCGCATTCAAGGGGCCAAAGAGCCACATGCGGCTCGCGTGCCGTGGTTTGCCGACCACTGGCCTAAACCAAACTATAATAGATAAAAAATATTCTTCTATCTATAAAATATTCAATGTTATGTATGATTTAATTGCATAATTTTAATAAAATAATTGTATAGATAGATGAGTATTTTTTGACTATAATTTATTATGGCTTGGTTTTCGCACGGTTTAATTGAATTTTAACAACTAACCAATACCATCTGTCAATTACTTACGACTGACAAAGATTAATGTGCACTATTTATGACGGATCTCAACAGCCTACCTCCACCCTTCGCTAACGACACTTTCCTCTCATATTAGTCACTAGTACCTATATCTATAAGACGCAATAGTAAATAAATAGTGTATCGTTGTTGAGTTTTAGTTGTAACACTTTTAAACTTTGCCTGGTAATAACAGTATATTTCACAAAGTCCAATGAAAAAGTAACAACAACGTACGTTTTTGAAAGAAGTATTTTGATGTTTATCACCTCCACTTCTACACTTTGCATAGGAACTATTTTAGTAGGTACATTACATAAGAGGAAATTTATATATCCAGTTATTCTAACAAAGAGGTCCAACTTCCAGCAATATAATACAAATCGATAATCTGTACGTTAAATGTACCATCCATACAAGTCGTGACAGAATCTAATGGCGAATCTATCTTTAAATTCAAAAGAGGCGAATACCTATCTCTAATGCGTCAATGACATTAAGCTACTTTACAAGCTGTTTGTTGGCGAATTTAAAAGCAGGCGATTCAGCTACTGCGATTGTG
This sequence comes from Rhyacophila brunnea, assembly GCF_057557595.1. Taxonomy (NCBI): domain Eukaryota; kingdom Metazoa; phylum Arthropoda; class Insecta; order Trichoptera; family Rhyacophilidae; genus Rhyacophila; species Rhyacophila brunnea. The sequence goes on along the minus strand of NW_028232882.1, from coordinate 141,724 downwards.
ATGATGACACACAAAACTTTCCATTCGCTGAGAAGCCAACAAGCTAGCGACTATTTTGACAGAACGTAGTTCGTTTTTTTACCGAGAGGTCGCTACTACACTCTACAACGCAGACGCAGTAGGCCCACACGCCGGCGTGTAGCGTGTAAAGTTGACCGACTTTCAACGTTTCTCGGTAGATTGTTTACAATCTGCTTGTTAAGTTGTTCGATGATGACACTGGGCGACTTTATATGCAGATTGTAAATTCGCCAACAAGCAGCTCGTAAAGTAGCTCAATGTCATTGACGCTTAACATGAACACACCTTGGAAATAGTGTTGGCATTCTAATTTTTTAACAACCGATTCTCATTATTATGTAACTTAGGGGAGCAAGGAGGAATTGGAGCCTACTAAGGAAATTGTTGAAAAAAAGTAACATAATGTTCTAATCGTTTATTATTAAGACTTGAAATGAGTCCTTAGGTTACATAGTAATAATATTACTGCAATTTCCACTCAAAAATTCTATAACTAAGGTACAAAAAAAACGTTTTCCCAAAAAACACATTTGGCTCAAATTACCCCACATGTAGGGTAATGAGAGCCAAAAATTTACCAAATATGTAATGGGAGCTTCATATTTTAATATGCTTACAAACACTTATACACTTTATAACAGACATAGGTACAATAAAATGTTAAATATTTACTAATGTAATTCAACAAAAATATGCTCTAGTACTAAAAATATCAAAAGAATCAACACGTCATGTTATGGAACTAAGCAAAAAACACAAATATAATCTTTCTGGTTCCGGAGGGCATTTTTCAACGAAGTCACCGTCCAACCAGCCTTGCAAGTCGTCAGCTTTCTACTTCTGGGCATCTGGAACAATTAAAATCTTGTCCACTAGTAAAAGAGGTGTGAAATTTATATAGGGGTAATGGGAGCCACCTAGGCTACAATTACCCGAATGTCAACCAATTTGAAGGTTTATAAATAACGTAACCAAACCATTTTAAACCTTGATTCTGAAACTACTAAACAAAAATACATGTATCTGGCTATACAATGGACACAAAATATGATAAAATAAGTAAAATTTTAAGTACTTACGTTGATGTTTATGTATTGTAAATTGATATAAGCACCTAGCCCAAAACACACTTCCACTCGCCACGCGCGTGCACGTGCCACTAAGCAGCCGACACTGATCGACGGGCTTAGCTGACGATTGACGAAGATGTTTTGGTTATTTCCGAGTCATTTTAGTGTTGGATGGTACCTGTTTTGCAGTCGCTCCCATTACCCCACGCTCCCCTACATATCAGTAGCGAAGGGTGGAGGTGTGCTGTTCAGATCCGACATAAATAGTGGACACTCAAGTTTGTTAGTCAAACGTATTTGTTTTCATTAAACTATATTTTAGATTTTTTTTTAAATTGAATTAAACCCTGCGTAACCAAGCCATAATACATAATAGTCAAAAAATATTCTTCTATCTATAAAATATTTGAAATTATGCCATTAAATCATACAATACAATATATAGAAGAATACTTTCAATATATTACGGTTTGCTTAGACAGAGCTTAATGAATTTAAAAAATTAACCAATACCATTTGTAATATAGGTAATGAATTCTTAATTCAACGAAAACATTTAACAAGTACAATAAATATATCACCTATAGCACACCAAAACTATTATGGTTTTGCTTAGGTAGGGTTTAATTGAATTTAAAAAAAAAACTAACCGGCTCCATCGGAAGTTTGTAAGTATTTTTGGGTCAATGAAAACATGAGGTTTTGGGTATGACTAACAATATTTATTGTACACTATTTGGCTCAAAGCAGTTGTTTTCCTGTAGATTTTTTTAAACTAAAATCACTATTATTGTATTATTCGAATATTACATAATAATATAATAAAGGTTTGCGTTATACTGAATGAGTAAAATGTTAAAGCTTAATTGGAAAATAGAAAATAATTTCGATTTAACGTTCTGACCCTCACTTGAAGAGTAAACGAAAGATTGTGATTTGTGATTCACATATTTAATTTTCTATTTTATATTTTTGTAAATTGGAAATTAGAAAATTAAAGTTGTTCGTTAATTATATAATATGTTACAGTGTGGAAAATAACGCCGTAGGTAATAAAAAATGCATCATTGTCATTTTCAGTTACTTAATAATAATATTTTTCATAAAATAATATAATTATATATGTACGAGGCAATTAATATGAGTCGCTTTATTATTTAATTAACCGTATTGATGCCAATAGTCAGTTACTGACCTGCACAAATTTAAACAACCACTTCGCACGGTAGCCGGGTAAAGCACACCTCTACTTACAATGCGATGGCTCGATAATAATAAGAATATAGTATTTTTATTTGAATGTCGTCGACCTAACACAAAAAAGAATATACCGAAAGTGATTAACCCTTTTATAATAATATACATGTAAGCAATACATAAATAATAACTGAAGGCAAATATTTGTGAATATTGTCTAACAAGAACTAATTGTCCACGTGTTGAAACTGTGAACTAACAATCTTCTCCAATGCAGCTAATCGCACTTAAAAATTGCACACCGTTTTCAAATAAGGAACGTCTCCAAATTTATTATTTCATAGTACGCTTCCGTGGAGTGTACGGATCTATCAATTTATGTAATATGAAACTTGTTATAATAAAAATATGTCAAAAACGATCAGGAGTGATGTTAGAATTATTATTAGCAAACTTTTGGTTTATTGCGAAGAATAAAAGGAGTCGCATCTAAAAAGAGAACCAATACATTATTTAAACACATGCGCGTTGCCGCCATGGCAGGTACGTCACTGAGAAGTCTTCTATATGCGACAAAAGCGACTTTCTGTTATCGCCGATTTCTTGTTGTCGGACTTTAGTCATATAAACACTTATAGTAATAAGGCCTCCCCCAGTCTAGGTCGCGAAGCCACATTTAAGTATTGCCTTAAAACTATATTTGTTTGCAATCCACATGTCCCTCCCTTTGCGAAGAAGTACCATTAACGGTGATATTATAAAATATAATATTATTATTGACTTACCGGTTGGTGGTTTTTCCTTGGGGTAGCATATCCTGAAGAGACCTCTGGTCCGCGTGAAGTAGAAATATTTGGTATTTAAATGGTCTAATAACTTTTGGGAACCGCCGTCATTATTTTTTGCTGCGTAGTTCTGTAACAAAAGAAATTAGGAGGCAAATTAAAATAAAATTAGAATTAGCGACATCTTCCGAGTTTTCTTCGACAAAAATTAAAATCATAAATATGAAAAGACAATTGTGAAACGACAGAGTACGTCACGCGAATCCGTCGCGGATTCGAACACAGCGCTCCGGGTCTGAATAACAATATTGTGCACACTGTAGGTATTTCCGATTATACCACTGTACTAAGCTTGTCCACCGAAAGTATCGTCTGTTATAAATATCTGAGAAAAACCGGTTTTCTTTTAAATTTTATACATATAGGTATAATCTAATTTAACTTTGAGCTGTCCTTAAAGGTCTGTTGATTTTTTTTTCTTTTGACCATGTCCGATCTTAATAGAATGATATAGGCTTGCAGAGAGTGGGGAATGGGACAACTGGACGCCAGGACAATTGGACGCCGCACTGTCGTAGACACGTAAACAGAACGTACACAAGGAATTTTAATCAGTTTCTATCTACTACTAACTACTTAGTAGTTTTAATTCATTTTACTTTTAACATAGTGTTTTTTTATTGCGGATTGAGAATTACCATGCCAGGCTTTATATAAAAACAAAAAAACTCTTTTTTCGTTGGAACTTAAACATATGCACGATTAAATCATTCTTTACGTGTGCATATTTAAATTCTCACCAACTATGGATTCAATCATAATATAATTTAAATATAAATAATAATATTAAATCTCGTCTATTTATTATCGATTTGCGTGGCGTCGAGTTGTCCCGGCGCAAAATCGTCCTAGACCCCACAGAGTGAAGGTTTATACAAAAAAAATTAACGAGTAATGTATGTATATTAACCACTTGCTCAACCTATTAGGTCCATACTCTCCTGAAAAACAGTGTGTATTTTCCAGACCCAGGATTTTAACGTAGGACCTACAACTTCATAAGCCGATGTGTAAGCCGCTCGGTCATCGTGGGCGTAAAAGGTAGGCTTAAAAAAAATTTTAGGGAACACAAAAATATTGGTAATTGCTATATATTCTGGAAGTGGTTGTAAGAAGGTACAATTATTGAGTGTAAATAATTATGGGATAAACACGTGTTAAAGAATATATAATTTTCCTTATAAACGTCTGTCAATTACCAATATTGTCTGAAAGACGATTTATATATTTCGATTACGTAAGGAGAGTAGATCTTTTTTAATTTATTAATTTATTAATACAATGCATTGACAGTTAACACAATACAAGAAAAAAAGAGTATATCTTTCTCATTTACTGTAATAATTATTTCAACCAGAATACCAAGCAGTACCCACCCTCTAAAATTCGTTTCGTGGTGGTGGGTGACAAGTATGACAACATGGCAGATCAAATCCATGCTTCCAATCAATACGAAGGTATGAGAAATTTTTGATTCAGATTACAGTAAAATTGCTTAAGACCTACGATCCTTTCAATGGGGTATACATAGTTGCTAAATTAACTCTAAAACCATTGTTTTGAATGGCATTCAGTCAAAAATAGCTCATTATCCTATCAATTTGATACCATTGTTACAAATCTTAATTACCATTATCTCAATGCTTAGGGTTAATGTGAACAATTCAGTGAATTTGAAACAATCAATTAATTATTGTTCGACAGTATACAATTTAGGTATCAACTGAATTCCCACCAGCTTATTGTGAATGACAATTGACATGAGAAACTAAATATGTTTTTTTCTTACTTGACTAACAATGTTATTTTAATTATTTAATAAAAATGCTTGTTCATCTATCCAAATATGGTTCAAATAAGAGGTTAATTACTGCTTACATATATTTAACAAAGAATCAATTAAAATCTAACAATAGGGGTACATAATTATTCGAATTATTGAATTAAGTACGCCGCTTAGGATTCACACAATGATTTGAATTGCATACGATATAAGTACAATACAATTTTTGAAGTTTCTAAATTTATTCTTATTTAATTATAAATAAATAGATGGTGTTATTAGCTTATTAATCGAAATATTTAATCGATCAATGGTCATGGATCTGAGAGATTGAAAATGCATTTTTTTAATTTCAGGTAAAAACAATAATCCATTATGGATTTTGTTCACGATCGTGTCTTTATCGGTTCATATACGTACTCGTAGCTTGGTACTTCAATTAAAATCACCTGCGACGAAGTTGTGTGGATCAGAAACAGACTTGTCCAACCCACAAAAACAAAAAAACTGAGTTAGTCATCTCATCGCTATTACCTAATATTAATTTTTTGTCTGGTTCAAATAATGGTTATCACTAAAAAAATGTCGTCTTATGAGTCTTATGCATGGCCCCCACATCCTGAAGCGGGCCCCCAGGCTAGGCTCTTTGGCGGGCCTCCCTACCTATCGCTAAAGATAAAGGTAGTGTGACGCTCTACAGTAGGTACCTATATTAAAATAAATGGTGTACGCGATAAAATTAATGTATATTTAATGTTTTTTTGTATATTTTGGTACATCCATTTGAATTATGGAGTTGTCGAGTATCGATACACAATTAAAATTTAATCGTACAACCACATAATTTTAAATAATAAAAATACTGAAGAACAATAGCGCCTATAATAGACTTTTTTCTATTTTAGGATTTGTGATGTGTGTTTATATCACTTATCTGGTCGACCCGCCACGCCGGGCCCTTCCTGAGCCCAGGCCCCCAGGCTAGAACCCTTTCAGCTCCCCCTTTGTGGGGGCCATGGTCTTATGACACCACTATCTCTACAATCATTTCTTGCAATCAAATAAAATAATTCATTATGAGTGCCATATTTGTTTATTCCACATAAAAATGGCAGACAAGGATGACATTCATGAAATGCTGGAAGAAACAGATAAAGATTATTCAACAGATAACAGTGAAAAGAAGCCTTCAAGTGATTCGTCTGATAAATTATCAGGTATTTTACAGAAACAATATAGAGTTTTTTTTTTCAATAAATCTATAATTTTAACAGTAATTATCTCAGAACTGTATAATTGTGGGTTAGACAAGTCTGGTTCTGGTCCACACAGGCAATTTTGTTTTATCTTCAGCTGAAAAATTACCATTTACAATTAACATAGTTCACTTCTCTGGTACGGAGATTTTTTAATTGACTTACAATGGTAAAAGTATAAAAACTACACCCTATAAAAATGGATTAATAAATTAATAGTTAATGTAAACATTCGATAATTTAGTCATTTTATCAGTATCTAATAAAGCCGCAAACATCCCGTGGATAAAGAATTATTGCAAACTAAATAATAATATAAATTATATTATAATTCTACAATTTCTATGTTTTTCAGTCGATAGCTATTTCTGTAGGTATAACCAAAATAGCTATCCACACAATGGAATTCTATCAAGTAAATGCTGACTCAATTAATAAATTATTCTACCATATTTTTTTAATTTATTATTGAAACAGTAATACGCTCCCCGTGTTTATTGATATTATTATCGACTAATCCTAATCGACAAAACCTACAAGGTTTGCAAGTCCCGCAAATTATTGATTATTTTTGGTTGGTACTTGTCCGAAAATATATTTACCACGATATCTTTATACAACACGTGCTTATTTAACAGGTGCTAGTTAGTATTTTGGTTTAAATTTCATTATTAAAATATGCATATGAAATGAAGTAGAACATTACAATTCTGTTTAAACAAAGCAAGAGTCATTATGTAAAATACCAAAACTTTTGGCCGAAACTCCATTTAACAATTGTTATATAGCAGCTAATCGATCAATTTGAAACAATTGAATTCAAATGACAGCTTTAAAAATTACGCAATATACCGAAAGAAAAATTCCAAATTGTGTTACTGTTCGCGAATAATTCTAAATTCGAACGTTATGCGTTAACTTTCGCTCTCACGGCAAACGAACAAAGTCAAAACGCATTGTATTTTTTTCGACTCTGTTTAAAACAAGATTTAATCTGCTCGATTATTAGAATTGATATGAAAATGAGAACTATTGTTTGTATATTTTGATAATAATCTTTCCGTTTTTTTAAGTTTTGCATGAAGCAAAAACGCAATTAATTTACTCGCATGGCGACAGTTTGTCAGTGACATAACAAGCGGAAACATAATATTACATATAAAATCACGTCAATAATCTTTATCGTAAGTAGTTAGTTATATTCGCTAATAGTACAATCAAAATAGTTTGAATAGATTCATATGAAATTATTGTATTGAATTAAAATCAAAGTGTTCTTTAGCTATGAATATTGTTACTTATGATATAAAAAACAATATTATTATTAGCTAAATAATATTATAGAGCGCGTCGACAAGAATGTCAGGTGGCTGCGCATCTATTCTATACACAAGACTGCTGTCGAGGGTAGTTTTTCATATTTTTGTATCGAAATATTAGCACTTATTGTAACAATTACAATAAGTTAGTTGTACTTATTACAATAAGTGCTATGCTTTAACAGCACCTCTCTTGGCTGTGCTAAATTTTAGAGCGAGAATATGTCTATATGTATATGTATGAGATAATGTCTCTTATAGCTGACGAAACCGAGCTTGATCATTACTAAATTATGTGAATTAAGTACCTAACTAAATATTAAGTAGTTGTTATATTTTAAGTAAAATACTTAGTTTAATATGCTATTATATTACAACTAACCTCAGAATCATACATGTTACAAAAAATAATCAATAAGTATGAAAAATATATTTATTTAAAGAAATGGGAATGGTCATGGTGACCGTATGCTTTGAGATCGGTCGTTGCTTGACCAATTAAACATGTGAGTGCCGCTCAACTAAGTAGGTACATGAGATACTTGTATATAATTCGGGACACTTAAATAATATTTTATATATATGCATAAGTACGTATTTTACACTGTTACATATTGTTATTTTGTGTTACTCTTTTTATTGTAACAATTGTGTAGTTAGGTACGTGTTAATTCTATAATAATATGTAATCATATTATCCTCTATTACATAAAATAAAAACTTATTTTATATGTACTAAATCAGTAAAAAAAATAATGTTATATTCACAAGTATAGGTACATGCACTTCAACAAACATCAAAAACAACAAAAATCATCACAATGAACAGTGGGTACCTATCCAATTAATATTTATTATTATATAAGTAATATTATAATAATTAACAAGTAACATCTTTAAAAATTTGATAGTAGATAGATACCTAAGTGTAAAAAATATGTTATACCCGCTAACTGGCAAGTTTTTTTAGTAACCTCATAAAGTCAAAAATAATCATGTCACATTTAATTTGATGTCAAAACGGATGATGGAATTGAAAATAGCAAAAGCTAATAAATATTTAGCACGTGAAAAATGATTGTAAACAATAGACAATGCCGTGAAACACCTTGAACTGGCGATAGTTGATTAATTCAATATAATGGTGATAATTTTGGTAAAAATGTGCCAGCACAGAACCATAGACAAGGCCGAAGAGGCAGTGCAGTATCGTCGCCGTGTCATTTTCATATCGTCATTATGCGGTCTGACGGTTTTCCAAAAGCCATCGAAGGTCTTCCTCCGATCGAAAAAAAAGTGAAACGCGTGAGAAATCGACCGAAAGGCAATAGAAAAAATTGGACAGTATTATGTTAAAATACAGGCCCGCCTCAAGGGTCTCAGCTGCCGGGTCATTTAGCGTCCTGGGGCGTTTTTATAAATTTCATAACATAATTATTACCTTTCAATAATTCGTCAAATGAAATGCTCTTGAAACATTTTTGCCTGTTATCGCGAGGGATAGTTTCCAATCCTGGTGTCCTAAAGAATTTGAGTTAACATGCGCTTGTCAATTACCTACGTGGTCGCAGCCATGATTTATTTTGGATCGGAACTGTTTCCTCGTATCAAGCCTCAGGCACCATTAGCGAAGAGTGCAAGACTAGTCAATGCGCTTCCCAAAGATTTAGACATTTTCGATGACGTGCTATGTATTTTGTATTATTATTATTATTATTATATATATCTCTCTTGTGAGGGTATTATCTCTCTCTTGTGTGGGTAATATTTGTTATAATGTAAATCTTATGCTGTGAACGTCTTCAATTTAGATTTGTTATGTCGACAATGTTTTGTTTTCTTAAAAAATAAACAATCCTGGCAAAATCAAAATGTTTGGAAACTTATTACTTAAGTAGGTACCTACCTATGTGGTTCAGAACAAATTAGCATAAACCCTTAGTCAATACACCTACCTGCCTAAAACCCATTCATTTTTATTTTCTAAGGAACATACCTCCCTATGAATACAAAACTATTATTTCTAAATATTTTACAATAAAGTGTTTGAAACAGTCTAAACCAGTTACTTATTATGGAGGTAAAACTTTTTTTTCCCATGAATGTGTGAATCCCGCTGATAAAAAAACATCACAAAAAATAATATCTAACTTCGACGAAAAGTTCTGACAACTCATGCCTCACGTGCGCAGTTTAATTCTCGTTACTGACCCTTACATGACGCGCTCACACGCCAGTGAAACTACATTTTGATATGCGAAATAATTTTGTGTTGTACACATCTCCAAGAATCAAAAAAAGCTTACAAAAGTAAATGACTACGTGTCCGAAAATGGAGAACAAAAAATGTTCACTTCTGTCGCGTATGCTTGTCACACAATATCATAGTATGAACATACTTACGCATTAAATTATTATTTTTGAAAAAAAATATGCATACATTTGTCTAGAGTCTAGACAACAAATAAATGATTGAATTTGAATGTTTCAAAGAACGTTTGGTACATACTTTGCTACAATACCTTGTATCAAAGTTTTTTTTTAAATTTATTTTTAGGTCGAATATCCTCCGAAAGAAAATGTGGAGCTTACTGGTTGCACCCTTCACTCTGCCGAAGAGAAGCGTGAGAGGTGAAGAGTCTTAGTCGTTCAAAAGTTGACTGCATTTCTGGATGGTCACGATCCTCACCCATGAGGGAACGACGGAGAATAAGAACGTTTGAAATGTTAAAACATTGCTTAAAAAATAATTAACTTTCACATTTAGAACGTATAGTCGATGCGGGTCTGGTCAAAAAAAATACTTGTAGTGTGATATCCCGAGCGGTGTCGATTTGAGGTTTCCGTCTTAACCGGACGTTGAAATAATATGATGGTAGTACGTAATCTGTCATCTATGTTTTATTTATGAGTGTTATACGTCTTCAATTTTTACGTATTTCATTCAAACAATGCATACTATTATTATAAATTCTACATTGTTTTTTGGGCAAAACCTGGCAAGTAAATATTAGATTAATACATTATATACTTACTTATAAAATCTGGCTTTAAAGAATACGCGATTGATTACCAAGATTCGTATGGTATTGTTAAATTAAATAAATACTAATTTAACATTTAACACTTAGGTACTCATATGGCATGGCCATAACATAATGATTTTTCGAATAATAGAACTTATATGAAAAAAACTAACTTGCGTATACGTTGTTATATAGATATTTTTCTGTGTTAATTTCAACTACATAGCAGATTAATAAAATATAAATGTGGAAGCCAGTCGCCATGGACTTTGAAGGCAGATACGGTTTATTACGTTTCCCCCCTTATTAACTGTCAATTATTGTTGATGAAAGTACATTGTAATAATTAAAAAAAAATACAATAGGTAGTAGATACCTACTAATTCCACTTAGTTTAATAGTACCTACCTAATTACCTATGTAATGATTACTTTATGATGGCCAAACCTAGAAAATTAAAATCGCACCGAGTGTCCTCAAAAGTTACCAATATTGAACGCGCGTTTTGTTCACGTGACAAAGTTTAATGCATATTTTGATGTAGACATAACCATTGGAACTAATAATATATTCTTTAACACGACGTGCTTAAGTGTATAGAGAAGAATTAAAGTTTGTTACAGTCCCACACAGAAAGTAACCCACTTTCTGTTATGTTTGTGATTCTTGGGTGAAACTAGGGAACACAGAATTAATTATTTTTTTATTAATCTGTTCTATGGTTGCAACAACAGTTACTTGGTCGGATTTGATCAAACATCCAGAAGCCATAAACGAGCCACATTCCAAATGTTTTTTAATGTCAAAGTGATTAAAAGCCGAAGTACTTAAAATAATAAAATTAACAGGTATGTGACTAACGATTTATTTTAACATACCTCCACATTTTTGCGTATGTTAATATTTTTAAACACTTACATCATAATATCACCAGGAATAAAAATAACATACGGCATTCTTTTATCAAGGCATCTACCTCAATACAATTATTGGCATTGCAGAGGACGTCAAATGCGTTATTAACTGCGTCGGCGAAGAATGCAGAAAGTTGACTCCCACGCATCTAACCATACCGTGGACCGCCCCCATTTCACCATATCACAGTAATTATTATTACCAAGACTACTTCCGCTAATATAATACGACATAATCTTGTAGTGAACAATATGCCTGAGAATTAGTAAGGCGTCCATTTTGTTATATAAGAGGCTTTTAGGCCGATTTCATCAGTCACATAACATAGTTAATATTAACCTATCTTTTTCACTATTTTCATTTTCGACGGAAATCAAAACAGGAAGAAATCAATTTATTGTTTTGATAATCTCGATCTCTTATTATTCATCATTCGTACAAATAATATTTAACAAGGATATGAGAGAATTGATTATCATCATAAAACGTATATACAATGAATTTCAATGAATATATATTAATAAGGAAAGTGTCTTGCCTTCTGGGTGCGGCTATAAGAAGGTACGATTATTGAGTGTGGAGAAATATGGGATAAACTTAAATACGTGTTATAGAACACGTTATTTTCAATAATATGCATTAAAATTTGTTACGTGTATTCAATATTGATAATATTTGAGGACATTCAGAACTTTTTATTTATTACATTTTGTACATTTATTACATTTGTCTGACAGTCATCAAGTCATAAACCAAAACTACCTTCAAAGTCATGGTTTTTACCGACTGGTGCTCGCATTTCTATTTTATTAATCTGTCCTGCATTCGTATATGTCCTGTATTAGGTATGCAATTCGCTCAGACGGAATTAAATTTGAAACAGGGCAACGGTGGTACTTTTGTTAAAATACTGATTAGGGGTCGTTCATCAATGACGTTACATTCACTTTAATATTTTGAACCCCCTATTTTCATCAAAAAAATGTTTTACCCTCATAAAAATACTTACATCACATTTTCAATTCTCCAATAGTCCGATATGATATTGTAAATAAAATTAGTATTCGTAACGACCGATACACATGATGTGGTACCTAGATACTATTTAGATTATTTACGGAACCAATTATCATCTACCTATTACTACTATGTACCTACATGTAGGTACTATACATTGTCGACATAAGTATTTTAAATGATTTCAAGATTAGAGTGGTAAACAATGCATCGCGCCTAATAAAATGCGAAGGTTATTAATTTTGGTATGCTGTTACAATACTATAAAAACACAGTTTTTCGACGCGTTACATAAATTAATTCTGTCTTGAAGATACTTACCTGTCGGTAATTTGTATATTTTAATATGTTGGCGAATAATTTTAAGAGCATAATGCACGTAAAACAAAAATTGTGAATCTAATATTGTTTGAATGATACTTGGTATGACAGTAGTTAACCACCCAGAAACAAAATAATATACTTTATTATATGGACGGGAATTAATCGCATTTCGCATCAGTCAAAATGCACATCAACAAAAAATATTCAAATATTTGGAAAATAGTTTTCATTAAAACTTAATAATATCTACCAAACAAATGTGACACATTTTAAAAATATAATTGAACTTAGTTTTGACAACTAGTCAAAAGGAAAAAATTCACAAAGCAAAACAATATTTCATCAATGGTCGACTATGGACACGCCATTGCGCGAAGCGTCAAAATATTTCAGATCTGTCAAATAAAGTGTGATATTACTGTATAAATTGACGTTTTAAAAATACTACTCATATTAAAATATTTATTTAACCGCAAAAAAGATCAACATATATTTACCGTCGATACATCTATTCATGTTTGAGTGTTACAATAATCTATTGACAAAGTGAGAACTATTTATTTCCATAGTGAAAATCTACCATTCCACAATTATTATTTGTCTATCCTTTGTGAAACCATTCTTTTCCGATGTGAATTTCAGCCTTTTAAATGTTGTCGGAATTTTGTGAAAACGGTCTATTTAATTATTAGAATATATATTTCTCTTATTATATTTGCTCGTATCTCATAGAGTACAATACCACTAATTTCACTTCAGCCTAATTGCTGGTGGAACTAGAGATGCTTTATTTAAACTATTTTCATAGATTTGCATCTGAAAGCGCATAAAACACAGTTAACACGAAAACTTAAACCGAATGACAATTTTATCGATCGCAACTTGAAACCAACACATTATTTCATTAAAAAATCATCTTCAGCGATGAACCTCATTTTTAGTTAAATGGCTTCGTAAATAAGTATAATTGTCACATTTTGAGTAATATAAAGCTCACATGCTATTCTTGAAACACCTTTACATCCACAAAAATTAACAGTTTGGCGTGCTTTATATGGTCAGGATGTGTAATTGAACCGTATTTTTTTTAAACAAAAATGGCAATGCGGTTACTGCCAATGGAGAACGCTAAAGAAACATGATTACTGATTTTTTCTGGCATAAATAAGATTATTTTTATCTGGACGATATATGGTTCCAAAAAAATGGTGCAATATGCCATACAGCTCGTGACACAATCAACCTATTGAATTAAATTAAAAATAAATATAAGTATCTCTTATTTGATAACCCTATACTTGGTTTAACCAACAAAACATTTCTGAATACTATTTTTTTTATTTATTAATATCACAAATTAATTGGTAAGAGATTATTTTTTGCGTTTCTGACCCATTGTACATATTTTAGGTATCCAATTATTGTTTTTTTAATATGTACGTATTTCTTTGTCGGCGTTTCAACTTAATGATTACATGCGGATAACAAAATGACAGTAATAAAATAGCTGCGCAGGTATGCTGTGCTTGTATTATAGATGCATACATTTTAATTGAGAAAGCAATAACCTCTAGACTTACGACATCATTTTAAGCTAGAGTAGAATTTAAATTACTCCACGTGGGCCGAGAGATAATGATCCTTATGAATATTATGAATTATGATCAAAGACTTCAAATAATATCAAAAATATTTCAATGAAAAATTCCTAGAATAAATGATTATTATTAATAGTTCGGTAAGAGTGGGAAGGTAACGATAAATACATGTACATTGAGCAGCCTGCCATCTCTCCATATCGAGTTTTGCTACCTCTTATATATTATTATGATCTGTAAATATAATGATTTTCATTCAAAAGAAGCGTGGAATAGAGGTGGGGAAAACTGGTCAATTTTGAAGACTAAGTATACCTACCACCAGTATAAAAAAAATACCGAGTATCGAAACTTGTTCCAAAATACTTCCTAGTATTTGAAATATCGTTCTTTTATAGAATCACTAAAAATACACTGAGTCGATTCCATGGCTTTTCGAAATGTCCCATTTATTATAAAGTTTTAAATTTATGAGTTGTTTTTATGTTAGGTTATAATATTCTTGTTAACATCAAATGAATATATAATGATTTTTTTTTATATTAAACATGTTTTGAGCTGTCATAACAAGCGTGTATTATGCTATCTCACTTTAATATCGAAAGTCTACCAACAGTACCAACTAGCGAGTCGTGGCGATGATTTCATCGCTTGCATTCGAACTTCGAACAAGTTTTTTGGAACAAGTTTATTGAGCCATACATACTGAGTATGGGTAGTATATGCCGAGAATTGAGTATGCAAACTGGTGACAGTATTTCTAATTCACCTCTAGCGTGGAATATAGATGCTAGGGTGAGAAGGCCCACACTAAACGGTGTGGCGAGGTGTAGAATTTCCGAAGGTTCATCGTTCAAAGTACACTATGCCTATATTAGTATCCAAGTAGTGAATTATTTAACTATCATTATGTTGAAAAGTAAATCGATGGTACATTTATATTATTTTTTGTAAAAAATTAAGCATTAATTCGCGAAACATTCAGATTGATACAACCAATAACAGAAAAAGATAACCTTTCTAATCAATGTTCTAGCGGCGTAAAATAACAACCCTTCCGCCCCGCCATAGCTCTCATAGTTCTGCAGCTCAGAATAATAATATTAAGAGAGTGGGTATTGTTCGGCAAAATGAATCTTCTGAAAGTTTCTTGCATATAATGCACAGTAGAACCTCAATTTTATTATTACATAATATTAAGTTAACTATGAAACGTTATACCATCGTGTTGCTTCTCAGTATGGCTACCAAATTTAAACATAATTAACCATATTTTCTACTAAATTAACTAAATTAAAAATAATTACACCTAACTTTATATTTAACACAAAAACAATAAATTTCAGTAATACATGCTCGCAGTTTTTGAATGAAAGGAGTCATTCAAACCAATATTTACCAGCGACGTGTACAAAAAATATGTAATTCAGCGGTAGAAATTATATCTTATTCTAACGCATATTACGGAGAACATAAGCGAGCCGACTCACTCGCATTTATGGTTTGTTTTTGTTCAGGCTTTGTTCTGCAGTATTGGAATACATACAAATTGTGTGGGCTTTGAACTTTAGACTGCAGTGTTGCGTCTGGAAAATAAATGAAACAGATAAATATCAACGAAAAATAAACACCACATTATCGACGAGTCTTTATCCACTGGAAACATGTACCATAAAAACAGCTCACCGAAAGAGAGTAAATTCTTTTGAGATGCGATGTTTGAAGAATTTCCTCAGATCCCCTGGACTGTATACCCTTGGAGAGTTAAGGATAAAACAGACTCTCAACTATGTGCGTGAGGCACTTCTTCAATTCCATGGATATCGCATTCTCCATGCTATGTAGTGTAAATGGTAAAAGAATAAAAACACATGCACGTTGCACCAACTAAATCAAGAATGTTACAGAAACTGGGTGAGAATCAACCATGATCATACGTAATTAGACTACGACTGACATAATGATGGTGCTGCGTAATATTGTTTGGTGTTAGTAATTGTATAAATATGAAAAATGCTTGTATATTATATTGACAAGTAAATGTGTTTTTTA
Organism: Rhyacophila brunnea; assembly: GCF_057557595.1. Lineage (NCBI taxonomy): Eukaryota > Metazoa > Arthropoda > Insecta > Trichoptera > Rhyacophilidae > Rhyacophila > Rhyacophila brunnea. Next base: position 125,301 of record NW_028232882.1, on the reverse strand, counting down.
ATGTGACAAGCAATTTGTAGTGACTACTTGTAATACAACAATAATTGACGTATTTAAAGAAGTCATTGTCAAAATAATTATGGCTGACAAATTGAGAAAATGGCAATATTTTGCTTCGCTCTCGAAGAATTTTCACGGACGACATTGAAGACGGTCGCAAATAAGATTGACTAATCTTCAACAAGAAAAAAAAATGTTTATGTACAATATATTATATATTATTGTATACCCAAACAAATAATCGCATTTTGAGTAGGCATCGTAATTTACAGGTTTTTTTTATTATAATTGGTTCAAATTTCTAAAGCGTGAGAATAGAAATGTTGTAAATAAATGCAAAATTTGGCAAATTACAAAGCGATTTTCAATGGCACTGGAAAACTAACCGTGACATCTTTCTGGCATGTCAAAACGTTCACTTTACATTATCAACAACTTGCAATGAATGAGATAGAATTATCGTTTATATACTTTGATAAGATACAATTTTAATCGTCAATGTTTTCAACAAAATTAATTATTATTATTATATACGTAATATTAAAAAAAAAGTAATAAGTATGTAGTTGATTTTATTTACTTTAATGTTAATACTAAATACGGAATGACATCGATATTAGATGATATCACAGCCAATTTCGGTACAGTAATTATGAGAAAGAAAATTAAAGATCGAATTAAAGATCAGGGCGAAAACAGAACTGCGCATCTATTCTATACACAAGGCTGCTATCGGCGGCTATCGTGAGTATTGTATCATATTTATGTATTGAGGTATTATAATTGTTACAATAAGTTAGCCGCCTAAACTGTCTATCTCGCTAATTTTCTTTATATTAATTATTATATAGCAACAAACACGAATATTTATATTGGAGATATTGTATGGTGAGGATAACTTGGAGAGACAGGTGGTTTTGGGTAGCCTCTTGGGGGCAACCTTCGCTCTGCCATGAGAGAAGCAGAAGATCGAGAGGGGTGGTGGAACTCAGTCATGAAGTAACGATCGACAAGAGATAGAAACAAAATACCTAGATATAGAAGTCCTAGCTAGGCAATTGAATCGACGTAATTAATATACTTACTGAAGTTTAAATATGAAGGAATGATTAACACAATACGTATATGAGTTGAATCATCTCGTTGATGAGGAATAGTTTTCTAATTGCAAGCAACAATGTATTTATGTAATGCAATGTAGAGTTTAAACATTTTAATAAAAAATTTAGTTCGTTTTCGATTATCAAATAACATGTTTCGTTTTCATGAAAGAACATTATCGTGTTCTCAATTAATAAATTTAATAAACTTAAGTTATTCATCAAATATTTTGGTAAAAATGTACTTTTATATCCAGTGGTTACCTCCTCTTTATTAATAATTTGGCATTTTATTGCCTATATAATTATGTTTGTAAGTCTGCAAATCAACGAAATGACCTAAACAAGTGATTTATACAACCGTTTTTATTACGCCATTTTTAGGATAAATATTTTAAGGTTTTATTAAAACTAATATATTGGTTATCAATAACAAGACCCTAGACGCCTAAATCCATTGATACATTCCATTATCTATAAAAAGAGGAAATAACGTAAGAAGGAAGCAGAAATTTACCATTATATTATTACAAATAAAATGCACCATTATTACATATTCATATTTAAAATACTTATTGTACTATGAATGGATCCAACAGGTAAATCCTTTTGTTATGTCGTCGCTATAGGATTTGTTTCCCGAATAGACCAAATGTCAATTTTTCAGGAGACGAAAAACAAATTTGATTGTCGTATTATGAAATATCAGTAGATGTATCAATCATTTTTTCTACACTGTATGATTGCATCATTATCTAAGAATAAATTCCAAGAATAATATACTGGTATAAATCAGTAAATGCACAGAAAATGCGTTTTATTTACAAGTACTCGTTGTGGATATTCGGGAAATTTTTAGCGCTCTCTCAGAATAATGGATATTCGGGACAAAACAAGGACGTTCGGGACTTAAGACCGTAGCGTATTGCTGCACGGCCCACGTATTACTGAGTGGTCAAAAAGTACGCACCTCAAATGTTATATTTATTTACACGATAATTGTTAATGATTACTTTTACTATTTAAATACCTAATGATCGTAATAACCCAAGTTCGTAGGTAATAATAACATGCGGCATTCGGTTTTTTTCGTAATAAGTAATAAAATAGTTTTTAATAATCTTTTTTTTTTATTCAACGAATAATTCACAAGATTTAAGAATGTACCATTCTAATTATTGAACATACATAATTTTTAAAATCACTTCTGAGAAAATATATTATAACCAATAGAAAAAATCTTTTTGAAAAAAGTAAGACACCCGCCAGGAATCGTCCCTGCATCTCCTCGGTTTACGACCCAGTCCACAAATTACCCACTATGCTACAAGGTGACATACTTATGACGACAAACTTTAACTATTGGCCTTTTAATACCTGCTCATCAGTATTCTTCAAAATCAAGCGACTATCGGCGATCGGTTTTGGTTTATTAAATAAAAGTAGGTATCTACTACTTCAATTACTAACCGACGTCACGGATTTCTCCAATATTTTATGTTGGTACTTACTCGTACTTGCTAACAATTTTATATTAATACTTTTTCCAAAAAAAAAAAATCTATGTATATATATCTGTATATTATTATATCTATATATTTCTATAATTGACAATTAAACTTATTACAAACCACCAAATAAATATTATATATTAACTATTGGAATGACAATACAAAATATTAGCATCTATAAATTAATTACCATTGGCTGCTAATATTAGGTAGGTACCAATATCCTAAGTATATAATATTTACCAAATAAATAGTTACTAACATACATATTAAATTAATTTAACTATCAGCGCATTCAAAAATAAATAATAGCATCGCCTTTATTTTCATAGAAATACCTAGATTAAAAGTAAAATAAAGACAAACAATGTTTAATTAATAATAATTTGAAATAATAATTATTTTTTACGTCATAGTAGTTGCCGGGTCACACTGTAGAATTCATATAACCGTTGGGATTTTGTGTCATTTATCAAAACAAAATGCAGTTATTTAGGTTAAAATACTCACTTCCATAACTTTACTATAAGTTCAGGGCGAACTGGTGATGTATCAGCTATAAATGATCTCTTCAAATTTGATGAATTCACTATTAAAACAATAGTAACTTTAAAAACAATATCAATAAGACGAAATTTGAAAGAGCATACCGGACGGCTGAAAAATATGAAAGTGGGCGTGATTGTTTTAGAGCTGGACAGCGTGAATGTGGGAGCGAGATGCACGGCGTCAGCGCGGTTTGATTGGCTAAAAGTCATATTCGGGAAATAAAAACTCAGCCAGAGATTTATTTCGACCGAAATTAACTTGGATATTCAGGTACGAATAGTTGGACATCCGGGAGAACAACACGGAGTAATTGTAACTTAACATGGCGTATTCGGGTTTTTCAAAAAAATATCTCTGTTACTAGATAAAAATATATTGTTTTTATAAACGATTTCGGTAGAGTTCGATAAAAGAAATTGAACTGCATTAAAATGTCGATTTCGACAAAAATGGATATTCGGGAAACAAATCCTATAGCGACGATGTGTGACACAAGGACATACGCAATGTCGTCATATGGGATTTCTCAGTAAAATATGCGTGAATTTCAAAGGTGGGCGGATGGTAGGTACTTTTATTGCCCGTGATTCTTTAATAAAAAAGGTTTTTACCTGAATGGCTTTTGTGTTGACCGCACATTTACTACCTACAATATCGCTCGAAGCTAAAGAAAAATCCCCCGAGAGCAGGATTTAAAAGTTCTTTATACGTAAGTTTTTAAGTAACTAACCCTACTTATCAATGTTAAAAAATATGTAAATCAAAAGAAATAAAAACTTTCTTGGCCATGTTAATTTTTAGAGCGAGATAGACAGTTTAGACGGCTAGATTATTGTAATAGTTATAATACCTCAATACATAAATATGATAAACTACCCTCGATAGCGACGTTAGTAGCCTTGTGCATAGAAGGTCGCAGTAAAAGGGTATGGAATCTATGCGATATGGAAGCGGTGATTTTTTTAACTGTAGACAAGGGTTACATGTAAATTTTACGTAAAACATTTCACCGTAGCAAAGTTCGCCATAAGCTTTCTATCGGAAATTATACGATCTCTAATTTTATTAGATTCAATATGAACATTAATTCAATTTTCATAGCCGATTTTGGCAAAATTCATGAATTCAAAAATGAAAACCTAACCTAACCTAACAAATAATCCAGTATATCGGCTATTTTTTAAATTTGTTTGCTGCTGGCTTCCTGTAAAGTGTAAACGGACGAGAACCGTGTTTTATTTAGACATGAATTTCATGTCGGTAGGTATACTATACGATTGTTGTTTTTATTTAATAAAACGCAATTTTTTTTGTAGTACTTATTCCACTTGTGTGTCCCACTGAGGCGGACGAAACCGGTCCTAATTTTTGATTAAAAGTGGAATAAGTACTACAAAAAAATTGCGTTTTATTAAATAAAAACAACAATACAATGCAGTTCCACCATGAATTGACAGTTAACAAAATAAAAGAAATATACTATACGACCCAAAGAGGTTGGAGTCTTTAATATACGACCGATACAACATTTCACGGTAAAGTGTGATATGGCGAACTCCATACGTACAAATATCCGGACACGTTACACAAGCAACATCCATGCTGCATGCTTCGAAATATGTTTTCATCCAAAAGTGTTGCGTGAACGCTGTGTGGAAGTAATGTGTTTTGTGAATAGAGCAAAATTCGACTTATCGCAGTCGAGATGCGTTCGTATAATATGCGACCCTCCTAAGAATCTAATATCCAACGGCGACGCTTTCATGTCACACCTATCTATTATAAAATTCCGCTGGCGTGTGGAACGACATTATTCGAGATGCTCCACTGCAATTGCTATTACCTACGGCCGCTTTGAGAGAAGTCTCCACAAAGAGGTCATACAACAATGCAAGAATAGATGCAACGATACAGATAATAATAACATGGCGATATGATTTTATTATTGTTTCAATGTGAAATCTACGAGCCGTAAATATACGTTGTACGGATCTCGTGACAAACCATTTGCAATGCAAATTAAATGGTATTACATCGAAATGGAGGGCTCGAGAGAGTCATGAGAAGAAGATAGATAATAACTCATTTTATATATTTCCATTATAGACATTCTAAATCATCATCATCTGAATCACGCATGATAATTTGGTACAGATGTTTCGACCTTCACACAATTATCAAGATGTATTTAGTATGAAGCATTATCAACCGCAGCGGCGATTTTCTTCAACGCAGATGACGAATTCGATTCATCAGGAGGGCCCGAAACGTTCAAATTAGTTATTAAACTGAAAATTAAATATTACATAACAAAATTTAACATATACATACATCAAGTGGGGCTATAATAATTTAACCACTCTAAAAGCTAAGTACCTTCTTGTAGACAAAAAAAAACCACTACCTAATTTGATTATGTACCATCATTTTTTTTTAGAATTATTAATAACCATGTCCTTGCTTTTTCGTACAAGGTAGTTGTTAGTAATTTTGGACAATCACAAACACCCAGGCTTTGAGAAAAACACATAAGTATTGTGTCCTCACCGGGAATCGAACCCAGAACTCTCGGGCGGAAGGCCAGCGCCTTACCCACTGCACCACGAGAGCCGCCTATGTACCATCATTGTCATCTTCAATAATAATTATTTTTAGTTAGGTCTGATTCTAGGTAAGAGATAGATTAATATTTTTACTAGGTAGATAGTTGGTATTTGTGGTTTTTATTCATTTGTATCGTGGTGGTCCTCGAAATCATTGGATGTCTTGGACTTCCAAGTCCCTAAGCTTGGCACTGATTTACCCACTAGCTACAGCCACAGCTAGAAACGAAACCGGAACCGAAACGTAACTATTTTTTTCTCACATGAACTGAACTCGGGGACGTTGCATTCTTATCTACAAGGTGTGTAGCACGCATGGGCGGCCGAACGAAGGAGCGACCGCAGCCTGATTCATGCGTAACCATTAATTTCAGATAACTTCTCATCTACAAGTACCCAAATAAAAGTGACTGCGTAGTCCTAAAATGTTCCACTCTTTAATTAAAGCGCATTTATAATTGAATCTCTCATATTATACAGAGGTAACCATACTTGTCGTGATACGTGACGCCAATCTGAATATAAACAACATTTAATTATTGAAGTACGCGATATTAATAATTGGCAACTTTTTTTTTCGTTTTTGTATGAGTAGAATCACCGCCATCTTTAGATTAATAAAGCCTCAGCATAACTTTTTGCACAAGCAACGAGTGATCCACTTTTCAGCTGTCAAATTCAGATACCAGGTTGCTTGACATATTGATTCGCCCTTTCTCGTTTCTCAAATCTTTCAAAAATTCTCAAATCAAATATATTAACTATCAGTGTTATTAATAAATAATATACATTCCTGTTATTCATCAGCTGTCAAAGTTAGACTAGTCCTTCAAACAAAAACCGGTGGTAATATCAATTTCCAAGTATGTAGCATTGATATATGCATTACATTTATTTTGTAGAAGGTGTGTTAATGCTAGTGTATTATTTATCATGTAACTTATTTATTCAAATCAAACCATTCCCTATGTGAACACGACAGACGCGTCAGTATGAGCATTATATAGAACAATGACAGGCAATGACAGTTTATACATGGACAACAACGGGAGGGGCGGAAAAAGTAGGACCAGTCGTTGTGAATGTTTCGGCTTTCTACTTGAGTCGGCAATGGTAGAACTTATCTATCTTAGCCTTTTTCGCACACCTTTATTTACCTTTAAATAACTAGAGATTCTAACAGCTCTGCAATACAGGCAATTGGAATAAGTTATCATAATTTGACTTTGCGATATATCAGTAGAATTTAAATGATTCTCAAATACTTTATAATTATTTGATTCATTTAGAAATTGCATAAGAATCTAATGCCACATGATAACTGAAACATCGACAATCGTCACGTTGCATGGACCTCAAATTAAAAAAGTATTTATAAATATCTTAAGACCTTGTGCTCGAACAAACAAAAAGGCGTAAAAAAACCAATCAAGTTAATTGTTTTCTCGTGTAATTTGCTGCATTATTACCTCGTCTTCAAGCGAGCGAATACATTCGACAACAATGCGGGGAAGTGCGCATGATCGGATGTCAGGCAACCATCGAGAAGCGTCCTCGTGAACCCAGCATCCGGCAGACATCTTGGATGTCATAGACAGCGTGCTTATTATGTCAGAAATGATTATCAAATTATCAAGGCACCGCGTTAGTGAGTCGTTAAAAATCAGCCAAATTGGCAGCAGTTCGAGGTCATTGCCATTTAAGAAAAACACAATATGCGTGTACTGAATAAAAATATTTCAATAGATTTAAAAGGTTTGATTACATCATTATTCATTGTCAAAGTTTGGACGATTCCTTAAAAATATTGAGGTTTTGTACATTGACTATTAAAGGAATAATGCCATTAAGCCCAATGACAGTAGTGTACTAGGTAGTAGAAGTGAAACAATCACAAATGTATTTTGACCTCACCGAAAATCAAACTCGGAGGCCCCAGATGAAAAGCCATTATACATTAAGAGCGTACTTCAGTGAAACGGCAATTTTTTTTCAACAGTAGGTACGGCGAATTTTCTCACTAGTCGCCAATCGGAGACAGAAAGTCGAGGTGTCCGCACGTCGATTTGTTTTGTCATGGCGTCGGATGAAAATATTCTTAAATCGTGTAAAGATGACTAAAAAACTTTACGTATGTGCTTAAAAAATAAAACAAGTCAATGAACATACTATTATTATTAGTAATTTAACAATAAACATAACATTAAATGAACGCATGTTGGATTTTTATGACAAATTATATTTCGTTCGGCACGCGTCATTTGCACAATCCGCGCATCGCCTAGCCACGATCTTTTTAGACCATGCCTCAACTGAAGTATAGCCTTAACAATTCCGTCAGTACTCTTGTAACTTGTAATGGAAATATAAATACGTCGTCTAGTAGACTGTGCGAACTAACGCATCGGGAATGTCTTCGTTATGGTGTTTTTCAATTATCACGCGTTTTTGTGGCGCTTTCTTCGAATTATTGTCTTACCACCAATCATTATACAAATAAATAGCTACCTTCACACTGGCGTAGTTTATATTCCCACCTAGGTGATGACCAATGGTGAAAAAATAGTAGATAGTAGTAAAATTTTACAAACAAATACATATAAAGCAGTTTCGACGAATGTGGTGGATTGATTTATTATTCCATTCATAATTAATGAAATTACCTCAATCACCGAATGCTGCTGTGTGTTTGTAACGCGGTTGTACCAATGTATCCCTAAGATTCGGCGGAGACATCGATTTAGACAACGTTTTACGTGGCTGGGACATGTGTGCCGGATGCCGCCAAAGAGTGCGACACTTCGTACCGTTGTGGCACAGACTCAAGGGTTCCGTCGTCGTGGCTGGCCCTCCCTCACCCTGCATCGGTGCTACAAAAGCGATCTACGCACTGCAGGTCTGGGGTGGCAAGAGGCGCAAGAGTTGGCGATGGATCAAGGGAAGTGGCGCGAACTAGTGCTTGCCCTATGCCCCATTGCTGGGTCGTGATAGGGTGAAAGAAGAAGAATTAATGAAATTACTACGTAAGAAACCAACATCGTCAACGACACAACGACATTAAATACATATAAATTATTGTGTCTGTAATCGGTACTAATATTAATTATATGAACATGAGACTACCGTCACACGTTGAAAAATAATAGTTTGTATACACAAATAATATTTAAAATAAAGTGAACGTGTGCAGTTGAGTTTTGAGTTAAGACTGATTTCATTAGAATAAATTGTTATTTTATTACATACTGGACACTGTATACAAGTGTAGTGTTATTTAATTTGTTTATTATAATTGTTTAGCTACGCTCCGTTCAAAAGGCAGTCTTCACCACCACTACGCTGTCAACATTATGATTCAAAATTATTGCAATATCTCTGTATATAATGACCAGTAGCCTCACATACATATTATATTGAAGTTTTTACGTCAACTTAATATCTTGGTCAACGAGTTTTCCAGGATCCTTGGAAGTGACATTCCTCCAGCAATAATGAAGACCCGCCCTTCACGCTGCTTGCGTGGAAATTTATACATCAGTGCATTACTTACTTTAATTTGTATTATAATGGAACTTGTTTCAGACGTTGGTGCACCCAGAGACAATACAAGGAATCATATTAACGTTATTGGTATATAATAATATATTGTACGCTTCCACAGAAGATAAATTTACAGTGGAACAACTTAACCTTTAAATTGCGCAGATTTCGATTTTTTCTACTACGCACGAATTACATAGGGTAAATTTAAATATTATTTCCTATTGCTCTCACATGAAACCTATTGCATTGTTATCTTTCGCTCTAGCTACGTCATATTTTCTGTCAAAACTAACGAACTTCACGCTTATTTGTGGTATGTTTATAACACAATACACTATATCTTTGTGGTGTGACTTTAGAGTTACAAATTTTAAAATTACTTTCTTAGTATCGTTCTGAAGATGGTTTTACAACCCGAAACAGGTGTAAACATAAATAATTCAAATAGCATAGAATAATTATAATAAGTTTGTTTTTGAAACCATTATAATGGGATTATTGAATGTAATTAACCGTAATCGTAAAATTTGAAGTAGGTACCTTCATAAATCTCAGATAAAAGTGGTTATTTGAAAAATTCGCATGGCGGATCATAAATGGGTTGATAGCTTAAAGACTAGAACACTTAAAGTAATACTAATAGCAGGTAGGTAGATGTTTCTGATTTTTTTATAAATTATATATTTTTCCATTATAATGATTTCCAGCATATCAACGCCAATTTAAATAAATATACACAAGAGTTTTTAAATGTAAGACATAAGTAATTAATGTTGATTATAATATTGACAAAATAATAAGATACCTAGTTGAATTAAAACATCACGCTTGGATTTTTTCAACTAACAAGTAAGTAGGTTTATTCACTTTAGTGTAATTAGAACTTGTAGGTACCTGTCGTATAAGGTTATACGTCATATAGAATATACTCTTACCTCGTACATCATTGTTAAAAAATACTGTACTATCAAATCAATCAAAGTACAGAACAGCGAAACTAATCCGAGGCCATTATATTCAATAACAATATTATATTATTTGGAGAAAGTTTTTAATCACTATAGGTAGATATCACTTATTATTTCTATTATTAATAATAAAAAAAAACTACTCAAACCTGAAATGACAACGTTTTGCACAAGCAATCAATTAAACAATTATTATTTTGCCATATAAATCGTTGACGACCTTCTCTTTTGATATTAAATCAGACGTTTTAAATGTAGATGTAGGTACATCGAATAAGTACTTAATTAGATAATTTATATGATTTAAATTAAATAATTCTTTATTAGTTAAATATGTATTGCAATTGAATACTAATAAACAATTATCGTGTACACATAAATTATTATATTTAAAAGCGACACTAAATTGCACGCACTCGGTCGTGCCCATCACGAAGCCCTACATATTTTGGGTGTAAAGTATCAGCAGTTTTTACGCCTGGGAATGTCTCTAGAATCTATACTGAGGTCACCATGCACCCAAGTTACTGAGTTTCCAATGACCCAGGAGCATGGCCCCCACATCCTGAAGCGGCCCCCCATACCTATCGCGTGATATTCTACATTTTAGTGTTTCCTAAGATCCCCAATGGAACCCTAGGTTCTGCAAAATAAAATTAAAAACGTTCTGTGTATTTTAGTGATACTTCGTATTTTTATATAAATCTACTTGAATTACTGATCGCGACCCCTTTTTGTGGTAGTCAAAGTAACATGCACCCTTCAAATAATTGAAATAAATTTCTACATGTGAATTATCATTTAATTATATCAATCGTCAAATCACACCGAATTGCATCACATAGCCACATATTTGTAAATGTTATTTTAATTTTAATGTTTTTTTTACTATCAGAGCAAATTTGTAGTGTGTGTTTATCTCACTTAACTGGTCGACCTATCACGCCGGGCCCCCTCTAAGTTTGGGCTTCCAGGCTAGAGCCCTGTCAGCCCTCCCCCCTTGTGAGGACGATGCCCAGGAAGCAACTTGTCGAACGGGATCATCCCGGTGCGCAGTTCTTTAGAATCCGCCAAAGATGAATAGGCGTACGAAACCTCCAAATTACCACCATAGTATCTCAATGTTCGGAAGTCCCTGACCTACACCTAAACTACTGTCTATTTCCTGCGATATGTGTCGTATAGCCGTCGTAATGGGAAAAGAGCCTTAACTGGATATCAACCACAACACGTAAATACTTGAGAATAAAATAAGTGAGGTGTCAGTAGAGAGGCTGACTATCAATCAGATCGTCCACTCCGATCACCCTTCCGATCATCTACGGCCTACGCCGATTGCCCCCGATCGTGAAATGTAATTTTGAATGGTTCCCTATAATCGTGGCCTAAATAGAACAATTTCCTATTTTTCACGCTTACCTGAATCTCCGATTGGTGACAGTTGGGCCGACGGTTAACGTATGTTATCGGCTCAACTCTCACCGATATTTGAATCAGTCGTGAACGAAAAATATGAAGAGTCGTATAGAATCATATGTAGAACTGTGCACTATTCATCGTTTCGAGAAAATGACGAAAAACGCTTTGTTGGATTTTTGAGTTTTATAAAAGCATAAAATATTTTTCTACTTTTAGAAATTAAAAATACACAACAGAATTTACGTATGTCAGAATTCTGATTGTTGTAAATAATTAAATATACATGTTTTAAAAGTGAAGAGTGCTACATTTGATACTCACATAGTATACAGTTCTGTCTTTGTTACCAAGGTTTTGTAACGTTCTGTATTTGATCCCAAACAATTGTGAATGACGTCACTAAGAAGTAGTTCAAATTTACCAGTGCAGTACATCATTATAATAAAAATAATGTATTTTTTTATTTATTGATTTCAATTTTAATAGGTACCTACATTAAATTTATAATACTTTAATTTTAAACTGATTAAATATTGTGGGTATTAAAAAAATAACATGAAACCATAAACATACAAGGAGACAGAGATATTATTGTATGACATATTTTATAATAAAGAAAATAGGACATATTTTTCAATGTATTAGGTATTAAGAATAATAACGGAATAGAATTTATACTATAAGTTCATTTAGAATGTCATCTTGTATTTCACCTAAGTTCACGTCCCCCGAATCTCGTAAATTATTCCGGGAGTTATTTTCATCAAATGTTTTTTTTTATAGAATTGGAGAGTACCTAGGTAAAGTTTACCATTGTGGCCCATAATGCTTAGTTAATAATTTATTCAAAAACTTCTTTCACTTGGCAACCTTTTTGCAACTGTAAATGGACGAATCGTATCAATGTTATTATTTTTCTTGTATAATATTCTTTAGTTTCCCGTAGTCTGATCGATATAAATTCTCTACCTGGACTAAAACATTCCCCTAACGTTTTGAACGCTTCATATTTCTTTTGGACCCAGAAAACTTAATATGTCATCGATAAGAAAAAAGGAATGAAATAAGCAGTTCACAGAAAATAAATAAAAGATTTAAGAACACAAAAAAAAGTGAACAAAAACAATCAAAATAATTATAGAAACTATTCTTGTTGGTGGAGAGGAGGGACATTGTTTTAATCTAGTTTTAATAATATAAATAATTTAATATAATAATATAATATAATATTTCATAAATAATATTTACATATAATAAATAATATATATTTCATAAATAATATATACATATTGACTGTGTTTAGGAAAAAGGGCGTAACCCTCGATTTTTCGAAAGTGCTTTTATTAGATATTAACAATTTATACAACTAAATACACCTTCTGTAAAAAGGAAGTGAGCCGCAAATGCCGATTTATTATCTAAATTCAGGTTTTAATTGAGTTTTAATTATGTTTTAATTTAAGGAAAAAAGCATTTACCCTCAATTTTAATGATTTTTTTGTAATAACTCCTTTAATTATTAGTAGATCGAAAAGATATTACATCAATCATCATGCATCCAATGTCTATGACTTTTTTTTTATTAATATTGAACCAAAATCATTCAAAAAACGTTTTTTGCCTCTCCTGTAAAAATTTTTCTGTGTGTGTTACGCCCTTTTTCCTAAACACAGTCGATATAATATTTCATAAAAACAATTGTACTAAAATCCACTTTATTTAATGAATCAGGAGCGGTTTATCCTTATAGGAAAATTTTCAACTGAGGTTTCATTCTTCCGAGGATGAAAAAGAATTAGCACTATGTTTTTGAAATAGTTTGAACTTGGATAAATAAAATAAAATTAAAATATTTAATAAGTAATATTTTCAAAACATTTGATGTAGGTACGCCTATGGATTTTACATGCACTGACCTGCCAACTTTGTCGATTTTTGCCTGTCATTTTTCAGGATTTCTGCTTCTCTTGCGACCTTTGTTTATTATTACTGGTGTTGGTTGGTACTCCATGAGGGGACTAGCCATCAGTATTTATATGTTTTGGTAAAAAAAACCATAAAAAACTCAACTTTAAGCACGACATGTCAACAGTCACAACTGAACGATATGTATGAGCGGGCATATTGTGATGTCACTTAGGGCAACTCTGTGATTGGTCGAAACCGAACAGTTCTACTTGTGTTTCCAAAGACGTGAACAGTTCTATCTTTGATACCAAGCCCTATTTTCTTTCACGATTTTATACCACACAGATATGATTTTAATTCGAATATTATATTGCTAATCATACATTATGATCCGAAGAATAATGTGGCATACTTAGTTCAATTTCGACATATATGCGACAGTTCTACTTTTGATACTATACGACTCAATTACAGTCCCACAAACTTATCTGAAGAACTGTCAAAATGGGACTAAGAACTACCATATGAACGCAATATTGAAAACGCCATTTGAATGTCAGATTCCAGTTGCCAGTCTTGATTGGGTAGTTCACGACTGTGGCTCCCCCATCAATTCTTCAGATAAGTTTGTGGCACTGTATTCAATTTGACCACAATTCCAGTGAATGATCCAAAGTGACATTTTATAATCGGTAGCAATTAGCGCTGACGACATGGGCGCCGCCAGGATTTTGTGTAAAGTGGTGCATGTAAGAGAATTCATATTCTTATTCCACAGTTTATAATTTGCAGCCATCCATAGTCCCCTGTCCCTTCGACATTCACTTACATAACGGTATCACTTAAGCGGCTAGTAATTAAAATCAAAAATGGTATAATTAAATTTGTTTTTTTTACTCTTAAAATAATTTCTATTTTGATTTTTTATGTGTAGAACATGCTCCAATAAAATAATATTGTTATATTTATATATAAAACAATTATCTAAAAAAAAATATCCAAAGGTGGTGTACTAGCACCACCTTGCACCACGCTGCCGGCGGCCATGGCTGACGATCGTCCTGAGAACTGCCAATGTAATTTGGCATTACTCACTGTGTCGCTTGTACCGACTTCGTTTATTTCTAGCTATTTTACAACGTTTTTATTAGCTCGTATTCTTGTTTGTCCGGTGGTTGTTTGTCCAGTACAAATCTTGCAATCGATTTTTAACTAACTTCCCGACTAGCTAGACATTTGAACTTTTGGAATATATTAGTACACGATGCCAATGCATTCTTTTAATACTTTTAGCCATCTTTAAGCAGAATTGAATTCATTTTCAGTTAATTCTGTTTTGTATGGAAAGTTATTTCAGAAAAATTCGTAAAAAGTAAAAGACTATTATTGGTTGCTAAGGAGGTGGTCCTAGCAACTAAATTATTAATATATACGTGCGTTACTATGGAAATCAAAATGACATTTCAGTTTTCTATATTTGTTTGTTTGTTTTTTATTTACTTCATATCAAGTAGAAGTTTGAGCATAATTTGAACATAGTTTGATAATAATTCAACAGAAAATTTAAAAATGTTGTATATAAAAAGTTCTTTGTATCTTGTAATTATTTCATTCTAGGTCGTTTTATGTTTTGAGGCTTCTCAATTAAACAGACGGAGAAAAGGATTTCACTTGGCGTCGCAGCGAGTGATTGTGAAACTAATCAAAAACGAGCAGTAGGTAAGTAGCAGCTGGTTCGTGAATTGGCAAGCGCTCAACCAGGACAACAGGCACGCCTAAGCTATGCTTCACTTCGCATAGCTGGTTAACACTGCGGGGCATCGCACACAAAGGCTCGCTATGACACGGTTGCCATCGATAAAATTATAGCTTTTGCAATATAATAGAGCAGGTATGTCCAACTAAGTAGTTTGTGATCTTCAATCCAGATTCAAAACAGACAGTGACCGACCGCATTCTCTCATTATCATTACTCATTCTTCAACTTATTATATTTGTCTGAGGACCAGTGATGTCCCTATACAAAGATCCACCCTGAAGCAAAATTAAAATGTTATCCTCTTTTATCCTGAGTTTCAAATTATCTGCAAATTTCTTAGGTACCTATTTACCTATCTTATCTTACAAAGGAGATCGTGAGAGAGATATCATACACTCATACATGTAAAGGAACTAAAAAATAATATGACATAATGGCGGCCAAGTAGCAGGGAGTAGGGAAATTTGTGATTTCAATAGTCTTATTTATATTATAATATGTGGATGAATAAGAGACATTACGATTAATAATTCAAGGTGTCACGGTGTTCAAACTCATGCAGGGAGTGTAACATTTAAAAAGGATATATCTCATGGTTAAAAGAAAAAATATAAATCATACACTAATATATTATGCGTGTTACCTGTGTGGAGAATAACATTTAGATGTTTCTCATTTACTGACAAATTCAATTTGATATGGTTATCTTCAAAAACAATATTATACCATTAGTTAATACTAAATTCTCGATTTAAAATTTCTACTTTTTCTTACAGTATCGGTTCTTAATATGATACAACGCGATACAAGTCTTTCAAAACCAAAACAGTGATACAATTCGACTTTTGATAAGCATGAAATAATACTTCGTAATACTGATTTGTCGGAGAATTCTCAATTTAAAACTGTCAGAAACTTACTTCCTTATAATGCTTATAGCCAGTGCGATTAATTCGACCGAAAGCAAGTTAATATTTTACTGAAAATATCAATAAAAAAAACAAAGGTCTTCTGCTAACCATCATTATCTTTGTATTTATTCATCAAATTATTTGATCACTATCGAGTCATTGCTAAACGATTTTAAATGATGAAAACGTGTCTTCAACTTTCCGGAAAGAACTGTCATTTCCCGCGTAAATTTATTTTACGGACTTCCGGAATAATTTATATCACGTCTGTCTTAGAGCTAATAGTTTTCTTCGTTTACGTTTAACTTACATTATTTGATTCATTCATGCACTAGTACTATCGTAAGTGGGGTTTATATATTGATGGAAACACAAAACCACACAAATTAGTCACAGTTACACTAAAAAGCCACTGGCAAAGTTTGAATCAATGCCAAGGCATTATGTTGGAAGATATGAGGAATTGAGCGTAGTTATACGCAAAGCAGCCAGACCACACAAACGTCAAACAGAAATAGAACCACTTTTATGTAAAGTGTGTTTCTTTAAATCCACAAAGCCTCTGTATACTATTTATATCTTTTGAATGATATATATACCTATTATATATATATATATATATATATATATATATGATTTTGTGTGACTTATAAAGAGATAAAAGCATAAAATCTATGAAATTATGGTGTTTTAGCGGTCCAGGCTGTTTTGTGTAAAACGGGTTTTTTAGAATGTTCATTTTTGAATGCAGCTAACTCTTATTTTTGTAAGAAAAATAGTAATTTTCTTAAAAAAACCTTCTAAGTTATTCAAGTATTATGGGAATTTTAAAGTTCTGAAAATAATTCAAAAAACTTGAAAATTATACATTAATATTTAGCTGCCTTGCACTAATTTTTACATGAAAAATCTATATATTATATATACATTTTATAATATATAATAAAATGAAAAACATATAATATAATTGAGAAAATAATGTTTATTAATTGAATGTACAAAAACACACCTTACAGTCAGGATTTTAAAAAGTAGGTAAGTTCATAATATTATCATGTGGTTGCTTTTTGCAGATCGAATATGGCATATTTTTAGAATGCATTTAAGTATATGACATTTTTGTATGACAGCAGCTTGGCTGATTTGTACAGAATGTATAACAACCGTGTGAGATTATGGAAATCACAATAACTCCTTTTTTTCAAAATTGTGGCCTGGCTGCTTTGTGTATAACTACGCTCAATTATTGGTGGGAATAACTTTTTAAATCTTTTCATGGTTCCTGTATGTTTGAGCCAATTTCTTGTAATACCGCAGCCAAACAGTCCCAAATCATGTCAATGTATCAATCAGTCAATGTATGCGGGTGTAGACATGAGTTGGGATTCAAAACAGATATTTGTGTTGAGACAGATGTTTACAGAAGATCTGTATGACTTTATTCACTGAACTAGGTACTTATTATATCCCGAAATGTTGTGATTTCATAGACAGAACACTTCCATTGGCTTTTAGGAAGCGAAATGAATAGTGTACCCAGAAGCCTTCTGCCGCGTTGTAACAAAGTACATAAATATACTACCAACACGTCATGTATGTCATCATACGTTTTACTGTATTATTACGAATGATTGAACTCAACATATGATATAATATTATGTAGAGTGTACGTTTTTTGCATTTTTTACTACACTGATACGCCTATTTGCCTGATTACCTCGCATAAAATTATATCAAATGACATACTTACATTTGTATCAATATATCGTAGTAATAAATAAATAGATAATATGTATATGTAAAAAACATATTTTTAGAATATATTACTTCATTTTTTATCCTAGAGCCGGAGAGCAAAGTTATGAAGCATCTACACTTCTCGCAATTGGTTAGAAATAAATAATGACATATTAATAAATAATCTAAATTGTAGATATTACGTGATGAATTTTATTTTATAATTTTTCTAACAGGGTACACAACTCTTGTATTAAGTATTGTTATAAAGTTTTTAATTATTATCATTGCGAGAGAAATACAATAAAATTGCAAAACAACTAATATTTTCAATTAATACGTCTATAAAACAAGAAACTTTAGTATCTATGTAGCAATTTCTAAAAAGGTATAAAGAAATATTAATTCTCCGTTAAATTAATAGAATAAATTGTTTAATAACCGCAGTAAAAAATAGATAAAATCACATTGAATTTTGTATAAAAGAAATGCTGCAGCTCGCTTACAAAAAATATTATAAATACATTTATTAATAAACTATTTACTGTACTTTATTTCTGTATTTAAAAAAAACTTTCAACCTGAATGAAAGATCACGATTGTCGATAGTGAGTAGTGTATTTTAAATCAATTGAATATGGCGGTGAAATCTAGAGTAACCGGTGGCAATACACAGTATCATTTTCATTGCGTTTCACTGATTGAATGCCTTTTAGAAAACAAAACTTTAGACAGCATTACTACTTAGTTGTATTATTTATTATTGTGGATATTGATAAAACAATTCACTCTTATTGATTTTAAATTTTATCGTGATAATAGCAATGGTAGATAGATATGAACTAAATTATCGATAGCTTTCACTGTTTAGAATGATATTTATGATAGTAAACCATAATATGTCCAATAATTGATAAGGTTTAGAGATACGTTTTTATTTCGATATGACATCCTTACGACGCGTAGTTGGAAATGCACGCTCAAAATCCTGCTACATCTTCAGTCTTAATTGACAGATAAATTAATTAACTCCTAAGGATATAATTCCATGGAACTCTAAAGAGGCTGAAATAATTATCGGGCAGACTCATAGAAATATGAGCATCGTTGACTGCGAGACAATAATTTTCATGCTAAATATCACCATATCCGATAGTAACAGTAGATGGAGTGACCGGTGATGAAAGAAAGATTTTCGATTTGATGAACGGATCAACGAAATATTGAATATTGCTGAAACGCGAAAACACACGATCGGGTTGAATGGACAAAAATGGATATTATATCTAATTCTAACAGATGGCGTTTAAGTACTAACAAATAATTCACGGGACATGTACTGTTGGATTTAGGCCAGTTTATCGTGAATATTGTCAAGATGTGTAATATGACAAATGACAGCGATGATATATTATGTAAATCTTATTGTCAAACTATTCACAATATAAGTTACAAAATGTACAACTATATTGTATAATGAGCTCTGAGATATACCTACATATCATAGGTACACAAAATAGGTCGACATAATATCCCATACCACAGTTTCAAGAAAGTGCAGAATTATGTAGCTATTTGAGAGTTATAAATAGACCTAGCAACGGTACACAATTTTATTATGGTAATGATAATATTAAATAATTAGTCATGGGAAACGAGTAACATAAATTTTAAGTAAGTCTTCGGAGGCATTCACGGAGAACGCTCGGACTTACAGACCTACAAACTTATCTAAAGAATGGATGGGGGAGCCAACTCGAAAACTACCCAATCAAGACTCGCAACTGGACAAAATCTGACACTCGAATGACGTTTTCAAAATGGCGTCCATATGGTAGTTCGTAGTTCCATTTTTGACCATTCTTTAGATAAGTTTGTAGGACTGTACTTGTCTGCAGAGCGTTCAGTCTGACTCGCTCCTGCCTTCACGGAGACTCGCTCTTATCTTCAGATCTTTCACAGAAGACATTGACTGAATGTAAACGTGGTTTTTAGCCATGACACTGAATTAGTCATGACGCGTGCGCATAAAACCTGGTGTACGTATGTTTCACGGGCAACCTTTGACTCTTATGTATCAAGTCAGTCAGTCGTACATGAACGATTCATGTATAATAATATATTTTGTAAAGACAGATCTTTCTTCAATATTTTGAAACACGACTTAATACTTTGTCTGTTTTGAAAGTACGAATGGACTGAATCAAATTACCTATCATCTTGAGACCGTTCCATACTTTCACGTTTCTCATTGAAAATGTCAAAAATTTAGTTTGCCACTCCATAATGATAAAGAAAACTTTCAATCTCGCAATGCCTATTCGAGTTTGTCAATATTTCTATAACATAGACGAAAAGTCTTGCCTCATTTGTGATAAAAATAAGTGGAATCGAATTAAAAATAATATTTAGGACGTCATACCAAACGTGAACAAAAAAGCTGAATTTTTTTTTAGACAAAACGTGCATTGTAAGCCGCACCTAATTTTTCAAATTGACACACCGGCCTCGCAACACAATTTGTTTTAATATCATGCCATGAATATAATTCAGAAGTTCTTATTTTAAACTCCTATATCTGAAAACAAAAGGTTCTCATTCTAAAATACTAAGCACAGACCTACAAACTTATCTAAAGAATGGATAGGGGAGCCACTGTCGAAAACTACCCAATCAAGACTCGTAACTGGACAAAATCTGACATTCGAATTTAATTTTCAAAATGGCGTCCTATGGCAGTTAGTAGTTCCATTTTTGGCCATTCTACAGATAAGTTTGTAGGTCTGCATTGATGTATTTTCAACATTTTCTGATGTCAGAATTATGTACAGAACCCAACCGGACCAATGTCGCAATATTTCTATCCGAAAAATACTTGCACGATAAATCTAAAAGTATCCGGACTGCATCATATACGAGAAGATATTCGGTTCAATCACATGCTCTAGTCTTCAATAAAACATTGTTTGTGTTCGTCGTAATATTTTCCACCATATCCCACACAGACGTAGCATATAGATTACGCGTCGTGTACCTATTATATCTCAACTGCCATGTCTTCCTCAGCTACTCTGATCCATTCAGGGGTTTTATAAATAGGAATGAAAATCAACGTAAAAATACATCCAATGGGCTTGGCAAATGACTAATAATCTTATTCTTCTTCGACCATGTCTGATATGGGCGTCCACGGAGTGGAGGTTTTGTATTGACAGATTTTGTTTTTACGAAAAATGAATGTCAGCCACTTGCTCAACTTATTAGGCTAATAATCATTATTCGTGAAAAAAAAGTTTTAGTAAAACTCCGGTTAGGAAAAAAATGGCAACTCACTCATACTTTAATACCGTAAATAATTAATTAAATCGAAAAGTAAAATGAAATAGGTACATACCTAATTTAATGTCAAGTGTGTTTAGTAAAAATCTCATTGTAATTACAACTCAAATCTAGTTTTTCTTTCTTTCTATAAACATTATGTATATGTAAATTGGCAAAGTTAAAATGATTATACAATACAGTATCATACTTTAATGTTTAATAAATGTTCAAGATAAATATTATAATTAAGTGTACAAGATATATATCCTCAAATACCTGTTATTAAAAAAAATTAAACCGAAATAATTAAAAAAAAAAAAAAAAAGTGGTTCGTATGAGTCACAAAGAGATATTTTTATCTAATTATTTGGAAATATGGTAAACATGATAATGGTTTCTGAAGTCTAATAAGTATAATATTATGGTAAATTTGATTCGTCTTTATGTCCTCCGTACAACATACTTCTGTATCAACTGGGAAGAAATAGGTAACTTCGCGAGAACAACCAGTCAAGGGAACGATTTTAAATGGTAGGTATTATTTTTATTTAATTTGTGCATTAATCTCTTTATTTAATTGCTGAAACAAATTTAATTATATAGTTTTATAAATCAGCAGAATTTTAACTATTTTTATTAAATAATTAAATACCTTAGAAGTTATATGACTTACCTAATCTAAAACTTCCCGGTTGATAGATACCTACAGAATATGCAATTGACTTTGATTGTGTTAATATCAAGAGACTGATATATTACTATAGTTTGGCTCAGTGAAAAAAAAATGGCGCCAAAGTTTCTTATAACCATTAAAACTATAAATACATATTTCAAAACTTCGTCTTTATTTTATTGTATTAGCTATAGAAAGCTCCATACATCTGCCATATTATTTAGTTTCCTCGACGACGTGGCAACACTTCACTTTTTTAAACAAATTCGATATTTAAAAACAATTAAAAACTAATTTGAATACGTAGGTGAAGTATAACAGTATTTTTTAAATTCAATACATAAGTCTACAAAAGAATAGCTTGCACACGCCTGTTTCTAGTAAACTAAATAAGTAGTGAAATTATTCGCTCAACATAAACGATCTATAAAAGAGACCGGTCCAACCCACCAACTAAATCGAAAGATTCTTGCGATAGTGTTTTAAAATATTCAAAGTCAAAGACGTGTTTCTTGTAAAGTATAGTCCGACAATGTAGTAATTATTGAGTGAACGACAGAACAAACTTACACATATTGTAATACTGGATAAGTAATTATTGATTTCAACCCTATAATAATAGCCAGTAACATAATTTCGTTGTATGTAATGAGAGGCATGGGGAATATTGCGGAATCATCGCATAAAAAAACACCGCATAGAAGAATACATTGGGAATACTTTATCCGTTATTCAATTAAGTATATTCAATTAATACAATGTGATATAGTAGTCAATAAATTATTTAAGGTTTATATAATAGGAATAAAACCACGTTAATGGTTGTCGATCGGGCTAACCTTCTACCAACAGCAAGTACAAGAAATGAAAATATAATTATAAGAATACATAATTATACTTTCATTTCTTGTAATATGGAATTCTATCAAGTAAATGATAACTCAATTAATAAACAGCAAGTACACTCCAAAGTAACAGTGGACGAGTTTGTATATCTGGGATCGACCATCAGTGGAAATGGCGGATGTGAAGCGGAAATAAGAAGACTCACACAGATTGCAAAAATACGACGACACGTCATACCACTAAATGGAATGATCGGGGAATTTCGATTGCCACAAAAATGATGCTTGTGCAAACATTAGTGTTCTTTATATATTTATAAGGAGTCGAGTCATGGATCCTGAAGGCAAGGAAGCGGAAGGCAATCGATGCCTTTGAGATGTGGTGTTTGCGCCGAATGCTTTGTATTTCTTGGACGGAACACAGGACGAACCAGTCAGTCATCCAGAGACTGCAGATAAAGGAACGGCTCTCGACGGTATGTCTAAGACGCATTCTGCTGTTTTTTTGACATATTTTCCGGCGTGGACCAGACAACCTGGAGAGACTGGTGGCTTTGGGTGGCCTCTAGAGAAGTGAATCAGATGAAGAGCGCCTGCGCGCTGGGGCGACAAAGTGAAAGAGCTGACTGGGGACACCATTTAATCTGCCCTTAGAGAAGCGGAAGATCGAGAAGGATGGAAAGTCTTGGTCGCTCAAAGGATGGCAAAATTAAAAAGTGGTCACGATCCCCAGCCATGAGTGTGCGACCAAGAAGAGATATAATATTAACTATTCAATAAAACGTATTCAATTTATATTGTGTCGTTTCACAATTCTTGACAATTTCAATAGGTAATTATCGAGGAATCAAAATTTTAAAGCTGGTCATATTAATATAATATGACCTATTGATGTCATGACGCGATATGACGTCACTAACAGAAGATGTAGATTTGTAGAATGTAGATATACGGCAGAACCACACAAGAAGACTGGACAGCAACAGGAATTCTCGTAGGGTCTGATTAAGTCCATATAATCAAAAAAGAGAACAAAATGGTCAAAGACAAATGAAGATGATTTAAAATCTTTAAACAAAATGTTGGTTTATCTTTAAATTCGAATACGCGTAAATTGTATTGCGTTAAAACCAAAAGAGGACAGCATAGAATACGTGATGCATTAATTTAAATTGATTCCCACTTCACAGTGAGCGGACTATAATATGGTTACCTTATACTTTATAACAAAACCTGCTTCTATAAATTGGTCTGTGATTCTCTCTCTGCTCAAGTGAGACGAAAAGAAATCGGTCCAGAATGTCAGCCTATCTATAATAATTCGTGCGGTTGAAACTGTAGGTTGTTACAGGCACTTGTTACCCAGAAATACGCTTGAGAGAAATAAATTAATGATTATTTAAAATATTCATATTATCAACAATCATTATAACTACCAATCATTGGAGAATAGGTAACTAATTTGCAAGACGTAAACCACATAGTCTTTGACAACTGAACACGATAATTTCACATGTCATTGTCTGCCAGAATATTCACCAATTATGGCCTAGAAATGAGAAAATTTATTTCTTAAGGGCGGACGTGCTCAGCGTGGGTCAAAATGGAGCTTTTTTTCTATTTTCAAAGCATGATCCTGGACATACCTTAAACGTTGTAGATAATCTATTTATATAATAATGAAGCCTTATTATCCGTTATATTTATTTTAAACATTTGATGACTGCATAAAGTATTTTTATTACATAACATAATATTATTTTAAACCTCTCGCTCTAATGTTTTAAAATATAGTCATTTTTTAGTTCATAAATGTGCAGTGGTCTTAAGATTTTTAACATTTATTAATTTTTAAACGCATTTATAAAACCATCAGTATAATTTATATCGACATTATTATAGTGAAATATTTACGATAAAAAATTATATTGATAATCTCTGTGATCCCAAATTTGACAGGAATTGGGCATTTTATTATTAAAAAAATGGGCAAGATTAACACATTTGAAGATAATTCTAAAGATATTAATTATAAGCTATGTCTTTGACCATTCAAGTGTGATAAACATCGTACGAATAATGATTGCTATATAATAATTATTGGCCTAAGAATAAGGTAGTGTTTTTGTGAAATACGCAATTTCTTTTGGAATTCCCCAGTGGTTAAGCTACAGCATACGGCCGCAGCCATAAATTGACTAACTATAATTGACTAACTATAATTGACTTAAAGAGTAAAATGATGTAAACGCGCGTGTTTGAACATGTACCCAACAGATTTTTTTTAAACGGTACATGTTCAAACACGCGCGTTAATATAATTTTACTCCCTACTTCAATTATAGTTTATCAATTTATGGCTACGGCCGTATGTTGTAGCTTAACCACTGGGGAATGCCAAAAGTAGTGCCGTATTTCAAAAAAACACTACCTTATTCTTAGGTCAATAATTATTATATAGCAATCATTATTCGTAGAATGTTTATCACACTTGAATGGTCAAAGACATAGCTTATAATTAATATCTTTAGAATTATCTTCGAATGTGTTAATCTTGCCCATTTTTTGAATAATAAAATCCCCAATTCTTGTCAAATTTGGGATCACAGAGATTATCAATATAATTTTTTATCGTAAATATTTCACTATAATAATGTCGATATAAATTATACTGATAGTTTTATAAATGCGTTTAAAAATTAATAAATGTAAAAAATCTTAACACCACTGCACATTTATATACTTACTGAAATATGACTATATTCTAAAACATTAGAGCGAGAGGTTTAAAAGAATACTATTTTATGTAATAAAAATACTTTATGCAGTCATCAAATGTTTAAAATAAATTAATGGATAATACGGCTTCAAAATTATATAAATAGATTATCTACAACGTTTAAGGTATGTCCAGGATCATGCTTTGAAAATAGAACAAAAGCTCCATTTTGATCTGCGCTGAGCATGTCCCCCTTAACTCCTGAAAGTTGGGAATATACGAAAAAATATTCGAATAGAGCAAACTCTAGTAACGATATTATCACATATACAGTAGTAGTATGTTGATTCTAGAATTTTAGGTGTCAATAATTTTTAAAATAGATTATAAATAGTATTTAATTTGACCTTACCTTTTTAGGTTAGAAAATGGTTATTTAAAGAACACTGTGGAAAGTTAACGATTTACGTAGAAAAGTAAAAGTAAACACTTGTTTTTATTGACTAGATTGTTCAAGATTTTTTGCAATTACTTTCTTACATGTCGCACGTAGTTACCTACGTATTAACATGTTTATATAATAATTAGTTGTTTTCTTCATTTATTGAAATTAAGCATATTGAATGTATTGTGCATATTAAGTAGTAGATATTATGACATATCCATTAAACTGATGTACAAATAAAAAACATAAGTAAATCAAACATGACACATGCGTGTTCGAAAATTGTCGATTCATCACGAATTCAAAATTTAATTAATTCCTTATGCCAAAACTGTAAATATTGCATGTTCGATAAATGTTAAATAACCCAATGCATTGTATGGAAAAAACGCATCTAGTGTAGGGTACGTGATAATAATATATAAATCAATAATATTATTACATACAGTTTGGCGTCATCGTCATAGAATAGAGAATAACATAAATGACGATACTATAAAGATGTTATATTTTATGTCAGCTCTGTTTAATTAAAAGCAATTGGAGAGTATCGACGCTGAATTCTCCAGGATGAAGGAAGTGTTTGAAGTAGGCCAAGACCCACCAAGGGTTGTAGTGCCATAAATAATGATGATGATGTTTAATGCACCTACGTAAGTTAATGTTTCTAAAAGAAATAAATCTGAAATAGGTATCGACTCTACTTGAAAGCTACCTTCCCAAGAAATTTAAATTTACATTACCTAAAATCATTTCAAAGGTTAAAAAATACCAACAGAAATATGTAAGTATATGTATTCTCTCAGCAACAGAGCTATCTGTCTCTAATTATTGAATTTAGGATTCACATACACATATAAATATACTGTATTCAAGTCTGTCAAATCTTCTACTAATACACGTAAGTAATCAAAAGTTTGTTATTATACCTATAATTCAACTTTTTTGTAGTTATAGTGTTTGTAATTGAGATCGGATAACTGTTCTACTTCAGTATATGGTACGGGTAACGCTTTCACAACAACGTCCTACTACATTTGCGCATTGGCTATGTTATTTTGCGCACAGTAGGTAAACTCCAGGTGGCCTACCGGACAAGAAGTAGGCAACTAACAAAGCCGTAGAATTTTTAGCGAAACTTTGATTCCCGGTTCGGCATCACTTTTTGTTGTAAAATATATAGTTAGTGTATGTTTGTCTTTTTTCAGTGAAACATCTATATATTATTTGATTAATTATTTGTAATTAAATGAAACACAATTTTATAGTACTTATTACACTTTTTAATTAAATTGTGTACCGGTTTCGTCCTCTTCAAGGGGACATTATCAGTTGATGATTAATTAAAAAGTGGAATAAGTACTATAAAAATGTGTTTCATTTAATTACAAATAATTAATCAAATAATACAATGCAGTTCCAACATGAATTGACAGTTAACACCATAAAAAAAAACATCTATGATAAACAAGTAAAATATAATATTTTATTTACAGTAAATATTATCAGAAGAATACTGAAGATGAAACAATATTCAGCCTACGTTCCTTCAACGGGCATACTTCGCCACTGATACACAGGGTTTGATTATGTGAATTTCCCAGGAATTGAACTCAGCGCCCCCGGATGAGATGTCAGTGGTATATGCACTCAACACCAACAGGCACGAAAACGAAGAATCTATGCACCACAAAGAATTTTGTATTTACTAACAACAACAAAAATAATTGACAGCAAATAGGTACCTGCGTATTTAGTTTCGCTACACCTAATTGCACCGTAACACATCGATTTACTCAAAACAATAATAAGATGAATTACTCTCTGAAATGTGGTCCAAACAGCTACCATATTTGTGGTCAGTCAAGCACGAAGCTAAAAACATACACGCCTTTATTATTGTTGTTGCCTTATCAACCGTTTATCAGAATAGCTCACGATCATGGTTAGAGGATAAGCCCTAACCTCACTTTATTTAGTAGAAAGTTTTAAGATCGTCCACGGAACATGAACGATGACTTGAAGATGTTTATAGCGGTAGGAATGAGAATAGCAGAAGATACTCATTATTATCCTGTCGAATCCTACATCTCATATGTTGTGAGCTGATGTCTACACAAATTAAACCACACGACAGAAGTTCCAGATATGCCATCACGTCCTGTATAAAAATTCATTGCGCTCCCACTACGTGTAGTTTTCCGGTCTTTCATACGAACTGTGATTGATATTGTCGAAATAGACAATAACTAATTTATAGTCATACAAAATCTTTAAGACGCTAATTACACAATAAATTATGCTTTAAGACAAATTAATTTTAAAACATAACTGTCTAATTATGTCTAACTAGTATGTATAACTGGTTGACATAACTGCAATTGGATTGGTATTTTATGTCTCATTGCTTCTTGAAATGAATCATTATTATAATTACATTTATACTAAATAGGTACATACGATAACGGTTTATTATACTTAATGGACGTATTTTTGCTTGAAGGTAATACTTACTGAATTAAAGGTAGTACTTACTGTTTTAAAGATTCGAGAGTATATAAATGACCTATTTTAATAGGTACATTATGTAGTTGATAGTTAATTCATACATTATTATAATATTTAGGTAATTTAGCTAATTTATTTATTGTCTCGATGCAATTGTGTATTTATCTCTAAAGCACGATTCAATTAAACTAACAGATTCCTATTAAGACATCATATTACCTGTTTAACCTAGGTCCTAGAACAAACATTCTGTTTCAAAACTTGATAGATCCTACTTCTGTACAATCTTTTATTTCTATTGAATCATACTCCCAAATGTCGGAGCAATCAGATAAGTTATTATAGTTTTACTATTAACGTAGATTGTCAAAACATGAGTTATTTTTTTTTTTTTTTGACCATGTCCGATCCTAATAGGATCATATGGGCCTCCACAGAGTAGAGGTTTGTATTAACAGATTTTGTTTTTTACGAGAAATGGGTGTCAGCCACTTGCTCAACCTATTAGGTCCATACCCTGACTCACACACAAACTGAAAAACAATATGTGTACTTGCCAGACCCAGGATTCGAACCTGAGACCCACAGCGTGATAGTCCAACGCTTATGCCGCGCGGCCACCGTGGGTTATTTTTACTAGTTAAATAATGCACCTAATAAATACTGCAAATTACACACCAGCGCATCTATTCTATACCCAAGGCTGCTATCGGCGACTATCGAGGATAATTTATCATATTTATGTATTGAGGCGGTTAATTGTTACAATAAGTTAACCGTATTAACGCCAAAGAGTGCATGTTTTAACAGCACCTCTCTTGGCTGTGTTAATTTTCGGAGCGAGGTAGAGTTTCAGACGGCTAAAGTATTGTAACAATAATAATACCTCAATACATAGGTACATATAATAAACCACCCTCGATAGCCGGCGATAGCAGCCTTGTGTATAGAATATATGAGCAGGTCGTTGTAAACGCGTAAAAGAGTGTATCATCGCTAGCTACAATAATTGTGGCGGGCAGGGAAATGGTACAGATGCATTTTTTTGGAGCCACGTTAACTGTATTTTAATGAAAAGTAAAACGTATTTTAATTCGAATCGTATACATTAAGTATATATAATATATAACATAACCAGAGATATTTAATTCCACACTAATAATTATAGATAAAAAGTATTATTAAGTTATGTACTTAGATGTTTTCGTGATGCAGTGAACGAATGGGATGATTCACCTTAATTGTTTTATAATTGAATCATCCATCACTTTTGGTGAAGAGCATCAACTTCAAAGCCTTCGCGGGCGACGATAATGAACCCAGAAGAGACCAATCATTATGATTGTTTGTTGTAAATCTAATAACAGTGTAACTATGTTAAAGAACATACGACAGGTAGATAAATACATAGTCGCCCACTAAAATAATGGGAAGAAAGTAGAGCGAGGTAAGAAATGTATAATACGTAATAAGTATGTGAGTACATATCTATTTATTTTTGAAATGAAAGAAAATATCCAATGAACTGCTGGTTAAGGTGATTAGTTATTTAGTCACTTGGTTAAAAGTATCTTATAATCTGACAAATCATTATTGTACGTCATTTATTGTAATTGTTACAATAGTGTTGCACCGTAAATACTGTCTATGTGCGTAAATACGGAACATTGCCAAAATCGATATAATACTACACTACTACAGGTTTATCCAACTCGTAGTACGAATTGCACAGCCAGGCATGTGTTACCTGTCAAATATTTCTCCACCACACAACGCATAAAAAATTACAATCATAAATGCGAAAATGGAAAATCTTCGACGGTCCTACTGCGAAAATCACCATAACATTTTAAGAGGGTACTATTTTGGATCGCCTGACACCAGCTTATGTATACGTCCACGTGATAGCATTGCTATTGTACGCGAAGAAACAGAAATGTCGATTCCAAGAAGATCGCAGCAACTTCAAGCGCTTTACAAATTTCGCTAATATTGGCGACTAGCCTTTTCGGTTTGAATCAAGGTATCAAAAATAGGCACTGACCTTACTTTTTCAAGATTTTCTCTAATAGGTATGTTTTTATAGTGTGTCAAAACTATGCACTTATGCTCAATAAAGAATGTTATATAGTATTCTGAAATCTTGTCAACTATTCGTTGAATAAAAAAAGACAGTTTAATCATATACAAGCCTGAAAACCTTTTATATCAATGGTACATGTTTCAATTACTGATGTATGCGTACAAAAGTCTTTCAGAAAGGGGACTAACCTAATAAGTACGATCCTTGATCGCATAGGAAGGGGGGGACTTTGGGATGTTTGAATGAATTCAGCAGAAGAAATTGAGTACTTTTCGATGTGTAGAATACCCCGAACAGAGTGTCTAATGATTTGCGATTATGATGTTCTCTGTGAAAGATAAAACATGTAGAACGCAATCCGCATGTTGATACATTTAATACTAGACAAGGCACATGCACCACGTCGCATGTAGTCCTGTGAAACGAGTCACTTAAATTTGAACGGAAGTCTTCGCGTCAGTTGTATGTCTAGCCTCGTTCTTATTGATTCGGTCATTCGAATCGCAAATAACAAAAAATTGTCATCGAACGCGTTCACGAAGAATTCTCGGACTCGCTCCTATCTTCAGATCGTTCACAGAAGACGTTCGCTGGATGGAAACGTAGTTTTAAGCCATGGCAAATTAATCAATCATGACGCATGCGCATAAAACCTGGTGTACCTATAACTGTTTCATGTTGCAGCCTCTGGAGTTGGGTATTTCCCGAGAAAATATCAATCTCGAGATTCGGGATTTCCAGAAAAGAATTCTCGAGAATTCTTGATATCGATAAAAAATTTTAAAAAATCCTAAAATCAGTGTAAAACAGACAAATTCCAAAAAAATATGATTTTTTTTAAGAATACAAACAAATAGAAGTAAGAAAACAAAAATAATTCATGTTACTTACTTAAAATAGTATTTCAAAAAACACATACATACGTTTTTGAGACACAAAATTCCTGATGTTGAAAAATTGTGCTCATTTTTAGTCGACGTTGGCTTAATTGTGTCTTAACCGTCTTTGAACATTTTGTGTTTTCTGTCCACTTTTTTCATATAGAAAAATCGTGTTTTCAATTAATATTTGATAATAAAGAAATGTTAAAAATTCGGTTAATAAATTCCCGAAACCCAACTCTAGTCGTACATGAGCGACGCATGTAAAGTCACAGGCAAGCCACATTCGACCGCAGGCAGTTGCTTGTTGCGTTTTTGTGATTGCTTGCGGTCCGTGTCGACCGGCCCTTAAGAAGTGTAATGCAGCAGAAAGGACCTGCTGAGGTTTACTAATGGGGTAATCTCCGAAGTGATCTTCTGGAGAGAAGTAGCTATAAGTGGGATCCGGATATGGCAACTAAGTTAATTAATAGCAATTTAATCAAATCCGGAGCTCCCGGATGAATGGGCAGCGCTTTACGCACTGCACCACGAGAGTCCTAAGATGGCCGAAAATAAATAATGAATTAAGTAAGTAGGTACATAACGAATTTTCAGACAATTTTTTACTAAAATTTAAAGGGGGCGTTCTCATTCTAAGTTTGCTGGGCTGAGCTAAGGGCTGCACTTTGCCTAGGGACATCACTGGAAATTGTCCACATAATAAATGTATTAATATGATAATAATGAATAATAATGATTTTAAAATGCTTACATAGCTATCAAATATGTGTAATTAATAAGTGTAATGTAATGTGAGTTTCTTTCTGATGTCCAGTAGATAAGCATGTAACTCCGAAAGTGAAATTACCAACTTTCTTATAAAATTATCATTGCCAAATGAATCCGAACGATTAGTGAGACAAAGATGTCTGTCGCTAGGCAAGCAGGTAGTAATAAATAAAATTATTTGGTCGTTCCGGTGAAAGTTTGTGGAAGTAAACGATTATTGGCGAGTCGCAATGTGAATGCCTCTAGGTATTTAAACATTAAGTATTAATAATTCGTAGATATTTGATGGATGCATTTCTATTTCGTATAATTTGAATTTAATTGCCTTTCCGGTTTCTCTACGATACATTTTCTCAAAGTTACTGTCTGCCAAAGGCTATAAAAGTGCAACATGTAAATACTTACATAGTTTGACATCAAAATATTATCTTGTATTCAGACAATTTTGGTGTGCCCATCTCTAAACCCGGTCGTACATTATACAAACTCGTCTCGACTGCAACACGTCGAATTTGTCGATCTGATTTTGTTGATATTCATAAAACACGGTATGTAACTCATCTGCATGTCTCATGTGGACATGGGTTGCCGGTAGAATAGCAAAATGATGCATCGGAGCATATGCAGATGCATTTTTTTCATTCTTGTCGGCTATCCGCATGATTTCACCGTTCCATTGATCTCCGGTTTTGATTTATGACCACGTCCCAGTCGAGTTAATTTCGTATGTGCGACCGGGCTAATAATAATAAGACTTTTAATCCCTAAATGATAGTTCTATAAAATACTTAACTTAAAGTTAGATAACTGAATAATAACTCGAATCAATTTGGATTTGATATCTAGTTGTCAGTAGGTGGCCATTTTGTCATATTATATGTAGACGAATGTCACATACAATGGTATCACAGGAATTTCAAAATACCTACTCTATAAACGTAGGTAACTCCTGGATAGAGTAAAAGGTAGGTAAAACTCCTGGATTTATGAAATACTCTATTATTCCTGGATATGAGAGAAATCCGTTTAAATCAACGGCGCAGGATAACGACATAGAGAGAAAGGCCTACATCTAGCAGTAAAAAATACTAGGTATTTAATATTATGAACTATTCTGGCAAACACCTATTTTGGGGATAGATATGGGGGGGGGGGGGAAAAATGTAAAAAAATATTGCGATTGTTAATTTAAGAATTTGAGAATGGTAGATTTTTATTAGGATTGGTATTTGATGATTTTTTCCAGATCAAACACACTTTAAAAATTACATAGGTATAAATTTTGGTAGACGCAGGATTCGAACCCACCGCTTTACATATCATGATTATAAACAATTGTTTTTTTAGTGAGAAAGCCGTAATAGTTGCAAACAAAAAGCTAAAGTTTATAATCATACTTAAGAAAACCCAATGTACAGTCGTGGCATATATCGCCTCTAAAAACCACGGGTTGGAATCCTGTATCTGGAAAAATTGATTTATCGTTTTTCAGTTTGTTTGATTCCGAAAAAGGACTCAATATACCGATATCTACAATAAGAAACTATTGGTTAGTAGTTTTCTGCCAATAAAATCTCGATAAATTTATCATAAGCAAACATTACCTACATACTACTTTGAATATATATATATACCACTATCATAGGGGAGTTATATGGTATTACTAATTATTAATAAAATTAATACCCTCTAATTCATCTGCCGGGCTCTATACATAGTTATTTGGTACTATAAAATGACTTAGTAGGTATTATATGGGTAATGAAAAGATAATATTTTATATGTAGTAATCATACCACTCAGCAAAAACCTACATATTATTAATGACATAAGTACTTTAATAATATGTAGGTTTTTGTTGTTAAAACAAAATATTAAAACAATAATAATTGTCAGTGTTTCCTCAATCATGACTAGATCAGTAGTGTCTGTTATTATTAGGAATTGCGACGATATCTATTATAATATTTATACAATGTTAATATAAATAAAAAAGACAATCTATGAATCCTCACTCAACTCATCGAGTAAGTTACGAGACGTACTTACTACTATTGTCACGAGTTTTTCAGTCGATATAGTACATTCGTTATGCCACTCGAATCAAGACTCTCATTACATTCTTATAATTAATCTCTTAATCATATCGATCTCACCAGTACATCATTACCTCGCGATTATAATCGCACGTCATCATCCTTATTATTATATCAGTGTATTACTGTATCAACCAATAAACTCTCATCTCAACAACCAAGCAACTACGACCCTTCATTATACCTCCAAAGTAAGTATAAAGTATAAAATACAAATAAACAAAAGGAATTATTATATTGATGGAAAGGCAACGACTATAAAATAGAAATTAATAGAAATGCAACGATCAAATGTAATAAAAATTATTTATTATTAGGTATGATTGTCAATATGTTTTTTCAGTCTTCTGTAATTTTAATTTGATTCACTGTAAGTAAGTAGGAAATAATAATGATTCGCACGCAACTGATGGTGACTGGCGTCTTCCAAAACTAATGTCATTATATTTTTAACGTAACGATCAGATGGTTGTGAAAGTCACTGCGACACTTTCACTGTGATATTTAAATAATTACACCTACAAAATTTTAATTCATTTATAATAATTACGTAGGTATTGGTAAACACTGATAAATAATGATTATAAAACCATAAGTGTTAATTACTGTATTGTAGTCCTTCATAATAAATTCATTGCTTCCAGTATTTGAGTTTAGAATCAGGAATATGTACTTACATATTAATTACTATTCATCGTAAGTCCAGCCCTATATTAATTAGTTTTTACAACGTTTTTCTTAGGTCGTATTCTTATTTGTCCTGTGGTTGTTTGTTCGGTACAAATATTGCAATCGATTTTTAACTAACTTACCGACTAGCTATACATTTGAAATTTTTAGAATATAATATTAGAACACGATGCCAATGCATTTTTTTAATACTTTTAGCCATCTTTAAGTAAAATTTAATTCTTTTTCAGTTAATTCTGTTTTGTATGAAAAGTTATTTCGATACCACTATTGGTTGCTAGGGGTCCTAGCTACTAAATTATTAATATATACGTGCGTTACTATGGAAATCGATATGAAATGACATTTCATTATTCAGTATTTCTATCAAGTAGGTACAATTTTTTTTATCGTTTAAGCTAATCAAGTCAAGTTTATATGATTCAACAGAAAATTTAAAAACGTTGTATATAAAAAGTTATTTTTATCTTGTATATATTATTGAATCTAGATTCCAATTTTTACACTAAGAATGCAGTATTGCGATGTCAGTACGTAATCGGGTATGGTATAGTTAATATCAATAAGAAACTACACACATTTCTGATAGTATCCTGTACTTATATCTGTGCATTCCTATATAACTCAAAAAATACTGGACCAACATGGATGAAACTTGCACAGCTTATAGACTACGCCGGAGCGCACCAGAGCGCCGTTCCGGTTCATGAAATCTCCAAAATTATCGCTACGTCTCCTGGAAAAAATTAATGTGACCATCTCAGCTAAATAGGATATTTTATAACAAAAAAATCTAACACATTTATTTTTATAAAATACACATAAAATTAAGTACCTACTTAGAGAACTACATATGTTAATGTTGTCGGAAAAATTTTCGAGTGCTGGATAAAACTTCTCGAAAATAGCGCAATAACTGCAACAATTCATCACGAGTAAGTAGTAGTCAGATAGCAGTGGTGAAGTGATGAGGTAAGATGCAGAAAGAAGGGCGCGCGCCTAGATATAACCGTTGTCTATCCCATTGATCTGGGGAATTGGGGAACCGAATTAGGTAGTCTATTTCTTTATTCTGCTTTTATCTTAGTATTTCACGCAGATAAATTCGCTGGTAAATTTTGAAAAACATTTTTTATCGATATAAAAATACATCTTTCATAAAATGGTTTATCGAGTTTTAAATTTGCATAGCAAGCTACCGACGCTAACATGGCTTGTTTATAGATAGATGTTTGAAAAAAACATCCATTGCTTCTCTTTAACAAGAAAAATAAAATTCACTTGCGCCGATCGAAAGAGACGACATTTGCCATCGGAGCAACGAGGTCGATCGATAGTTGCAATTAGTGTTCAACACAACTTTCACGTACAGCTAAAATTATCGAAGAATGTAGGTTTTACCAAATATACACAAGTATTTGCGAGCCGTGCCAAGTCGGTTGCGACTTTCAATTCGCGGTAACAATGAATCCCAATATAGGTATTGAGTCCAGTGGTCAGTATACCTAACCTACTAATGGCCGCACTACAACGAGAGACCCGATTCTACTTTACAGGCGATGATAACCCAAAATCGTAAATATTGTATTGCAACCTACATATTCTGATTACCTGAGAGAAAACATCACAATATTATCATTTCTGATTGGGTCACGTTATTGTTACAATAATGAATGCGAATGAATTAATACACTTCATGGGTTTGTGCGCAAACCACAAATAGGTATCATTAAGTTAGGGCTATTCTAACATTATAACTTAACTCTAAAAATCAATAAAAAAAAAGTGATAAACACGTTGTATCCTATTCAGACAGTTAATTACCCCGGGATGTAGTGTCGGGCAATACGGTCGCTCACGATTGTATTAACTGTTTTAGCGCGCGATAGATTGAGACAATTACATATTAAAAATTGAGATGCAGCGATTTTGAAAATTAATACTATATAACATTGCGACACGTCACGGCCCGGCCTCCGCCCCAACTTACGGCTACCGCGAGCTGTCAAGTGTTGTTGAGTGGTACGTATTTTTTCAGTATGTGATACTTGATTCCAAATGCATCCGATTAGAATCAAGTGAGACGCAGTGCCGTGTGTTTTAGCTCGCTGATCAATGTGTTACCAACCATTTTGCATAACCGCCTTATATACGGAATTACCCGAGTGATGTCTGTGTTATATAGGATCAAGAAAATTAACAGAAACGTGTTATCTCCGTTAACTAGGTAGAATAGCCCTGCAGGACTGAATTTTCAATTGTGGAATTCCTGGATATTCCTGAACCGTAATATATACCTAAAAGGGTTTTTCAAAACAATCTGTAGGCTTATCATCCCCTTTATGATAATAGAAAGGAATAAAATGCATAGATACTTACTACAATATTTTAAGTGAAGAAAAAAATCAATTTTACAACAACTTGGAAATCCTCAGATTATTAGAAAAAAGCTAGAAAAACCTTGAGACGAGTGGGACTAGAACTCACGTTTTTCCGTTCGGTCATGATAAAAGCTTTCGTCCGGGAAGCGAAAGACGTCAATTCGTAGCCAATTATTTGATCCAAGATTTTTTCCATATTTTTTCTCTAATTAATGCATTCAGACTGCCCATACATATTAACTCGCTGCGATTCAGATGGGTAAGGCATGACCACCGTATATACAAACCTGTTCCACAGCTCTGCTAGATAGATGGAGCTGCTTGGAGTACAGGACTGGCTAGGGCTAGAGAATGTAAGAAACCGAGGAGAATGGAGTAAGAGCACTATTGAGAAGGCCGTTTCTCAATTTGGATTGTAGTGCCGTTGGGAAGAAGGAATGAATATGTATTCCTGAGACTTCGCCAAGTTATGTATTTTCAATAAAAAATATACATTTTGTGTAGGTAACTTGAATAAAAAATAATTGAACCAATAGAATATATTGTACGTATCAACCTAATCAACCTGTATGAACTCTCACGGCGTTAACTCATATTGAACCGACGCAATTTCTTTCCATTCATTCGTAAATCCTAGTGTGTTCATTGTATTTCGTATTTACTTATCTCTAGTCAATCCATGGGAATTGGGTCCAATACTATCGTACGGTCGGTTTCTAGTTCGGGCGTCGTATGATTTTTCCGACACGACTGACAACAAACAGCACCGGTGTCATGCCGAACAGGTAAACCATTTCTCTTCGTGAGAAATACACCTGTCATTCAACGGAATATGGCGAGATTATTTTTATGAATTGCCTACTTCTTCTAATTCGCCCACATTAAAGCATGCATTACCGTTTTTCGGTAAACCGGTAAATATGGTTAAGTTATATTACCGAATTGCCGGTATTTTTTTATCGTCGGTATTTCAGTAAATTTCAAAAAAATCTTTTCAGTGATATTATTTGTAGCTGTAACGATGAGGTAGGAAAGTGTATGTTCAACTGTGACTTCTTATAAATCATTTTACCAGCTTCTATAGAATATAGGTATACCATCATAAATCTTTTGAACTAAGCTCAACACAGAATAAAAAGTATTAAGGCGATACTTCAGTGAAACGGCAAATAATTTTCAACTATAGGCACGACGAAATTTTGGACTCGCTGGCACTCGGAGAGCGAACATCGAGGTGTGAATACGTCAATTTGTTTCGTGATGGCGACGGGGGTATTAATTCTTAAATCGTGTAAAGATGACTAAAAACGTTACCTATTTACTTTAAAAAGAAAACATGTCAATGAATATACTATTATTGTTACTAATAGAACAGTAAACGGACGCATGTTGGATTTATATGACAAATTATATTTCGTTCGGCTTGCGTCATTTGCACCCGACCCGCAATCCGCGCATCGCCTAGCCACGATCTTTTTAGACCATGCCTCAACTGAGGTATAGCCTTAAGGGTTGCGGCATTTAATACTGCGGTCAGTTCGAGTTCACAAGATTATTCATTCAATGTGCGTGTGTAGGTTTTAATGTTTTATGGCTAATAATCAATTCACATTCTAAATACTATAATAGAATGCTTCTAAACTGTGAAGGTCGATAAGCTCTGTCTTATTATAGTGGAAATGTGATTTGCTAATTTCTTTAAATACCTAGGTAGTTTAAAGTAATATTTTATAATACTTACTTACGACATATTATTGTACAATGGGTTTAATTTTCCGTCCTAGACATATTTGTGATTAATACACATAATCAATTCAAAATTATAATAAGCACCCATAATCGTGTACAATAGGCAATACCTGTAAATCAAAGAAAATTTGTCTATGGCCATTAAACATTTTTCCTTGACATTAAATGGCAACATATTAAGTACCTATATATTTACTTTACAGCGTTATTAATTACCGTATC
Organism: Rhyacophila brunnea; assembly: GCF_057557595.1. Lineage (NCBI taxonomy): Eukaryota > Metazoa > Arthropoda > Insecta > Trichoptera > Rhyacophilidae > Rhyacophila > Rhyacophila brunnea. Next base: position 85,909 of record NW_028232882.1, on the reverse strand, counting down.
CAATAATCTTCCAACGATTTGGATACAGACGACAATTAATTATTAATGTAAAACAAGTACTTATTAACTTTCGACTATTTTTCTGGATGGAGTCTCAGTACAATACAAGAATAATTGACCCAAAAAATAACCAACGAATGGAATACTTGTATAAAAATTCAGCTTTCTGTCATGGACCCCAATTCGTTGTTATACCGTTTCAAAGAGCCGAGATATTACGCGGCGTCGGAATTTTGAGGTGAAAATGTTAAGAATGCAATGCCGCAAGCCAATTCGTATGCCTGCATACAATTTCGTACTTACAGGTAACGAACTTGCATACGCGATATTAGTTTACCTGCATGTTATACACTTAGGGTTGCCAACATTTCTTGAGGAGATTCCGGGACAAACATAATCTAAAATTTATATTAATGTGATTTTTAAAGTTGTCTTACAGATTCCGATTCGAACACTTTTTTGTTATAAGCTTTACTTCTAAAAAAATGGCTTTTTTTCAAGTTTATTCCTTATTCATCTAGTTCTTTTTAAAGCGATAATTTCTCAGATCAGATGCTAAGTATCATTCCAAGCTGACCTGCACGTCTATTATATACGTAAGACTGCTTTTCGGCCTCTACGGCAGCTATCTAGGGTAGGTTTGTATCGAAATATTAGCACTTATTGTAACAATTACAATAAACTAGTTGTAATTGTTACAACAAGTGCTATGTTTTAACACCACCCATCTTGGCTGTGTTAACTTTAGAGCGAGATAGACAGTTTTGACTGTTTATACGGTTACCTTATTGTAACAATTATAATATTTATCTCAATACATAAATATGATAAATTGATAATATTAAATTTATCACTTTAGCGGTCGATAAGTACAGAATGGACCCACTGAACCTGAAAATGAGTGAACACGTCCAATATGGATCCGGGACAGTAATTTATTTTCTGAAACGATCCCGATCAAACCGGGACAGTCGGCAACCTTATATACCTACCAACTGCTATTGAAGCAATATTTCCATACGCCAACCGACCCCGATTTCTTCACAATGCCTCTACATATTAAAACAGCGACGATTCACCAATGACACGCGAACCAATAATCGTACTGCAGCATCGGTAAAATTTATATTTAAGTTTACAAAATAGGCGGGTATCAATTTATAAAATGTACCCATCTTATCCACCCAATTGATAAAATAATGTAATGGTCAATGTTTATCTATCTCCATGGTTACGCAGTCCACTTAAAAAAACAACACCTAACCTAACTACTAGATTCGATCATAGATAACAGACGTATAGTATATGGATTCGACCGAGCATATCGCTTTATCTCTGTTCTATAGTGGGGTAAGTAAGACTGACAGCAAATAACTAGTCAGAACACATTCGCACGAAAGAAGTTAAGCCGAAACGATCACACCGCAGAAGACAATTCAAACCGAATGCTATTTTCATAGAATAGCTTAGGTGGTACTGTTCGGTTATACCGGAGGCAGCGGAAAACGCATTTTGAAAATAGCCGATAAACTTGATTATTTGTTAGTTTGGGTTAGTTTAGGTTCGGTTAGGTTGGGTTAGGTTAGGTTAGGTTAGGTTAGGTTTGGTTAGGTTAACCTAACAAATAATTCAGTTTATCGGCTATTTTCAAAATGCGTTTTCCGCTGCCTCCGGTATAACCGAACAGTACCGCTTAGGTTACATGTAAATTGTACGTAAAACATTTCACCGTGAGCTTTCTTATCGGAAAGAGATGACCATATACTACACGGTCTCCAATTTTATTAGATTCAAACATTAATTCAATTTTCATAGCTGATTTTGGCTAAATTCTGATTTTAATAATGAAAACCTAACCTAACAAATAATCCAATATATCGGCTATTTTCAAATTTTTGTTTGCTGCTGGCTTCCTGTAAACTGTAAAGTGTAAACCGACAAAAACCGTGTTTTATTTAGACATGAATTTGATGTCAGTACTATACGACCCAAAGAGGTTGGACGGTCTTTAATATACGGCCATATATTTCCGATACAAAATTTCACGGTGAAGTGTGATACGGCAAACTGCATACGCACAAGTTTCCGGACATGAATAGTTTATGCCGACGCACAATGCATAGGTTAGTTCGAATTCTAAAAATCAGTATCCGCTCATTTGAGACACTGGTGTTATAATAAAATACTTCACATTTGGGGGCTCCAGGTTCGGTTCCAGTGAGGTTACAATACATCTAGACAATTTTTTCAAACCCTGGATGTTTATGTGAATGTTTTACCACTTCTAATATACTAACTGTCGACAAATAAAAGCTAGGTACCTACTTATAAATTCATGCAAATTGTGGTGTTAGCAAACAGCTGATCGATGAAACTTCAATTCGGTTGGTTAAAATAGTTTTTATGACTTTCCAATCATAAAAACTAAACTCAACTAAACTAAACTTCGGCCAATTTCCCTTCGTACAAATTACCGAACTGAAATATCTTCAAGTCAAATTATGTGCTCGCATATCACAGGTATCCAATGGATGCCAGTTTACAGGTGCGACAGGTAGGCATGCGTTTTTGACAACTCTTCTGACAAACGAAGGAAACCGGAAACGCTCGTGTGTGTGGGTTAGAGGTAAAAACGACGACTGTTATTTTTGGTAAAAATTATAGCCCATTATTAAATAAACTTTAAACGCTTACCCTATCATTTGACAAACTTAATTATATTTGAGCACCCGTGAGAATACACAAATAGTTTTAATAAGAAAATTCGATTCATCAAAATATTATTGTAATAATGTATTAATTGTATCTTGCATGCAAACATATAGTATATGGATGTATTAATACATATGTACCTTGGCTAATTAATATGCAATGATTGATTTCTATTAAACCTAGATAACGGAAAATTCGGTCACAGCCGCATTTAGACCAGTAAGTACCTACCCAACATACAAAAAAAGTATGACAGTAGGTACCTACCAACTTTCATAAATATATTATTAATTCGTATTGCAAATCAATATCCGCTTATAATAAATAATATTAAACGGCAATTAATTCAACAGGTTCAAGTTACGCATGGTTACCACCTGTTTCGGACAAGAAATCAGTGTATTCAACCCCAAACCGCGCGTATTAAAAATATATAAGGTAGCTAGAACACAGTATTACTACGTAGGACTATAGGTACAGGTAGAAGAAAGTCATACGGATTTTTATCGACACCTGTTATATAAATAGTATTATACATGTTACATCTTTTACTATACTGTGGACACTAAATACCTATATTAGTAGCTGCGTTTTCATATTAATTTATCAATGAAATTTGATATTATTTCAAGATTCAAATATACCTTACCTCGAAGATATGAAATCTTTTTCCATGTAGCCATATCCCTATAAAAACACTTTCATACGTTTAGGTTCTATCTACACACAATGAGGTCCTCTAACATCTTTGGCTTCCCTATTAAAGGGTTTTGGGGTTCAAACTTATACCGAAAGTGGTTGAAACACCAATTCAATCTCTATGATTGTACCTATCTTGTCTTTAGATTCCTAAATTGACCATTGATTTTCCTATCATTTGTTTTTTTTTTATATAGATTATGTCGGTACCAGATAACGGGTATTAATACCAGTAGTGTGTACTTGTATTTAGTCGTATGGCAATAAAATAATATCCTACACTACCTACGTAGGTACTATTAAAGTTACAATAAATACTTACAAACATAAGTTTATGTTATGTTGGTGTTAAATATTTTTTTAAATCCTCGTAAGCCTTTTCTATGCCGTAGGCCGTAGGGCGTAGATGTATGAACGCTATACCAGAAAATGTCACCGTGAGTTGAGGCTTTCAAGAAGTGGCTGTACATAAGAATGTTGCTGTAGGTAATGCTTAAGTTTTCTTAGACCGATAGGGAGACAACATATTAATCGACGAGTGGGAAACGACTGAGAAGATAAATGTAGTATCAAAATGACAAAACTGCAGTACCTCGGCCTCATTATGAAAGGACAAAAGTACAGCATTCCCCAACCCGTTATCCATGGAAAGCTCAACGGTAAACGTAGCAGAGAACAATATTGCATTTCATGGCCACCCCCATGATTGGTACGAGTGCAGCTCCACCAAACTGTTCCGCCTAGCAGACGGCACGAGAAGATTGCCTTAGAAACATTCTTTATTAAGTTAATCTTTATCAATATATATTATGTATTAAATACAGCTTTTAAATAATTTCTGGCGAATAAGGAATTTTCTCACAGGAATTACGCACATTCTAGTATATGCCAATCAATGTATTGGGGGGTTGCTCTTGGGACACTCTCAGCACAACTTTGAAGGACGCCCATCGTTCGTTATTCCACAGTATATGTATATACCTACGTGGCGAATAACAAGTAGAAACATATTATAGGAATAAGTTTGAATGTCTTTTTTATAAAATAAAAGTATCTTTATATACCTATATTATGTAGGCACTCATTGGAATTGAGACAGACTTATACCTAAAGTGGTTTGTTTCTGAGTGTGACTTTGAAAAACAGCATTTTTACGTCATTGTTAGCACTCCTACATGAGCATAATATTCTCGATACTTCCTGAATAAGTTAGAATGCCGAAGCACATATTATTTAATCAATGAATAAAAAAGTTTACAAAAAAATCAGTAATAATACTGTTTTTTGTCGGTAGGCATCAACTTAGGGTTAATTTAATGTTGTACTTTCCAATTCAATACATAGATACCTACCTTCATACATCGAAGGATTCATATAGGTACGTGTTTAAAATTTTAATTTGAAGGTCGATACATTTAAAAAAATATATATAATATTTGTAATCGGTAGGTATTTAATTGTTATATCGACAGTCTATTGTGAATTCTTCGAAGTGTTTTGATTTACGAATAACTCAATATTTGGCTAAAAATGAAACTACATATTTAATAAGTTTTGGACAGTGTTTCGAAAATTTTAAGCCGCGGATCAATCAAGATTCGGTTAATAAAATAATATGTCGTATATTTACCTGGATGTTGGTCCGTTTAACTTCAATGTAGAGCCAATTATCGGTGGAGAATGCGATTGCCATAAGAGCGACCGCAACTATAGCCGTAATGGTGGCTAAAGACAACGTAACTGCGGAACAATGCATTATGAAACTAATCACAATATCTTAGAAACAAAATCACACAAATCATCCAGTAACTAGTCAATTATTCACTAACACTACACGTTGGAATATTATTTTCAAATATGTGAGTAAAACACCTTTACAACATTCACAGAAGACACGGCACGACTCAGCCACTGCACCGGCCAGACAGGTAGAAACTATTTCTCAAGAACTGTAAACTTTCCAAATTAAGCGCCACCGCGTAAGTATTTTTAGTGTTGCTAGTATATATTCCTTAATAAAGAGGTAAAATAATCTTTTCCCTAATTTTATAAAAATGAGAAGGCTTAGAAAAAATAATTTCCTCATAATACTCATAGTAAATAATTCACCACAAAAACATACATATCAGATAGGCACTGTTTTGATATATTTTAATATGCCTTTTTTTTTATAAATGTAATTAAAGCATATCTAACGAATGTACAACGCACGTATAAATAATAATTCTATAGTTGAAAAATGATTCAATAAAATAAATTTAGATAAGCGGCCTGCACACACACAATCTTGTATGCGTGAAAGCCTCGTACGCGCGATGTCGCACGGGAATGATCGTGTGTCTAAAGTCGCGTAGCGAACAGCGGAAAGAGTGAGGTTGGTCGCGTCCAAACTTTCACGCGTGCCGTACGTCAAGTCGCTGTTTTACACGTTTTACCACGTTTAATAAAATCTTTCACTCGTGCCGTACGATTCATACCATAGATAAGGATAATTTAATATACAAGTATATTATTAGTCTATGATTTAATACGTTTTACCACGATCTGTCATGGATGTTCGCAATTTCTCTCGCCAATTTATTACAGAGCTCATGGAGATATACAAAACATTCCCATGTTTGTGGAGAATCAAATCGGCGGGATATAAAAATAGAAATTTATGCGATGTAGCGTATACAAAAATAATTCATTTCTGCAAGGAGAGAGGATGTCCCGAGGCTTATAGAGACTTTGTAGTAAAAAAAATCTAAGCCTTGAGCCATCATTGTGGTATTTCGATTTGCTGCTCTTCACGAAGGACCAAGAGCTTCCAACAGCAAGCATGTCAAATATGGATGCGGTGATAGAAATTGATATTGACGGGAGGAGATCAGGGATATTGAGGATGAATCTGTAATTCAGGATTTTCCGACTGTGAGCCAGGAAATAAACACAGTAGAAGTGAGTTATAATTAATTTTATTACTATAATAGTATTAATATCTAAAGTTATATTAAGATTATGGTCACAAAATCTGATAATCTTCCATTTTTACCTACATCAACATATATAAACTCATAATTAGGACCCACTAAAGCCATTAAGACAATGCTGTAGAAGTTCTTATAGTTGTAATATCGTCGCTATAGATTGGTTTGTCGAATATGCGTTTTTGTCGAAATCGACCTTTAATACAAATTGTTTTTTTGTATCTAAATCGACCTCCAGAACCATCCTTTTCTTTAAATTGCTTTGTAAAGAAAACAGCATTCATATGCTGTAAAAACAACAATTTAAATACCTTCATGTATTTAAATATAGGGTAATCAAATTTGTTTTTCGTCTCCTGAAAATTTGACATTTGGTCTATTCGACAAACCAATCCTTCAGCGACGATATGTTGCTCCAGAATGCGGTGGTGGCACTATTCGAATATGTTTTCCGTCCATTGCACCTCACAGTTAATAAATTGCCACTTATTTTGAAACTCGTCCGCCTTTTTGGTCCATTCTGCTTTTGTACTTGGAAACTAAAAATAAAATGTTTAACGTGTTATAATTATTATATTTATTCCAGGTTGACGCCAATGAGGCCACTCCTAAGCCAACCACACAAACTAGAAAAAAGGAAGGCGACTAATTCCCAGGCTGAATTCTTTAATGTTTGCACGGCAACATTAAAGAAAAAAACCGGAAATTTCCGGGTCCGGTATTAAAAGGAATAAACATTAATCACGAAAATTTCCGGGTCCGGTATGATAACCGGTAGGATATGTCCGGGTGACCCAGCTTAATGCTGGATACTTGTGTCACTAAACTTGGATTTTTTTTTTAAATTTAAATTGTAAACATTTATTTTGTGCGTCGGTAGTAAACGTTAGTGCAAGATTCTTTTTTTCCTTTTCACCTATATTGATTTGCGCTATTTGATTTTTAAGTTTGTATGCAAAACCTGACTGCGTGGGTTTAAAAATTTTTTTTTAGTGAAATCTCTTGTCGCATAACTAGTGCGCAATTCTGCATACTTTTTTTATTGTTTTTCTCATATAGTGCGTGAGATATTTGATGAACGTTAACTAGAACCACCCAAAAAACTTTTTTTACTTTTTATAAGGTCATCAATTCGTCTTTTATTGGCTTAAATTTTTGCACGTGCTTTTTTGTTTTCGAGATTATAATATCATGGGAGATATTATTATTTTAAATTTAGTAACTTGATACTTGAATCATTAAATTTGCTTTTAAAAAAAATATTAAGTGCATACGATTAGGTATATTTATTTAAACTTTTAACACGAATCTTTTTATTTTTATCTCAAAATATATAAGTGCGAACATTGTTTCGTCTAATTTATTTTGAAACAAAATACTGTGAAAAAAGGTGCCGGAACGCCGTTGCACCGCGTTACATTTAAAAAAAGCCCTGCAATCAACATCATTTAACTAGTTGCGTAAATATACATCTGTTTGTTAATCGCTGACGGTGAATGATAAAAATATCCGTATTTGTGGGGTAATATTAGTTATCTAGCAACATTTTTGTTGGAATTCGCACTCGGCAAATTTTGAAAACAAACTTTATGGCTAACGAATATTTTATAACTTTTTGCGGTAAAGGAAATTGCGATAAATATTTTCCGATCTCTTGGATTTATTCTAAAATATTAATAGATCATCATCAGCCGGGGTCAATCCACTGCTGAATGAAGGCCTCCCCAAGCTTTCTCTAACTCTCTCGGTCCTGTGTCGTTCGCTGCCACGTATTTCCGCCGAACTTTACCAGTTCGTCAATCCAGCGGCTTTTAGGGCGACCCTGTGGCCGTTTCGTACCCCTTGGGTACCATTGGATGACGGCATTTGTCCAGCGGCCGTCCTTTCGGCGAGCAATGTGCCCCGCCCATCTCCATTTCAGCTGTTTGGCAACGTCTATTACATCGCGTACTCTTGTCTGCTTCCTAACCCATTCGTTTCTCTTACGGTCCTTTCGCGTGATGCCCAATATGCACCTCTCCATGCCTCGCTGTGTGACTCTTAACTTTTGGACTTCTCTCGTGTTGGGGGTCCACGTCTCGCAGCCATACGTGAGCACGGGTAGCACACATTGGTTGAACACCCTACGCTTAAGACATAATGGTAGGTCACTCTTAAAGATACTATTCAGACGTCCGAAAGCACTCCATCCCAGCTTTGTTCTTCGAGCAATTTCATCGTGCATGCTTCCGTCTATGGACACCTGCTGTCCGAGATAGATGTAGCTGCTGACTTGCTCGAGTTGGGTGCCAGAGATACAGATAATCGCAGGGTCCGAAAAACAGTTCCTCATCACTTTTGTCTTTGAGACATTTATCTTTAGACCGACCGTTTGACTGACATCCGCGAGTTCTTGCATTCTACCTTGGAGGTCTTTCGGGTCTTGTGAGAGTATAACAATATCATCTGCAAAGCGCAGGTGACTGAGGTGCTCTCCGTTAATTGGAACACCTTTTTCCTCCCAATCAAGTTTCCTAAATAAGTCCTCAAGAGTAGCGGTGAATAGTTTAGGTGAAATGGTATCATCTTGCCGGACACCTTTGTTAATGGGGAATTTACACGACCGTTTGTGGAGTTTCACGCATGCTGTGGCATCACTGTATATACTGTTCAATATGTTTATGTAGCGTCTGGAAATTCCTTGGTTGCTAAGGGCGTCTATAATTGAGAATTTTTTAATGGAATCAAACGCCTTTTTATAGTCTATAAAACCAAGATATAATGGCAGTTTGTATTCCTGGTAGCGCTCTATGATTTCCCTGACGACCTGTATATGATCCATAGTACTGTAGCCTCTTCTGAATCCGGCTTGCTCTCTTGGTTGGTTCTCGTCTAGAATTGTTTCGAGACGATTTGAGAGTATTTTCGTGAAAACCTTATACAGAATTGGCAGTAGACTAATAGGTCGATAGTTTTTCAGATCTTCAGTGTCTCCTTTCTTATGGAGGATAATAATGGAGGCATTTTTCCATGACTCTGGGATGTTCTCTTCGTGCAGAGCAGACGTGCGAGCACTTCGCTCACCGTCCTCCCGGCCCGTTTGAGAACATCGATAGTCAGCCCATCTTCTCCCGGGGCTTTCCCACTCTTCATGCACATTATAGCATATTCCACCTATGTGGTAGTAACCTCGGGAAGAAGATCTCCATATTCTCCGTTCACCGGAAGATCTGAATTGATGTCAGTGTCATCTTTGTACAGAGCGCTGTAAAACTCTACAACAGTGTCCAGTAGATGATCCCAGTTACGCACGATACTTCCATCTTGCGCTTTTAGTGTCGTGATCTGCCGTCTCCCTATTGACAGATGCTGCTTGTTCTTATGTAAGCTCCTTCCTGACGCAACAATTGATTCTACAAGGTTCATATTGAACTTACGAAGATCTTCTCGTACGTTTTTACGTAGAGTTTTGCATAGCGTGGAGTACTCGAGATCATTTGCAAGTTGTTGCTCGCTTTTCGTACTCCTACGCAGCTTCATAAGATCCAACGTTTCCTTTGAAAGTTTGCTTACTCGTTCAACCACAGCAGCAACTGTCTCTTCCGAAGATTCTATAATGATTTTTGTTATTGCTTCGGTGTTTTGTAGGGAGATGGGGTCATTTTCAGCCTGGAAAGCCGCTAGCCTGTTCTCCAGCTCTTGTTGGAATTCGACTCTGCTTCTCAAACCTCTGTGGACTCTCTGCGGACTGTGGGCTTCTGCATCAGTTTGGATCTCTCACGTTTGATGTTAAATCGTACTTTACACCTTACCATTCGGTGGTCGCTGCCAGTATTAAATCTGTTAATGACTGTTCAGTCTAGAAAAATATCCTTCTTGTCGGTGAGGATGTAGTCGATTTCGCTGGTTCGTTTTGCTGGGCTTCACCATGTCCATTTTCGGGAAGGCTTCTTTTTGAAGAATGAGTTCATGATGTAGAGATTGTGGTTTTCTGCAAACTCCACTAACATGTCTCCTCGGCCATCCCTGGTGCCATGTCCGAAGTGCCCGACCGCTACATCATCCTGGTGTTGAGATCCGATTCGTGCATTAAAGTCCCCCATGATGATAGTGAAATGACATTTCCGTGTATTTTTCAACGTACTGATTTCTTCATATACCTCCTCCACTTCTTCATTAGGTGAGTTTTGAGTGGGCGCATAAACTTGCAAAAGCAGAATCTGGTATCTTTTGCTGAGCTGAAGTGTTAAACTTGCTACTCTATCTGAGGAGAAATCAAATTCAACTATGCGATCTTTCCAGAGTCTGTGGATTAAAAATCCGACACCGCTTGTGCGTCCGGTCTTAGTCCCATTATAACAGAGTACATGTCCGCTGTGGAGATTAACGATATCGTCTCCTTGTCGTCTTACCTCGCTGAGCCTGACAACATCCCAATGGATTTTTTCGAGTTCTTCTTCGGGCTCTAGAAGTTTGGCGTTGCTGGATAATGTTCTCGCGTTATAGGTGGCAATGATCATCGGTAGGCAGCCGTTACCGTCTTTCCGGGGATTCTTAGCACCCTCTGCCTTCCCTTGCTGATTGCTGCCGTGATCAGTGTTAGGCTGGCCTCCGGAGAATAAGGGCCGAGATTTTTGTTCTTGTTCCATGGGGGTATTTGGACATAACACACCACGCTGTCCAAACGGGTTGGTGTGTGGTTTTCTGTTTGGGTTTTCCTTCCCGTAGCCAAGGGGTCTCTCGTTTTAAGGCGCCAGAGTTTCGCCTTTCACCCTTCTCTATTAGCTACAGATGAGTTATACTGTCACAAGACACACCACATCTGCATTGCCCAGGGGACGCCGCGTGGAGGCTAGAGATAGGATTCGTTGGCCATCTGTAGAGTAGCGTCTCAACACTTTATAGAAATGTACCTATTGGCATTCGTGCATTTCATTGAGGCCCTAGCCAACCATTTGCCCCCTGATTAATAGATAATGAAGAATATACCGCTAGAAAATAAGCCGAGATATTATAATATTGTTTGTGGCTCACCTCGTTCACACAATATCAAAACAAAATTTAATATCTAATCTAATAACATACAACAATATTTGCCATGTTCTTTTACAACACAAAAGCAAACGATAGTGAAGTAGCAGCTTAATACCATACCAACAGACTTTTTTTCTGTTTTGTATTGCTTCGTACGTGTTCGTACGAAAATTAATTATGTTAATATGTTCACTCTCCAATGTCTGTCTGTACCTATCTAATTCATACGATGAAAAAACTTTTTTTAACAAAAAGGTTTTATAAACATTTCGGAATAAATTGATTATTATTTTTTCAAGCACACGTATGGCGACTCCGTGAAAATAAATATGTCATATATTATCAGTGTTGCCAACCGTACTATAATTATAGTATTTGTACTATAGTTTTTGTCTGCGTACTATGTACGATATAAAACAGGTATAGTACGCCCAAAATACTATAATTTTGAGAAATCGGAAAAAAGTTGCCAATAGAAGAAAAACATCGCCAAAATAATCCGTGAGAAGCAAAAAAAAAAAAATAATCCGCATGTCTAAAAAAGGTGACGTTAATTACTTAACACAGCGATTTCCAAACTGTGGAATGTTGCAAAGGGAGGCGCGAAAAATTTTATACAATTAATGTAGCCACAAGTTTGCAGTTTGCAAATGCATAGTTTAACGGCCGCTTGTTATAAACTACACAAAAAACAGTTCTATAAAAGGTTGTTTCCAAATCTTTCTGCAAATATGGAGACTAATTATATAATCCCTCACTTCTATACTATTGTGAAGCGCAATGGCTATCTCGTAAAAAAATGAAATAAAAGGGTCAAATTAATCATAATGTTGAAATTTGAGGCAAATTTGTTTAAGAACGATTATTTTGTTGTTAAACTTGTCTATTTGGTTGAAATTTTAAAAAAATTAAGTGAATAAATCAATCCAAGGACCACTAATGCATTCACTGATTTAAAACAACAAAGTGAGGGCATTAATAAAAAAATGGAGCTTTGGAAATCAAAATGACAAAAAAAAGTTCGCCATGTCTCCATTATTTTTAAATGATTTCTATACCAGAGTTCTTGGTTAGTTTGCTAATGCACTTTTCACATTATTTTATTAATAGCAAAAAAAAGTCGTCTGCGGCGCTGCTTTGTTTCGGAACTATTAAATATTTTAAATATATGACTGAAAAATCTAGGCCCGGGGGGTCCGCTACGGAATGTAGGGTCCATGATAGAATCCATTTGTCAATGAACGAAGATGAATTTGGATTGACAATTTTTGAAATTGATTGTGCTAATAAACAAGCACATTCATCAAAAATTAATGTAATGTAAGTAGTAAAACCTTGTTTATTTTTTTTTTCATTTTTGTATTCGTAAGTAGGTAGGTACATTGTTGACTATTTAAAAAGGTGTCTATATTATTTAATGAAATAAAGGGTGGGGGGCGCCTAGATTAGATTTTTTTTAAAGGGAGGCGTAGTAACATAGAGTTTGAAAACCACTGACTTAACATTTGAATTTTGTCTAAAAAAACAAGACGTTAATTACCCTTCATGTATAATTTTTGAAAATGCAGAAAATTATCGGTCACTCAACGCGTACTATACTTTTTGCCGAAATACTATAATTTTGAAGGCACTGTACTATAATTCCACTTTCAAAATATGGCAACACTGTATATTATGACGTTTCGTTTCACCGACATTGCTAGAATTGGTACAAGAAATGGAAAGATACACTATAATTAAAACGGCAAAATGTCGGTATGTCAAGATAATTTAATATGCCAAAAGATTTGCAGAACATGTCTGGTCAGATTGGATGACATGATATCCACCCTGGAGACCAAATCATTTCACAACTTGTCTTTTAAAGACATCATTATGAGCATTGCAAACGTACAGGTTAATTATTGTGTTTTGTACGTTTAATTGACCATCTATTGAAGTTTTCAGTCTGTTATACGTTGTTTTGGTACATTGCATATTATTACATACTATATTATTTACGTATTTCACCCTGTCAGACGCCGTCCTATCAAATTCTTGGACATTTTAACATAATATTATTCCGCTTAAGTTTGAGGGATACTATTCACGATGAATTCAAACGTCTTCCGGTTCGTATATTGTCACAAAGTATTTTTTTTCCCCCCTTGTCTAAATATCTGATACAGTGCAATTTATATACCGAGTCTTGTATGTTTGGTACCTACCACATTTGTTTGAGGATACATTACACGTGCATGGATTTACTGCTCTCAGTATGTGTTATCGTGCAAGCTTGCATGCATGGATTGAAAAAGTTTAGCGGCTCTGAATTGTCACGCAATTGATGGAACTTGCATGGCGTATGCGCATGCGCAGTATAACGATAGTGGCCAACCTGCCGGAAATAATACAAACTATACAGCGCAGAGCATTTTTGACGTTTACCAATATTCACAACCTGTCAAATAGCTCCATACAATGACAAGAAGGAGGAGGCACGATTTATAAAACATTCTTGAAAATTTCTACTGTCTGTAAAACAAATTTACGAGACAAATTATTTTTCTTTATGACTCTCATTTTCTGGCACCCTTTGTCTTACATAGAATTATAATTTTGTAGAAATGTTATATTATTTTATGACACTGACCCGTACTAGACTATGAAAGAATACTTTTCTGTATTTTTGCATACAACTGTGATGCGTTTTGCATGATGCGTAGGTTTTACTTGGCTTGCTTGTAGAATTAATGTAGGTATAAAAGAATACAGGATTTTACATATATTAAGGGCTAGAATGATTGTATTAAATTTTGTTGAAGTTGCAAAAGGGTGACTATAAATTTTCATACATCTAAGCTTACGGGCTAGACATTTCTGTCTCGCAGTCGATCTCCTCATGTCTGCATGAATCCGCCCAATGATGGTTCAGGCCTCATGGCCTCTGAGGATGCCATGCTTTAGGCGGTATCAGAACATGTTGCCATCTACGGTAAAACCTCATTAATAAGAACACGGGTAATTCAAAATTTCCGCAGAAAAAAAGTCCCTTGAACATTATTTTCATATAAAACCATACCTTTAATTCGAATATCGTAATTCTAAATGTTTTCAGAGTCCTGGCATATAAAAATATTCAATAAATCGTAATACTATTTCATGACCCAGTCATTGAAAATTGTGACAGACTTTTCTTAAAATATGTTAAATTACTTATTTAAGGTAATACAAATAATCCTGACATTTTATGACACATTAACACACACAGCGGTATGTCATGACAGGCACAACTGCACTCCACTCAAAGGAAAAACAATATCTCACATTTTTCAGGCCTGTAGGTATTTAATTGTTGATTGTTTATTGGATTTTCACATAGTTTTACTAGAGAACCAATGCCAAACAATTGTGTTGACAAATTGGAAAAATAAATATTTCATATTTTTTTATAATTCTAGCTCAACACATGGTGGTAAATACCTACCTATATTACTTCAGTTAATAGATTAATGACACATGGTATTTGCACAGATTTTAATTTGAAAGAATTGTATCGGAAATTTGGTAGGCACATCTATGATCGTAAACGAAATTAATGAAAATCATTTTTTTTAAATTTGGATATTTTTGCCCCATACATTTCTTATGTTTCGTAATTCGAATTTATTTTCGATTTTCGGTCCCGTGGAATTCGTATTAACGAAGTTTTACTCTATGTTAATTAGGTCAACTCTAAAGGCCGGGATTGCCGGGAATTGCGAATTACAATGGTAGTAACAGTTATTGATTATCTTCAAATGCAATGCGGTAACCTGTCTGCAGTAAATGAAGATTTGCGATTGAATATTTCGTTCAAATTATTTAATCTATTACTTTTTTACAACAAGCACTACAATCGAAATTTACGGCTTCGTATCCTAGCCTTGGTACGGATGAGGTTATTTTTCAATGGAATGCTTCTACCATGAACCGTTCAATCTAATGTTCGGATATTTTCCAGTGGCATCATCGGCGGAGATCCTCTCCGCTTCTGAGGGGAAGTGCACCTAGGCTACCACTTCACCTGCACCACCTGCAATAATGTGGAGCTCGACCACACTGCCAGGGAAGTCAAGAGCCGTCCAGGGTACGCTGCCAACGACATGGTAATGACCAACCCAATACAACTCATTGTTTATGTCAAACAGTAAAGGTTCAAATACGTTATGATAATGTTATGTGCTGTCACAGTATGCTGCCGCTACAGGAAAAAAGTATGTAATATCGTTTTTCTTGGTATTTAAAATGTTTTCAGACTGGCGCAAGCACATTTTGAACCTTTAAACGAACATTGTCACGTCAAATCTGCCGAAATCACCAGAACAACAATGAGGTCACCTCACTCGTACCGGCAACAATTTCAAAACAGATTGTTTTAGTACGTATGTCTTAAATTTGTTTAGAACCAATTTGATCAATTTAGTGATACAATTTAAATATATGAAAACAGTGGCTTCATACCATTTCTACGGAGCTTTGTTGAAGGTTGCTTTTAAGGATTTGTTATATGCAAGCTTTTGAAAGTAAAGATTTAAAGTTGTTAGTTTAAATTTATTCACAAAATAATTTCGGAAGATTTAATGTTTTAATAAAAACACTGGAGAAATTATATTTATTTTTGCACTGATACAATTTATAGTGTGAAGGAATGAGAAGGAGCATTTGGAATAGGTCTATTCACGACAGTATGACTAGTGAGCGAAATAAATTGGTAAGCTGTCACTGATAAGTAGGTTTTGCAGTTTACTACTTTATCGATAAGTCGTGCATCTATTGTTTCTTTGGTGTAAGTATATTATTGTACTCTTTGCTTCTTGTGTGTTTTATCAGATGTCGCCGTTGCTGCAAACGGCCAATACTTAAGAAAGAATGTTATGATGATATATTTTTTTCCCGATCAGAATGAGCTGTACTGCCTCCGCTGCCATGACAAGATGGGCATTCCCATTTGTGGAGCTTGCAGGAGACCCATCGAGGAGAGAGTGGTCACCGCTCTCGGAAAGCATTGGCATGTTGAGGTGTGACTCTTACAACTTTGCATTTATTTTCTTGTTTTATCTCGCATACTTACTTATAGTCTGTCATAACAATAGACAACTTTTTTAGACCAATATATAATAATTATACCATGAACATAAATCAGGCAGCACTGAATATGTCAGTGGCATTCATGATTTTAGATATTTCATCTATTATGGTTTGGTTAGGCAGTGTTTAATTGAATTTTATAAACTATCCCACACCATCTGCAATTTGTATACTTAGTTCAATGAAAACAAAGAAGTACGACTGACGAAGTTTAGTGTACACTATATTTGTCGGAACTCCACTGTCTACCTTCACTCTTCACCACTGTACACGTAAATAGAAACGAAAATGGCGGTCTGCTGTTGATGTCTTGTTATGATTACCTATCTGTGTACATACTGTTATTTGTGATTTTATGCGGTGGTCAGGCAAAATCTCTGCTGATAAGCAGATGTAGGCAGTTTTGAGTTAAATACATCTATGGATTCAGAAAAATACTCTTTAAATGAACCAAGGTCTCCAAATGGGACAAAATACTGAACATTAACAATCAGAAAGCAAACCTGCCATAATCTGAATTTTTAAGTTTCCTACAATAAAATCTGTCCTTCATAATAACTTGCAGATTGTAATTATTAGCCATGGTAACGTAACCATTTGTATAGGTTTATTTTCAAATCTGAAGATTTTATCCACATAAAAGGAAGTTTTACTTGAACATCTTTGGTTTGATCTGATTGCAGCACTTTGTTTGCGCCAAGTGCGAGAAGCCCTTCCATGACCATCGCCACTACGAGAAGAAAGGCTTGGCGTACTGCGAGACGCATTACCACATGCTCTTCGGAAACCTCTGCTTCGTCTGCAACTAAGTTATCGTCGGTGATGGTAAGAAGTGCATTTTTAGATATTCTTAATTAAGGTGATTCAATTCAAATGCTCACGATTCTGTCTTTTTTCTTTTGACCATATCCGCTCCTTAATTAGAGCATATGGATATCACACTGCGCCTTCAAGAATCCATATCGCCCACCAGCCTTCTTGCATCTTCCCAGGTGATGCCAGCATCCCTTAGCTCATTTACCCTCTGTATATGGTATCTAGCGGCCTTTCAGGACGCCAGAATCCGGTTGGCTTGAGGGACAAGCAGGCTACGTTGAAATTCTCTCGAAACATCTATAGCAGGGATGGCCAGTGCGTCGATCGCGGACATAATAATAATATTATTGAACTATTTCTTGTTCAAACCAACTCACTTTGTCAAAACTACTCGACGTTCCAGCTCTTAAAATCTGCTGGTTCTTATCTCTTCTCTTACATATCACTATCAAGAAATACAGTCATGCGAAGAACACAAGTAATGAGCTTAAACTTAGAAGAAATTCTACAGGAAAACATTAATAAAATAAATGTAAATTCCTATCATTGCAATTTGACGAATCGGTAGATTTCACGGATATTGCACAACAAGGTACCTATGTGTTTTAATTCGATTGGTTTTTAAAGATATGTCTGCTTCAGAAGAATTATTAACAGTTTTACCAATGATGGAACGATCCAAAAGAGAAGATGTATTTATAAAGCAGTATCGGTAACGACTGATGGAGCTCCTGCAATGGTTGGGAATCATGTTGGGTTTATTACTTTATGTAAAAATTAGGAAGCAATACCCACTTGTATTAGTTATCATTGCATCATACACCACCAGGCAGGGCTGTAGCCTGAGGGGGGCCCGGCGTAGCGGGTCGACCAGTTAAGTGAGAAAAACACAAACCACAAATTTGCTCGAATAGTAAAAAAAGTGTGTGTTAAAAAAAAACTGTTTTCCTTGACAGATATTTACATTTTAAAATACATGGCTGTGCGATGCAATTTGATGTGGTATAATTATTGATGTAATTAAATGATAATTCATGTATAGAATTTATTTTAAGTATGTTTCCTGGCGAAGGGTTGCATGTTACTTGGCTACCACAAAATTTCTAATATTCGATATACAGGTAAATTGTGTAACTATGTCGAAATTACAATATTAATGTGTACCTACTTATTTTTTTTAGAAGTGAAAGACATAATAATATTATATTATTGTCGTTAATTCGATTTTTTGTGTTGTTATTTTTTATATTTATAAATATCTGTTTTCAAAATACATATTTGAATTATAAAAAAATGGGTTTTTATTGTTCTCGCATGTTATAATTACAAGCAATATCAGTCGATCGCCATAAATAATTTTATCAACTAGTCGATCCTAGAATATAAAAGTGTGCCCACCCCTGATCTATAGCATGTAGTCGAACCAGGTCTAACGTCACTTTCTCAGTGTGATGAAAGGCTGCGTGATCTACACACAATAGTGTGCTAAATTTGAGATAAATGGGACAATAACAGGGCAATATTTGAAAACACCTTACCTATACCTATTAGAAAAAATCATTGAAAAACTATAACACCGGACGGGAACCGAACCTGCATCCATCAGATTTGTGCCGACGTGCCTTACCATTGAGCCACCTGTGTCCTACCTAATTACAACAAAATCGGCAAATATTCATACATCTGAATTACTTAACAAATTGCATTAATTTTGGTTATCAGCTTTTGTGGTTTGAATCAAGGTACCAATAATAGGTACTTACTTTGATTCATAACCGACGTCAGGATCTCCAATGATAAAAAAAATAGTTTAAACAATATTATGTAATAAACTATTATGTAAATGAATATTCACAAGATTTAAGAATGTAACATTTTTTATTGAACATACATAATTCGTAGAGACCTCAACATCATACCTATTAGATAAAATCTTGGAAGGCACATTGGCCGGAATCCGATGGGTATATTTTTTTTAAAGATTTTTCCTGATACATATGTTTCTGAGATGTTTCCAAATTAAATATAATGTTATGTAATTGAAGATCTTGGCATAAAAACATCAAAAAATGTCCACTTTTTTCCATTTTCATTTTATTGCATTTCTATAGCTGTCAAATTGTTCTTGATTCGTCCTTGAACGTTTTCTAATGATTCTTTTTATATTTTATCATGAATATTACCAGCATAGACATCTGAAACGTCTCGAAAGAGAAAAATTAACAAAACTATGCAACGTTTTTACCAAATAACGGTGACTTTCATTATTGTTCAGTTGGATGCAATAAGGAAAATTCTGGGCCCTTCATTATAAAATCTAAACGGAGAAAAAGATTTTTTTAATATGAAATATAGGTTAAAACTTTGACATTTTTCTGTAAAAATTTGTAGGCTAGTTATAATGTACAAAATAGACCAGGCTAGTAAGGGAGAAGTGCTTTGCGAACATTTCAGTTTCTAGGCTGTGGGATAGATTCAATGTAGTGAATAAAAATCAAATGCAAGTCACGATTGCATTTAAAACAACATATGGTGGATTAGTTCCATTGAAAGGAGCTAAATAAAAAAATATTTTAAAATTAGCTAAATATTTACAAAACCCAATAAATGTATCGTTTAATTTGCTGATAGTGAAGGTGTCAGACTAGGCTAATCGGTTTTCTTTTTTCGTGTTTACTATCAATTCATGGTAGAAATCCATTGTGTTAATGATTTAATTTAATAAAACACATTTTTTTAGTACTTATTCCACTTTTAATAAATAAATCTGGATAGGTTTCGTCCACCTTAGAGGGACATTTTCAACTGTTGAAAACAGTTGGCAGAAAAACAGAGGCGGACGAAACCGGTCCAGATTTATTTATTAAAAGTGGAATAAGTAGATACTAAAAAATGTGTTTTATTAAATTAAATCAATAATATTATGAAGCTAATCGGTATTAACCCGCACATGATTAAAACATTTTTTCAAATATTTAATTCTTGATTTTTTAGAAACATTGAAGTCGTTTGTTAATAGGTAAATAATATGTCCAAACCTTATTAAAAGTTGTATTATGATTAAGAAATAACAGAAATATATATTCTTTATTTTATTTAATAAAATTATAGTTTTAGTCATACTATTTACATTTCGATCTTTTCAATTTTGCAATAAAAACAGCAAATGTCACACTCATTCTTTTTTAAATATCTATTTAACCGAAATAAATTTAATATTTTTTTTACATTCATATAGTGCATAATATACGATTTCTCTATAATTTCTCATTGTCAAATTAATAAAATTTCTTTTGACAACCAAGATATTATGTTTTTACCCTCTCCTGAAAAAAAAGTGTTTTGTGACATTTGCTGTTTTTATGCCAAGATCTTCAATTGGAACAACAGTTTTTGTTTTAAGCAACTATTTTTATGTTTCAATATAGGTATTTTCTTATTTAGAAAATATCACATTCTTCATGTCTTACTTCTTTATTTTTATTATTAATGGCACTATACACCAGGGTGCGGGCCCTGGCCTCCTTGAACACTGATTGCTCTGCACCATCTTTACTTCCTTATTCTGAATTCCCGCATCTTCAACCTCAGGATCTCAGGATCAGTTAACCGACTAAGTAGCTTATTGGAATCCAGCCCAAATATTCCACAACCCTCTCGGCACATTCGAATAAGATATTATTATGATGCACATGTGTATTTGCAGTGTTCATCGCCCTGAATAAGGCCTGGTGTGTCCACCATTTCTCGTGCACGGTGTGCGACACTCATCTCAACCTGCGCAGCAAGTTCTATGAGTGCGATGAAAAGCCTGTTTGCCAACGGTGCTACGGACGCTTTCCCAATGAGATGCGCCGGCGCCTCCGACGTGCTCATGAGAATGCACCCAAGAAATACGTCTCTTAAGAGACGTATCGCATATGAAAGGTGAATGTTGCATTATTTTCCTGGACATTAATTAATATTTAATTGTTGGGAATTTTATAAAAATGTTTTACCATACTTTATATTACTTTTTGGTTGCCTGTAATCGAAGAATTATTTCGACAATTAATTAATAATGACTTGTTTCGTGCCTTATCGTCTTAATGGTAACATTTATGAAAGTGTCAGAATTCAATTTATTATTAAAATAAGAATTTTACAAATAGATATTATATTTAAACAACGTAAGTGCCTAACGATCCAATGACTAAAAAATTAAATATACTGCCTTTAAATATATCGCCTTCTGCAATGAAATCCAAGAAATCTTGCAAGATAAGTTAAAAATCTCACCTTTTACCCTTGATTTGCAATACAATCGTATAAAATATATTTAAAATATATTACGTTTCCGTGCCCGTGTTTACATTTAAATTATATTGTTCTTCTTCTATAACCATGTCTACCCCTTATGTGGGACACCACACAGTGCCTCCAGGAATCTCTTGCTTGCCAGTCTTCTTGCGTAATTCCAGGCCACGTCAGTATCTTGTAATTCTGCCGTATATACTCAGTATAGTTTTTAGCGGCTTTCCAGAATGCCGGAATCTGAAAAAAGAAGAAGAAAATAGTTGTATCAATTCAGAAACCTTTGCGGGCGTGAGCACAACACTTGATCAAAATTTCATTGCAATCGGATGAATGGAATAGGAACGCATACGAATAGAAGAAGATATAATAATGAAGAAGAAGAAGAAGATGGTTTTTCTAATTCAGAAACCTTTGCGGGTGTGCGTACAATTGGTCAAAAGTGCATCGCAATCGGATGAATGGTATAGGAACGCATACGAATAAAAGAAGAAGAAGATGGTTGTACTAATTCAGAAACCTTCGCGGGCGGGTGCACAACAACCAGTCAAAATGTCATCGCATTCGGATGAATGGTATAAGAACGCATACGAGTAGAAGAAGATAGAAAAGAAGAAAAAGAAGAAGAAAATGGTTTTATCAATTTACAAACCTTTGCGGGCGTGAGCACAACACTTGATCAAGATTTCATTGCAATCGGATGAATGGTATAGGAACGCATACGAATAGAAGAATATAGAATAGAAGAAGAAGAAGAAGATGGTTGTACTAATTCAGAAACCTTTGCGGGTGTTACCACAACCACTTGCCAAAATTTCATCGCAATTGGATGAATGGTATAGGAACGCATACGGGTCTGACAAACAGACAGACAGACAGGCATTCATTTTTATATATAAGATATAGCCTATACTCTTCGCGAAAGTGCAAGCAATAAGTTGACAAAGTTTTATTGCAATCGGATGAACGGTATGGCAGCGTGCATAAAACACGAACAAACAAACAAATATTTATTTTTATATTATAGCTGATAGAAAAATCGTTGGTGCCATAAAAAAATAGACATTGTCAAACTTTATAATTGCGAAAATAATTACTAATCTATATAATAATGTCATAAACAAAATTAAACTATACAACTAAACAAAATAAATGCAGCATTGTTACAGTGAAACAAGTAGTGAATTCAGAGTTTTAGATCTTTAAATTTTTATGTATGAGGGGAATGTTTTATATCTTCTTAAATGTATAATTTCTTAAAGCAAGTATTTTAAAATGTTGTATGCATACTAAAACATCATTTTAAAATACTTTTTTTCAGAAATTATACCTATAAATTAAGAAATAAGACATTTTTATTAAATTGCCAACATTTTTTGCACGCATAATGCTATATACTAAACATAAAACTGATACCTCCACGTTTCTACGTGCATGGAGGACCCCTTTAGGGTAAAGTACGAGCGAAGATATGGATGTCACATTCATGTTTCTTATAGTTCGCCAAGCCAAATGTCCTTCTATTGCCGCTCGATGAATAAAATGCTCTGTATTTATTAACTAAAAATGTTCAAATTACCAGATGGGCGAGATAAAGGTTGATCACGCAGGATTAATATTTATAGTCGTGATTCGAATATTTAAAAAACCATACCTAATGTTGTTTCTTTTGGGCTCGATCCCTCCGAAATCGCTGTAACTTTCGACTACCTGGCAAAAAGGTGACTTGGACGACCCTTTAGGTAAAACCCAAGTAAAGGCCAAGCGTTCCGCCACGAGCGAGAATGACAGAGAGAGGGTGAGCGTTCAGTGGTAGATCAAGAGTGACAGCGATAAGGCTGAAACGGGGACATAACCAGTGGTGATGACTGCCAGGTGAGTAAGCTGAAGCCTCCGATACGTGACGGACTTCGTGTCCCACTGATCCTTAAATTTTAATTGCCGCAGCCCACGGCGTTCATCATTAACAAATTTTGGGCTGTTGCAAAATTAAACTGTGTAAACTTAATAATTGTGTCCTGTGTGTTGTGTTGTGTATGTAACTTTTTGTGAACCATAATTAATAATAAAAAACGTTGACTTTTGCGTCGATTAATTGGTGCGTTCATCACTTTTATCATCCCGGCATCCTATATTTTACCCCAACTGTCAAGACCTAACCTTACACTGAGCGTGCTCTACCAACCCAAAAACCAGCTTCGATCGACCGCCCTGAACAATTACATCACTGAACTAGTCGAAGGGTGGAAGCTGGTCGTGTGACTCACACGTATCGACCGACTGCACGCTACCGAGGGCGTCATTAACGTCAGGTCGACCGGAGAGTTGAGTGCGGAGGTCGGATCGGGCTGTGCGGTCCCGACTCCCCTCCCTACCCGGACTTCCGGGGTGTCAAAACTACATTATTTATTTTTGTTTTACAAAATAGGTACTGACACGACCCCGGTCGTCGGCCCTATGCTGGCGACCTCTATATCGCATTTTGGCGGCCTAATCACATACCCAGAAGGTGACGCACTTCCCATCATTTCTGTTTCCTGGGTAAAAATATGACATTGCTGTGTTTGATGATAAGACGCCTCAATGAATTTTACTTATATGTCTAATGCATGGGTGGCCAACCCGTGGCCCGCGGGCCGCATGTGGCCCGCTGGGTGTCAACTTTAAGCCCGTAGAGCAGTGAGAAAATAAAAATAATATCAAATGCTACCGCTAGATGTGCTAATTTCGCAAATTGAGATTCGATATTGGCTCAAGATTTTAAAAAGCACCGTGTGCTTTTTGCTGCATTTGTTACGCCATTCTCTGTAGACGTGAATTTATTACCAGGAAATTTACAAATGGAACATTGTGAACTATGTTGCGATGAACAGTTAAAGAAGAAATTCCATCAGGTTGGTTTGGATGAGTTTTACAAAACATATTTGGACAAGGAGAAATATCCTGCATTTTACAAACATGCTCTAATGATGACTTCGCTATTTGGAAACACTTACATGTGTGAACAGCTTTTTAGTCGGATGAAGCATATCAAATCCCGAGTGAGAACACGAATCACTGATGTGCATTTGGAAAACTGTTTGCATGTAGGAACAACCTCACTCGATATTGATATTGATGCACTTAGTTCTGCCACACAAAATCAAACTTCTCACTAAAATTTATTGTTTAGCTTATTTTTTAATATTTAAAAAAAGTCTAATCTAATAAATATGTTTGATTCTGATTTTTGTTTTATTTTATTAATATATATAATATATATTTCTTTTTTGTTTTGTATTATAAAAAAAATTGGTTTTGCGGGTTTTGAGAGAAGGTCCTTCACTTTGTTATCTGGAATTGACACGCAGATTCTTCTTCTGAGTATGATGTTTTGTACTTAATAATACAAGGTTCTTCCTTATTAACCTGGATTGCTTTTACCTGCTGCCATTTACATTTGTCTTTAGTCATTTAAAGAAAAAAAATTACTCGTCATTTCGGTAGCTTTTTATTAATTTATTCAACTTATCGATATCGTTCCTTTCAAGAGCTATCTTTTTAGCTTTTTCTTTTTCTGAGCAAGTTGGACATTTTTCTTATATGTGTTTCGTACTATTCCTTCCTTTTTAATTTATCATCATCGGAACTGTTCTTTTCATATGTTACACAAAATGAACAGAGATCCTTTTTCGGTTTGAAGAATGAAATATTAAATTTCGTATTAAATATACGACTGTAAATCGGTTGATTAACATACTGCTGGCCGCTGTTCAAACATTTTTCTTTATATAAATTATTATACATCATAGTGATATTTAATAGTCCATGTATTCCCGTTCGGTTCTTGCATGGCAATAGTGAGACTCAATTCTTTAAAAACTTCTTATATGGTCTTCAACATCATTATTGAGATTGTTGCTTGTCTTTTTGTAGCTCAGAGCAGTACCTCTTATATCAGTTTCGAGAAAACCATCTTTTGCCTTCTTTAGTGTAGTATGTACTTATAGTGTTACTGCTGATATCTAAATTGGCCAAGAAATGCTGTTTGCAAACTCGAATATTTTCACCACAAACATCGAAGAAATATGTGTGATTAGCCTTCCTTCTTGATGTACCTTCATTTTTTTCTTCTAGATGTAATTGGTTGCATGCATCTTAAAACTAATTCTTTTTGTCTGGTTTTATCTGCCAATAAACAATGTCTCAAAATTGAATATAGTATACCCATGTTTTAATGTTTAATTAAATTATTCATTGAATAAAAAAATTGTTGATTATTAATTTTTGCTTTGTTACGTTGTGCTCTGTTCATTTTGTGTTCATTCACTCAAATGCTGTGTTCGAACATTTTTCAGTTAATCATTTAGTGGTAACTAAGCACTCCCCACTTGACTAGACTACTCAACTAATCTGAACCGGCCTTTAGTGTTTGATATTACAAATCAGTGTTTTTGTCATCTATAGCAGTACTCCGCAACCTTTTCTCACCCACGGCACACTAAAGGTCTTCCCAGAATTCCAAGGCACACCACACGTAAAACAATTTATACACGCAAACATGCTCCCCCTACCTATCGCTAAGGTTAAAGACAGTGTGATACTTTAAAATAGCGTTTTTCTAATAGTGTTCGAAGTAAAATTAATGGTATTGATTGTATGTTTAGCGATTTTTTGTATTTATTAATACATCCACTTGAATTATGCTTAGTTGTCGGGTTAAGAATAATTATTTGTCGAGTATTGACACAATAATAATAAATAATTGTATCCCACAATCGTATGTTTTAAAATATTAATGGCAGTGAGTAAAATAGCGCCAGGCTACTTTTTTTACTATTAGAACAAATTTGTAATCTGTGTTTATCTCACTTATCTGGTTGACCTGCCACACCGCCTTCCTCCCCTCCTGAGCCCTGAACCTTGTGGGAGCCATGCACCAGAATTATATTACATTTTTTTTATTTAATATATAATTAAATATACATAACACCTACGAAGAACTAAAAATGTACATATCGTCTCTGTTCTGGCAGAAAACACTAATTCGAGAATACTAGTTTCGAGTAATTTGACTTTTAAGTTTTTAAAATGTTTGAAATGGTCTATCATGTGAGTTTATTAAGTAATCGTAAAAATGATGACTTTAAAATAAAGACTGTTTATTTATTAAGAATGTTAAAGTTAAAAAAAAAGTAAAATTTTCTTTTTTTATGTTTATTTTCTTATTTGTTTAGAAAAAAACGAATTAGTGTTTTTTGCCAGAACACATTTTGTCTTTTTAAGCGGTACTGATTACACTAAGTGTTATTTAGTGTTTTCTGCCAGGAGAAAAATGCAGAATATTCTCAAGCCATTGTCATAGTTTTAGGGAAAAATTTTAGTACGTAAAATTATCTAGGTATTTTTATAAAAAAAATGAGATAGATACATACTGCAATAGTATATTCTTATAGAGCGTAGAGATTATAAGTAGATACATGTGTAAATAGTGACTTGTAGAAGACATATTAATTAAGGGAATTTCAGAGTAACTATCATTGGTGGAAAAGTAGCATCGTTAGAGTCATCATCATCAGTCTGAATCAATACACTGCTGGATGAAGCCCTCTCCAAGCTGATTCCACTTCTCTCTATCCTGTGCGTTGCGTTGCCACGTAGTTCCGCAGTACTTAACCATTTCATCGATCCAGCGGCCTCTAGGTCTATTTTGCAGACGTTTTGTACCTCTTGGGTACCACTGGATGACTACATTTGTCCATCGGTTGTCCCTTTTTCGAGCTATGTATCCATCCCATTTCCATTTGTGGTTTTTAGAGAACACTATTACATCGCAAACCCTTGTCTGTTCTCTTATACAATCATTCCGCTTTTTGGTCATTTCGCGTTATGACCAGCATGCACCTCTCTATACCACGCTGTGCTACTATAAGTTTCTGGGTCTTTCCTTTACTTAGGGTCCATGTTTCACACGCACTTGTAATTACGGGAAGCACACACTGGTTTAACATTTTGCGCTTAAGGCACGGGTCATTTTTGAAGACATTATTCAGACGGTCAAAAGTTTTTCAGCCCAGCTTCACTTGGCGAACAATTTCATCGAAAATACATCCACCTACAGACACCTTGTTGTCCCAGAAAATATCAAGTGAGTTACTGCATATGCAGTGACGTTCCAAGACAAAATGCCGCCCCTAAGCAGTGCCGAAATGCCGCCTCATTTTTTTAATACCTACCGTATTTTTTATCATCCTTTCATGACACCAATATCTATGAAATGTGTTGTATGGATACATTACTAACAATACCTATACCACTAAATCTAATATACATGTCTACTTCAATAGACAAAAAATATTGTGAGTCCACGGTTTCAGATACATTTTAAAATACACGTAACAACTTCCAAAGCTCGCGAATGACTGGCAAAAATATTTGGATTTTTTTAAAATTAGGGTAGGTATGTAAGTATGTAGGTACCTACCTATAATTCAAATGCAATTCGCTAATCTGCGCATGTGCGCAAGGACGTGACGTACAAGGACAACGGAAGTAAACTAGGCATCGCGAGACATCGCGAACCCGGCAAAAAATTACAGTCCTATTAAACCTTTTTAGTAATTATGAATACACTTTGTTTCCAACTAGTGAGCTGATTTTTTTTAAGGAAAGATATTTCCGTTATAACTAAGTTTAGGTAGCTATTTCTATATATACCTAATGATTCCCCTCGATTGTTCGCTCTTCGGGTAACTGCCGCCCCCAAGCGACGCTCAATCTGCCTACCCCCACGGGACGTCACTGTGCATATGGCTCTTGCAGACGAATCATAAAATAAATTGCATCCCTCATAATTATTACGAAAAAGTGTTTCAGCAGTGGCTTAATAGAAAATCAACCATGTGCATGTAGTCAAGTTACGTGGTGATTCGTGAAAGGCATGACCACTTCTACGACTGGAAACATGACTTTCCTGGTTTCCTATTGCCTCGGGTAGATATATCACAAATGAAACAATTGCGTCTTTCATGTTAGAAGAGTCACGTGAGCTTTGTTAGTAGAAGCACATATTAAATTCGTAGTTAATTTGAACACGAAGTTGGGTGTACATAGGGGTGGAGCCCATATGAGTCACGACCTTCGGCCATGAGGTTCCTACTATGAAGAAGAAGAATGATGCTAACACCAAAGTAACCAATAATAGCGTAATAATAGCGTAAGTAACCAAGCGTTAAATAATATACAAAGTCATACTGCATCTCTCATATGCATACGAAACTAAGATGCTCACACAGTGTAATTGTAGTTCCAAGTTAAGTAGTGAGGAGTTGGATTCACGACTACTTCCGATGCTGCTACCGTGACTTTTCGTGTATTACCTACTTGCTATCGTCTTAGGTAGACGAATTACAAAATAGACCGTGTAGGTATATCATATTGTGCAGGTGAATCAGAGGTGCGTTCGCGGTGCCCATCGAGGATGTGAGGAGTGAGAGCCACGTCGACTCCTTGGCATGGTGCTATATCTTTTCGTGTATATGTACTATCGTCTCAGGTAGACAAATTGCAAAACAAACTTTATATGATTCCGACGAATCCGATGTACGCGCGGGATTCTCATCAAGTACCAAGTTACGGAGTTGAGGATTGGGAGTCACGACCACTTCCCGACCTGGTACCATAACCTTTCGTGTATACTATCATTTCAAGTAGACAAATCACAAAAGTATCTCTCTGATTATGTATACGGCTTGTTAGGTAACGCACCTGGACTACATGTAAATAATCTGTTTAATGTATTTTATACATCAGTGGCTTGTTGTCGATTTTGATTATAAAATAATAAATGTATAAATAAAAGGACTATGATGATTAAAAGCAATATTTATAATTGCTAATCAGGCTCTGTCAATCTCTCAGATCATAATATTGTTGTAGAATTGTAGAGAATATAGACACTAAGTCGCTTGCCAGTATAAGGTGAAAAGCAAAAATGGTCCTGGCAGAAAACACTAACTCAATTAGTTGTTATTTCCAGGCAACATTTCGTAATTTTTCATTTAGTGCGTTTGCAAAAAACTGTTTTTAGGTAAATGTATATTTTATAAAAATTAGTGTGTTTTTCCAGACGGTAAAGTTTGAAATAAGGAACATTTTGGTATAATTAACTCAATATGTCATTTTTTCGAATTAGTGTCTTCTGCCAGAACAGTGACGATATATCCTTGTATTTGTATTATCAATAAAATAACTAATTTGATACCTGGTTTCAATGAACTGTTTTGACTTGATATTTGAAAGACCAGCCCGAAGTTTTTGGTCAAGAGTGTCAAGACCCTTCAAGCAAGAAAGTTTATTATTTTTTTTTTATTTAGAGTAGAAAAACTTTGCTCACCTAGATATGTCGTAGAAAATGGGAGCTGAACTGCTGATCTTGTCGGAAATATGAGGATATTCTTTATTAACCGACATCCAGAAAATAGCTAATGGAACATCCGTGAAGTTCAGTTTTAACGTCCCGTTGTTTCTCAATTCAACGAATTCCTATGTAATTTATAGGGAAAGTGCTTCTATAGAATTTTCGGTATTGGTTGCAAAAGGGTTTCGAATCCAGTCGTATTGACTGTATGAAAGTAATGATGACATTTCTTTGATGCAAAGTTAAATGTTTTTGAGACAGATCCAAAACAATAATTGCTTGTTTTCAATGGTGGTCTGGTACTCTGGTAGGTTCTTTGGTACATTTGTAGAGATCCTTGACTTAACTCCTTCTAATTATTTATCGGAGCACGTCAATATATTTTCATTCTGACCTTGCATTGTTTTATTAAGTTCATGCATATGCTCAAATATATTACCAGCCATGTACTCTAATTGAGCGTAGTTATACACAAAGCAGCCAAGCCACAATTTTGAAAAAAATGAGTTATTGTGATTTCCATAATCTCACACGTTTGTTTTACGTTCTGTACAAATCAGCCAAGCTACTGTCATACAAAAATGTCATATAAATGCGTTTTAAAAATATGCCATTTTCGATCTGCATAAAGCAACCATAATAATATGATAATAGTTCCTAATTATTAAAATCCTAATTGTGTAAGGTGTGTTTTTCTACATTCAATTAATAAACATTATTTTCTCTTTTACATTATATGTTTTTCATTTTATTATGTATAATTTAATATATAGATTTTTCATGTAAAAATTAGTGCCAGGCAGCTAAATATTAATTTATAATTTACAAGTTTTTCGAATTATTTTCAGAACTTTGAAATTCCCATAATACTTAAGTAACTGAGAAAGTTTTTTAAAGAAAATAGTTGCAAAAATAAAGATTTTTCTTACAAAAATAAGAGTTGGCTGCATTCCAGAATGATCATTCATTAAAAAAACAGTTTTGCACAAAACAGCCTGGACTGCTAAAACATCATAATTTCATAGATTTTATGCTTTTATTTTTTGAAAAGTTACACAAATTCATATATATATATATATATAATATCTATCATTCAAAAGGTATAGACAGTATACAGAGGCTTTGTGGATTTCAAGAAACACACTTTATATAAAAGTGCTTGTATCTCTGATTGAGGTTGGTGTGGAATAGCTGCTTTGTGTATAACTACGCTCAATTTGGCTATTAAGTACCTAAGTATTGTATAATATACAAAATTATGTGTTTTTTTGGGAGCAATGCACCGCGGCACACTGGTTGCAGAGCACTGATCTATAGCAGTGGTTCTCACGTGAAATTTAACTGTGGCCGCACAATTTACATTGACAGTTCTATGGAAACGTCTGGTGTACGCACACAAATTTCACTTTTGTTGTGATTGAAAAAAAAGCTAAATTTTATTTACTAAAAAAATGGATCAATTTATTTATAGACAAGTCCATTTAATAAAAGACATTTGAACATTTCAGTATATATCTATTTATTTATTTAAAAATAATGCAAATGGAAAATCCTCAATACTCCTGTTTTCCAATGCGAGCCAGCCGCATGGCTGCTTCTAAGTTTACATCTGTCAACTGGCTTTGATATTTGTTTTTTATGAAATGCAGGAAAAATCGACAATTTAATAAATATTTTGTAAAGCACTAGTGGCCGCACATGAGAAACACTAATCTATAGTGAATAATTATGTATGTAGTATGAGGATTACTTACATGCATCTAACAGGTGGCTGACGGCAAGCAAAATGATCCATTTACAAATTATTATACAGGAAAAACAAGAAGAATATATTTAAGAATTTTCAGCTTTCGTCGCTAGATGCCGATACTATCAATATAGTCAATAATGCAAAAAACGTATTTTTAACAAGTCACTTATGAGGCGTCGTTTCTTAACTCTCTGACACGGCCATAAAATGTACGCCTTCAGCTGACATTCCTTGCGATAAATTTGTGACGTCACAACTTTTCGGTCCGACCATAAATGTCGATTTTTGTTTGAAATTACGCGGCCTACCTCTAAACAAAGCTATAACAATTATGTAATGAGTCCCATAGTACAGTCTGAGCGACTTATAGCCACTCAGAGTGAACTATGGATGAGTTTTCTTTCAAGAAGACCGAACGGTCTTATAAGGTAAAATGTAAGTAATTAAAATGTATAGGATTAAGGTTAAAAATAGATAATAAATTGTAAACGACTTATGTGATATCATTTGCTAAACATTGTAAACAAATGTCCATTCCAAAGAGATTGAAAGACTGGAGAGGGAACACGCTATCATTTATGTACTAAAAAATACGAATCGGAGAAAGACAGTTGGTAATGTTGGTATTCTGGAGCTTCTTCAAGTTCGTGTGGTAAAACAACATGGCGGATATGATATTGTTATTCTCTCGATTTATACGTATTATACGTTATTATTCGGTAAAAAAATGTTTATTAATGGAAGAATACAAATTAGTAACAGCATTTCGGAACAATATGCATACTATTAATTATTTATACATTGATAGTTTTTCCTAAAAGATCTTTTACAATAACAATTCAAAACTTTTACATCAAACGTCAAATGGTTGTTTATTGCGAAAAATCCAGGGCCGTATGCATAATATTATTTTGAACCCAAAATATACGATGTCTTTTTCAAAGTAAAAACTGTTAGTGCTAGTTAATTACATTCATTATTTACATAGATTTTATATTTCATTTCAGAGTTAAATATATTTTTAAGAATACCAAACAAAAAATTGTATTTATATGAAGTATGTAATGGAGTATATGTAGCAATTTTATAATGTTATAGGTATAAATTAAATTATTTCAGATTTCCGAAAAATGAAGTTCTTCGGAAATTGTGGATTGATGCAGTCGGGCGGGAGAGCTGGGTGCCATCTAAATATTCATTACTGTGTGGGAAGCATTTCTCGGAAAGTGACGTTAAATGAGTGTTAGAGTTAAATGAGAGTTAAAAAAGTGAGTTAAATAGATAAAATATTGTAATTAACTATATAATCAAATTTTCAACATACCTACCTGTATTTTGTCTCTAATAGGTTTGTATAAACAAGTAATTTTATAGACAATATGTCAAAAAAGAGCCCATGTTATATTTTTATTTCATAAAATATTTTCAAAATACACATGTGTAAATAGGTAGGTAATATAATAATTTTTCTTTTGTTTGTAATTAACTGTAATTATTTGTGTTTTTTATTTAACCGTTTTATCTAAACAATAATGCTATGTTATTTTATATAGAACAATATGTAAAATCAAGACCATATTTCTTATTCCAATATTTAACCATTTGCTATTAACTGATTTGTGTATAATTTTTCGTTGCGGGAACTTTTTATAATGAAAATACGTTTATCATAAATAATTGGTTGTAAGCTTGTGTTGATAAAAAAAATACTCAGTGGGGCGTTTTTATGTCCAAGTATGGCCCATTTGCAGCAAAGTGTACCTAATTTCAGAGAAGTAACACTTTCTCTCACAAAACGAGTACACACTGACATTTGTGTGCTACCTCTGGGGGAGGAGTCCAATCTCTTTGGTCCATTCATATTTAATCCAATTTTTAATTATATAAAATCAAATTTTATTTTTCGTAATTTGGGTCGCGATGTATTTTCCGGTGACAAATATGAAATATCTTAAATAAATTAATTACGATATCAGATATTGTCGTAATTAAAATTTAATGATTACGTTTTGTAAGTATTGATTGCACACGCTTAATTTAAATAATAAATTAATGTTTTTAATTATAGCAAGGAGTGTACAAATTTTAAGTACCTACCTTTATAAAAGATAGATGAAGGAATTTCGGAAATAGAAATTCTAACAATGTAAGTCCAAGGACTCGGTTGCTTTCCTAATTTACAAATAAAAATTGTTCTTTAGATCTGTCAATTAACCCCGACAGATCAATTTTAAATTGTAAAAAGTTACCCTAAATAGGTAACTTTCAAACCTTATAAATAAATACTTGTAGAAATCTAGATTGGATCTAAAGTCATACTTCTAAGTTGAAGTGTTTTATAAATCGTGGGTCGGGATGTGAAGTCAGATAAGTCACAAATTATCATTTTGAGATATAGCAAAAACAAAGTTCAAAAAATTCCCCACATCCCCTAATTATAGTTATGTTTTTTTATGAATAACATTGCTTTCAATTATATGTCCTAGAAGTATTTTAACTATTTTGTTTCATTAAAACTTAATTGGTTTAAAAAAAAGGGAATTGAGTTATCTGGATTTGCACAAAAAATGATTGACTTACCTTACTACGCACAAAGTAATATTATTATTTTTCCATAGTAAATCCGACTAATATTAGCAATAAAACACACATTTTATACATACATCTTATTAGTTTATTGAATAAAATATATAAATTTAAAATTAGCATTTTTATAACTTTTTTTAAAACTTTAATGTTATTTAAGTAGTGAAAAGGCACAAAAACATGAATATTATAAAGTTTTATCGTTATCATTAAACTTCAGTATGGATTTCTTCAATGGTATCAGGTTAAAATCCCCGACTGTCTCAAGTGACTCATAAAATTTTCTATAATACGGTAAAATATATGGATGTAAGTCTATCAAATCTTTCGTATTGTCTCGTCTTATATGTGAAATTTGTTAAAATGCAGTCGTCTCGTCGAGAGTTCTTTGAAATTTCACTATTCCCGGTTCATGTATGTTGAATTGAAGCCACTTAACATCTCTCCAAACAAACTTATTTCTATCTGTGTCTATTTTTCTGAGTTGCAATGGTCCTTTTAATCGATCCGAGTAGTTAAAAAAATCTGCGCGAGTCATTTCAGTGACTTTTTTTTTTTGCAGCCTCGCACATTAATTTGGCCCAATCATGAGGATGTTCGATCATTCCACCAAATGTCTTTTTATTCTTCTCAATTATGCGATGGTCACTATCGCACTCCATATTATGTGTGTGGCCAGAGACTAAAAAATTGTGATCAATTTTGTTTACAGTCTCAGAATGTGTTACTGCTATCATGTATCCCCTCGGTTAAGTATTTGAACAGGCATGAAGCGATATCGTTAGCTCGTTAGCTTCTCTATTAGCAAGAGCCTCATGCCATACATAGCAATATCCCTGGTTATTATCACAATCATGCACTGTCAAATTTAAATCAATAGCTGTCGTTTTTTAAAGGCCAGGGACCTTCAACAACTGGTGTGGGCAGACATTGCTGCATGTCAAATGTTACAATTTGGCAAGAGGGATCTTGCAAGCTGTACTCTTTATCACAACTCTTAGCTGAATATGCAAAGTCAGCTTCGTCATGATGCTCTTTCAATTCCTCACGATTTTTATTTCTTTCCTCATCGTCGGTGGAATTCTTAATTTGTATATTAAGTTTCGCGCATTTTTGGCAAGTATCCTTATTTGGCCGTTTGAATGTTAAGTTCATGCTATGGAATATTTCTGTGTATAAACGAACATTGATGGGATTAGAGCTAATACTCTTCAAATATTGAGAATACATCTCAGGTATTGTCAAATGTGGCGGTAAGTATTTTCTGACACTGACAGAGTCCCTTCTAGAGTAATGACTCTCATATGATGGGATTGAGAGTACATTTTGTGTCTGCTATTATGGCTATCTTCTTCGTTGTTTATTTTAGGGATATTTTTTCCTCTAGCATCTTCTTGAATAAGTATACCGGAAGTAGACTTACGTTTTTTTTCGAAACATGTTCAAAAAAATTGTGAGTTTCACGCAATGTTTTTATTGTACAACATTTACAATTTTTTTGGTTTCCGTAACAGTTCAACAATCAAGTAACATGGAACTGTTACTTGTCGAAAATGCTGTTTTCCTGGTTTGCTTTGTCTGATACGACTTTTTTTCGTATTCATAATTTCCATTATACTCTTTGTGTAACTTTTTCCAGTATTTCGTACAACTTCTTTATCATTTTTGAAGGCTTTTGTATCATCCTTTAAGTTACGTTTTTGATGATTATTTCTTATGAATCGAGAATGAGGGTGACAGGTTAAAACATCGTTGTGATGTGTAATCGTGGAAGCATTATTTGAGAACGAAGGGTGTGGTTCTTCAACGTCACTATCATAAGATGGTAAATTAGACTAATAATTCTTAAATATTAAAATCAGGATCTTTTATGCTGTCATCTGAATCCTCAACATACAAGTTATTGGAGTATGTGGTTGAACCTAGAAGCAAGATTATTTGTTTAGATATTGTGTTCGTGTTTTTAGATTTAAATAAATCAAATTCGATAAATTTTGTATAATTTACAAATAATACACATACCTACTTATTTTTATAAGTCATATTTATAACATGACTATTTTACTTACGTTTTGTTGTTATTTTTTTTCAAAATTTCTCAAAATATCTTTAAAAATACGCTAGATTCACCAAAATCAACACTGAGTAGGTATGACGTTTGAAGGTAAGCCAACTATGAGTAGTAAGGTAAGTCACACAAAATGTTGACTTATCTGACTACTCATGTGACTTAACTGTGTACACACCCCGTAAAATAAAAAGAATGTTTTGACTGAAAATGCATCTCGCCAATGGTGAGACGTACGACTTAATTGACTACACAGAACGAAAGATTTTTTTTTTTTAGTATATTGGCATTCATATCTCATTTTTGCTGTTTTGTGACTTACCTGACTACACATCCCGACCCACGAAATATAATTAAATAAATTTTGGTTGTACCTACTTCCAGCTGACGAGAATTAGCGCGCGAAGTTTCGGTATAAAAGAAACGGCTGAATTTAATTTTACATCATTCTGTTTGCGCTAATACATTCGAGCAGTAATTTTTATCATTCGCATTCGTATTACGCACCGTTTTGAATGGATACATTTTCATTTTTCTTAACCGCGAACCCGATAAATGAATTAATAGATATTTGGCCAATCTATGTTGAAAGTACTACAGGGACTTTTACGATTGTTACTAAACTTGTACCACCTATGGGTAACCATAAGTTGCTTATTTTTACCTAATTAAATGATCATATTTTCCTGGAAAAGCCGGGAAATAAACAGCTTTTCTGTAATTGGTCCGAGAGTCTGTCTCTTGGTCTCATGGAAGGGGTATAAAAACTGCCCCATTGGTCCGCTTTTCGCGTGTGAACACGCCCCGAAAAGTCATGTAAGACCTTTCTTGACCCTTTTCAGTATTTTAAGTTAATAAAATCCATATTTCAATGACAAGTATTTGAACCTCTACACGTAAACGTAATCTCTTGATCAAAATTATGAGTAATTCTTTAGTTATTCAAAGAAACCATAAATTTAGAGTGGGGAAAATTTGCACCTGTGACGTCAAATCTCGGGAAGTTCCCTTCTGGAGAGTATAAAAGAACGTGCTTTTTCATACACGTCAGTCACACCTGGTAATGCACAAAACTAAAATCCCTTGGACCAATGCGGTCAAATATCTTGGTCTAACGTTAGACACCGCACTCAACTTTTCGAAACACATTAGCGATAAGAAACGCCAAGCTGACATAGTCTTAGCCAAGCTCAAACCCATGATAGGACATAGGAGCAAGCTTGCTTACCGCAGCAAGCTGCTATTATACACAGCTATCGTTCGCCCCATTATGACATACGCGTGCCCCGTCTGGGCATATGCAGGCCTAAAGTATATCAAGAGACTACAAATCGTACAGAACAAAACTCTCAGAGCAATCACAAATGCTCCCTGGTTCGTCAGGAACACCACACTCCACAGCGATCTTAACTTGGAACCCTCCAAACCCACATCCTCAAGCTCACGAAGCAATTCTACATCTCCATCAACAACCATCCTAACACGACAATCAATGACCTACTACAATATGACATACACGCTCACTACCAATTTGACCGGCCAAGGAGGGTACTCCTACTGGTGCCCCCCTCCCCCTAACTTAACTTACCATTTTCTTTCTTTTCTTGTTTTTGTTTTTTCTCATTTCAGATCCTCACTACGCTGCCAAGGCCGACCAACCAAGACGACCAGACAACTAATAATAAATTTCATCCCTACAGATTAAAACCACAGCGGAGGGGTTTTTGGCCGAAGGTGGGCTTGCTCACCTCCGGAGTTTTTCCCCCCTCTGCGGCTCAAATTTTGATGAGCAATCGGGCTAAGACCCGAAAGAATCAGAAGATAAAGATGCGATTATGGATGCGATTTTTTGGTTTTGCGACCTTTCTCTCAGTCTTCCTGGGAGCACCCGTCTGGAACGGAAGAAGATGACCCCGGCACTGGATTCGAAATGGACCAACGCTAGACCCCACGGACTGAACGCTGGACTCCGCAGAACCGGATAGAAGCGAGATTTGGGGTGGGGAGATGATGGAGGCCTGTGACGGCGGTGCTCCTTGTTGTTTGTTCATGAGAAACACTTTTTAAATATAATTACTAGAGATTCCTTCACCCAGATCCCAAACCTGGTCTCGGTCGGTCGCGAAGCCGCCGAAACCGGGTCCTCTCACTCTCAACCATGCTTCACTCCCAATAGGCACTTCATATAAAGGGGATAGGCGCTAAAAACCGTCTAGGTGGCCCAAATATATAAGCACATACCCTAAGTAAGTAAGTACACGTCAGTCGTCGATTTTTCAATAGTAACGTAAGGTTGTGCTGCTGCGTAGAAGAAACTCGCAAAGTTTTCTTTAAAATACGTTCGCGATATATTTACGAAATATCCGTCGTGTCGCTAAGCGCGACGTCATCACGGGTGACGTAACGATCGAGCTGTCAGTCGGTGTTGTAAACAACATATCGTCACAGCCTCGCGTCATCATTCGCGATCTTATTTTATAAAAGGAGCATAGTTTCCTAAAGTTTATAGTCGGTGGCTCATAGTATATAAGTGTGCAACAGTACGTTAAATAAATATAAAAAAATAGTTATAAGTAATTAGTTATCTTTATATAATAACTAAGTTAAATAAGTTTATAAAATAATTAAGTAATTATTTGAAGCTAAAATAAATTTTGTAATTGTTAATAAACATTTAAATATAATAAATTTATTTACTGAAATTAATTAAAATAAATAATTAAATCAGTATTATCGAAGAAGTTTTTATTTAAAAAAAATAACCCGCGATGTTTTCTACGGAAAACATCTGACTTAAGGGGGGGGGGCTGAAGAGCCCGACATTTAAATATAATTTAGTATAAAAAGGACCTCGGCGTCGTAAGTACGTTAATTTAAATCGATCTTTTCGCAAAAATCACTAATCATCGGAGATTTTATTTCAAGAAACATTATTATTATTATTGATATTGTCTGCCGCTGATCATTATTATTATTTTATAAACACCTGCAAGATGTACGCCGATCAGAAAACAGGGCTGTCAAAATAATATTATGAATTAATAATTTTAAAATGTTAATTTCATCATAGTTTTTAATCAAACCTGTGCAAGTACGTACTGATAACTTGGGTGGATTTTGTAGCAAACATACTATTGATATATATACGGGTATATTATTATTATAACCCAATTCAAATTGAACATAGGTTGATACTCAAATACTATTATAGTGTGTTTATGATTTCGAGAAAATAATACGATGGTATAATTAATCCATATCAATTATTTGAAAACATTACATTCACTCTTTGCAAGATAACATCAAAATGTGTATATACTTATCTAAATGACGAATGACATTCATGAGTGAGCACGGCTGAAAGCTTGGAAATGTGTTTTTTTTCTATTTCAAAATCTTTTAATTGTGTATTATTTTATTACAGATTCAAGGCCAACTTCATATAACTAATAATTACTACAATAACTTAACTACAAAAATGAAAAGAAAAAAAAAACCAAGTTTTCATTTTTAAATTAATTGGTTTTTCATGCGACGAATGTGCTTGTTATTAGCAATCAATTTTAATATTAGTCAATCCAAATTCATCATCGTTCATTGACAAATGGATTCTATCATGGGCCCCACATCCTGAAGCAGGCCCCCGGACCAGGATCTTTCAACCACATATTTCAAATATTTAATAGCCCTG
Source organism: Rhyacophila brunnea (assembly GCF_057557595.1). NCBI lineage: Eukaryota > Metazoa > Arthropoda > Insecta > Trichoptera > Rhyacophilidae > Rhyacophila > Rhyacophila brunnea. Next base: position 45,805 of record NW_028232882.1, on the reverse strand, counting down.
AAACAAAGCAGCTCAGCTGGTGACTTTTTTTACTATTAATAAAATAATGTGACAAGTGCATTAAAAAACTAACCAAGAACTCAGGAAATAGATTTTTGTTTGCTTTAATTAGGTATCTGGCGTAGAAATCATTTAAAAGTGGAGACATGGCGAACTTATTTTTTTGTAATTTTGATTTCCAAAGCTCCAATTTTCTATGAATGCCTTCACTTTGTCTTTTTAAATCAGTGAATGCATTAGTGGTCCTTGCATTGATTTATTCACTCAGTTTTTTTAAATGTCAACCAATTAGACAAGTTTAACTACAAAATTATCGTTCCTAAACAAATTTGCCTCAAATATCAAGATTATGATTTGACCCTTTTATTTCATTTTTGCACGAGATAGCCAGCGCGCTTCACAATAGTATAGAAGTGAGATTTCCAGAGACAGGTTTCCAAACAACCTTTTATAGGACTGTTTTTTTGTGTAGTTTATAACTAGTGGCTGTTTTATAAACTATGCATTTGCAAACTGCAAACATGTGGCTACATTATCTGTGTTAAATTTTTCGTGCCTCCAGTTTGGAAATCGCTGGTCAAAGGTGTTTAACAATAATACCATATTTTTTATCAACACTTATTATAAATCGTAGCATTTCTCATTGGGATTTTAAAAAACATAGTAACGAAAAGGTTCTGACTACTGTACATCCTCACCCTCCTTTCACATTATATGTACAAGTACGGCAAAAAATCGAACAGTAAAATTCCGAATCGGCAACAAGTTCACGCTCTTTCCTCACTGTATATCCTCACTCGGGCGTGACAGGGTGAAGTAATAGTATTCAATTTTATTACGAGATGTTCCAAATTATCAATTGAGATGCCGAGTTGTCATAATATACTCGTAATTAATAAATTAGTTTGGAGCAGTTTTCATTGCTTGAAACAGGATCGAATACATAATATATTGACACCCCCTACATATTATAAGGTCGGAACTGCAAAATGATAACTTTTCAGTAAATTTGAATGACACCATAATGTAAATTTAAATGATGGAATCATAATTTTTTTATTTAAGCCTATACAATATTGATTGATTTTTTTGTGATATAACTGTTTTATTATCTTTAAAATTATTTAATAAAAGGCAACTAAGTCAAAATAGTCAAAAACGCAGTTCCGACCTTTTACATAGGAGGTGTCAGTCGATAACACTAATTGTTTTGTATCATGGTATATAAAATGTTATTATTGTTATAGCAACAACCTTATATAATTTGACTCATAGAATACGGCCTGAGTGGACAGCGTTCAGCAGGGCGTGAGCAACTCAAACGTATAACCAAAAAAAGAGATTGTCCAAGAACATTTTCATACACGGTTATACGTTTGTGTTGCGCACACCGCTCACGCCCAGCCAAACGCTGTCCACTCAGTCCGTACATTTACATTTTCAAACAATATTTTTTCATGGAATAGTAAATAATGAAATATTTGGAGGCGAGACCTAATTTACAATCGCATATTTAATGAATTAGTTAAATTCTCAGCATCCTAATAAAATTGCTATAAAGATACATATTGTGATAATTTTAAAAATGCAGTATCGATGTTGCAGTTCCGTAGTACGATAAATCAAAAATTTGTTATGTTAACCATTATATTCGTATATCGCTTCTCTTCAGTTCCAGAGAATTACAACTCGAAAAAATTACTAGTTGTCCTCACTCCTCGTAGGGCCAATGTTTTGTCACTTTTCTACAATTCAGTTTAGATGAGACAAAACTACTAATTCCTAGTTGTAGCACCATGGAAATGAGTCATTATATACATTAATTTTAGGAGGTAAGTATTTTCTCATTTCATTGCATAACAGTGGCGGCGATGGGCGGAGGTAGGCTAAAGAGATCTGACAAAAAAAAATGGTGCACACTAAATTTTGTCGGTCATTGTTTTCATCGACCTAATAATAACTTTCAGATGGCGTTAGTTAATTTTTAAAATTTAATTGAAACCTGTTTAACCAAACCATACTAGATAAATTATAATATTCACTTTTAAGTTGTTAAATATAACACCATAAAATGAAATTATATAATACATATTTATTTTAACAATATGTTTTTAACAATTTAAACGTTATAACATAGAAACAGTAACAAACCAGGCTTATGTTGAATTACGAAAACAATTTTAAAATCTTGAGACTTTCATTCAGTGTTGACCAGGGCTTGACAAAGCGTTTGATAAACAGATTTATTTAATTGTAACATTCTTTATATTGAACACACATCAATTTTGGGAACACCTCAGAGTATATGCACAGTGGGAGTTTACTTAAAAAAATCTTAAAAAAAAATAATGATGGACCACTGAATTCTTGGCACACCGGCTTTGTGTTCTTGAGTTGGGTAATAAAGTAATAAAATAATAAAGATAGCCCCGCTCCCCAACCTTGGTCCATGACAACTAGCTGTCACACTGCTATCACTTCTGTGTCGTAACAAATGCTAGGCTTACAAGACGAGGGATATTTATTAATATATTTTAATGAAAATACATTGTAAAAACCAAACATTCTACTTGCCAAATTAGTTAGATATTACCTTGAATTTAATATTCTTCGTTACCTAAGCAATGTGTATTATGTAATATATTAATTCCTAATCACATTACAATAACTCGAAGCTACAAAAGATATACTCACGCAAAAAAATCAATGAATATAGTTTTGAGGTTATGTTGGTGTTTTGACACTGAGTTTTAGTAGATGGGGAAAATGGTTTTACGTGCCGAGTGGAAATAGTTTTTTGACTGAAACATGTACGGTCCAATAACCTCATATAATAAAAATGATTAATAGTTCAAAAAAACTTGTTGACAAATATTTCCCAAGAAAGCAAAACATTTCCGATATATTTATAGAACTTTAGAACCAGGTTATTCCAAATCCAAAGAATCAAAAACTTGCTAGAATTCGTGAACCAGTTGCCAAATGCACTACTTAACATAAAGAAGCACATAAGCACGTTGCTCGATATCGAGGACAGATCCGGTCACGAGGATTAAAGCTCCCACAGGTCCGGTAACGTGTTTAATTAAGATAGGTAATCGTGATATTATTTTATATAGGAGGAAATTCAGTCAAGGGGCTCTAAACAGTCAAATGACTTTAAATCCTTTTTCGCTAACGCGTGTCAAGACCGAGGATTGGGCATTTCAAATAAGATGAACCAGAACAATGAATATTCATCACAACAACAAGGAGGGTATGGCGCAACAAATTTTGTTCTGCAATATCAGCAGCAGGAGCAATCAAATTATGCTCCTCAGCCGGGATGCCATCGTGGATCCGGGTTCCGTGGTCATGAGGTGGTCGTGGTGTCACGAACAAAGGTAGATAGATGGCGAGGCCAGCAGTGCAGTCTACACTACCTACAATTCCCAAGCCAACTCAAGTACCTCAGGGGGCTTATCTGTCCAAGAACGAGTCAGTACTAAAGAATGACCCGTTATATAACGAGGCAATCTTCGCAGGGCCGGGAGAATCTTTCTCTAAAACGGCGGAACAGCTAGACGTTCATCCTGGAATGGAGAACCTGCCCATAGTAGTTGAGGCGGAATACAATACGCTCTCAGCTAACTCAGTTTCGTTCCTTAAGAAAATTTCACTGTCAATGTACAATTATTATTGTTCAATGTTAGCATATTATAGATTGCTCCAAAAACCAGTTTCATATGATGAATCTGAATTTATAAGGATGATGGAAGTTTTTGATTTAAATGCACCTCAGTTAATTTCTTAGTATTTATCAGGGCTTGGTAATACGAATATAAATGGGAAAGATGTAACATTTGGCTTCAGAAAACCAGATTTGACTGAAGCTGTAGATGACGAATTGCCAGGATATTTTGGCAATATCACAGACGTACCAGGCGCATATGCACATTATCCGTGCCCAGCCGTATCTGCAAGACGTATAATGGCAGATATCGAATGTGCTACAATGCGAGACATACCAGCGGAATGGGATCTCCCAGATCTTTACCGTGAAGAAGGGTTAAGTAGGGCTGCAGAGGTAGTACCTTTGTTCTGAGTAAACCAGACACTGGTCCTCGCTGTCCTACAAGGCAAGTGGATGCGTAATATAGATCTAAAATAGATCATTAGCCTCTCCCTTACCGAGACCGTCTGTGCGTGGTGCCAGCACCACATCCTCCTAGAGATGACCCTGGTATCGCAGAACACAGCGGATCTAGACTGGGAAGTCAATAAATATCCCTGGTATTGGGCAGCACCAATTACCAGTACTGATGTAAGGTGGAGAGGATGGACTTCGGTACAGCTTACATTTAGATAACTGAAGGCATGGTCGCAACGACTTTAATGGCTTTGACACTGCGATGTAGAAAGCAACGGGAAACTACTACATTAACTATATCCCTAGTAATCATCATGGCTGGAAAATTAAATTGCATGGCCCTTGGTCCCCGGCAGGCCTTAAATGGTCAGAGGGTGCTAAGAATCCCCGGGCCGGCTATGAAGATTGCGACCTGGAATGTGCGATCAATGTTTAAATGTGGAAAATTGCAAAACGTTATTATGGAAATGAATCGGTTAAAATTAGACATCCTAACGGCAGATTTAAAACTGACAACGGCACCTTGTATTATTCGGGAAATGATGATAACCACCATCGAAATGGAGTGGGTATCATAGTGACCGATAAAATTAACAGATCGGTCAATAGTTTTGTTCCTTACTCTGACAGAGTAATGCTATTACAACTCAAATCATGGATGGGTAATGTTAATATAATACAGGTGTACGCTCCAACTGCCGACAAAGATGACGATGTTATAGAAGAATTCTATCAACAGATAAATGAAATTCTAAAATCGTCGAAAGATAATGAAGTTACCTTAATTATAGGAGATTTCAACGCAAAGATTGGTAAAGGTAAAAGTGGAGAGTTAGTAGGAGAATTTGGTCGACAAGTTGGGGAATGCTGTATTTTTGTCCTCTCATAATGTGGCCGAGGTACTGCAGTTTCCTGGTTTTGATGCTACGTAGAACTTCTCGGTCCTTCCCATTCGATTGAGAACTTCAACATTTGTCACCCGGTCAGTCCAAGGAATTTTGAGGATGCGCCTATACAGCCACATCTCGAAAGCTTCAAGTCTCCGTGACATCTCTTGGTTTAGCGTCCATACTTCCATACCATAGAAAAGAAATGAGAGAACATAACAACGCACCATACGCAGTCTCAGACCTAAGTTAAGATCTCGATTGCTAAGGAGGCGTCTCATTTTGAGAAAGGCGCTCCTTGCGATCTCAATTCTAGTTTTTATTTCCTGAGACTGGTCCCATTTCTCATTGACCCATGTACCTAAATATTTATAATGGGTCACACGTTCGATTGGTTCGCTGTTAATGACAAAATTTGTGTTGGTGTCTGGTGTCGCTATTTTTGATACTGTTATGTGGTTATCTTAGCAACAGGAGTGGTAAGTGTATCAATCAAAGGCTTTTGAAGATTATTAAGAACTTATATTTTATTCGTCACTAAAGTGCACAATTATAAAGTATGAAATACAGGAATACAGACTCAGAGATCAGATCGTGTTTCAATTAAATATCAAGAATGAATGTCCCTAATAAGAGGGGTTACTCTCCTTATATAATAATTACACTTGTGAGTATCAGTGATGCGGTTGAATACGTGTTTGTTAGATATCACGTGTTAGGTTAGGGGATTACATTAGGGTTGATCAATACAATACAATATCGAAATCGATTTATTGATTTCGATGGGGTGGAAATAATACAATAAAATGCCCTAAAAGTAATATGTTGGTTTTCACATGAATTCAATGAGTGTAATGAAACATGCAATAAAATTAGATTCGCTTACTATTAAATGGTTAATAGTACTATAGAATGTTAGACATACAATACATCGAATAAAGTAGCTTTGATTATAAATAAAAATGGGGTGGCAAACTTGGCAATAAATGTTCAATACAATAGGGTGTTTACCCTCATTAGCCCACATGATAGTCACTACATGACATCTCACCCCTAAGATTTAAGAATAATTATTATAGATAATTTTCTTAATTATTAGCAAGTGTTGACAATCTCGCGCTCCTTCTCAGTGGGGCAGCGCTTTCGGCTTCTTGAGTTAAAGACATTTCAACATTTTCAGTTTGATTATTTCGGTTAACATTTCCCGAACACATATTAAATACATTTGCTAAATCTGCATCGGATCTATTAGCTCTTGACATTCTTAACCTAAGGAAAAAATACATTCTTATACATTTATAAATTATGTAAATTACAACCGAGGTACTTATAATATAAATAAGATATTGATAAAATGTTATATGCCTTTTCATTTGTGGCTTTTCAAGCAATTCATCAATATTTTTGGTAAAAGAAGTAATCTTATGAGATATTATATTTATATCTTCTAAACCAGTATTTGAAAAATGAATGTTTTCCAACAATGGAATATGAATGCTGTCATTGAGTTTTTCTTCGTTGCAACAATTATCATTAATAATATCAATTTTTGGAATAATTGCGGTAAAATTACTTTTTTGTTCGATGCTTGACGTAAATATTGCATTCGAAGAATAACCCTTACAATTTGACAATAACGTTAAAATACCTGTTCCAATTAAATTTTCATCATAAATCTTACCATTACAATTTAAAGTTAACATATCCTTATTATGAAGAACATATATCCATTCTGACGGTGATTGTAATTTATGCCATATGTTTAGTGCCTTGAGTGTTTTTTGGGTGTTACATATTGAAGGTATTACATTGGTATTTGACAATAATTCTGTTTCACACGTCGGTTTAGAGTGTGTCGAGTAAATAATATGTTTTTGTTCACAAAATCTCGATTTATCGCTTAATATTTTGCAATTGCTTAAGTCTGGAAGACTGCAATACTCGAGTTTTGATTCAGAGATCGCTAAATATTTTATATTTGGGTGAATCGATAAATATGCATCATTATTTTTTATTGGTAATGGAATAACGTGAAACAATCTGAATATAGTATTACTAATTAAAGGAATAGAAATAATATAAATTAGTCTAGAGTTACTATATAGAGTCTTAATGTCTACAATAGAAAACAACTCGTGAGCGTTTTTTATATCTACGGTGACAGGATAAGAGGTCGATGTCGGAAGTTTAGAAATTGTTTCTTTCAATGCTTCTATAAACTGAGTAGGCGTAATAACTGAAGGGTGCAATATATTTTGTTTCGCAAATAAAATACAATCAATAACTGTGTTCAATTCTATCTCTAATTGAGAAACATAATAAAACAAAGAAGAAATGTGTTCCAAAACGGCTTCAACTAGAGTGATAGTGTTTACTCGATCTCCTAATTTTGAAGAATACGAATTAAACGATGCAATATTTTTATTAAATGCATCTTCAATTATCTTAATGTGTGTAATGGAATGATTAAAATTGCCTATCGTAGTTTTCAGGATTTGAGTTTGATCTCTAACTACATTTAGAATATTTTTATCGTCAGATACTACCTTATCTATTAATTTTTCATAATACTCTCCATCGCTTTGATCTAGAGTTCCAAATAAAGTTTTTGAAATTGCTCCAATAGCATTTATCAATCCTCTTTTCTGCCTAGACTTAACTTGATTTTGGTCACTATGACCCACTAAATTATACAAAGATTTTTCTAACGCCTTTAGGTTAGGTAATTTTGCTTCAATATTTTTTATATTTTGATTACATATATGAGTTTCCATTTTCTTAGTTGTTAAGTAGCAAACGTAAGAAGTCTTTTTGTAAATATTGTCTACCATTTTAATTTCTGCACTAAGTGTTGATATGTCATAATATGTCACAAGTTTCCATGAAGAATCATAAAATTTGAGAAATCCTAAATTATCGAAATATATACCTGGTGACGTAGAAATCGTTTCAATTTCGTAGTCGGCATGCTGACTGCACGCAGACGCTATCAATCTGAAATAGCATGTTTTAACCTATTAGTATGCACTCTTATTAACTTATTTTTTATCTTAATACTAACATTCACAGGAGAATGTACTTGCATAACTTCATAAGGTCCTTGGTAATTAGGGCTTAATTTTTTAGACTTAGTAATACTGTTATTGTACAAATATACTGAGTCTCCTTTATTAAATTTAATAACTTTTGCCTTCTTATCATAATATTTTTTAGATATATGCTTTTGATTAATCAAATTATTCCTAGCAATTTCGTGTGATCTAGTTAATCGAAGCTTGAGGTTATCGAGAAAAGAATCATAAGTATATTTAAATTCTGTATGCTTTAATGCTGTTGGTAATTCAGGTTTTTGTCCAAATACTAATTCATGCGGTGAAAATTTTGTAGATGTGTGTGGGGTTGAATTATATGAAAAAATAGCAAATGGGACCCATTCATCCCAATTATTTAGCTTATCTGAAATAAAATGTTTTAAATAATCAGCTAAGCAAGCGTGAAATTTTTCAATTCCGCCATTAGACTGTGGTCGATATGCTGTTGTTTGGATCTGCTTAATTTTAAATAGTTTTGCTACATTCTTTAGTAAATTTGATGTGAAATCTTTTCCTTGATCGGTAAGTATACTAGTTGGAATACCAAAGTTACATATAAATTTTTCTGTCAATTGTTTTGCAATAGTTTCTGCTTCATGATTAGGTATAGGGTATGCTTGTGAAAATTTAGTAAGATCGTCTTGTAAGGTAAGTATATACCTGTTTCCATTTTCTGACATATTAAGTGGACCTACTATATCCAAAGCTATACGCTGGAAAGCTGTGGTACTTGTCGTAGTTATTTCTAACGGTTGACGTGTTAATTGACGGTTAACTTTATTTTTCTGACATGATTCACATTGACGTACATACTGTTTAATATCTCTATGCATATTAGACCATCTATATTTAAGTTTGATACGATTAATTGTCCTATGGAGCCCTGAATGTCCGCCTGTTGGCAGATCATGATTTTCTCTTAAAATCTGAGGTATTTGATCAATACTCGGATTAATAATAATATTATGACAAATAAATACCTTTATGTTGGTATTATAAAATACGTATTCGATTATTTCTTTAACCTTATTCCAATTCAAATTATCATAACCACTCCCTATTCGTGGTAATGATACCTCAGTATGTGAGTTTTTTAATAACTCATTTCGTAAATTTCTTAAACCTAGAAATATCTCGTGATAACTGGTTTTTTCCCAATAATTTTGCTTAACTATAACATGATATATAGTTATATTATCTTTATGTGGGGATGTTAAAACATCGCCTACTTTAGAATCAGACGATACAATTTCGTCATAATTATCAATTAATTCCTTTACTTCAAACGCTATTTTCTGTGACATTTCTTTGTCATTTGAAATACAATGTGCCAAATGATTATTTTGACTAAATATGGATTTATCAATCTCATTAATATTAGAATTATCTAACTTATTTTTCATATAATAATTTTCCATAAAATCTTTATATGTGTCTTTTGACGAGTGAACTTGTAAAATATTGTTTTCTAATTGTATACGTGACAGTGCATCTGCATTCGAGTTTATCTTACCTGGTTTATAAACAATTTCATAATCAAATTCTTCTAATTTTAAACGCCATCTAACAAGACGCGATCCTGGATCTTTAACATTAAATAGCCATGTTAACGGTTTATGATCTGTAACGATTTTAAATTTCTTACCAAACAAATATGGTCTATAGTGTCGAACGCTCCAGACGATTCCTAAAAGTTCCTTTTCGATTGTAGAATAATTCATTTCTGCTTTATTTAATGTACGACTACTATAAGAAATTGGAAGATCAGATGGACCTTGCGATAAAATTGCTCCAATTGCATAATTACTAGCATCTGTTGTTAGAGTAAATTGTTTCGTAAACTCTGGAAATTGTAATATGGGATCTGATGTGAGCTTTTCTTTAAGAGTTTTAAATGCATAGTCTTGTTTGTCCGTCCAGACAAACTTAACATCTTTTTTTAAAAGCGAAGTTAACGGTCTTGCAATGTCACTGAAATTTTCAATAAATTTACGATAATAACCGGTGAGACCTAAAAATGATTTTATTTCCCTTTCATTTTTCGGTTGTGGATACTCCTTAACCGCTCTAACTGTATCGGGATTGGTTTTCAATCCTTCACTGGAAATAATATGTCCTAGATAAACTACCTCACGTCTCATAAATTCGCACTTATCTGGTTGAAGTTTCAAATTAAACTTATCTAACCTTTTAAAAATCTCATTTAATTTTTGAGTGTGCGTTTCAATATTATCTGCATATACCACGATGTCGTCCATATATACAAAAGCACTTAGTCCTTGTAAACCTGACAAGACATTATTCATATAACGCTGGAATTTTACAGGTCCTGTATGCAAACCAAATGGAAGTCTATTATATTGAAAATGACCAAAAGGCGTAGAAAATGCCGTCTTATGTGCATCTTCTTTTTTCATTGGGATTTGGTGAAATCCGGATGCGAGATCTAGAGTAGTAAAATACTTTGAGTGACCTAATTGGTCTAAAATATCGGCGATAAGGGGCAGTGGATACGAGTCACCTGCCGTAATACTATTAAGTTTTCTATAGTCTATAACTATACGCCATTTTTTATTACCGGATGAATCCGATTTTTTCGCTACTATCCATAATGGAGAACTCCAACTCGAAGTAGATGGACTTATTATTTTGTCCTCTAACATTTTATCAATTTGTTTAGAAACCTCAGCCTTATGTATTTCAGGATACCTATACGATTTGGTAAAGATTGGAGGATGGTCACCAGTATTTATTTCATGTTGTACTGACCTCGCGAAAGTCAGTGCATCATTTTCTAATAAGAATATATGATTAAATTTATAACACAATTCTAATACAGATCTGGCCTCCTCCTTATTAAGATGATCCGTCCTAAGGATCTCTTTTAATTTATCATTTCTGGAAATATCTACTGACGTACGAATATTCCTATGACAATTTTCTATTCTAAATATAGAACGTTTATTTATTGGCTCGAGATTAAGAGATAAATGTTTTACTTTTACTACTTTTTCTGTAGTATTTAAAATGCTTGCAAAAGCTTTTGAACTAGAGTTGACTGACGTCATACATCTAGATATATAAACACCGTCTAATATTTTTACGTCCGGAACGAATCCTTCCTTAATTTCAGGATTTAAAACAGTAAATTCGACGAATGTTTCTGACCTAGGTTGAAGCATAAAAATATATCCATTATTTGTATTAGAAGATCCGTCTCCTCTAACATAAAATGGAATGCTTAATTCTTGAAATGATAAACATTTAGTTTTATAACTAATTTCGGCTTCAACCTTGTTAAGGAAATCTTCACCTAAGATTCCATCTAAAGGGACATTATGTTCTTTTGGTAGAACATGCATTTTATGAATGTCATTGAAATTGTTAAAATTAAGATTTACAAAACAATAACCTAATGTTGTTAATGATGTATCGCAAGTGTTAATTCCCTTTAAATTAATTTGCTCTTCGTTATATATTGGTACATTAGAACATAAACAATCACAATTAATTAATGACACGTCTGCTCCGGAATCAATTAATAATTTTAACGAATTATTTTTCGATTCTATTGCAGATATATTTATATAAGCACTGGTTAACTGAGTATTTAATATTCTGCCATTGCTAGGTTTATTTTCCGGGACACGGCAGTTGTTCCGGAATTCACTCCGTTTAAAGAATCTTTAGAAACATGATTATTCCTGTTAACCTGAGGCCTATTATCCCACTGTCGATAACGACAATCATTAACTACATGACCTGCTCGCTTACAATATTCACAAAATTTATTATTGTAATTCGGTTTATTTTTACTTGAATTAAAATGACTAACTCTACCTTCATTTTTCTTAATGAATTTATTTGGATTACCTGCTGAACGATTCTGACTATTGTTTGGAAAATAATTAGATGACGTGTGACTTGGTCTATTCATTTTGGAAAACGAATTACTTAATTCATCCATTGCCTTAAGAGTTTTCTCTTCTTGCATAGCTACATGACCAGCTTCGGTTAATGTAGAGGCTTTCGAATACCTGATAGCAGAAGAAATTCTTGGCATAGAACCTAATATAAAAGTATTAAGTGCGCTTTCTTGAATCGCGTCATTACGACCTTTTAATTCTGACTTATTTTCTGTTGTATACCTATTAGAATCTAATAAATTATTCATACAAGTTTCTATTCTTTGCAAAAAATTGATAACTGGTTCATTAAAGCGTTGTTTACATGACCTTAGTTCTAGTTCTAACTGTGAAGTATGCTTATTTTCCGAATAAGTTTTAATGAGAAATGTTCTTAACTCTAACCAAGTGTCAAAAGTAAAATTAACTACAGTATGTTGAGCTTTATATATTATATTTTTCATAATGTACCTCAATAAAATAGGTTTTAATGCCTCGTTTGCTAATTGGATTGCAAAGTCGCAATCTCTAATGAAAGGATTTAAATTTTTTATCTCTCCATTGAATGTAGGGACAAACTTCATTAACGTGTCTAACGACAAATTTTTTCCGTCAAGCTGTGGAGTAGACATATTTAATTGTGTGTGATGTATACCTAAACTGTGTAACACGTTTAAACAAAACAAATGGCACAAAAGACAATTTATGTAAAAACTTACAGTTTTATGATGATTATGAGCTGGAACATCGTGACGACCAAATATGCGGGCGAAGAGTCTTCTGGCTGCTACTCACACGGACGTGGAGTTTACTGATGACGTCTGCTGCCAAGATGAGGACCTTGCTGCTCTGATAGAAGTGGCTGCACGGGGAAGAGGTCTTCACTGCTCCTACTTGAATATGCGGGCGAAGTCTTCGGGCTGCTACGCACGAGGTCTTCACTGCTCTTACTTGAATATGCGCGCGAAGTCTTCGGGTTGTTACGCACGAGGTCTTCACTGCTCTTACTTGAATATGCGAGCGAAGTCTTCTGGCTGCTACGCACGAGGTCTTCACTGCTCTTACTGTGATGATGTGATGACTTCTGATGTCCTGATCCTGAAGATCTTGTCCTTTCCAGATTATTCAAATCGGTGATTTTGGAAGCACGTCGCCGTCCAAATCAGATTGATTTCTACCACGTTGCTGTTAGATAGTTGTCAGTTAAAAGTTGGAACTTAATGTGATGATCAGTCACACCGACAACATCCTACCCGGCTGCGCCAATTAATTTGTTATGTGGTTATCTTAGCAACAGGAGTGGTAAGTGTATCAATCAAAGGCTTTTGAAGATTATTAAGAACTTATATTTTATTCGTCACTAAAGTGCACAATTATAAAGTATGAAATACAGGAATACAGACTCAGAGATCAGATCGTGTTTCAATTAAATATCAAGAATGAATGTCCCTAATAAGAGGGGTTACTCTCCTTATATAATAATTACACTTGTGAGTATCAGTGATGCGGTTGAATACGTGTTTGTTAGATATCACGTGTTAGGTTAGGGGATTACATTAGGGTTGATCAATACAATACAATATCGAAATCGATTTATTGATTTCGATGGGGTGGAAATAATACAATAAAATGCCCTAAAAGTAATATGTTGGTTTTCACATGAATTCAATGAGTGTAATGAAACATGCAATAAAATTAGATTCGCTTACTATTAAATGGTTAATAGTACTATAGAATGTTAGACATACAATACATCGAATAAAGTAGCTTTGATTATAAATAAAAATGGGGTGGCAAACTTGGCAATAAATGTTCAATACAATAGGGTGTTTACCCTCATTAGCCCACATGATAGTCACTACATGACAATACTAGTAATAGTTTTGTTTTCTTGAGGTTAATTTTTAAACCATAAGAATTACTGACCTCATTAACCTTTTCTACCAGTTGATGTAAACTCTTTAAACTATCAGTAATCAGCACAGTATCATCGGCATATCGTCATTAACCAAAATACCCACCGATTCACCTTGTAAGGCTTCTGAGTACATGTTAAATAGCAGAGGTGACAATATACACGCCTGTCTTACACCGCGACGAATTTTTACCTCTCCACTGATTTCGTTTTCGACCTTGATATTCGCAGTTTGATTCCAATATAAGTTAGCTATCAGTTGAATGTCTCTTGCATCGATGCCTTTCTCCTGTAAGAGTTCGAGAAGTTTAGGATGCCTAACAGTATCGAATGCTTTCTCGTAATCGATGAAACACATATAAACATCAACATTAACATCTAGGCATCTTTGCACTAGAACATTCAAGCTGAAAAGTGCTTCGCGAGTGCTCAAACCACTTCTGAAGTGTCACAGTGTTCAGTGTCATCCATGTCTTCTTCGCATTTTCGAAAAATCCTATTATGGATGATTTTTAATAACACTTAACATGTGGCTCATCAAACTTATTGCTCTGAACTCGCTACACTCCTTTGCATTCGCCTTTTTTGGTAGAGTGATGAATGTCGATTTCAACCAATCTTCGTGAATTATGCCAGTTTCGTAAATTGTATTAAACAAATCAACGAGAATTTCCAATTGATCTTCTTCTAATAATTTTATCACTTCGTTGTAAATATTATCAGGGCCGACAGCTTTACCATTTTTAGAATTTCGTATTGCGTTTATTATGTCTGCCCTATTTATGCATGGGGCTTGTTCACATTTATTAAAAGTATAGCCAATAGGTCCCCTATCATCATCAAACAGATTTTCAATATATGTCTTCCAACGAGTCAGCTTCTTTTCTATATCTAATATAATACGCCCATCTTCGTCTTTCAAGATAGTTGATAGGTAATCCCCAATGTTTCCTTTATCTTCTTGTGCATATTAAAGGAATCGTATTTTCATTGGAGATTTTCAATTTCTTTGCATTGGTCGGACATCCATTCTTCTTTAGCTGTACGAATTTTACTTTTTATGGTATTATAAATTGTCCTATATTGAGTTTCATTTTTATTTTTCCGTTTTCTTCTTTCGTCCATTAAAGACAGAATCTCATCTGTCATCCATTTTTGCTTCTTAGCTGTTCTTTTATATTCTAATTGATTATTAGATATGGAGGAGAACACATCTTTTATCCTGTCCCATTTGTCTGTTATGTCAGAGAATGTAATTACTGAAGTTTTTATTTGTTCTATTTCTGTGTTCAGTGCACTTTTTACTTGTTATTTGACTTCGGGATCCTTCAGTTGATTAATGTCAACACGTTAGGTTGCGCGTGGTTCCCTCAGTAATCTTTTTAATCTAATTTTTACTGTAACTACAACAGGATTGTGGTCAGATGAGATGTCAGTACCTGGATAAGTTTTAGTAGATGTTATGCTATTTATGTAACGATTGCGAATTAATATATAGTCTATTTGATTTCTTACAATGTTATTGCCATCATTTTGTGGGGATTTCCATGTATACAATCGCCTTGCTGGAAGTTTGAATAATGTGTTACAAACAACCATACTCTCTTCCTGACAAAATTGTAGTAATCTTTCTCCTCGATCATTTCTTTGTCCTAGAAAGATCAATGGAAAGCGGGGCAGAGGACGGCGCCGCATTTCGTGGCTTAAGAACCTCCGTGATTGGTACGAGTGCAGCTCCACTGAACTGTTCCGGGTAGCAGATGACAAAAATAAGATCGCCTTTATGGTGGCCGACCTCCGCTAGGGGATGGCATAAGGAGAAGAATCGTGATATTAAAATTCACTTCAATAGAATGAAAAATGCAATTGATGTTTCAGATGCTGGCTAATCAACGTCGTATCAAGTTACAGGATAACGTACACAGAGAAATCAAGTGGAATTTTCTACGAGAATATAGGACGAGCAAAATTTGAAACAAGTACATGGCAAATCCTAGCCCATATCAATGTATCCATTTATGAAAATGAATTTATTTTTCTCGAAAAAACTTATGAATTATCACAAAACTTTTGTAAGATAGATCAGTTAGTCATGGAGTTAATACCATGTCATCATTCATTAAAATTCGTTGCTAACCAAATGAAAATTCTTCGAGCTAAGGATGAATCTTTGAAACATTTACTTGGTCGCCCATCAAGAGTAAAACGTGGAATTTTCAATGGACTCGGTTCAGCTTGGAAATGGCTAACTGGATCCTAGATGCAGACAATGCAGAATACTATGATGAAATATTAGAGTAGACTGATAAGAATGATAAACAAATGCATTTATGCTAATGAAATACCAAATACAGGTTATCAAATCGACCATTTCAAATTTTAATGAATTTATTGCCGTATTAAAATTAAATGAAAAAGTTATTAACAATAATATAGAATATTATAATCATTTCTCTGGTACAATTATAAACCAATCGATTGCATTGCAAAAAGTTACTAATCATATCGCATTATTAACTTACCTCACATCTGAAATTAGCGAAAAATATGATGTTTTAATAAATGCTGTATTGTTTGCCAAACAAAATATTATTCACCCTTCGGTGAAATCTCCAATTGAGCTAATTAATAATCTAAGAAATAATTTAAGGTTACAAAGTAATGGTGAAAGTTTTTCTTTTGCATTAAATGACGAAAATGCTAGTAAATTAATAGAAATAAGTACCTTAGCTGTATATTATAGTAACTATAAAATAATATTTGTTATAAAAATACCTCTTACTTCGAGCTCTACGTTTAATCTTTATAACATTGTTCCCGTTCCTGTTTCACATATCGTTCCAAATACATACGCTTACATTGAACCTTCCCTACCATTCATTGCCATATCTGAGAGTTAAGCAGATTATGTACAATTGAAGACCTTCAAAGATATTGGAAGACAAATACTTATGCAAAAATCGAATCAATCATGAAGGCGCAAGTTCCGAACGACAGCTATTGACGTCATCGTCATACAACCAGAAAATTCCTTCGTCATGTAACACTAGGAT
Source organism: Rhyacophila brunnea (assembly GCF_057557595.1). Taxonomy (NCBI): domain Eukaryota; kingdom Metazoa; phylum Arthropoda; class Insecta; order Trichoptera; family Rhyacophilidae; genus Rhyacophila; species Rhyacophila brunnea. The sequence goes on along the minus strand of NW_028232882.1, from coordinate 28,824 downwards.
AGTTAAAGGAAGTTTCAGCATCTGGCACAAATTAATCCACAATAATGAATGGATATTTATACTGTCTTCGCCAGAAATTTTAACAATAAATTGTCCAAATTTTAAGGTAAAAACAGATGTAATCAAGAAAACTACCAGAAGGATATAGGATACACGATAGGAACGAAAATATTAGCATTGTCCCATGTACAAAGCGATTTTATAAATATAATACCGGAAGCATCGATAATTGAAGATGACTGCTGTAATTCAAAGAAAATCGACAAAACAATAAAGGATTTTTCCCTCCGTACTTCACAAACATTCGTTTGGAGGATTTAAAGGTCACTTCACACAAATTAGATGACCTTAACTCGGAGATAAATAATCAGATGAACCAACCGCACATAATTAAACATGCAAACTGCTTTTACACTGGATTTTCAATAATTGGAAGTTGCATAGCAATTACCCTACTCTACAAAATATTCAAGTACATTGGAATTATAAATATGTTAAGAAGACTGCAATTCACAAAAAAATAATCGGCGTGATTCTCGAGAACGAAATGCGCAACCTAGCGATTCCATTAGGATGACAGATACGAAGAAAGAAGCAGAAGATGAATCACAGGTCATAACTGAAAATGAGGAACTAGTGCGATAAACTTTTCCTACCCCGAGGCGTTCTCAAAGAAATAAACCTACTGATGTTGTGATGTTTGATGATCAGTAAATTCAACGTATATTGTATACATTAACTTTACACTTATGATAGGGTTGTTATGAAATATTATTAGGATAAGTTGTGAACTAATATAATTATTCAATGTAAGTCAATAAGTAACAGATTCGCACAGTAATGCGTTATATTGTAAATACTGTAAAGAATCATTTTTCTTTCAATAAATAAAATAAGGGATACATTTTAGAAATAGGTATCTATTGTAGTAGCTAAGAGTTATTATCTGAGATTTCTCAATTTAGGTATGTTCCCACAAGCTTTAATGTAAAATGTAATACATTTTGATGTTATATTCTGGGGACGATATTTTGGGATGCATTGCGTAAAAATCTATTGATCACTTAACCCCTTGAAATGATCGTGTGAATATTACTGGCGAAATCTAATGTTTATTGTGAAACTTACTATATAAGATGTATACCCTGTGTATAAGATGACTTTTCGTCGCTATAGGATTTGTTTCCCGAATATCCATTTTTGTCGAAATCGACATTTTAATGCAGTTCAATTTGTTTTATCGAACCCTACCGAAATCATTTATAAAAATAATATAGAACAGAGATATTTTTTAAAAAAACCCGAATACGCCATGTTAAGTTACAATTACTCCGTGGTGTTCTCCCGAATGTCCAACTATTCGTACCTGAATTTCCAAGTTAATTTCGGTCGAAATACATCTCTGGCTGAGTTTTTATTTCCCGAATATGACTTTAGCTAATCAAACCGCGCTGACGCCGTGCATCTCGCTCCCACATTCACGCTGTCTAGCTCTAAAACAATCACGCCTACTTTCATATTTTTAGGCCGTCCGGAGTCCTCTTTAAAATTTCGTCTTATTGATATTGTTTTTAAAGTTACTATTGTTTTAATTGTGAATTCATTAAATTTGAAGAGATCATTCATAGCTGATACATCACCAGTTCGCACTGAACTTACAGTGGAGTTATGGAAGTGAGAATTTTAACCTGAATAACTGCATTTTGTTTTGATAAATGACACAAAATCCCAACGGTTATATGAATTCTACAGTGTGACCTGGCAACTACTATGACGTAAAAAATAATTAATATTTCAAATTATTATTAATCAAACATTGTTTGTCTTTATTTTACTTTTAATCTAGGTATTTCTATGAAAATAAAGGCGATGCTATTATTTATTTTTAAATGCGCTATGATAATCGAATATGAATAACAGACACACTTTCGAGATTAATGACATGTTATCAAATTTTAGTACCTACTGTGAATTAATAGAAAAAGGTGATACTTTTTATTAGTAGGATGGAAGACCCGTTCCGAATTCTGAATGGAGACAAAACCAGTTTCTGCTTATGCCCAAAGACTGGTAAGGTGATTGCCTCGAAAGGATACAAAAACATTCATCAGATCCAATCCGGAAACGAAAAAGAAACCAAAGTTCTTATAGTGTTCTCCGCCGATGGTAAAATGTTACCACCGATGGTTGTATTTCCGTATTTGAGGCCACCGAAAGATATTGTTAACAGCATGCCGAAAGTTTGGTTTATGGGTAAGACGTAGTCTAAATGGATGAAAAGCGAGACATTTTTTGAGTATGAAGCCAATGGTGTGGATATATTTCCATATATGATGCTTAATGAATGCTTGATGAGGCTTGATGAAAATAGGATTAAAAGACCAGTTATTCTTTTTGTTGACGGTCACAAATCCCATTTAACATTAGAATTGAGCAAATTTTGCAGCAAGCGACAAATAATTCTATATGCACTACCCCCAAACATGATGCACATGATGCATCCGGTAGTGTCAGCGTGTTCAAACCACTTAAAGACATTTCGAGCAACCTCAATATGGTCGAAACCATCAAAAATCGATTCAGAAAATGAGGTCTATATGTGACGCTAAAAAACAAACGTAGCCATCTCCATCACAAGTGAAACTGAGTAAATCAACTTTTTTGTTTTTGTGGTTAATTTGAACCCGTAAGTTAATAATTTCCTAATTTATGATTATATTTTATTTAAAAGATACGATTTAAACAATGCTCAATAATCGCGAATCTTTAACAAACAAGATATTTACGATTTTATGTTGGAGATGGCTATGTTTGTTTTGTATCATCTGGATTTGACCAGGTTTGAAATAAATACTATTGGAGATGGACAGTTTTGTTTTGTATTCGATTGGTTTGTTTTGTATTCTAACAAACAGGGTTGTGTTAAAATGGGTGCCGGACGAAATCCCGAATGCTGAAATCCCGAATGCCGACATCCCGAAAGCCGAAATCCCGAAAGCCAAAATCCCGAATGGCCGGAATCCCGAAGGCCAAAATCCCGAAAAATAAAATATAAACAGTATTAATTTTCAACCAGCGGTTCCCCAATAGGCGGCGCTTTTTCTTGGGTGTGTAATTTAACAAGATAATTAAAATAGTTATATAAAAACTGTTATTAATTATGGAATGAAGCAACAAAATAATTTTCAACCAGCGGCACCCCAAAAGGCGGCGCTTTTTCTCGATTGTATAATTTATCTAGATAATTAAAAAAGTAGTATTAAAAACTATTATTAATTATGGAATGAAGCAAAAAAATAATTTTCAACCAGCGGTACCCCAATAGGCGGCGCTTTTTCTTAAATGTGTAATTTAACAAGATAATAAAAATAGTTATAATAAAAACTATTCATAATTATGGAATCAAGCAGCAAAATAATTTTCAACCAGCGGCACCCCAAAAGGCGGCGCTTTTTCTCAATTGTATAATTTATCTTGATAATTAAAATAGTGGTATTAAAAACTATTATTAATTATGGAATGAAGCAAAAAAATAATTTTCAACCAGCGGTACCCCAATAGGCGGCGCTTTTTCTTGAATGTGTAATTTAACAAGATAATTAAAATAGTTATAAAAAAACTATTCATGATTATGGAATCAAGCAACAAAATAATTTTCACCCAGCGGCACCCCAAAAGGGGACGCTTTTTCTCGATTGTATAATTTAACAAGATAATCAAAATAGTTATATAAAAACTATTATTAATTATGAAATAATGCAAAAAAATAATTTTCAACCAGCGGTACCCCAATAGGCGGCTCTTTTTCTAGAGTGTGTAATTAAACGAGATAATTATTTTCTTACTTCATTCCATAATTAATAATTGTTCTTATATAACTATTTTAATTATCTTGTTTAATTATACAATCGAGAAAAAGCGCCGCCTATTGGGGTGCAGCTGGTTGAAAATTATTTTGTTGCTTCATTTCATAATTAATAACAGTTTTTATATAACTATTTTAATTATCTTGTTAAATTACTTACTCAAGAAAAAGCGCCGCCTATTGGGGTACCGCTGGTTGAAAATTATTTTCTTGCTTCATTTCATAATTAATAATAGTTTTAAATACTACTATTTTAATTATCTAGTTAAAATATACAATCGAGAAAAAGCGCCGCCTTTTGGGGTGCCGCTGGTTGAAAATTATTTTGTTGCTTTATTCCATAATTAATAATAGTTTTAAATACTACTATTTTAATTATCTAGTTAAAATATACAATCGAGAAAAAGCGCCGCCTTTTGGGGTGCCGCTGGTTGAAAATTATTTTGTTGCATCATTCCATAATTAATAATAGTTTTTATATAAATATTCTAATTATCTTGTTAAATTACACACTCTAGAAAACGCGCCGCCTATTGGGGTGCCGCTGGTTGAAAATTATTTTCTTGCTTCATTTTATAATTAATAATAGTTTTTATATAACTATTTTAATTATCTTGTTAAATTATACAATCGAGGAAAAGCGCCGCCTATTGGGGTGCCGCTGGTTGAAAATTATTACTGTTTATATTTTTTTATTTTTCGGGATTTCGGCCTTCGGGATTTCGTCCGGCACCCGAAAAAAACAACAATATAAATGTATAACTTATTTCATATTTACAACTAACACTTAATAATTTGAAAATTATAATTGGGTTTATGAATTTATTTTGAGTTTTATGATATTAGAATTAAATAGGTAACTAAGCAAACATAACAATATTTTTGAATAAAAATATATATAAAAATATAGATGACTGAACCAGTTTACACGATATTATGCAGCTTTAAAACTGAACTTAAAATATGAACAGCCAAGGCACAGCCCTGAGGTTCTAAGATGCTAACTGTCGTAAAACGTTTGAAAATCAAAATTTACTTACCGTTTTTCAGTCTTCTTTGAACGTTTAATGGTATAATTTGATCTGGTAAACTTTCGTGCATTCTCTGGAGACACTATTTCAAACTTTATTTGGATTATTTTCCATTCTTTGACAATTATTTCGCTTAAAAACTTGAAGAGCACATCTTATATACAGAGAAAACTTTTTGCTGATGGGAGCCATATTGATAAAATGCCACGACATGATTGGCCATTCTGAAAAAGTGCTACGTCGTGATTGGCTAAGACGAATGTGACCACGTTTGATATAAAAAGTCAATGGAGATGACTAAGTTTGAAAAAAATCACAACTTTTATTTTGATTTTTTAAGCAGAAAATAAGGAGATAGACATGTCTGAAGTGAATAGTATTATATAAAACAACACAAGCAGTCATACCAACCAAAAATCTCAAAAAAGTCAGTGACTGGAGATGGCCACGTTTGTTTTTTAACGTCACATATCCGCTTGACCCATTAGGTGTAGATTACACGAAATTTATCATAGTCACTGTGACAATGCATTGAATCAGTCAATCAATTATAATGAAAAAATTGAACGCCCATGTTGTCAAATCTATCGATAAGTTATCGTTCGGTCGATTCGCACGAGCGGGCCCATGCCCATCTTATATACTACATACATATTAAATTTGTCAACACAAATCGAAAATTTGGAAGGACACAGGTAAATGCATTTAACATACGAGGGTGGGTCAATAATTCCTTAGTAAAAAGCATTAAAACAGTTTTTATTTTTGTATTTTTTTTTATTTCTCAACATAATCTCCTTGGAGCTCAATACACTTGGTTAGACGTTTCTCAATTTTTTTTAAACCGTCAGAAAAATAAGTTTTCGGAAGGTCCTCAAAATAAGCATTTGTCCGATCGATGACTTCTTCATTTGAAAAAAAACGTTGTCCACTTAGCCATTTTTTTAAGTTTGGGAAAAGGAAAAAGTCACTGGGGGCTAAATCTGGCGAATACGGTGGGTGGTCGACCAATTCGAACTTCAATTCTTCAATTTTAGCCATTGATCGTAAACATGTGTGAACACGGGCATTGTCCTGATGAAAGAGGATTTTTTTCCTGTTTAAATGAGGCCGTTTTTCTTCAATTTTGTTTTTTAGCTGGTCCAATAAAGATGCATAATAATCCCCTGTTATTGTTTTTCCTTTTTCCAAATAGTCAAGGAAAATAATTCCACGTGCATCCCAAAATACAGTAGCCATAACCTTACCAGCTGATTTTACGGTTTTCGCCTTCTTTGGACATGGTTCGCCTTTCGCAATCCACTGCTTTGACTGTTCTTTCGTCTCGGGAGTATAGTGGTGTATCCATGTTTCATCTACAGTCACAAAGCGACGAAAAAATTCATCCGGATTGCGTTGCATGAGCGACAACAGGGCTTTAGAGGCCACCACCCTATTGCGTTTATTGTCGACTGTGAGCAAACGCGGCACCCATCTTGCAGAAATTTTTTTCATGCCCAATTTGTCATGTAAAATAGAAATGACGCTACCTTTTGAGATCCCTGTAACCTCAATTATCTCACTCAACTTTAATCTTCGGTCACTTAACACCATATCGTGGATTTTATTGATCATTTATGGTGTAGTCACCTCTACAGGACGTCCTGAGCGTGGTTCATCCTTTGTTGATGTACGACCACGTTTAAATTCATTTAACCAGTTATAAATAGTTGCAAGTGAAGGAGCAGATATGCCGTGAACTAAATCCAACTCATTTTTTATTTCCTTTGCTGTTAACCCTTTTATATTAAAATGTTTAATAACAGCTCTAAACTCAATTTTCTCCATTTTCCATTTTTCCATTTTCCACAAGCAAATTTTTTTTTTAAATGTACGAGAAACACACAACAACCCGACCAATCTGATTGAAACTTCGCAGCATACTGAATCGGTAGTGCCGCTGCATGAAAACAAACCGCTTACAGTACTAGTCGCGCCACCTGTCGGCTTTTCTAAGGACTTATTGACCCACCCTCGTAATAACGATCAGGTCGGCGTCCACAGTGAAGGGCGGAAATCGATTTCATTATTACAATGGATAAGGTTGAGGTGAATTGAAATCGGTACGCGGGTCGTTCTCAATCGCTTTGACGTTGCGTTCGGACAAAGCTCGGTGTCGCTTCACTGTGCACGCCAAACCTTGGAATATTTAAACACAAGCTTTGCGATGATCAATAAGACATCAGCTCTTGACTCCTGTTGTCTTCTCTTCTCCGACAATGCGGTGCACGATGAATATCCGGCGCCGTCATACTCCCGAGGCATTCTGAAAGCAGACACGCAAAATATGAGGTTAGATAACAGTAAATTTACATTTCCACTCGTACGGTAGACTGGATTATTACGGTTCGGTTAGGCAGGGTTGAATTGATTTTTAAAAACGAACCGTCTGCAATTTGTATTTTCAGTTCGTATTTATGTCGGATTTTAAGGGCCGTATTATGTGGGAATGGGACGATTTGGCACCGCGAACTGGCCTCCGCCGATTGGCCTCCGGTAATTGGCCGCCGGTACAATCGGACGCCGGCCCAATTGGACGCCGACCCAATTCGACGCCGACCCAATTGGCCTCCGGGAGGATTGGACGCCGCACAGTTGAATTAAATGCGCAAAGGAATAGACGTACGTTACGATTTGTTGGAGTAAATAAGCAAGTCAGTTTAATATGCTTCTATCTCAGTAGCGCACCCAGGGGGGGGGGGGGCAAGGGGCCTTGCCCCCCCCCAAAAACATTGAAATTGAAAGCCAATAGATTAGACAAATAAAAACACGGCAAAAAAAATATTTGAAATTCTCCAGCACCCTCTAGAAAAATTTCTTAGATTTTAATTTCTAACACAAAAATTTCGAAACACTAATGTCGGGTTGTTTTAGAAACTCAATCTCTAATGGAAATGTCAAAAAATTCTCGGTGTCCATCCGAATTCCGGAGTGGTGTACACCGAGTGCAATAGACAAAAGTCCGATAAACGAGAAATTAGGCTGTGTTCTGTTGGGTAGGTTTGTGCACCTATAAGTTAAATGCAATAATACTTTTTTTCCATTTTCAATTAATATTTTGGAACTTCACTATTAAAAAACCCAAAATCGACGATAAAAATTCGGCGAAAAGTACGACTACACCCACCACCATGGGCTGACAGGGCTATAGCCTGGGGGCCCGGGCTTAAGAGGGCCCTGCGTGGCGGCTCGTCTAATTGTGAGATAAACACACACCAGAAATTTGTTATATCATTAAAAAAAAATCACATGTGGCGCTATAGATACTACTTCATCAAAATTAACATAAAAAATATGAAGTATGATGAAAATAATATGATATACGTAACTACATGATAATAATTCACGTGTATCATTTTATATTACAATTATTTTTAGTGTTTCTAGAAAAATAAAAATGTTTATTTATCCAATATCGATGGGTCGAATGCAACTTGGCTACCACAAGAGGGGGTCGTGACCAGTGGTCTATAGTATGATAACGATCGATAATATGATATGAGGTCCGACAAATCAAGAATTCAAGGGAATTATTTAACAATATAGATAAATCCACGGAATACCATTTGGGAACACTACTGTAGAACATCACATTCCCCTAAACCCTGGTGATAGGTAAGGGGGCCCGCCAAACATTCATGATGTGGGGGCCATGCCCACCACAGTCGGTGGTGGTGTAAATTAAAAAAAAAATATTTTTTCGGTGGAATTCAGCATAAATATTGTGGCTCTTAACCGGTGCACCGCTGGCTTGTTGCATGTGCATCGCGAAAATAATGATAAAAGCAGAAAAATCCGCAAAATAGCGAAAACTGAAAAAGTCCTTCGTGAAATTATGAAAGCCGATGAAAGATCTAATGTGATTTCGATGTTGCCGAATCGATCGCACGCGTCTAAAATCTAAAATATCATGGAGGAATTTGTATGGATGGTGCTCCGTCAATGTTAGGCTCATTTAAAGGATTTGTTACCCTCGCAAAGACAAGAAATCCTAACATTATATCTACGCACTGTTTTATTTACACAGGGAATCTATAGTTTCGAAAACATAACAGCAGTGCTAAAACCTGTACTAGACCAATATTTCATCTAATCCAGACCTTTAAAAACAGGCATTTTAAAAAAAAACTTTGCATTTCTATGGAAGCTAAGTACGATTGTTTGCTTTTTCACACTGAAGTGAGGTGGTTACAGTGGCGCACCCAGGGGGGGGGCAAAGGGCCCTGACACCCCCCAAACATGAAAATTATCAGAATGATTTTAACCATTGAAATTGAAAGCCAATAAGCATTTGGGCTTAGACAAATAAAAACACTGGCAAAAAAAACACAAAAATTTCGAAACACTAATGTCAGGTTTTTTTAGAAACCCAATCCCTAATGGAATTGTCAAAAAATTCTCGATGTCCACCCGAATTCCGGAGTGGTGAAGGTCATGGCTGAGGAGGGCTGACAAGGCTCTAGCCTGGGGGCCCAGGCTGTGGGGGGCCCGGCGTGTCGGGTTGACCAGATAAACACACATAATAAATTAGCTTTAATAGTAAAAAAAGTCGCCTGCGCGCTAATATACTTCTTGGCCATGAACATTTTCAATTACTTATATAATTGTGCAATATATTTTTTGATTATTATGTGTCGATACTCGACAGCTCCATTATTAAAGTGGATGTATTGAAAATCGCCAATAATTCTAATGTATAAGTACCCTTAATTTGAACTAAAACACAATTTGAAAAACGTTAATGTAGTGTTTCACACTGCCTTTAATCTTAGCGGTAGGTAGGGGGCCCGCCAAGCCTAGCATGAGGGCCCGTTTCAGGATGTGGGGACCATGGTGTAGGTACACCGAGTGCAATAGACAACGAGAAATTAGGCTGTTTTACATTCTCCTCCTTGGGCCCCCCCCAATATTAAATCCTGGGTGCGCCACTGTTCTATCTTCTCAGTAGTTGTACCTTATAGATTTCGCGCTTGACACATTTTTAATATAGATTGAGAATAATTATTATGCCTTATGATGTTTATTAAAATAAAATAATTCTTCCCTCGATAAAACATAAAGATGTGCATAATCAATTTAATTTATTGTCTATACATGGGTAGTTATTTATATTTACAAAAAATATTAAAAATAATGTTAGATGTTAGAATGAAAATTACACTATATTTCCGCGTTTTATTGACTTAATATTATAATAAAGCTTAAACATGTATATTATTATGCATAAATGCGTATTTTAAGATAGTATGAAATTACAAACAAAATATTAAGTAAGTTATCTGCTAAGTATAAATGTTTCAGTAGTTTGATTGATAAAATACTTAAGTACTGGGTGCCGGACGAAATCCCGAAGGCCAAAATCCCGAAAAATAAAAAAAATACAAACATCGACGGCAACTCTCTCACGCCATCGTAAGGTACAAATGCTGCACCCACTTTGCCGTTCAAGAGACTGCCATCAGTGAAGATTCTCAGCTCATTCTGCGTTGCCTAAGGCAGAGTCTGTTCATAGTATCCATGGTCAATCCGGTTGCGTTCCGAGGGATGAGGGAGTGAGAAAAAGTCTCCGGTTCCCTGGTAGACTCTGTCTTGCGGCAAGTCCTGCAGGGTGAGAGTCTTCTTTACCTCATATGCTTCTGCAAGCTGCTTGATCCTCAGGTCAAGTGGCATGAAGCCGCTCAAGACCTGAGCAGAAACTAGAGAGATCGTTCTGTATCCTTTGCAGGATCTGATGGCAATTTGTCTTTGAATGGAGTTCAGTTTCTTACGGTTGACTTTTTTCTTTACCGCGTCCGCCCACACGCTGGAAGCGTACGTTATCAGAGGCTCGACAGCACCTAAATATATTTGCTGCATAACCCCCGGCGACGCACCCCATGTGGGTTTGGCGGCTCTGATCAATTTGTTCGTGATGCTTGCAGCCTTTTTACAAATGTTGTCGACATGTTTGGACCAGTTAAGGTGGCGATCTATTGTGAGACCGAGAACCTTAAAGTGATCCACGTATTTTAGTTGAACTCCGTTCATGTAAATGTTTGGTTGTCGGTCCTTTTTTCTGGTAATGAACATCGCGTTGGTTTTGTCTTCTGCAAAGTGTAGTTTGGCTTTTGAGCCCCATGATGTGATGATTTTCAACGCCCTTGTCAGTCATATTTTCAAGCTCTGTCGTATTGTTGGCTGTAGCAATCAATAGCAGGTCATCCGCAAATGCTCTCAGTTCAGCTCCAGGGCCCAAGTCCTCCTGAAGTACATCATCTAAGATGTAATTCCAAAAGCTCGGTCCGCAAGATGATCCCTGAACGCATCCTTTGGTCGTAACCTTCTGGAGCGTGGCATCAAAATGTGACAGTATGACTTTCCTTTGTTGATGATAGCTCTTCACTAGCGTAAACAAGTTCCGAGGGCACTTCTTGCTTCTCAGCTGGCACATTAGAAATGGCCACCAAGCATTATCAAAGGCTCCTCTGATGTCGAGCGAGATTGCTATGATCATCTTCTTGTCTTGCAGCGCAGTCCTGATTTCGTTGACTGAAGCGTTCAGAGCGTCTTCTGTTGATTTCTGGGGCGTAAAACCATATTGCTTGTGACTCAACTTACCTGTTCGATGAAAATGCCAGTTTATCCGATTTATCATCAGCTTTTCCAGTACTTTTCCAAATACTGAAATGAGGCCGATCGGTCTGTAGGACTTGATGTCTTGAAGGTCGTCTTTTCCCGGCTTGGGAATGACAACAACCCTCGCTATTTTCCATTGAGCTGGAAAGTGGCTCACTCTGAGACATGCGTTATACATACCCAATACTAATGACCTATCCACGTTGAAGAAATGAAGGCAAATGTCGGCGGTGAAGTGATCTTCTCCGGGTGCCTTATGTGGACTTATGTTTGATACTATATCCTCGATCTCTTCTTCAGTGAATATCGGGTCGTTTGGGGTGTAGGGTAGAATTTCCGCCATACGTCTGATGTTAATCTGTTCGTTGGTTTCATTTTGTATGGTGTCGTCCGGGAAAAACTTCTCCAATAGCCGCTGAGCGGATTCTTCAGCCGAAGCTAAATACTCGTCGCCATCTTTGAGCGTCGCTGGTGGAGTAGTCTTTCTTCGGTTTACCAGAACTCTGTGAATTGCAGACCAAGCGGTTTCTCTTGTCTGTGACGCGCAGTAATTTTTCCAAGACTCGATTTTGGTTTTCGCAATTGCATCTTTATAAGTTTGTTTCGCTTCAAGATATTCCGGAAGCGTTATGGTCTCTCTTCGGAGTCTTCCTGAATTCTAAGTCTGTGCTTACATTCGATTGCTTCTTTCTTGAGCTTATCGAGCTCAGCGTTCCACCAAGGACAGGGCTGTCTTTTGAAAGGTTTCCTGATTGGTATACTTGCTTTGCACGATTCTCCCAAGATGTCCATCAATGTGTTTATTTTCTTTTCCAACACAAGCGAGTTGCTCACTTCAGAAAAATAGTTTTCAGAAGCGTTAATTTCCCTCAGTTTATTTTTAATATCTTTCGAAAATTTTTCCCAGTTCGCTTTTTTTGTATTATAAAGGGCAGTTTTCGGATCTGTGGGATTCCAAATCTTTGTGGAAATTTCGAAAGAAATAGGATTATGGTCGCTGAGTTGGTTATCATTTGATTCTACTCTCCACCTGTGAACGGTGTCCAGAAAACTTGAAGAGCAGAATGTCATGTCTATAACGCTTGTGATGTGACGGTTGTCACGATAGGTTTCGAAGGTGGGTCGATTTCCTTCATTAAGAATGTTCAGATTGAGTTCTGAAAGGAAATCTGCGACTTCTTCGCCCCTTCTATCGGTCTTCGCGCTCCACCACCACACATTTTTTGCGTTTAGGTCACTCCCTATGAGGATTGGAACATCTCCAAGCAGTGTGAGTTTTCCCAATGTTGAGGCAATGTCAGCGTTTGGCTCCACGTACATAGATCCAATAACAAGAGGTCCAGCTTCTGTGGTAATTCTTACAAGTGTGGTATTTGAGTCACTGAATTTGCTCAGCATTATGCCATTTATCGTGGATTTGCAGATAATTATTGCCGCTTTGCAGACCCGCTCCTTGGAAGTCACTGATTGATAAACAGTGACCCCCGGAGCATTAATTCTGCCGGTATTGCCAGTGTAAGGTTCCTGTAGCAGCAATATATCCGCGCCCCTCTTATTGGCTAGTGCTTCTTCTTGTGCCGCTTTGCAGCGGCCCAAATTCCACTGAATTACTTTTGTGGTGCCTGTAGTATTTAATTGGGTCCCGGTGGTATTTGGAACGATGGAGTTAGCCATAGTTGACTCTTTCCATGGTTCGCATCATCATTTTAATCCGATAAGGACAATTCTTGTCGTTGGCTCTGTGTTTTGACACCTCGGTCTTACCTTTGGCCATTTTAATACAATTCCAGCAGTGGTGTTCGTCTTCTTGATCCTTCTTCGTGCAAGACATGGATTTGTGCTCGCCAGCGCAGTGTAAACAACGATCTTTGCTCTCCATGCACCTGGCTAATGAATGTCCAAATCCCATGCACTTGTAACATTGCATAATGGGGCAGCTGTCCTCTACCTGCACTCGTTGGTATCCGATACTTATCCTTCCCTGGTTGATCATGGCTTCTCGGACGTCGCTATTGACGGTTAAGACGGCATTTCGTAGGCGGTCGCTGTTTCTGTTCCGGAAAGTCCTTTGTAGTTTAATGGCTTCTTTGTCCTGGCCGACGGCTTCAAAAATTGAATCATTTTGCTGGAGAATATATTCTACGATCTCATCATCTTTGGTTTCTTTTTCGATTCCTTTGAGAACGACGGTTGGCGCTAGCCGTTTGCCTTCCTTAGCGACCAAGTTTCCTTTGGTCAGCCTTGGAAGGGCGGCTCTGATTCTGTCGGCGTCGTTGGAGGTCGGGCATTTGATGATTACTTTGTTGTCCTTGGCGGCTATGAGTCCGCTGACTCCAACTTTCAGTTCAGAGGGCCTCAAATCTTGCCTTAAGGCTGCTTTAATATCGGAGGTTGTTTTGGTTTTATCAGCTGCACTGACGATTACAGCATGGGAAGAACCCGACGCTGCCACCGAAGCATAGCTGAATGAGGTAGGTCCGGCTGTTGAGGGAGGGTTGGTCATAGCGCTCTTTTGAATTAGCGCTATTTTCTCCTTCAGGAACGTCGTTTCCTGTGATTGGCATTTTTTTGTTAACTCGGCGGCCAGGTCGATGATATCCGTGAATATGGACATCAATCCTTCTCTGGTCTCTTTCGTGATATTCCCCTTTAAGGGGTCTACCATGCGCAGGCCTTTAGTTGATAAATTAATAACCTGTAAAGAAAGAGAGTCTACAGTGTTAGTTTTTAACGACGCGGATTCAGGCTGGGAAACAAGCTGTGTCGGGGTAACGTCCTGGATCGGTTGTGTCGTCTGGGTGTGAGCGGTCTTCTTTGCAGCCATCTCAGGAGATGCCGAAGTGAGATCCTTCTCCAACGCCTTCCTTGTCTGCCTGGTAGTGATCTTTGTTGTAGACTTGGCTGGTTTTGTTGTTCCAGTTGAGGTGGGAATAGTGACGGGCTTGGATGGTGGCTTGGGTTGGACGTCTAAAGTTCCGGTCTTCTTCTCCGTTCCCACGATCGCTGCGCGCAAAGTTCTCCCAGTCTCAGTCAGGTTCGGGCTCGATCGTGATCTCTCTGAGGGCCTGGCATCGTCGCCAGACGGCGTCGACGGCGGCGACCTCAGCACATTGGGCATGTCTAAGGAAGGGGAATTGATGGAAGTTCAACTCCCCTTCGTGAAAGTGAACGTCGTCAACGAACTTCGGTCAACCGAGTGCGTGAGACTGTTAAACTGAGTCTGTCTGACTCCGGATGATCCGCACCAGTCTTAAACTGTAGCGGACAACCAGACTCAGAAGAAAGGTCGTGCGCAGCGGAGCCGGTATGCACCAACGCCGAATCACCGAACAAGGGACTGGTTACCCTTCGGACGGGACCCAACTGCTAGCGCTGTCTGTCCCTTTTGCAGCCCACTAAGCCGTGTCAGCGACCAGTTGACCGCAATCGGGGTAAGACCTCTCCAGTCGCGCGGGTGATATGGATTGACACCCGAGTCGCTGCCCTGGGTAAAGAATACTCAGAGAGCGGAAGGGATAGAATATGAATCGTCTCCAAATCAAAGGGACGACGATGAAGGATGACGTGCACTCAATGACAAGCTTCGAGACTCAATGCGAATCAATCCGACCCGAGAAACAGGATCGATATCCTGCCGAAGTTGAATAATGCTCTACGGTCTACGCAGTCGTAGCCTGAGATATCAACGCTCGGTCAAGCGTCAAGCTCGAAGGAGATCTCAACGAGCGGGATTAATCCGAAAGCAAGCCGAAGGAAGTTTTCTAAGAGTTTTCCGGATTTCACTGGATTTTTCCGAGCTTTTCCGACATTGTAGGTGCTCGGACTTCGGAAAGAATTTTTCCGGAATTTTCCGCCTACTCAATCTGCTGGGACCAGTCCGAGAGGAGGAGATTGAGAATCCGGCAAGAGACTTCAACGCACGGACAAGTTTTCGAAAGAAAACTTAAACTTGAAGGCCAAAGGATTTTCCAGGAGTTTTCCGGATTTCACAGGATTTTTCCGAGCTTTTCCGACATTGTAGGTGTTCGAACTTTGAAACGAGTTTTCCGGAGTTTTCCAGCACACAATCGCCGGGAGCACGTCCGTTCACTGTCAATGTTAAACTAAGACTAAAAGTAGGTTTTTATAAAAAAAAATCGGTATGTAAATAAGTCGATAGGTAATAGTAAAAAACAGATTAAACAAATTGTCACAAAAATATTGGACACTTTAAAATGTACACATAACCTCACTTTCGGCAATGCCGAACACGTGGTTAACACACAAAACTTAATATCCTAGGAATCCCTCAGGATATTTTAGAGATAACACTCACACATATATATTACACTTGTATTTTCACTTAACAGCAAAAAGAATTTGTAAAAACAACGTATTTTTCGAGATATGGATTTTTTAATGAAGAAAAGGCAAACATGCGTGTGGTTCCCTGCAAGATAAAAAAAAGCAACTGGGTTAGGTTAGGTTAGGTTAGGTTAGGTTTTTTTTTTTTTTTATATGGGAGTTGCATTTATTATTGACCTTGCTTATTATGTACAAGGTTTGTAGATCTTCAATTGGAGTTTTCTTTATTTATTAGTTTTTTTTTCTACTATATAGTGTTGGGATCAGGAGGGATATACTACTGTGGGTCTTAACAGGAACTTCTCCGCATTTGCTCTTGTGAAGAGGAAACCACAGAAAACTCTTCAGGAGAAGACGGACTGTTGACAGAAATCACCAGGCCTTCCGTTTCACTTGAAGAGTGTTCGGCATTTTGTGTCCTGGCTTTGTTTATTTTGCCAATATCCTGCACTATTTTGATCATGTATGATACTACCTTTCGTGATAGTTCCTTGTGAACTATCACGGATCCGATGTCGCATAGGTCCTCATCTAGACTCCTGCATCGCGCCTCCAGCTGCTGTCTTTGGTAGCTGAAAATGGGGCAATGCATAAAAAGATGAGGGACATCTTGAGGAGTCATATCATCACACGGGCAGCTGTCGCTCTCGGAGAGCTTAAATCGATGCAGGTAGCTCATGAACCCACCGTAACCCGTGAGGAATTGTGTGAGTTCAAAGCCAACTTCCTGCATTCTCCTGAAATCAAAGGCATGGAAAATTGTTGGGAAAAACATTTTAGTAATATTTCCTGTCGTTTCTTTCAAATATCGATCATTCCAGAGTTGAAGAGTCCTGCTTTTTATTTTCCTTTTGGCAAAACTGAGCGGAAACATCGCAAAATCTGGGGCCGTCTTTTTAAGAGTAGCCTCTCGAGCCTTTTCGTCCGCTTTTTCATTTCCTATGATTCCGCAGTGACTCCTTATCCAGCCGATGTGCACGTTCTGTTTTCTGCATCGTAGTTCCTGGATATCAGTTTTAATGTCCATGACAATAGGATTGACCGAATTTCGGTCCGTTATTGCATGGACGACTGATTTGCAGTCTGTCAAGATCGTTATTTGCTTCCATCTGTTTGGTGATTTCTTCAGAACGTAGCTCAAAGCTTCTCGGATCGCCAGGAGTTCCGCCTGAAACACTGAGCAGATGTCGTCGAGTTTGATCTTTCTCGACGGCAACTCTCTCACGCCATCGTAAGGTACAAATGCTGCACCCACTTTGCCGTTCAAGAGACTGCCATCAGTGAAGATTCTCAGCTCATTCTGCGTTGCCTCAGGCAGAGTCTGATCATAGTATCCATGGTCAATCCGGTTGCGTTCCGAGGGATGAGGCAGTGAGAAAAAGTCTCCGGTTCCCTGGTAGACTCTGTCTTGCGGCAAGTCCTGCAGGGTGAGAGTCTTCTTTACCTCATATGCTTCTGCAAGCTGCTTGATCCTCAGGTCAAGTGGCATGAAGCCGCTCAAGACCTGAGCAGAAACTAGAGAGATCGTTCTGTATCCTTTGCAGGATCTGATGGCAATTTGTCTTTGAATGGAGTTCAGTTTCTTACGGTTGACTTTTTTCTTTACCGCGTCCGCCCACACGCTGGAAGCGTACGTTATCAGAGGCTCGACAGCACCTAAATATATTTGCTGCATAACCCCCGGCGACGCACCCCATGTGGGTTTGGCGGCTCTGATCAATTTGTTCGTGATGCTTGCAGCCTTTTTACAAATGTTGTCGACATGTTTGGACCAGTTAAGGTGGCGATCTATTGTGAGACCGAGAACCTTAAAGTGATCCACGTATTTTAGTTGAACTCCGTTCATGTAAATGTTTGGTTGTCGGTCCTTTTTTCTGGTAATGAACATCGCGTTGGTTTTGTCTTCTGCAAAGTGTAGTTTGGCATTTAAGCCCCATGATGTGATGATTTTCAACGCCTTGTCAGTCATATTTTCAAGCTCTGTCGTATTGTTGGCTGTAGCAATCAATAACAGGTCATCCGCAAATGCTCTCAGTTCAGCTCCAGGGCCCAAGTCCTCCTGAAGTACATCATCTAAGATGTAATTCCAAAAGCTCGGTCCGCAAGATGATCCCTGAACGCATCCTTTGGTCGTAACCTTCTGGAGCGTGGCATCAAAATGTGACAGTATGACTTTCCTTTGTTGATGATAGCTCTTCACTAGCGTAAACAAGTTCCGAGGGCACTTCTTGCTTCTCAGCTGGCACATTAGAAATGGCCACCAAGCATTATCAAAGGCTCCTCTGATGTCGAGCGAGATTGCTATGATCATCTTCTTGTCTTGCAGCGCAGTCCTGATTTCGTTGACTGAAGCGTTCAGAGCGTCTTCTGTTGATTTCTGGGGCGTAAAACCATATTGCTTGTGACTCAACTTACCTGTTCGATGAAAATGCCAGTTTATCCGATTTATCATCAGCTTTTCCAGTACTTTTCCAAATACTGAAATGAGGCCGATCGGTCTGTAGGACTTGATGTCTTGAAGGTCGTCTTTTCCCGGCTTGGGAATGACAACAACCCTCGCTATTTTCCATTGAGCTGGAAAGTGGCTCACTCTGAGACATGCGTTATACAAACCCAATACTAATGACCTATCCACGTTGAAAAAATGAAGGCAAATGTCGGCGGTGAAGTGATCTTCTCCGGGTGCCTTATGTGGACTTATGTTTAATACTATATCCTCGATCTCTTCTTCAGTGAATATCGGGTCGTTTGGGGTGTAGGGTAGAATTTCCGCCATACGTCTGATGTTAATCTGTTCGTTGGTTTCATTTTGTATGGTGTCGTCCGGGAAAAACTTCTCCAATAGCCGCTGAGCGGATTCTTCAGCCGAAGCTAAATACTCGTCGCCATCTTTGAGCGTCGCTGGTGGAGTAGTCTTTCTTCGGTTTACCAGAACTCTGTGAATTGCAGACCAGTTTTCGGATCTGTGGGATTCCAAATCTTTGTGGAATTTTCGAAAGAAATAGGATTATGGTCGCTGAGTAGGTTAGGTTAGGTTAGGTTAGGTTAGGTTAGGTTAGGTTAGGTTAGGTTAGGTTAGGTTAGGTTAGGTTAGGTTAGGTTAGGTTAGGTTAGGTTAGGTTAGGTTAGGTTAGGTTAGGTTAGGTTAGGTTAGGTTAGGTTAGGTTAGGTTAGGTTAGGTTAGGTTAGGTTAGGTTAGGTTAGGTTAGGTTAGGTTAGGTTAGGTTAGGTTAGGTTAGGTTAGGTTAGGTTAGGTTAGGTTAGGTTAGGTTAGGTTAGGTTAGGTTAGGTTAGGTTAGGTTAGGTTAGGTTAGGTTAGGTTAGGTTAGGTTAGGTTAGGTTAGGTTAGGTTAGGTTAGGTTAGGTTAGGTTAGGTTAGGTTAGGTTAGGTTAGGTTAGGTTAGGTTAGGTTAGGTTAGGTTAGGTTAGGTTAGGTTAGGTTAGGTTAGGTTAGGTTAGGTTAGGTTAGGTTAGGTTAGGTTAGGTTAGGTTAGGTTAGGTTAGGTTAGGTTAGGTTAGGTTAGGTTAGGTTAGGTTAGGTTAGGTTAGGTTAGGTTAGGTTAGGTTAGGTTAGGTTAGGTTAGGTTAGGTTAGGTTAGGTTAGGTTAGGTTAGGTTAGGTTAGGTTAGGTTAGGTTAGGTTAGGTTAGGTTAGGTTAGGTTAGGTTAGGTTAGGTTAGGTTAGGTTAGGTTAGGTTAGGTTAGGTTAGGTTAGGTTAGGTTAGGTTAGGTTAGGTTAGGTTAGGTTAGGTTAGGTTAGGTTAGGTTAGGTTAGGTTAGGTTAGGTTAGGTTAGGTTAGGTTAGGTTAGGTTAGGTTAGGTTAGGTTAGGTTAGGTTAGGTTAGGTTAGGTTAGGTTAGGTTAGGTTAGGTTAGGTTAGGTTAGGTTAGGTTAGGTTAGGTTAGGTTAGGTTAGGTTAGGTTAGGTTAGGTTAGGTTAGGTTAGGTTAGGTTAGGTTAGGTTAGGTTAGGTTAGGTTAGGTTAGGTTAGGTTAGGTTAGGTTAGGTTAGGTTAGGTTAGGTTAGGTTAGGTTAGGTTAGGTTAGGTTAGGTTAGGTTAGGTTAGGTTAGGTTAGGTTAGGTTAGGTTAGGTTAGGTTAGGTTAGGTTAGGTTAGGTTAGGTTAGGTTAGGTTAGGTTAGGTTAGGTTAGGTTAGGTTAGGTTAGGTTAGGTTAGGTTAGGTTAGGTTAGGTTAGGTTAGGTTAGGTTAGGTTAGGTTAGGTTAGGTTAGGTTAGGTTAGGTTAGGTTAGGTTAGGTTAGGTTAGGTTAGGTTAGGTTAGGTTAGGTTAGGTTAGGTTAGGTTAGGTTAGGTTAGGTTAGGTTAGGTTAGGTTAGGTTAGGTTAGGTTAGGTTAGGTTAGGTTAGGTTAGGTTAGGTTAGGTTAGGTTAGGTTAGGTTAGGTTAGGTTAGGTTAGGTTAGGTTAGGTTAGGTTAGGTTAGGTTAGGTTAGGTTAGGTTAGGTTAGGTTAGGTTAGGTTAGGTTAGGTTAGGTTAGGTTAGGTTAGGTTAGGTTAGGTTAGGTTAGGTTAGGTTAGGTTAGGTTAGGTTAGGTTAGGTTAGGTTAGGTTAGGTTAGGTTAGGTTAGGTTAGGTTAGGTTAGGTTAGGTTAGGTTAGGTTAGGTTAGGTTAGGTTAGGTTAGGTTAGGTTAGGTTAGGTTAGGTTAGGTTAGGTTAGGTTAGGTTAGGTTAGGTTAGGTTAGGTTAGGTTAGGTTAGGTTAGGTTAGGTTAGGTTAGGTTAGGTTAGGTTAGGTTAGGTTAGGTTAGGTTAGGTTAGGTTAGGTTAGGTTAGGTTAGGTTAGGTTAGGTTAGGTTAGGTTAGGTTAGGTTAGGTTAGGTTAGGTTAGGTTAGGTTAGGTTAGGTTAGGTTAGGTTAGGTTAGGTTAGGTTAGGTTAGGTTAGGTTAGGTTAGGTTAGGTTAGGTTAGGTTAGGTTAGGTTAGGTTAGGTTAGGTTAGGTTAGGTTAGGTTAGGTTAGGTTAGGTTAGGTTAGGTTAGGTTAGGTTAGGTTAGGTTAGGTTAGGTTAGGTTAGGTTAGGTTAGGTTAGGTTAGGTTAGGTTAGGTTAGGTTAGGTTAGGTTAGGTTAGGTTAGGTTAGGTTAGGTTAGGTTAGGTTAGGTTAGGTTAGGTTAGGTTAGGTTAGGTTAGGTTAGGTTAGGTTAGGTTAGGTTAGGTTAGGTTAGGTTAGGTTAGGTTAGGTTAGGTTAGGTTAGGTTAGGTTAGGTTAGGTTAGGTTAGGTTAGGTTAGGTTAGGTTAGGTTAGGTTAGGTTAGGTTAGGTTAGGTTAGGTTAGGTTAGGTTAGGTTAGGTTAGGTTAGGTTAGGTTAGGTTAGGTTAGGTTAGGTTAGGTTAGGTTAGGTTAGGTTAGGTTAGGTTAGGTTAGGTTAGGTTAGGTTAGGTTAGGTTAGGTTAGGTTAGGTTAGGTTAGGTTAGGTTAGGTTAGGTTAGGTTAGGTTAGGTTAGGTTAGGTTAGGTTAGGTTAGGTTAGGTTAGGTTAGGTTAGGTTAGGTTAGGTTAGGTTAGGTTAGGTTAGGTTAGGTTAGGTTAGGTTAGGTTAGGTTAGGTTAGGTTAGGTTAGGTTAGGTTAGGTTAGGTTAGGTTAGGTTAGGTTAGGTTAGGTTAGGTTAGGTTAGGTTAGGTTAGGTTAGGTTAGGTTAGGTTAGGTTAGGTTAGGTTAGGTTAGGTTAGGTTAGGTTAGGTTAGGTTAGGTTAGGTTAGGTTAGGTTAGGTTAGGTTAGGTTAGGTTAGGTTAGGTTAGGTTAGGTTAGGTTAGGTTAGGTTAGGTTAGGTTAGGTTAGGTTAGGTTAGGTTAGGTTAGGTTAGGTTAGGTTAGGTTAGGTTAGGTTAGGTTAGGTTAGGTTAGGTTAGGTTAGGTTAGGTTAGGTTAGGTTAGGTTAGGTTAGGTTAGGTTAGGTTAGGTTAGGTTAGGTTAGGTTAGGTTAGGTTAGGTTAGGTTAGGTTAGGTTAGGTTAGGTTAGGTTAGGTTAGGTTAGGTTAGGTTAGGTTAGGTTAGGTTAGGTTAGGTTAGGTTAGGTTAGGTTAGGTTAGGTTAGGTTAGGTTAGGTTAGGTTAGGTTAGGTTAGGTTAGGTTAGGTTAGGTTAGGTTAGGTTAGGTTAGGTTAGGTTAGGTTAGGTTAGGTTAGGTTAGGTTAGGTTAGGTTAGGTTAGGTTAGGTTAGGTTAGGTTAGGTTAGGTTAGGTTAGGTTAGGTTAGGTTAGGTTAGGTTAGGTTAGGTTAGGTTAGGTTAGGTTAGGTTAGGTTAGGTTAGGTTAGGTTAGGTTAGGTTAGGTTAGGTTAGGTTAGGTTAGGTTAGGTTAGGTTAGGTTAGGTTAGGTTAGGTTAGGTTAGGTTAGGTTAGGTTAGGTTAGGTTAGGTTAGGTTAGGTTAGGTTAGGTTAGGTTAGGTTAGGTTAGGTTAGGTTAGGTTAGGTTAGGTTAGGTTAGGTTAGGTTAGGTTAGGTTAGGTTAGGTTAGGTTAGGTTAGGTTAGGTTAGGTTAGGTTAGGTTAGGTTAGGTTAGGTTAGGTTAGGTTAGGTTAGGTTAGGTTAGGTTAGGTTAGGTTAGGTTAGGTTAGGTTAGGTTAGGTTAGGTTAGGTTAGGTTAGGTTAGGTTAGGTTAGGTTAGGTTAGGTTAGGTTAGGTTAGGTTAGGTTAGGTTAGGTTAGGTTAGGTTAGGTTAGGTTAGGTTAGGTTAGGTTAGGTTAGGTTAGGTTAGGTTAGGTTAGGTTAGGTTAGGTTAGGTTAGGTTAGGTTAGGTTAGGTTAGGTTAGGTTAGGTTAGGTTAGGTTAGGTTAGGTTAGGTTAGGTTAGGTTAGGTTAGGTTAGGTTAGGTTAGGTTAGGTTAGGTTAGGTTAGGTTAGGTTAGGTTAGGTTAGGTTAGGTTAGGTTAGGTTAGGTTAGGTTAGGTTAGGTTAGGTTAGGTTAGGTTAGGTTAGGTTAGGTTAGGTTAGGTTAGGTTAGGTTAGGTTAGGTTAGGTTAGGTTAGGTTAGGTTAGGTTAGGTTAGGTTAGGTTAGGTTAGGTTAGGTTAGGTTAGGTTAGGTTAGGTTAGGTTAGGTTAGGTTAGGTTAGGTTAGGTTAGGTTAGGTTAGGTTAGGTTAGGTTAGGTTAGGTTAGGTTAGGTTAGGTTAGGTTAGGTTAGGTTAGGTTAGGTTAGGTTAGGTTAGGTTAGGTTAGGTTAGGTTAGGTTAGGTTAGGTTAGGTTAGGTTAGGTTAGGTTAGGTTAGGTTAGGTTAGGTTAGGTTAGGTTAGGTTAGGTTAGGTTAGGTTAGGTTAGGTTAGGTTAGGTTAGGTTAGGTTAGGTTAGGTTAGGTTAGGTTAGGTTAGGTTAGGTTAGGTTAGGTTAGGTTAGGTTAGGTTAGGTTAGGTTAGGTTAGGTTAGGTTAGGTTAGGTTAGGTTAGGTTAGGTTAGGTTAGGTTAGGTTAGGTTAGGTTAGGTTAGGTTAGGTTAGGTTAGGTTAGGTTAGGTTAGGTTAGGTTAGGTTAGGTTAGGTTAGGTTAGGTTAGGTTAGGTTAGGTTAGGTTAGGTTAGGTTAGGTTAGGTTAGGTTAGGTTAGGTTAGGTTAGGTTAGGTTAGGTTAGGTTAGGTTAGGTTAGGTTAGGTTAGGTTAGGTTAGGTTAGGTTAGGTTAGGTTAGGTTAGGTTAGGTTAGGTTAGGTTAGGTTAGGTTAGGTTAGGTTAGGTTAGGTTAGGTTAGGTTAGGTTAGGTTAGGTTAGGTTAGGTTAGGTTAGGTTAGGTTAGGTTAGGTTAGGTTAGGTTAGGTTAGGTTAGGTTAGGTTAGGTTAGGTTAGGTTAGGTTAGGTTAGGTTAGGTTAGGTTAGGTTAGGTTAGGTTAGGTTAGGTTAGGTTAGGTTAGGTTAGGTTAGGTTAGGTTAGGTTAGGTTAGGTTAGGTTAGGTTAGGTTAGGTTAGGTTAGGTTAGGTTAGGTTAGGTTAGGTTAGGTTAGGTTAGGTTAGGTTAGGTTAGGTTAGGTTAGGTTAGGTTAGGTTAGGTTAGGTTAGGTTAGGTTAGGTTAGGTTAGGTTAGGTTAGGTTAGGTTAGGTTAGGTTAGGTTAGGTTAGGTTAGGTTAGGTTAGGTTAGGTTAGGTTAGGTTAGGTTAGGTTAGGTTAGGTTAGGTTAGGTTAGGTTAGGTTAGGTTAGGTTAGGTTAGGTTAGGTTAGGTTAGGTTAGGTTAGGTTAGGTTAGGTTAGGTTAGGTTAGGTTAGGTTAGGTTAGGTTAGGTTAGGTTAGGTTAGGTTAGGTTAGGTTAGGTTAGGTTAGGTTAGGTTAGGTTAGGTTAGGTTAGGTTAGGTTAGGTTAGGTTAGGTTAGGTTAGGTTAGGTTAGGTTAGGTTAGGTTAGGTTAGGTTAGGTTAGGTTAGGTTAGGTTAGGTTAGGTTAGGTTAGGTTAGGTTAGGTTAGGTTAGGTTAGGTTAGGTTAGGTTAGGTTAGGTTAGGTTAGGTTAGGTTAGGTTAGGTTAGGTTAGGTTAGGTTAGGTTAGGTTAGGTTAGGTTAGGTTAGGTTAGGTTAGGTTAGGTTAGGTTAGGTTAGGTTAGGTTAGGTTAGGTTAGGTTAGGTTAGGTTAGGTTAGGTTAGGTTAGGTTAGGTTAGGTTAGGTTAGGTTAGGTTAGGTTAGGTTAGGTTAGGTTAGGTTAGGTTAGGTTAGGTTAGGTTAGGTTAGGTTAGGTTAGGTTAGGTTAGGTTAGGTTAGGTTAGGTTAGGTTAGGTTAGGTTAGGTTAGGTTAGGTTAGGTTAGGTTAGGTTAGGTTAGGTTAGGTTAGGTTAGGTTAGGTTAGGTTAGGTTAGGTTAGGTTAGGTTAGGTTAGGTTAGGTTAGGTTAGGTTAGGTTAGGTTAGGTTAGGTTAGGTTAGGTTAGGTTAGGTTAGGTTAGGTTAGGTTAGGTTAGGTTAGGTTAGGTTAGGTTAGGTTAGGTTAGGTTAGGTTAGGTTAGGTTAGGTTAGGTTAGGTTAGGTTAGGTTAGGTTAGGTTAGGTTAGGTTAGGTTAGGTTAGGTTAGGTTAGGTTAGGTTAGGTTAGGTTAGGTTAGGTTAGGTTAGGTTAGGTTAGGTTAGGTTAGGTTAGGTTAGGTTAGGTTAGGTTAGGTTAGGTTAGGTTAGGTTAGGTTAGGTTAGGTTAGGTTAGGTTAGGTTAGGTTAGGTTAGGTTAGGTTAGGTTAGGTTAGGTTAGGTTAGGTTAGGTTAGGTTAGGTTAGGTTAGGTTAGGTTAGGTTAGGTTAGGTTAGGTTAGGTTAGGTTAGGTTAGGTTAGGTTAGGTTAGGTTAGGTTAGGTTAGGTTAGGTTAGGTTAGGTTAGGTTAGGTTAGGTTAGGTTAGGTTAGGTTAGGTTAGGTTAGGTTAGGTTAGGTTAGGTTAGGTTAGGTTAGGTTAGGTTAGGTTAGGTTAGGTTAGGTTAGGTTAGGTTAGGTTAGGTTAGGTTAGGTTAGGTTAGGTTAGGTTAGGTTAGGTTAGGTTAGGTTAGGTTAGGTTAGGTTAGGTTAGGTTAGGTTAGGTTAGGTTAGGTTAGGTTAGGTTAGGTTAGGTTAGGTTAGGTTAGGTTAGGTTAGGTTAGGTTAGGTTAGGTTAGGTTAGGTTAGGTTAGGTTAGGTTAGGTTAGGTTAGGTTAGGTTAGGTTAGGTTAGGTTAGGTTAGGTTAGGTTAGGTTAGGTTAGGTTAGGTTAGGTTAGGTTAGGTTAGGTTAGGTTAGGTTAGGTTAGGTTAGGTTAGGTTAGGTTAGGTTAGGTTAGGTTAGGTTAGGTTAGGTTAGGTTAGGTTAGGTTAGGTTAGGTTAGGTTAGGTTAGGTTAGGTTAGGTTAGGTTAGGTTAGGTTAGGTTAGGTTAGGTTAGGTTAGGTTAGGTTAGGTTAGGTTAGGTTAGGTTAGGTTAGGTTAGGTTAGGTTAGGTTAGGTTAGGTTAGGTTAGGTTAGGTTAGGTTAGGTTAGGTTAGGTTAGGTTAGGTTAGGTTAGGTTAGGTTAGGTTAGGTTAGGTTAGGTTAGGTTAGGTTAGGTTAGGTTAGGTTAGGTTAGGTTAGGTTAGGTTAGGTTAGGTTAGGTTAGGTTAGGTTAGGTTAGGTTAGGTTAGGTTAGGTTAGGTTAGGTTAGGTTAGGTTAGGTTAGGTTAGGTTAGGTTAGGTTAGGTTAGGTTAGGTTAGGTTAGGTTAGGTTAGGTTAGGTTAGGTTAGGTTAGGTTAGGTTAGGTTAGGTTAGGTTAGGTTAGGTTAGGTTAGGTTAGGTTAGGTTAGGTTAGGTTAGGTTAGGTTAGGTTAGGTTAGGTTAGGTTAGGTTAGGTTAGGTTAGGTTAGGTTAGGTTAGGTTAGGTTAGGTTAGGTTAGGTTAGGTTAGGTTAGGTTAGGTTAGGTTAGGTTAGGTTAGGTTAGGTTAGGTTAGGTTAGGTTAGGTTAGGTTAGGTTAGGTTAGGTTAGGTTAGGTTAGGTTAGGTTAGGTTAGGTTAGGTTAGGTTAGGTTAGGTTAGGTTAGGTTAGGTTAGGTTAGGTTAGGTTAGGTTAGGTTAGGTTAGGTTAGGTTAGGTTAGGTTAGGTTAGGTTAGGTTAGGTTAGGTTAGGTTAGGTTAGGTTAGGTTAGGTTAGGTTAGGTTAGGTTAGGTTAGGTTAGGTTAGGTTAGGTTAGGTTAGGTTAGGTTAGGTTAGGTTAGGTTAGGTTAGGTTAGGTTAGGTTAGGTTAGGTTAGGTTAGGTTAGGTTAGGTTAGGTTAGGTTAGGTTAGGTTAGGTTAGGTTAGGTTAGGTTAGGTTAGGTTAGGTTAGGTTAGGTTAGGTTAGGTTAGGTTAGGTTAGGTTAGGTTAGGTTAGGTTAGGTTAGGTTAGGTTAGGTTAGGTTAGGTTAGGTTAGGTTAGGTTAGGTTAGGTTAGGTTAGGTTAGGTTAGGTTAGGTTAGGTTAGGTTAGGTTAGGTTAGGTTAGGTTAGGTTAGGTTAGGTTAGGTTAGGTTAGGTTAGGTTAGGTTAGGTTAGGTTAGGTTAGGTTAGGTTAGGTTAGGTTAGGTTAGGTTAGGTTAGGTTAGGTTAGGTTAGGTTAGGTTAGGTTAGGTTAGGTTAGGTTAGGTTAGGTTAGGTTAGGTTAGGTTAGGTTAGGTTAGGTTAGGTTAGGTTAGGTTAGGTTAGGTTAGGTTAGGTTAGGTTAGGTTAGGTTAGGTTAGGTTAGGTTAGGTTAGGTTAGGTTAGGTTAGGTTAGGTTAGGTTAGGTTAGGTTAGGTTAGGTTAGGTTAGGTTAGGTTAGGTTAGGTTAGGTTAGGTTAGGTTAGGTTAGGTTAGGTTAGGTTAGGTTAGGTTAGGTTAGGTTAGGTTAGGTTAGGTTAGGTTAGGTTAGGTTAGGTTAGGTTAGGTTAGGTTAGGTTAGGTTAGGTTAGGTTAGGTTAGGTTAGGTTAGGTTAGGTTAGGTTAGGTTAGGTTAGGTTAGGTTAGGTTAGGTTAGGTTAGGTTAGGTTAGGTTAGGTTAGGTTAGGTTAGGTTAGGTTAGGTTAGGTTAGGTTAGGTTAGGTTAGGTTAGGTTAGGTTAGGTTAGGTTAGGTTAGGTTAGGTTAGGTTAGGTTAGGTTAGGTTAGGTTAGGTTAGGTTAGGTTAGGTTAGGTTAGGTTAGGTTAGGTTAGGTTAGGTTAGGTTAGGTTAGGTTAGGTTAGGTTAGGTTAGGTTAGGTTAGGTTAGGTTAGGTTAGGTTAGGTTAGGTTAGGTTAGGTTAGGTTAGGTTAGGTTAGGTTAGGTTAGGTTAGGTTAGGTTAGGTTAGGTTAGGTTAGGTTAGGTTAGGTTAGGTTAGGTTAGGTTAGGTTAGGTTAGGTTAGGTTAGGTTAGGTTAGGTTAGGTTAGGTTAGGTTAGGTTAGGTTAGGTTAGGTTAGGTTAGGTTAGGTTAGGTTAGGTTAGGTTAGGTTAGGTTAGGTTAGGTTAGGTTAGGTTAGGTTAGGTTAGGTTAGGTTAGGTTAGGTTAGGTTAGGTTAGGTTAGGTTAGGTTAGGTTAGGTTAGGTTAGGTTAGGTTAGGTTAGGTTAGGTTAGGTTAGGTTAGGTTAGGTTAGGTTAGGTTAGGTTAGGTTAGGTTAGGTTAGGTTAGGTTAGGTTAGGTTAGGTTAGGTTAGGTTAGGTTAGGTTAGGTTAGGTTAGGTTAGGTTAGGTTAGGTTAGGTTAGGTTAGGTTAGGTTAGGTTAGGTTAGGTTAGGTTAGGTTAGGTTAGGTTAGGTTAGGTTAGGTTAGGTTAGGTTAGGTTAGGTTAGGTTAGGTTAGGTTAGGTTAGGTTAGGTTAGGTTAGGTTAGGTTAGGTTAGGTTAGGTTAGGTTAGGTTAGGTTAGGTTAGGTTAGGTTAGGTTAGGTTAGGTTAGGTTAGGTTAGGTTAGGTTAGGTTAGGTTAGGTTAGGTTAGGTTAGGTTAGGTTAGGTTAGGTTAGGTTAGGTTAGGTTAGGTTAGGTTAGGTTAGGTTAGGTTAGGTTAGGTTAGGTTAGGTTAGGTTAGGTTAGGTTAGGTTAGGTTAGGTTAGGTTAGGTTAGGTTAGGTTAGGTTAGGTTAGGTTAGGTTAGGTTAGGTTAGGTTAGGTTAGGTTAGGTTAGGTTAGGTTAGGTTAGGTTAGGTTAGGTTAGGTTAGGTTAGGTTAGGTTAGGTTAGGTTAGGTTAGGTTAGGTTAGGTTAGGTTAGGTTAGGTTAGGTTAGGTTAGGTTAGGTTAGGTTAGGTTAGGTTAGGTTAGGTTAGGTTAGGTTAGGTTAGGTTAGGTTAGGTTAGGTTAGGTTAGGTTAGGTTAGGTTAGGTTAGGTTAGGTTAGGTTAGGTTAGGTTAGGTTAGGTTAGGTTAGGTTAGGTTAGGTTAGGTTAGGTTAGGTTAGGTTAGGTTAGGTTAGGTTAGGTTAGGTTAGGTTAGGTTAGGTTAGGTTAGGTTAGGTTAGGTTAGGTTAGGTTAGGTTAGGTTAGGTTCGGTTAGGTTAGGTTAGGTTAGGTTAGGTTAGGTTAGGTTAGGTTAGGTTAGGTTAGG